>NC_065562.1:13724663-15077458 GCF_022605725.1 Anthonomus grandis grandis
AGCTGAGATATGGCATTTTTGGAGCCCATTTTTGGCCTCAAAAACGTGGTCGAAAAATGACTTTTTCCGAATTTTTAAAGTGCTGTCATTCAGTTAGTTCTGCTCGAATCTTGTTATAACCCGGTATTTTCGTAATGTAAGTGGTGTAAAGAAGACGCTGGTATAGTTAGTTCGATTTCGAAAAAAAAAAATTTTGGTGAAAAAAATCGATACGGGGGGATATACCCGAAAAACGAAAAAACCCAAACTTTGGAGGTCGATATCTCGGCTTCTACCGGCCCGATCTGGAAAATTCCAATGGTTTTGTCTTAGTTTCGTTTTTCTGAATCCAATGAGACCATTTGCAAGGTTGTAGCTCAGATAGTAGCTGAGATATCGCATTTTTGGAGCCCATTTTTGGCCTCAAAAACGAGGTCGAAAAATGACTTTTTCCGAATTTTCAAAGTGCTGTCATTCAGTTAGTTCTGCTCGAATCTCGTTATAACCCGGTATTTTCGTAATGTAGGTGATCTAAAGAAGACGCTGGTATAGTTAGTTCGATTTCGAAAAAAAAAGTTTTGGTGAAAAAAATCGATACGGGGGGGTATACCCGAAAAACGAAAAAACCCAAACTTTGGAGATCGATATCTCGGCTTCTACCGGTTCGATCTGGAGAATTCCAACGGTTTTGTCTTAGTTTAGTTTTTCTGAATCCAAAGAAATCATTTGCAAGGTCGTAGCTCAGATAGTAGCTGAGATATCGCATTTTTGGAGCCCATTTTTGGCCTCAAAAACGACGTCGAAAAATGACTTTTTCCGAATTTTCAAAGTGCTGTCATTCAGTTAGTTCTGCTCGAATCTTGTTATAACCCGGTATTTTCGTAATGTAAGTGGTGTAAAGAAGACGCTGGTATAGTTAGTTCGATTTCGAAAAAAAAAATTTGGTGAAAAAAATCGATACGGGGGGGTATACCCGAAAAACGAAAAAACCCAAACTTTGGAGGTCGATATTTTGGCTTCTACCGGTCCGGTCTGGAAAATTCCAACGGTTTTGTCTTAGTTTTGTCTTTCTGAATCCAACGAGACCATTTGCAAGGTTATAGCTTTGGTAGTAGCTGAGATATGGCATTTTTGGCCTCAAAAACGAGGTCGAAAAATGACTTTTTCCGAATTTTCAAAGTACTGTCATTCAGTTAGTTCTGCCCGAATCTTGTTATAACCCGGTATTTTCGTAATGTAGGTGGTGTAAAGAAGACGCTGGTATAGTTAGTTCGATTTCGAAAAAAAAAAAATTTGGTGAAAAAAATCGATACGGGGGGGTATACCCGAAAAACGAAAAAACCCAAATTTTGGAGGTCGATATCTCGGCTTCTACCGGTCCGATCTGGAAAATTCCAACGGTTTTGTCTTAGTTTTGTCTTTCTGAATCCAACGGGATCATTTGCAAGGTCATAGCTTTGATAGTAGCTGAGATATGGCATTTTTGGAGCCCATTTTTCGCCTCAAAAACGTGGTCGAAAAATGACTTTTTCCGAATTTTCAAGGTGCTGTCATTCAGTTAGTTTTGCTCGAATCTCGTTATAACCCGGTATTTTCGTAATGTAGGTGGTCTAAAGAAGACGCTGGTATAGTTAGTTCGATTCCGAAAAAAAAAAATTTTGGTGAAAAAAATCGATACGTGGGGGTATACCCGAAAAACGAAAAAACCCAAATTTTGGAGGTCGATATCTTGGCTTCTACCGGTCAGATCTGTAAAATTCTAACGGTTTTGTCTTAGTTTCGTTTTTCTGAATCCAACGAGACCATTTGCAAGGTCGTAGCTCAGATAGTAGCTCAGATATGGCAATATTTTTCTTTTTTGACGTCTTTGTTTTTCATATCACTCTTTCAAATAATTAATAAAAATGTCTAAAGTCATCCATGCGCGTCTATTTGATTTATAAATAACCGGCAGGTTTTTAATATTTTTCATGCACCTTGGTCGTTCGTATTTACCAATGACAAGAAGTTTACATTTTTCACTACCTGTCATATTTGCACAAACCCAAACGGTGTATCTTAGCTTTGTTTGTTTGCCTCCCACACACTTTTCTCCTCTAAATTTCAGTGTACGGTCTGGAGTCATCTTGTAAAATAGTCCGGTCTCATTAAAAATTTCTTCACAGCTGGAATTTTGTGCAATACCTGGCAATTTCTCGGTTAACCAGTTCACCACAGCTTCCCTGCTAATATCTCCTGCTTCACCGGACACTTTGCCGACATTGATGTTGTGACGAACTTTACACGCTCGAGCCAACCCGTAGAGCACTTAAAAATATCTCCACCGTGTAATCCCTTAGATAAATCTTCTGCTTTTGCTTTTAAAAGTGGTCCACTTATAGGAATATTTTCGGTTCTTCTCACCTCAAACCATCGAATAAGAGCTTGATCCATATCTGGGCATACGGGATTCTTATCTTAATTCTTTGCGATTTATTTTCACTTGCTTGCTTGATTTTTTCACGATTGCTCCAAATTGTAGAAACTGTTGTTTCTGCCATATTTTTCCTTCTCGCAATTTCCGATTTGTTAATGCCACTTTCAATACTTTTAATGATGTCTATTTTTTCTTTCAAATTTATAGCTCTGCGCTTATCCGTCATTTTACCAAAAAAACTACTAAAACTCGCACTCGCACAATAACACGCAATGTCCATGTCATCTCATTTTGCATGTTCTATAAAAATTCTCAGAGTCGAGAACTGGAAATCCACGGCGGCCTCGGTGCCAACGCGCGACGACAGAGAAACTTCTCAGTATCGATTAATGGGAATCCCCGACAGAGGTGGAAAATTACTCTGCTTATAACGTACCTTTGTACGTTACAACCGGAAAATTACTGTCAATCGGGCAAAAATATTAAACGTTATAGCCGGAGTTAAAATTTTAGCTAGTACGTTATATCCAGTAAAATGACAAGACTATTTGGGCGGGTTCCGTATTATAAGTACGTACTAACCGGAAGTACGTTACATCCCATGTACGTTATAGACGGAGTACACTGTATTAGAATTATAGAGACACCATTTTCTTTTCCAGTACATACATGGAATATAATAAAAACGTTCTAAATTTATTTTCTTTATAGTACCTAAGAAATACTTGCTATACGCTCTGGAATCTCTGAATACCCTCTACTATAAGAAATACTTGCTTTAAAAAAAGTTTATTTACGATTAAACTACCTAAAAAACATTTTTTTTTTGTTTACTACTTAAAATTGTGTTTTTTGAGCCTTTTAAAAAGAAAATGTTAAGTCATTTTGAGACAAATTTTCTGATAAGCTGCCTTAAATTGCTAACTTCTTTAACTGCGTGTAATAAATGTTTAACATTTCTTTTCCATGCAGTTCTTTCGACAAATCGGCCATTTTTTTCAAGTATCTGAAATAAAGTAAAAACAATATCAATTTCTTTTTTAATTGTCTCTAAAAAATGTTTCAATTTTTCCTTTCAGACAGTTAAATTTTTTTTAACTTCTCTTTCTATACTCGCTTTTCTTTTCAACCAGGCACTCTAAATATCATAGAAACGTTTTATATTTCTGTTGATTTCTCCGCCCAGGCGGCTGAACAGGCATTTTAATTATCAATTTTAATAATCTTAATTATCTATACTTGTTTTTTTCAACTACCTGAAACAAAATAAAAATATCTTCAATTTCTTCTACATAAAATATAACGGAAACATTTAATTTTCTTCTTCAACTGCCTGTAAGAAATATTGCATTCTTTCGAACGCTGTTATGAGTAGCATACTCCAAATGAACCTTAAAATATTATTTTTCCAACTACATCAGCTCCAAGCTAAGCTCATTATCGTTCAAAAGAAAACATGATACATAACAAAAACGGTTACATTAGCAACACGTGTGAGAAGAGGACCAATTAGAGAGCAAAGCAGGGCACACGTTCACAAGAGGGCACTGGCTAAAATCTCGACCGTATAAGTGGTATTATGATCCCTCTGATGCCATTGATACCCGCCCCATTGTTGCCCCTGGCTACGTTCATTTTTTTCCTCTTTATACAATTAATTGTAATTGTTTGAGTTTTAATGTGAGAGCCTCACCATCCCCTGCTGAGACCTTTGGGCTACTACTCTGAGAGAGAAAGAGGATGTTCTAATTATATTAACTGATGCGTAATAAATAATAATTTTTGAAGGTTTAGTGAATAAACCGGATTAATGGAATATTAGCCTCTTAAAAGCGTCGTCGTTTTAAAGGATAGGGCACAAAAGGAGAATGTCTTTAATTAAAGCCCGAAGAAATTATCGTTTATACAAGGGGGGGAATAAAGGCGGCGAGTAGCAGCAGAGAGTTAACGTTTAAGTAAGTGAAGACTCGTTTTATCATTCGTCGTTTTGAGTAGTCGGATTTCGGATTCCGGGTCCCACCGTTTTAATTAATGAATTAATGTACCTTCTCTTTTAAGCAGTGTTTATGTCACGATAATTACACGAGTTTCCGGGGGCAGATCATCTTTTTGCAGGGACGTACTCAGGAAGTTACTTTATAAGATATTTAGATCTTGTAAAGAACTTCGTTTCAACATGTCTCTATTCAAGTAATAATCAAATACACCATTAAGGCGAAGATTAGCTAAAGCTACTCTTAACGTTTTAAAATTATGAAAAAAGACAGTTAACAATAACAAGACTCAATAAGAAAAAAAGATGAAATATATGTATAAAATGTAAAATATTTTAATGACATTAAAAGTTCAGCTATACAATTTCACCAAAAGTAATTTCTAAAAGTTTCTTTTAAAAATATAAACACATAGGGATTAAAAAGACTGACAGCATTATTTGTATAAGATTTTTCCAAAAGAGCCGTTCAGTGAAGTGGCATAATTAAAGCGTTATATCTAACATTGCGAACATGCATTTGATATCTTGAAATAAGTTTTTCAAATAGATGAATTGGACTATTTTTCGTAAAAAGTTGATATAATAAAATAGATAGTAGAAATTTATACCCATAAATACGGTAACTCAAAAAATGAATAGGCCCAGAAACATGATCTAACTAACTTGAATCAAAATTAAATTTGCAGTAGTTATTCTGAACTGATATTGTCCCTTCTGATCTAAACATTGAAAATACGAGTATACTACTAAACAATACTGGATAATTGAGAGAACAAAGGATTCAGTAAGTTTTTTCCCAGTCTTAAAGTTTAAGATAGACTTATTTGTATAAAGCATAAGCGTTTGTAGATAATATTTTTGCACAGATTTGCTTAGATGTTCCCCAAATCTAAAGAAGCTGTCTATTCTTTAGCATTTTTCTGGAAAATTTTTAAAAATTAAGAAATTTGCCTTAGAAGTTGAGGATTTTTGTCGATATCATAAGGACAAAATATTCATATCTCTGCAACCAAAAGAGATAGAGGCTTGAAAATTAAATCATCAACTCCTTTCATAAAATCGTTTAATACCTAGTTCAGCGTCTTTCTAAAGAATTATTGAAAATCAATAAATTTGCCTTGAAATTTGAATTTTTTTTTCCTAAAAATATCGATATTTTAAGGACACAATGATCATATCGCTACAACCAAGAGAGATAAAAAAATTACAATTAGGGCGTTTACACACACACCGGCTATACCGGTGCCGGTGCCGGTACCGTTTCCGATCCCGGAACACATTTAAATTCACATATACCGGCATTTCCGTGCCGTCAATTTTATTCGGTGTTTGGCAGTAATGAAAGAAAGATGTATGTTTCTGCTCGTAATAAACGTTATCTTCTTGGGCTATTGTATCTCAGGAGAAAGTACCGAAAAGCCAAAAAGCAAAGACAATACTGGGTGCATCTTTTGCTGACTGTGAGATACTTAGAAGGTAGCTTCTTCACGCTTTTTGAAAAACTTACGAAATACAATTCCAAATTCTTTAATTACTTTAGAATGAGTATTGATACTTTTGATTTCCTAGTGGAACGATTATTAAATAATATCAAACATCAGAATACTCCAATGAGGGCATGTATTCCTCCAAAGGAAATGGTCGCAGTAACAATAAGGTGAGTGATTATACATAAATACACATATAAATTATTTTTATTGTTTATTTATTAACAAGTTGATAAGTCAGAGATTTTCATAAAAGGGTATTGTGGGTTGTGATAAAGTTGTTGTGGAAGGATTAGATAAAGTTGTATGTAAAGGTAAAAACTGCTGTTGACTCTGTTGAAAATCTTGAGAATATTGGCTATTACTGGAGTTATTGGAAAGTGAAAATAGCGTTGATGATCGAGAGGTTGATGTAGATGTGTGGGTAGCAAATGCTGGCGATTGCACTTTGTTATGCATGTTGATATTTTTTATTAATTGAAGTACGCGGAATTCCAGCTTATCATCTTCTGACATTTTTCGTAGTGATGGGGTAATTGACATAAAAAATGCCTTATCCTCGTCAGGTGGGTTTTCTAGGACATTTAAAATTTTCTTATCTACGTCTTCTTGCAAGCGAGGCTTTTTTGATGTGTTCCAGTTTCCTGCAGGCTTAAGGTTAATATTTTTTTGGACTATGCACTTGTACTTCAGGCTCCCTCTCGGCTTCGTCTTGGGTTTCATTCAACAGGGAATGCTCGTTATCCTGGGTGTCATCAATACTAGACTGCGTGTCGTCTGATTATACCACTTTTAGTGAAAATGTTAGGCTGTCATGGTACAAATATTTTTTTGTAGTAGCTTGTCCAGATTTTTTCTTTAATGACTTTACCAAACTGTCACGGATATTTTGCCATTTCGCACGAGTTATTTCACCTAAAAATTTCGAAAGGGTATTAAAATATAGTTAATTGTTACTATTGTATAGGTAAAACTAGAAAATCATACACTGAAAAAAAAAGGTATTTTATATTTTTAAAAATTATATTATTCTGGAGCAACATTTACTGATTTACACTACTACTATAGAATTAGAATAAGCACAATAAGTAAAATTGTTCGTTTGGTATGCAACTCTTTACGGAACTTATTGAAAGACGAATTTCTTCCGCAACCTAGAGAGGAAACATGGCAAAGTATATCAGATAACTTTAAAAAATCCGCACAGTTTCCCAATTGCTTAGGCGCTATCGATGGAAAACATATACGAGTTAACCGATTTCCTCATAGTGGCTCAATGAACCTTAACTACAAGAGTTATTTTTCCATTATTCTTATGGCAGTGGTCGATTCTGATTATAAATTCATATATGTTTAAATAGGGGCCTATGGCAACAATTGCGACTCATCTGTATTTCAGCAAACAGAATTTTTTAAATTAATGATGACAAATCAATTACATATCCCACCATCCTGTCCATTAGAAGCAACTGGAAAAGAAAATTTTCCTTATCTGCTTGTGGGAGACGAAGCATTTGGGCTATCAGAAAACCTGATGCGACCTTACGCTGGACATAACCTTAATGAGAAAAAAAGGATATTTAATTACCGATTAACTCGGACAAGAAGGTACGTTGAATGTGCTTTCGGTATACTTTCTAATAAATGGAGAATTCTACAAAGAGCATCAAAACAATTATCTAAAGACATTGTCAAAGCATGTGTAATTTTACATAATGTGGTGCGAATAAGGGATGCAGACAAATTAGAAATGTATGTAAGCCAGCAAAAGCTACAAAATGTGCAAAATGCTCCTTGTCCTATGCCAACAAGAAATGCAAATTATTTAAGGGATCGCCTCGCAGATTATTTTGTAACTGCTGAAGGGATGTTGCCTAACTATCTAAATTGTGTAGTAATATTGCTTAATATATGTATATTAACTTACCTATTTTCTGTTGTTCCTTTTTGTCCTTTTGTAGGAAATCTTCTTCAAAGAACGCATATACTTCCTTCCAAGCTTTTTCTTTTTCATTTTTATCTTTGAAGTATCCGCAGTTTTGTCCCACAAACAAGGCTTGATTTCTATTGCTTTAATTAACATAACAACATCATACTTAAACAATTTACTCATTGTCAGTACAAAATGATTAAAAGTTATTAAACATCAAACGATCCTATTTACTTCCTACGAGGTTAATAAGACACTAAACTAAAAACTTAGATGCATAAAAATAATCCCCGGCATCGTCACGCCTGAGCCTGTATGGACAAGTATAGATTAGAAAACAGTGAAGTCGGCAAATCGGAACCGGTGCCGGTTTTGCCGGTGTGTGTGTAAACGCCCTAAGACTGTTTATTCTTGTTATAAAATGATTCAAAACGTATTTGAGCATTTTTCCAAAGAATTTTTAAAAATGAAAATATGCCTTAAAAGTTAAGGATTCTTGTTTCCTTAAAAATAGTGATATCCTTAGGACCAAATACTTATTTATCTGTAATTAAGAATAATAGAAACTTAAAAATTAAATCATGTGTTCTTCTCAGAAAATTGTTTGACACCTATTAAGCTTTTTTCAAAAAAAAAAAAATTAAGTTAAGGAATTTAGCTTGGAATTTGAGAATTTTGTTTTCTGAAAATTTCGATATTTTAGGGACAAATATCTCTGTAACTAAGAAGAAAATAAACTTAAATATGAGACCAGCGATTTTTTTCATAATATCGTTTGACACCTATTTTAGCAATTTTCTAAAAAATTTTTAAAAAATTAAGAAATTTGCCTTAGAAGTTGAGGATTTCTTTCCTGAAAATGTCGATATCCTAAGGACAAATTAATCATATATCTGCAACCAGGGAAAGTAGAAACTTAATAATTAGACCATGGATTTTTCTTAGAAAATCGTTTAACGCCTATTTAGGCATTTTTCCAATATTTTTTTTTAATAAAAAAAATTGTCTTGGAATTAAAAAAAAATCTGAAAATTTCGATAATTTAGAGGCAAAATGCTCATTTCTCTGAAACCAAAAGTAATAGACGTTTGGAAATTGAACCACAAATTCTTACCTACTTCATCATTTTCCCAAAAATTTCTAAAAATTAATAAAATTGCCTTTTAAGTTGAGGATTTTTTTCCTAAAAATTTCACAAGATATTGAAATTTGTCCTTCAAATTAAATGCTTATATTTTTGCAATCAAGAGATATAAAGGCTTGAAAAATAGATGATGGACTTCTTTCATAAAATTGTTCGATACCCATTTAAGCATTTTTCGAAAAAAAAATTAATAAATAAATAATAAAGAAGTGTACTTAGCATAATAGCTACATACATTACAATAATTATAATTATAATATAAAGCAGTACTAAAGTCTACAAAGAAAATAAACTACAATATTAATAATAAACCAATAAAATTTCATTACATACACGGCTACATTAGGTATAATAGAGTGGTGATCAGCGTAATAAAAGAAAACGTACACAACAATTATTGGTATAAATAAAACTCAACCTAGGACGACACAAGTAGTATAATAAAACTTATAACTAAAATCATAAAAAAAATATAATGTACAACACACAAAAAAAAATAGAAATACTCTTAGCTATCCCTATTTAAAAGATGTTTTCTCAATAGCCTCCCAAACTAGTTTACATTATCACAGGTCTTAATTATCACAGGCCATTTTAATTAATTCTATTGAGCCTCTAAATAAAATCGAATTAAGTAACTGAACAGTGTTACACCTATCCACTATGGCGAAATCTTGACGATGTCTAGTATTGTAGTTGTGTACATCCTCAAACGATTTTAACTTGTCACAGATATAGCTGGGTAACAAACGATGTTTTAATTTAAATATAAACAAATAGACATTAAACTTTATACGTTTAGTCACAGACATCATATTTAGACACTTAACATACATTTAATTGGTGTATATCGATCACATTTTAAAATCAGTCTCAAAGCCCTATTCTGTATCACTTCCAACTGGTGTATTTCATATTGTGGCAGATTAAACGACAACGTGGAGCATTACTGCAAATGCGGAAGTGCAATGCTATTAAACAAAAGCAACTTTGTGCTCATGGAAAGGTTTCTTCCCACTCTGGTGATAAATCCAACTTTTTTGGAGAATTTTCGCATGACGCAGTCTGCATGTGCACAAAAGTTTAAATTGGCATCTAGAATAGTACCCAAATACTTATTTTCACTCTCATAAAGAACGCTATCCTCATTTACAGTAATGCCCATACTATACATGTCTATTTGATTAAGTCGTGACTTTTTGCTAAATACGCAAAACTTCGATTTAGCTGTATTTAAACACAATTTGTTAGTGCAAAGCCAGACAAATTCATTATTTAGGTCAATTTGCATTTGCTGTAAGTTTTTGCCTATAATATACACCATTGTATCATCTGCAAATAATACCACCCTACACTTTTCAAAAACTTCTACCATATCATTAATGTACAGTAGAATTAACAATGGTCCTAAAACAGTTCCTTGAGGAACACCATAATTAATAGAAACACACTCAGATATACTATTTTTAAACAAAACACGTTGGACTCTATTGGACACATACGACTTAAACTAACTCAAAGCATTATCCCTAATTCCTAATTGCTGTAGTTTGGTAATTAAAATTTGTCTATCTATCGTTTCGAAGGCTCTCTTAAAATCTAAAAATACCGCTAGAAACAAGATTATCACAGTCGATAGCTTTGAGAAAATCATCACAAATATTAACGACAACGGATTCACAAGAATGATGCTCACGAAATCCCGACTGTCCAGAAACAATTATTTTGCCTTTATCACAAAACTCAATAAGTTGTTCCTTAACACAATTCTCAAGGAGCCTTTCATAGACAGGTACCGTGTTAATGGGTCTAAATTCATTATGCAAATTTGTGTTTTGTACTTTGGGAACAGGAATAACAGTAGACAGTTTCCAATCATCTGGGAAAACATCGTTACACAAAGAAGTATTAATAATATCTAACAATCTATTACCAGCCACAAGAGAGACATCACAGAGGACATGTTTTGATATATTAGATTCACCACCACCAACATTTTTAAGTTTTTTAGAGTATTTTTCATTTTTAAATAGAGACAGGTTTGAATTTAGAAAAATAATTCGAAGCTAAATTTAAATTTAGCTTCGAATTTCATGATTTTATTTTCCTGAAAATTTCTATATCTTAAGGACAAAATGCTCATATGTCCGCATTTAAAAAAGACAGAAACTTGAAAAATAGAACATAAATTCTTCTGACAACCACTAAATAATTTGCCCAAACAAATTTTGAAAACTAGGAATGTTGTCTTAAATTTCTAAAAGCAAGCATTTTTCTTTAATAAAAATTTTGATATCATAGGCGCAAAATGCTTAGAGAGATAGAGAAATTAATAATAGGCTATCATTTTCTTTATAAAATTATTTTGCAACTATTTTGAGATTTTTTTTCCTAAAAAGTTTGATATCTTAGGAACACTATGCTCATATCTCTGCAACCAAGAACGACAAAAATTTTAAAATTGGACCATAAATTCTCCTAATAAAATAGTCCAATATATATTATGGCATTTTTCTATTTTTTTTTTTAAATTAATAAATTTGCCTTGGAATTTGAAGATTAAGGATTTTCTTTTCCGAAAATTTCGGTATTTCAGAGACAAAATGCTCATATCTCTGCAATCAAAAGAGATAAAGTCTTGGATGGATTTTTCTCATAAATTAGTTTATTAACTACTTCAGCATTTTCTCAAAGAATTTTTAAAAATTAATAAATTTGCCCTCGAAGTTGAGGATTTTTTTTCTAAAAATTTCAAAAGATATCGAAGAAGATATCGAAATTTGTCGTTAAGGACAAAATGCTTATATCTTTGCAACCAAGAGAGATAAAGACTTAAAAATTGGACCATAAGTTCTCCTCATATAACTGTTTAATACCTAATACCGCATTTTTCTATTTTTTTTTTAATTAATAAATTTGCTATGGAAATTGAGGATTTTTTTCCCGAAAATTTCGATATTTCAGAGATAAAATGCTCATATCTCTGCAACTGAAAGAAATAGAAGCTTGTAAATTAAACCATGGATTATTCTCATAAAATAGTTTAATACCTACTTAAGCATTTTCTCAAAGAATTTTTAAAAATTAATAAATTTGCCTTCGAAGTTGAGGTTTTTTTTCCTAAAAATTTCAAAAGATATCGAAGAAGATGTCGAAGTTTGTCCTTAAGGGCAAAATGCTCATATCTTTGCAACCAAGAGAGATAAAGGCTTGAAAATTAGACTATGGACTATTTCATGGACTATTCATAAAATCGTTCGGCATCTTTATAAGCATTTTTCCAAAGAATTTTTATAAATGAATGAATTTAGGTTCGAGGTTAAGGATTTTTTTCCAGAAAATTTCTTTATCTTAAAGACAAAATACTCATTCTTTCTGTGAAATCTTTTGACAATAATTATCAAAGAATTTTCCCAAAAAAAATTAAAAATTAAGAATCTTGTCTTGGAAATTGAGCATTTTTCTTTAATAAAAATTCCGATATCTTAGGCACAAAATGCTTAGAGAAATAGAAAATTAAATAATATACCATACGTTTTTTTTTATTAAATCGTAAGGCAACTATTTTAGCATTTTTTTAACAATTTTTGAAAATTAATATATTTGCTTTAGAAGAGATTTTTTTCCTTAAAATTTTGATATTTTAAGGACAACATGCTCATATCTCTGCAACCAAGCGAGAGAAAAACTTAAAAATTGAATCATAGATTCTTCTCATGAAATCGTTGGATATTTATTTAAGCATTTTTCAAAAAAAAAATTAAAAATTAATAAATTTGCCGTGGAAGTTGAGGATTTTTATGTCTAAAAATTTCGATATCTTAGGGACACAAATTAGTGACGTGTAGCCTCAATAATAATTAATTAATTACTTAACTAATCCTAAAGAAGGTTAAAGAGCCTCAAACAACTATCTTCCCTTTCGCATGTTTCACCCCAGTACAACAACAAAAAGCAAATCCCATTCAAGATAAACTAAACCGATCGTCCAAAGGTGCATTCTGGCGCCATCATTGTCTTTGACCGGACGAATTTTGAACGGTTCATTTGACGGCGGTTTGTACGTACAAAAGCGAGTAATTTACAAAGTACCAATCGGTACTGCCAACTCGAATTACGTCAATGGGTTACGAAGGAAACGGGTAATCTGCAGATAAATCAGAGAGGCAGTTTGTTTAAGTGGAAAATTTTAGATGGTAGATTAAAGAAAACCGAAAAACGGTGGCAATATAAGAATTTTATAGCAAATAATATTCGTAAAATTAACAGAATTTACATATTTACAAGAGGACATTCTTGAACCATCAATAAAATGAAGAAAAGATGGCAAAGAATATAAAATAAATCATCAAAACTATCATCATGTAGCACTAAGAGTTTATTTAAAGTAATTTCTTAGTCCTAACTAGGATATAAAGAAATATTAAGGAAGCCTGGAATAATTTATACTTTGAAGTCAAATGCCTGGAAGAGATAGAAGTTTATTATTTATTATTCCATTTAAAAAAATAATATTTTTAATATATTCCAGGTAATAAAAAAAATCCGGGCTTTTTGAATAAATTTGGTATATCTTTTAGATACACACCTCATTTTAAAAATAATTTTGTATGTCTTTTATGTATTTTTCATTTTATTTTGATCTTTTGGAATACAGTTTAATGACTTTCAGGTATTTAAAAAAATGTATCATTTTTAATATCCTCTAGGTAATGAACAAAAATTCAATCTTTTTCAGGAATTTCTAATTTCTTTTGAATACATAGAAAATATTAAGAAGGCTTGGAAGAATTTATTTTTTTTAAATCACACCAATACCTGGAAGAGATAAAAAGTATCATATTTCATTATATTATTATTTTTACCTTATTTTTGACATCCTCGAAGTATTGAAAATAGTTTTGCTAAATTTTTGGAATAACTTTTTTTCGGGTCAATATGTTTAAAAAGCCTGAAATTAATTTATTTTTTAAAAATTATTATTTCAGATTTTTGGAATACAGTCTTCCACGTTAATGACCTCATTTTTAATCTCTTTAAAGAAATGAAAATAATTTTGGATGTCTTCGACATTTCTTATTTTATTCCTGTGTTTTGGAATAATTTTACTTCAGTGCCTTTTGGGTATTTAAAAAAATATATCATTTGTAATAATAAATTATTCTGGGCTTATGTAATTTTTTTTAATATCTTGGTCAAGTTTTCGACCTCCTTTTTGATGTCTTCTGAGGACTAAAAATAACTGTCAATTTTTTTCATACATTTAAAGTTATTTCTTAGTTTTTTCTAGAACATAAAAAATTTTTAAAATGCTTGGAATAATTTATATTTCTTAGGGTAAAATAACTAAAATAAAATAATTATATTTCATAGGTTAAATAATATATTTTGAAGTAAATTTATGATAAGCATAAAAAAAGAAGAATTAAAAAAATTTTATTCTAAGCTTTCGGAATAAAGTCATTATATTTTCCAGGCTATTACCTCATTTTTATTTATTTCAAAGGACTAAAAAATTGATGAATAGTTTAAATTAATTCTATTTTGTTCTATATTTAAAAGAAATATTATTTTATTTATATATATAGGGATAATAAATTGTTCTAAAGTCAAACGCCTGAAAGAGTTAACAATTTATTTTAAATTGAAAACACCGAGAAACCAGCTGATTTCCATCACTCCGAAATGACGCAAGTGGCACCCTACACGACGTCTCGAAGGTTACCGAGAATCTTCCGGAACAGCGTTCGGCCGAGTATATAAGGAGCCGTCTCGCTAATAGCCAGTTGTCATGTTCAGTGAAGTAAAGTTTGAAATATGAAAAATGAATGATGAATGAAATGAAAAATGAATATGAAATATGAAAGTATGAAATATATACTTGTAAATAAATACAATAAAAATAAATATCTCTAATAGTGGTGAATGATCGCGTTTGTAGTTCACACCTAACGAATGAAAAAAACAATATATACATATACAAAACAATATGCTATATTTTTTTATTTACTATTAAACACTTGAAGAAACTTAAAAACAAATAAATCCAATAAGGAAACTCTTACAATGAAGACTTAATTGTATAGTTTCTCAATTTTGCCGTGGGTCTGCCTGAACAAACCGTAAACAAGCGAGGCAAGTGAACATCTTTCCATTGTTTCAGAACCGACACGACTTGATGCCTTCCCTTAGAGACTTTTGTTCCTTGATTCTTTTGTTTCTCATAGTAAATCATCCCGGTTTTTACAGGTAATTGGCCAAATGGTTTTGTAATTCCATCCATAGTATTTTTTCCAGGAGAAATGCACCCTTTATTGAAAAACTAATATTTTCTTCACTCAAAGCGCCCTATTGTTCTAGCTTTAATTAAGAAAGAAAAATTGATAGTCTGAATAGCGTATTTAGTGAATTTTATGCCGGCAAAGGGGCGGTTTGCATCGAAAAATGTTTTGGTATTACAAAGAGCGTGGGCAAAAAAGCAGAGCCAAAAAGTCCAGGTAAACGTACAGAGGTCCGGAAAAAAACTGGCGAAAGCCCATTAATTTGCATATTACGGCCGCGTATATAGGCGGAGAATAAAAGCGGACGATGTAGGCAGCAAAAAGCTGGCATAACGACGTATCTCTTTGGCAATCAATCACCCGTGTAAAACCGGGAAATGCATCAAAATCAAAATGGGGCCGCCGCATCCAGATATTGGCAATGGATGAAAAAATAGCAGAAAAAGGGCAATAAAACTACTCCGCACGGGACTTATTGAGTTATTTAAGGAAATTACTTAGACTAACACCGTTATTGTCATTTGAAAAATGATTTTTACAATATTTGCAACGCTGGGTTAAGAGTTTTTCATGTTTTCCAGGTTTTTGACCCAATCTTTGATCAAAGATTGAAATTGAAGGCATTTAAAGAATTTTTTTATTTTATTCCATACATTTATGATAATCGATTGTCAATATAAAAAAATCCACGGTTTTAGAATAAATATACTATATTCGTTATTAGATTTTTTATCTGATTTTTTATTGAAGCTTTTCTCATTTTATTATAGACAATTGAGATATTTAAAAAATATTTAAGGCATTTGGAATAGGTTTATCATATCATGCAGGTTTTTTATATAACTTTTAATCCCTTAAGCTTTTGTCCAGGGATTTAAGATATTTTTATTAAAATAAAAAAATTACTTTTTATTTAAGATTAAAGTCGTTTTTTCCCTTCATTTTGCCGAAGTCAAAAACATTAATTTCTCACGTCTTGGGTTTCTTACGGCTCGAATTTTTCCAAAAATTCGAAATATTTTTCATATTTTTGAATAGTTTCAATTAAGTTTTCATTTTACTCAAGACATTTTTCAATAAAAAACCATTTCAAGCATTTTAAATAAATTCGTCATATATTTCGAATTTATGACCTCATTTTTTAAGTACATCTTCAGTTCATTCCTGGTAATTGATACCGATTTTCATATCTTTTATGTATATAAAAATATTCTTTATAAACTTAATTTTTTGATGTCTTGAAGACTTTCAAGGCTACAAAATATTTTTCATGTTTATCAGTTATTTCAATTTGAAGACATAAACACTTATGTCTTCCAGATTTGTTCCCTCTTTTTAATGATTTTTAATATTTTTATATACATTTTTAGGCTTGAAAAATATAAACGTTAATTTATTATGACTTCCAGATATTTTACTTAATTCTTTATGTCTTCTAAGTATTAGGAATACCTTTTCATGCCTTTCAGGTATTTGAAGTTATTTTATCAATTTAATCCAGGCCTTTCGTATATTTCAAAAATATATTCTAAGCACTTGAAATAGATTTTTTTCATGTGTTTCAAGTTTTTGGTCTTAAAAAGCCTTCTAGCAATTCGAAAATGTTCTGTCTTTCAGTTATTTTATATATTTTTTTAGTTTATTCCAGGTATTTGACGTCGTCATTTTTCATGTTTTCCATATACTTAAAAAATATTTTAGGCATTTGGAAGAGCTTTGTTACATCCCTCAAGTTTTTGACCTCAGTTTTTGATATCTTAAAGTCTTCCAGATATTCGACATCTTTTTCATATCTTTTACTGTTTTCAATTAATTTTTCATTTTATTCCAGATATTTTTCATGTTCTTTAGATGTCTTAAAAAAAAAACTATTTCAAGCTTTTTGGATAGATTCATGCTATTTTTTGACCTCATTTTTAATATTTTCTATATATAAAACCCAATGAAATATAGACGCATCGATAAAATTAATGGAATTTCTGTGCCTTAAAGATATAAACACTAATTTCTTTTATCTTCATGTTTTTCAACTCTTTTTTGTTCATTTTGTTCATGCATGCATTCCAGATTTTTTACCTCATTTTTTAAGCCTTATAAGTCATTTTCTATGACTATTTGTTAAACTATTTATATTTTTGACTTAATTATTTGATATCTTCAGATCTTCCAGGAATTTGAAATATTTTTCATGTCTTTTAGTAATCTTAATTTTCTTAAATTTTATTGCAGATATCATCAGTCATTTTTCAATCAAACACCTAATTAAAGTGATTATTCAGTTTATTCTAGGTATTTGGAATAGTATAGTAACTAGTGATTTAAACTGTTTTTTCATTTTATTTTGACATTTTTTATGATTTTCAGATGTTTAAAAAAACTATTTCAAGATTTTGAGGCCTGGAAGAAAAACTTTTCTTTTATCTTCCAGATTTGCCACCTCACTTTTGTTTACTTTTATAAAATGGTAAATGCCTAAGAGACATAAATGTAATTTTATATTATGTGCTCCATATTTATATTAAAAATTATTTTTTATGCCTGTTGAAGATGATGCTGATTTGAAGTTATTTTTCAGTTTATTCGAAGCATTTGACGTAAATTTTTATGTCTTCCAAATATTTAAAAAAGATATTTTAGGCTTTTTAAATAGATTTATTATATCTTTTAGGTTTCTAATATCCTAAAGTCTTCCAGGAAGTCGAGATATTTTTCATGTAAGTCAGTTATTTAAAATCATTTTTGTTATTTTAGACATTTGTCATGCTTCAATCAAATACCTGATTAAAGTAATTTTTTGAATTTACTTCAGGCATTTTATTCAATTTTTCATGTTTTCTCTATATCAAAAAAAAATATTTTAGGTATTTGGAACAGATTTATTATATCTTAATAAATCAAATTTTTCAAATTTTTGACCTCACTTTTGATGCTTCCCAATATTTCTGACATGATTTCTATGCCTTAAAAATATAAATATAAATGTCGTAAATTTTCCAGTTTTTTCACCTTAAGCTATTTTAAAAATAATTCTCGTGAGGAAAATTTGAGTTTCGCAGTATACATTGGCTTCATATTACCAACTGTCAAATATGTCTTTAGTATTACAGAATGAGGTTATGTTAAGGACTTGAAATGCCAGATTTTATTTATGGTCCTTCGAGCAGTGTATTTAGTTTTCAGATATAAACACACTAATTTCAGGATTTTTATAGGTTCCAGGTTTTTGATCTTATTTAATGCGTTTCATGTTATTTCAAAAACCCAACTTCCACCCGTGATAGCGTCAAAATTAAGTAGAATTTTAAGTCTTACATCATAACGTAATTTGTAAGAAATTTATGAAAATCCCTCGCGGGCGAAATATTCTATTCTCCTCCTTATTTTGCGGTTAGCTATTATTTCGTAAGTTGGAAATTAGTTGAAACAAACTTTATAGAGTTTGAGGCTTAGCTACTTCCGCTGTTGTGCTTACAGTATAAAACTGAATCCAAACCAACGTACGATGTGAAAAAAAAACAGTTTAAGTGGCTGCACCAAAGTAAGAAAATTAACAAATGAGTTACACTATTTAAAAAATCATAATTTTGAACGTTAAATTTTAAAGCTCTAAGAAATTAAAAAAAAAGATTAAAAAATCTGTAAACAAAATCAGTTAAAAAAAAAATAACCAAAAGAGTTAGAGGATTAGAAAATTGAATTTGCGTTTGACTATTTTTTTTTATTGGAAAAAGTTAGTTAATTACAAAAATTTATTTTTGACAGATTTATACTAAATTCTTCTTGTAGAAATTAGGACGTTTCCAAGTTATTTAAATAAGAGTTCAATAATTGATAAAAATGCACAAAGTACCCTTTTTTAATAAAAAATATCGAAATCCCTCTGCGACATACCAACAACAAAATTAACTTTTATAAATAATTCTTCGAAGTGACTAAAACCTAATCAAAACTTTGTATTTCCCCGAAGAAATCAAAATTGCCAACGCTGACAGCGCGTTCGCCCCTCTCTCCCAGTTTGGACTCCCTGTTTATGTTTAACGTGCTTTGATTTTATTATTTCGCTCTGTCATTAACTTTGAATTTAAATTCAACGTTGGTGGTGGTGTATCGAATCCAGAACTTTTGATGGAAAATATCCAAATGTAAGAGAAAATATAATAAAAAAGGAAAAAGTTATTAGGGAAAAGTTGTGTGTACAATGTGTTTTAAATTCAATTTAGTTTTTAATGTAATAAAATATTTTAGTTTTGAACCTAATAATTATTTTTAGTTTTTGTGTTTTTTTTTAATATAATATACAGACATCGTAGTTATGTCGCCTAGCCAACACGTATGAAAGATCGTTTGAGTCATATTTATTAATGTAAATTTATAAATATTTGTTATAAATTAAGTAATTACTTTGTGTTTGACGTTCTAATTGTTATAGTGTAAGGAGGATTTCTTTTTTTCCAAATGTTATGCCTGAACAAATTAATATGGATGATGATGATCATATAGAGAGTTGTGCTAAGTGTATATCGGGGTTTAATGATATTAAATCCATTTTATAATATATTGGGTGTAATAGAATTTCCACAGGAAAGTCACGGGATTCTCACAATAAGCGTGAATTCCATTTCAAGAAAGCATGGAAATGCGAAATATGTGAGCCAGTAGTACATGTATCCGAGGTTGGTACATTGAAACATGAACAAAATGTACTAATTCTTTTACTGTTCATTCTGATTTAGCGAATGAGGTCAGTGCTACTTTAAGAATTTTAGTTGAAAAAACTAAAGAATTGAACCAAAAAGTGGATTTATTGGACGAAAATCGAGATCTTAAAGTAAAGGTTGCCAGACTGAAAGGTGTAAAGAATAACTAAGTGCCCAGTACCCAACATGAGCATAGTAAAGTGCTGCTATGCTGTAGCTGTCACTAATAGTGCCAAAGTTTTGATTGTGAAGCAAAAATGCCTGGAAAAAAAACTAAACTTATTACCATTGTTTTTTCAATTAGATCATTATTCGATAAAACCAATGTTGTTCTTCTATGTGTAACTAATAACTCTTTGAAGGTGCTCTGCTAAGCTTTCTTTTGCCCAAACTACACTTGATTTCTCTGAACAATATTTCAGCTTCAGATGCCTTGACTGAATGGGATCAGAACGAGGCTTAAATACTAAAACTTTAGACTTACATATTTAATGAATCATCGATATGTAGGTTACTTGAAGCGCTACTTAATGAACCCTTAGATATCGATGGATCTCCAATAGATGCAGATTGGTCTAAATGGTCTTCTTGGACCTATACAGTAACTTGTCGTGGTAGTGAGGGCTAGTTCTTTATAGGACCTACAGCAGGTTAAACAGAATTTGAGGAAGAACGTTTATCCTACTGACAAAAAGCCTGGTTTATTATTATATAATCCAGTCAAAAATGGTGTAATTACCAGGTATAAAAATAAGAAAGCTATTACTGCTATTCAGTCTGAGATCCAGAGAAAAAGGATGATAATATGAGTTGAAGATCCAAAGAACTTGAAAAAAAGAATTAGGGTAATTTTTATTAACTAAACGTAAGTATAAACTTACAGAGAATGAGATTCTATCGAACATGGAAAATAAGAATAATCCACACAAAACCTCAGATTTTCTATAAAAAATGCTAACAAAAAAATGTATTAATGATGCTGGAAGTTGATAATAGTACTTATGGAGGTTGCACAGAAAAAGAAAGGCTAAATATTTGATGGAATTGTTCTTATGTGTCTGTTGTTAGTTAACTGTTGAAAGAGTGCAAAAAAATAAGGTATGTGCAAAGTGTAGTTGATCACATGATGTTAATTGTGTTGCATCTTATGGCAAATATATATGATTTAGGGTCTTAATGTTTATTATGTTTCTTTGGATACTAAAAGTGTGATTTCTTTAAACGAATTAAAGAAGTTCCAAAAAATAAGCACAACATCAAATAACAACCAAACATAGATAACAGTAGTATTATTTACTATAATTGCCAGAGTTATCAGAACATCAAAGATAACATTGTTTTATTAGCAAATAATTGGGAGCTTAAAATTTAACGTCTAAAATTGAACCATGCAAAATGATTATTGATGAATACAAGTTGAAATAATGTAGAAGCAATAACAGTAGTACAGGGAGGGTCATTGCTTTGATCGGAGGTGATATTAAACACAGAGTTAAGATTGTAGTGTCTGATAAAGGATATGTTTGGTTAGTGTCTGTTGAGCTGTCTGTCCAAGAGTGCTATTAAATATTTGTATTCAGTCATCTGTCACTTCCTTGAAAATAACTTAGAACAAGTGAATGATATTGGAGAATTTTAATATTGAATTTTTGACAGTATTTATACTAATATATTTAACCAAATAATCGACACCAACTAGATTAATGCCAAGAGATCAGGTAGTGATTGATTATTTAATTTCAGATGATAAACATCTTTAGCATAAAGCTCGCCTAACCCTTAAATTAGCGACTATTTCAATATATCGATCACTATTGGTAAACAAAAAGAACATCCTACAGATATTAAAGGTCTTTTAAAAATTATTGTGATAAACTTTAGGGTAAACTCCTTACCATCAGTTGGACTAAAAATTTTACAGACGTCAACTTACTAGATAATAGTTTTGATGCAGATATTGGAAAAATTTTTGACATGGTGTGCCTAAGGATTAAAATTGTTATACAAGCAAAAATATTTTGATAAAAAATGGATAACACTTGATATAAGAATACAAATGCAGTAAGGAGCCACTTTACAAAAAGGCTACCATGAAGAATAGTGAAATCATTTGGAATGAATAAGGAAATCTAAGGAATATTATCCTAAAGAAAATTATAGTGGAGAATTATTATAAGAAGATTATAAGAAAACATATTATGTGAAGATTTTACGTGCAATATAAAGATTCAAATAAAAATAATGTAAAAGAACTCTGGGTGAAATTTGAAACCTCTTTTGCCCGGAAAGAGTTCAATGAAAATACATAAACCCAATGAAATAATTTTTAATAGTAACACTTGCACACACAGAAGGCTGATCTTGCATAGATTTGACATTTCATACAGATTGAGAATTAACTGAGTCAAATAACTCTTAAGCCAAGAAATTAATCCATCATTAATTCCAAGTTTTTTGACATAACCATAGTTGCTATTTATATTTTAAGCCCTGTGGACACTAAATGTTTCAGACGTCATTTGACGATTGAAAGCTTTTAACGCTTACTTTCTTCAGAACATTTTGTCACCTGACCAGAACTTTTTACAGTGACTCTGATGGCAGATTGAGTATACGGTATGAAATTTTGTCTCTCGTGAAAGCAGAACTTACTTCCACTTTTTGCTATTTACCACTGTAAAACCTTGGTATCATGAGTTCCATCATGGCCGCTATTTGTTCAGCGAGAGGTGACGGTTATCCAAAATTAGTTGTTGTTTCAGAAAACATTAATGCTGTGTGAAACAAAATTCCTAAAAATATGCTCGTGTCAATTGGTGCAAACATCATCAATTCAAGACGCAGTAGACGCATTGTAGCTCTAATAATCAAAGAAAAATTCAATTTAGTGGCTGTACGTGAAGATATCTTTCCACGATTTCTTACATAATAGTTTTTTTCCACTAACCACATGACTAATACTTTTCGAGATATAGCAGGATATAGCATCATTCATAATGAGACACCTGGTACAGAGTGTACACTTATGTTATCTTGTTTATAACCAGCAATAGTATCTTTGATTTTATAAATGATTACTGAATCATTTACATAATAGTTTCTTAGACACAGAAACATAAAAATAACTGAACTAATACAAACCTATAATCTCACATAAACAACTTACAAAATTTACAAATTCATATCCAAAAAAAGATCTGTGAGCTTCCAAAGGTATTAAGGTGATTATTTAATGTATATAAAATAGTTATTATTCACCATATTTACACACAACCGTTAACGGGCATAAGCAAAATGCGAACTAAGATAAAACGCATGTGTAGACACATAGAAACCGTTTCAGCGTTCCTGATTCGCATTATTTTAAAACGTTTTAAAAATGTGGATGATCTCGCTGTAATGCGTGTATATGGGAAAAGATCCAAGTTCGCATTACCGTTGTGTGCCAAAGCGTTGTTGCTCTAACTCGCATTAGCCTCTAATTCGCATTAATGACACGTGTAAACCTAGTAATTGAAGGTATTCCTCCAGCGAAAGAAATACTTAAAAACCTAAAGATATTAGTGGTGGGAAAACTGGTATTTCAATGCAGGTTCTGTGTAATGTGACTTATGCTATTGGTGATCGTTTTTTAGATCTTATTAATACTTCATTGAGTACTGTGATCTTTCCAAAGTTTTGGAAACTGTCTACTGTTATTCCTGTTCCTAAAATAATTACAAAACACCAAAGTGGTAATGAATTCTGACATATTAAATTCTGCCAGCTTAATATGAGAAGCTTCTTAAGGTTTGTGTCAAGGTACAACTTCCTGACCACTATAACAAGACTAAATTGATTACTCCTGTTCAGTCAGGCTTCCGCGAGGGTCAAATAAGCGAGTTTATTCTGTTAATAATGGTTCCTCAAAGCCTCTGACTCTGATAGCCTTTTTTTAGCTGTATTTTTAGATTTTAAGAGAGCATTTGAAACAGTGAGTAAATAAATTTTGATTAGAAAATTAAAGTCTTTGGTTAGATTTTGAGGTGGGTTCTGTCTTGCTTGTCAAATAGAGTTAAATATATTAGGTACAAAAATAGTGTGTCTGACAGTATTTTTTAAAAATGTGTTTAGGAATATTCGAATTTTTGGTTTTATGTAATTTTTCATTTACGTAACTAGCAAAATATCATTTTAAAATAATATACATCTAATTAATAATAATAGATATTTCTGGGATATTCTAACGTCTTATGAATGTTACAGTACCTTGCTGGTCAGTTAAGGTTCTGGGAATATTTTAGTTAAATAATATTACAGTTTAAAAAAAGTCTGTAAAAAATTGAATATTTATTTTAGAAAGGCTTGAACTAAAGTTGTATAGGAAAAAAAGCACGTTGACAAAAAACTGAAAAACAATTATTTTTTTTACATTTTGACAAAAATTCAGGGTGAAGAAATTTCTATATTGAGGGTATTGAGGGTTCTAAATTGAAAAAAATATAAAAAAAAAACTGGCGAAGGAAATCAATGAAATCACTCAAGAAAACCAATAAAAGTTAACAGATCTAAATTTAAATGCCTAGAAGACATGAAAATGAGAACCTGGAGTAAAAATTAAATTTATTAATATAAATTGAACAATAATTAACAAAAGACCTAGAACCAACATTACAAAATTTTCGCCTATGCAGGATCAATGCGATATATTTAACTGCAACCTAGTCGAACCTAAATGAATTTGCTTAGTTTAGATAATCTCGTTGTCTTTTTTTTATTTATTAATCCTCTGTTACATCTATAATATCAATTTCATTTTGATAAAATGATTTCATTTTTATATTATACCTTTTCCACTTTTTTATTGGAGTTAATTTTAAAATAAAATAAATTATTAAAATGACTCCATGAAAAATATGGAATATTTTTTTAGAAAACAGTTTTTGGAAAACTCACAAAATGACGAAATCCCTGGAAAAAAATACTTCAAATGCTTAAAAAAGCCTAAAAATATGAAAAATTATATCATACTTTAACAAACTGATCACCATCAGATGCCAACCGTCACAGTCTTGCAATTATGAATATTTATTTTAAAAAGGCTTAGACTAAAGTGGATCATTACTTCATTTCTAGGACCTTCAAAAGACATTCTCAAAATGAGAATATTTTCTTCGTGTTCCAATCCAATATTTTGTTAGCGATATCTATGTATAATGTTCTTGAAGGAGATCGCTCTTGTACCCCTTGTGCCAAAATTGCTACTGCATTTCCCATCACATCATATCGATGTCATCCCGGATATTTCCCGAAACAATCCAATCTGATCGCAAGGCGACAAAACTCGTTCAAACTCCACCATAATCCCGACCAATCCGCGTTTCCCATCTAACGAAATAACAAACGACAAGCAACTTTTGACACGTATTTACATAAAATAAATGGCAATGCCCGTCCATACGAAAAGTTGGCTAATATTTCAGTTGCCGCCTCTCTCCAGACTAGGTAAGGTATATTTCCCCCGGGATTTCAATCGGGATTTCCGATTTGATGTCGCGACGACACCGCGACTTTTATACACCCCGATCTGTATCTTAATTTTAAATCTGTCAATGTTTCGTTTTTGATTTAAGGGCGGCAGAACGGAGAAAGGTGTCTGATATATGACGCTTCGGGGAATCTTTAAAAAAAAAAATTCAAAAAAAAATTAAAAAATCTGAGCCTTTTTCGTTAATTGAAATTGGCGGCGGAAATCAGGGATTATCCAGGGCGCTAATGTAATTTGTTCATCTGAACGTGTTCGGCGGCGGCGAATCCTCGCGTGACTGCTACTTTTTATCCCTCCGAATGCTTTTATTCTATGCTCGGTTCTCTTTTATCTTTTGTTAATTATTTTTATGATCTATCCTCCCCCGGTGCGAAACGGGTTATTTTGCTTGATTTTTTATACCCGCCATACTTGCAAAAGGGAAGATTAATATTACTTTTTTTTTGGAGCTTACTGTCAGTTGTAGGCGTTATTTATGAGAGCGAGTTATTAAAAGACGACAATTTATTCCACCATAATTATCCATTTAATAATTTTAATAGTATCCATGAAATTGCAGCTTGCATTTGCACAAAAAAAGACCAAAAAAAAATTTATTTTGTTTTCTGAAGTTGAAATCAAAGTGCATTAAGACATGGCGAATGACAATGACAAATACAATGACAAAAAACTAAAAAATATTTTTTTTCAAAGTTTTTGAAAGAAATTTCAAGGTGGAGAAGTTTGATTCTATAGTGAAAGAAATATTTTAAAAAAAGTGGCAAAGGAAATCCAATGAAAATTAACACATTTTTCATCTTTAGTAATTTTTTATTAAAATTGATAAAAATGAAATTAATTTGTAATACAAGAAAGAGCCTAAAGGTGCTACTTTTTTAAAAAGTAAATGTGAAAAAGTTTTCTTGGTCATTATCGCTAAATGACTGCGTAAAAAGGCCAAATAATTTACAGGATGCTAATGATTTTTTTAGCCAAAAAAGGCAGTATTTTGAGTAAAAATTGCTGATTTTATGATTAAGTTCAAATACCAAAATAATGAAATATTTCGACCTAAATTAATCCTTTAGGGATAAAAAAACCAAAAGCTTTTCAACGATGTTACAAATAATTTTTTTGGCTCTTAAAGCCGTGTAGTAAAAAGTTAAAGGTCAGTAGATCCTTAGCCAATATCCTAGGCTTCTTTTATGTAAAAATTCAAATATAGGTCAAATGATACATCGCAATATTTAAATTAAAATTGCTTTGTTACTGGTGAAAAAAAACTTAA
The DNA here is from genome assembly GCF_022605725.1 of Anthonomus grandis grandis. Taxonomy (NCBI): domain Eukaryota; kingdom Metazoa; phylum Arthropoda; class Insecta; order Coleoptera; family Curculionidae; genus Anthonomus; species Anthonomus grandis. Next base: position 13,751,388 of record NC_065562.1, read on the forward strand.
ACCTTGCTGGCTCTTATTTTGATTACTATAAGACTTTTTTATCACCTGAAATAAAAGAGAGTTATAAAATGTTAATAGTTTAATTTTAATTCTAATCCTATTTCCGCAATTGTTTTTTTATTGCCAAATATATTAGAATTCTTACGGTTTTTGTAGATTTTTCGGTAGTATAGTAATAATTTAGTAAAACTATATTTATGATATTTTTGTCATATTCTGAGATGAAATTGGTCCTATATACCATAATATTAATTTATGGTAATTCTTTTTTAGTTACTACAGCAATATTTTCAGCTAAAATTCTATAGATAGATAAGAAAGCCAAAAATCTGATAGGAATAATTTTGGGCTTATTTCCACGAGCAAAACCATTTTCCTTAATTTACCTCCCTAATGCCCTCAGGAGGTGTAGTGTAATAAATTTGATAAAATAAACTGAACTTTCACCGAATATGCATGTGGAGCTTAAAAAACGTTCTATAAATATTCTGAGAATTTTTGAGAATCACTTAATTCTTCATTACAGATTTGGTTGAGACGCTGACATTCAGTTGAAGGTGAGACTGAATAATAGCGACCAATGGATTGTTTTTTATTATAGGATTTATTAAAATATTTTCATTGGCTGAATTTCATTAAAAATTTCTTAAAACAGATATTTTTTAACAATAAATACAATAAACAATCTTGCGGTGCATATATTATGTATCTAACAAAACCTACTAAGCCAGAGGGGCTTTATTCAAACATTTTCATAACGTATTATACTAAAACATCATCTCTTGTTATCCGCTTAAATCAAGCATAAGAAAGGTCCAAATAAAATTTGCCGGCCCCAAGTAGAACAATAGGATTTCTCTTGGTTGGCAGAGCCGATTTGGCCATTATATTACGGAGCCTCGGAGCTCTTGTTCTTTTCCCCAAATAGGATTTTTACTTTGATAAATAATACAGGAATAGACGCCAAAATTACGCGTCGAGATGCTTTGCTTGTGGAGAAAGTATAAATATTATGGGGTTCTTATTTTAGTTCGGTTGTAGTTTTAGCGGTCCCAGAATGGTCTTAAGTATCATTAAAAAAAGAAACGTGTTACTGATATTTCCAAGCAATTCCAAAACATAATTCTCTTAGTAGTACATGATGTATTCTTACGAAGATGCCCATTATGTGGGTCCTATCTTTAAAAATGTTTTCTTGTAAAAGTTCCATTTATCCAAGATTAAATAAATGATTAAAAGTGATTGAAAATATCAAAAATGAGGTCAAAAATTTATTTATATAAACAACATAGTTTTAGCCATGGTATATCTATCGTAACCAATTTACTGGTATTTCAGGATACTTTGCTTGGATCCTTAGAGGAAGGAGAGCAACTAGACGTGATATATACAGACGTCTCCAAGGCTATTGGCAAAGTTAATATCAATATCATGTTGCATAAGTTGCATAGTGATTATAGTATGGTGTCTTGGTTTGAAAGTTTTCTTTCTTCTAGGGTTCAGTAGGTACGGATAGGTAGTGCTAGATCTGGTGTCCCACAGGGTGTCCATTGTTCGCCATTATTGTTGGGATCCAAAATTAGTTCAAAAGTTACACATAAAAGTTTAAAAAATATCGCCTCGAATGCAATGCAACATAAAAACTCACTTTACTGTTCTGTTAAATACTCAAAATAAAACGAAAAATTGCTTCAAATTACTAAAGAATAAAAAAAAACCTGCGTGTGTTGATTTTAAAAAACTCGAAAAACTTTTAAAAATCACTTTTTATATCTATAAAGAATATAAACATTGTATTTGGCACAAAAAAAAGGTTCCAATATCCTGAAAAGAAAATAAAAAAACTATAATAAAAAAAAATAAAAATAAAAAACTAATTTTAATTATTATACAAAAAAATAATTAATAGCTTTGATTTTAATCATACCGTCTTCTTTTTAGTGTTTTCTCCTCTTTATTTTCTTCTTTATATTTTTGATCAGTATCTTTAGTCTTAATAAACAACAATTGACAACACGAATAGGAACGGAATTAGCTAAAGAACATCTCGCATTTGCCAACTATGAAAGCAAAAAAAAAAACCACCAAATCTAAGGAGAAAAAACCCCAAAAGGTGCGTCACGAAAATCCCTAAAAAAAGGGCTTGTCTTAATAGACGTTCAATTTAGTAGATTAAAGCCTCAAGTTGAAAACATTCAGACAAAAGAGCGGAGTGATATGTCGTGTCACGACCGAAAAAAGCTCCGTTTCCCTACTCGACTTGTTACGATTATTACGCTATTATTTTAATGGAGAACATCGCACACACGCTCAATGAAAACGGGCGTGGTCACCCCAACGCTTTAGGCAAATCCGTGTTTTTTCGGCACCAGCCTCCCCCCTCTCCAACCCTTAATCCACGGACGGAAATAATTAGTTCTAATTTCTTCGGTAAAACTTCTTTCCGGGCAATTTATTTTATATAAGAGAGAAGCCATTTCCCGCAAGAGACAAAGTAGTTTTCGTCGAAACAAAAGACTATAAAGCTTTCAGCGTTGGTGAGTAAACTCTTTTCCGGTTGTTTTATTAAGTTTCCAGGTCTTGTTTTCCGCTACTTCTGGAACGGGAATGCTTTCGAGTTAATAAAATTGTTTGGACTCTGAATTAAGGGGATATATGTTTGTTTCCGGAAGTTTTATGAGTTCAGGTTCCCTAATTTCGATAACTAATTTCCTTATTGTCTAAATGCCTTATAAGAAGAGTTTGAGAATGGTGATATTATGTTGATAGGCAGAGGCTTCTTGAAATACTCGGTATCCAGTGTGAAATTTTAGCCACGTTCTTACTTCATCAGTGACAACGTACTATCATTGATACATTGTACTATATTACATAAATACTAGAGATACCAAAGATGCTAATGCTTCACGTATTATAAAAATCGATGCGTTGTTGAAAGTAGAAACAAATATTTTCAATCAGTATTCAAATTACTCAAGGAAACATGTAACTTGCAAGATGACCAATAATTAGTACAAATGAATATTAAAACAAATACCTAAGTGATAATAAGAAAACAAATATTTTCCAGTGTAGTACACCTACTTTTGCAACATTCGCTACTATCTAGAAGTCGATATCAAATGCGTGCCAACCAGTAATTAACTCCATGTAATATATCCTCAAACTAAATATGATCAAGGTCACACAGGCATTGCATCTCACCACTGGGTGATGAGAAATTACTATTTAAACACACTTAGAACTAAATTTTTCCACAACACACTAAGAACTAAAATTTTCCAGTGCTTTCCTAAATAAGGAAGAAATGAGAAACTAAAAAATTTAAAGGAAATCCACCCATAAATAATAAATAAATAAATTAATAAATAATATATCTTTATTTGGTATCAAATGCACATTACATTACATTTGCCCAAAAAGGCGAAGATTAGCTAAAGCTACTTTTATCTCTTAACCCTAGTAATAATAATTACAAATGTTTTGACAAACAAGCAGTATTAGTAATATAAAAATTAACCAAAGAACAAATTGAGTGAAAAAAAATTAATTAAATATATTTGTAAATCTCCAGAGAACATAAAACTAATTGTGCAATTGTTCCTCCAAGAACAAAGTTTTATAATCATTTCTAAAGCGAGATATTGGATTTGAAGAATTAGGTCTAAATCGATTAAACTAGATGCTAATGCTAGGGGCATTTACAACATGGATTAGTGTTACAGAAATGGTTTTACACAAATTGTGGAAACACCTACCAGAATAGCTCCTACGAGCCAGACATTAATCGATTTTATAGTCATCAATGACAAACATCTGGCGCACAGGGTGCATCTAACACCTAAAATTAGTGCTCCAATCCACTCAATTTTGTCTATATCTCTTAATCAGGAAAACAAGTAAACTATCAAAGCCGTTAAGCATCAAAGATCGTTTAAAAACTACGACTCGCATCTACTGCAAGAAAAACTTCTTAGTATTGAATGGAACAAGATTAGCTCCGACATAAATCTACTAGCTGACTCATTGATCACTGATATTGAGATTTTTGTAGACGAAATGTGCCATAAGGTTCCGATTATTTAAAATCAAAAATATGCGGACCAAAAATGGATAACGTCTGATATCAAACAAATGATGCGAGAAAGACATACTTTATATAAAAGGGCCGTTTTAGATAGAAATGAGGGTGCCTGGAGAGAGTATAAAACTAAAAGAAATATTATTGTAAACAAAATTAGAGTAGAAAAGGAAAAATGTTATGCAGAATTCATCGACGAAAACAAAAACAATCCTAAAGAATTATGGAAAAATCTTAAAGCTCTACTACCAGGTAAAAAGCATATTTTGACCAAACAAATCAATTTCAATGGGAAATTAGTCAGCGATGAAGCAAGCATTGCACAAGAATTTAATAAATAGTTTATAGAAAGTATACACATTATTGTCACCAATATCCCACAGTCACCAAATGTAATAAATAATGGTACCAGAGGCCCTGAACCTATTAAACTATTTTCCAAGTTTGGTCAAGTATCAATGAAAAAAATGAAGGAAATTCTTAAAAATTAAAAAAATGTTGGAGGTGGAGAAAATGCCATATCTAAGCAAGTCTTGTGTGATGTATCTTGTGCTGTCGGTGATCGTGTCTTGGATGTTATGAACACTTCTCTAAAAAATGGAGTCTTCCCGGAATCATGGAAACTGTCTACTGTTGTTGCTGTTCCCAAAGTACCAAATACCATTAACCATAATGAGTTCCGACCAATTAATACGGTACCTGTCTATGAAAAGCTCCTTGAGGTATGTGTAAAAGAGCAACATCTAAATTACTGTAATGAAAACTCGATAATTATTGAAAATCAGTCTGGTTTTCGTGAGTATCACTCGTGTGAGTCTGTTGTCGTTAATATATGTGATTATTTTCTCAGAGCCATTGATAATAATAAATATGTTTTAGCGGTATTCTTAGATTTTAAAGGAGCATTTGAAAAGATAGAGAAATTCTGCTATATAAATTAAACCAATTGGGAATTAGAGGTGATGTCTTGAACTGGTTTGAATCTTATTTGTGTAATAGAGTCCAACGTGTAAAGTATGGGAATAGTCTCTCTTAGGTTTTGGGTCCATTATTGTTCTTATTATATATAAATGACATGGTAAAAGTTATACAAAAATGTAAAACTGTGTTATTTGCAGATGACGTAATGACTTATATAATAGGAAACAATATTGATCAGATGGTAACTAATATAAATAGTGAGTTAACCAAAATTTGCAGCTGGTTTTGTGTCAACAAATTATGTTTAAACAAGTTAATCTAAATTTTGCCTTTTTACAAAAAAATCGAATAAATATTGACAATGTGAACATCAGTGTAGGTGGGGAGAGTATTTTTTATAAAAAATAAATAAAGTATTTGGGTATAATTTTGGATGCAAATTTGAATTTTATCGCACATGTAGATTACGCCATGAGAACATTTTCCAAGAAAGTTGGGTTTATTAATAAAGTTGGAAAAAACTTATCGATGCGTACAAAGCTCCTGCTATATAATGCCATTGCTGTTACCCATTTACAGTTTTGCTCAACATTATTGTTCAACCTGCCTAAATACAAGGTGAAACAGTTTGAAGTAATTCAAAATAGAGCAATGAGACTAATCCTAAAATGCAATCGATACACTCCTGTTAATATTATGTTAAGCGTGCTAGGTATGATGTCTGTGAGGCAAAAGATTATGTTTAATGTGTATGTATTTATTTTTAAATTAAAACAACGTCTATTACCTACATATATCTGTGATAAAATAAGAGTGTTCGGAAACGTCCACAATTACTGCACCAGAAATAATGCAGACTTTGTCCTTGATAGATGCAATACTAGTCAGATGTTAAATTTTGTACTCAGCAAGGGACTTATTGAATTTAATAAGTTGCCAACTGAAATCAAAATCTGTGATAATTTATACCCGTTTAGGAGGCTATTGAGAAAATTTATCAGTATGTGAATGTCTTATTTTATTTTTATTTTTATACATGTTAACATTTTATTCTTCAAGTTTTAGTTGCTTTGTTTTATTTCTACATTTTTAAATAGTAATTTTTAGTTATTTTTTGTACATACTTTGTTTTATCATTCGTTTTACCTTTATTTATGTAATTGTGGTTTGTATGTGTATTAATTTAATTTTGTTTTACAATTTTAACTGGTATTTTGTTTTATTTTCCCTATTTTATTTTAGGCTTAAATTTTATGTATAAATTTTCTGTATGTGAGACTTTTTATGTTTTTTGTATATGTATGCCATTTTGTACAAGCACACACTTTTTTTTTCAATTTATTTGCATTTTTTTACTTTTATTGATTTAAATTTTTAAGTTTTTTTTTTAAATATGTATTATATTATCTATATATTATGTATTACCTTTTGTAGCTCAAGCTAAATAAATACATTATTATTATTGTTGAGGCAAATAACTAGGTTATGAAAATGTTCGATTTACGTATGAACCATAAAAGGAACTATTCCCAACACCTGATTAATTAAAGTTTATTTTTCCAGTGTAAATAATTACACGTTTATTATATCTATCCTCGAAAAATGAACCCTATGTCAAAACATCAAAAATTAATAAACCCAAACAATAAATTATCACATCAACATCATCGTCACGAGGGTTGTTTCCGTTAAGAGCGGAGAGCGCCCCTTCTAATCTTAACTCGCTGTTAGTTAAGGACTCAATCATATTACCCTCTTCTCTCTGCCCGGCATCTTTTCAAGCCCCGCTGCAGGGGGATGGATACTTTACTTCAAAAGGTTTATCCGTTTAATATTCTTAAACCTCGACTCCCGAGGAGCGGAGAAGAAAGAATCAGCCATCTTTGATACCGGAGCGGTGAATGGCGAGGGGTGCGGTGGTGTAAGGGAGGACGCCGAGTGCCCTAATCTTGGACCGACTAATTCGCCCTGTTAGTAAGCCTACACCCCTCGAGTCTGGATATATGGTATGTGAGCCTTTCTTTCGCTCTAACTTAAGGGATTATGGGTTATGTCTATTAGATTGCTACATTTATATTACCCGATTTAAATGTTTTTTCAGATCTTCTTTGGATGTTCTTTCACGTACGATGGCTTCAATAAGAAGGTGGTTTTGAAGATAGAAAGAACGTGTTCGCCTCATTTTTTGTTTTTTTCTTATCTTTTACTGGTTGTCCACCTCTGGATCACACTATACTAATAAAAGTGATGCCCAAGGATCAACATAAAGAAGGTTATTTGGATGCTTTCTCAATTTTTTTAGCAAGTAACCTTTGGTCAATATCAGATATGTGTTTGTATTTTATTATTAATTTGCAAACATTTATTTAACTTTTCAGTTACATACAAATACAAGAAGAAATAAGCGTATTAATACAACAAAAATATTTTCATTTCAGTTTTTCCTTTGGTTTTCTGGTTGCCCTGCCCTGAAGAAGCCAAAAAGCAAAAACACATGTCGGTCTTACAGACTATCCCGAAAAACCTATTCTTTAGCTATTTAACTCTCCATGTTTGCTTTTACTATTTAAGAAAATGCAAATATTTATTAAATTAGTGCATTCAAGATGAAAGGAACAAATTCGTTTAAAATTCAAGTATTTTTTCTTCTTTTATTTGTTGTCGATGGTTTATTAAATAGGACGTAATAGATAGACAGAAAAAACAAGAAATTAGACTGATCGATCTGAGAGTAAAATGTGCAATTGAAAGTTATTTACCGACTTCAAAAATGCATTGAACTAAATGGACAACAAATTAAACACCAGTTGCAATAAATTTTGGAAACATTTTATTTTTTTATATCGTATGTTTCATTAGTTTATTACGTCAAATTTGACAAACAGCTGACTTTAGGCATACGGTATGCTATACAAAAAGTATTCAGAATATATCGTAGAATTGTAAAATGTCATAATATGCAGGGTATTCTGTTTAAAAAATTGAACGTTCACGCTATAGTTTCTACTTGGGGTATCCTGTATAGAAAAATTGTATTGCAAAAAACGCGTAAGTGACGAAGAAAAACACTTGACATCGTAAATGCACTGTTTATTGTATTGAATATCCTCTACTAAGGCATATATAGCATAATATTTGCAAATTTATTATGTAAAAAAAAAATTATTTTGCTCTTGGACTAGACTAGCTTGAAGGGCTTGGAGAGAATACAGCTAAGCTACCTATTAATTTATCACGAAGACTTATAATTATTGTTTTGGTCTTAAGAAACTTAAAGTGATCCCACAAACAAAAGGCCATTTCATCAGATTAATTATGATTATCGCTTATAAATAATCCCTATAGGTAAATTCTCCCTTAAGAACCGCAAATTTATTATCTCCACTTAAGCCCACTAATGGTCCTCGATCAGAATACTAAATACCCTTAAGCACCTCTACTGGTAACATTTCAAGAATTCTTAAGTCCCATTCACAAGGCACAATGGACGACAATGGACGTGTTTTGCTAACGAACGATCGCTTAAGTACGCGGGATCGGCTCCGTATTGTGTCAAGAGGATTAAGTCGTTTAAGGTGAAGTGAGTGCCGGCATTTGGCACTTACGGAACGGTAATGCCATTGTGCAACCGCTTCTTAATACCGCTATTCACACCGGAATACCGAGGAATACGGGGAAGACTTGCATATGTTTGTATGTGAACGTTTCAGGTATATTATTGGGCAGATTTAGATTTGTTATCGGTGTTAGATTTGCCACTGAGTTATGTCAAAGTTTTCCTTTTAAGCCAAATAGAATGAAGACATTCCACGAACGTTCCAGAGATATACTTAAACGTAAACGTAGTTATGTACATTTTCATTTGTAATAGCAAAAGGTAATTTTTCAGTTAAGGAAACTGGTTAGTAAACAGCAAGCTGATGGTATGCCTCTGTTACGTCTTCTCGTGGTTGCCATTTCGATTTGTTGGAATTGTGATGATTGAGAGCCTGGTTTTCGTACAATCATCTTCCAAAGTTAAAGATTTTTTATTTTTAAAATTAACAAAAATTTCTTCCAGGCAATTGAGGCTAGGCCCTGGCTCAACTGTCTAGAATAACGAAATTAAGTTTAAATCTTCTATATTGGAAAATGGAAAAAACATTGAAATTGTAATTATTCAGAGCCTGGCTTTCTCAAAATGGTCTTTCAAAGTTATTTTATTTGTATTTTTTAAATAAACAGGAATTTAGTCCAGGCAATTGAGGCTAGACCCTGGCCTAACTGTCTAGAATAATGAAATTAAGTTTAAATCTTCTATATTGGAAAATGGAAAAATCATTGAAATTGTGATGACTGAGAGCCTTGCTTTCTCAAAATCGTCTTTCAAAGTAATTTTATTTGTATTTTTTAAATAAACCGGAATTTATTCCAAGCAATTGAGGCTAGGCCCTGGCTCAACTCTCTAGAATAATGAAATTAAGTTTAAAACTTCTGTGTTGGAAAATGGAAAAGTCATTGGAATTGTAATGATTGAGAGCCTTGCTTTCTCAAAATCGTTTTTTCAAAGTAATTTTATTTGTATTTTTTAAATCAACAGGAATTTATTCCAGGCAATTGAGAAATGTGTCACATCGTTGCTGAAACTGGATTGCACAGAAATAAATTAAATATATTGTATTAACCGATGGCAATGGCATTTTCAGAAAATTTTACATAGAATAATGGTAACTGTAAAAGAATAAATAACTCAAAAGTGATTTTTTTTGCTCATTATCTTGTAAAATAATATACAAGTTAATAGTAGTGGGATAAATATAAAATCTTGAATCAGTTTTAAAAATGTACATAAGTTATTATTTATGTAAGGGAAAAGAGTATTGTAAATTCATATCATATATATTTGTAATAGGAGTTAATTTGAAATAAAAAGTCCATTGTAAATTTACATTCCTTGTAATTCCACTTGCAATTTCTTTAGTGCATAATATATCAAATAATAAAAGCAGATATACCGTTATTAAAAAACGTATTTGTTGGTATGCCTTCCGGCTTATTGGTTAATGGTGTATAAAATTTGTTCATAATTTTTAATAATACATAAGGAAAAACCTATTTTAAGAAAAAGTGGTCACAGAATAATAATTATTAACAATAATTGCATGTTTCAATAGTTTTCAGAAACATTATGATGAAATATTTAATTTTTAATAATGATTTTATATCATAAGTATCCATGGTACTTCCCGCTACAATCACGTACTTATCTTATCACTTTTTAAGAAATTATTAATATACTCAATATATAAACGCAAAATTGTTTTTTTTTTTAATTATTTTATCAACAGAACATTAAAGTCTTAAAATGAAAAACGCTCTCAGTAATTTCATTGTGTTAATCTTGTTTTCAGCTGCTTGGGCACACAATTTTCTGGAAATCAACTCAAAGTATTACATATCACAAGATGAGGTAAGAATCGTATTAAGATGACTTTTTTTAAAATTTTTATGTTAAATTAATTTTTTAGGAAGACTTCGTGATGGCCGCCATCAACTGTAAAGTAAACGGTTGGTCCTTTTTGAAAATTTTAAATCAAGAAGATAACGACTCCCTAAATGCGACTCTAACTGCACTGGGATTGGACAACAGTAAAACTTATAATTGATAGAACGACGTTGCAAAGGGTTTTTTTTTAAATTATTTTTAGCTCCAATGTGGTTAGGGGGAATTCGATCTGGTGGTGCAATGTATTGGCTAGAAACAGGAGATCATATTAACTATACACATTGGGCACCATCTGAACCCTCTTGCTCCGATTCGTATTCTTGTTGCTTACTATTTAACCAGCAGGGAGGAGGTTTTTGGTATTTAAATACTTGTAGCACAAAACAGTATTATCTTTGTCAAAAATAACAATTTTTTCTTGTAACTTTCATTAGCCCATCTTTATGTAAAATTACGTAATTTATTTTGTAAGAAAGTTTGTAGGTTTACTGTTTTGGTTTTTGTATTTAGATTTAGATATTTTATTTGTTATATATTACTGGGGCACAGAAATTAATTCTATTATTTTAGTTATTTACAGTATTTGGATGAAACAACATAAATAAGTAATTATAGTAAATTTACGGTGGAGGTTGTACATTTGTGAAAAATAATAACTTTTGCGTTATTAATAAACATTAGATTCTTCTTAATAATTCCAGTTTTAAGATACGAATTTATGAAATTAGTCCTGTTCATAAAACCATGGACTAAACTGGACTTTTTATTTTTATTCTTTTTTGTCTATTAATAAATAAGTATAAATGAATTAAAATTTCACACACTTTACACCATACAGTGTACGATGTTGTTCAAGGTAGAATAATCTAGTCTGTCTGAGCACTGTAGTAGGAGGAACATTTAAATTAAGCTGACACAACAACTCAGGAGACTGTATTACATTGTTAAGAATGTTGTATGTTGTGACAATATCGCAGTTTTTACGTCGAATCTCTAACTTTTCAATGTTCAGCAATCTATACATTTCACTGTAATTAATATCAATACAAGGAGTATTAAGCTTGTAAGCAATATATCTTATGAATTTACGTTGAACTTTTTCTAGACACATTATATATTTAGCATAATAAGGTGACCATATACATGAATTCGACTCAAGTTAACTGCGAACCAATGAAAAATACAGAAGTTTGATGGAATCAATACTGCTGAAATCATGAGTGTGCCTCTTAATAAAACCCAACATTTTGTAAGGCTTATTACACAGGTTTTCAATATTTTTTGAAAAAGTTAGTCTGCAATCAAAAAGCACCCCAAGATCACGTGTCTCTGATACCTTCTCAATAAGTGAACTCATTAGATGGTACTAATGAAATGGTGGACTAAAACTCCTGGTAAATTGAATATATTTGCATTTTTTAGCATTTGGGACCATTCTATTGTTCTTGCACCATAATTTAAATTTGTGGAGATCGGAAAAAAGTTCATGATGTGCCAAGTTACTGTCTATAATTCTAAAAATCTTCACAATCTGTGTTCTTTCAGACAGATATGACTTCAACCAGGCCAAAAGACAACCACCAATGCCATAAAATGACAACTTTGTAACCAGGAGAGAATGATTAACCCTGTCAAAGGCCTTGAAAAAGTCAGCATACTCGCTCTCCAAGGCCCCCGACAAAGCTGTTTGGCAAAGCAACAAATTAGTGGTAATGGACCTACCCCTGACAAACCCATGCTGCTTAGTTGAGATTATGTTTTTAAATTTCTCTGATAAAAAATCTGTGACAAAACTTTCAAGGACCTTTGCAAAGTGACAAGCCAGAGAAACAAGACGATAGTTTTTCACATCATCCCTCTGACCTGTATTCTTAAATATAGGAGTCAAATAATTTAACTTTCATGAGGTTGGAAATCTGCCTGTCTTGAAAGACAAGTTATAAATTAGCCATAGTGGACGTGCCAAAGCAAATCCATAGTGTTTTATGAAGACAGCTGGAATACAGTCAGGCCCAGGGCCCTTATTAACATTGACATTGGTTAACTTTTCAAAGACTTCAGATATTTGTACATGCATTTCATTAATATCAAAAGAACATGCAATATCAGGCTGCGTAAATTCCTGAACATCAAATTCATCAGGAGAGTAGACTGAAGAAAAATATTGTGCAAATAAAGATGCTATTTCATGGCCATTTTCGCCCACTGCATCTAAATATTTCACAGTGGATGGAATACTGTTATTTTGTGTCTTATCTCTTATATATTTCCAGAAATCTTTAGGGTCACCGGAAATAGAAGATTGGGTTTGCTCAATATAGTTTGAGTAGCACTGATCGGCCTGATTTTTACAGATTGCTCTAAGATTACTGAACATTTCATAGTCTTCAACGGCCTTAGACTGTTTATACTTTGCATGTGCCAATCTTTTTTGCAAGACATTTGATTTCAATTCTGCGCTGAACCATATTGGAAACTTGAAATTTATTGTTAATGTTTATGATAGGTACAAAATAGGTAAGAGCGTTGCCCAATGCATTAAACAAACAGTCCACATTAGCGTTAACATCAGATGAGAATAAACTATCCCAAACCGCATCAAGAAGGTAGCTGCTAAGCTGCTGCAAGCAAACAAACTGCTCATAGTTCCACGGCAATGCTAATTCTAGCCTTTCAATATTCTAAGATCTTCTGCCTCAAACAAAAAAAAGAAAAAAAAAGGAGAACCGTAGGCATGTAAACACGCGTCAAGCAGCAATAGTCCATTTATCGCGAACTCTTCTTCGGGAGCAACAGTTGTAAATATTAGTGGGGCCCCCGGCACGCCATTGGCCCCGACGTGACGGGGGGAGCCCCCGCGGGGCGGCCAGAAGGGAAACTCACGGGCACACCCTTCTCGTGGTGGGGACGTTCAGATGTTCCGTTGTTTCGCTGAATGGGTTTGGGGAATTAGGCTGATTGCCCCCCTGGGGAGGTGGGGTCGCGAGAACCCTTAACTGGGTAGAATACAGGGGGTGGTGAGAGAGGTAAAGAGGGAGAGACTACAGCAAATACAGGCGGTGGTGGCGGTTATTTCGCCGCCACCGCGTCGTTATCGTTGCCGATGTTACTGTTAAATGGGGCCGTGGATTGTTGCACTTGATGTTTTCGATTATTGCGGCGCTGCCGCTTGTACGGGGTGAGTTGGAGAAATTTCGGAGGAACGTTTTTGAGTAAAAAATTAAAATAAAGTTTTAGTTCTAGAAAAATTCTTGGACCTATAAATGCTGAGTGGAATGAGTAAGAGGAGAATAACTTACGTTCCATTACGTGAAAGCGTCCTTGTTTTACATTAAAGAGTATAATCTTTGGTCTGAACCTCATTTTGATATTTACCTTCTCACCTTTCTGAATTGTTACCATAGGGTGGCTGCCCTCCAAGGCTTCACTAGTAATAGAACTTATGATCTCATTCATCCAATATCTTTATCCCCGTCATGTCTATACTACAACTAGGTGCCAGAGTATCCCATTATTTATCATGCGATCTCATACGTGCACATATACTTTAGCTAGTTTTACATTTTTTTCAACTGTCTAAAAGGAAAAATTAAATGTTTCTTATAGGCAGTTACGGAAGATTTGATTATATTTTAGGTGGACACAAAAAAATAAGTTACGATCCTGTCCCAATCCTGTCAAGCATATTGAATCATCAATATGCTGACAAATTAGTGAACCTTTGGCCAAAGAACCGAAAAATTTGTCAGTCACTTATTGTATTTTAGAATGTTCTTAACAAAAATCAAAAGCACCAAGTCGACCAGAACGTGAATGCCCTCTGATCGCCCCATTCGAGTCATCCACATTTAACCCCATGACTGTTGAAAATATGTTCTAGAACTTCTAAGTAAATTTCGGGAAACTGGGTAAGTCACCAATAAAAAACACAACATTAAAAATCACATAAAGAACGAAGTAATAGAAGTGGGAGTTTAAGGACCGGTTCATGTATATCTTACGTTAAGTACCCGCAAATTGGATACTGTGTGTAGTAGTAGTCGACGTAGTATCCAACGGATTCTAAAGGCCCATAGTTTTCATCCGTATGAAATTTACGTTGTGGAAGAACTTAATGAAGATGATTTTTATCGGCGATTATAATTTTGCGAAGATATGAATGAACGAATTTTAAACGATGAACATTTTCTATTTATGAACACTTGCTTTTCCGACAAATGTTAGGAATGTTAGGTAATATAGCGTACTAAGTCGTTATAACTGCCGATATTAGTCCGATTCTAATTCCAGAATTTATCATGATAAATTCACACAGCAGCCACAAAAATTAAATGTTTGGGCTGGTATTTTTGGCGATCATTTAGTTGGTTTCTTTTTCTTACCTGGAAATTTGACCGATGAAATATATTTAGTATTATTGAAAGACCTCATAGATCCTGCATTAACTGCCATAATTGAAAATCAGAATGATCGGCGGTACTTTGCGAATAGGTTGATGTTCCAACAGGATAATGCCCCACCACATTACGCATTACGTGTTCGGCAATATTTAGATCAAAAGTTTCCAAATCGATGGTTTGGTTGAAGAGGTGCCATTGAATGGCCCAGAAGATCGTCAGATTTATGATCTGTGCATTTCTTTTTATCGGGTCACTTTAAAAGCAAAATCTGTGCTATTCAGCCAACATCGTTAGAAGATGTGCTGAAAAGAATTGTGAATAAGTGCCTTCGAATTACTCCGTAGATATTAATTCACAATTAACCCCACGGAAGTTTGGGTCTTTCCTTGACACTGGTTTGACTATCCACTACTCGTATTAAACTTAAAATAAATATCTCTAGAACAAATTCTTTCAATCTTAATCGATGTATACTATTTAAATCATAACAAATCTGCAAATTATTTTTCTCAAATCTTTTGCTCTATAGTATATTATGTTTCTTATCTTACCGACATGAAATAGTCCTGTGTTTGAGTATAAAGCAAGAGGGATACACTCTGAGAGGTAGACACTAGAGTATTCCAGAAAAAAGAAGTCGAGATTGAAAAACAAAATGAAGAAAATCCAGATGGAACAGCGCCAGCAAAAAATGACTGTAGAAATGTACGTCAGCAATAAGCTGCAGAGGAAGAACAACAAAATTCGCAATAATTTAAAAAAATGTATATATATCAATAAAAATTACATTATTTTACAAGTAATCCTAAGTTGCTGTTTGTTCATCATCAGAATCATTCTCTACAGCCCACTTCAAATCGTCATTATAATACAAAAATATACTGGGCATATAAAAGTTCTGGGGCAAACCCAGCTCCGTAAAAATCTCCCTTTCATCGGGAATCCCGTTCTCCTCCAACGTCTTAGTCATATCAATATTATTGTCCAAATACCTCCAAGTGTAACTGCTCGCATCACTATTAAACAGCCGATATCGCTCAAGGATCCTGTAAAACGTATCCTCGCAGCACACGGTAATGGTGACTTCAGCCATTGTGAGCATATTGATGATCCTTATGGGTCGGGTTTTTTTACTTAAAAGACCAATTTGGTACTTCTCGTCTTTCCACCATGGGGGTCTATCCTGTCGCGTCCAAGCAGTCGCTGGCACATTCACTTGGACATCAGGCAACGGTCCATGTGGACAGTATGGGACTTTAATTCCAGTTTCTGGATGAACGTAGTGCATTATATCACCAGTTCTCTCGTCGAACCAGTGGCTAATATCTTTACCGGCCATAGCGAGCAGTGGCTTGACGCATTGTTGGTCTTTGTATTGAGTTATCAGGGGGGTGATGTCCAGCACTTTTCCAAGGAAAGACACCCAACAGTCATGGGGTTGATTGTGGATTACAACTTCGAATGGGGCGATCACGGGCCATTGACGTTCTGGTTTTGGGGCTTTTTGCATTTTTGTTAGGAGATTTGTAAAATGTATGTGACAGTGACAAGTTTTTGGGTTATTTGTCAAAGGTTCTCAAATATCACCAATTTGTCAGCCTATTGATGATTCAAATTAAGTAGGAATTAGTGTGTTCAGGGGGATTGGATTGAATTGTATTGGGTTGACTTGGATTGAGTTGGGTTGGCATGGTTAAGGAGTGGTGGTTAAGTGGTTGTTTTCTGATCACCTGAAATATAATAAAAATATTTTCGATTTCTTCCTCAACTCCCTGCAAAAAATATTTAATTTTTCTTTTTAAGCAGATTAGAAGAAAATATAAAACTAGCGCTAGATATGCGAACGTAGTCGGAAAAATGATAGTTCTCGTACTAAACATGAGATGGTGTGCTAAAATATGGGATACTTTGGTATCTAATTGTAGTTTAGACGCGACAGAGATAAAGATGTTGATTTTTCTTAATGAGATCCATTACTATAGTGGAGAGCAGTCACCAGATCTTCAGACCAAAGATGGAGAATTTTGGCATAAAATAATACTTAAGAGTATTATCATATTAAAGTATATGAGAATTTCAGAAAAGTCATGAATGTTTGGAGGAAATAAGAAACTACTTCCAGGCAGTTGAATGGACACCAAACTGCACCAGTGTTGCTGTGCGCCTAGAAGCAAAAGGAAATGTCCTCGACTGCGTGGAAGAAATAAGGAATTACTTCCAGGCAATTGAACAATAGACTTTTATTTCCCTGGAATGACTGAAAATGTCTTCAATCAATTGCATGAAAGAAAAAAGACTACTTCCAGGCAGTTGAAAGAACGCAATTTTTATCGGTGTTGCACTGCCTGGAAGCAAAAGAAAATGACTTCGACTGCCTGGAAGATATAAGCAATTACTTCCAGGTAGTTGAGCAGTAAACTTTTACCTCCTCGGAAACACTAGTAATGTGTTCAATTGTCGGGAAAATATATGTCGAGGAATAACCTCAACCGAGACTTGAGCAATGGCTTCTAAATGTTTGGAAAAAATAAGAAACTACTTCCAGGCAGTTGAATGGCTGTGCGCCTAGAAGCAAGAGAAAAAAAATGTTTTCGACTGCCTGGAAGAAATAAGAAATTTTTTTCAGGCTATTGAACAATGAACTTTTGTCTCCCTGAAAACACTGGAAATGTCTTCAGTTGCCTGAAACAAAAAAGAAACTACTTCCAGGCAGTTGAAAGGGCGCAATCTATATCAGTGTTGCACTGCCTGGAAGCAAGAGGAAATGCATTCGACTGTCTAGAAGATTTAAGAAGTTACTTCCAGGCCATTTAACAATGAACTTTCACTTCTTAGGAAGCCCTAAAAATGTCTTCGATTGCCTAGAAGTAATTAGGAAGGTTATTTCTCCACTAGGAATGGAGCAATGCCTTGTAAGTGCTTCGAAAAAACTACTTCCAAGCAGTTGAATGAACACAGTCTGCATCAATCACTACTCAAGGCCATTGTCACTACCTCAAATCAAGAAAAAAAGTCTTCGACAGACTACTGCATAGCAGAAATAAGGAATTACTTCCAGGGTATTAAGCAATGAACTTTCGCTTACCTGGAAACACTAGAAAGGTCTTCAATTGCTGAAATAATTATTTTCACTAGTTCCATCGACTGCCTGGCATTTATAAGGAATTACTTCCAGGTAGTTGAACAGTAAACCTTTGCCTTACTGGAAATATTAGAAATGTTTCAATTGCTTGGAAAATATAATGATTAAGCTATTAGCATCTTCATCTTAGAGGATTAGCATCCCAAACCATTTTATGAAAAATCAAGATTTTGTCATATCTTAAAGAGATTCTATCCCGCTGCATCCGTTATACATCCAGAATAGGTATTTTCAGAGGCTCCCGGCTTACTGGCTAATTTGTCGGGTAAGCGGGGCGTGAAATTGCCTGTTTTCTAGCTCCACGCGGTGCCGGGGTTTTGTTGTTTGCGAAATTGCCACTCTTTTAGCGGAATTACCCCTGATGATGGCGAGAGACGTTCCATGCTTATATTGCGAGACGATGAGAGTCGTCACGTCGCGCCAGGGATCAACTCCACGAAATGGAGTTATGGAGAAGGATTTACCGGAGGAAATGAGACTTTTCTTATTGGGTTTGTTTTTTTTTTTTTTTTTTTAGGGGGGAGGTTAAGAAGTTGTTGTGGTTTACTGTTTTTGACTTTTTGGAGGTTCAAACAATGACTTTTGGGCACCTTTAGAATATTTATTTAGAATGATTCAATACATAGGCTTACATGTATACAGTGTGAGTCTGTAACTTGGAATAAATGCATATACTTTTCATTCATCTACATACAGTGCATCCCAAAAGTTATGTCTAAATTCATTTAAAATTCAGGGGTATGTTCGAAAAAAAAACGCTCGGACCCGTCGATTTTTATTTCAAGTTGCGCATTTTTGTACGTGAAGTTTGTATATACAGGGTTGCTCAAAAATAAATTACGACCATCAACTTCATTTTTTCAAACGAAAGCACCTTTTTTTTATTTCATCTTTGAATTTCGCGTGGAATTCTACGTAGTTTTATGCATCATGTCCTATACCTAAAGTCAACAGTTATCGAAAAAAAGACGATAGGGAGTTACGGCGCGCACTTCTCTGCGAATTCTCTCTTTCAAGTCATCTAGATTATTTGGCCTATTAACAAATACCTTCGACTTGAGGTATCCCCACAAAAAAGAGTCCATTGGTGTTAGGTCAGGCGACCTAGCAGGCCATTTGATGGGTTCTCTCGATCCTATCCACCGATTGGGAAAGGTTTCATCCAAAAATGTACGCACAGTGGCAGCGTAGTGCGGAGGAGCGCCATCTTGCTGGAAAATTAGTTCTTCGTCAGGATAGTCTGGGCCCAATGAATTTGGAAATAAAGTAATGCTGGAACTAATTTAAATTGGAGAAAATCGAGATACACTTTTCCCGTTAAAGTCTGTTCAAAGAAAAAGGGACCTATTACTCTTCCGCGCACTATTCCACACCACACATTTAGTTTTTGAGGGTACTGGATGTTTACCTCCATCATCCAATGCGGATTTTCTATTCCAATGCGGATTTCCCAATATCGACAATTTCGTCTGTTCACACTATCATTCAAACAGAACGTGGCTTCATCGGAAAAAATAATATTTGTTACTAAATTATTATTTAGATTGCACATGTTTTGTAAGCGTTCACAAAACTCATTTCGCCTATCGAAATCGTCATCAAATAACTCTTATACAGGAATAACTTTTTAGGGGTGATATTTGTGCTTTTTAACTATTCGGTGAACTACAGATTTCGCCATGTGTAAATTTGCCCCAACCTGCGACAGAGGAGTGCATGGATTTCCTTCCAAAGAAAGCAAAACGACAAGATGTTCATTTTCATCTCGAGCAGGACGACCAGATTTCGGCAGATCTCTAACATAACCGAATTCTCTAAATTTAGCCTCTATTCTACTCACCACCTTTTGACATATCGGAGTACGATCAGGATGAATTTCATTGAATAATTGAGCAGCTTCTCTTTGAGTACGTGTTCCAAACCCAACCATGCAGAGAATTTCTATTTTTTCCGTTAACTTTACCATTGTGAAAACCGCAACTTTGCTCGTACACTTCACACTTGACAATATAATTTTGCTCTGTATAAAAATTCTCAGAGATAAGGTGACTCGTAAGGTGAACTTCAATAATAATGTTTGGTCGTCTTTTTTTCGATAACTGTTGACTTTAGGTATAGGACATGATGCATGAAACATTCGTAGAATTCCACGCGAAATTCAAAAACTAAATAAAAAAAGGTGCTTTCATTTGAAAAAATTAAGTTGATGATCGTAATTTATTTTTGAGCAACCCTGTATACAAACTTCACGTACAAAAATGCGCAACTTGAAATAAAAATCGACGGGTCCGAGCGTTTTTTTTCGAACACACCCCTGAATTTTAAATGAATTTAGACATAACTTTTGGGATGCACTGTATATTTTTAGTAGTTCATATACTTGTTTTTTCTTAAAAAATCCACGGACCCGTCGATTAGTATTTTTAATTGCGCTTTTTTGTTGAAAACAAATTTATACAGTGGGTCTCAAAAATAAGATATGAGGTCATCAACGATTTTTTCAATTAATCCTAATTTTTTCATACGTATATTATTAAAGAGCATACCAAATTATATATAGCTGCAAAATTTTAAGTTTATGTGATAAACCTTTTTCCAGAGAATTAAAATATTTTTGTTTAATTTAAAGTAAATTAGAAAATCTATTTTTCTCTAAGTTTTTTTTTTAACAAATGTTTAAAATGTTGTTTACTTACTATTTAATATTATCATCGTAAACGTACTTAAAAAATTTGATATTTTCTAACGATTTATGTAGAAATGAATATATAGTGGGTTCAAAAATTGAAAATACGTATTACAAAATTTGAAATGCATACGACTTATACAAAATTTTAGGTTCTTTATAACTAATGATTTCCAAGATAATTGAAACACTCAAATATAGCCCATTACTATTTGACAATGCCCTAAACGTACTTGAAATTTATTTTAAACGTTTCTGGAGAAATTATTCTACACTTATGCCTTATTCTGGTGTTCAACTCCTCAATGTTTGCGGGTTTTGGTACCTAAACTTTTTTTAGGTTTTGGATCTAAAGGAGTTAGATCGGAAGATCTGAATGGCCATTCAAAAGGTCCTCTTCTACCAATCCATCTGCCTTGCGTAATATTAACGTAATTAATACTTTAATCTTAGAAAACGGATATTCGGATATGTAGAAACATGCAAATATTATACCATTACCTAAGATATCTAATCCTGTAAACGTTAAGGATCTGAGACCATTTAGTATTTTACCTGCAGTTTCAAAAATACTAGAAAAACACAAATCTAATCAATTAGCCATTTTTTTTCAAATCAATAACTGTAGTTTCTGATTGTAAGTCTGGTTTTCATAAAAATTTTAGTACTACCACATCTCTTGTAAAATTTGTCATATAGAACTAATTTGGATAAAAGGGAAATAACATGCGTCGGACTTTTTAAAATCTAAAAGTAAGGGTTTTGATACTATTAATCATGAAATATTTTGAGCCAAACTAACATATTTTGGATTATCTAATTATGTCAATCAGTTTTTAAATCTTTTATCAAATTAAAATAATTAATATTTATTTAATATTTTATCTTAAAAACCGAGCGCACTGTGTTTGCTTAAAAACAGAATTTGGCAATAGCATCCAGTCCAACTTTTTACCTATGAATACAGGAGTATCATAAGGATGCGTATTGGGCCCACTCCTTTTCTCTATTCATGTAGCAGATATGTCCTTATACAAGTCGAAATCAGCATGAGGGAACATGATTAATGCCTTTAGGCTAATGTCGAATTGGTGCATAACTTAAGGCATAATGCAAGCAAATCATCAATTATTCTTTTTGGTAACAATAAAAATCAAATAACAGAATTATCTGACACTATTAATATTCAAAAAATAACACCTCTTTGCCAGTAGTTACTGAAGCGAAAAATTTAGGAATGTTTTTTGATAATTCCCTCTTATTTCAAAGTCATATTAAACAAAAACTTGGTATAGCATACATGCGTTTAAGAAAAATAAACTACTTAAAAAAATATTTGTCACCGAAAACTAAATATTATCTATGCAATTCTCTTGTTTTATTAATTTTCGAATAAGAAGATATCGTTTATCACATTTCTCTTACATTAGGTATCTTTAAATCTATTCAAAAATTGCAAATTATATGCATGCGTTCTTCATTTGATATAGATTTCAGAAATCACATTACCCCATATTTGAATAATAATTCGATTTTATCAATGTTTGCAAATATCATATTTTTTGTTTATATACAGAGTAATAAAAAGTGGAGATCTAAGGCCACTTTTTAATGCTTGGGACTATTCTCACTTTACTAGAAATTTTATTTTTTCATATATCTGAATCAAAACACAGCAGGCATTTTTTGAACTAGTGCAGCAATTAATGGTTCCTAGGGTAGGCGCTTGCATGAAAGTTGCAAGCACCTACCCTATTGGAGAACAATATTTCCAACAATTTTTATTATCTCTACTCCTACTTTGTGTTTTACAGTACTTTAATCATTTTTCCCTTTTGTAAAAACCGTTGATTTTATAAGAATTAAATTAATGAAATAAAATGGTTGTTTTAATTTTTTGTATTTAAAAACCCAAAATCTAATACGTGGTGTCCTCTTTCAAACAACATCAAAGCTATTAAAAAAGTTAAATTTAGTACCTTAGAAAACCTCCCTATACCTAATTTAATATGGTTATTCTCGTTTACTGGCAAATTATTTAGAAAAATTGAAAATTAAATAAATTTTTCGCCCGTATCTCCGCAGGGAAGCATTTTCAGGCATAGGTTTATAGAGAGTTTTTTCAATATTTTGACTTAAGTACGCCCATAAAATTTCGTGCAATATTAATAACTCATATTTTAAATCTTTCATATTTTAAATATTCTCATATGATAATGACTCATATCTTAATAATATTTTTTTTATTATTATTATTTTATTAGATAAAGGCCAAGAATTTACATTCTGTATTGCTGTATGAACTAAGTAGGCATTACAATATATTTTAATAAATCTTCAAATTTGAACACTAAACATGTCCAATTTGTCTAAATGATTTTTAAAACAGTTTACAGAAGGAGCAGTTATGACATCTACGGGTAACGAATTCCAAACATCGAATACTCTATTAGGGAAAACATTTGACGTGTTTTTGTTTTATACATCTGTTTTTTTTAATTTCAAAGTGTGACCGCGAAGTCTAATATCCCGATTTCTTTCAATTAGTTCGTTTAGATCACAGTCCAAATAATTATAAAGGATTCTGAATGGAAAAATTAAATCGCCACGAAGCTTTCGTTTATCAAAAGTTTGCATTTGATACGAATATCTCGCATATCTTTAGTATTCTCTAACAATTGAAATTTACATTTCATTACTTTGTTTTTGCTTGATTCTCGGCGTTCTTTTCTCCCCTTTTGCATGCTTTTTGCCCTATTTCTTACTCCACTTTGCGCCTCTTACCCTTAAGATGTATATTTTTTTTTCCAACTTATACCTATATATGTCAGAATTATATTTTATTTTATATGTTAATCTGATTCTAATACTTTATATTTGACCTATACCTCTATGCTACTTGTAAAAGTATTATAGAGAGCGGGGCTACTTTACAAAAGCTTGTATTTAAACGAGTCTTATGGATCGGTTATATGAACGCGAGGTGGTTCTTATTTGTCATATATTTTTCTGTATTACAACTATAACTCTGTATTTTAAGGACAAATAAAAAAGTTTTGAATTTAAATATTTGATTCGCATATGAGACCAATAGGAAACGCCAGAGTTGTCTATTATTAACTCAGTCAAAACAGTCAATTACCCAATATACATAAAAACCACCCTATAACCACACAAGCAATTCGATATGAAAAATAAGATTTTTGGCCAAACAAGCCCGCTCACCCACCCCATCGTCACATACTCAATCCGAGAAGCAGAGAGCCGCACTTTAGCCCCGTTTACCGAACAAAGATGTCGTAATAACTTTCCAAACAAGCCAGAAGAGCACAAGCGAATGTATCCCGTACCTAAATTATCATTTTAAAGGGGTTGAAAAACCGTGGGGAGGAAGGTAGAGGGGAAAAGAAAGAAGCGACACGACCAACCCTCTGCAATACCGAAGTAACGTTCAAGAGAAAGACGGGAACATTCACAGGGGTGTTACCCGTATGACCGTAGTAATTCGAAGGGTGTGCCTTTTCCGTAACCGCCCCGGCAAACTAAAACGAACACACCGGCGTAAAGTTGCCTCTAAAGGACTCTATTTCACTCGACGATAGAGCAGCGGTTGTTCGTCGGGCAATTAACGCTTGAAGACACGCAATTTTCCTTGATTTTTTCCGAGTGTTTTCACTGTGGAAATGTCCTCGCCGGTTAGGGAGATCGAGGTGAACGTGGTGTCGTCGCCGGAATCGTCGAATTCGCGTAATCACTCGCCGGAACCGCCGGATTTCCGGCATGTAACTACGTGTTTTCCGGTGATCCGGACTAGTGATGACGACGAGAAGGATTGTGCAAATAGGGAGGCGAAAATGGTGACCGGGAGCACGCAGCAGAAGACGAACTTTTCGATTTCCAGCATTTTATCGCGGGATGAACCGACGATTAAGGGTAATAAACAGTTGATTGGTAACGGGCAGGGGATGTTGGAAGTCGGTGGACCGAATAGTGCAATGTTATCAAAGTAAGTTAGATTAAAATGTGTTTTTTTGTAAAAGTGCTTAAAAATTATGCATAACTTTAGGTGATACGGTTCACGATTTGATACTTGTGATATTTTGTCATAAAATGTTGTTAAAGAAGGTTTAAATTTAGTATTTTTTGGCTGTTTAAGCAACTAAATATTAGTGAAGAAATAGTCCATACTTGAATTGGTGTCGTAGGTTAAGGTAAAATGAAAATCCTGCAGTCTCCCTCTTTAATAAATAGATGGAGAGAGACTGCATGATTTTCATTTTACCTTAACTAAATATTAAGTATTTGTCACATATTAAATGATTTTTAACGAGAACTTTATACTATTACATAAAACTACGTCAAATGCTTGGAATTAGTAACACTTTAAGTGCGGCTCTGATTTAAGTTATTATTTTAGTAGTAAATAATGACGTAATTTGCCTTATGAGGTAACTAAAAGATATGAAAAATTATTTTAAATCACCGGCATAGGTCAGATATATAATTAGAATCAGATTAACATATAAAATATAAATATAATATTGTAAATAATTAAAATAATGTTTTCAGATAATATTTAAAACTAGCGATATATGCACTAACATCCATATACCAAACCTATAGAAGCTAAAAAAAGACATAATCTATATTGCTAAAAATAATTTAAAAACAAAACATGCAAGACCCACATACAAAGAGAAAAAAAAAGATACATTATACTATACCCAAATTAAATACTTAATAATAAATATATTTTCTATTAAAAAAACTAAATTTCACTGCAGGCTCATTAGAATTGACGTAATTTTTTTATGAAAAGTGTCACTAAAAACAATTAGAAGATTTGAATATATTGAATTGATTTGAGAAGTAACGTTGTCTATAAAAGACAAATGTGTATATAGCTTTTTGGTCTATATCTCCTTATGTGATTTTCTGTAATCTACTTTTATCATTACAATCCAAACAACAACCATAAACTGTATCACAATAATTACAAGGTAAAAGCACTAAAGTCTCACACAATAGGCGGAAATAAATAAACATTTTGCACATTTTTTAAAAGAAAAATCGTAATTTTCCCAATTTTCGAAAGTAAAAAGCCGATATTTCTCCGAATATTTAAATAAGTAAAAAAAAGACATATTTTTTTATATCACCATGTTTAAAATTAAAAAAAAAAAACATTGTAATTTTTTCTACTTTTCACTGCCACTTTTCCTAATATTTAAAGTAAAGAAACCGACAATTTTTCTTATTTCTATAGTCAACCATATTAACATTTTCTGAATTTTTTAAGTGAAAACGTCGGAATATTTCTTAAAGTAAGAATCATTTTTTTCTATTTTATTTCTCATACTTAAATTTGATATTAAGAAATAAAATTTATTTAACATTTGATAAATATAAGTTTAAATTATTGTAATAAAATATAGCTGTAAATGATTAAACAGTGGAAGAATTTTAAATGGAAATTAAAATTCTTAAATTTTTTGAAAATATATTTAGATATTATTAAATGAATATTGTTTTTAAATTAAAATGTTTGTTGCTTTAGAATGTTTTACCTGGACTTTTCTTAATGTTCCTACAACGTTTTTTATATTCTTATTCTAGCCAATGCCTGTGTATATATATTAGCTTATGAACAAAATACTTTTTTTAAAAGCGACATGAAAATATAAGTACTTGGAGAAAAATTATGTTCTATACCTAATGACATAAAAAACTACGCCTCCAGAATGAAGATTTAAGCACAATATTCTATAATATATAAAATATTACTATTATTATGTTTTCTGGGACTTTTCCACTTTATAATGTACCTCTCATTCGCTCAATAATTTTGACCTTATTATTGCTACACTGAAAGGAAAAATTACGAATCCTATATATTTTATGATTTTTCATTTTAATCCTTTAATACTTCCATTATTATCTGTTTTAGTACCACGTTTTTCCTAACATTTTATTCAGTACAATTTTTTTTACCAGACCCATAATGTTTAATTTCAATTTGGTAAATAAAAAGCCTCAAATTAAAATTAACTGAAACAGCTTGAGCAATACAATAAATCTCAAATTCTTCGTTGGTACCTTTAAAATTTAAAATTTTTAAGAATTTTTTAGTAATGTTTATGCTTAAATAGTACTGATATTAAAATAAATATTAAAATTTTCATCATATCATATAAATTTATGCATCACTTACCTATAATGTAGAGTTAAGCAGTACAACTTTTTAAAAGTAAAAAATCAATTTTCTTACTTTCTAAGGTATAATAAATAAATATTTTGCAAATTTTTTAAAAGAAAACTCACCATTCCTTGTCATTTTTAAAATTTTCAAAAGTAAAAAGGCGATATTTCTTCGACTGTTTGACTGCAATACTTTTGCATAATTTTTAAAATTACAATTTTTTAATTAAGAAAAAAATTAATAGTTTTTTTTGATACTTTCCATTGCCACTTTTTCTAATATTTGAAGAAAAAAAAATAAAAAAAATCGCTAATTTCTAAGGTCAAAACATACCAACATATTTAGAATTGTTTAAGTGAAAATGTTTTTCTTTTTCTTGATATTTTTCCTACTTTATTTCTTATTCTGAAATTTGAAATTAAAAAGTGGAAGTTATTAATTATCTCTTAGCGGCGCCTTTAATTTAGTTGGTAAAAAATACCTAGTGGAGCCAAAATATTTGTTTTATGAATTTTTATATTTTTTGTAAAATTGTAGTAATTTAATGCATTAGTAATAATAAAAAAATAAAAAAATGAAAATCTGCCAATCAGTTTTTTGTTAAATTTGAATAATTCGGTGGATCATATTGTGGACCACCGCGACACAAAATAAAAAAAAACTAAGAGAAAGATAACAAATTTATTTAAAAACTCATACAAACTTGGGTACTAAAAATTACGTTGCATAATAACTTTGGTAATACTCTTTACGTTTTCCCAAGCACAAAGGGACTTTACATATGGAACATACCCCATCCGTCCTTACTTTCATCTTCTTCTGGTACTTCTTGTAGGTTGATGAGCAGGTGACATCTGTCTTATCTCTAAGGGTACGTAAGGTTTGTATTTTTTTATTTCAACATCTGATGGTGCAACCAAATTTCTCTTTCGGTTTACAAGCGGTTCTGAGATTAAACCGTTTATGACACTTCGTCTAAAATCTTTAGCAGACATTTTTGGTAACTCCAACCTATTATAAATAATATTGGAATTTACAATTGATGCATCTAATAATTAAACAAATATTTGATGCCACCACTTTTTACTGCGACGGTCAATCTTGTAGTTAGAAAGTCTTTGGTCAAATATGTCGACTTCATTTATATTATTGAATTGTAATCGATTATAGATTGAGGACATGGAATTTCAGTAATTTGTCCACTTCTTTCTTTTCTTTTTACTGTTCCTACATCTTCTGGCTGATGAAAATTTGATAACATGTGAACACATCGACAGTCTTTGCATTTTGCAGCTAACAATCCGGTACTGCTTGTAAACCATTGCACATCATTGCGTTTCAAATTCTTGTCTGGTTTAAATTTTGGCATATGACGACGATTAATATTTACGGTTCCAACAGCATGGATTTTTCTTTCTTTCAATTGTTAAAATAGATCCACGCTAGTAAAAAAACTATCAACATATAACACATGGTCTTGATTTTCTAAGTGTTTTGTCATATGTGTAATGACTCTTGAACCAAGGCACTTTCTATCTCACCAGTAGGTGATTTTCCAGCGTACAAATCAAATTTTAGGCAATAACCAGATTTATCAGCTAACATCCACATCTTATACCCCCTTTTGATTGGTTTTTTTGGCATGTACTGCTTAAGGCTACTACGACCCTTAAATTTAATCATTAACTCATCAACTACAACTACTTGATTAGGAATTAGGCATTTTTCAAAGTTATGAGTTAACAGTTCTAGCATAGGGCGAATTTTATAGAGCTTATCATAATCTGGGGAAGATTTTGGAGGCATCCGAGAATTATTATTCAGATGGAGATGACTCAAGAGCCATCCAAGTCTTTTTTGGGTCATTACTGAGCTGATAAAAGCATCATGCAATTCGGGAGCAGTTGACCAATAATCCTTATAGCTGGGACTACGTTTGATACCCATTAACAAATTTATGCCCAGAAAAGCATTAATTTCACACTGATTTGTAGGGACGTAGCTCTTCCCAGTTGAAAGTTTTTCCTGCTCGGCATAAAGATTTGTTTGAAACACTAAAGTATTAATAAATTCCTTGTTTTTGAAGGTGGTAGACAATGGTACAGTGAAAACATCTTGTCGAACTTGCATTGTCTTATTTATTTAATGTAACACGACGTTTCGGTTGGTAAGTATCTCCAACCGTTATCAAGTGTAAACTGATTTTTACACTTGATAACGGTTGGAGATACTTACCAACCGAAAAGTCGTGTTACATTAAATAAATAAGACAATGCAAGTTCGACAAGATGTTTTCAATAAATTCCTTAGTAATAAACAGTTCAAAAATCATATACGATGTTGGATCATTAATGTCTTTGATGAACAAAAATGAGAAATAATAATAAATTATGTTAAGGAGTAATTTATACGTAATTCTTTAAAAGTGCAAATAAGCTATGCATAACTTTTCGTAGTACGATGCATATATATGTATGGTGATGATATTTCAAAATTATTAATCAAACTAAATTTATCTTTTTTTCGGATTCATAAATATAAATATAACGTCGGAAGTTACTTGACGTATAACACCCCTAATAAATTAAATTAAACCTAAATTTCTAAGCTAATGTACATTTTTATTTGTCCAAAATTGAATTATTTTGAACAAAAAGTTATTTTTAATTTCTACGCAAAATTTCTTAATTTTTAATGTAAATCCTTCTAAATATTAATTAAAAAACTACAAACAAGCTAAAATAAAATTAATTTAAGCTTATCTTTTAGAATACTTCGAATCATAGATTCTTTGTTGGCACCTTTAAATATTGAAATTTTTAGAACTTTTTCAATAAATGTATTAAAATAATTAAAACACTTTATGTAAAATTACTCATACTTTATATTTTTGAAATTTAAAGAAATGAAATTTCTTAAATATTTGACAAAAATTAAATTTAAATTAATGAAAAAAAGACCGTAAATTGTTGAAAAGTGAAAGAATTTCATATTGGAATTGAATTTCTTTACTGAATATTTTAATGCTTTACTGAATATTTTACATATTATATACAGTTTCTAAAAAAATTCCGAAAAATCTAAATTTTAATAATTTAATATTATAAATATACGTTTTTTGTACCCAAGTATTTTTCGAATACGTGCAGTTAAAATGAAAAATAAAATTAATTTTTATTGTCTCATTCTGCATAATCCTCTTAAAGCGCAAATAAACTATGCACAAGTTTATGTAATGCGATACACGTATATATTAGCCTATTATATTTCAATATATTTCGGATTATAATAGGCTCTATTACAGTTAATAGATGAAAAAGCTTGTAAATAAAATTTCAAGCAAATTTTATTTGCAAAATTTGTTTAATATTTTGAACGTAAATGTATTTTTCCAGTTTTATGCATAATTTTATTTAGTTTTAGGCACGGTTAGATATATCCTATTGATATTTTATTATTTAGATAGAAAATATCGTTTTTAATGAATTATTCTGCATAAACCTCCAAAGATGAGGCATAATTTCATAGAGTATGATGAACGTTTAAATATTTATTTGTGATTTTATGACTTAATTTATTATGAAATTGTGATGTTCAATGGATTCAGATCATCTGCCCATAATACCTCAAGTGAAGGCCCCTTAGGCAAGCAATTTTACTCAATTTGATTTTTATCAATGATATTTCCACAATTAATAGACATGAAAGTTTTTTGTTTTGTTAACAATCGACATGACTGTATGCAGGTGCAGACAGATCTTGAGAGGGTTCATAAATGGTATGGAAGAATCCTATTTAACATTCAGAAACATGATGTCAATTTTTTTACTTAAACATAAAATTGACGTTGCCTACTTGTAATAAATGATACTATACTTTGATGACTTCCAAATTTGAGGACCCTAGTGAGTTAACTAGCAATATTCTTCCAGGCAGTTAAGACCTATTACTATTTTTTGATTAAATACATGTTCTCATAACATTCTTTAAAAATCTAAATTTAACAAACTAAGGTGGCCAACTATCTGGAAAAAAAAGCTTTATTCCAGGACGGTTAATTAAGACTTGACGTTCTCTATAAATTTACGACATAGATTAAACCCCCTGGAAGAAATTTAAAATATTCTTCCAGGCAGTTGAAACCTGGAAGAAAAAGAAAAAAAGAAGCTGCTTTCATCTAAGCTGATTGAATACGTTTATCAACTGCCTGGAAAAAAATAAAAATATTTTCCAGACAGTTGAATTAAATTCTAGTGTTTTTTATTAAACACTGTCTGGAAGTAAGAAGTGATTTGTTCATGACCTGCATATCTTTGTTGATAAAAATCTTACCTTTGATGCTTGTATAGATATCATGAGATCTTCTTTTAAGATTCTAGGCTTCATTATCTATATCTATGAGCTTTGAATTTTTCTGTGCTTTGCATCTATACAAGAAGACACAATGTATTTTATCTGAACTCTTATGGTACCAATTTGGCCAAAAAAAGAGCCGATGTATAAAGCGTACAACTGGTTCAATGATATTTTGATGTGGTTGGTACCACTTTAAAAAAATTTCAATCTGTTCTTTTAGATAGAGCTTGATCGTTGGTTATTTAAGCATTTGAATGCATCATCTGTTACTAGTTTTATATTATCAGTAAGTGACTTTAATCTTGTTATTCGTTACATTCCTGAATTTATTTTATTATCTGTAAATATTTCAATAATTGACCTATTACTAGGATTTGTTTCCTATTGGAGAGTAAAACTTTGAATTTAATTTAAATTTGAATAATTTGCCAAATGGATCTGCCAATTTGCCAAATAGTATTAGGAAGTGTAAACATTTTTACATACTTACGTATGAAAATGTGAATTGCTCTATATATCTATATATCTTTAGAGCAAGATGTAGAATTCTTAAAAAAATGGTTAATCAACATTAAATAAAAGGTAAAAGTCATTATAAAAACTTGCATCATGCCACATAAAGTTATGCATAATTTTTTGAAATTTTTAGATGATTATTTAGATTTATTAATTACCCTTGTGCATATAGAACTAAAATAATAAATACCTCACGATCAAATATTAATAATTATTGAACCAATAGAAAATAAATCCGAATTGGAATAAACTCATTAATTTTCGTTCGATGCAATTTATCGGGAATGCATTATAATTTGGCAATATTACCGCGGGTATTTATCCAATACGAAACCCACGGCCGAATTTACCCGGAATCAAAAAATAATTATTATTTAGGCCTCTCTTTCTCTCTCTCTCTGGTTGCGTCCAAACAATTTTCCACATTTTCCCCGATTTTATCGTTGTAATTAATTGTTGTTTATTGCAAACTATTTGGCGTTTTATTTTAAATGGAAATTATTAATATTTAATGGACTTTTTACGGTGTTTCTTTTATAAAATATAAATCAGGGGAAAAAAAAACTTTAAAATCCTTAAAACAAGCCTTCTTCTTAAGGGTTGACTTTGTAAGAGGTGTTAAAGCCGAGGTGGAAATTCGGAAAATTAATTACGAAAACCGGTTAGAACAAGCCGAAGGAATAATTAAAAGCGACGACGGAAAGCGGCTTAGAGCAAACAGGCATTTCCCGTCGCCGTTTTAGTTTATGTGGGGAGGAAAAGGGGGAAATGCCTCCCCGATGGGAGAATCGTGGAGGCTTCTTATTGCCTCCGTCATACTCCCTTTTCGCATTTTCGCTTAAATCACTTTTAAATATTTTAAAAGTCTAGGAAGCGGAAGTCGATATTACTTTGACAGGGGTGTAGGTAAATATTTCGGTTTTTGATTTTAGGGATTTGAAAATCAAATAATGAAATCATGGTTTTTGAAGGCATTTTCAAACCACAAAAAATTTAAGATTAAAGATAATATAGGCAGTTTATAGGAAATGGCAAAAATTCTATTTTCAATAAAAAAATATTTAATTTTTTTTTTAACTATGAGAGGCGTCTTTTTGGGATTAAGAAACGTATGTTAAATAAATGGAAGGAATTGATAAGAATTAAATAATGCTATTCACGTGTAAAAAAATTCATATTGTCTTTTTTTATGAAATAATTTAAAAAGGCGCTTTTAAAATTACATGTTTGTCCATTTCAATAGATGATATTTAAGAAACATGTAAAAAAAAAATATATCTTTGAAATTTAAAAAAAATTACCTGAAATATTTTAAAAAAATAAAAAAAACAACCGCATTATTTTCATTTTAAAATAAAATATATTTGGATTTGATTTTACTGGCTAAACGGTAAATGTACTAGACAATAAATGCAGACAATTCAATTTTCTACATCTCACTCCATAGACACAAAGCTGTACAACTAACTGAAACAAAGTTAGAGGGGAGTTTTTTAAGAAACTCATTATAGACTGATAGATATATATATAGACTATAGATAGATATATGATAGACTATAGACTATTTTCTACGATGTACATACACATCTTGAGACACAGCGGTTCAAACGTTATGTAGTTGCCGCGATTTCCATCCTATTAGTTGATCATGGCAGCTGATGTGCAGGATTCCCGAGCTGCTAATTTGGACGTGAATACATTGATTTTATACTTTAATTAAGTATTTGTCTTATATATTATAAAAATTGTTAATGACGCAAGTTGTATACCGAAAGCGCAGACTCGGCACAAGTTAATAACACATATGAAATTCGAAAGGTCGTTAAAATATGAAGTACTGTTAAGAAAGGAAATGCGACTCTGGTTACACAGCCCGTATATATATATATACATCTTTTTGCAATTTTTTAATGTATTGAGGTGATATGGCATATATGAAGCATCTATTTCAAGCGGCAAATTTGAAAATGCAGCGTCTCAAAGTTTAGACTTTTGATAGTGTTACTTATGTTATCTACAAGCAAGAAGCAAATTTTAAAAACAAATTCAATTTGCTAATTCATTAATGCATAACAAAAGAAAAAAGTTACTGTAACCTTCTTTGTATTGATCTTTTCAAACAGACATTTTTAGTTGTGTGCGAGTTCACCGCATGCTGATCAAAATTACATGAATTTATCAAAAACTCTCAATTTTTTAAGGTATTAAATGTGAAAATTAATTATCACAATTATATCATATATGCATAAAAGTATACTGCGCTAAATATTCGATCAAAGTCTTTGGTAGCTTGAAAAAAACAAAAATAAAACTTTAAAACTTGCGTTGAAAATTATTTAGAATATTTCAAAGACAAATTTTATTAAAACAAAAACTCCCTAATAGAAGTAAACATTTCTTGATAATATTGATTATAAGTGCATTTTTTGTTATCGTGCTTATCCAATAAAATTATAATTTTTCGTTATCAAAATATTTTTATATATTTTACAACATATAAAAATTCTCATCATTAGTAAATTTCCATGCAACTGTGTCCCATATGCCATATGACATTCAACGCTGCTTTGAATATTGCTATTGATAATGATAAGATATTTGGACAAGATGCAAATAAAAATATCAAAATAATTATCACATCATAATAACAATATTTAATTTCAAGAAATCAAGCAGTATTTTAATATTTTTTCATATTTCTCTTCTGTCCGTGTAATGTTAGCTTTAAATAGTTGAATTGTTTAAATTTCTCGTCTTCTAAATTTGTTTTGTAGACAGCCATTTTCATACGAAATTTTATTAATGAATTTTCTTGATCCAAAGTACTCTTCCAAAAATAGACTAACTTTTTTTTATCTAACGATTTACGAGTATGTTACATAATTATAAAAGAGAATTTTCCACATTCAATGCAAAGTAATTTAAGAACGGCACATTATACCATCGACACTTTGTCTCAAGTCAATCTTCATTCCATTACACGGCTAACCTAAATACAAAAAACTTCTTCAAAAAAAGTTACTTTAACAAATACACAACTTAAGGTTCATTCGATTTCAACAAGATTTAACTAGCTTTTTAAATACTACAACCTAATAGATGATAACCCTTTAGTAAACAAATCGGCCACTCGCTCATTTGTCAAAATTTAATTTAATAAGACTTTACCAGAACAAATTGTTCTGACAAAATTAAGCTTAACATCTATATGTTTTAGCGTTTGTGTCTCAAGTTTTATTGAAGCAATTCTGATACATGATTGATTGTCTTCAAACACTTTAACACGCAACATCTTTATTAAATATCTCACTAAGAAGTCGAATTATAAATAAAACTTCTGACAAACACTGTCATAGAGCTACATACTCAGCCTCTGCACTAGATAATGAGACTGTATTTTGTTTCTTAGTAATTCAAACCTTTACGAAGAATCCTGAAATACTTTTACGGTCAATGTCCTTGCTGTGCTTGTTCATTTCTTGTATTAAAATCTAAATTTAACGGAGACATATTAAATTTGTCTAAAATTTTCTTGATAACGTAAATGATTCTAACAATGTCCAAGCTTAAAAGTGTCAAATAAGACTTATTTGTCAAAACCGACATTTTAAATTTAATTTTTAATTTACTTTCTGAATTACTCAAATCTGATCAAATCAAGAGTCAGAAACTAATATCAACCCATAAACATGTATTAACAAAAACATATTATTTTTAAAATATAATAAGTGGATCTGCCTTTAACCTAACTGAGCCTAACTCACATAATTAAGCATATCATACCAATATTTTGGTGATTGTGTTAATTCATAAAGAAACCTAAACAGTTTACAAACACTTTCATCTACATTTGGTAAACTTAACCCTTTTGGAATATACATATACACGGGTTGCTTTAATAAACCATTTAAAAAAAGGCGCCTTTTATATTCATCTGATGTATATACATAGTCCGTCCTTTTAACACTTAACTCACTAAAATTCTAATAGTCATCAATCGTGAAAGTGGTGCATAGACCCTAAGTCTGACTGCAGAGAACCTCCCAGAAAGGGGTTCATTGCCCATTTACCTCTTTTTTATTGTAAATCCGCTTTAACTGTTTGTTGTGTGAAAAAGGTGCAATTCCCCAAATGTTCTTTTTTAAAGATGATAAATTGTCTATTGTAGCATCCTGCTATCCCCTTGAAATAGCTTCTTCATAAGTCCCTTGAATATCGTCATTGCTAAAAGTATCTGGTCACAAGGCTTGCAGCTACATTGCACTCAGAATCGAAGTCAACGCAATACTCTTCTTACTTCTTTAGCATCTTACTTTCAATATTGTCATTATTAGTACGGTCTTCAATCTCGTTGCCGCTTTATTGATTATCGGTTTTTCCCTCTGCTTTTATACTTTCTTCTGCTCGTCAAATACAACATTTCTGACTGCCACAACTTCTTCCTTTTTTAAATCCTATAGAAGATCACCATTACTTCTGTAATTAATAAATAGCAATTTTCTTGGATCTAATTTAATATTTGCTCTTTGTTGTGGAGGTATGTGTACATATTATGCTATACAATCAAAAACTATTATTTTTCATAGATCAAATTCCTCTGAATTCCATAATTCACTGTTTTTAGTCCTGTGCATCAAATAGGCTGACACGGTTACTGCAAAACTCCAAAACTCCTTTGGCAAATCGACATCGATCATCTCGACTTCTCCATTATAGTGCACTTGAAACGTTTAACAACGCCAGTTTGCGGTGGGGTGTAGCTTAGTGTATATTAAACTTAAGTTTTACAATACAATACTTAAATTTATTTTTGACCAAATGTACATACTCTCTAAATTTATCAAAAACTTAATTATTCTTTTCTAAGAAATATCTAACAGTAAAATGTGTAAAATGGTCACTTTAACTAACAAAATACCTCTTCATTCATCAGCTGAAACCATGTCTAGAACCTTTTTTGCCTTCCTGGATTCATGCGAAGGTTTATACGGTGCTTAAGTCTGCCTGTTCTTCAATTAAGTTTCACACAATTCAATGCTTAGATACCTTGCACTTCTTTGCACTTTAACCATAAATCTTGTTCATTTATAATATTACTGCAAATATTTACCATAATGTCAAAAGCTAACTGGGCTGTAATATCTAGAATGTATACGATACAAAAAAGTTCACCTCCAGTTACTAAGTTTTTGATAATTTTTCCATGTCCAGTTTTAAAAATCACTTGAAACTCTTTCTGATCCAAACTTTTTACGGACAGTAAATTGTGAGATAAACTGGTACACAAAAGTAAGTTTTCCAGCTTTACACTTTTACCATCAGCCGTAATGCCGCGAACTCTACCTTCTTTTTTGTCTCTAAAATTTGACACTTTTTGGCAACGTCATGTCTTTGCAGTCAAAAAGACATTTTCCAAATTTTTTGCTAATCACATGGTCCATAACCCCAGTATCGATGACAAATTTACAGAAAATTTGCTATATTAGGTCAATCATAAGAGCCGTAATGGGAGTGTCACAGTCAGAAGAAAAAAATGATATATCTTTTTTTGTTTCCTTACGAATATGTATTACACTTAGCAAGTTTAGGACACTCTGTTTTCTTGTGCCCCTTAACACCACAATAAAAAAAATATTTAAATGGAAATGTTACTGCGACTACTGCTATTTGGAAAAATTTCCTTTTCATAAAAAAGGCTTCGCTTTCGTGTTCCTTAGCCTTAGTTAGTCTCGCGTTCTTAGTATTAATTTGCCTGTCCCATTCTGCAACAAGTTTATAAGTAACTACGTCTTAAGTTAAACCATCACCATTCTGACAATATTGTATAGCAATTGCTGCTGTACGAATATGGCATTAAGGCTATGCTATAACCTCACTAGTATTTAAAGATCCACCACAATTTTTAATTTCCACAGCCTTTCCCTCTTCTCAAAATCGAAAGGAAAATTTGGTAGAAATTTTTTTCCTGAAATCTTCAATTTCTTCATAATTGGTGGTTTAGCCTTTGTTACTTCTAAGATATTGAAAACACCGAAAAAACCAGATGATTCTCCGTTATTGCGAAATAATACAAGTGACACACCGCACGACGTCCCGAAAAATGGCGAGAATCTTCCGGAACAGCGTTCTGCCGAGTATATAAAGAACGGCATCGCCGATGGAAGTCAGTTGTTCAGAGTTCAAAATATTGGCTCGAGATTTAAATATGCTGAAAACAAATATTTCGAGTAGTAGTAAGTGATCATGTTCAGTAGTGTGAGTATGTAAATAAATTAGTTGACTATATTTGATTGTTTTAATTCACACCAAACGAATGATTAAAGCGCTACAATGTTATTGGACAGACATTACACAATTATATTTTTTGTCTCGACTTCCTTTCCCTTAAATTCTATTATCTGAGTACTATCTATAGGTGGCTCCTGTTCTAAATCTTCTAGAATATTATTCTGCTCCAGAAGCCTTATTCTGAAATCCCAGAACAGCCTGAATCATTAAATGCAACTGCAAAGTTGCTGTCCGAGTTTACTGTCATTTTGTCTGCATTTCCTTTTTCGTTTCACTACTCAAATTCTTATCTCTTTTGCTGATCAAAACTGTTTCGCGAAATCCCGAGTTATTACTGGCTATAATTCTAAAATACCTTAGTTTACCTGTTCTTATAACCTGTGGGAAATTATCACGCAGTGTAACGGCTCATCTAACAGACAAAAGATGATTTTTATTCTTATATTAAGTTAAATGAAAATCTACACTAATATCTACCATAATATAACAAGTTCTTAACCTACAAAAGCGTAGCGCAGCATTGCCAAGCTGAATTGTTGCCACATGACTAATATATGTTGCTACAGAACTGTTAAGCACTCCAAATAACTTAATTTGAATTTTTTATTTATTTATAAAAAAAAAAAAAAATATATAAGTATAGACAAGACTTCGCAATATATCGAGGCACTTAAAGAGAGTCTACATAAGCCGCTTTGGGAATCGGTTTGGCGGAAGTGACTGATGATGATGCTTCCGCTACTCAAGAAGTTAAGTTTCCTCCTCCTTTTGCTCGATCTCAAAGTGGAGCTGGAGCCGATGCAAATTTAATGTACTGATAAAGCGGCAAAGTGGAATGGAAGCCAAATCGTATCATCCAGTGACGGCACCCTCTCTAAATCTAAACAAAAATTATAAAAGGTTTTCTATGATGCATATTTTAATTAATTTTATTATTAGCTGTGTATCTAAATCGCCCCAATTCATCTATTCATCCAACATCAAATGTTAATAATTACAAATGTAGCAGCCGTCTAATTAACCGAAATTGGTGAATAATTTTCCGATATTCCGCGACCGGAATTATAAATTCAACAGTGAATAGTTAAAAAAAAATAAAACGCGGATTTGCTCCCTTTTCATCGGGTTTAATCTAAAATTGCTCGCCTTAATTGCATTCCCCATTTCAGCTTTTTTGAGCAGCATTTGATTTTGTACATTTAAATTGAAACGGTTGACAAGGGCTTCAAACAGTTTTCAACGATATTTATATTTTATTTGTGTATTTTAATCCTGTACCGATTTTTTTAAAGTGTTTAATGGATGGTTATTTTTTCCCTTTTTGATTTTTGAATGTTTTTTTTATCGATTCACGAGGTTTTACTAATAAATTTGTTAATAATAGAAGTAAAAACACTTTATTTCACACAATACAAGAACATTACTAAGGCAATTTACTACGATTTAGATTTTACATATTAAAGCAAAGAATCTACATTGTAGTTACTGTAAACTGCTATAGCTGTATATCCACTGTATGAGACATTTTGAAATTATCCAATATGAGATTTTTTGTTTTTGTTTCAGATTAGGAATAATGTCCCACTTCGGAGCCCTGGCTGCGGCAAGTAGTAGATACGCGGCCCTTTGTGGGGCGCCGACGGACCCCCGAAGTCTCCCTTGGTATTGGGGGCGTATGCCTGCGCCCCCCATATCCAGGGAAAAGCTGAGTCCCACAGGTAAGCTAATGTTTATACACAGAGGAGATTGCGGTTATCGCCTGTTTACTTCGAAATAGTTTGCTCTATGAATATCTTATTGTAAATATGGAAGCAGGTTTCTAAATATTGAATAATATTTGAGCTGTACAGGGTGTCCCAAGTTCGAAGGTAACCATTGGAATCTCGGAAACCGTTACAGAGTTACAGGGTCGGTTAAATGGAGGCAAAGTTGCGCAGTTTGGAGCGTAATAAAATGACGTTTAAGAAATTTTAATATTCCGGATACTTCCGGAGCTATCCGAAAGAAACTGATAACAATAAAATTGATAACAATAAAACTGGAAATTTGTCAAAATCGTTTTTACCTTCTACCGACTGTATTGAAAGAGATATCGGAAACTAAAAACAGTTTTTCATTGCCACCTTTAATGTCCTACAACATGACGCAAAAAAAAAAATTAAACCGAGGTTTCGTTTTTTTTTTTCGATCATCATCAACTTTATTTTTTCTTATTAACACGATATTGGATTTTTTCATTCTTAAAAAATATTTTTAATTGCCTTTAAAATTAGGTATCGCACTTGCATGTCCGATTACTCCTTCTAGTACTTCCCATAAGAACTCCATGAGTGCAAGAGAGAAAGATATATTAATGGGATTTCCAAATAAATTGATTTTATACAAACTGAAGCTATAAAATAATATTATGTATTTGATATAGTATTTTTTTTAAACCAATTCAATGAAAATGTATCTTTTCATTTTATTAAGTTTAACCGGCTAATGTCATTCTGTCATGGGCTACAATATAAATTAAAAAAAAATAAAAATATTAGGTTAGGAAAGGATACATTTTCATTGAATTAGTTTAAAAAAAAAACTATATTAAATATAGAGTATTTGATTTTGATAGCTTCAGTTTATATAAAATCAATTTATTTGGAAATCCCATTGATACATCTTTTTCTCTTGCACTCATAGAGTTCTTATAGAAAGTACTAGAAGGAGTAATCAGACATGCAAGTGCGATACTTCACTTTAATGAAATTAAAAATACTTTTTAAAAATGAGAAAATTCAATATGGTGCCCATAAGAAAAAATAAAATTGATGTTGGTCGAAAAAAACCGAAACGTCGGATAAATTTTTTTGCGTCATGTTATAGAGCATAAAAAGTGGCAATGAAAAACTGTTTTTAATTTTCGTTTTTTTTTTAAATAAAGTCGATAAAAGGTAAAAACGATTTTGACAAATTTCGTTTTTTTTGGATATCTCCGGAAGTATCCGGAACTTTACAATTTTTTAAACGTCATTTTATTAAACTCCAAATTGCGC
The DNA here is from genome assembly GCF_022605725.1 of Anthonomus grandis grandis. NCBI lineage: Eukaryota > Metazoa > Arthropoda > Insecta > Coleoptera > Curculionidae > Anthonomus > Anthonomus grandis. The sequence goes on from NC_065562.1 coordinate 13,792,497, forward strand.
AAGTTTGCCTTTATTTAACCGACCCTGTAACTCTTACGGTTTTCGAGATACCAGTGGTCACCCTCGAATTTGGGACACCTCGTATAGTATCAGTTAACAGAATAACTCTTATTTCATTAGACATAAGCTGTACAATCAAGTCGAGGCTCTAAAGTCCAACTGGCGTCAACCAAATATCACTCTTATAACTCATGAACAGATAATCTGTTAACGAATTTATTGACAGTTTTCGGTAGACAAATTGTTGTACTATTAGTTTGTTTTTTTAAGTATTTCAGTGTTTTTTTATTCGTAGCTTTAACCTGTAGAGTTATTTCAATTAACCGATCGCTTATTGGGTTGCATGCTCTACATACTTCGATATTCCTTTTGATATATTATGCTATTTGGTTTCAAAGTGCCCTTTTTCCTTCCAATGAGTCTCAGGTATTACGCATATGTTTATGTTTTCTCTGATTAGTTCTCTTCGATACCACAATAAAAATGCTACTACGACTACTGCTATTTTGAAAAATGTCCATTTCATAAAAAAGGTTTCGCTTTCCTGTTTTTCGCAGATTTAGTTCTCTTTCCGCTATGTGGACAGAGAAAAACAAACCACCTGGTGGTCCTCTGACGTTCTATGCCGCTATTTCTATTTCTCTCCTACTTTCTAATTTCAGTATTAATTTAGCAAATTCATACCTGTCTAAATAGAGTCGGCTTAGGAGTAGATTTACGGCGGGGCAAAACCCCAATGGGCTTAGGAGATATCCCTAAAATATACTTCTGCAAATTCTGCTTACTTGAATATTGTTACCAGTAGAGTTAGACCGATTGGGGGTTAGATATTGATAGTAAGGTATAAAAAAAGATGCGGTCATCTACTTTGTAGAGTTTGTTCTAGTTTAGTGGTTTAAGATTACCAGATTTCGAGTGGTATGATAGTACCTTCCGTAAGAAACTCTTAAAACCGTTCTATCATTTCATTGTGGTTGGTAATGTGTTTGCCAGATAAGCAGAAAACGACTACTAAGAAATATACAGGAAATTTAGTGTCAAATCTCGTTACTAGAGAGGCCCTCATCTAGTAGATCCTGATCTTTTCTGGTATCATTTCATCCAAAAGCATTTTTTTACTTTCTGGATCATATGCAAAATACAGCTTACTACATGTAATATCATATCACATATATAATCAGTAGAAAGATAAAACTGCATGGCTTTACATATGTTCTCAACTTCTTCTAAAGGACTATTTTTATCAGCGAATTTTACGATCATTTAAGAAACTAATTGTCTCTGTTCAAAATTCTCTTTTGTGGACCAATTTCTTTTCACAATTTAGGATATGAAAATACCATATTAATGACATCATTTATATGATCATAACCTTCTTTAGTTAGATTTAGATTAACAGTAAACAAGGAATTGTATTCTATGCCATCATCAAATAGACAATTTTTTTTTTAAAACAGAGTTTACTTCATGATGATCCATTTAGTAGATCAAAAGATATTAACTGTAGAGTCTCAGGTCAACGCTCCAAGGTCAAACTGGCATTAATCAAACTTCAAATGGTTAGAACTCATGAACGGATAATGTGTTAAAAAAATTTATAACAGCATTTGGTAGACAATGTGCTGCAGTAAAAGTATGTTTTAATTGATGATAGTCAGAAAACTACTGCTAAGCAAAATACGATTTTCTCGCTAGGAAGGTTTCTAGACTCTAAGTCTAAAATCTTATAAAATAACAGACATCTAGCTTAAAGGGTGTATTTAAAAACCATAAAGCAAACAACTTTCTATCAAATAAAATTTATTTTAAGATGATGGCTTTGGTAGATCAAAAGACATCGAATGTAGACTCTCAAGTCAACGTTCCAAGTGTCAATTAACACCCACCAAATTTCAAATAGTGATAACTCATAAAAGAATAATCTGCTAAATGAATTTATGACAGCTTCCGGTAGACAATGTCATGTATTAATTTGTTTTAATTGATAATAGTCAGAAAACCACTGCTACGCAAGAAACAGGAGATTCTTGTGTCAGATCTTCTTATTATGAAGGTCTCCAGCTTCTAGGCCTAAAATCTCATTAAATAATCGACATAGAATTAACAGAACGTTAAACAGACGGTTATTTTCCAAATAAAATTTATTTTGTTTATGATCATTTTGATGGATCAAAAGATTTCAACTGTAGACTGTCAGGTCGACGTTCCAAATTCCATCCTGGCGTCAACCAAATTATAAATAGTGATATCTCATTAATGGATAATCTGTTAAGACATTTTATAACAGCTTTCGGTAGAAAATGTTTTAACTATAGATATATTTTAGTTAATTGTATTTAGGGAACTACTGCTAAAAACAATACAGGAGATTTTCTTGTCAGTTCTTACCCCTAGGGCAATCCTCAACTTCTGGTTATAATATCTCATAAAATAACAGATGTATAATTTTAAAAGGTTTTATAAAAATCATAGTATAGATAATTTTCTTTAATTTCTCATTTATTTGATGATGCTTGCTTTAATAGATCAGAAGATATCAAGTGTACGCTCTCAACTCGACGCTCCAAGGTCCAACTGACGCCAACCAAATTTCAAATGATGATAACTCACGAACAGATAATCTGTTAAAAAAAATATTACAGATTTCGGTAGATAATATATTTTATACTATGGATTTATTTTTATTATTGATCACTACAGCTAGAAATGTTACACGAGATCTCATTAGGGAAGTCGTCAGCTTCCAGCTCTAAAATCTCATCAAATAACCGACGTAGAGTTTTAGAGCTTTTAATAAAATCTGTAGAATAGACCATTAATAAAGTTACTTTCATAACGACCTCTTTGGTAAATTAAAAGATATTAAGTATAAACGCTCCTATGTCCAATAGACGTCAACCTATTTTTAAATAATGATAACTCATGATTAGATGCTATATTAAGAAAATTTATTTATTGATAGCTTTCGCTGGAAAATATTTTGTACTATAAGTTTATTTTAATTAATGATAGTAAGAAAACAACTACTAAGAAAGATACAGAAGATTTTGGTACAACATCTTCTCATTAGGAAGGCCCTCAACTTCTAGGACTAAAACTTCCTGAAAGAACTAATATAGAGTTGTAGAACTGAGATTCGTAGAACAGACGATTGTTTTTCAAATGAAGTTTATTTAATAATGATCAGTTTGATAGATTAAAAGATATGAACTGTAGACTTTTAGGTCGGCGCTCCAAGGTACAACTGGTTTTAAGGTGTGTTAAGAAATTTTATGACACTTTTCGGTAGACAATGTCTTGTACTACAAATTTATTTCAATTGATAGTATTTAAAAAACTACTACTAAAAAAGATACAGGACATTTGCGTGTCAGGTTTTCTCAACAGAGAGATCCCCTGGTTCTATGTCTAAAATTAATAATAAAAAATTTTCTTCTAAGTACTATTAATTCTATAATGAACCTTATATATTTTCATGAAAGAATGGTGTTTAGTAATTTTAGGATTTATTTCGATAAACAATGTCTTGTGTCGTATTTGTGTGTCAGATCAAAATCTTGTTTGTCATTAGAGAGATGTTTTGCTTTTGAATCCATATTCTTATGAAATATTAAATGTGCAGTTTGACAGGCCTTTGCAAAATCGTAGAATAAATCATTTTCTACCAACTACTCTTTATTTAATAATGATCGCATTACTAGGTCAATAAAAATTCACTGTAGACTCTCAGGTAGCCGCTAAAAGGTGCAACTAACGTCAACCAAACTTCAAATGGTGATAACTCATGATCGGATAATATGCTAAAAAAATGTGTGACAGTTTTTGATTAACAATATTTTGTACTATAAGTTTGTTTTATTAATGATAGTCAGAAAACTACTACCAAGAAAGATACAGGAGATTTTCGAATTAGATCTTATCCTTACGGTGGTCTTAGCTTCTAGATCTAATATTTTATAAGATAATGAACTTAGAGCTTTAAAAGTCTCAACAGGATTCATAGAATAGACAACTATTTTGTAAGTAAGGTTTATTTTATAGATTGCTTTATTTAAAGATATCAACTTTAAACTCTCAGGTCAACGCTCCAAAGTCCAACTGGTGTCACCCAAATTTTAGATAGTGATATGTCGTGAACGAATGCTGTATTACAAAATTTTGTGACAATTTTTGCTTCAAAAGATAATAACTCTAGACTCTCAGGTAGACGTTCCAAGTTCCAGCTACTTTCAACTAAATTTTAAATAGTGATAACTCATGAATGGACGATTTGTTAAAGAATCTTGTAACCGTTTTTGAGAGACAAAATCTTGTACTATAAGTTCGTTAAAATTGATAATAATCCGAAAACTACTACTAAGAAAGATCTCTTGTAGAGATCTTCATGTTAAATCCTGTTCCTAGGGAAATACTCAGCTTCTGGATCTAAAACCTTATGAAATAACAGTTGTACAATTTTAGAAGTCTTTACAAACACCGTAGAATAAATAGTTTTCTTCCAATTATTATTTATTTGATGTTGATCACTTGGGTAGATTAAAAGATATCTACTGTAGACTCTCAGTTTGATGTTTTCATTGGGCGTCAACCAAATTTTAAACAGCGATATCTCAAAACCGAAAAGTGTATTAAGAAATTTTATGACACTAATACATAATATAGATAATATAATACACATTTAAAATAAAACCTTAAATTAACCTAAAATTTAAATCAATAAAAATAAAAAAATGCAAATAAATTGAAAAAACTGTGTGCTTGGACAAAATGGCATACATATACAAAAACACAAAAAGTCTCACATGCAGAAAAATAAAATTTAAGTCTGAAATAAAATAGCAAAAATAAAACAAAATACGAGTTTGAAAAACAAAAATAAAATAAATACACATACAAACTACAACTACATAAATAAAGGTAAAACAAATGATAAAACAAAGTATGTATAAAAATAACTAAAAATTACTGTTTAAAAATTTATAAGTAAAATGAAACAACTAAAACTAAGAATAAAATGTTAACATGTAAAGAATAAAAACAAAATAGGACAAAAATTTTTTTTTCAATAAACTAGTTTAAATTATCACAGATTTTGATTTCAGTTGGCAACTTATTAAATTCAATAAGTCTTATGCTGAGTACAGAATTCAACATCCGACTAGTATTGCATCTATCAAGAACAAAGTCTGTATTATTTCTGGTGCAGTAACTGTGGACCTCTCCGAACATTCTTATTTTATCATAAATATATGTGGGTAGTATACGTTGTTTTAATTTAAAAAGAAATACATACACACTAAACACAATCCTTTGCCTGATAGACATCATACCTAGCACACTTAACATAACAATAACAGGAGTGTATCGATTGCATTTTCTCATATTTTGAATTACTTCAAACTGTTTCACCTTGTATTTAGGTAGGTTGAACAATAATGTGGAGCAAAACTGCAAATAGGAAACAGAAATGGCATTATATAACAGGAGCTTTGTATGCATTGATAAGTTTTTTCCAACTCTATTAATAAACCCAACTTTCCTAGAAAATTTTCTTATGGCGTAATCTGCATGTGCGATAAAATTCGAATTTGCATCTAAAATTGTACCCAAATACCTTATTTCTTTTTCATATCAGTTACCATCTGATCAATATTGTTTCCTATTATATAAATTATTGTGTCATCTGCAAATAACACAGTTTTACATTTTTGTATAACTTTTACTATATCATTTGTATATAATAAGAACAATAATGGACCCAAAACTGTTCCCTGGGAACACCAAATACAAGGACCTCAGAGAGACTATTTAATAAATGAGACTATACTATGACTGTATTTTAATAATAAAAAATTTTCTTCTAAGTACTATTAATTCTATAATGAACCTTATATATTTTCATGAAAGAATGGTGTTTAGTAATTTTAGGATTTATTTCGATAAACAATGTCTTGTGTCGTATTTGTGTGTCAGATCAAAATCTTGTTTGTCATTAGAGAGATGTTTTGCTTTTGAATCCATATTCTTATGAAATATTAAATGTGCAGTTTGACAGGCCTTTACAAAATCGTAGAATAAATGATTTTCTTCCAATTACTCTTTATTTAATAATGATCGCTTTAGTAAGTCAATAAAAATTCACTGTAGACTCTCAGGTAGCTACTCAAAGGTCCAACTAACGTTAACTAAACTTCAAATGGTGATAACTCATGATCGGATAATAGGTACGCTAAAAAAATGTGTGACAGTTTTCGATTAACAATATATTTTACTATAAGTTTGTTTTATTAATAATAGTCACAAAACGAGATTTTCAAGTCAAATCTTCTCCTTACGGTGGTCTTAGGTTCTAGATCTAATATTTTATTAAATAACGAACATAGAACTTTAAAAGTCTCAATAAGTTTCATAGAATAGATAACTATTTTGTAAGTAAAGTTTATTTTATATAAAGATTGCTTGATTTAAAGATATCAACTTTAAACTCTCAGTTCGACGTTCCAAAGTCCAACTGGTGTCACCCAAATTTTAGATTGTGATATGTCCTGAACGAATGATGTATTAAAAAAAATGTTGTGACAATTTTCGGTAGACAGTCTTGTATATACTATTAATTTGTTGCAATTGATGATATTTAGTAAACTACTACTAAAAAACATACACAAAATTTTCATGTCAGTTCTTGTCACCAGGGGGATTCTCTGCTTCTGATAAAATCGTAGAATTCATGATTTTCTTCCAACTGTCGTTTCATGATGATGGCTTTGATAGATTAAAAGATAATAACTCTAGACTCTCAGGTTGACGTTCCAAGGTCCAACTATACTATCAACTAAATTTTAAATAGTGATAACTCATGAATGAACGATTTGTTAAAGAAACTTGTAATCGTTTTTGGGAGACAAAATCTTGTACTATAAGTTCGTTAAATTTAATAATAATCCGAAAACTACTACTAGGAAAGATACAAGAGAAATAACAGTTGTACAGTTTTAAAAGTCTTTACAAAAACCGTGGAAAAAATAATTTCCTTCCAATTATTCTTTATTTGATGTTGATCACTTGGGTAAATTAAAAGATATCTACTGTAGACTCTCAGTTTGATGTTTTTAAGTTCCATTGGGCGTCAACCACATTTTAAACAGCGATATCTCAAAAACTTAAATAAAGAGATAAATTTTCTCAATAGCTTCTCAAACTGGTTTAAATTATCACAGATTTTGATTTCAGTTGGCAACTTATTAAATTCAATAAGTCCCTTGCTGAGTACAGAATTCCACATCTGACTAGTATTGCATCTATCAAGGACAAAGTCTATATTACTTCTGGTCCAGTAATTGTGGACGTCTTTGAACACTCTTATTTTATCATAGCTATATGTGGGTAGTAGAAGTTGTTTTAATTTAAAAATAAACACATAGACACTAAACATAATCCTTTGCCTGACAGACATCATACCTAGCACACTTAATATAACAATAACAGGAGCGTATCGGTTGCATTTTAGGATTAGTCTCATTGCTCTATTTTGAATTACTTCAAACTGCTTCACCTTGTATTTAGGTAGGTTGAACAATAATGTGGAGCAAAATTGCAAAAGGGGAACAGCAATGGCATTATATAACAGGAGCTTTGTATGCATTGACAAGTTTTTTCCGACTCTATTAATAAACCCAACTTTCTTAAAAAAATTTCTTATGGCGTAATCTGCATGTGCGATAAAATTCGAATTTGCATCCAAAATTGTACACAAATACTTTTTGTTTCTTTTTCATAAAAAATACTCTCCCCACCTACACTGATGTTCACATTGTCAATATTTATTTGATTATTTTCCGATTTTTTGGTAAAATGCCAGCTGAAAGAGGACCTCAGAGAGACTATTAAATAAATGAGACTATACTATGACTGTATTTTAATTAATGATGTTTAGAAAACGAGTACTAGGAAAGACAGGAGATTTTCATGTCAGTTCTTGTCACTAGAGAAATCCTCTAATTCTAGGTAGAAAGTCTCACGAAATAACAAATGCACAGTTTTAGAGGTTTCTATAAAAAGTGGTTTAGAAGATTTTCTTTTAACTAACGTATACTTAATGATTAGAGCTTGATTAAATAAAAAAATAATAACTGTAGACTCTTAGGTCTACGGTTCAAGGGTCAACCGACGTCAATCAAATTTTAAATAGCGATATTTCATAAACGAATTGTTACTAGGGAGTACCTCAGCTTTTGAATCTAAAATCTCATGAAATAACAAATGTACGGTGTTCGAGATCATTATAAAAATAGTAGCTTAGATGAGTTTTTTCTGATGATTTTAGCTTAGATGACTGAAACAGTAATATCTTAAGATTTTTGAATAGCTTTCGCTAGCCACTATTTCATTCGATAACTTTCATTTAATGATGCTCATCAGAAAACGTCTGCTAAGAAGTTTACAAAGAGATTTTCCTAGTAATTATCCCTGAAGCGATGTCAAATTAAACAAGCAAGTAAAAATTAAACGTTCAAGCCCTCCTAAGGTTTCCGAAGACTTACTTTTAATTTCGGGTTTTAGGTTATATTCTAATCGCGGAAGCCCCCCAACAGCGGCAACGTCGTCGAGAGGCACGAAAGCGCAATCTTGGCAAACAATAAAAGTGCTCCTTAATCCGCTTTTCCGCGGTTTTACCTCCCCCTCTTATCTGTCGTCTATCGCATTATATTGTTTCCGTTTTTCTTTTTAAACTCGACCTCTAAATTTTTCAATAAATTGAATTTTTTTTAATGTTCTCATGATAAATGTGAAATACGTCAAATTATCTTATCTATCACTAACAAACACTCGGCTGGTGATTATGGAATTCCCTGCTGTCTCTATTAAAAACGTCCTTGAATTTTTGGTGACAACGATTACATATCTTGTTAATCTGTCATTTCCATCGGCTTTGAAGAACTCTATCTAGTAAGTTTTTGAAAAGTCTACTCAAAGAAATTTTTTTTAGTAAATACCAGCTTGGTTACAGGACGGGTCGCTCTACACAAGATGCAATTTTATCCCTATATTCTATGTAATAAGTATTAACCTAATGATGGATAAATTTAATGACTGTGGTATGCGTGGTCTTGCCCATAAATGGATTAAATCCTACCTGACCGGTAGATATCAAAAAACGATATTAAACAACGGAAATGTTTTAGTTGCATCTGAGTCCCTACCAATTGTTAGTGGTGTCCCACAGGGTAGCATTTTGGGCCCACTGTTATTCGTTATATTTTTTGATAGCATCTTGGACAAATTTCCCGGCAACCATATAGCTGCGTTTGCAGATGATGTGGTTATATCAACGTCGAGTGGTGACTTAGAAGAACTTTCTAAGGGTTCAACCGGGGTAGTTGACCAAATGATAAGTATCAGTAGCAGGAACAGCCTAGTGCTTAATGAGTCAAAAACTGAAATGATATTTTTAGTCTTACCGATTTGAATAAAAGCTTGCTTATTAAAATGCATAACAAAACCATAGAACAAAATAAAGTTGTCAATTACTTGGGAATATTAATCGATGAACATCTTAGTTAGTCTTATCATGTAGATATGGTTTTAAAGAAATTATCAATTTATGCCTATGTGATCTGGCAGTTACGTAATAAAATCGATATTGGCCTGATACTTCTTTATTACTATGGTTATGTCCAGTCATGTTTGTCATATGGCAGTTCTTACGGCCCAGAAAAAAATAATTAGAACTATTTTATTTACCAGACTTGAAAATTATGCCATCTCCTTGCCTATTTATTTTCAACTCGGTCATGCATATAAAGCGTAACCTGTCTGACTATTCTTTGTCTAGAGGTACCCACTATGAACTCAGGGTTAACTTAAATTTAGATTAACCCAAACATAAATTAACCAAAGTGGTAAATAGCCCAGTAGTTTTACCAATTAAGTTATGCAATAATCTTCCTAAAATTGAAATAAAAAAAATTAAGAAGATTAATAATTTTAAAGCTTCATTAAAAAGAATTTTAATTAAAAATTCTTTTGATGCGGTAACAGATTATTTAAATTGCATTGTATATATATGTATCTCATCTTTACTCTTATAATTCGTATTTGTTTGTTTGTTAAAAGCTGTACTTTTCTTATATTCTTAGTCTTTAGTTAATTTATGATTTTTAATTGTTTTTTCTTAAGGCCTTTTAAAAGTTGTATGTTTAGGTCTTATAGTTTTATTTTTTATGTGTATTAAGAAAATCGGAAGATAATTTAAAATGATACGATTTACGTTTCTTTTTCAGGTAATTTCAACGGTGACGACCAGTCTCCGCCTCTCTCGCCCCGGATCGATCCTTCAAGCCACCCATCGAACACCGAGAGTCGATCCTCACGTCCCTCCTCACCGTCGGACCATCAACGGTCCCCCACCATCTCGCCCTCACCGATCCTCACCTCCCATCCGGCGTTTATGGATCAAAGCTACCAAAGGTCCAAGAGTCCAATGGATTACGGCAGGAAGAGTCCTGCTTACCGGGAAGGTGATAATATGGTGATAGATGAGGAGGGTGATGAGGAGGAGAGCGACTATGATAACGACAAGGATAAGAAGGTGACGGGGAGTGGGGGAATGAGTCCGGGAGGCAATATGTCCAATAAGAGGAAAAAGAAGACGCGGACGGTGTTCTCGAGGTCGCAAGTCTTTCAGTTGGAGAGCACGTTTGATATGAAGAGGTAAATATCTGCGATAAAAGAACTGTTTAATATGTTTGAACTAGAAAATGTAAATCTGTGTTATCCCTATTGGGTAGTTGAGAATTTTGGTTTATCTGGAAAGTTCTGGTTGAAGAATGGGGCTTTCAGGCGAGTTTCCTAAGCGTCAATGATGATAGCTAAGGGATCTAATGAAGGTTAAGGATTTGGCGCTCTTTAGAATTAATTTATCTTATTCTTTTTCTTCTTCTCATGTCCTATCCCTCACGAATGTTGACGATCATCATAGCTTTTCAAACTTTATTGACAGCGCAGCTAAACAGCTCACTATGCCATTTTCGGAGATTTTCCAACCAAGAAATTCGTCTTCTATCCGAACGTCTCTTTTCTTCTTCTTGGCCCTGTATGATATATTAGTATTTCAGTTTTTGTGTTTTAATTGTGAGTAAGATTGGCGGTTGGCAATTCGTTCTGTTTATTGCTTCATTATTTCTTATATGGTCGATCTAAGGTATCTTCAGGATTCTTCTGTTAACCCATATCTCGAAAGCCTCATGTAGCAATTTACTATTCGTTTTTTCAACTCCAAACTGAGATTTCCGTTGGTGAGCGTGGTTCTCATTGTAATGAAAGTACTTCGTGCTTTCTCTATGCGACATTTAAACTCCACAAAATGATTCGAAGTTTCGGATAGTAATAATTTTCATCTTATTCGTGGAAGAGAAATTGATAATCTGACTTTAAGGTTGACGGCTCAAAGTCCTAGTGGCCTTGATCAAACTTTAATTGAAGATATCTCGTAAATGGTTCATCCGTTCAAATGTTTTATAATAGTATTGGATAGCTATTGTCTTCTACAAGTTTATTCTCGTAGATGATGATCAGCAAATGATTCTTATTAGGAAGATTCCGTAGCTTCTGGTCTTGAATTACATAAACAAATTAGGTTTAGAGTTTTAGAGATTAGAATTTTAGAAATTAATCTAGTAATTTTAGAATGAGAGATTTTTATCCAAATAAACCTTATTTGGTAATCGTAGCTTGGGTAGATCATGAGATATCAACTGTAGGTTTTAGGGCGATACTACAAGATCCAACCAAATTTTAAATGATGATGTCTCATATATGGTTGATCCATTTAAAAATTTTATGGTAGTATTGGATACCTAATGTCTTTTTCTACAAATTTGTTTTCGTTGATGATGAATAGAAATGTATAATATGAAAGATACAGGAGACATACATATCACAGCTTGTCATTAGGGAGATCCGTAGCTTCTGGATCTAACATCTCATTAAATAATGGACCTATAGTCATTATTTAATGAGATCTGATCATTGTGCTCAGATACTGAGTTTTGACTTGAGAAACCCAATCAGTCACGATTTAAGCAAATTTTCTATGAGTTCTAGATCCTTCTCTGATAAAAACATACGCTATTTTAACAACTTGTTGTCCAAAGAACATTGGCTGTCAGTTATTGAGACTCTGCATTTTGAAAGTAAATTTTCTTACTTCTTTGACACATTTTCCAGTTTATTTAATATAAACTTTCCTTATGTAAACAAATCGAAGCCATATCACAGAAAGTCTCATCAGTGGATAACACCATTGATAATTAATGAGGGCAAGCAATTGAGGGTACTTCATACTCAACTAAAGACCGTTCATGACCATGAGTTACTGACATCCTATAGAAGAAAATTGAAGGTACATAGAGAAAATATCGTAAATGCTAAAAAAGCCTATAATTCAACAAAGTTGCTTACTTCTAACAATATAACTCGAGCCTCATGGGAAATTATTAACTCAATCACGAACTTTTCAAATAGCGGAACAAAGTGTGTTCCTAATTTGGTTACTGATAATGGAAAGAAAGTTACGGGCAACCTCAATATTGCTAATACATTTAATAACTTTTTTGTACAATCAGTGCGAAAGATCACAGATAATTTTCAGGCACCCATGGGAATGAATGTGCCTTTCAACAGTTTATCCTAATCTCTTTTTCTATTCCCTCTCACTGAAGGAGAAACACTTGAGATTATAAAATCTTCCTCCAGGAAAAAGTCATCCGATGTAGACGAGGTACCTTGTTACTTATTGCTAGCATGTGCTGAGCATATTATCTTCTAAATTTATCATTTCAGTTTGGCTATTTTCCTAAAGAGCTAAAATCAGCTGTTGTCATACCTCTTCATAAAAAGGGGGAGACAGCAGAAGTGAATAACTATAGGCCTATTGCTCTCCTCTCTGTATTCTCAAAGATCTTTGAAAAATCATTTAAAAGAAGACTAATTGCATTTTTTAATTCTTTTGCTATACTGTCATGTCATCAGTTTGGATTCAGGTCTGGACTCTTTACATCAGATGCTATAATATCTGTTTATACAAATATATTGAATAATTTTGAATTGAAATTAAAATCTGTTGGTATCTTTTTTGATCTTTCTAAAGCATTTGATACCATTAATCATGCTTTACTATTAAATAAGATCTTTCATTATTGTATAAGAGGTCCGGCTTATAAATGGCTTGAATCATATTTGACAGGTAGAACCCAGGCTGTTAGATTGAGTTAGTGGTCAGGTAACCATATCTGATTGGGCAACTGTCGTCACTGGGGTTCCACAGGGTAGTGTTCTTAGGCCCATTTTATTTTTACTTTTTATTAATGACTTGCCTCTCCTGTTTAATGACAGCTACATAACACTTTTTGCCGACGATACATCAGCAGTTGTCTCGGGTATTGACTATCAGTCTATCCACTTAAAAGCCACCAAGTGTATAGCTGATATTGCAGGGTGGTGCCAGAAAAATGGTCTTTGTTTGAATAGTTTGAAAACCAATTTCATTGTTTTCACTCCGATTCGAGCTATTCAGGACCGGAGCTTACTCCTTAGAGAGCAGTCATCAAGTAGCCTCATCCAACAACACTCCACCAAGTTCTTGGGAATTGTAATTGATAGACATCTATCACGGTATCCTCAGGTGGAATCTGTGTGCAATAGATTGTCCCGCAGCAATTATGCCATCTTGCAACTTCAAGACTATGTGGATGCATATACATTTAAAAGCTTTTATTATGCCTCAGTACATTCCACTCTATCCTATGCCTTATTCGCTTGGGGTAATTCCTCCAGTGTTGGGAGAGTGCTAATAAATCAAAAACGCATTGTACGTATGATGTTTAGACTTTCCTTCAAATAAACTTACCGTGGTACTTTTAAAAAGGAAAAAATCCTAACTATAATTAACATCTATATCTTGGAGTGCATATGTCAAGTACATAAAAATCTTTCAAACTACATGAGATCTGGAGATCTTAATTTTTATGAAACTCGAAATGCAGATAAATTATACATCCCTTTTACCCGGTTGTCGCAGGTACAGGATAATCCGAAAATTACATCTCTCAAAATGTTTAATCATCTCCCATGTAGAATAAAGAGAGCTAAAACTTTTTCAACTTTTAAGAGGGCTCTTAGAACCATGTTAGCTGACTGTCCTTTTTATTCGTTTACAGAGTTCTTTAACTGTTAACTAACTGGTATTTAAGTATTGGGTGCCTGCTATAACCTTGTTTCCCTTTTTGATAATCATAAAATAACTATTAAAAAGGATATGGGAGATTTTTGAGTCAGCTGTTGCCTTCTCTTCTGTTCTCACCTATCCCCACTGTATTCTTCTTCTCTCCTTTTCTAACAAACCTAATCAGTTTCATTTTCTTCCAGATACCTTTCATCTTCAGAACGTGCCGGTCTAGCAGCAAGCCTCCACCTCACCGAAACCCAAGTAAAAATCTGGTTTCAAAACAGACGTAACAAATGGAAACGCCAACTGGCGGCAGAGTTAGAAGCTGCCAATATGGCGCACGCGGCCCAACGGTTAGTGAGAGTACCGATACTCTACCATGAGTCTGCGAACTCTACAATAAGGCACGCTTTCGATCAGAACCATTCGGCTTTGAGTCTACACCATTCGCTGGATAGTAGAGAGTCCAGCGGTAGCACTGGGTCTCCAGTGGTGGGAGGTGCTCCAGGAGGATACCCTAGTTCGCTTTACTATCACCATCAGGCAGCTGTGGCTGCGGCAGTACATAGTTTGCCATCTAGTCCGGTCAATAGGCCGCCTATGTCCGGGTTAGTCTGAAACATGTAGTTCTAGGGTGTTTTAATGGGGTTTTTGTGCAAATACAGTGTGTAGAGTGTAAGGGGTAACAAATAAAGCCCAATTCTTTTTTGATATTTCTATTGTAATTAATGAACGTAATATTATGTATGTATGTAATAAGCTTCACAAGATGTGTACATATTTTTTATATATATAATAATAATATTTATTTATTTATTTAGCTTTCTGTACATAAATGATGTATGTATTTTAAGATAAGGAGCTACTGCAGTTACCCTAACTATGCCAAAACTTAATTTAGGATAATTATTAATTGATTGGATGTACTGTACGTATCGTGTAGGCAAAATTTAATCGTTGTTACGTAAATTTAAAGAAAAAAACAAATATTTATGACAATTTGAGGGTTGTTTTATTTTTTCCTGAATTAAAAAAAATCCAAGATGGAGACCATCCGCCATTTTAAATACAATTCTCATTTCTACGTCAGCGGAAGGTAAGAAGGCACGTTTAACATTAAAAAAAAACGAAGATAGCAATCATTTGTAACTTTAAATGCAATTGTCATTTTTACATAAGCGGAATGTAGTAAATATAACTTTTGAAAAAAATACAAGATGGCGACTGTCCACCATTTTAAATGCAGTAGTCATTTTTGCGTCACTAGAAGACATGTCCAACAAAAGATGGCAGTGATCTGGCATTTTGAATGTTAATTGGTATCAACATTTTTACGTCAAAGCCACGCCCAAAAATCGAAGATGGCGAGCTTTAGCCAATTAAATCTCAGTTGTAGCTGTCATTTTTATGTCAAATTGAGGTAAGGATGTAAGCTTAAAACAAAATTGAGAAAAAATAACTGTTTTTGTTATTCTAGAAATAAAATATTTATTTTTATTTTAACGTGGTTTTTACTGAAGAAGGTTTCAGGCATAAGATCGCTAAAATCAAAATCGAGATAAATATTGTTAATGCCAAACCAATTAACCATTAATAAACCGTCAATGAGCAAAGAGGAATGATTTAATTCTGTGACCTTTAAAATCACAGTCGAGATAAATGTTTAATTTCTTATAAGTCAATAGTTGAAAATGTAATTTTTCTTTGGATCTGTACGAACCGTTACAAGCACTGCTGAGATAAATTTTGATAATGCCAAGACATAAAACCATTAACGTCAAAACATTGAGGAAAAAGCAATGATTGAAGTCTGTGACCCTTAAAATCACAGTCAAAATAAATCGTTTATTACTTGCAAGCCAATAGGTAAATATATATTTTTTCTTCACGTATTACCTATAATATCAGCTTTAAAATCACTGCTAAGATAAATATTTTATTTATTTTTTTTAATTAGCACAACAAAGTATTGTTTCGATAATGATAAATTATCTTATCAAAATGTATAAGTCCTAAAACAATATTGGCATTTATTTTGTGGGGAAAAAAGTCCTTTATTACGGATATCTATATCTTTATTTTTAAATATGTATCACATCTTTTCAAATGCAGCCTACGTTACTGCAACTCTGCTTTTAATTTCTGCTATCTGATTCTCCTTTCCTATTCTGATCTTATGTCCCAAAGATATGTACTCCTCGCTGACTTTCTCTATTTTTAAAAATGAATAAACCATTCTCTAACCAATGAGGAAAAGTTAATTATTTTTCGTCTTGCAAGACATTAAGTGAAAATATAATTTTTCTTTGGGTCTATGTTACCTTTATAATCACTGCTTGTAAGTCATACAAAACCAACCAATGAGAAAAACATTTGATTCTAAAGCTGCGACCTTTTAAATTGCCGTCAATATAAAAATCTTTAAATTCACTGGTGAGATAAATATTGTTGAGGTCAAGCCAATAAGCCATTAAATTCCTACTTTTAAAATCACAATCGGGATCAAAATTTTTATTTTTCTGTTGGTCTATACGAACCTTTGCGATCACTGCTGAAATAAATACTGCTGATCTAATCCAACAAACCATTAGGATCCAATCAATGATTTTAATTATGTGACCTTTAAAATTGAGTTGAAATTAAAAGCTTACTCGAGATTAGTGAAAAATATATTTTTCATCGGGTCTATATGAATCCTTACAATCACTGCTGAGATTAACATTATGATGCTTAAAATCACAACAAATATAATTTATTTATTAGATTTGGGAAAAGGATTCCTATGACTTTTTAAAATCACAGCCAAGGTAAATAATAATAGCCATAAATAAAAAAGTCATTTTTTATAAAGCCTAAAATCCCAGCTAAGATAAATATTATATTAGCATTTTAACTAATTTAGTGGTTTCTATGATCCTTTAACATCACAACGGATTTTTTTTAAACTTTAAAATGACTGCAAAAATGACGTTGGAAGGACAAGTATTTATTTTCTAGTTCTGAGTTAATTAACTGTTAAAAATACATTCGTAAATGGTTATTTTTAGGTCAAATTGAGGTAGTAGAGTAGCCGTTACTCCTTGAATAGATGACAAAAAAGCACATTTATAAAGTTAGGTGAGTTTCAAACGAGGAGACAACTCGTATTCACACTATATGTGATTTTTTTGTCCAACGCATCCCAATACAACCCCCTAAAAAGGTCAATATTTGGGCAGGTCCCTTGTTTATCTATGGAAATTTTAATGGTGATAATAATTTAATACTGCTTCAAGATTATGTCGTGCGAACTTTGGCAAATTTATATCTTGATCCAGTAAACCCATGTATGGTTTCAGCAAGATGGAGCACCAAACCATTACGAAATCAATGTCTAGCAGTACCTCAACCGAATATTTCCCAATCGGTCAACAGGGAGATGAAGACCGATGGAATGGCCAGCGAGTTCCCCTGATCTAACATCATTAGACTTCTTTTTATTGAGATTCGTCAAAAATATTATTTACGAAACTAAAACCCTCGACTTGGCTGACTTAAAAAAACGAATAACGGCTATGAATAGTTGGATCATGATGTTGAGTAAAGTTGTCTCTATAAGTAAATAATTTTCTTTGTGTTTAATGTTAATATTTGCAATAAATCGGAAAACACTTAAATATCTCCGAAACAGTTGAAAATTGGTATGGAATATTATACATGAAATATGTCTAGGTATTGACCACTATTGCATGATACATGACACAGTGTTTTTTTCAAAAATGTCTCTATTTATTTATCATGGAATTTATTCTATTTGACTGATACACGCTGTATATTAACTCAAACAGTGATAAATATTTTATAGGATTTTTAAAGGAAGAATTTAAAGGAAGATTTGAAAAGGAAAACGCATATTTTATACTCGTTTAGGGTTTGTGGGCCATAAAGAAGAAACAATTTGTTTTTTTTTATTTTACCAATAATTGGTTTAATAGGGATATAGTACTTACCTTAAAAACATTAATCATGTCTGTCACTTTAATGATTCATTAATTAAAATAAATTAAAAAATTACCTGACCATCTTCCATTAGTTCCCCGACAATCTCAACTACCGATCTTATCCCAGTGGCATATCAAGGGGACGAAACTGAACGAATTTCAAACCGGCAAATTATTGACCAAATTTACACATAAACTTCCACAATACATACAATAAATCACCCTTCCGAAATGCTAATCGAAATCAAAACATAACTTTTGACAAGGGAAGACGTGGGGCCGAAATACGCCAGTTTAAACGGGGGCACAATTAAACTTATCTGTCACTATCTGGGAGCTTTAAAAGATGACGATCGCAGCTTTTAATTCCAGTTTAACTTTAATCACGGGGCCCCTCTCGCACATCTGGTACCTCTCTCGCTCCATACCGTAATACAATGGAGGCCCCCGTTTTGAATATATTGCGACCACCCCACATTCAAATAGGGCCCGTCCAGATTCAAATTACACCAACGAGTGTTGTATCGAACACTATTTCGGAATTAGTTGTTGCTTTTAGTTTTAACGATAAACTATATTTTTCAGCAATAATAAGGGTTCATTTTCAAAGTCATTTGAAAATCAATATCTTTTTTTTCTAATGGAAGAAAAGAGAAACATGAGAAAAAAATCTTACAGGTCCATCAGGTGTGATTTTAAGGTATGAAACTTTAAAATCATGTCAGAGATTATAAAATACAACAAAAGGGAACATTTCTATACATCAGTATAATAATAACATCAGTATAGTAACTATAATATCAGTAGCAATTATTGATGAAGGAGTGTCTAAGTTTATCTTAAAGAAATCATGGCTTAAAATTCTCAAATTATTCTTCCAAAATAATCCGTTCGTTAGTGTGTGAATTAAATACTTGATGCACAAAAATAGTCAACTGATTTATTTGCACATTTACACTACTAAACACGATCACTTAAGACTACTAGTAATATTTATTTACAGCGTGTTTAATTACTATTCTTTATGTCTGATTTAAATATCGCGCCAATATTCCTAACTGAACTTCAACTCAATTACTGTCTACTGGCCTCTTGACAGCTACGGCCAGTGTTGACAACTATGATATTTCAAAATTCTTAAAAGTTAACCTTAAAGGTCTCCATATTTCAGCAAATATTAGGCCAGTGAAGGATAGGTTACTTAGTAGCTTTTAAACCAATAAGAAGCTGCAAACCATTTTTTAAATCTATTTTGATCACGTATTGCTTTAGTCTTTTTAAAACAGCAAAATACTTATAAAACAGTCAAAGGTTGTGTCAACATCCCAACTGTCCTCAAGAATTTCTCTTGATTTATTAGCCATTAAAAATTACTACCAAGATAGGACGATAAGCAAACAGGTTAAAATCACTGCTGCGACTAATGTTTTAAAAATTTTCATGAAAAAGCTGCCGTACGATTAAAAAAATAAACTTTTGCTTACTTAGAGCTACCAAAAGTCTGTTTTTAATCGGAAAAACTAACAACATTAACATAATAAAAACTTCTTAATATACAAAAAGGTTAATAGAGCGATTTTATCGGTTCAGCTGGATCTAAGGGCGTGAACGCGCCTTGTAAATACATAAATCAAACTGTTTTAAATTTGAAAAAAAGAAAACGGGGTTGATTGTTATGGACACCCCCTTTAAATTTATATTAATGTGCGGGTAAACTTTCGGTTGGTTTTACTTCGGGCGTCCCTAATTAGAGAATTGTGTCTAGGCGTGAACAAAATTTTAATTTTTTTCTTGGAGTTCAAACTCGGTTAAGAGCGGAAATAGGTTATTTCCTGTCTGTGGTAAAATTTGTGTCACTTTAGGTGTTCAACCCAGGCGTTTAAATAATTATTCTGGGCATTGAAGATGTTTCCCTCAAGACGAAACGTCGGATTTTAAATCTAATAATGTTAACTTGTAATTTTGTATGTATGTCTTACAGGCATTTAAAATAATTTTATTTGACATACATACCAGGTATACTGTATATTGTAACTTTTCATATATTTTTCACCAATTTCACAAAAATAAGTTTTTTTTTTCAAACAAAAATTACACCCGAAATATTTTAAATACTTGACGGCATGCTAGTCCAGGATATTCTAAAAAATTCGAAAACGTACCGAAGTGTTTAGAAATCCTTACTATCTGCTCATCTCTACTAGGCTTGGCCTAGTTCAGTAAGTTTAGTTTATTTTATTATCCTACTAATTCTGTGTATCATATAGAATAATTAAATCGAAAAAGTCAGGAGTACATACAATTTCAATCCTAAAATGTGATGTTTCCTGATTTGTCAGCAGTGGCTAGAAAACATGATAATAGATCCATGAAGCGCAAGAAACAGAAATCAGTTATTAAAGAGAATGAATCACAATATAAATCTATTGTAGCTTTTTTCTTATTCACTAGGTGTAAATTAAAACAATCGAAAATAGTCAACTAATTTATTTGCACACTTCAATAGAAAAACACGACTACTCACAACTACTAGAGATATTTATTTGTACTCTATTTATTTAAATCTCGCGCCAATATTCCGAACTTTACTTCACTAAACTGACAATAATGACAACTGACTTCTATCGGCGATGCGGCTCCTTATATACTCGGCAGAACGCTGTTCCGAAAGATTCTCCTCAACTTTCAAGACGTCGTGAGGTGTGCCACTTGTATCGTTTTAGAATGACAGACAATCAGCTGGTTTATCGGTGATTACAGCAAAGTATATAGATTTCAACATTTTTCAACACATTTCATTGTTAGACTGTGATTACAGTATCTTTACACTATGATAAAATTTTTGGTTAGAGGAGACAATATTCTAATTAATTCTATAGGAACGATTTGTCTAAAGGTTTCTATATTATTTATTATAGATTTTGCAACGGCTTTTAGAGACATCCTTTTGGATTCTCAATAGAATTTTATTAAGTTTTGTAAATTTGCGTAGTAATTTTGCAATCAGGGGAATCTATATTGTTGACCAATAAAAAAAATCCATTTATAATCAAAAAATGAAATCATAAAACGCACTCTCATAAATCAAGTTTGTTTCAAGTCTGTTTTTTAATTAGATGATTCGTCTTCACTCATTATTATGATGTTTTTACATTTTTACTTTAATCATAAAGTGATTTTCCAGACAGTACTAAATTTACTATTTATTGTTTTTTTTATGCAGAAAATACTAATGTTCATTCTGGTTCGTCAACGTGAAATGTCAACGGTGCAAGTTTAGAGGTTGCCACTGGAAATGAACAAATTTTATTAATAAAGAAAAAGAAGAACTTAAGAAACCTGTGCAGATGCAGATGATGAAAACGACTCTATTAAAGGCCAGAATCTTGGTCAATACTAAACAACATTCGTCTACGAATACAGATTTCAAAATAAAGACGGACCTTTCTTGCCGTCTGAAAGAGCCAAAGATTCGACTAAATATGAGCATATCGCAGTCTCATATTTCAGGATAGTTTTCTAAAATTTTACCAGATGGTACAAACGTTCTGAAAAAATGGATGATTTATTAATTATTGTCTGCTAATAAGATGAAGAAGAAGAAGAAGAACAATCGGAAATAATTACCTTAAAATTTTGTATTTCGAAGTCACAGAGAAGATTTCAAATGAGATATTTAAGAAAACTTTTTAGATTTCATCCAGCTTATACCCAGGTATTATCCTGTTTCAGAATTACACTGAACAAATTTGGAAAAATCCGTCAGTAGACCAGGAGGACTGTCTTGTTTAACAGAGGCAGTTCAGAACGAGTTTATTAACATATAGGGAGACCAAGTTTTGCAACATAGGAAAACTATGTATTTAGACCATAGTGTACATTGGACTACTTCGCGTAGCTAGATAGTGCTGCTTCTTAGTCTACAATCTTGATCTAAACAACTGCCCAGTTGAGTTACAGCGGTGCAAATGCAGTAATACAGTTTTAGTGAAAGAAAGTAATTTTTGTATGATTAAAGTAAGGTTTTTGTGAAACTGTTCAACGAGATTACTGTTTTATGGCAAAAGCTAGGAATATTCCAGTTATACCTGGGTAGCTGACTTTTTGGTGAGTAAAATTTGGATAAACAGTTTTATATAGGAAGCTATGTTAAATAAGATATAGTCCAATCATCATTATGTACCTTGGACCAGTGGATCCTGGTTCAAGACATTGCAACATGTGGTAAACCACACTAATTGCCTAATATACTATTATTTTGTTCTAGGTACTGACGTTGCGTTTGGAACATGCCTAAGAGTAAGAAGGGCGTTAAAACAAAGACAGTGGACGAAGATTTGTTGAAACAAACACTCGATCCCGAAAAAAAAACTTAATACCAATACTCAACCAATTATGCTGCAAAGAAACTATTTCCGGATGAAGAGGAATTAAGCCTCGTTACTTGCATTCAAAATATAGCCAAAATGCAGTATGGTTTAACCAAGAAGAGCATCAGAACGTTAGCCTTTAAATTTGCGGTTTAAATTTAACGGAGTTTAACTGGAGTTTTAATTTGTGTCATTTACATGAATCGTTTCAAAAATGCTCTTAAATAAACTCTAAAAACCTTAAATATTGGGTTGGTGTTTAATACATATTTTTAAATTTGTTTGTAGAAAATAATGTAATAAAAGAGTTTATGAAAATGAATTTAAAAATCAATAGGAGAAATTAAAAAAAAAGGCTAAAACACGAATTAATTTAAAATAATAATAATAATCATAATAGATCACAATAATAATTTAATAGTGTTATTTGTTCTTGTTCTATTTAATTTTTATTCTTACTTCTGCACTAATTGTTTTTTAAATAAATTAATTATTTTACATTAATTATATACAATACTTCTTTAATTTCTCATTTTAGATTACAATTGATGGTTTTGTATATATAAAGGCAAGAAAAGCAAGAAAGTCGGAAGAAGCTTTTATATTTATATTATTTGAAAATTGGAAACAATGGAATTTTGCAAATTTTCAAAAAAAGTGTAATTTTGGCCTGGAATTTTTCACTTTCTTACAATTTTTTTAGAACCCTGTAAGAACCGAAAAAATTCCGAAAATCAACATATAATTAATTAGGATACATTTTATATTTAAAATTAAAGTAATTAAAAATAGCGTTTTTCCATGCACAACTTAAGTGGATGTGATGACATTTTAAAGATTCTTAAAATTTAATTTTTTGATCAAGACTCTTAAAATCAACCTCCTGAGAATGGCAAAAATTTACTGAAACATTGTTATGGTAATATGTGCATAATTTCCTGAATATATATTTTTTTTTAACTATTCTGTAAATTTAATTTAATTTTGGCCCGAAGTTTTTCACTTTGATACCATTTTTTTACTTAACAAGCCCATAAAAACCCAAAAAATGAAAAAATGACTTGAATCGAGATTATTACAAACAGATTATTACAAAATTTATTCAGTCAATAAATCCTACTCGCTGTATCTAATTAATTAATTAAATTAAAATGAGCTTAAATTAAAAGTAATTTTGCAGTTATATGCATAATTTAAATGGATACCTTGATGGAAGAATAGATGAGAGGATTTCTAAACCGACATGAAAAACAACTTTAAATTCGAAAACCAGAGGATACTAGCTTAAGCCGAATGCAGGTTTTAACAAGACTAACATTAGAGTTTGTCACAACAATATTAAAGAGGTGCATAGAAAATATTGTCAATTTTTCTCTAAAGTAGTAAAAGTAGGCTAAGCATAGTTAAAGGATAATATAGAATATTGGCCTTGAAAGATGTGAGGCATATATTATATTGGCACAGCAAACCCACAGGTTGGTCAAATAAAAAATCGTTAATGAAATTCTTAGATCATTTTATGAATTCTGTAACAAGTATGATCGCGTCCTGTTAATTCTAGACAACTATGAATCAGAGAAAAACAAACCACCTGGTGGTTTGTTTTTCTCTGTATGAATCCCAGGTTGGTCTAGCAATTCTTGACAAGGCATTAGGCCTCTCGGTCTACGCATCTTTGAAGAACTCTTACAATCAAGTTATTGAAGCCTGGCTTCTCAACAACAGAGGAAAAACCTTTGATATATACTATACAACGTTGCAAAGACCTTGGAATTATCATATCCTCATGCCTTTACTCTTGTTATATTTTGTCTAGCTTTCCAAAAAGTTAGGAATATTCCCATTCAATGAAGACAAATTTACTGAGGATGATTCCTCTGTTCCTACATGACCAATAGGCCTTGCCTTCAACTGTAGCTTCGTCAACCTCTTCGTTATTCTTACCTGTGTCATCTATCTCTTCAGCTTTACATCCAGTTACTGACGCATCTTCAGATCCTTTAGCCCTTTACTTCAACGCTGTTCCTCAGCTTCGTTTTTATCTGCAGTTCCTGAGATGCCAAGACACCCCAGTAAACGTTTAGGTCAAAGATCGTAAAAATAATAAGAAAAAATGAGGAAGACAGCCAGGAAGAACTATAATTGTTACTGATAACCAGTAAAAAATGCAATCAATGAACAAAAACTGAAACAGAAAAAAATTAATAAATCCAAAAAAAAGTATCTAAAAATTTCGGACAAACTTTAAATAAAATAGAAGACAAAAAGTGTCAAAAAAAGTTGAATTGAGTAAAGAAGTATCAAGTTCTTCATCCGACTCTAGCAGACATCACTGTTGTATCAACTGATAATAGAAACAGGGGAGTTGTGTAATTTTTGCAAAACTAGATTAAGCAAACAATTCTTTGTATTAATACTATTTAATTTTTTTTTTTTAAATTGTAAAAAATGGTCCAAGGTACAACAGTTTTCTCTATCATCGCAGACGTAAAAAAAGCCAAGTATTATGGCATGCTTTTTAAGCACTTCAGACAACTGCCATGCTAATTCAATAAGTAAACACTGATCAGTGCATATTAAAGAGAAGGTCGTTGAAAATCGTGACTTTTTTCAGGTTTCTACCCCTTGAATGGAAAAAAACAGCTAATATTACAGAAGATATCCTGATAGAATTGAAAAAATCAAACTAGATAATCAATTCTGTATGTCTCAGGGCTATGATAATGCCTTGACTTGGTCAACATAATGGCGTTCAAAAGAAGATCGATGATATAAATTCCAGAGCTCTCTTCAATTCATGTGTCAATCATTATCTAAATCTACGTGGTCCAGGTACTAGTACGAAAAAGTTTATGAAACCTTACGAGATTCTTCCGATGAACACTCTTTTCACTTCAGATACTTTGCTTCCCTCAATACGCAATTACTGTGAGAGGTATTACTGCAGAGGTTTACTGTGTTTAGATGAACCTGCAAACAACAGGACGCTGGATTTTGAAGAAGTTGAGGCTTTTCTACTTTTGCTGGTTGAAGAACGGAATGATTTCTTGAAATTTCTTCAATTTTGAAATTGAAGTGTGTGAAAAATTTAGCATTCAGAACAAAAATCAATGAAGAGATAAGAAAAGAAAACTAATACCTGATTTGTTGGACACCGATTTCCAATTTGACTGAACAGGATCAAAATCATTGAGAAACTGCGAGAATCTAGTGAAATGAGAAAAATTGCTGAGACCTTTTAAGTTATTCAATAAAAGAATGCGCCAGAGCAAGATACTGTTATACCAACTGCTATACCAAAACTTAATCTAGTTGATAATACTTTTGACCAAAAAGAAGTTTTCCAAAGGAAGTTAAGAGGTTGCGAAGACATATTAGAGCTACTAAGAAAACAATCGAAGACCTTCTATATGGACCACAAAGGAAATACTGTAGTTCATTATCACTTGGAACTTTAATAAGTCTTTTCTAATTCGTTGTCTTATTTTGCAGTATTTTGTGACCATAACTGTCTCAGTATCATCTTGTGAAAAAAAAATTTCGAAACTTGAACTAACTGAAAATTATTTCCACAATGAGTGAACAAAGACTAAACAGCGTTGCGATCAAATCAATTTAAAAATAGTTTTCAATAGAGTTACTTACAAATTTGCCTCTCTTAAAGTAAATAATCAACAAATCTAAATCTTTGTTTTAAATCCTTATTGATAGGTATTATATTTTGCTGATGAATAAATGCAGTGATAAAAAAAGTCTTACTAATATTGATTTTTATTGTTAATCACTTTTCAATTGATTGTCCAATTTCAAATACTTGTATATGACTTCTTTTTCTATAGCACTATAAAAATCCAGAGCCATGGTTTACAACATTGGGTTGAAGATGATTGATGATGATGAATTGTCGATTGATTTTGGATTTCTACTGAATTACTTCGAATATTTCAAACTTTAAAACACCATTAACTTTCACGATTTCTCCATAATTAACCGACCCTATATCCCTTACAGCTTACCCCTGGTACACCCTTACAACCAAATAATAACGTCTTCAAAAAAACTCATTCTAATGCAACCCTACAGTTGTCAAAATACATCAGCCAACTCAAACTTTAACAAAGCACTAAAGCATTTCAAGCCTTATCGGCTCTATCGCTACACGACTCTAACAAAGGCCGTTAAAATTAAAATTAAACGACCCCGGGACCCCCTTTTAACAAAATTCTTTTTTTTTCTTCTTGTGGCACTCAAATTATTAATCCAAACTTCCGATCTTATCGCGGGAGATATCGGAAATTTTATATTATATTTTATATTCTTTTTTTTTCTTCTTGTGGCACTCAAATTATTAATCTAAACTTCCGATCTTATCGCGGGAGATATCGGAAATTTTATATTTTAATTTTTTTTTGGAGGACCCACAGCTAATATTTAGTGACTAATCCCGATTACGTATAACCGATACCGATCAATTTGGTTTTTAATTTAATTGGGGAGGAAACCGTAAGAATGCACACGCGTGCTTCGGTAAGAAAGAACATTGTTTCGGGCCGAATTAAATCATTTTATAATTTGATCGGTATCACGTAAGTGTATAGGGCCTAAATTAATTGATTTTATACATGGAAAGTACCAATTATAAATAAACTTCCATAAATGCACCTTGACTAAAGATTATAAAAAAAATGAAACGTATGGGAAAAATATGGAAAATTTAACTTAATTGAATTTGGAAAATTGACATAAAAAAATCAAATAATCGAAAAAATGTGAATATCTCAATTCTCAAGAAAAAAAATAGTCAAAATTTAAGGAACCATGACTGCTTGCAAAAAAATAGAGAAAGTTGAACTCACTAAAGAAAAAATTGATGAAGATTCAATCAACTATAACTGGCACTTTTTTTAAGTGCCTGCAAAGAAATGTGGCAAATTGAACTGCCTGAAAAAAATATGGAAAATCGAACCAAGGCAGTCGGTGATCTTGTTATTCCATTTAGTAATGTTATTCCTTCCACTTGACAAGGGATTTAGTGATAAATAAGGCATGGTCTGATCGGTAGAAAGAGAGGTACCTGATCTTGAAAGGATAGATCTCATAAGATTGACAAATTTGACTTGTGCTGAACATTTTCAATCCCATTGATATTTATCTGATAGCAAATTCAAGATTAGATACAAAGATTTAAATGCAGGAATACTACTGAAATCTTGACATGATCTCTTTACAAAGCTCAACATTCTGATTATAACAGAGTCAAAGTAATTAGAAAAATTAAGTTTAGGGTCCAAATAGACCCAAAGATCCTTTACCAAGTGAAGGCACTTTAATTGAGTATTCTACTAGGACAGGCTTTTCTTTCTAATGATTCTCATGAAGCAATATTATATATAATGTTAAGAGATATGCCATTTAATTATTATTCAATATCTAGAGAAAATCAGGCTTGCCTATACAGTTTAAAATCTTTAGCAAATAGGAGACATTTTGACGTCAGGAGAAGATCAAGATCATTTATAAAAATAGAAGAGGACGATATGCGAACCTTGTGAAACTCCTGAAGATCCTTAAAGCATCGAGACAAGTAACCACCAATTTAAACTTTCTGCTCACGATTTCTTCAATATGATTTAATTCAAGATAACAAGGCGCCAGGGATGCCAAGCTTTGAGAGTTGACGAATTAAATTGAAATGGTTAAGCTTGTCAAAGACTGGTCTTTATAGAATGAACTAAAAATAAAGTTAGTAAATATGAAAAGGTTGGTATTGACTGAACGACCACTGAAAAATCCGTGTTGTTGATTAATCAAAATCTTTTGCAAAACCTTCTTAAGAACAGCCTAGATATATTGCTCAAAAAGCTTGAAAATAGAGCGTTAATGCTTATTAAGCAGTAATTAGACAGATCATTTTTATTTCCAGATTTAAACGTTGGACAGCTTCCTATTTTTAGAGAACATATCCTGATTTATTTAATCACTAAATATTTTCTACAAAGGGAGAATGGCAAAACCCTGTTGAAAATTTGTTCAGGCTCTGCACCTATATTTGCATCAACTTTGGAAGGTGCAGTTTCAATATTGGTGGGACTTACCTCAGATACTAAAATAAAATTTTAAATAATAGCGTTATCGGAATTCAATGAGTTGCCAGTATTATATAAGTACAGAAGAGATGTGCCTAGTAAAGAGCTCAGCAATAGGAAAACCAGAATTAGCCTTATTGTTACCAAGGAGCATTACACTTGAGATATTGGCACACTATTAGATTGAGATCCTATGAACTTCCAGAAAAGACCTGCTATGCCTTTTTTAGAGTTTTCAGCCCTACTAACATAAGTGCTATTAAATAGCAAATTGGTCTTAATGAGCTAAATGTTGCATAAAAATTGTAATAAAAAGTTACAAGTGAAGTAAAATATTTAGGGTTTATAGAAGGTATCAGGATTAACAAGACCGTTACATTTAGTTATAAAGGGTAAATCACTATTTGAAATGCAAAGATCGATAATTGAACCAGATCCATTAGCTACCCCACTGAGCTGAGACAAACCTGGAGAAGCTAGTGAATTGCAGACAATTGAATCTTACTAGCATATAAACTAAGTAGATCTTCACTGGATTGTTAAGATATATTAGGGAGGTTAAAGTCACTAACCATTAAGATCTTTTTATACAGGTCACATACTTTTGCAATAGTTCTTTGCACAGTGCTTTTCATAAACAAATATGTCGATGGCGGGAAGAATATAGATACAGCGAAGACAGTAGCCTTCGTGGTCTGTTAGGTTAGCTAAAATCGAAATTTATGCTTTAATGGGTCAGCAACATCCAGTTTACGAGATTTAATAGAATTTTTGATAATTTATATTAGTTTATAACTTTGAAGTCACTGTAAAAATGGGGCTGCACAACTGTATCTTCTCTTTTCTTGTTGGGATTCTTATGTAAAAATGTAATTTTTCCTTTTAGTTCATTATCAGCGTGAAATAGAATTAATTTCTAGAAAAAATTTAAAAGCAACGCACAGACAATTATCCCAAACGATTCCCATCAAACATGGCTGATCTGGAAAAGCCAATAGTTCAATATATTCAATTCTCGTAAGAGCAAAAGAGAGGAAGGAATAGAGAAAGAATGAGAGAGAGAAAGACCCGAAGCCGTCGCCATCGTCTCTTTCAAAGGATATTCAATTAGGTTTGTGAAAAGACGGAATTTCTTCGCTTTTCAGCGGAAAATCGGAAAAGCGGGACGAATCACCCCGTATCCACGTTCTGATTGAAAACGCTCTGGCTTCTTTTTTTTTTTTATAGAATCGAATTTTCGCCACTTCGCGCCCATAATCTAACCGATTGCGACCGCTATTGTTGGCGAATTTATTGAGAAATGACGTGGATAAGATTTACGCTAGTACCAGAGAAGTACATTTTTACTTATGGTTATTTGAAACAATCATAGAACGTTCAGAAAATGAAAACGCTCAGCAGGTTTAATTGGGATGTACTAAGGATCAGCTGTTTTTCAACCACTAATATTTTTAACTGACTACTGACCCTTTTTTAAATAAATAGAACCTATTCTTTTGAGAATATTTTAAATATAAAATGTCTTTTAATTTGTATTTTTTTCCTATTTTTTTTCTAAAAAATCGTAACGTGAATCCTAACTTGGAATAAATAATGAGACCAATATCAAAAGTTTCACCACACCCAACCCGGCAATTCGATAATCTCCTAACCAACCAAAACTTTCCGGTATATTATCCATGTTTTCTCTAAACTGTTAATCTTTTATAAACTGTCTACTGACCCTTTAAACAAGCCCTTTCTTGAACCACTCCATTGTGATCGGCAAACACAATCGCACTCTCAACCTTATATTTATCGGATTAAAGTCTTTATATGTCGCGTAGGGTACAAAAGTACAAAAACTACATACGACAAACGTAGAAACCGCCCTCTCGACGTGCTATTGTCCCTTTAACAATTGTCGCAAACACTTTTCGAATGGGAACTATATGGTTTTTTAACGTGGTGTTAATTATTACGTAAGCACCTTAGTAAATCACGGGTGGTACGTTCGGGGGGATTGTGTCAATGAAACATCGTATTTTGTTACCCAATATTTAAGGGATGAATTTGTGCTTTGGGCTTGAAGGTTAAAAGAAAATTAGTAGTTTTTGTTTAATATTATTTTTTAAAACCATTTCACACGTCAATTCTTTTTCAATAAGCATTCAAAAAAAATACAGTATTAAAGCAAATACATAGATCCTAAACAATAAAAGGGAATATTTCTACGAATATTTTTCAAAAACCTGAATTTTTTTTTCAAGTACATAAGCTCATTTACAATAAGACATTTCGTTTATTTGTCACACTAATTTATTATAGTCTTTTTTGACCCATTATTTATTCCATGTCATAAGAACTGCAGGACAGATAGAGATGGAAATATAATTCATTTAAAAAGTGTTTGAAGAAGTCCTATAGAAATAAGTAAATTGTCATTGAAATCAAACTAGAAACCAATTTAAAAAGATATTTTGTTGTTTTATTTTTGGAAATTAAATTTCTAATGGTATAAGGTTTATTAAGACTACTTACATCTTATTTTAGACCTGAAATCTGGCATCTTAGATGTGTGGATCCAAATTAAATAATACGCGCGCGTTAAATACTGTCCGATACATTTGTGGAAAAGCATTTGTGGCGCAACATTTATATCGTAGGTGTGCCTAGGTGTAGACCTGCTTTACAAGAGATCCAAATTTCCATAAAAATCATATTTGGGCAGAAGAAAATTTGCATTCTACATCATGATTTTTGGACCCTACTTTTTTCCTCCTCGACTGACCGGTATATTTATATAGATTTTCTTTGATACAATATGACACAATTATTAGAAGATGTTCCTTTAATTATGAGACAGTATATATAATTCTATATCACTTTTTAGACGACTTCATGAATATCTAAATAATGATTTTCTGAATAGGTAGGTATTGCGCAGTGGACCCCTTTTTTGGCCTCCTTACTTTCCAGATTTAAAGCCTTGTGATTTTCTTCTAGTTGGTGAATCATGATAGAGCAGTAAATACTCCAGAAGGACTTCAAGAGCGCATTTAAAATCCCTGTGATTTAATTCGTGGACACCAGGATTTTATTTTCAAAGCTTGTAAAAAAAAATTATTTCCAATGCTTGGAAATCATAAAAAAATTACATTAAATTCCTGGCATAAAAAGAAAAACTATAATGTCAAAGGAATAACATTAAACAGTAGTCCAAACTTCAGAATATATAAAAATAGTTTTTAAATACCTGAAAAATGCAAAATTGACTAATAAGACAAAATATCCTAAGGACATTGGTCTTGACACAGTCTTTTTTTGAATGTAGTAAAATGAAAAAAAATTAATAATTCGACGTTTCGTCTCTTAGAAAACATCATCAACCGCGTTTTTTTATTGCATGGATTAACATGCAAAATGACTTCAAGAGCAATTAAATATTAATTCTGAACAGACGATTTAAATGCCTGGAATAAAATAAAAAATTATTTTCAATGCCTAAGAAACATAAAAAATGACCTTCAACGATTGAAAGACACAAAGAATTACACCAAAAACCTGGAAGATAAATATTTTTCAAATCCTTGAAAACCTTCCAAATTCCTGGAAAAATAAGAAATTAGGTTAATTGCCTGGAATAAAAAAAAGTAAAACGTCGCAGAAATATTATTGACCTTGTGTAGTAAAGTGTTGAATTTATAAAAAATTGTCCGTAAATACCAGAGAAATGCAAAAATTGACTAGACAGACAAATCATCAACATCATTTTTCAATGCCTGGAACTCTAAAAATCTGGAATAAAATACAAATTTATTTCCAATTTGTGGACGACATAAACAACTCTGCCCAAGCCCTTATAAAGGGTATTCTTTTTTAGAGGTTTGGATTTTAAGTTGTCAAAACAGTTTGCCATTTCACAATGAATAGACTTACTCCAGAACAACGCTTTCAAATTGTGCAAATATATTTTGAAAATCATAGTTCAATTCGCGAAACTTACCGTGCGCTGCGTCCATTTTACGGTCGACATAATCGGCCATCCGAGCAAGTTATTCGAAAAACCATGGATCGTTTTCGTACCACGCATACTCTAGCTGATAATACGCATCCACAAAGACGCCATACAGTGCGCACAGCAGACGTTATTGCTGCTGTGGAGCATAGTGTTGAAGAGGACCCGAATGAGTCGATTCGCCATCGTGCATAACAATTGGGGCTGTGCCCATCCACTTTGTGGAAGATTTTGCGGCAAGATCTTGGCTTGCGAGCTTACAAGATCCAACTTGTGCAAGAACTGAAACCGCGTGACCATTATGCGCGCCGTACGTTCGATGAATGGGTGGAAAACAGTATTCAGCTTGACCCATTTTTTTAATCCAAAATTTTGTTCAGCGATGAGGCTCATTTTTGGTTGAACGGCTTCGTCAATAAGCAAAATTGCCGAATTTGGAGTGGAGAAAATCCAGAAGCTTTTGTTGAGACGCCCTTACATCCATTAAAAGTCACAGTTTGGTGCGCTTTACGGTCAGGAGGAATCATTGGCCCACATTTTTTTAAAGATGGTAACTACCAGAATATTACAGTCAATGGAGAACGTTATAGAGCCATGATTGCCGACTTTTTTGTTCCTCAGTTGAACCGACTTGATGTGGCAGAGCTTTGGTTTCAACAAGATGGTGCAACATGCCACACAGCGCGTGACACTATCAATTTATTGCGGGAAACATTCCATGATCGCATAATTTCACGCAATGGACCTGTGAACTGGCCTCCACGATCGTGTGATCACCCCTGGATTACTTTCTTTGGGGATATGTGAAGTCACATGTCTTCAAAGATAAACCACAGACGTTGGATCACTTGGAAGCAAACATTCTCCGCGTTATTGCCGAGATACGGCCCCAGATGCTTGAAAAAGTAGTCGAAAAGTGGACTTCCCGATTACGCTACATACGTACGCTCGAACCAGCCGTGGTGCTCATATGCCCAAAATAATTTTTAAGCACTAATGGCATAACAATATCTTTTAAATAAAACCAATACCATGTCAATAATTTTTTTTAATAGTTTTATTTCACTTTAAATTTGTCTACCTCTCAAAAAAACACCCTTTAAAAGAGAAGGGTTAGGCGCTAGTTAGGCTAAGAGTGTACTATAGTCAATACTCCACAGAGCACAAATATGAAGTCGGCTTGCTCCTTAACAAAAGAACAAAAAATTATGTCCTTGTACTTAGGCCTGTCAATGACAGAGTTAGAAAAACGTCATAAAAGTGATATTACAAATGTGAGAAGCTTCAGAGGCGCAAAGAATGACAGCTACCATATCTTGGCTGCACCAAAAATAAGAAATGAAATACGAAGATTTGAAAACCAACACCCCAGATGGCGGGTTTATAAAGTCAAGTTAAAAGAAAACAACACCCTGAAAAAAAGGCAGAAAGAAATAAGCATTAAGTTCAACGTTTAGCAGACACGGAGCAGATAGATAATGATGACGATACATATGATGTGCCCCAATACGGGACAGTTATTAAAGAAAATATTTAAACAGGTGCAAGAGAAACCCTAGAGCCACTACCAGAAGAAACAAGAAATTGATCAAGAAGATATGATCAGAGAAGAATAAGAAAGCTGAATGCCAGCGGCGTTGCTCGCGTGAAAATAAAAGAAAAGTCGAAAAAAGCCTCTAATAATAGTAAATGTAACCCACAACACACAAAAATAAAATCCGAAGCCACAGCTTAATGATTGTACATGCAACCCACAATACACAAAAATAAAATCCGAAGCCTCGCCTCATTGATAGTACATGCAACCCACAATTGCCACGCCGTTTTTCTTGAGGTCAAGGGGCGCGATTAATATAATATAATTATTATAAAACCAAGACACAAATAATCTTAAAAATGATTCGTTAGATGCAGAACGAGCGGTAAGAATGAGTCGAGTCACCTCTCGGGTATCAGTCTCGCATGGACCCGCCTTGTTGTTATGTCTACCAAAATATAAATTATACAGAGGCACTTTTTCAATCGTATTTATTAATCAGTTTTATGCCGCTATGCGATATTTATCATATCGCTAACACCCCTTATCGGTGGAATTTCAAAAAGTTCGTTTGTATCCGGGGCCTACATTATAAAAGGAACCCGTTGGCAAAATTTCACGTTTCTAGCTATTGTAGCTTGGGCTCTGCGATGATGAGTCAGTCAGTCAGGACAAACTCTTTTATATATATATATATATAGATAAGGCAAACACACAAAGGTTTTTAAACCAAAATTGGCTTAGTGAACTCACAGAAAAAGGAAAAAATAATAGAGCGAACAATATTTTGAAGAGCTATTGAATATGGAGGAGCCAGATAACCAGTAGAGGAGGTGAGGAATAATGAAGATACAATAGAAAAAAGTGATTTTTCTCCTCCTGTAGATGAAGTCCAAAAAGCCATCGAAACATTAGAAAATGGAAAAGCACCAGGCCTAAATGGTATTCAAGCAGAACTTATAAAACAGAGTGGACCATATAAAAAACCGAATACACAATCTTATCAGAGACATCTGGAGGAAAGAAGCAATGCTAAACGAGGCTGTAATAATACCAATTCATAAGAAAGGCTACAAAAAGTGTGTCAAAACTACCGAGGCATCTACTAATGTCTGCAGCATACAAACTACTCTCTAACAACCTGCTGAATAGACCGACTCCTTTTGCGGAAAGGTGTAGTGAGGAATATCAGTGTGGGTCTCGAATGGAGAAGGGTCATCAGATATTCAACTCGAGTCAAATTCTGGAAAAGCAATGAGAACGCCATTTGTTTTATTTGTAGAACAAAAACAGGCTTATGACAGCATCCATCGCCAAAGCCTCTGTACCAGCATGAAAAACTTTCGTTTCCCAAATAAGCTCATTGATCTGACGAAGATTAATGAGAAGGCTCAAGTTGAAATCTTGATGACGGTGTAGAAATAGCGATGAAAATAAAGAAGGTTATCATATGCGGACGACTTAAAGATGTGCATCACTTCACCAGGAAAGATTTAAGACTTTATACGCCAATAGAAAAGAGAAGAATAAGAATAAGGCTTAGGATAAGTAAACAGAAAACTAAATACATAGAATTTGATCAAAGAAAAACACATACAAAGATAAGCCTAACAACAGATAATAGGTCGTTTGATTTGGCTTTTGAAGAGTAAAAGACTTTGAGTACCTGGGCTTCCAGATAAACTAAACAAATGATGGATGAAGAAAATACAGTGTCGAATACATAGCGGAAACATTTACTTCGACCACAAAATTTACCAAGAAAAGTAACACTGAATATATACGACCCAGTTTGAAGATTAGAGGGAATGGGAAAAAGTGATATTTTTCTGGTATAATTAGATCAAATATATCCGAAAGACACTATTTCCAGACGATCCAGATACTATTAATAAAATGAAACCATGATATAGAAAATATAGGAAAAAACTGAATTCTTATTTATATATCCCTATCTCAGTTTGAATATTAGAGGGGATTGGGAATAAAGTAGTGATCCTTGTAGTCCTGTATGAGTGCGAGGCATGGACCTTGACTATTAAAAAACAAGAAATTCTAATTTAAGAGTCGAGAATAAAGGCGAGAATAAAGTTTTAAGGAAAATTTGTTGATTTGCACAAGATCCAGTAACAACCCAGTGGAGAAATCGCATGTAGAGTGAAGTAAGGGAAATGACTAAACAGCCATGGTATATTAAGATCCAGAATCTTTGTATGGGCAGGTCACATAGTCAGAGCGGAGAATCGGGATATTGTGACCGTGTATAGAGGCAGACCAAATTCAAAAAGGCCGCCAGGACGACCTAGATAAAGGTGAAAAGATATAGTAGATAGAAAGACGCCAATATGATGAAAATACGAAATTGGGAAGAAGTAGCAAAAGATAGGACTATATTGGGGGCGGTGTTCGAAGATGCTGAAACGCTTAAAGTGTAGTACGGCTGCACGTTAAGTAAAAAAGTGAATAAGGAAGACTTAAAAGAACAATCCCGAAAACATAGAAAAATATAAAATTTATATAAAATTAAAAACTATTTGAATTTCTAAAATGAATCTTTAGTACATATATTTAAATCCAGAGGCCTCAGTAAGAGTCTATTATCAAGAGCCTTTGAGACATCAAGAAACATCAGCCTCTTTTGATAAAACTTTTTATTTCCAGGATTCCTAGAGAAGTTTTTCAGCTGATTGGCACTTACTTATCTCCTCACTACTTATTTTACTCATCCTTTTTTACTACTCTCAAATTAAGTGTTATTTTAAATTAGAATTTGGTTCTTTCCCCAATTCCATGAGGATCACCCCGTATACGAGAATGCCGGGTGTCCGAAATTAAAAAACACAAAAAAAGAAATATATAACCGAAAACAATTTCGGGGTAGTGCGTGTGCACCGCGCGTAAATCGCAATTAATTAACAATCGCCCGGAGGTGCAGGCTTGACTTAAAGCCGCTCTTCGGCTAATTAATTGTCCGAGATAACCGGCCGAATAACGACCTGATTTACATATATTAGACGTGTGATGGAATGCCCACCCGTCAACCCTATATACGTACATAATATACTGAATATTCGGAGGGTTATGTTCGAAAAAAGAACGGCCGATTGCTTATGTAGTTATATACACATTAGCTCTAGCAGTTTAAAATAATACAATTTTATGACGTTTTTCCAGTATTTTTTTTAAACCATTTTGTGAGCATGGCATTTAACCCAATAACTAAAATTTACTATTGTTTATAGAATAACTGTAAAAAAAACATTTTGTTAGATATATTAATTGTAACCTATCCATTTAGGTGCAGTGAAAAAATGTGTAAGGAGCAATTTTCCTTATAAAAAAAGGTACAAATAGGGACGGTAACAAATGATTAAAACAATCTTTATAAAATTATAATTGAAATGTCCTTAAAATTGTGATTGAAAATGTGGCAATTTATTAATAAATTACATACAATATATCGAAAAATCTGACATATTAAAAGTAGGACATACTGTTACAAAATTGAATAATCCTAGACCACATGAAAAGTCGAAAGATTTCCAATAATATTGTAGAGTTTGATGCCATATCCTATGAGAAGAAAATGAATTATTTGTAAGACATTATAAAGCCGAATTTTTTGCTACATTTTATATACATATAAAAAGCTTACTATTTTTTCAGGTAATATCGAAATAAAATTATACAAATTGCTGTTACAAAGTAATTATACTTTACAAAATGTAGCAGTTTTTCCTTGTTTTTTTTTGTTTTTATTTGCCTCTATTTTTAAGCGATATTTACCTTATTTTAGAGAATACGAATTTAATTTAGTTATTGTAACCACTTTTTGGTAGTAACTTTTAGGCAATATTGTAAGCTCAATGAGAATTTTTTTGAGTAAACTTTCTTTAGCTCAAATAGGGTTGAATAAATGATGGGAGGTACATACAAATGAAACGTCTTATTAATTAAAAATATTACTGATTATATAAGGTACATTTAATTGGACTATACGCTGTAGGCCATTTTGAAGATGATGAAACGTATTAATTTTAAAAACCATAGAAATGTTTAAAACTTATGGATAAATCAATCAAATTTTAACTAATTTTATCAGTAATTTACAGATTCCAGCGACACAATAATAAAACAAAAATTGTTGATAAGGATACAGTTTAAAAAAGTCTAGTTTATAACGACTCTCATTTTTTTTCCAAGTTATCTAGAAAACTCT
Source organism: Anthonomus grandis grandis (assembly GCF_022605725.1). Classification (NCBI taxonomy): domain Eukaryota; kingdom Metazoa; phylum Arthropoda; class Insecta; order Coleoptera; family Curculionidae; genus Anthonomus; species Anthonomus grandis. Next base: position 13,830,910 of record NC_065562.1, read on the forward strand.
ATGGTATCTCTGCATAACTTAATGCTCATGTGACTGTTTTTTTATCTGCTATAGTTTCATCCGAATCCCCTATCCATAAAAAAATACGAATACTTAAAAAATACCAGCGCGTACATAAGTAACAACATACATAACTAAAGAAAATATTTTATACAATAAAATATCTAATTGTAAAGAAATAGTAATACTTAAACATATTAAGAAAAATATACAGAATATTTTAATATAGAAAACGTAGTAATGTAAGTCGAATATTTGTATAAAATCCCAAAAAGTCTATTAATCTCCTGACTTTTATGAAATTTTTTTAAAAAAATTCACGAAGAGCTTATGCGGTCAAAAGTCACCAGAATGGGAACCACATAACCACAAAACACAAAAGAATTGGTGGTTGCATGTAAACCGATAGAAATTTCTGTGACAGATTTGGTAGCGACCTCCCGCTTGGCAACGGAAGCTATTACAATTAATTGGACATTTAAGCTTGGTTAATTTGGCCAATCAGGATGGCAGAAAGGCTAAATTAAGGCGGTAAAATCAAATTTCATTTGATAAGAAATCTCATTAGTCTTTTTAAATCGCAATATCTGAAGAGCACCGTTTAAAAAGATTTTTGCTAAAAAATAATTTTTTTATCGAATAATGTGTATAAATTTAAAAAATTAAAAAAAAAGCAGCCTTTTTTTTTAACATTGTAAAAATAGTTAATTCTAATAAAAACTCAAGACAAGAACTCAGAGTAGACTTAGAGCAATAACTCTCTCAACTACTTTCACACATTTCCTGATTTCATTGTAGCAAAATATGCCACTCTATTTACCACTTGACAAGCTTAAAATACTGTCAGATTTACTTTGATATGCCTATAGGATTTCTAGCTACAAGTAAGATAAAATTTGCTACAACTTGTAAAAAAAAAGGGCGACGCAACATTGTAGTAAAAAATACAAAGCAATTTTTTTACACTAGTGTGTCTAGTCTAAGAATATAACTTAATAGTTTAGAATATACTGACTGCCCCTTTATCTCTCACATATTAATAAAAACAAAATTACTTTTAAATAAAGGCAACTATAGATAATGAAAAAACGGCACCACTACCACCCAAAATTTCGACGATAAAATTCACAAGGGCGCGCGTGTTGCTCGCTACAACGCGATAAAGATCGCGATGGTTATCGCAGCTCGTTCCAAAGGATCGAATCGTAAAAGGGAGGGCAACTAAGCATGCCCGCTAATACCCCCATTAAATGATTATCTAAGCAAACAAAAATCATCTATTTAATTAGAAAAAAAGAGCGGAAACGGGTCGTTTGTGGTCGCGTGCGCGTGTTTCGGCCGTTTTTGGGCACCCCCCGCACGCCTCAGCGGAAATTTTCGGCTCTTTCGCATTTAAATGGGCAACATTTAGCGGTTTCGGATATAATTGCTATTTTAAATGAAGGGGGGTGCTTAATGAGAATATTAGGGTAATAACCGATTGTGGAACGTTGCTTAAATATGTTTTTTTTGCTCTTAGGGAAACACTCCCTTCTTGGGGGCGACTTTTCGTTACAGAAATACTTATAACTTTGGTTCTATATGAGGTAGAGAAATAATTTAGCCTTCTTAAATTTGGGAGATACGAGAGAAATTGTTAAGTTCGGTTTTTATACTGGGAAATCGATGCAGATTGCAACGGTTGTTTGAATCTTGTGCAAAGAGTTTACATGATACGTTTCTTAAGTCTTTGGTTATTTTCAGAATCTAGAAGGTATTTTTTCTAAGATAATAAATATTTAGGATTTTAAAGGTTTACATTGACGCATGCATTGAAAACTACAACTTTTATTTTAGAGCTCATTTTAGAAACCTATTTTTTCTTTGAAAAAAAAATGTTTTTCAGTATTATCCGCGTAAAATTTTAATGGTGCGAAATATTTTTAAATAAGTCATTGGAATAAATAAAGTTGCATTTTTGAATGTAACGACATATTAACCGTAATGATTGGAGTTAAATTGAAATGCATTTAATTACTCAGAATTTATAATATTATTATTTAATGCAATAAAATCACAAATAGAAAACCTTCTATATGAATTAGCAATTTATTCTGAATAAACAACGTACAAATATAGCACCCTTATAATTCAAAAGATTGATAGCAATAAATTAATAAAAAATGCCTTGTATGAATATTGAATTAGTTCTTAAGTTATTGAGTACTTGATACACCAGTGGTAATGGTTACACTATTACTACTTCATTTCTTCAATATTGAGAGGCAGTACTGGTAGGGTATTTTCAATCTCCACAATCCTTTAATTCAGCTTAATATAGTGTAGCAGGGAAAAATCGGGGATTGTCTTGTAATGTGATGCAAGATTTCGTAGCTATTTGTCGTCATTTATTCAATAAATAATTGATGGAATAAATTGCTCTTGTATTTGAGTTATCCATTTACTCTGTTTTGCATATTTTATTATCGCTTGGGGAATCTATCTTTTAAAAGTTTTCTTCTTGGGAAATTGCTATCTCAGTTTGAAAATTAGAGAACTGAACCCGAAAAACACTAGTTCCAGACGATCCAGACACTATCAATAAAATGAAACCATGATATAGAAAATAGAGGAAAAAATTTGTTTAAATCTTTGAACTTGGTTCATCTGTGGCTCTTGACTGCGTTCGTTTATTTATATATATACAGTGACCGCCTAAAGTTCCGCATAAATTCGATAAAAATTAGAGACATGATTTTTATTTTAAGTTGCGCATTATTTCACATACATTTTTGTATACAGGGTGGAACAAAAAAAATATATGACGTCATCGGTCATTTTTTTAAATGGAATGCTATATTTTTTATTGCATTTATGAAATAAAGGCGAAATTCCAAGCAAGTTTCGTATAACACACCTTATCTCAAAACTCAACTGTTTTCGAAATATTTACATTTAAATAATAAGAAAACAAATAAGTACATCTATTTATAAATTAAGGTAAAATCAAAAATAAAAATAATGTTATAAACACTGTCAATTATTTCTATTTCCATGTTTGCACTTGTAAAGAATCTCCATTTTCAAATGTCACTGTCAGTTCGAAAATTAATAGTTTTTATCAGAATAAATTATGGCTAATTTAACGGAAACCCAACGAATTTAAATTTTGATGATGCTAGGGTACGGGGATCGAGTGCGCATGCAAAAAGAAGTAAGTGAACTGTTTAATACCAAATACCCAAATCATCCTATTTCTCAGTCAACAGTTAGTAGTAGAATAGAGCATAAATTCATAACATCAGATCATGTTAGGGATTTGCCAAGATCAGGTCGTCCAAAAATTGGTGAAAAAACAAAATTAAACGTTCTGCTCTCCGTCGAAGAAAATCCAAATAATGCAACTTCACAAATTTCAGTTGATAATAATATAGCCGGAATGTCAGTAAGACTCATCTTAAAAGCAAATGAATACCACCCTTATAAAATTAGACTAATACACGAATTAAATGAGGACGATCCTGATTAAGAAACCAATTTTGCGAGCAAATGATGAACATTTGCAATAATAACCGTCAGTTTGAGTTACGAGTTTTGTTTTCGGATGAAACAACTTTTTGTTTAAACGGTGTCGTAAATCGGCAAAATTGTCGGTACTGGCCAGTGTCAAATCCACACTGGGCAACTGAGGCTCATACACAGTACCGTAAATCTATTAATGTTTGGGCTGGTATCATGGAAAATAAAGTAATAGGGCCACTTTTTCGAAGAAAACTTAACAGGACAACGCTATTTGAATTTTCTTCAAGAAGATCTTATCCCTGCTTTGGCTGCCCTATACCCAGACGAACAAGACCCTGCTGTCCCGACAGATAATTTGTGGTTTCAGCAAGACGGCGCACCACCATATTTCTTTTGAAATGTCCGTAATTACTTGGATACAGTGTTCCCAGGAAGATGGATAGGACGAAGAGGGCCAATAGAGTGGCCGGCCAGATCACCAGACCTAAATCCCTGCGACTATTTTCTATGGAGGTACCTGAAAAGTAAAGTTTATATTGAGAAGCCAAACAACGTAGAAGATTTGAAAAATAGAATTAGATATAAAATTAGACGTATATCATCCGAAATAATTGATAGTGTTTTATATGAGTTTGTAAACCGTTTTGCTTTCTGCCAAGAAGTAAATGGGGATGAGTTTGAACACTTGATACATTAATAAGAGTTTTCACAGTTTATAACATTTTATCCTCCATTTTATCTTAATTTGTAAATAGACGTACTTACTTGCTTTCTTGTTGGTTAAATGTAAATATTTCTGAAACAGTTGAGTTTTGAAATAAGGTGTGTTATATGAAACTTGCTTTAAATTTCGCCTATATTTCATAGATGCAATAAAAAATATAGCATTCCATTTAAAAAAATGACCGATGACGTCATATCTTTTTGTTGTTCCACCCTGTATACAAAAATTTATGTGAAATAATGCACAACTTAAAATAAAAATCGACGGGTCCGAGCGTTTTCTCAAAAAATCATGTCTCTAATTTTTATGGAATTTATGCGGAACTTTAGGCGGTCACTGTATATATATATCGTAGAAGTGATGTGAAGTATAAAAAAAAGTTATTGTCTATTATGTGTGATTTATGTTATGTTTGTTCAAAGTATAATCACATAATGTGCCCATCTACATAATATATTGTTCTGTTACTATTAGTATATATGCAATCGACAAAAAAGCTTCTTCATATTAAACAGCCTTGAAAAAGATTTAAATAAACGTTGAAATGTCGACACCTTTTCACAAAAGGAAGTTTTTGATTTCTTGGTCCTAAACCTCATCTACGCTACTTACTAAGGACGCTACTTTTAGTTAATATCCTTTTCTAAGTTTGCAAATTAGAGAGGAATGGGAATAAAGTAATATTTTCCTGGTATAATTAGACAAATTGAACTTGAAAAATACTATTTCCAAATAATCCAGACACTAATAATAAAATAAAACCATGATATATAAATAAGAGAAAAAAATTGAATTCTCATTTATATATCCTTATCTCAATCTGAGAATTAGAGGGAAATGGAAACAACGTGATATTTTTCTAGTGATATTTTTCTAGTTTTACTATTTTTCTAACTCGAAAAACACTATTATTAGACGATCCCGACACTATTAATAAAATGAAAACCTGATATATAAAATAGAGAAAAAAACTGAATTCTCATTTATATATCCTTTTCTCAGTCTGAAAGTTAGAAGGAAATGGAAATAAAGTGACATTTTTTTGATATAACTAGATGAATTAAACCCGACAAACACTATTTTCAAACAATTCAGACTATAAAAACTTTATTTATTTATTTACTTTCCAATTTTTGTGAGAAAACAAACAAATAGTCACTATTAATTTTTCCAAAGTAAATCTGTCACTTCAATTTTCGTAACAAGTTATGTTCTCACTTTTAATTTTTGAACATTGGCGTTTTTATATTGCTTCAATCACGAGCACGAGGAGTCAGGCGAGATGAATGTATTGAGAAACAAATTTAGGATTTCGTTTTACAAGTGACATCACACGAATGTCTTTGGTTATATTTAATTAATGCACCATAACAACGATTTTGGTTGGATTATTGGACGTCGTTGGATTATTTTGTTAAGCTATAATACTGATTTGTGTATTCTTGAGGGTTTACATGAACTATTAACTCAATCATTTACTTAGGGTTATACATAATTTATTAATAAATTTTATATAGAAATTAAAATTGTCATATATCTCAAGTATATATTTCCGGTTTTGTAACTATAGGAATTGTTTAGCTTCTCCTTTTAAACTATTCCTCACTAAACGTCGTTAAAAATTACAGTCTTTAATTTATACGAGCGTCTTAACGTAAAATCATTTTTTGTCTTACTACACTACCTATTTATTTTATTTATCGTCTTTTTGTTTATTTTTCCCACTCAACTTTAATATTCATACTGAATTTTATAGGATTTATAGCGTTAAAATTAGTATTTTTTTATGGGTCCCTTGTTTTAGAATAAATTACTACTCCCAGTATAATTATTGCCTCTCAATAAGTTATTTTGCTAAGGGTAACTATTGTGCTACTGATCCGCTTTTATTAAATCTTGTATTTAATTTTATGAAGTTAATTTTATAAATTAAGTTTTTTTTAATACTTTGCACTGACCAAAACCACAAAACCACTACTGATCTACATGACTATAAACCACTAAAATTAATATTTTTTTTATATTAAAAGTAACTTGCTTATACAACACTATTTTAATAAACAAATCAAGTGTCACATTTGGACGTTTATGAAATATTTATCAAATAGTTGTAAGTACTATAATGTATATTTAAATCCACTTTTATCGTCTAAATTAGTCTGAATAATGATCTGAAACAGGAGCACTTATTCGCGTAATGCCGAACTAAAAGGGAGCAACAAAAGAAGCCTCGTTTTAACGGCGTTTATTCACATCGGGAGTATCCTGTTACTCCGCCGGTGCGTTTTGTTATTGAGTTACAACCCCATACGTTATTTTGGCCCTTGATTGATGTGGCCCTCTAATGGACTTGCGATACCCGCGTTCTGTTTCAGCCTACAAATAATTGGATTATTTCTAGTTTTAATTATTTATTATATTATATTTTTTTGACGATAAATATGCTTTAAATTCCCTCTCTTTCTCTCTCCTCGAGAGAATTCGGTCCATTAATTACAAAGAACCACTTGCTTATTTAGCGCCCATTGTTTCGTCTCGAACAATACGCACTTCGGCAAAAGCCCGGCGCGCTCTCGCTCCTCAAAAATTTTAATTGCGCTTTTTGCCTCTATTATTCCTTTAACAATCACACTTTTAATGGTTGTTACATTTTCATTTCTACCCAGTTCTAATTGCTCTTTCGTGGTTTCAAAGCGATCGCGCCCGCTCCGCCCCCTCCTCGCCCCTTCTGTTCGTTGTTTTTCCTTGCATAGAGTAATATTGCTTTAAATTTGTTTTAAGGGAAAATACCGAGGATTTTGGGGAGAGACTTTTATAATATAAGTATGTCTATGTGGCAGAAGTACAAAACTTACTTGAATTTATTTTTCCAGGCGGTTGATGTGAACCCAAGCAACACATGCTATATTTTTAGAGTTAAATATATTTATTCAACTATTTATTAGGAAATTTTTGGTATAAGGTATATTTATTAAGCTGTAGAATATACGTATATACGATTCTGTTTACAAAAGGGAGAAAATTTCGGCATTTAAAAACAGTGACACGGGATTTACATTTCTAGTTTTTAAACTCGATTATTACACCTCAAATGTTTAATGAAATTCTTCCGAAAAATCACTGTTTTTTGTCCATACTACCCAATCTAATAACGCTGTTTTCATACTAAATATTTATGTATAAAATTATATTAAATTTGAATAAACAGTGTTCTTAATTTAAACATTAAATATAAATTTTCTGCAAAAACATTGTTTTTCATCAACACAACCCTTACCCCCCCCACCCACCCCAAACATTTTTCCAGTAAGAAATTCTTTTGAAAAATCACCGTTTTTCGTCCATAATATCCAATCTAATAGCACTGTCTTTGTATTAAATATTTTTAATATACATATATATAATTATATTAAATTTAAATAAACAAACTGTGTTATAAGATTAGATTTTAACGAAGAAACCAGCTGTTATTCATTCGTATTATTTTGGAAAACAATGATCTTTGAAAACAATTTTTTACTGGTAAGTTGTGTGGGGTGGGTGGGGGATTAAGGGTAGGGTTAATAAAAAATGTTTTTTTTGCAGAAAATAATTGCCTGAGAAAAAAATGCTTTTTAAGAAAATTATAGGTGATAAAAAAATCTATAGTTTTTGTATTTATACTTTTCTCACATAACCTTAGCATTTCGAGTAGAACGTGATAAAACCCTATTTTATTTTTCGAAAGCAAGGTGTATCGCTATGAAAATTGCAGTAGTTGTGTCATTTTTTATCGCGTATTACTGGAAATTCAGTTTTTTTAAGATAAGTCATTATGTTTTGAAAAAATTGAAGTTTTTTTTTTAATTCTAGATAAGCGAAGGCGCTGCACGTAGACATTTCCTTAACACAATAGTATCAAACACATAATGCCAATACATAGTGCCAAAGCAAACTGAATACATCATCGTAAATCAGAGTTTCTGCAGCTCAGTCAAAAAACGCAAAAGCGTACCCCGGCTTAGATATGGGATCTGATCATAATCCTGTGATAATTGATTTCTTTATGATACTTAAGCTTACGAAAAAAAGAAACCCATTACCACAATTTAACGTGCAGCAATTAATACAAAACTTCTTGCAGATCCAGCTTAACACCAACCTCCAGAAAGTAAATCAAAGCTAACTGAAAGCAGACGACACCCACGCGACAATAAATATCTAACATACTACAGGTGGTCACAACTTAACACCTTAAATCAGAGTTTAAGAACAAAAAAAAAAGATGACCAGAGAAATTCTGGAGCTAATGGACAAGTGCGCGGAATGCAAAAAAAACTCAACGGATTACTGACGCATCCATAAAATTATTTAGCGGAAAATCAGAGAAGCAAAAAAGGACTGAATGAAAAAAGGTCTTAGGAATTGACTTCATAAAGAGAAAACATTCAACCTACACAAAAAAATTATGAAATATCTGGAGCAAATAAGTGACAAGCACCTTATAGGCTGTTTGTTAATAACCACCAACAAACACAAGAAATCTTCAAGGAAATAGTCATATGGGACAATTACATCCCAAATTTATTTTCCGACTAACGAGAATTGCCCTCTTGAACATAAAAGCCCCGGACCAGACAATATTTATCCAGAAGATATTAAGATAATTAATTAAGAAAACCTGGATCTGATATGAAAGCCACTAAAATTCCAACAGAATGGCTAAATTCATTCCTATTCTGAAAAAGTGGAATCCTCGTTAATGCAATGACTTTAGATTGTTTAATCTGATGAGCAACGCCCTAAGGATCCTTCTCAGAAGTGTTCACATTCGAATCCGGAAGACATGCGAACGTGGTCACTCGTGAAAAACTGTTTAGCTTACAAATTCTGGCTTAAAAATGGATGGATGAATAAACGAACCTATACATGTGGTTTGTTGGCATTTGACACCTTGTCACCATGGGAATCGATGGAAGGGATACCCAATTAATAAGGAATCTTTATTGGTATCAAATAGCAAATATAAGATCAGAGAATACTACCTTTACGGAAATAGATATTTCTAAAGGAGTGACACACAGCTCAGAGGATGTTTTCTCAGAGGAGCTATTTAAATCCGCACTAGAGAATATTTCAGATGGAATCAATGTAAAATGGAGAAACCATCGACAGCATAAGATATGCTGATGATACGGTACTAATGGCCGGCACAGGCGTTGGGCTTTAGAATATTTTTAAGAGCGTTTAAAGAGCATGCTCACACTATGAAATGAAGATCAATATTATGAAAACGAAGACAGTGGTAATTATTAAAAAGCAAAATATTACGATTCCACTGCAAATCGACGGTGAAGTCCTAAAAATGGTAAATTTTTTAATATTTGCGTTCCTGGATAGAATTAAGCCAACACGCCAAGGATTTAGGTGATATAAGCGAGTCCTCTGTGATTTATATCTGGACCTGAGTGTGTATTTGAGACTGGTCCGGTGTTTGGTGACGTTTGGTCAATCCTATTGTACGCCGTTAAATTACGACGAAAGCATGATGAATAAATTCGAGGCGTTTGAACTCTGATACCACAGATAAATGCTGATTCTTTGGACGGAGAGAATTAGGAAAGATGAAGTACTTCAGAGAATAGGTGTTGAGCAAGAACTACTACATAATATAAAAGTAAGAAAAACACCACTTAGGCATGAAAAGTACGAGTTACACCAACTAACAACTGCGGAGAACTTGGAAGGAGAAAGAGGTCTGAGAAGAAAGCGAATTTTAAGCAATCATTCAGTCATTGAAGACGCCACGGAAAGAAAAAGATTTAGAAAATGCAACTTATCCACCTACTTTGAAAAACCCTTAAGGATATTTTAAAATGCCTGGAAAAATAAAGAAAATTGTTAAGATGAAATTGAAAAGTGAATATAATTTTTTCGGGAAAGCTGGAAAATTGATGCTTTAAAAGAGACAGCCTAAATAACAATAAAACTCAAGAAATAACATCAAGTTCTTTGGTAAGAAACAAGAATCATCCGGAAAAACTAAAAAATTATTTCTTCTAGATTTAGAATTTTTGATTCACGTTTTACATGATTATTTGATGTAAAAATTTCGATAGACAATCCAGAAGAACTTCATTTTACACTTATTTGTTCATAGGCTTCAGATTTAGAATTTTTCATCTAAATATTACAAGATCATGTCAAATCTCTATAGAATTTGTCTTAAAAACTTTGTTTCATTTATAAATGATAACTATAAAAAATAGTTTTGCTTTGACATTTAGAGAAAACGAGTTATTTAAGTAGCTCAAATATTTATAAATTTTTGAAACATTATTAAGAGAAACTCAAGCATGAAGGTCAACTGCGCTAAAATAAATCACAATGCCACGTTGCCAACGTGCCTAAAATTTACAAAAAGTTCTTCAAACAACTTTTATTCAAATAAAACGGTTCAGTTATTGAACGAATATACTCTCTAGCTCCGCCACTGCGTCCAGATTTAATTAATCTAATACGGGATAATTATTCGCCATTCGGTCAGACATACCTACACGTTTTGCTCCCTTTATCATTCCTTCCATTCGCCCCCTACGCCCACGCAAGACGCCCATTTTAATTACTCTTTTAATGTTCATAATTAAAGTTAGTCGTCGCCATTTCATTTTATTATTTCCGAATTGAATGGGGTGAAGTAGTTATTTAATTGGTTACTAAAAGATGATATTATCAGCATTTACAACATGGAAAATTAACTGTTTTCAGTAAAATTCAGTGGAATTCATTTAAAGTAGTCTAGACTTATGGTCCTACAGTGAATTCATTCAGATAGCAAATTTCCCAACTGGCCCTCTAACTCATTTAGGGCATTCGATAATGAAAAAAACTTATTTAAAGGATAAATGTCCATGCATTTTCCCAACAATACTGGACAATGGCATGATCCAATCCATTTTTTCATTAGGATATCATTAGATCCTCGTCGCGTAATCCACAAAGGGGCGGCGGGGAAGCCGTATCCGCCACACGCTGAAAAATCTGCTAAAATTTCCCTGAAAATTAAGCCGTTGCCTTGCTGCTACAATCACCGACAAATTCCAGGGACGGACTATAAGGGAAAACTTTAGTTTCACTGGAATTGTCAATAAAAAAACTCAGTTGCCTAGAATAATTAGGCAATTATAAATATATGGTTTAATTGTCTGGAATATTTAAAAAATTAATTTGTGGCTTTACTACTCATTTAGGTACCTGGAACCACTAAAAACTAATATACCATACAATTTCTTCATACAATTTGGTGGAGGATGACCAAAGTATCTTTAGTTACCCATTGACCTATTAGCTCCACTGCAAGACTGAACTACTTCTTCAACATATATACTAGTCTATTCATATCTAAGCATCTCTGAACTAGAACTTGCATGCTAACGAGAGCGTGCAAGTGAGAACTTTGGCGACCCTATCCTTTGCTAGTTTAAGAATAACAACATAGATAGAGTTAGGGCCTGTAGCTTTACCGTTTTTTGACTGACGAATGTCCTTTGTGATTTCCTTTTTCTTTTAACATTCTGTGCCTTTTTTCAATTTTATGGTGGATGGCTCTATATCGGTCGCTATTATGAAGGTGATATTCTCTGCATTGGTTGATTAGGTTTAGAATATTGTTCGTCATCCACTCATGTTTCTTTTGTCTGCATTGTGTACTGGAAAGATACTGATTCGTGATATGTGCGACAGTCTGCCTCAGATGCAGCCATATATTATTTTGTGTCCCCTAAGTTGTTAGATTACACTAGTTTTCATTGTACTAAAGATACTTTGGTCATCCTCCACTAAATTGTATGGAGAAATTATATGGAACCATTTAGTGAAGGATGACCGAAGTATCTTTAATTCTTCATTTAGTATACATGTTTTTTATAGATTATGAGAAGGCTTTCGATAAAGTACAACATTCTAAAATAATATAAAACCTTCAAAACAGCGGGCTGGATCAGTGTGACAATCGCTTATCTATATTGGAATTAATGATCTTTTGTTCAGGTAGAAAACCATGTATCAGATGAAATGGAAAATTAGGAAAGAGTCAGGCAGGACTAAATGTTACCTAAACAGTAAATGGTCCATTGAATAGGAAATACGAATCCGCATCGAAAAAATCAGAAGGGCATAAATCAAAATGAAACAGACGAAATGTTACATATTTCCCATATTGCTTTACGCAATAAGATTAAAGCCCTTGAAATGTGGGCTTATTACCACACACTTAGAATTTCCTGGACTGATAAAGCACAAAATACTGATGGTATGGACGTATGGTTCAAGTGCCTTAAAAAGTTATATTACGAATTTGTGGCTCTGGTATTCATTTGCCTGGAATCAATGGAAAAGATCTATGGCTTAAGCGGAATAAGAAAGCAATTATAAATGTACAGTCCGACTGCCTGGAATAATAAAATTATGAATTTGTTACCATATTTATTTAATTTCCAGACATCAATAATAACAATTATGTTTCTATTGTGTGAAATAACAAAATAAGGAATTTATAGTTGGTTTTACTAGATTACCTAGATTCAATGAAATCATTTAAAGGTCAACAACAATTAATGGCTTAACTGCCTGAAATAATTAAATAATGAATTTGTGAACCTACTACTCAATTATTGGAGATTTTGATAATTTTAGCAACTTTTTTATAATCGTTTCCAGGTACTTTTGGCCAATATTCCAATATTTTTAAATACTAATATTAACAATTTTTCCAGGCAGGTACAATTTAATTTTCAAATGCCTGGAAGAGACAATTGATTTTCCCTTGGAGTTGCAGAGATTTTTCCAGGCGGTCGATTATTTCTTTCTTTTTTAACCGCCTGGAAGAGAATTTTTTTTTTGAATGCCTGAAAAATTACAAAAATATTTTTTTAATGTTAAATTTGTTCCAGTAGTTAGTAACTTTTAGGAACATTATCATTTTTCCAAGCAGTGGAATATTTTTTTTATGTTTCTTTACCTAGAAGCAGTAATCTAAAAGTCAATTGCCTAGAATAATTAACTAATGAATTCGTGGCTCTACCACCCAACTATATAGAGTCAACGAAAAAATCTAACTTTCAGCTGCCTACAATAATAAAACAATTATTATGGACGCGTAATTTAACTGTCCGAAATATTCAAATAATGAATTTGTGGCTCTACTACCCAATTACCTGGAATCAATGGAAACAATTTATGGCTTAACTGTCTGAAATAATAAGACAACAATGAGTTTTTGCATCTTGTTCCGATGAGTTTTTATGATTTTAATATTACGTCACAGGTAATGTTCTATAACAACGTTATTTTTATTTTCGATTTTGTATAAATCATAAAGCAAGTGCATTTGATTGCCTAAAATTTTTAAACAATTATGATTTTATTAGTCAACTACCTAGAATAATACCTTAATATAATTTGTGCTTTGACTACTGAATTGAGTGCATTTAATGACAAGAATCTATGGCAACAACTGCCTGGAATATTAAAATAAGAGTAAATAAGTCAATTGCCTGGACTAATGAACAAAGTATATGATTGAACTGCTTGAAACAATGAAATAATAAATATGTGGTGTTATGTTAATATAAAACGTGGAATAATTTAAAAAAATTTGAACTTATGGTTCGACTGCCTGGAATATATGGAAAAATTTATCGCACAACTATCTAAATTAACAAAATAACGAATTTGTGTTTCTATACACTCGATTGCCTGTAAATATAAAATAACGAATTTATGGCATTATTGTACTAAACTGTATAAAATCGATTTATAGCTGAATTGCCTGAATTATTAAAATTATTATGAACTTATGAATCAACTGCCTAAAATAATAAGACAGTCACGTATTTTAGGGCCAACTGCCTGAAATAATTAAAAAACGAATTTATGGCTCTATTTAATTGCTTGAACTCAATGAACAAAATATACGAATTTCCTAAAATAATGAATTTGTGGTCTTACTATTAAACGAGGCATAATAAAACAGTTTAGGATTCAAACGCCTGGAATAAATTAATAAAATGTATGGCTCAACTGCCTAGAATAATAAAACAATTATGGACGTGTGGTTCAATTGCCTGGAATAATGAATTCATGAATCCACTAACCAATTGCCTCTAATCAATAAAAAACTATGCTCAATTTAGAAGTGGAGTAATTCTGAGTTATCTCATTGAAATGCATCACTCTTGGAACAAGATATTGCATTTTATTTTGTGAAAAAGAGACTTCCAATAAAGTATCTTTCTTATTAAATAAAGAGTTTGTGGCTTTATTACTCAATTACTTGAAATGAGTAAAAAGGAATTATGGCTAACTTGTCTGGAATAGTAAAACAATGATGAACATACGGTTCAACTACCTGGAAGAATTAAATAATGAATTTGTGAATCTACTACTAAACTGCCTAAAATCACTAAAAAACTACTCTATTAGTCAATTGCCTGGACGGAATGAACAAAGTATCTACTACCCAACTATATAAAATCAATTAAAAAATCTATGCTTCAACTGCTTAATATCATAAAACATTTATGGACGTTGCAACAATTGCCTGGAAATTTTAAGGTAGGAATTTGAAAATTTCCTACTCAATTGTCTAGAATCAACAATTTATGACCTAAGTGGAATAAGAAAATAACTATGAACTTTCGATCTAACTGCCTAGATTCAATAAAAACTTCCAACTGCTCAACTGCCTGTAATAATATGATCACGAATTTGTGACTATATTTACTCGCTTAAATATAAGTTGGAATAATAAAATAGTTACTTTAAAACTCTATGAGTCAATTGACTAGACAGAATGAACAAAATATATGACTTAATTGCTTGAAATAATCAAGTAAGAAATTTGTGGTTCTATTATTATTCAATTTCCTGAAATCAATAAAAAAATCTGTGGGTCAGCTGCCTGAAATAATAAAGTAATAAATTTGTGGCTTTTAAATGTGGAATAATAAAGCAATTATGAACTAAGGGTAAACTGTCTGGTATATTTAAATGATGATTTTGTGTCTCTATTATCACTCAATGGCCTGGAATCAATCCAAAAAAAAAAATTGTGGGTCATTTGCCTGGAATAATAAAGTAATGAATTTGTGGCCTTTAAACGTGGAATATTAAAGCAAATATGAATTTAGGGTTCAATTGTTTGGAATATTTAAACGATGAATTTCTGGCTCTATTACTACACAATTGCCTGGACTCAATAAAAAAAATCTGTGGGTCAACTGCCTGGAATAATAAAATATTACATTTGTGCCTTTTAAACGTGGAATAATGAAGCAATTATAAACTTAGGGTTTAATAATGGTTAGGGTGCCTGGAATAATAAAATAATGAATTTGTTGCTTTTAAACGTAAAATAGTAAAGCAATTATGAAAGTTTCAACTACCCGGTATATTTAAATAATGAATTTATGGCTCTATTACTACTTAATTGCCTGGAATGAATTAAGAAAATATGTAGATCAACTGCATGGAATAATAAAATAATACATTTGTGTCTTTTAAACGTGGAATAATAAAGCAATTATGAACTTAGGGTGTAACTGTCTGGAATATTTAAATGGTGAATTTGTAGCTCTATTACTACTCAATTGCCTTACTATATTTACTTGTTTAAATATAACTTGGAGTAATAAAATAATAAATTTAAAAGTCTATTAGTCAGTTGACTGGACTACATGAACAAAATATATGACTTAATTACCTAAAATCATAAAATAATGAATTTGTGGCTCTATTACTACTCAATTGCCTGGAATCAAAAAATTGGGGGTCCACTGCCTGGAACAATAAAATAATGAGTTTATGCCTTTTAAACATGGAATAATAAAACTATTATGAATTTAGGGTTCAACTGTCTGGAGTTGTGGCTCTACTACTTACTAGTAATTGTCTAAAATGAATGAAATAGAATTATGGCCCAACTGTCTGAAATAATGAAATAATAATGATTTTTTATGTGGTTGTTGTTGGTAAAAGGTTACGAGGAATATAAAGTTAAAATTCGTATTCGCTTTTATTTTTAATTTTTTTTCGTAAAATTCCTTTTTTTTTGTTTTCTCTTAAGATATTTTAATCTTGACTGTCAATGTCTTTTATTCCATTGTAATTTTTTTTATAATAATTTTTCGTAAAACAATTGAATAAGTTTCTTCATCTTCAATATGCGCTTTCAAAAATATTAATCTGTTTTAAGTTTGTATTTCTTTTAATTTGTCTGTTTTTTATTAATTCTTATTTGTTTTTTATATATACTTGATTAAAATATGTCAATAAATTTTTACAATCACTAGATAAATATGTTATGACCATAAATGAGGTTCCAGGACTAGGATGAAAAATCTTTACTGCGATAAATATTTTCTCACTTTAGTGATGAGGGTTCAAAAATAATAATATTACATAACAGTGGTATATAGGTATTACATAGATAAACAATAAGATAAGAAAAAGGAAGCTATTCATAAAAAAGAACTTAGGTAATAAAAGATAAAAGGAGACATAATAAAAATACTAAACAAGCCTGTTTAAAAAGAGTGAAATATACGCAACACAATAAGTAAATATTAGACATAGACACAAAATAACAACAAAAAAAGCTACAGACATAAAACCTATACCTACTAGGTCTAAAATATAAAAATAATATTCAGAATAAAATATATTAAAATAGAAAGTAACAATAAAACCAGACTAGAATTATGGTTAAAATAATAAAATATTTAAGGAATAAAACCTTAATTGAGAATTTGTCTTAACTCCGATTCTGTATAAATCCCAAAGCCACCCCATTTACCTCGTGTTCGTGTCTACTGCTTACGAGGGGTCGGGAGGACGAATCATCACCATCATCATCATCATCATCATCATCATCTATACGAGAGATGTAAATGAATCCGGGGCTTGTGCTCTCTGTACTTTTAACTTTCCATAAGTAATTACTGCCTTTTCTGCCTTTTTACCCCCGACGAGAGATAGACACAGAAGGATGATTGTTGCAACGATGTCGAGCAGAAAATTCTCCAAGGTGTCTTTTTATCGCTGCGCCCGTTGTAAAAAACTCCTTTTGCTGCGTTTTTAACTTAATTGTTTTTCTTGTTCCGTGCCCCTTTTTAAGTAATAGACGGTTTATTATTTTTTTTCTATCCGATGTTACAGAAAAATGGCAAAGGTCGTAAAAGCCGGACGGGATATAAATATATATATTTTCCAGGGATTTTGCCGGTGGAATTTCGTGTTTTGCCGGATCAAGCGAAAGCGTAATAAAATCGTAAAGGGGCGAAAATCGAAGATAAAAATATAATGTGTCTATCTTTCGGAAAAATGTGCCGGCGACACGAGAGTGGTCTATAAAAGCTGGTCTGATATATACTTTGGGATTAGCTTAGTGTCAAGTTGTTTTTGGTTTTATTGCGTTTCCAGAAAACTACGGAGTTTCTGTTTTAGGTAATACCTACAGCAAAAAAACTAGAGTTTTTAAAAAGGCACACCACTTTTTTGGTTCCAAACGGTACTCACTTGGAGTTAAAGAAAATATGCTCAAGACAGCATCATGTTGCGTATCGTACAGTAAAATATTTTCTTTTTTTTAATTTATTAAGTTTTTGTATCTTAAGTTTCTACCTTAAGTTTCTTAATCTTTCTCTATCTCTGCTTTTTTCTTATTCTTTTATAGCCCTTTACTAGCTTTAATTTCTTTAATTTTACACGCCGAATTTTTTTATTTTTAGGATGATTGCTTATTACTTAAATTTTTTTAAATTTTGACTTTATACGTTCTTCTATAAAACATGAATTTACCTTAAGGATACTGTTGAAAATATGAATTTAAATGAAATAGTTTCCTTTTTTTTTCAGTTTTTTTTTTATAAATTTAACTTTTTAAAAAAATTTTATTTCTTGTTTTTTTTTGAGTTTTCGAAGCTTCGAAGCTTTCGAAATTTCAATTTTTTTTCTTTGTCATTTTTTTTACATAATTTCTTTGATATTTGTAATTTTTTTCCAATTTCTCAGTGTTTTCTTCAGATTTATGTTTCCGTTTAAAAATTTAAAAAGAAAAATAATAAACTTGTTTGAAATCTCTACTAAGGTTATAAATTTATTACTTTCGTGATAAGGATAAAAAAAAACATAAAAGAAAGAAAATCTTACTTAAAAAAAAATTATTCCTACTAGGTACTTTTTAGTGAGTTTCTAAAGTCACTGTTGACATAAATATCATTTACAAGGACATAAGGAAAAAGTATAGAGAAACTTTTAAGTTTATAAATCTTCTCAACTATTCAAAAACTACCACAAATCTCTCAGGAACGATTTATTTATTTTTAGACCAAAAAATTTAAATTATTTATTACTGTGTTCTAGGGTTTAAAATGACTATTGAGATAAATAATGCATCATTTTAAAAATACTAAGGGAAAAACATTAGCAAACTTCCAATTTTAAAAGTTTCCTCAGTTTTCAATAATAACACTAATCACTAAAAAATAAAAGTTCATAAATTTTCATTACTGTTCACAAACTAGCATAAAAGCGGCGATTTATTTATTAATAAAGTAACTATAACTCTTTATCAATTTTTTTTACATAATTCCTGTAATATTTGTATAATTTTTCTTATTATACATATAGTATTTGCTTCAGACTTACAGTTTTGATTAAAAAAAAACAAAAAGTTCAAAGTAGAAAATAACATTAAAATCTTTACTAAGAAAAATAATTTATTCATGTATGTGCGAAAGAAATTCTTTGTGGTTTGACGAATCTTAGCAAATCACTACTGAGAAAAGAAATACTGGTTTCAGGGATTCTACAGGGAAAACATCAGTAAGCTTCTTAATTGCTGATATTTATTTTTTAGTGCTTTTAAGTAGCCCTCAAAATCACTGTTGCGATAAATATTTTATCATTTTCCAAACACGTCATCTCAAAAAGGGAAAAAAAATTACTATCTTCCATTAAATTTCTAAAATCACCGTTGAGATAAATAACTTATCATTTTCTAAACTCTATATGAAAAAACATTAGTATTCTTAAGTTTAAAAACCTCCTTTGCTGTTCAAGAAATAATATAAATCAGTGTTGAGATTTATTCATATTTTAACCAAAAAAGGGAAAAACTTTTCGTTCTTCAGTGAACCTCTAAAATCACTGCTGAGATAAATATTTTAATAATTTCAAAACACTAAGAGAATCAAATATTAAAAAACCTTTATATGTCAAACATTTTCCTCATATAAAAAATTAGCACTAGCCTATGCTGAGATTTATTTATTTTAAAAAGAAAAAAACTACTGTTTTCCAGTGACATCTACAATCATTGTTGAGATAAATATTTTAACTAAGGAAAAAACATTATCAAGCTTTTGAAGTTTAAAAATCTTCTTTTATGTTAAAAAAATTACACAAATCACTGCTAATATTTATTTATTTTTAAACCAGAATAATGCAACATAATATTTCACTTTTTTCCAGTCAGCTTCTAAAATTAATGTAAGATAAATATTTTATAGTTTTCAAATCCATATAATAGTGGATTACTTATCTAGACAAAGTTATGGTTTATCTTCACATAGTCTGGAGAAAGCATTCTAAATGTTAGTTTAAGCTTTTATTTTTTATGGTATAAATAATTAAACATGCTAATTTACTGCAAAAATTATGACTTTTAAATATTTGTATCTGCATAACGTCCTAATTCACTTTATATTTCTCCTAATAGGTTTTTAAAAAATCTTCCCTTTCTTTGGACATTACATAATATATTTCAATCTCTAATTTAATTTTTTAAATTGTATGCATAACTTATATAGATACGAAGAACTATTTGTCTAAGCTTAAATGGACTAACAAAAACTATTTATTTATTCTATACAATGCAATTACATTCTCGTTTACTTTTTATTATTCTCTTGTACCAAATTTTACTGAATAGTTCTAAAAATGTTCTACTTTTTGTAATTTTACTCCAACTTTATAAATTTAAGAAATTTAAAATCATTTTTTTTAAAGTATTTTATAGTAACACCCCAAAGATTAATTACAGCTGTGGATAACTTTAATGGACACGAGAAACTTTTTTGGTTTAACAGTTTGTTAATAAAAAAAAACATTATGCATAACTTAAATGGATACGAAGAGAATTTACTTTTAACTTAATAAATATAAATTAAATCAATTTTATAGTAAAATATGCAAAGTAGATTTATGATAACTCCTGCTGACGAAAGTAGGTTAATATGTACTGGATCTATGAAACTTTTATAGATTTTGTTTGAAAATGTATTGTATTTTACATACAGTATTTTATGTTTAATAAATAATAAATAATATTATTATTAATATTTAATTTTATGGCAAAATCGTTAATAACATACATAATTAACAGTTTTTTTTTTCAAATTTCTAATTTTCTATTATAGATACACTTCTTTTCTTTCAGATAAATTAACCCTCTTTTATTTCACGCAACTTTTATTTGAAACATTTCTCTGTAAAAATCCTAGTTTTTTCATTAAAAAAAAATAATTTTAATATCCTATATACCATAAATACCCTTTAAATTGAAACAAAGAACATTTCCTAGAACTGTGAATATATTATTACAACATTGAAAAAATGTTTTACTTAACATTTCTTCGAGTTTTAACTGTTAACATTTAAAAAGGAGACATCTCAAGCCTTTAGACTATTGCTGTAATATTTAAAAACCTTTATATTAACCCTCTCGGAATATTGTTTTAACGTAAAATTTGCGTTCTACGCTATTTTAGAAAGTTTGTTTTAATTTTAAAGAAGCTATATTCAATTAATTTTAAATAATAATATTTGCTTTATTGAAGAATTTTGCACTGAAAAAATAAGCAGTTTTAATTTAACATTTTTTAATATTCATCAAACATTTAAAATTCATTTAACATATTCAACATTTAAAAAGTATTTAAAAAGTTTGATTTTACGCTTTTTTTGTCTCGTAAAATAACTGATGATATAAACATTAAATCATTATTTAGCATCTAATTTCATTTAATGACTCTAACGTAAATATTTTACCTTGTTTCCTAAATAGATGTGGATAAATGAAATAAATAATTAATAATTTCTAAGACGACGAGAGAAAAAATTGCTTATTTTGGTTAAAAAATCACTACTGTGATTACACAAAATACATGCTTGCTTTGCAATTAATTTATTGTGAAATATTAACAAAAATACTGTATTTTTCAAATAAATTTATATGAAAATTAATAAATATTAAGATCTCCTTATACCACTTAAAAAGAAGGAAACCGGAGATAAAACATTAAAAAGCCCTTAAAAACATCTGCCTATTCAGTAAAATATTCTTTTTTTTTTAAATCCTGATTGGAAAGGCGTCGAATTTAACACCCCTGTTTGGAGCAAACAAAAATGTTAAACGGATCAAATCAGATTTGTAATTCGATAAAAATTGGAACGTTTCCCATAGGTTGTTTGGAAGGTGTAACCTTTCTTTTTAAACGTCTTTTTCGAATGGGATGTTATTCACTTTAAAGATCTTTTCACTTGTATAATTAGGAAACGAAGAATTGGACCGAGGTGTCAATTTTATCAGGATGAACTTTGTGTCGAATAAATAGAAAAAAAATCAATATTTTCGACAAATTTTTTTTTTCTCAAATTTCTGTTCGAATTTGCAAGAACGCTAAAATAAGTATTTAACCAAATTGTCCATGGATTATGTGTACAAATTTTCAAAATGACACCTAGTCATTTTTTTCAGTTATGAACTTTGTGTTATGAACTTTGCGAATAAATAGAAAAAAAACTTTACTTTCGAAAAAAAATTTTTAGGCAAAGAAACTTGAATTAATTCCTTATAACTTTTCCGTAACTTCTTATCATTTAGATAAGGCCTTCTCTATTGACAATCATGAATACTTCCAATATAGTTTTCACCTTATATCCTTATCATTTATAGATGCCATCATAAAACTAGCCACAATTTCACAGCCCTAAATAAAGCACCCACCAGCAGATTAATCCAGAATTAAAAGTACTTATGTAAGTCATCACTGGATTATAGATGCCAATAATAATACAGTGGGTGCTCCCCCTTACTCTAATAGACCGGGAATCTCCCGTGGGTCCTTCCTCAATAAAGTCATTCATAATAGACGTCGGCGTAATGCTTTCACTAAAAGAAAGATCACCGAAAAAAGATTTCGGATTAATCTGGGCCGGTCCTATTAAGGGCACATATGCATCCCCTTTAAGATTAACCCCCCGGGTCAGGATTTATCAGTGGGGAGGGTGGAGAGCTTTTGTTTGGCCCGTTCTTCCGGCTAAGTGGTAAAATAAATAATTATTTTATGATGTTCTGTGGGGTATCGAGATTGGGTAGTAACAGAAGTATTTGTATTTAAAGATTTAATTAATTATTTGATTGAACCATAAACCTGTTGCTTTTAAATCATCTGTATTATCAATGAATCTTTCAATGATTGATACTTTCATAGTAATCGTAAAGGATTCTTGAGCATAAGGTAAGAGAGAAAAAAAACAAAAAGTGGATGAAATGACCATTTTTTTTAGAGTTTCTACTGCATTTCATCTCTTAAATTATTATCATTTCAAATTTATCGTAAAAGACTCTTTGGTCTGAGATAAGGCATATTGTCAACAAATTGATCAAATATCGATATTTTGGGTCTATCATGCTTTTTATTTCATAGTAATGCCTTGAAGGTGGCTTGAATCATCTACAGATGAGCATATTTATCGGAAAATGTTTTTTTCAATAATTACCAAAATATATGAATTAGAGGATTAAAAGCTTTTTGATCAAAATTTTTTAAATCATTTTTATACAATGGACACTATTGTGTCTAAGGTCTTTCAGTAAATTGAAATAATTTTGGTTTTTATTCCAGACCTTTGAAGTTATTTTTTTTAAGCATTTCTTTAATCTTTCAGGTATTTAAAAAATTTTTTAAATTTTATTCCAGGCTTCTGGATTTACTTTAAGGCATTTGAACTAATTTTATCCAAAGCTTTTTCAATAATTTTTCTATAGCTTTCCAGCCACTTAAAATATTTTCTAATTTTTGCCATTCTTATGATGTAATTTTTTAAAATCAAAAGATTAACTTAGGTATTTTTTTTAATAAAAAAATTAATGATTTTTTTAAGGTTCTTGGGATCATTTCTTAAATTTTTAAGGCATTTAAAACATTTTTTTTTTAAATTTTATTACATACTCTTGAACGAATTTTAAAATATTTTTTTGTTTTCAAGCTAATTGAAATATTTATTCCAGGCTTTTGCATTAATTTTTTAGGCATTTGAAACAATTTTGAAATTCTATTCCGGGGTTTTTAAATATTTTTTTTAATAATTTTCCAGATATTTCATTTTTTTTAATTCCAGGTGTTTAGACTAATTTATTTAGGCATTTGAAATAATGTTAAGATTGTATTTCAGGTTTTGAAGATAATTCTTGTAATTTTCTAGATTTAATTCCAAACTTTGGTACAAATTTTTCCAGTAATTTAAAATAATTTTGGAATTTTATTTCAGGCTTTTGAAATAGTTTTTTATTTTATTTCAGGTCTTTAGAATTTTTATAGGAACTTGAAATAATTTTTCATATTAATTCAAAGATTTCAGTCTAATTTTTTAGGCATTAATTTTATAGTTTTTCGTCTAAGTCATTTAAAATATTTTGTTATTTTATTTCAGTATTTCGGGATCATTTTTATTGCACTTGAAATAATTTTTTTATTTTATTCTTCTCTCTTTTAACCATTTAAGAAGTTTAGTATTCTAGGCCTTTGTAGTAATTTTGTGGGCATTTTAAATAAGCTTTTGATTTTATTTTATATAGAATTTTGGAGTAATTTTCTTTAAATCTTGCATGCATTTAAAATAAATTTGTATCTTATTCGAGACTCATGGTCTAATTTTTTACGCATTTGAAATAATTTGTTGAATAATTTTGCTTATAATTTTCCAGCCATTTATAATAGATTTTGATCATTCCAGGCCTCTGAGCTAATTTTATTAGACATCTGAAATAATTTTGGGATTCAATTCCAATTGCGTTTGCTTTTTAATTAATTTTTGTAATCTTCCAGATATTTTAAATAATTTGGTTTCAAGTTTTTGAAGTAATTTTATAAATCTTTCAGGTTCAAATTTCAAATAATTGTTTATTTTCATTCCAGGTCCTTGGAGTAATTTTTTTGGCATTTAAAATAATTTAGGAATTTTATTTCAGGCTTTCGGAAAAAATTGTTTAGTCTGCCAAATATTTGAAATAGTTTTTTATTATATTCCAGGCTTTTTGAGTCATTTTTTTACCTTTCAGGCGTTTAAAATATTATTTTATTTTATTCCAGCTCTTTGGACATTTGTAATATTTTTTAAATTTTATTCTAGGCTTTTGGAGTGCTTTTTTGAAATTTTTGTAATCTTCCAGACCTTTAAAAAATTCTAAATTTTTGAAGTAATTTTTTAAATCTTCTAGGCATTTAAAATAATTTGTTTTTTTTTTATTCCAGGCTTTCGGACTAATTTTTTATGCATTTGAAATAATTTTGAGGTTCTATTTCGGGCTTTTGGAAAAAAAAATTCTTCAAGAAATTTGAAATTTTTTACAATTTTTTAAAATTTTATTTTATTAATAAAATAATAAAATAATTTATTATTTTATTGCTGGCTTTTGGGATTATTTTGCAGGCGTTTAAAATAATTTTGAAATTCTATTCCAGGCTTTTGGAGTAATTTTTTACATCTTCCTTGCCCCATTTAAAATATTTTTTTTATTCCAGGCCTTTGACATAGTTTCTTCATTTTCCAGTCATTTAAATTATTTTCTTATTTTTTCTAGGATTTTCAAGCATCTTTTTAAAATTTTCCAAGTATTATTTAATATAATTATTTAATTCAGGCACTTATATTCCAGGTTCTTGCAGTAACTTCTGAAATATTCCAGGCATTTAAAATAATGTTTTATTTTGTACCATGGCTTTCGGAGAAATCTTAAAATGTTCCAATCATTTAAAATGATCGTTAATTAATTTATGTTTTACCTATCTATTATTGATTTATAATACCTTAGAAACGGAATATGTTATGGTAGCAATAATACCTGCTATCACACCTAGAATAGAATTCTGGGGAATTATAAGCGGGCATTATGATAATGCCCGGAAATTTTATTGCTTATCCAATTTTATTTCTCTCATAATAAAGAATAAACATCCATTTTATACAAACATAATGTTTCTTTAAATACTAAAAATTAAACTTTATTTCCAAAATAAAAATTACAATTTTGAAATGTCCCGGAAAATGTAGCTGATCCGACTATAGAATGGTCGGTGTTTTTTGTGATGGTAGAGGTGGAAGCACTAACGCTATTTTGTATAGTTTGTAAATTGTCCATTAAAGAATTTTCAATAGTCGATACGAAATTAACCTCGGAATTAACTGAATCGGCAATCATTTTGGCTACTTTATTTTTGGATGAAATATTTTCTTCTATATATCCTTCAGCTTCTGAAGAGCTTTTCCATTTCCCATGTTGTTTTAGCATTTCAAACGGAGCACCTGCCTCAACAAGTAAAATTGACGATGTGCGACGCAAACAGTGGCCGGTATAAGCTTCTGCATTATCCAGTTTTAAAAATTTTGCGATCAATGTTGGGACGCTTCGTATGGTATTTTTTCCTGCACACAGCAACTCTTTCTGACGGTGTGTACAACGACTCTTTCTATAGGTAAGAAAGAATCTTCGCTTTCTTCTTTCTTTTCGCGCGAAAGTTTTAGTTTCTGGTACCTTTATAACCAAGACCGTTCCTCTATCTTCAATATCATCAATTGTTATTTTGACAAACTCATCTCGTCTTAAACCTCCAAAAACACCCATTACCAATATGACTTTGTGTACCAAGTAGATATCATCAGGAGCCTTCTTAATAAATTTTAATATTTGTTCTCCTTCCAAAACTTTAGACTTCTTCGGGACATATCCTTTCTACTTAACTTTTAAAAAAGATATGAGACGATGGTATTGCGAGATGTCTATATTCTTATAGACCATTAACGTAGACCTTAGGGTAGAATACTTGGTCCAGAGAGAGTTCGGACTGTATTTTTTCCGACTAAAAATATTAAAATTTGTTAAACATATGTACCTAAAAAATAAAATGAATAACTTACCAGTTCCTGAAAATATGCTATTAGAACGGTTTCGGTTAGTTGGACAATTGCGTTGGCATCTTTCTAAATACCAAATATGCCATACTCCCGATCATACTGTTGCCTTGATTTAACTGGTAACAGATTTTCGGTCGCTTTTATGGCCTTTTCTCTTATATTTTGTGGAATTTCTTCCATTTTAAGCAAATATTTCAACAAAAAATGCCAACTGATTAACTGACAGAAACATCAAAGTCAAACTTAAATAATCACTGCAAGTCACTTGATAAATTTCTGTAGGTAGGTATGTACGTATACCTACGAATTACCTACTACCTACGACTACCTACCTGTACAGGTAGACCCTATTTTTTAATTAATATTAAAATTATTTTTGTTAATAAAATTTTTAGGTAAAACATAAAGCATTGTATGCACCACGGGCATTGTTAGACTCTAATGCCTTACAATGCCCTTGATACATAAATAGCTATTCAATCCAGACATTCAGAGACATTTTTTTAATCTTCCTGACAATTGATATAATTGAAGTTTCCTTCTGCATTTTCTAGTTCTCCACCTAATAGACTCAATTTACTAACGGACCATGTACCTGTGAGTACATTGATGCATTTAAGATGCTAATTCGCTAGCATTATACGAGGTTATTTTCCAACTTAGACAGATAGCAATATAATATCAATTTCAGTATTTCTTAACATCTTGAAGAACGTGCATCATAAAACGTATTTTGTGTAATTTTGATTGTCCGATATTAGTTTTTTGTCTTAAGCCCCTGGATAGCGAATGAAAGATAATTATTATAACCGCAATTTGTACGCTTGAATTACGAAATTTTAATAGCAACATTTAAGGTTGAGGTGGTTTATATCTTAAGTAAGTTTTTTTTATGTTAAATTTGATTTTAATCTGATTTAAGGAATTGTATGTCACATTCATTTTTGCCATATATTCATTTCATTTCAATCATTAAATAATGTTTATTTATTTAGCATATTGCTACATACAAGTACAATAATATATATTATAATTTTTAAAAACATATTTACAATATCTTGATAAAACTAGTAAATATAAAAAGTAAAAATAAAATTAAGCGAGTAAATAAAGAGTAAAATACAACGTTAAACTACACAAATATTAAAATTAAATATACCCTCCTAACAACCGTTTAAATTCTATTATATTACTACATTCCTAAATATTATTTGGCAACTTATTAAATTCGATTAACTATTTTTTAAAGAATAGAATTCATCATTTCACTAGAATAGCATCTATAACAGTAATAAGATGTTTATTTAGCATATTTGCTACATACATGGTCACAAGGCAAGATTCGAGAAACTAATACTAACAAGTGTAAAATTAAAAATAAAAGGACAAAGCAAGACAATTTAACATAAAACATATGCACAGATATAATTTAAAACGTTACTAAGAAGTGAAAAAATAAAAGACACAAAGAAAGACAATTTAAATATAAAACACTTACATATGTATAAATAATATGTCTTTTCAATGTTTTTCTAAACATAATTAGGCTTTTACAGTTCTTTATATTAATGGGTAATTCATTAAAATATTTAAGACCTTTGTGTAAAATAGCGTTTGTCACTCTGTTTGAAGTATGTCTGCCCATCAATATAAAATCCTCCTGTTGTCTGGAAGCATAGTTATGCAGATCACTACAGACTGTAATCTTCTTCAAAAATATAGTTTGGTAGCAATTTATTTTTTAATTTAAAAATAAACATACAGGTACTAAATAATATTTTTTGTTTTGCTTATAAGATATTTAGTACATTTAACATATTATCATCGTTGTATATCTATTACATTTTAGTATTATTCTCATGGCTCTGTTCTGTATGATTTGAAGTCTATTGACCCTGTAATCCTTGTAATATAATAATATAATAATCCTGTAAAATATTAAAAATAATTAATTTTAAAGCTTTATTATTGAACATGATTGGCTTATGAATATTTTTTATGGCTCAACTGCTCTGGTTTTTTATTTACCCCATAATATTTTAACCATTATTTGCATATGGGATTGTTTATTAATATGCTTCAAAAGACAATATATTGTAAAAAAACAGGGCGTCCGCCACTGTGTGAAAACAAAACCAAGAGTAAAACAGAGCCCTATAGAGAGTATCGCACACCGAGAGCAAATAACACAATTACAGTAAAACAGCCAGGGAGGGTTTCCAAAGCGGAGGAGCCCTATAAACTGCGCGCTGGAAGCCCTCCGCTACAATAAACTACAGTTAGGAAGTGCTAATCGGATAATTAGGGCTAATTAGCCCGCAGACGGTGGCAATACAGATTTTTCTAAAGGCGAAAGTCGAAAAGACATAAAGAGACCCTTGTTTATTCTTTTCTCTCGCCTTTTGTTATTATTTGCCATTCAGGCTGGCAAAAATACACCCGATTTTTTGTCAATTTGAGGGCTTTCGCTTGTCGCATTTAATGAATGTTTACGAAATGAGGCAAATTTCCATATTTTTTATTAAACGAGGAGAAAAAAAATGGCATTAGTGCAAATTCGACAATAATTAATCAAGTTGCTGCCAGATTTCGATCAGCGAAACCGCAGACATCCTGCGACGCACGTGGCCACGTTTAACACTCGTTTAAATTATCATCGGAATCGATCTACATGCGAACGTTTTATTACCGAAGCAACAAAGTCCCCTCGGGGCCAGGTGATTGTTAATTTTGATGGCCTAAGGGCGGAATGGGTTTTAACTTAATTAAACCATTTTTTTTTCGTTAGGAGTCAGCGCAAATAAAGGGCTTTTTAAAGGTACTTTTTATACCGCTATAATTGTTTTTAATAAAGGAATAGCTTCATTACGTAATCAGTGCGATAGCATCAAAGTATTTGATATTCAGGTAAAATTATTTTGTGAAAACTTTTAAATTTTGAAGGTTGAGACCTTGGTAACTATAAGCTGTACCGTCAATTTTTTTTTTAGTTTCTTCTTTTAGATAAAGATTGAAGAAAGAGTTCGGGATTTTCAACATTTCACTGAAAATGTAAAAAACACGAAAATTTCCCTAAACATAAAAACAATTTGGTGAGTTTCTCAGTTTAAGGATATACAAACATAGCATCTTCTTTAAGCAGGGCTTATGCAGAACAAATAATTAAAATTAATCATAACAAACCAGTTCAAAAATCGTTTGGTGCTTTCAGAAATTATAGACATTTTATAATTATGTAACCTTCCTCTTCATAGACATTCAACGAAAGGAGTAATTCGACTAGGAAGATTGATTTAATTTTAGATAACCATCATTTAGTTCAAGTTTAGAATGAATTGTTGCAATGCATGTTTGAGCTTTGCAAAGATCAAATTTTGCACGAAATCGAAGAAAGCGCTCCCCTTTCTGTAAAGTCGGATGACAAGGCAGTTGAATCCATTCTAAATTATGGTATAAGAATTTGGGGTAGTGCGTGTAGCACAATGTTAACAAACCTGGTTATCACTCAAAAATAAATACTAAAAATATCAAATAAAAAACCAAAAAGATACCCAACAGTTAATCTGTTTTTGGAAAGTGGTGCTCTCACTGTAAGAGAACTTTACCTGAAGAGCACCCTTAACTTTATGAAGAATAAAAACGTTTATAAGATTCTACCCCAACGCCTTAATATTATTAGATCTGTCACGAGAGAACATTTTACAATTTGTCAACGTCATATATCTTTTATACCACACGCTTCTTTCTTTCATTTGTAAACAAAATCGTATATGATATACGGTTGATAAATATACCAATAGTTTTAATTTAAATAATATATTTTTGAACCTAGATAAGGAAAGTTGTCTAGAACCAAAAAAACAGTTAAATTTATTCAAAACTAATTGAAATATCTTAAAAAACTAAATTTCCACTTATTTGCATAACCGAATGGATCAGGTGTAACTATGAAAATATTTTATTAAAGCTACCTTTTCTAACGTAAACAAATGTTACATATACAGGTATATTTGCAAATATAATTTATTGATAGAACAAAAGAATGAATTAATTTAAATATTACTTTTACAAATTTAATCTAAGTTAATTTAATTTTTAGTTTAGTTTTTATAACAAGCTCTCAAGTTTATTGTTAAATTATTATTGTATTCTGAAATACTGTGTCCCGACAAGTCACTAGTGACTTAGGGCATAAACGCTAACTTTGTAAGAATACTGTACGATTTTAAGTAATATATATGAATTTGAATTAAAAAGAAAAATGAAAAAATTTGGAAAAATTTACATCAAGTTCTATATACCCTAATTTTTAAATAAATCATCTACCGAAGATTTTAAATTTATAAAAACAGATCTTTTAATAGGAAATTTTTTTCAATACTTATTTATGATTTACTTCTCAAATTGCTAAAATAGGAGAGCCTATATCAATTTTTTTTTAATTTATATACAAGCAAACCCCAGTTACAATTCTGTTAAACTTTTAAATTCACAACAGTAATACAGAAAATCATTAAGTAATAATTAATAATATCTAACCTAAGCTTACTAAAACTTGACGCAGGAATTTGTTATAAGTTTCGAAAAGGTCGATTTGCTAATCTCATTCTTCTAGTGAGGAACTTATTAAGACCATAGGTAGTACGGTGGATTGAGTAATGAAAGCTATCCATGACTCTAGTTGTTTTTAGTGGAGAATGAATATTGATATTTTGAAGTAGCTGTGAAGCTCCAGATTTCCCTTGTAGGATATTGTAAAAAGTAATAAGATCCCTCCTCTTATGGGGGATAGCATATCAAATATATCTGCATCATTGTAATTATCCAAGATATTCAATTTATATACAGTTTGTGCTCAACTAGTCGAAGAGCATCAATATGTACCCCATAGAAAAGAAGACCACACACAGGAGGCTTACTCCAGATTAGGATAGACACAAGATTTGGATACAAATTAATCTAGTTTGTGTGCTTGCCAGTGCGTCCAGCATTTTCGTTATAACCCAGTGTTTTCGTGATGTAGTATTTCTGTGAAAAAAGGCGCTGGTAAAATAAAGTGTAAAAAACCTAAAAAAACTTACTCACCACACACACCCTCTTTAAACCTCTCTATGGTGGCATTTTCGCAAAGCTAATTCGAAAGGTAAATCACGAAATATACCACACGGGGTGTCAAAATGATCTTTATACGCGGTCGTATATTTCCTGTTTAAGCTCCCCCCGTTTATATAACGGTAAAAAAGGAGTGAGAATTAATAAAAATACGCTCTTCTCGTTACCGCGTGCGCTTTTATTATGATGGAGAGATCAGCGCTCTTATTTGTCGTTAAGTAAAAATGTGTGTATATGATGCTTTATGTGCTTTCATTAGGGGACACATGGCCATTAGCATGCTTACGCTTTGTTTAATTTCGCAACGCCGGCGAAACATTATTTTCTATAAAATTATGTCTCATTTATATATTATGTGTTTCCTTCGAGGGTGAAAGCCTGAAGCTTTTCCTGGTTTCTTAGTATTATGCTTACAAGATTGAAAGGTTGAATAAAATGTGGGAGTAAAAAGCTTGTCTCTAAATACGGTCCAACTGGGTAGGAGTATAAAAGAAATAAGGAAATAAAAAAAGAAACGTATATGTACGTCATGGAATTTGTTGTCGCAACACACGATTTATCGTATGCTACACAGTGGCATATATGTTATAATGGGGGTCATTTTATCACATATTTAAAGTGTAGTAATCGAGTTTAAAAACTACATATATAAATCCTCTGTCATTTTTTTTTAAATGCCGAAATTTTCTTTCATTTGTAAACAAAATCGTATATGATATACGGTTGATAAATATACCAATAGTTTTAATTTAAATAATATATTTTTGAACCTAGATAATAAGTTGTCTAGAACCAAAAAAACAGTTAAATTTATTCAAAACTAATTAAAATATCTTAAAAAACTAAATGTCCACTTATTTGCGATAAAAAATGGCACAACTAGTACAATTTTCATAGCGCCTTGCTTTCGAGAAATAAAATATGGTTTTTTCAGGTTTTACTTGAAAACCTTACGGTTATGTGAGAAAAGTATAGATACAAAAACTATAGATTTTTTATCACCCATAATTTTCTTCAAAAGAATGTTTCTTTCAGGCAATTATTTTTTTGCAAAAAAGCAACCGTTTTTTATTATCCTACCCTTATCCCCCCACCCACCCCACACAACTTACCAGTATGAAATTGTTGTCAAAAATCATTGTTTTCCAAAATAATACGCATGAAAACTGCTGGTTTCGTCATTAATATCCAATCTAATAACACAGTTTGTTTATTTAAATTTGATATAATTATATAAATTTATACTAATAAATATTTAATACAAAAAAGTGATTTTTCAAAAGAATTTTTTACTGAGCAAATGTTTGGGGTGGGTGGGAGGAGTAAGGGTTGTGTTGATGAAGAACAATGTGTTTGCAGAAAATATATGCAATATTTATTTTAATAATATTGTTTATTTAAATTTGGTATAATTTTATATATAAACATTTAGAATAAAAACAGCGTTATTAGATTGAATAATATGGTCGAAAAACAGTGATTTTTCAGAAGAATTTCATCAAATATTTGAGGTGTAGTAATCGAGTTCACAAACTAGATACGGAAATTTTGTGTAATTTTTTTTAAATGCCGAAATTTTCTCTTTTTTTAAATAGAATAGTATATGATATACGTATAGTCTACCGTTTATTAAATATATCTTGTCCATATACGTTTGATAATTATACCAAAACCAAAAATTATTAAATACTAAAAAATCGTTGAACAAATATATCTTTAACGATAAAAATATATGATGTGTTGCTTGGGCTGAAATATTAAGGACTATATTTGACTTTTATTTAAAAAATTAAATAATTTTTTTTTTATATTTTAAAATAAGAATAGAATTTCTTAATTTCTTAAATTATTTTTAAATTTCTCGCATTTTCTTGTATTTGTCCAAGGTATGTGTAGGTAATCCAAGGAAACCTACCAAGGTTGTATCGATGGTCTCGAAAATATTGAGGTCATGTATGGGTATAAGAAAAATTCATAAAAAATCGGTCTTTTTGGCAGATATTAAAGAATTGAAGCCGAAATTTCAACTGTCCTATAACGTCGTTATAAACATTAAAGGAAAACCAGGATTTCTTTTGACTTAGGTAACCATTTTCTCTTTTAACACTAAATACGACTTCTAAAATCCTGGTACTTACGGCATTATACTTAAAAACGAAATTCCCGTTTTTCCTCCAATCTTCCACCATGTTCCGCCTCTGAATTATATCCCGGTAACTATACAGAAGTTGGGAAAAAGCGAGAGCTTTCCGTAGTATTCACGCATTTAGTGCTGCTTGTTTAAATTGCGAAACTTTTCAACAATGTACGATTTAGCAGGAGCTTTTTGTTGGGTCGGTTTCTGCCAGGAATAACGTTTTGCGTCGAGTTAAGTGCCCACGACTAATTACGTTTTTAGCTTTCGCTCTATATATATATATACTTATATATAAGGGCACTGTTTTCCCTTAAGGGATTCAGAGGTTTTCTCATTACTTATGTTATGTAAAAAAAAGGTTTTAAGCTTACATTTACAAATTGGTCCAAATAGTCGAATTGTTGAAGGCTTATGTCATTAAGGTTCTTGAAACCACGAAATCTATTTTTTGGTAGTTATTCAATAATTAAATTCCCAAAGCAGTAGTGAACGTAATATGACGTCATATTTAAGTACAAAATGTTGGAACCAAGATCTGAACTGCAAAAAAAATGTGGAAAATTACACACATTTTATTGCTAACCTAATGGCAAAAAAATGACCAAAAAGTCACCACCAGTTGAATTCTATAAAAACTAAGCAAAAAGGTTCAAACGTATTTTCTTATTACATTTTTGCATTTGTTTTAACCTTTGATATTTTTTTTTCTTTATTTACATATTTAAGTTGTATTGAAATTGTTGACCTCCATCCATTTTTTCTCTCATACTTATTTTTCGAACACCTTGTATTATGGATGAAGTAAAGTGTGGTTGTGACTTCATCTAGAAATCGAAAAATTCATCCATTATCCCAAAGATGCTGGTCATACACTTTTATAAAAAGTAAAAACACGAAATCTACAGCATCACAAATACATTTAATAAAATTACGAAGGTTACATGTTTCGCTCGACTAGAGCATCATCAGACCATAACATACACAAAACACCCGACACACAAGTAAACAAAAAAAAAAAACTTCATCTAGAAGGCCTATTATGGACGTGTTATTTTATATCATGTACATTGACAAATTATAATTTTATTCAATGGTCCTATGGCGGTCTAATTTTATGACTTTTGTATCATCCTATCGACATTTATTGGATTTTTTTGAAGCAATTAACGGATTTTCGTTTATATTTTCAAAAAGAGGAAGCCTGGATGTCTATAGGACACATTTGTGTTGTCTGAGGAAGACCCATATTTTGAGTGCGAATGGTATGAGGATTCGGAAGTCAATGAATGCAATGACAGCGATGCTGACAAGGAATTTCAAGTTA
This sequence comes from Anthonomus grandis grandis, assembly GCF_022605725.1. Lineage (NCBI taxonomy): Eukaryota > Metazoa > Arthropoda > Insecta > Coleoptera > Curculionidae > Anthonomus > Anthonomus grandis. The sequence goes on from NC_065562.1 coordinate 13,865,944, forward strand.
ACAATAACCAGCCAGTTTTTTTTTGTTACATTTGAGATTTTTTCTAGAAATGTACCTTATTTTACCACAGTTTTAATAGGAGAAAGTTTGTTATTTTTTAACTTGTTCTCAAAATATTCCTAAGCATCTATACAAAATTTATTTTTAAGTTTCATTAATTTTGATAAATCATTACATGGGGTAACTTGCACAACCCAAAAACAATTTTTTTTGGAACCTATGACTATTCTTACAATATTTACACTAGTAAGCCTTTGATTAGGTCGGTACAAGTTAATTATTTCAAAGTTAATGTAAGGCGGTTTGTTCATGACGTGCGGAAGTAGCCCCAGTTTATGGTACGTTACTTTGGGCATTTTGGTTTGAGCATTCTTTACTTTTAAGGACAACCTCGATCTTAATCCGTTTTCCTAAAATATTTTTGGTATCCTGTAACACTTATAATTTAGAAAAAAAACTTTTATCGCCTGATGTATCATATAACCGACACATATAGAATATACATACATATATTTCACTTTCCTCCCTCCCCTCCGAGTTTTGGCGAAAAATAACACGCCTAAAGTTTATTCCCTTAAGTCCCAGGGGTGCCATTCCGTCAGGAAATCGTAATGCGTTTCCCTTATATGGGGCCCCCCTTTTTATTATATCTATCGTATCGTATCGCTTCGCCATTTCAGGTAGATCGTTGCCGAGAAAGCCAACCTCCACCTCTTCCACCTCCCTCTTGTTTTTTCCTGCTTTTCTTACCGATTTTTTATTTGATCCATCAACGGAGGCTTGTGGAAAGTGTGGATGATGTACAAGTCGCTTCTCCAGTCGAAAAACTTTCGTAACAAATTTACGAGTTTAATTTTATTTTATGTTTCTTGTGGGATTTTTGGTCACGATTTATTTATTTTGTCTGTACTTATATGGGTCCTGAATAATAAAATATATTATTACACGTCAAATTGGGCATTGTGGAAAAAACTAAGTAATTGAAACGTGTGCAATAAAAAAATTGAAAACTCCACTCCTGCCGCATTTATTTCTACAAATCGAAATTTGTTACAATTTACAGCAAATTATAAAGCACTGCATCACCGACTGTATAATTGTTACAAAAATGACAAGAAATGTTAAGTACTTTGAATCGTTCAAGGATCTTTTATCGCTATTTCAGAAGTCAAAAAATCGGCTTGGACCTTATTAAATGCTGCATTTGTAGTGTCCAATTATATTACCATACCTAACCAACATAATATTGCAACAATTTATCCAGAATGTTCAAAAATTTCGCGGGTTATTCCTGTTTCCAAAAAAACTGCATATTTAGGACTTGGATGTAACTTGGGGATTCTAAGAGCAGTTTGGAGAAACTCAATAGCCTGGAATAAAATAAGCATTTATTTTAAAGGAATTTAAAAATAGCGCAATTCGAAAACTCCTAAGATTCCTGGAATAAGATGGAAATTATTTGTATAACTTAGAGATTCTTAGAACATTTTGAAAACCTTTCAAATTCATGGAATAAGACAAAAACTTCTTTACTTCAGTTTAAGCCATTGGATATCCCCTTTTGAACAAACCAGCACTTTTTTATTTCTATACGATTTTGATAACTTTTTTAAATTCAATGTTTTTCATTTTTTCAAACAATTTTGGAAAAATCAGCCTTTTCAAATCATTACTTTCTTCAGGTATTGCATGCTCATGATCAAGGCTCAAGCTAATTTTACTTTTATCATTACTACAATCCTCGTGATACTTGCCATAGCTTTTCTACTAACACTACCGCTGAAACCTCTCACAGGAGTGCCTGGAATAAATAAAATAATTTACCTTTTAGTGGCAGTTGAATATCGTGATTTCTAGTGGCTAAAATATTAGAATTATTAATTTTTGAGATACTTGAATAGTTTTTTCACTATATTTTGGAAAAACTGCTAAAATCCATACATTAAAAACTAAAATATTTACGTTTTTCTCACAGGAGTACTTGGAAGAAATAAAGTAATTTGCCTGTTATTAGCTGTTGAATATCTTGATTTCTACTTGCTAAAATTTTGTAATTATTAATTTGTGAGTGTTATTGATGTTTTGTTAATTTCTAATGGCTCTTTTAGGACATTTTGAAAAAATTACTAAAATCCATACCGTAAAAATTAAAACATTAATATTTTTCTCACAGGAGTGCCTGAAAGAAATAAAATAATTTGTCTCTTATTGGCAACTCAATATCTTAAATTCTAGTGGTTAAAATATTATAATTATTGATTTTTAAGATACTCCAATGGCTCTTTTAGCACACTTAAAAAAATTACTAAAATGCATACATTAAAAATCAAAGTATTGACATTTTTGTCACAGGAGTGCCTGGAAGAAATAAAATAATTTGCCACTTATTGGCAACTGAATATCTTGATTTCTAGTGGCTAAAATGTTGTAATTATTAATTTACGGGATACTATAATGGCTCTCTTAGCATATTTTAAAAAAGTTACTAAAATCCATACATTAAAAATCAAAAAATTAATATTTTTCCTACAGGAGTGCCTAGAATAAATAAAATAATTTCTCTCTTATTGGTAACTCAATATCTTAAATTCTAGTGGTTAAAATAATATAATTATTGATTCTTAGGATACTCCAATGGCTCTTTTAGCACACTTAAAAAAATTACTAAAATGCATACATTAAAAATCAAAATATTGACATTTTTGTCACAGGAGTGCCTGGAAGAAAGAAAATAATTTGCCACTTATTGGCAACTGAATATCTTGATTTTTAGTGGCTAAAATGTTGTAATTATTAATTTATGGGATACTTTAATGGCTTTCTTAGCGGATTTTAAAAAAGTTACTAAAATCAAAAAATTAATATTTTTCTTACAGGAGTGCCTGGAATAAATAAAATAATTTCTCTCTTATTGGTAACTCAATATCTTAAATTCTAGTTGTTAAAATATTATAATTATTGATTTTTAAGATACTCTAATAGCTCTTGTAGCACATTTTATAAAAAATTACTAAAATCTATACATTAAAAATCAAAATATTGACATTTTTGTCACAGGAGTGCCTGGAAGAAAGAAAATAATTTGCCACTTATTGGCAACTGAATATCTTGATTTTTAGTGGCTAAAATGTTGTAATTATTAATTTACGGGATGCTGTAATGGCTTTCTTAGCAGATTTTAAAAAAGTTACTAAAATCCATACATTCAAAATCCAAAAATTGATATTTTTCCCATATGAGTGCCTGGAATAAATAAAATAATTTGTCTCTTATTGGCAACTCAATATCTTAAATTCTAGTGGTTAAAATATTATAGTTATTGATTTTTAGGATACTCTAAGGGCTTTTTTAGCACACTTAAAAAAATTACTAAAATGCATACATTAAAAATCAAAGTATTGACATTTTTGTCACAGGAGTGCCTGGAAGAAATAAAATAATTTGCCATTTATTGGCAACTGAATATCTTGATTTTTAGTGGCTAAAATGTTGTAATTAATAATTTACGGGATACTGTAATGGCTCTCTTAGCATATTTTAAAAAAGTTACTAAAATCCATACATTAAAAATCAAAAAATTGATATTTTTCCCATAGGAGTGCCTGAAATAAATAAAATATTTTTTCTCTTATTGGTAACTCAATATCTTAAATTCTAGTTGTTAAAATATTATAATTATTGATTTTTAAGATACTCTAATAGCTCTGTTAGCACATTTTATAAAAAATCACTAAAATCTATACATTAAAAATCAAAATATTGACATTTTTGTCACAGGAGTGCCTGGAAGAAAGAAAATAATTTGCCACTTATTGGCAACTGAATATCTTGATTTTTAGTGGCTTAAATGTTGTAATTATTAATTTACGGGATGCTGTTATGGCTCTCTTAGCAGATTTTAAAAAAGTTACTAAAATACATACATTAAAAATCAAAATATTGATATTTTTCCCATAGGAGTGCCTGGAAGAAATAAAATAATGTCTCTAAATATCTTGATTTCTACTGGTTAATAAGTTGTAATTATTGATTTCTGGGATAATTTAATGGTCCTTTTAGCACAATTTGAAAAAATTACTAAAATCCATGCACTAAAAATCACAAGTTTTGACGTTTTAATCAATTAGATGATTTTCGGCTAAGTATTCCCACAAACCTGTCCAAAGTTCATAAAAAAATAATGTTTACACAAATATCTGAACACTTAAATCTGGATAAAATATTCCTTTATTTCAGTTTGGTTTTCGCTCTGGTTTTGGTTGTGCAACCGCACTATTAAACATAACTGCTGATATAATTAAGGCTGCAGTTGAGAGCAAATGTACAGCTCTAATTCTTTTAGACTTCCTCAAGGCATTTAACACAATACACCACAAAGTACTTTCTTCAATCTTATTAGCAATTATACTTTTGATGGATTATCTTTTCAACAGATTTCAGTTTGTTGAGACATTAGATGGAAGATCAAACCATGGCAGGGTGAGACTGTTTAAATTTAAACCAATAAACTTGCTAATTGCCTAAAGTTCTGCAAGGTACATCAATACGCTGATGATACACAGCTTTATTTTTCTTTTTTTTTTTATCTGAATATACTAATGCAGAGAAGCCATAAATGTGCAACTACATAGATTTTTATCACATTTAAATCATCATAATCTTCTTATGAACCCATCCAAGTGAAAACCTGATTTTTGATAAAGACAATGAAAGTGTTATGCTCGTTATTGTGAATCTCTTATAATAATAAGAATAGGTAATAATTCGTTACCATGTGAGAAAGCTGCAAAAAGCTTTGGCTTGTATCGAGTTGCGCTTTGAATTTCATATTAAAACCTGTCTACAAAAAGCATATGATGCATTGAAGTTCATTTATCCTTACAGGCGTTTACTATCGGAATGTATAAAAATTAAGCTTAAGACTAACACTTTAGTTTTGAGCCATTTTAAGTATTGTCATGTGGTTTACTTATCTTGTTTAAATTTAATTAAAGCACAAAAAAATTAAAAGGTACAAAAGTCTTGCTTAAGGTACATCTATCGAATTTAAAAGTACGAGCCAATCTTTTATGAACTGAAAGACTGTAATTGGTTAGATATGCCTAAAAGACGCAAATTATATTCTCTGGCTTTATTTTAAAAAATTATAATTAAAAAATTTCCTCTTTAATCGGGTAATATTTTTGAATTGTAAATTTGTTTTTCCAATTTCCTTGTTTTCAGAGTCAAACTTGATATTTTTTTTTAATTGTTTCTGGTTCTGTTTTGTAAGTGAATGCAACATTAATAATATATATCTATTTATAGGACTGTTTTATATGGTTAACAAAAGAAATATAGGTAGGTTATTATCTTTATTATTAAATGTACCACCAAGATCCCATGAATGTTCAGTACATTATTCCTGGTATTTATTTAATTTTTTTCACTATTGTAACTTTATTGGCGAAAAAGGTTTTTAGGGAGTTACGGGTTGATGAGCATCAACTCGCCCTCATTTCCAAATTGTTCTATTTTTTTTTTAATTTTATAAAATTTTCTCGATTAATTAATAACTTTTTTGTCGCCTCATTACGTTCTCGCCACCCTACATAGAACCAAAAAACAAAATAAATGACAGACATTTCGAAAATAAAAATAACTTAACGCGTGCTAGACTAAAACCAGCATATGGACTCGATGGTATTCTACTAAGCAATTTTTTATAGTTACACAACATTTGGCATTATCTGATCGAGATAATTACGCCCTAGAATGACCGACCATTAATTTCCTAGCCCCACCTTATAGGTTATATGCGCCCTTTTTATCTGTTCCTTTGGCCCTTTTTGTAATTAAATTTATTTAAGTAATCGTCGTAATAGATAACGCGAGTGGCTATTAATTGTCTTCTTTTTTTTTTTTTGAGGGCGAAACCCACCCTTTGGATTCTTTTTTATTGGAACGTTTCTATTCTTATTTATTTTTTATACGACACCAAAGGAAAATACGAGAAATCTTAACCGCCATTTTATATTGGCGGTGATCGGATGTGCCGCCAACGGTCCCTCGATGCCGATAAATTAATTAGGGTTGTCAGGTCGCCGCCCCCGGCGATGCACAGCAGCCGCCCTTTTATTTTTAGGGTCCATACTGAGTAAAGCTTTTTGGTTTATTACAAAATTTTATTCATATGGAAGTATTTGCTTAAGAATTCTGTAAGATATTTTAAGAAATTAATATTATTGAGGTTAATTATCATCATCATTTGTGTCCATTGTTGTACATAGGCCTCCCCAAAAATGTTCCATTCCAATCGATTTTTGTGGTGTTTGTATCCAGCGTAGGCGGTGTTCCTCTCCGCACAAACCACCCATCCTTCCTTTTTTAATTTTAAATATTTTAATGATTTTTATAAAAATTAAGATAAAACGTTTGTAAATTGTAAAATATTAACATTTTTTTTAAATTAAATACACACATGCACTTATAAACAAAGTATACAGAATTTAAATATTATAAAGTAATTCGAATTCTTGGCCCCTTTTTAGACTTTATTAGATATGAAAAAGCTGTTTAAATGTTTAATTAAAAAGCATTTAAGATTAATTATTAAATTAATTTTTAATTAGAATTAGAAGTGTTGGGGATATTTTCTTTATTTAGTACTTTTCTTCCACTATCTTTTGAGCTTTTTAATGGAAACTCTCTAAAAAATGAGTTTTGTTAAATTAAACATGTTTTTACATTTTTAAAATATTTGAGTAAAAGTAAAAAAAATAAAATAAAAAATAATCAAAGGGTAATAATAGGCTTTTTGTAAATAAAAAGAAACATTTGGATATTTAGTTTCATTATTCATTTAACAAAATAAATATTAACGGAAACACTAAGAGCCTTTAACTAAATTAAGAAAAGAATTAATTTTAACCAAAATTTAATATTTTAAATATTTTAATGCTAATTAATTTCATTCTGCATTTGGCACATTTTAATCATGTTGATACCAACTAAAACAGAAACATTTAATTAAAAAAAAATTTTGCGGCAAGGATTTAAAGAAAAATTTAATTTTATAAATTCAAATTGTAAAATAACCCAAAAAATATATTTAAAAAATTGCTGTTAATATTTTTCCTGTACTATTAAGGAAATACTGCCAGAATATGAATCTTTAACTTAAATTTGTAATAATTTACCTATTATATCTTCCCAAAAACCTCCTCTCTACGAGTAAGTATACGTGAGTAAAGCTTACCCTTCTCAGATACAACATTAATTTGGACCATGCTGCCCCAAAAAAAAAAAACATTTATTAAACGTTTTACAAGTAAAAGCCCTTTAGGAGTGACAAGTAAGACCACATGTGCAGTAAACAAGACAATAACACACCCTCTCCGGTTTGTCGGGGGTGATTTTTTAGAAAAAGCATCTCTCGACCCGCCAGGACAATGGGTTCGGGCACAAATGGCTCCACCAGACACAGATTGATTACTTTTTTATCGGCGCCCTTAACTGCTGCCTTTTGGGTTGATTAAAATGTGATTTGAAGCGGATGATAATAATAATAATAATAATAATAGCGGGGGTGTAAGCGTAGCGGTCGGGTTGAAATTCGATGATCAAAGGGCGAAAGTGAATTTCGGATGATTAAATGACGATTTGTCTTTGAGCGGTACAATGAAATGATCTGGGGAGGCTTGGATACTGATAAATGCATTGCTGGGATATTATTGTGAGAACGAAATCAAATCAAGTATTTGTGGACGATGCTTCCTGCTGCAGCACCAAAAGTGTAACTAAATAGTGATTAAAAAGTACATAAATCTGAAAAGTATTAATAAGTAGCAAATGGGAATAAAAGACAAAAAGGAGAAGGTATTAAAGTTAGCTAAATGCGCAAACTTCTCAAAATAAAAAAGGCGAATATTATAAATATATTATAAAATTATCGTAGTAATTAAAGTTATCGCCAGAAACAAAAGTAAATATTAAGAAGAAAAAAAGCATGATGAGATGTAAGATTATTATGTGATAGATGCAAGGTCACACACACACATAGCGCCAGTAGTATAGCAAAAGAGCTTACCGAGTAATATGTTGTGATCCACGCAATCAAAATAAGCTTTAAAGAAATCACAAGAGACCGCTGCAGCTACATCACCATTATTAACATTTATATGATTTTCTTTTCAACATTTATATGATCATAATGTTGAAAGTGAGATGGGTCTATAACTAGCAGGGTCATTTAGTTCACCACCACATAAACAGAGGTTCTGCAATAGATAGATACTTTGAGGTTATTTAGAAATGTAGCTATTTAAAAACACATTAATTGCAAATGCAAGAGAGGAGAGAGTTTGATCTGGCAGACTTTGAAGAATCTTAACAAGAAGACTTATAATAATAGACTTATAACCTATTTGAGTGAAGTAAAAAGAATCTTTGGCGTTGGGGGGTTAGATTATCTGTCAGCTTCTCTGCTACTGAACAATAAAACTACAATGTCAAAGCAAATGTCTATAGAAAAGGGTAAAGAATTTTGGAACAAAGCAGAAAAACTTAATTTTACTAAAAAAAAGATTGACCCTATTTCTGAAAATCTCAATTTACCCGAGGACTTAAATAATTTTTTTTCGACCACCGTTGGCCCTACTAATTCAACATCTTTAGAAAAACTTAACTTTTATAATTCAAATACATTTAGTCACTTTGAGACGGAATTTAATAAGTCTTATACCTGAAAATAAAACTGTCGATATTATAAATAAAATAGGGTCAAATGCAATAGATGGTGATAGAATTTCAATTAGAGATCTTAAACTATGTCTTCCTTTTTGTCCTAAGCCATTAGTCAATATTTTAAATTCCTGCATCTTAAAAAAACAATATACCAGATACTCGTTCCCTTACCAAAAATACCTTGTCCAACAAATTATAAAGACATTAGACCAATAAGAATTCTGCCTGTCATTTCAAAAATCTTAGAACGTCACGTATATAACGAAATAGCTGACTATGTTTATAATTTAAAAATTATTCCTGATTGCCAGTCAGGATTTCGTAAATCTTTTAGTACTATAACAAGTCTTATCAGTATTGTTAATGATATCAGGGTTAAAGAGGATTCAAAGGAAATAACCTGCCTAACTGTTTTAGATCTAAGTAAAGCATTTGATACCATAGATCACCAAATGCTTTTGGCAAAACTGCACTATTATGGTTTTTCGGCAAATGCCATAAATTTTTTTAGCTCTTATCTTAAAGATCGGTTACATTGTGTCCGAACGGTGAATGATGCTGAATTTAAATTTTCAAGGTTTTTGTCATTTAAAAAAGGGGTGCCTCAGAGTTCCATATTAGGCCCCTTACTTTTCTCTTTGTATGTTGCGGACATGAATCAGTGCATCGAAAATTCTAAGCTGCACCAATTTGCTGACGACTCCCAAATTTATAATTCTTTTAAAATATCAGACGTTCAGATGGCACAGAATAAAATTAACGCTGATTTAAATCAGATTGCTTTGTTTGCTGAAAACCATAACCTCAAATGAAATGCTTCAAAGTCATGTGCAATGTTTTTTTCACAAAATAAAAGTCATCTTCTAGATTACATGGAAAATTTTAGAATTAATATTAATGGAACAGTTATACCAACCGTTGCGGAAAAACTAGAGGTTATATTCGATTCAAATCTCAGCTTTGTCTCCCACATTAAGAACAAAATTAAAATTGCTTACGGTCGTTTAAAAAACTTATATCAATACAAAAATCAGTTACCATCAAACACCAAATATTTGCTTTGCAATTCGCTTGTACCGTCTTTGGTAAATTATGCAGACATTGTGTATGGCAATTCACTAACCGTATCTCTGTCAAGGACGGTGCAAAAACTGCAAAATAGTTGTATGCGTTTTTCCTTTAATATGTCGTATAGGGACCCCATTACTCCTAATCTAAATTCTCATTTTATATTAAATATGAAAAATAGAAGGAAGTGTCATATGTATAATTTAATTTACAAAATAATTAAATCAGGTCAGCCGCCATATAGTATGTAGGCATTCATATGTGGAACTAGTTACCGGATTACATTAAAAATAGTTCACCAAAGAAATTTATTCCATATGTTAAAGAAATTCTTCTTAATTCTCAACTAACATAGGCACTTTAACAAATTCACACCACCAAATTTTTATTAAAAATCTAATTTAATTATTTTTATTTAATTGCAACCATATTGTTTTTGAGTTCTTACTTTTTAAATCAACACTGGTCTTGTTGATCTTGCAGGCATAAAAATAAAATTTTAAATGGTTCATTTCGGAATACTTACTATTAATTTTTACGTCGTGTTGCCCTGGTTTTCCAGCCTCGGCTCGTGTTTTTTGCTGCCCTTCCTCCTCTTTGTCTATTGCACAAATGGTAGAATTCTACCTATATTAATCTAATCGATATAGTGAATGGAGATTAGTACCCTATATTTTTTTTTGTTTTTAGCTTTTATATATTTTTAGGGTTTAATGACTTATTTTCTAAATAATTATAATTGGGAAAGTCTGAGCAGCACATGCGAGCTAGCTCGTGTATGTGTTATTGGTTTTTTTTTATAATCGCAGTTCAGTCCGCATTACTCTTAGCATTGTGTAAATTCTTGTAATAAAAAAAATGTAATTTTCTATGTACAATGTTTAAGTGGTAATAAAAGACTTTTGGTACTGAGACTAAATTTCAAACACAAAAAAATTTCTGTTCCGGGAATGCCTTTGGAATTCAGTAGGGTAAAGCACAGTGTAAAAATTAATACAGGAGGGTTACAAAGATTTTTGAAGTGTGATAAATAGTGATCTGACCAATAACCCAAAAAAATTCTGTAAATAAAAACATTGTTAAGTTTGTAAATAAAAAAAGTCTAGATACTAGTCAGAAAATGGTAGATCTTTTTGCCGACCACTTTGCTATACAGTCTTCTCAAATTCAAATACAATACCTCCTAAAACAACTTTACCATAAATAATTAATATTGACTGTCCAGTAACAAGTGTTGGAGATGAAAAATAATTAAAACTACAGAGGTGTATCTTAAACTTACTTAAAACTACTTAAATTGGCAGTGTAGAAAAATTAATAATCGATAAACAGTATGGTTTCAGAGGGGGTCGATCTACAGTAATTAAACTACTCACTTACCTTACAACACTAGGGGGTCTCATGTCGAGTTGATATGCCATATATACCGACTTCTCCAAGGCGTTTGACAGAGTAAATCACTTGCTGTTGTTTAATAAGCTTATAAATATTGGTTGTTCTGATGGGTTTGCAGGGTCGTTGCTTAGTTTTCTTTGAGATCAAAACTTAATGATAAAAAATGAAAATTGAGAGTGTGTTCTCCTTTGCTATTTGGTCTATTTGTCACCGAACTTAAAGACTCTATAAAACATTGTACATTGTAAATGTTTAATGCTGATGACCTTAAACTATTTTTGATAATTTTGAATGAGGAGAGAGGGATTTAGATAGTTTGTCTAACTGGTGTAAGTGTAACTTGTTAGATCTTAACATTGATAACTGTTTTAACATTTCCTTTAGTAAAAAAGAAGAATCAGATTTCATCGTCTTATACACCAGATGGTCAGTTTCTGCAAAATAAAGAACAAGCCAGGGATTTGGGAATACTCTTTAATTTTCTATTTAATTTTAATGCATGTCAATCAATTACCAGTTAAGTTAGGATTTACTTTGAGGAATTTCAAAGAACTTTTAGCTATGGAAGCAGTTAAGTTAGTGTATTTTGGGTTGGTCAGATCACAACTTGAATATGGCTCAATTATTTGGACTTCACAGAATAATATGCTTATAAGTCATTGCTTGAGAAAATACAAAACTAATTTTTGAGGTATTGTAATTGCCGGTTTAATTTGAACCTCATTTCAGAACATGATTATTCTCATATTTTAAACAAATTAAATTTTATTACCCTGGATAAAAGACGGTTTATAGACTCGACTACCTTCTGTAATATAATTGTTAATGAAGAATGGCTCCTCAGGTCTAAAGCCAGTAGTATTCAGTGAAAAATAATATATCTAGAAAACGAATAGTATTTACAAAAAGTTCATTAATTTTTAATTGACAATTTTTTAATATTTTTTAAACATTGAATATTAAGAAGCAACCAGAGGACTCGTAAATTATCGTTGATAAGGTTGGTGTTAAGAGAACAACCAATTACCAAATGTTGAGAATAAAGGAGAGCTATATCAGAAGAGTCCTGTGTTAAAGCAATCTACGTTAGTAACTCTTGAAGTACAAAAGTTTAGCACACTATCTTTAATAAATTCCCAGTCTACCCAAGCCCTCCTTATTTGGACAATATATATTGATAGTAATTTTAAGGGTAACCTTTAGATTTAAATTTATTAGACAAATTTATTAGACAACATTAACAAATTTGGAAGAGTGACAAAATTGCAGAAAATCAAATTGATACCAAAACACTTTTTTTTTTTTAAATTATTTAAAAAAGTTACATCAGGCATTCTGTCATCTAAACCAGGTAAAATATTTATAAATTCATTAACAGACAAATACAACAGTCACATAAATACATTAAATCCCCAAAATGCTTTAGTTACTACATTTTCAAAGTTTGCGAGTTCTTTTGTTAAATAGTGATAGTTTAAATTAATTTTTGAAATGGATCGAGGATGAGTCTTTTGAAGCACTTTCAAACTTTATTATAAATATATGGTAAGAAATTGCTCTAAAAAATATAAATTATATGATGTATCTAGGGCAGAATTGGAGAAAGACAACAACAACTTTTAACTAAAAAACAAACAGTATAATCACCAAAATTTATTAAATTAACTTAAATAGAACATTTATAATTTCTTCAGTCCCTTTTATCATGTGGCTACAAAATCACCATATTCACTCATTTTAATTATTCTTGAAAAAAAAAACAAATATTTCAAACCTTACAAAGTAAAACACAACAAACCTTTTTTTTTATTTATATTAATTATTAGCAGAAGCAAAATATTCTTGAGATCCTTTGGGGTCTGGCTTGATGGTCTTTGACCCTTTCTTCCAATTGGCTGGACACACTAAATTAAAAAAAAAATGATTCCATTCAATTTAACATTTAAAAAGTCAAGTTTTTTTTCTTCTTACCTTCTCCATGCTCCTCTACAAACTTCAGAGCCTCAATTAACCTGAGAGTCTCATCGACAGATCTACCGATAGGCAAGTCATTTATGGTAATTTGCCTTAAGATTCCCTTGGGGTCAATGATGAATGTCCCCCTTAGGGCTACACCTTCAGCTTCGAGAAGTACCCCATATTCCTTTGATATATTTTTGTTCAGATCAGACAGTATTGGGTATTTTATAGGGCCTAATCCACCTTTCTAAAGCATAAAAATGATGAATCACAGTCAAAGTTTGAATCAATATAAAAACCAACATTTCTATCAGTGTTCATCCATCCTAAGTGGCTATAATGTGAATCCACAGAGCACCCAATAACTTCCGCATTCAACTTGTGGAAATCTTCTAGCCGTTCATCTAAAGCTATTAGTTCAGTTGGGCAAACGAATGTGCTAAAACCATTTATATATATGTAAAAAGGGTTTATAGTAAGGTTTAAAATACATACAAGTCTAAGGGGTAGAACACTAAGACAACATATTTGCCCTTAAAGTCACTAAGTTTTATATTTTTAAAATCATTGCCAACTACTGCAGTTCCCGCAAAATCAGGGGCTGGCTGTTGCACTCTTGGGGTGAAAGCTGTACTGGCTTAAAATGATAAATTAAATGTAGATTCCTTGTGGGGTTTTTAGATTTACATATAAAATATTATTTATACTATAAATAAACTATATACTTACAAATGCTGAAAGTTCTGGCGAGAGAATTGCTATTGCATTGTTGAGCAATTGTCCTAGACAACTGTGGGACCTACAAAATCAATTTTTAGTTGTGTGGTGCTTAGAAGCCAAAGGTTATCAATTAATATTTAAATTTTCTTTTAATTATCATCAGTTACCCAAGGCCCAAGCACTTTTTAAAGAACGTAACCCCATTCTAAAAAATCAATATGACTATAATTACGTAATAATTATTTGCTTACCCTTCGAATAAGACTAGAGAACATTTTTCCGGTGGAATTAATTGCTAAATTACTGGGATAAATGGCAAATATGAAAAAAAAATCAGCAGGAATTTTTCAATTTTTTGTCATCACAAGACAGCTGTCACCTAATGTGGGGTTATGTTCGCGAATCTACCGTAGCGCCGCCCAGTGTGGCCGGTTTATAAGCTGTTTGTTAACGTATGAAACCACAAGATGGAGCAACCCTTAAAAGTAAGGGGTCCCTTAGGTTCATCCCTCGTAAATCTGTGTCTAACTCAGAAGGTGCTTGTGCTACAGAAATATCTAATATATGAAATTGTTCCTAAAAAGTTGCTCGAACTCCAGGTGGAAACCTCATAAAAATGCCTAGAAGAGTTTTTGAATTATCACGAGTAGAAGTTCAATAGTTGTAAAACAAGATGCTCTCTAATATAGATTAACCAAAATTGCTGTATCTTATTAGACGTTTTTTTTTAATAATGTTTTATAGAGGAAATTAATGCATAGGACTCTTCTAGACTTTCCTACAAAAAAATCAGCAAAAGTCTTACAAGTTTTGCTCAAAAGCATCTCTATACGAATCTCATCTATGTATGTCTTTATTATCCTTCTTTTTTATAGACAAATCCGCGTCAAAGTTGAAGCTCTTTCATATTCTATTAATAACATTGAAAATGACCATTCAAAGGTTTTAGCAGTTTTATTCCAAATATACAGTCCCTAAGAAATAAGATGGATGAGCTTTATTTCTTGATTCATGTGACTTTCTTAATATTGTATTTTGAGAACTGGTTAAAGCCTGGTTTAATATCTGATTATATTACAGGAATCATTAACGTCTGTGATCGGTTTAATTACATACAAAAAGTACGTTTCACAGTGATTGAAGACTTATTAGAGACGTAAGATGTGGTAGAATGAGAAATAATAGACTGTTGACCGCTTTTTTTGCCATTAAAACCTATCCGAGACCTAGGAATCATTGACGATCGTAATGAATTGATGGTTTATGTCTGTGATCAGTTTAATTATATACGAAAACCAAAATTTTACGATGATTATAGGCATACTAGAGCCATGAGATGCGGTAGAATGCCAAATAATAGAATTTTAACCCCTTTTGTGGCATGAAAACTTATCTCAGAGCCAGGAATCATTGACGATCGTAAAGAATTCATAGTTCATGTCTGTGATCGGTTTAATTATATATGAGAACTAACATTTCACGATCATGGAAGGCATATTAGAGAGGTGAGATGCGGTAGAATGTCAAATAATGGACTTTTGAGTCCCTTTTTGGCATGAAAACCTATCTGAGACCCAGGAATCATAGACGATCACGGTTAATTGATGGTTTACGTCTGTGCTTGGTTTCTTTACATACGAAAAGTTAAATTTCACGATGATTAAAGGGATATTAGAGACGTAGGTTGCGGTAGAATGAGAAATAATCGACTTTTGACCCCTTTTTTTGCCATGAAAACCTATCCGAGACCCAGGAATCATTGACGATCGCAATGAATTGATAGTTTACGTCTGTGCTCGGTTTCTTTACATACGAAAACTAATATTTCACGATGATTATAGGCATACTATAATTATAGAGCCATGAGATGCGGTAGAATGCCAAATAATAAACTTTTTACCCCTTTTGTGGCATGAAAACCTATCTCAGAGCCAGGAATCATTGACGATCGTAATGAATTCATGGTTTATGTCTGTAATCGGTTTAATTATATATGAGAATTAACATTAGACAATGATGGAAGGCGTGTTAGAGAGGTGAGATGCGGTAGAATGTCAAATAATGGACTTTTGAGTCCCTTTTTGGCATGCAAACCTATCTGAGACCTAGGAATAATTGATGATCACAATAAATTAATGGTTAACGTCTGTGATCGGTTTATTTACACACGGAAAGTAACATTTCAAGTTGGTTGAAGGCATACTAGAAACTTGAGAAGCGGTAGAATGCCAAATAATGGTTTTTTGAGCCCCTTTTTGGCATAAAAACCTACCTGAGACCTTGGAATTATTGACGATCGCAATCAATTGAAACTTCATGTCTGTGATCGGTTTAATTACATACGAAAAGTTATATTTCAACATTATTTAAGGCATATGAGAGATGTGAGATGCGGTAGAATGCCAAACAATGGACTTTTAAGCCCCCTTTTAGCATGAAAACCTATCTGAGACCCAGGAATCATTGACGATCGTAATTAATTGATAGTTTGTGTTCAAATTTTAATTGCTGGACCCAAAAATGTGTATTTTTTAGAAGAACTTATTGTTTCATTTTGCAAAGTGACAATTCCGAACTTAATAAACCGACTTATAAAAGTTAAAAAGTTATTCTATAAGATTATATTCACATTATGACTATTAAAGAAATAAATTTTCATCAGTAGTATTTTTTAGCCTCTTGGGGTCAATGTCATGCTAAAGTATTATTGTAACATCCGCAAAGAGAGTAAATTTGCCCCTATTTGGGGTTTGAGACATATCATTGACATATAGCAGGAACAACATTGGTAAAAACAAAACCAGTCGAGGGAAACAGCTCTGAATCCATAGGTTTCTACCTTCTGCAGCAGTATTCTGTGACTTTCACAATCAAATGCCTTAGATAAGTCACAGAACATCGCCGCCGCATTCTCCCCAGCATTCAACCATCTGTACAGATTCTCAGACTCTCCAAAAAAGTTAGTTCCATTACATACCAAAAGTAACATTTCTGATTACTGATTACTGATTTATTTGGTCATTTGATACTACATATACAATAGAATAAGACAAGTCAAGAGAAATAAACTGATAATCCTAATTAACTTATTTAAAAGAGTAAAACTATTTTTAAAAAAACCTAATTACACACATAAAAAACTATAATAACCATGAAAGTACCAACAAACAGTACAGACACTGACTAGGCAGGAGTGACTTTAAGCATGTTGCTAAATTCGTTGATATCATAGACAACAGAACTTACAATAAGACGTTTTAGATATATTGAATCTATTTTTAAATATATTGAAGTTATCTATTGGTTTTAACAAAGCAGGGAGTTGATTAAATAAGCTAACTCCTTCATAAAAGGAAGTCTTTTTAAAATAAACAAAGTTAAATTTTGGCAAATAAAGAGCATCCTTACATCTAACATTTATTAAAAAATTATATATTTATTAAAATCACTTACTTTGGAGAAATGTTCTTAATTTTTAAATATGTATAACAATAATTTAAATATATAAATTCCGGGCATGGTTAAAATATAATATTTTTTAAATGTTTCACGGCAGCTCTTATTATATTTCAAACCAAAAATCAGTCTCATAAATGTTTTCTGAAATACAAATACTCTTTGTGCCTCTGATCTATTACCCCAAACAGCAACATGTGAGGTTAAGAGAAAGTACACTATACCATAGTATACACTCAGTAGACCCTTCATTCCTAGATGCCTTTAAAGGGTAAACAATGAAAAATATTGTCTAGATAGTTTGCCGCATATCTCGTCAATTTGAGAAAGAACAGATAGGTATTGGTCTATTATGCATTCCAGAAACTTAACTGACGATTCACAGACAATTCACACTACATTTCAAAATTATTGAAAGCCTGTGAGAGAGGTGAGATGCTGTAGAATGCCAAATTATGAACTTTTGGCATGAAAACCTATCTGAGACTCAGGAATCATTGACCATTGCAATGCAAAATAGTTTACGTCTCTGATCGTTCAATTACATCTTTTACATTGTCGTCAACACTCCATACACGGAGAAACTGCTATTCTGGTTAAACAAAGTCTTAAATCTTTTTTCTGTAAAATTGATTAGTCTGATATTCTTCTGTTGGAGAAAGTTCCTAAATACTCCTTTTGATTTCGTTGCCTTTTTAATTTATTATGACCGCCCGCTGGATATTGGTATATTCCTGAAGAAACTAAACTCTATTATCCCAATTGTCCCTACACTCTAAGTTATAGTTGATCACTTAATAATAACTGACCTAACATTGCCACATCGTATATCTTCATCTGCAACTACTTTTGATTAATTTTGTATGAATTTAAAGGATGTGTCATATACAGCCCTCTCTTTTGGTATTTCTGACCATTAAGCCGATCTTGCTAAGATTCCATTCAACACTGGATTGTCTTCATTTCATTTTGTAGGAAGAATTTTCAGCAGAGAGAATTTCAATGCTTTTTCTTCTGCTATAGCCTTGGTTATTTGGCAAGCAGTTGAAATGGCTCCCAACCTATTTATCTGATTGTTTCTTAAAAAAAGGCTTAAAATGAGAAATAGAAAACCATGGGTCACAGAAATACAGTTAATAACGTCCGTTTTATGACTAAGTTGCGCATATATACTACTAATGAGTAATTATTGTTTATCAACCGAAATATCATAGCCCATACAGAAAGACAAAGGCTATAGTGACCGCTTAAATGTGTCATCAAATAGGCCAAAAAAGTGTTCAAAATTATGTATAAAGGCTCTGGATACCCATATACACATCAAGTACATGTAGAATATATATATATGTATAGATAGCATCAGTTGCAACACATACTAGCCTATAAAAAAATGTATCCATACGTAAAAAAACAAGTTGTAGCTAACAACAGGCTTAATCGATAATCCCATATCGGGTTTTATTGTCCGTTATCAAACTTCTCCTTATCAGTTTACCTATTTTATTGATACAAGCACCCCTGGCAATCGAACAGTAGTAGTTTGCATTGACGCGCGTTCCGCTCGCACATAAACGCTCTCGGTACATTTATTATTATTTTTTAAAAGTTGCCATTTGTCATGTTTCATTCCGGCATAATTCCGTACGTGTATAAATAGATTAGATTAATGTTAAATGAGCCGGTAATCTGATAATTTGTATATTTAATACCGTATGTATGTGTGTTTTTATTTAGCAGTGGCGTAGGTACATTTGGGTATAATATTATAGCAATATATAAGTATTACATGTATACGATTTAAGCCCCTGAAATGGATATAATTAAAAATACAGGGTTTTTTCAGGATTGCTTGGGGGTTAAAATCAGCTTGTTTGATCCCTAGTGGTCATAAGAGGGTTTGGAAGTTTAGGACAGGCTGCTATATAATTGGGATAAACTCTGGAACTTTTCCTTTAATATGTCTGTATCTTTTGGCTCATAAGATTCTTTAAAAATAACTAAAATGTTAATTTTAATTTCCATCTATAGTATACAGGGTGTTCCATAAATAATGGTGAATAATTTAATAGAAGATTCCTTTTAAAAAAGAATGAGTTGCCCAAAAAAGTTAAAGCGTTTAAAAAAAAATCAAAATGTTGCTGGTGGCGCCTTAAAAAGTTAATTTTAAAATTTGTCATATAAAAAAACAATTGTCCAAATTTTGTTCAAACCGAAGAATAAATGCTAAATATATGGCCAAATTTTAAAAAAATTACATTAAGCTTATCACCCTGTATCTTGGTTGTTTTGGACTTTCGGAATAGAAAACTTAACTTCACCTCATCTTTTTTAAAGGAATCTACCGTTAATTTATTTACCATTATTTATAGGACACCCTGAATATCTTAACAAAATCTGGAACTAAATAAATTTTATTGAGAGCTAACAATCTGGGTATGTTATTGATAGTGAACTTTCCAGGCATATGGTGGATGCTGTTCTGAGATATTCCTATGCCCTATGATTTTAAAAGATATTTCTAGAGCGCTCTGAATAATTAAATATCTCTAATTTTTTTCTTAAGTTAATCATTATTTCCAGCTGAGTTGAACTTGAGAAACATTACAATAAAATAACTTATATTTTCTTTACATACAGGGTGTTTCAGAACTATGCGATCAAACTTCTAGGGGTTATTCAGTACATCATTCAGTGGATTTAATGAATTTAATTTTTGCCTTTTGTACTAGATATCATCATAATAATTATCGAAAATGTCTTCCTCCAACCTGTATACACCGATTTAAACGTTGCACGTTATTTCCGCGGACTTGACTAAAAATTTAATATTCGTTTTGAATGGTTTCAAATGCTGCTATAATTCATCCAATGAAGTGTTGTTCTGTTTCTACTGGAGATTCGTAGACCAATGACTTTACATTGCCCCACAGGGAAAAATCTAGCGACGTTAAATCGGGTGGCCTAGAAGGCCAAGAAACTGCTCCAACTCTGGCAATCCAAGGGTGGCCAAACCGCTGAGCTAAATCCTCACGTACTTTTACAGAAAATCATCAATAATGCCTGCTCATACGTTGACAGATCAATGTTGCTGATGTTGAAAATCATCAGCTATAAAATTTTTAAACATTGATATTGACATTTTGAACAATTGTTTTGATGATATCATGTACAAAAGCCAAAATTAAATGCATTACATCCTATTTAGGCGATTCATCGTCTTTAAGGACTGTAGTGACACTTTTCCGGACATGGGTTTCCTATAAGTACTCAAATATTTTCTAATATCGCACTGAATTATCCCTAGAAGTTTGATCCCATAGTTCTGAAACACCCTGTATATGCTAAGGATATTTTAGAGATTTATGCTTAAGATATCAATTTATAATATGCTGGAACATACCTGATGAAGGTCCCATTGGAATGTTCTAGTGAAACTTTCCAAAAATATTAGTGGTCGGCCGTGATAAGCGGGTTCCTTTAATCTATATTATGCTGTATGCTAGGCTTAAGAATTAAATAGATAGAGATATATAAATATATTTAAAAAAGCAGTATACCTTGAACATAGTTAATATAATTTGATAAATAATTTCATATAAGAAGGTTTCCTGAACCTGACAAATTTTCTTAATTAAAGGCAATTGCATTAACCACGATCGAAGATCCATAAAATCTGCAGAGATCATTTTTCACATAACTTAGGAGTTATTTAAAATATTTTCATAATTATTTCACACTAATGTGAAATAATTATTTTCACATTAGTGTGATCCTTAGTGTTTAGTGTTAATTAGTGTGATAGATGTGCTATCCTGAGGACGAATTTTAGGGTAAAAACGTGATTATTGATTAAGGATTCCAGTATTTACGACAATTTTGGTTGGAGCACAAATTTTGAAAATATTTCAAAAATTTAAGCATATTTGATTGATTGATTGATTGAAGAGACTTACTCAAAGAAAGAGCATTTCTTGCCTATAATAACTTCATGTAAGATTTCTTGTAACTCAAAAGGCTTTTTAAATTAGAGGCACTATTGTCAATTAGGGTCCAAAGGCCACCCATACTGCAACAAAGAGATTTTCAATCAATAGCAGATAATTGAGATTCAGTGAATGTTTCGGAAATATCCAAATTGCTAACACAGATCATTTCCTATATGTGCCCGGAATGGTCACAAGGATTTCAAAACGTTCATTATGAGCAATAAGGAATCATTTTTTAAAAGTATTTAATATTACATGAACATTCTGTCATTAAAATAAAAATTCATAATTTTCTAATTAGGCATTGGGTTTTTGAAAGCTGTGTAAAGTAATTATAAATTTTATTTGGTTTTTATTTAATTAGCAGGGTTTTATTACCTAACAGGTTTAATTCTCTCCATTGTTCATTAACATAACTATTTTAATTTTTTTTATTTCAATAAGCCATTTTTTTCCAATCTAATAGCGTTAGCTGTAATGTTTCTTAGCTGCTTATAATAATTCCAGTACTTTAATCTCAGCCTGACATTGTCAGTTAATCAAGGACAATATTTTTATTTGTTTCCTTCCTTATCTTCAAAGGTGCAGGTATATTAGAAATATCCAGAATAGAACCGGTAAGAAAGTTTACTTTTTCATCTATATCGTCTATTAGATAAATTAAATCCCAGTGTAGATGAATTTCACTTACTGAGCGATATTTAAGGATAAGGATATATAAAATTTGCATAAATTACCATATGATCTGAAATGTGTATGTTCTGTTACATAGCATCTCCTTCTGTTACTGTAGCATCCTGTAAATAAGGTAAATTACTACACAATAAGTCAATTAATGATGAATTGCTGTTTGAGATTCTTGTAGTTGTATTAATGATCTGCTCCAAATTAAAAATGTCTAAAATATTTTTTTTAAATTTTTTGTATATTAATGTTAGATAAAAGGCTTAAAATGGTGTGATATTTTAAAAAAAATCTATTAAAATATCTTTAAAATAGATAAGAAGTTCATTCAAGCAATTTGTATTGGGAGGTCTATAAATGTATCCTACAATAATGTCCCGCTCCTGACAATAATTTTTTATTCATAAATGCTCTATAGATTCTAAACATTCACTCAACATTACACAGTAATGAAAATCACATCTTACATAAACTTCCACCCCTCCACTGTGCCCCAGCCGGTCTTGTCTAATACAATGATAATTATCAATTTTAAACACTGTATCCAGAATATTCCCAGTTAACCAACTTCCTAAGATTCCAATAATAGAATAGTTATTTTGTAAAACGTCAAATTTATTGATAAAAGATCTTACATTTATGAGTGCCAGCCTTAGCGTTTTAATAAAAAAAAAACAGTTATAATCTTAGAACATTGAAAGGCCTTTCAATGTTCTAAGGTTATAATCCTATAAACCAATTTAACTTAAATACTATTTAATACCTATAGCAAAGATATCTTAAATATTGTTTCTATAGGGTGTCAATTTGAATACTTCCCACTCTTATTATTTCGAAACGGATTAGGTTTTTCGAAAATCGCTAGGACACGTCAATTTTATTATCGAGGGTGAACAATTTTTTTATAGGAATCACTTTGTCTCTTTTAACCAATTTCCTACCAGTTTTAGGACATTAAAAGGCCTTGCAATATTCTAAGCTACCAGTCAATGTCACTAGGTATTTAAGTCAGGTCAAATTTATTGCGATAATAATTAGTAACTATGATATACACCCTTAGGCAAAGAATTGAAATGATTTTTATGGCGAGCAAGAAAGATGTGCAGAAAGAAGAACGGCAGAAGATTTTTATTACAGAAATCCTAATTTTAATGTCACAGATACATTTTGGACTTAGTAACAACATTTCCTGAAACGGGTTCAGTTGGAAACAAAAAAAGCGCAAATCAGCGTGTTTTAAACGAAGATGCTCGAGTAGAGATTTTGGGAACATTCGTTGCAGAACCCACCAATTCTCTCTGTACAGTATCACACATCTTACTGGAATATCACATGAAACTGTACGAAAAGCATTAAAGTTACATAATTATCATCCGTACAAGATGCAAATTTTATAGGAACTTCATGAGGACGATTTTGATGGAAGAACACACCTACTTGAAGATGTAATTGATCTGGAAAATCAAGTTGGTGTTAACATTTTGCAAGAAAACGAACTGCACCGCATTATTTTCGGCCAATGCGAGAGTGGCTGAATAACAGATTCCCTAATCAATGGATTGGTAGAAGGAAACCGATAGAATGGCCTGCTCGATCACCAGATCTAACGCCTTTAGATTTTTTTTATAGAGACATATAAAAACGGTTGTTTACAAAATATAGAAAAGTTTAATAAAAATAATATTAACCTAAAAAGACATATTTAGATAAATAATCTTAGCTTTAACGTAATTAAAACATTTACAGGAATAAGGTCTAATAATAAGTAATTTCCAATGTTTAATCCCTTAACTCTTACTGACACTTAAGATGTTCGAGAGGGAGGTTCTGGGGTGTGCTTGTGTTTATATAAATCTAGCGATTTTATACAAACCTAACCCGTTTCGAGATAATAGGGATAAGAAGTTTTCAAATTGACACCCTCTATATTTTTATCTTTAACTTTTCTACTAGAACCCAACTTTCTGGCTTATGTATTATAATAATAGTGAAAGGTATATTTAACAGTGGGACATTATCAATAACACCTTTACAGGTTATTCTTGGAATATCTCACGAATTTCTTATATCTCAGGTGAAAAATTGTAAACCTAAAGATACCTACGCCTCTGGCAAATCGCTTAATATCGCGCAAAGTGAGCGCGAATCCAAAACACCAATTCATTCCGCTGTCAGTTTGTTATAATATTGAGTGTTTCCATAAACAGTGGTCCCGAACGCACGGCCAAAAATATCCCATAGCCATTATACGAAGATATCCCGGTGTTTCTGTTGTGACGTTCCGGCAAATGTTTGGATCCTTTGATCGAAAACAGACCTCTAGAACGTTTAATCCGATCACATTTTTTTTGGCTGTATTGTATCAATGATCGTGTTTTAGTGTAGATATGACAGGTTTTTGGAAAACCTCTTTTAGGTGCCTATGGTTCTTTGGTTGCTTGGTGTCCTGCTGTCATGGCCAAGATATTTTTGATACCGATGGTAAGTTAGATTTTCAAAATTGTTCGTTAATATGTAAAGAAATTATAGTTTTATTACTTGGCAAATAAGAAGCGGTAAAAGTGTCGTAAACTCGCGTATAATTTACGATTTGTTTTAACAGGAAGCCTTGTAATAACAAATAGGGAACGCGGGCGAATTTATTTAAAATTACAAGTTTGTGTTATCCACGTGAAGTGTTTGGGCCGCCTAATCTTTAAATTTAGCCATTGTTTAATTTATTATTTGATAAATGTGTCTATTTATTTGACCAGTTGGACGATTAGAATTATAAACTGCTTATAACAAACTCCTTTAAAATGTTTAAAAATTCCATATAGAATGTATAAAAATAAAACTTGATACCCGCCAAAGTAATGTTTTTTCTAAAATTAATTAGACCCAGATTAATTTTATTTGATTTTAATTAATATTTTTTTCATAATTAAAACAAAAAAAATCAATTTAACATTTTGGCAATAATCAGCTTTAATTAATTATTCCTAGGTGAATTGCAATAATTAGTTTTATTTTTTAATAGGGTTTTCCAACGATTCTCCCTTCACAATTGAACCAAAAGTGGAAAGAATCCGGGTGAAAGTGGGTACCCCCATCACTCTAAAATGTGCCCAAAACCACCAATTGGCCAACCATACTATATGGGAATATAAGGTAATTGATTGTGCTTTAAAAATTATGATAACTTTTAAGAGTACGAATTAGCAGTAATTAAAATTATAACCTAAGTAGCAGAGAACGACGTACAAGTATCGTAGGAAATTTTTCATGGATATTAATTTAGAATATCGAATATCCTACAAAATTAAGATTCCTGGAATGTCCAGTAAAAACTTTCCCAAAATGACACTCTAGGGTATTTTCATTCTTAAGGGAATAAACAATCATTATTCAAAATATCTGCTATACCGGATCAGATGCCTCAGGTGGTAGTCAACCCAACCCATCATCTGAGCCAATTAAACAATTTTTTTGCTGATTATCTTTATCAAGTTTGTCGAAAACGAGAAAACCCTTAAAGTATCCCAACCCTATTATTTTTTTTTCCAGGAATGCAGCCTCTCATACAAAGACATAGCCTGCAACTTAAAAGATCTCATGACCACCAACCCTACCGATAAGTTCTCGTGGAAAAAACGCAGTAACAGACACAGACTCGAAATCCATTCTACCAATAAAAACCATAGCGGCCTATACAGATGCGTCGAGAAAGGTTTTACTAAGAAATCCGTAATAATTGAAGTAGTTGGTAAGCCTCAATAACTCAACTGCCTCACTATAACAGCTAAACTTTCATCCATACAGGTTCAGAAAGCTACGAGGGTCCTCCACCCTCAGTCCAATCTTTAATCACCTCCAACCTGACCAACCAATTGAACATGGAGTTCACCATCCAGTGTAACGTTTCCAGCGTAATTCCTCCAACGATAATCTGGTTCAAGAAATGCTACGGTTCAAAATGCGATATCGAGTACGATGAGTTGTGCTACTGTCACCTGAACGTCACCACCACATCTAACAACATCGGGAACACTTACATCAGCAAAATGAACATTTTCAAGGCCAGAGATGTCGATAGTGGGTTATACGCTTGTCTAGCCGTCACAGAATATGGAAAAGACTATAAAAATGTCACTATTATAGTACCCGATTCGGGAACAAAGAAGAGTGCTAACTTATTGTTCTCTTTGTTGTTCTTGGTGCCTTTGGCGTTGGTGGTGTTGCCTCTGGTGTTGGTTTGGCTGTGTTACTTTAGAAGGAAAAAGAAGAAAGTGCCCGTTGTGGTGGTGGCAGAGAGACAGCAACAAAAGTTGTTACTTAATGGGGCACGTCACGATAGACACATTTACTAGTTTTAATTTGTATAGAAATCTATGCTGTGATATTTTTATTATTTTTGTAAAATAAATTCTAAGAGTATTACGTTTTTTTAACCATTATTAGAAGCATTTCAATCGTGCTAATGTTATCTCTAAATAATGATATGTATAATCATAATATGATATATGTCTGATTGTTGATAAAAATTCCGAAAAGCCCTTGATGCAGTGTCAAAAGCAGTGATTGATTCGCGTTTCATAGGGATCGGATTTGATTTATTAAAACTATATTTGCTTTGCACCAATCGATCAATTTAGTTTGGCGTGATTTCCAATAAAGAGGACATATCATTCTCTTTTTTTGTCATTTATTTAGTGATTTGTATAAATAAAAGTATTGATAAATACTCTTATCATCAATGAAGAGAGACTTTTAACTGATACACACACTTTTTTATCGTATTTTTTTTAAGAGAGTCCATAGGGATTCCCAAGGAATAATTTTATATTTACAGGGTGTTCCAGTTTAAACGTCATTAATTTTAATACGTGATAGAGAATTTAAAAAGAAATAGACTTTTATTATAACATTTTTCTCAGAAATGTTTAATAACTTGGTAAAATGTTGGTCCATTTTCTCTAAGTCTATTTCTTCCTAAATTCTCTATCATATATTAAAATTAATGACGTTTAAACTGGACCATCCTGTATACTACACCGGTTTTGGTGCATTAAACTGTGCTCATATTAATTCAAAAACTATCATAGACATTTTTATCTGGATTTTACCCAGACTTGGGGTAGTCTCTAAGGAACAATTTCATCTATTAAGAACTTTTTAAGAGGTTCAGATATACAAGGGAATAAAACCTTGGAAATTATAACCTAGAAAACCCTTTGTAATGCAGTAAATTTCCAGCGTGTATTGATCAAAAAATTGTCCGAACATTTTTATTAATGATGCCTTATTTGATTGTTTTTATTAAATTTTAAGTCATTTGACCTTCTTCCAAGCAGTTAAACTAATTTTCAAACTCTCAGAAGCAAATTTAAGAACTTTTTGTTACTTCCAGGCAGTTGTGGTCATTTTTCAGTTCTTCAAAGCGGTTTTCCTCGAGGAAGTTTCAAGAATTTTCGTATTTGAAACGTGACTTTAACTGCCTGGAAGAAAACTGTACATTACCGAATTGGGTGGAAATTTAGTTTTACTTTGGGCTAATTTAATTATCTGCGCCGATTAACACAATATTATATTAATTAATTGATATTATCTATTATCCAGCAAACCTCAATCATATGCATACCTGAATATTGCCTGTCCTACATCTAAAATCGTACTGCTGCTGATTTAGAAATTAAGGAAAGTGGAACATTTTAAATAAATATTTAGAAAATTCGTTAATTGAAGGTTACATGAAAGTGTTAGACTTTTTTTGATCGTAGGACCAATCCTAGCTGAAATATGCAGTCATTTCTTCAAGTTGTCACTTTAAGGCAACAAGGGCTTTTTGCAAATTTAAATCTTGGATATCTTGTAAACTGCTGATATTACTGGAATGTCTTATAAGAGTTTCTTAAAGGAAACTCAATTTTATTCAGTTTGGTCCTAGGAAAAATGTCATGGGATCAATAGCAATGGAGATATCACATAAAATATCCAGGTTGCCTCTGCAAGTGAAGTGTGATAGTGAAAGTAATTAAGTGTAAGTGATTAAGGTCACTTCTTTGCAATTTAAGTACTGAATATCGTGCACACTGTTGTTTTTACAAGAACATTTTATGAAAATCTTTTAAAGAATATTGAATTATCTTGGATTTTGGTCCTAAGAAAAATATAATGAGATCAATGAATCAATCATCAAGAATGTTTTATAAGAGTTTCTTAAAGGAAAATGAATTTTTTTTTATTTTGATCCTAAGGAAATATCATAACTCCAATAGCAAGAGAGATATCACTTAAAATCTCCATATTACCAATTCTAGGGATTAATCACTTCTTAGAAGTTTAATTCCTTGATATGGTGCACACTGTTGCTTTTACAAAAATGTTTTATGGTAGTTTCTTAAAGAAAATTGAGTTTTATTCCATTTTAGTCCCAAGAAAATTAACGTAGGATCAATAGCAACAAAGATCTAAAATAAATGGCACAGGTTGATTCTGCAAAACATTAATCACTTCTTTGAAATTTAATCCCTTGACATCGGGCAAACTTTTGCTTCTACAAGAATGTTATAGAATAGAAATTTGGAATTATTCATTTTTTGAGTTACACTAATTTTAATTTTTTCGACTATTTTTGTTAAACTTATGCAGGCATTAAAGCTCATTTTCAAACCCTCAGAAAATATAGCCATAACAGGTATCTGCAATAACATGGAACAGAG
The DNA here is from genome assembly GCF_022605725.1 of Anthonomus grandis grandis. Lineage (NCBI taxonomy): Eukaryota > Metazoa > Arthropoda > Insecta > Coleoptera > Curculionidae > Anthonomus > Anthonomus grandis. The sequence continues at coordinate 13,894,637 of NC_065562.1, forward strand.
TAAAAGTTTTAAAGAAAGTTTTTGAGGGAAATGCTTTAAAGGTGCTGAAAGTAATAGACGCCTCACTTGGTAAGAGTGCTATTGGTTCTGTTAAGTTACAAGAAAATAAGGGAGAGAAACCTTTGGTTTTGGTAGCTATGTCCAACTGGGCATTGAAGAATGAAATTATGTAGAAGAAAAATGCTGCTGATCCATTAGATGGTGTAAAATGTAAGATTGAAGGTGCAACAACATATATGTTAATGAACAATTAACCCCCATCTCATTTAACATTTTGCAGGAAGGTAATAAACTAAAAAATAGGGTATAGTTTTGTTTGGAGTAAGAATGGTTGTATCTTCGCTAGAATGAAGGGGGTGATAAGCCAATTAAAATACATAGTGTGTCCCATTGTTAGGATATACTTAAGTAGTTTAAATAACGTTAGTTTTTGCTTCTATAGGTAATTGATGATCATTGATGATTTGACAGGTATTAACACATTTAATAAACCTTATAGCGGTCTTAACGTTTTTCATGTCAATGTATATTATTGTAATTGTAATATTAGTAAAAATTCTAATAATCTTAAAATATACCTTCAATTCCTAAATAAAGATTTTGTATTTGGTCTATTGGAGACTACCAATATCATGCAAAAACATCATAGTTTAAATATTCCTGGATTTCATCCTTGTTATAACAAAAGTTGCATTCACAAGTGTGATGGCTTTGTCATGTATATAAAAGATGATTTATTTGTTAGTTCAGAAGTAAATATCAACTGCCTGGAATAAAAACAAAAATATCTTTTAGGCAGTTAAGGTTCATTAGATCTGAAAATAGTAATATCAGGGAACTTAAGTAATTAACTGCCTGGGTTAAATACACAATTTTATTCTTCGAGGTATTTGAGGATTATTTGGTTGTTAAGTGGGAATATCAGAAAATTCAGGTTATCAACTGCCTGGAATAAAAACAGAATTCTTCCAGGTAGTCGAGGTTCATTTGAATATTTTGTGAGAAAATCAGGGAATTTAGATAATCAGCGGCTTAAAATAAATTCACAAATATTCAAAAAATTTGAGGCTCATTTGATTTTCAAGTAGAAATATCAGAGAATTCAGTGATCAATGGCCTGGCATAAATACACAAATATTTCAAGCAGTTGAGGTTTACTTGCTATTAAGTAAGAATATTAAAAAATTTAGGTGATCAACTGCCTGTAATAAAAACAGAATTCTTCCAGGCAGTCGAAGTTCATTGGATACTTAAGTAGGAACATTAGGAAATTCAGGTTATTAATTGCCTGGATTAAATACACAATTCTTTAAGGTATTTAAGGATCATTTGGTTTTTAAGTAGAAATATAAAGGGAATTCAGGTTATCAACTTCCTGGAATAAAAACAAAAAAAATTCTTTTAGGTAGTTGAGGTTCATTAGATTTTAAAATAGAAATATCAGGGAACTTAAGTAATTAACTGCCTGGATTCAATATTTAATTCTTCGAGGTATTTGAGGATTATTTGATTTTTAAGTGGGAATATCAGAAAATTGAGATTACCAACTGCCTGGAATAAAAACAGAATTCTTCCAGGCAGTTGAAGTTCATTAGATTTTTAAGTAGGAATATCAAGGAATTCAGGTGATTAACTGCCTGGATTAAATACACAATTCTTCGAGGTATTTGAAAATCATTTAATTTTTAAGTGGAAAAATCAGGGAATTCACATGATCTACTGCCTAAAATAAATACACAAATAATATGATATCCAAGAATTTTAGGTTCATTTGACTTTTGAGTAAAAATAGCAGAGAATTCAGGTAATCAACTGTCTGGAATAACAACACGATTCTTTTAGGCAATTCAGGTTTATTCGATTTTTAAGTGGGAATATTAGAAAATTCAGGTGATCAACTGCCTGGAATAAATACATAAAAAATGCATTTTTCTTTCAGGAATTTGAGGATCATTTGCTATTTAGGTGGGAATGTCACGGAGTGAATAATTGCAGTTCAGTTAAAAGCCATGCTAGTTAAAAATACTATTGGTATTAGTTTTACTAGCTTCTGTCACTGTCCTAAGATTGATAAAGTAGATTTTCCTAAGTTGGGAAATTGAAATATTCCAAGCTGATATAATATAAATCTCTTAAATAAAAGGTGTAATAAATACTTAAATTGGATGCTTTCTAAAAGGTTTTGCAGTAAAATTAATATTGGTACTAAGGAACAAGGTGCTGAACAATGTCTTACCTGTCTTGATCACATTTTTGTCAGATCGAAGTGCAACTCTAAAGCTATTGTTTTTAAGGGAACGATTCTCAGATCATTTCTTACTTAATTAAATTTTCCTAGCTCTCACTTATAATAGAGATATTATATCAGAGATATAGAGAGAGATATAGAGATATTATTATATGAGGAGGTTCAGTGCAGTATGTAAGCCACAAGGTATTTATACAAGGTAAGACTTTTATTTACCCTATATATTAATGGTTTGTTTTAGGTTATTCAAGGGATACTTACCTAATTATTAAAGATAACAGATGGGAGAGGGTCAAAAGTAAAGCTGAGTTGATGAACTCAAGGATATAGGATAAAAAAAGGATATTTGTGTATTAGGTCATAAGTAGATCTATCCTGCCAAATTTCACTACATTCTGTTCACATAATTTTGATTGTCTAAATTACGATCACTGCCAGTGTAGCACTAGGATTAATTGTGTAAATACTTTAAAATATTTAGAAGTGTATTTTGTCATTCTACTTAAATGGCATGTTCATATGGATATTATGTAATAAATAGAATATAGTAAAGTAAATTTCTTAAGACGGTCTTTGTCGAAAAAAACAACCTTGTCATAGTATAAAACTGTATGTCATAGTATAAAACTGTTTGAATTCAGTGATAAGTCTCCTATGCAGTAATAAAATTATAGACCTGAAGGATTTACAGCAACTATTAATCCCTTCCTTTGGCTTAAATAAACCATTCATTTACTAAAAGATATTTGCTTTATATAGCACTAGAAATGTACAATATTATGCCTCTTGAATTTAAAAGAAAACCGTATTTCAAAACTGTATTTTAAAATAAAGTTTTGGATCCTATTAGCAAGTATTGAACAACTGCTTTCCTAAATTAAGCATGTATTAGTATGATTCTCCTTTTGCTTCCTTAGTCGTTATGTTTGTTTGTCGTTTTTTCTCTTTAAGTTAATGTAATGTAATTAGATTATATTAGGTACTAATATTAGCTTGTAAATATAATACTGTTTCATCACACACATTTTTTCCAAACTAGATATATGCATATTTTTGAATAGAAACACACACAAGCTTGTAAGTTCATCATGTTTCCAATTACATTTATAACTGCTTTGTAAAATTAATTTTGAAGTAAGTTTTAAGCTCCTTAGAAGAAAACCACTACTTCATTAAATTGAATAGTGGAAATGTAGATTTTAATATTATATTAATTAGTAAATAATTTCTAGCATCCAACAAATCTCCATCATGCATAGCTCAAAATTACCAGGCCAATTTAAAATCGTACTGCTTGGAAGAAACTATACCTTATGAAAAGGAAATTTGAAATAATTCAGTTTTTCAGTCTAATTTAACCACTTAGAACATTGAAAGGCCTTTCAATGTTCTAAGTTTAACCACTTTTTTACTAAGTTTACCCTTTTCGATTATTTTTATTAAATACTTACCCTCACAGGTAAATATTTTAAATAATTTGAGCTTCTGCAGGCATTAGAGCTCATTTTCATACATTCCAGACAGTTGAAGTCATTTTTTAGTTCTTTAAGAACCATGACTTCAACTGCCTGGAAAAAAACAATAGTTTTTCAATCCAATTTAATTACTAGTACAAACTAATTAAGGCTTAACGTTCAACCGATATCCCACAAAATTTATGCAAATCTAATTCCCACATTCAGTGGATATAAGAAAAATATATCGTAGGTGGGCTTAATAGTTCCCAAGCTATATTCACAAAAATTGTTTATTCTAAGCGTAAAGACCCGTCTGACGTAAGTGCAAATGGTTTTTATTACCTCGTTGAAAAGCACGTCACACCTGTCGTTGAAAAATCACCTAAATATTTTCGTCTGTTTTCTAAATATTTTGCCTTTTTTTCAAAATAAACGGACCGGCCATTTGGCTAGGATATTTCCGGATAGAATGGCGAAAGTCTATAACCCTTAAAACTATAAATATATTACATTAAAATATAAATTTCTTTCACTTAAAATTAAACTTTGGTGTATGCTGGGCCCTGATTGTGTTTCCTCTCCATATCCAGCTGCTTAATCCTGGCATAGGCACCGCTGGCAGCCAAAATTATAAAATTCGAAAACCACCATAGTAAACTTTTCGTCTCTTGATACCAATACGTCGCCAATACTGTTTGGGCGCAAGCTTTTGCTGTGCCAGAAATGTTGTGGGTCAGTGCTGAAGTATACTGTAAAAGTTCATTTTAAAGCACCTTCTTACTTACTCTTACTCGACTTACTTTTATCTGTAATGAGGTGAAAAACCCTATGGAAAACCCACACAAGCCTCCACCAATTAAAATGCTCCAGAAAAATAGTTCATTAATTCTTGGATAGCTAAATAAAACAGAAAGTTCACCACTAAATATTATAAGAGGAATGAACAGTATGGAGGCATAAATGTTGTTGGCATATTGCAGCAGCCAGATGTCGCCGTTAATATGTGGCATCACCTTTTTGGTTAAGATCGAAAAAAGTGATAAGGAAAATGATCCTATGATGCCAAAAATTGTACCAGCTACAGACAGACTACCTGAAAAGTGATGAATTATTATAAAAAGAGTAAGGTGCAAACTAATATACCTGCAATATTTTCTTGGTCCACTCCAAGCCAAAATCCCATAATAATCACTGCACAACAGAGCATACATTTCTTCGAAGTCCTCTCCCCCAAAATGAAATATGTCAATAAAACATTAAAAATGGTTGTTAACGATCTGCCTACATAATAAAATGCCACAGACACATATTTTAAACACAAGTTGTTTGAGGCTATCATTATAGTGAACATCAAGGAGACTGGAAAGATCTATAAAACATTATTGATAACTGTTTCAAACTAAATATGCTTAACTTACAGTTTTAATTGTTTTAGGATCCCAAATATCAGCCTCTGGAAATCTAAATTTATTTGGGTACAATCGACTGAGTACTTTATAGCTGTAACATATAAGGGCTGTCACTAATGTTTGGCTGAAGTTTATGAACATTGGGGCGTCCAGTTTTATGTGACTCAGTAAGGTTTTATTCATAAATACTGTTGATATTGAGACTATCCTGAAATATTGTTGCTTATAATGCAGTACTTTCTATCATTTAATCATTTTTTTAAATTGATTTTATGGTGAAAAACCATTAGGTTAAGGTGATTTTATTATGAAACAAGTTTTTTTTAATTGTCTCTTATTGGTTTATTAATAGCAACATTTGATTCAGAATAATATTTTAAAAAAGTACAAATTCCTTCTAAAAGGGATATTTTACAATTATGGATATTTTTTTTTATTGGACAATGAAAATTATTATAGATCTTAGGACCAAAGTAGTCAATTGATTTGAGATTCAAATTTGTCATACTATTGGGTATTCTTAAGTTTTGATCTGCATTAGTCCTAGTTGAAAATGAGTGATCAACATAGTTTCCTAACAAGAGTTTTTGATATATCGTCACTGTCCAGGCAAAATATCTTATGCGCTATTTTAGTAATTTTACAGGAAACGCAAAAAACGTTTATTTTCCATTATTTTTAATGAATTTTTGTTTTGTTGTGAAGGATGTATGGGGAAGAGGTATTGTTTTATTATTTTAAAGCCAATTTCCAAAAACTATTAATATTATGTTAAATAAAGGTCGCTTATGATATTTTAAAAATGCGTTTTGGGAATTCCATGGAGCTTAGGATATTTTTAATGTTGCTTGTATCAAAATAACTTGCGAATTATTTTTATAATATCGTAAGCACCAAATTAAAATAATTAGGTTTTATTACAGTCATGGTATCTTTATTTAAAAAAAAAACGACAGTAACAGCAGCAACATTAAACAAAACATTTCAAAAAATAATAATAAATTAAACGCCTTCGTCCTCTTCATCTGCGTCCGGTAATACGTCTATAATGTCCTGCGAATGTGGCAGACTAATGAATTCGGTGTGATAGTCCTTTGGAATAGCTGACTGCAAACATATTTTGCTGAGATCTTTGTATTTAGCCGCCGATATCGGCAGTAGGGAAGTGTAGCATTTATTAAGGGGCTTTCTTTCATTTTTAATAGTAAAGTGCTTTTTATTGGCTAACCCTTGCAAATAACTATATACTGAACTGTCATGTATTTTGGATTTACTGCTTCTATTTTTACTACCCGAATTTTGGAAATTTGAAGGGGCTTACCTTTGACTAATTTAGGTTTTTTGCTTCTAGTTTTAGTTCGTTTTTTCTTTAAAATTGATTCAGGTTGTTCAGTAGTTTCTGTGTCTTCAACATACTGGGAAAAATTAGAAACCCCTTTTGCAATGGTTGAATAGTTCAGAAAATTGTCATAGTTCAATAAATTGACGAAATATGGTCCGGGTGTGTGCCTTGCAAGACTTATAGCAGATTTCCACATTGAAGGTGCATAATTGATTTTTTTTTATATAAATGATTCTATAGTGGAATGCATAGAATCAACAGGCATGTATGTATGGCCGGCAATTAGATAGTTTAATGTGATTTTTTTATGTGAATAGATATTTTAAGAAATGTGTTAATCATTGCCAAAACTTGTTTGTTTTTATTTTGTCCACTGCAATTATCGCGGAACGTTCGGATATTTCAGGAGAAATACGTTGATCCAAAAGTTCAAGGTATTTTTGTAGGGCAGTGCAAACTTCGTTTGAACCTTTTTTTCCCAAAGTCTCATTCTACAGGAAACAAAAACCGTTTTTTGTTATACTTTCATATACCGTGAAATTGTAAACAGCTAATTTACGAGCATAATATAAAAGTATACTGTTTCCGTGTGGCGTAGTTAACACCTTGTGCAGATCAAAAGATGCACACATGAAATTTGGATCGCAATTTTCTTGATCTTTTTTAAATTTATCACGACTGTTTTTTTTATCTCTTCTCTATGACGCAGATAGTTTTCTAAATCTGCTGCTTCTACATTTTTTTCGCCTGTACTTAGGACCCTTTCACAAAGACTGCATTTATCTTTTTTTTTACATGAATGCCTAGATTGTAACCTTTAAAAATCTTTAAAAACGTTGCTCTGCTCACTGGATCCATTTTTTGCATTTTACAATCTTCCTTATACAATCTGTATAGATTTGAAAAATTTTCAATTTCAGAAAGCGGGATGGCACCACTGGTATTTTATTAATAAAATCATTGACATGTTTAATAGATTGCTCAGATGTCTTATTTTTTGGTGCACAGCGACCTCGCGAGTCTTTTTTAATCATTCCTGTCTTAGAAATATTGTTTATGGTTTGTCGCAAAGACATTTGACTGACATCCAGGGTTTTTAGTATGAACTGCTGACAAACTCTTTTTTGTTCTCCTTATACTGTTAAGTTATATTCTATAGTTTCTTTGTCGCTTGGAATTATTATTCTTGGTACGTTTTCTTCCTATTTCTTTTTGCTTCATACATTGAATTAGCCAACTTTTCTTTTCTTCATAGGTCTCAAGTTCATAATAGGCATTAAATATTTGCTTTCTGTCAGTTTCACTTACTGATTTACAATTATTCTGACATTTTTTCCCAGCACATGGAATCGGCTTTACTGCTTTATTTACACCAGAACTCTTTAGTTTCTTTTTTTCTAGCCTTTTATTTGGTTTTTTGATTTTATATTTGGACAAACCAGTGCTAGCCTGATCACTGCTTTGATCTCCTGAACTAATGTCTTCTTCATTTTTATCATTATCTTCTCTGTCAAGATTCATAGCCATTTCTTGTTTATCATCTGTGGATTTATTGTTCTGAAGAGTTGTCACTGTTTGCTAAAAGAAAAATGTCCTGACTGTAGTTTAGTATTGATTAGGAAATAATTTATTAGTGTTAATCTTAGCAAAGAATGTATGTACCAGAAGAAGTTACCTTAGACTGGGGATTATAACTTTCTATACTTAAACTATTATTATCGAATGGAAACGTCATAATTTTAGCACTTATTGTTTCATTGCAAGATGGTTCCAGAACACTTTCGTTCATCAGGAAGTCAAGGTTTGATACACCAGTAATATTGAGGTTAGCTGAAATTTAATAATAATAAAGCAATTATTAAAAGAAACACACATAACGTGTTTGATGTGTCTAGCTTTATCCTTACCTACCGCAACACTGAATGAATTCATGGCAATACTATTTTCCTCATTAGAAACAACTGTTCCATTTGGTTGTATAATAATAATAGGGATGTTGTCTTTATCAAGGTCGGTAGTTTCAGCGGCTCCTCCTGCTAATGGTTCATTGATAATAACTTCTTGATCACCTTTGGGTTGCAGAGATAACTCTGGATTTTGCTAAAAAATGGTCAATGTTTGTTGGATTTTGCATACGTCCTGTTAGAGTGGAGTTCTCACAGTTACCTCAGAAATAACACTGTCAATAACATTTTCGAGAATAGTGTAGGTCATAATTGTTTCTGGATCATTTTTAGGTTCGTCTCCGTTTGTTTGTGAATGTACCGTAGCTTCATGTCCCGCTAATTTATTAACAATAATTTCTTGATCAGGCTTGGGTTGAAAGGATAATTCTGGATTTTGCTAAAAAAATCAAATTTTGTTTTCCGTTTTTTCTACTTTATAAGATTGTGCATACGACGTATTATGGTTGGAGTTTTCAGTTGCTTACCTCAAAAAAAACATTGTCAAGAATAGTCATGGGGTCTGGAGCATCTTTAGATTCGTCTCCCTTTGTTTGTGGGAGTACCGCCAACGTCTAAAAATTTATTATTATTTACAATAATAAAATGGCACCGTTTGTTAATTGAATAACATTAATTTAGTTAATTAATTTTTCTAATTTATCATTATTACGCGAATTTAATTTAAAAATAACGTACCTTTTGAAACATTGTTGTTCCGTCGGAAAACTCTTCGTTTGTGAGTCGCAATTTCAGGGTTTCAACAGCTTCTTTACTTTTATATTAATACACAAATTCCTTGAAGAGATTCAGACACCGTAAGCCCCTAGACATTTTTAGGATAAATAAATAACAGTATAACAACAAAACACACTAAAAACACGTCCGCTTTCCACGAGGAGGGTTTAAAAACTGATTAGTTTGGTCGTTACGATTATTTAACATCCGACGAGAACCAACGTGTCTGATATACCACGATTTCCAATATATCGTAAGCGACTGGCGGATACGTTTATTTCTACAAATATTTGGGCGGTTGCGATATTTCATACCCTAATGTTGGCGCAAAACATAATGACAAACAAAACAAAAATATCATAAGCGACAGGCGGATACGTTTATTTATATGAATATTTTGGGCGGTTGTGATATTTCATACCCTAATTTTGGCGCGAAACATAACGATTAAAAAAACAAAATGTCGTAAGGGACGGGCGGTTACAATATTTATGCTGAATCTTTTAGTAACTGTTTAAAGAGATTCGCTATCGAATAAAATGTAAGCGACACAGGCTTACGATATTTTACATATTAAACGTGCATACGATTGTAAATTTAAAAAATTAAATTATGACGTTCTGTGACCTTTGGCGCTAACGATGTTTTTTCTAAGTCGATGCAGCTCACCTAGACAATTCCGGAAACACCAATATCGCAATTTTGCAAAAAATGTCGCTTACAATACTTTGCCTGGACACTGACGATACGAAAAAACAAGCATTTAAAACATACATTAATTTTACATGTAGGATATTTTCCTTATAAAGTTCACATTTAGGTGTTCTCTTATTTCTTCGAAACATATTTAATATAGTTTTATATAATTTCTAATAGTGTATTCTCATACATCCTCTTACATGAAATAAACAGAATACTTTTCCTGTTCTCAAAGTGGTGCCAATTTTTAAAAAGAGAGAAAAAAAAATTACAGGCCAATATCACATTTGCCTATAATATGTGAGTGATCGCTGAAGTCATCTTAACCGTTCAATCGATCGACTGTCATTCTGGTCAACTGGCTTTTACCCTGTGTGAATAATTAATTTTTGTAAACATTCGTCTCGAGAGTAAAACTCAATTAAAATTTGTCTATTAATCATAAGTTTAATTTTAAGTTTCGCAGTGGAAAGGCACCGAAATAAAGAATCTTACGACCCAAATCCTAATTTTATTTTTTCCCCAGGATGGCTGGTTACACAATGCATTTATTCTTTTGATGAATATCTTAATTCAGATTTTAAGATGTTGTAAGTGCATTATTTTTAATCCTTTCAATAAATGTGGCCTACGATAAATGTGGGAAAACATTGATAGTTTTTTGTGAAAACATTTTAAAGCCTGATTTATATCATGTGAAAACAGGATATATTTTTTTTGGGTTAATAAAACATTTTACATTATTAATTAAACAACACTTTGTTAGACACAGATATAGGGTCACCAGCTTTACTAGAATACATGTACTATTTATATAATGGTCTGTATCTTTACTTTTCACAAAAATCTTTTATATTTACCATTTTTTTACTTGATATTGATTTATTCTTTTAACTCTAAACATCAATCAATAAATAAATACAACAATTATGGATCATATAAGTAGAAAATATAAATTTGTTTATTATAAGAAAAATAGGACCTGCATGTACAAACATTTTTGACAACTACACTTTAATTCACCAAAGAGACAAGTAAACTACTTGTACAGAGGAATAAAATTATTAGAAGTCCTCAAGTCCTTGTTGGGCAAACATGATAAATTTAAAAATAACGTCTTGAACTTATATAACAAAGATAAGTATGGAATTGAAGGCCTATAAGATAAGGGGCAGTCAGTACTTACCAATAACCACTTACAACTAAAAATATAGTAATATATTTCCTTAACAAGCTGTCTTTCTGGTCCATTTTTGCCCTTTTGTTTGCAGCAATAAAATCAATTCAATGAATGAACTGTTGGTTGTACCTATCTAATATATGTTGGAGATATATCCCAAGTGGCTTTCCTTAAGTTGCCATCGTCACAATATTTAAAAATTTCGCCTCTGTTTGTCGGTATTTTTTCACCTAAAACAAACTTGTTTTCGTGGCTGTCAGATAGCGCGAATTGAGGTTATGCGAAACGTCAATGTCAACGCTCTCTTCTTTTTTTTTTCTCTGGTGGCCTTTGCTATAATTTTATCATTGTCATGCCATAGATGCCCGATAATTTATAAAATATCAAAAACGAAAGATTTCAATTTTTTGAAACTGAAATTATAGAAATAAAAAATATTGCGGTTAAATAAAACCGTTTTTTGGACTTTGTTTCCTGTGGTCCCACGCCCATAAACAGTTCCTTCCACTGTTTCTGGCGATTCCATTGGCCGATTTTCGTGCGGCCTTGCCGATACCCGCGGAATTTCTTGGAGTTTTCTGAAAAGTCCCCACCAGTAACCTGTTACTCAATGTTTTAATGGAATTAATTTAAAAATTATTTTTTATTGATTTAGTTATAAGGTTTTAAGTATGGACGTGTGTTTTAAGCAGGTAATTAATTATTTTATGTTAGTAACTGTTGAGTACCATTATTTTACCACATTAGGATTGTAATTGTTTTTATATATTATTTAGTTAGGACTTTTTGTTTAAATGCTCTTATGGTTTTATATATCACGGTATTTATCGGGTTTTGTGTTATAAAGCCGGTAAATGCGCGCGCTTTAATAAATTCAAAGAAAACGCGTTCCATATATTTGGCAACGTGGACGTGTTTCGTATCGAAGAACGCACTTTTCGTTTAGTTTCGTCACCACCGTTCGTGTCGGTCGCCATGTTTACGAGGGGCGATTCGACCTTGTGAGTGTTAAAATGCTAAAAATATCGAATATACGTTACGATTTCGTCTTAGCGTGAAGTATCCAAATATTCCTTAGAGTCTAAATTATCTTTTGGTGGTAATTTTATGTGCGGATGGCTTAGCCCCAGCTAGATATTTCCAGATTAAAAATATGGTAAGTGGCATCGAGATCCGTACGGGTTCAATATGGCGTCGCTATGGCAAAGTTTCTTTGTTTCTTATTAAATTTCGAAAATTATTATTTACGTTTACACGCCATTTAAACCATTATTTGGGATAAATTCAACTGGAAAATGGGAATTTCACAATAAATCCCCGCGTAATATCAGCGTTTTTGTCGATATCCTCGCTCGAGCTAGATTTAAAATGTCAAAAATAATTTCCCGGGGTGCACACACAAACACGCTATTGATTTTCGGCGGTAATTTTTTTTTGTACTATTAAGGGATTTACCTTTTAAGCCACTTTACTAAATGCGGAATTATCTGCAGATGGTTGCGCAACATTTTCGAGCCTTGAATCAGTCAAACGTTTTAAATTTGTGGAAATTTTTCGCATACAAAATAGAAATTGGGGCGGCATTTTTTTGAACGATCATTATTTGCGACGTTGCCGCTTGTGCGGCGCTCCATTTTGAATCATTTCTATTAAATCATTATTAATAGCGAGAGTATTATTACAAGATTGTGGGTTTAGTTTTTATTTTATTCAATATTAGTTGTGGGTGTCTATTAGTGTCTATATTTCTTGCTTGTAAATGTGGCCACAGAGTTTCTCTAATAAACTTGCCACTTTCCGCATAATTTAAAGGCATACCAGCAATATGCCCCAATATATGTCTCAGGAATAACCTCCAAAAATCCTAGGACATAATGTGCCTTTTATGAAAACTTTATTGTTATGGCATCAGAATTATAAGAAGATTAATGCTAAACAATCCAGAGCTAAAATGTTATCATTTAATTACAAGATTATGGAAATTATTCCTATATTACTAAATGTGGGTGAGCAGTCATCTACATTTCTGGCTTGTTGCTTTGAGGAATCTCACTGGATTTTACAGGAAAAACTTGTGGACCCCAGTGATCTTTTAGGGTATATTTCTTACTTTATTATGTATATAGAAGAAAACTATATTTCCAATTTAAATATTTATCATAAAATAAAAATGAAATGACTCAAAGAGATCAAGTTACTTTCACAAAGATTTAATTTTTTTATCTCTGTGGCACTGTGCTATTCTAAGCAGCCAGCTTTTTTTATTGAAACTTAAATTAATTAATTAGTTCAATATTTTACACAGCATGGACCTATTTAATGACACTAAAGTATGTAGTTTTTAGTTTTTCTGCTTTGTATAATTAAGCATAAGTTGTCTTACTATTAGGAATTTCCTGTTAGACAATGTTTGGTAAATAAATCAACATATTGGCATGCAGGAGGTCATGCAAGAGTCAGCCTTTTTTCCTTTATTCCTAAAATAAACATCCTATTGGTATGAATAAATGACTCACTAATTAAACATATTGTGAGTCTTATTGTGTATCCTTTGGTCAAATTAGTTAATAGCTACGTTTATTATGATCAAATGATAGACTATAGCCGTTTTCTTTTGTAACTAAATCGAATCATGATTTTAAGATCACAATTTGTTTGTTCAGAAGAACAGGTTTCAATATTGTCATCTGAAAGAACTAGAGTTAGGATATCCTGATCCGAACAAAGTAATAATAAAAATTAAATGTTCAGTATGTTCAGAAATTTTCAAATCATGATTCGCCAACTGTTAAACACTAAACCATGCTAAAGAACATGATAAAAGAAACATAAGGTGTTGTGATCAGTTGATCTGGTCTGAAAGAAAGCGTTGTTTTTTTATTTAGTACAGCCCTGTTTTACAAGGATTGAATTTGAGGGTTAAATTAGTCAAGGATTATCTCTAGGATCAAAATGTCGGGTGAAGTGAGTTTAGATGAAGAATTATAGGACATAACTTCTAAATCTTTAAAAGTGTTATTGTTTAAAGATAATAAATATAAACTAATTTCTTTTTCAAGGCTTAAGCTTGTCCTCTGTATTTTCTTCTTTATTTTTGTGTACAAAAATAAAATCCTCGTAAGTAGTGTTGTAAAATGCTCGAGAATTTATTTTTCGAAAACGTTCCTCAAGCATGTTCTATTTAAAGTCAAAAAAAAGTCAAAAATAGCTTTATTGTTACATAACATCATCTGTTGTTAACAAAGCATTATATAAAATCTTAAAGATAGTTGACAACATAATCTTTTACAAAAATATAAAAATTTTAACAATTCTTACATACATAGAATATAGAACACACCCAAAGAAAGGGTAGTAAGAATTCACATTACGCTGCGCAAAACTCTTCACTGTCAAAAAATTGTATTTAAAAACTCGTCTAAAGGGGTAGGTGGTTAAAAAGCCTTCTGCCCCCGTACACAAAAGAGGACTTATATGAATAATACCGGGGTGGTATTATATGTATTATACTTCACTTTAAACCCCTTCTTCTTAAAAAGAAGGAAAACAATAATACTCCAAATTTTTTCAAACTATTTATTAAACTAAAATAAATTATGGAGTGAAGTTACAGGTCCAAAGTGTAAAATGCGAATCTGCTCACTTTTTGGGATAGGCAGAGGTAAAGAGAAGGTTGTTCGGAGATTGTAACCTGAGGAGGGGGGGCCAAGCTGATGGCGATATTTTTTGTGGATAAGACAAACAGTCTCTAAAATAAAAAGGCATGGCAATGTCAGGACAGAGTGTTATAAAAATAATGGCCTAAAGGGGCTACATATAGCGTATTTTTTGCAAAATAAATAGAGAGCTGAACAAATACTGCGAGCACACACCCCAAAACACAATACCGTATCTCAGATAAGACTCTATAATAGCATGGTAGGCAATTTTGGCCACATCAAGTCCCAGAGAATGTGTTATTACTCTAATAGCATAACAGTTGGATGATAACTTCCCTAATAAAGAGGAGATATGATTTTCAAATTTTAATTGCTTATCAATCGTCAGGCCCAAAAATTTGCATGTTTCAGAAGAACTTATTGTTTCATTTTGCAAAGTGACAGTTCCAAGGTTACATTTAAAAGTTAAAATATCAGTTTTAGAAATATTAAAAGTTAATCTATTAGATTCACACCATGACTTTACAAGAATTAAATCTTCATCAACGATATTCCTTAATCTCTTGGTGTCAGTGTCATGCCAAAGTAATGTTGTATCATCCGCAAAGATATTAAATTTGCCCCTAATTGGAATTTGAGAGATATCATTGACATATAGCAGGAACAATATTGGTCCAAGAACAGAACCCTGGGGTACACCAGCGTCCATATCCAGACGGGATGACATATCATTGTCAAAGAATACCCTTTGTGTTCTTCCAGATAGGTAAGAACGAAACCAGTCGAGAGCAACTCCTCTGAATCCATAGGTTTCTAGCTTCTGTAGCAGTATTCTGTGACTTACACAGTCAAACGCCTTAGATAAGTCACAGAACACCGCCGCCGCACTCTCCCCAGCGTTCAACCCCATGTACAGACTCTCCAAAAAAATTGAAAATAGCATCAGATGTACCCAGTTTCGTCCGGAATTCAAATTGCTGATGGTTAAGAACATTATGCCGTTTTAGAAATTCCATCATCCTAGTTTTTTACCAATCTTTCAGCAGAAGCAGGGCTATGGGTCTGAAATTTGATGAAATTTGATTTATTAAGTTAAACTTTCAAACAACCTATTTAGGAACTCTCCTCTGAACTATCCTCTCCCTCCTCGCTCTCGCTTGATTTTAAATCACTCAGAATTTCCGTTAAATCAAATTCAGACTCCTCAGACTCAGAAGAATCATCTTCAATGGTATTAATTTCAGCCCCAGATTTGGTAGTGAGTTTTATTTTTTTTTATTTTGGTTCCATTAAATTGGTAGAGGTGTTTGGCTGGCCAGTATTTAAGCTTATACTTTGATTCTTTAATTTTGTTTCTAAATTAATATTTGAAGCAACAAATGCCAATTTTCCCTCCCTCTCAGTGGTTAATCGATTTCTTTTTTTTGTGTGCAGGAAAGAATACTTGCTGAAAGTTCTTTCAGTGGGAGCCGAAGACAGTGGCAAAGTTAAAATAGCTAATGTGATAGTTTTCAATGATTTCTATGAATAAATAGATAGGCTTGTTCAAAGTAGTTGGTCTTCCCCATGTATTGTTCTAACTCAACCAAGATATTTTGGGTAATATCCTGAAAGTTCCGGTTATTTTCTGCCAACCAATGAATAAAGTCAATTCCTAAAAAATACATTAAAATCAATGAAATCATATTCAAGCAATGAATTTATTATTTGATAAATTAAAAAGCTTAATATTAATGTGTTTTTTTTTACCTTTTGAATCTTCTTCTCTGCTTAAAACATCTCCCTGAAATTTGGGATCTAATATATTTGCAGCATAATGTGCAGCTGACACCACTTTTTCCTTTCTCTCCTTAAGGAAGTTATGTATTTTGACCTCCTCATTTTTCAAAACGGGGAGCTTTGGGACTTCTATTTCAAAATTTTTTGAAGACTGTGAAATGCATTGGTTACTTTAGATAGGTGAATATGGTCTCCTTCGAGCCTATGAATCCACATAACAATTGGACGAAGAATATTGCACACTTTTTCAATTTTTATCCAAAATATATCTTCATCCAAACAGTTTTTTTTTACTTGTGGACTAAACTTTTGTCCAATTTCTTCAGTTATAACTAGTTGTTGTAAAGAACATTTGTTTTCTAACACTCTTTCTAAACAACCAAGTATCGATCCGCATCTTGTTGCCACAGGCAATTTTAAAGAAATTAAAGTACCGCGTTTTTCCATTTGAATCCTATTAAAAGTGGCCAAAATAATATGAGATTTTGTAACTTCTTTTATAATTTGTTTGCAATATCCTTCAAGTGACTTAAGAAAATCACTATTCATGATATCTCCTGCCAATAGGTTCAAGCTATGTGAAATACAGCCATACTCAACAATTTTTATTCTCTCATTCTATCTCAGTGGTGGCAATTTGGAGCTTGCCTTATTTTGATTCTGATAATTTTTCTGTCAGTGCTTAATCAATAATATTGTTGATTATTTTAAGACAATTACAAACATTTATGAAAAACAATGCTGGGATTCTCATTGATTTTATTTAAATTATTACAGCCAAGCCATGCAAGAAATCCTTTTTCCAATACTCACATTCACAGGTTTTTGCATTTTGATTTTTCAGCTGCAAAATCGTGGATAATTTTTTCACACAATCTATTGACAGGAACAAATCTACTGTCAATCACCCCAGTGAAGATCAGCGATAGTTTTAAACATGTTTTAAGGAAGGAAGTGATTGTTTCAGCACTACTGTTTGAAATAGTAAAAAATATGCCTATGCTTTTTCCATATCTAAATTCTTCCAAATTTTGCCACCTATTTTGCCTTTATAGTAAATTCGCCACTACAGTGTGCTCAAAATTTCTAATTATCAACCCTTATCAATTCTGCACATTTTTTCACAAATATTTGAAAAAGCTTTAAAATCTAGAATACAGATTACTTTGAGCAGTTTAGATTTAAAAATGCAAAATATACTACACTAGCAATTAGTCAATTAATAGATCTAATAAATGATGGGATACCTAAATAATGGCTCACTGAAATCAGTCCACACCACTCCTTCAGAACTCTTGCTATGAAACTAAAATACTATACATTTTTAGTATTCAATTTATGGAATTACACCTCTCTGGTAGATCTAGAAGTGGTAAGTTGCAATGGTCTGCAATCAGGTTTCAATCACTTGGATTATGGGGTCCCTCAAGGATCGGCGCTGGGCCAAGTTGATCTTTCTATATTAATGATTTTTAGAGTAGTAACCCTGGTACTGATTTTATCCTGTTCATAGATCTTACCACAGTGAGGAAGAAATATAGTAAATTTGCTGATCTCCGAATGGGTCTGGTCAATCTTGCTGATGCTAATCTAAAAAGCATGAATTCTAGTAAAAATCAAAAATTGTTTGTGATTACTTGTAATTTAGATTAGCAGGCTTTTTGAAATGAACCAGTTACTTTTCTAGGCATTAAAATACATTCTAAGCTTATCTGGGATGAACATGTTCATCAGCTTCTGGTGTCTTTGCTCATTGAAAGTTGGTCCATAGTGTATTTACTTAGGTTGCTTTGTCAGTCTATTTTGTATGTGTCCATTCAAGAATATCATACAGAATTCCTGTTTGGGGTCATGCAACCAATTATAGGCAGACTGTACAGCACATTTCTCTAAACTTAACATATTGACTGTTTTTAGCCTATAGACAATGAAATATACCTTGTCTCTTCCATGTTAAAATGATCATTCATAACTATGACACTTTAGAAGACGATACATGTGCATTTCACTAGAAATAACAATCATATACATACTGCATTTCATAGAATTAAATGCATTAAAACTGTTTGTTTCTTTGATGGGGCACTGTTCTACATTCACTAATTGCTACTTCATGTTAAAATGTAACCTCTTAAGTTTAGATGAAAATTAAAGCAGTAGGTACCTTGTATCTTTTTAGTATTATAAACATTTTTGTCTTTGCATCTCTTAATTGGATGCAAATTCAGGTATTTATAAAATAAAAATGAAAAAATAAAAAAAAACAACAAATTAGCTTGATTTCAAAAAGCCATGCAATGATTGATTGTTCCCCTGTATTCTCTTATTTCCTAAAGTAAACATCCTAATAGGCCATATTACTTTAAAAACCTAGATGTAATCATAATATAGTTTTTAAGGAAATAACACCACTAATAATAAGGCATACATTTAAAGACAATGTTGCCACTAAGTTGCCTGGTTCAGTCTGAAATCCTAAATTTTAACTATATTTATGACAATCTAGCCTCATCATGTTAGTACTTCTTACATATATTTATAATTTGTTAAGTCCTCTTCAATTTGGAGAAAATTTTGCCTTTGTACACCCTTTTCATTTTGGAAACTGTGAGTCTTATATTAAAAAAATTGGCATCGCCATTTACATCACCAAATGGAGTGTATATAACAAGTGGTGCCTCTAACCTTCTAAACCCAATACCTCATTCAGCATTGGTGAAAAAATAATTTATATTTGCAGGGATGTATAATCATTTAATTTGTGACATTAAATCTTGCATTACCCTGAAGCTCTTTCAGAGAAGGGTTCAAAATTTGCTTGTCGGAGGAGCTTATTATAGTTTGAATGAGTTTTGTGACAACTTTTAAATCGTATTTATGTGGGTACCTACAACCTGCATATTTGTTCTTTTATTATAATTTTTGACTTTTTATGAGATTCTTTGTATTTATAATCATATAATTTTCGCTTTTTATCAGGACATTATTTTATTATTGTGTTTAGTATATATATATTGTGTTTTTCTTACTGTAATATCTCTATTTCTAGCTTTGTTCTTGATAGTCTGGTTTATAACAATAATGCATATTTGATTTGATTACTATATCCCCTATTTGTTAAAAATTTATTCATTAATGTCTCATTGACGCCTGATGTATTTAAATTTTAAATGGTTATTTAATTTTAATTTTATTAATTTTACTGGTGTATTTAAATTTTAAATAGTCTATGAAATAAGAATTAGATATGGGTAACCAAACACATGGGATATAATTTTCTCATTCACTAGACAGTACTCATGATAATGCTTCTTCGGATACTCCTGTAAAAAATGTCTTCTTTTCTTATCAAAACTAACTTGGCAACAACAATAATAAAAGAAATTTTTAGTTTTAAGCAACAATTCTCATACCTCTCGAGCTACCTTTTAAGGCCAAGAGTTTTCCATTTCTTCCATAAATGAAGCAGTATTTTAGAACCATAAGGGCTATTTCTAAAAAATAAATATAAATTAGACCCAAGTAGATATTCATATTTATCACTTTTTGTAGCAGAAAAGTTACATATTTGCTTAAGAAAAATTGCAAATGAAAGGTGGAAATCAAGTTCAGAGTTCAAGAAAGTGAAAGCTGTATTCAACGTTGTTAATTTCAGACCCTCAAGGAACAGTCGAGTAATTCACAGGTTTAAATACAAATACCCAAGCAATTTTCCTTAAACATGTTTTATTAATAATGTACTTATGATGAAAATTACCCATAATAATTTATTAATTGATTACTTAGAAATGCATATTAATGGCCCTACAGATCACAATTGCTTGATACTATCAAATGCTTTTGGAGTATCAACCAATTGAGTATAAATGGAGTCAGGTCAACCAATTAAATAAAAACACCATGTGATGGGAATTATATACATATGTATGCAAATGGTCCAAAATTGTGTTTCAATCCTGCTTAAAAGTTGATTAAAAATCCCCTTGAGTTTTTTTCTCTTAGTTCTTCTCTCTCTGTCTTAGACTGTCATTTTTTGTTAAATTAATTGTTTCAGATGGATGTGAAAAATGGCACTGTTTTCTTTCCCTTAATTGTATACCAAAATATAATTTTAATTATTTTATTTATTAATTAATACACCGGATCCACCTCATTACAAAAAAATATAAGTATTTTTAAAAAAATAAATAAAAACTAAACTACCTAACCACCAATTAACTAATTTAATAATTTCTAACATAAATAATTAAACTGTTTTACAAGAAGCAATAATACTCTCTCAAAATGCAAATAATTGGCATTGCAAAATTAGCTTAAAAAAAAATGGATTATTGTCAATGATAATGATTAAATGTGCTTCAAATTACTAAGTATGGAGCAAAATTATTTTAAAAGACAAAATTCCAGAAATTCCTAATGAGATTTTTAAAATGCAGTAGAGAAATTCCCACAACCTCAATTCTATTAGAGTTTACTTGCCTCAAGGTTCTTTGACAGGTGAGTGTGGCCTAGTATGATGATGAGGAACAATCAATTTACACTTAGATTACGATGTGAAATATTAAAAGAAATTGAGGTAGTGCTAAACAGAATATCCACAATTTTGAAAAAATATATTTTGCAATAGTTTCTTTTGTGTATCAAGTGTTTGTCACCCTAATTCTTACAAAATTTAAAAAAATACCATTCAAACGAGAAACATACCTCTACCTATAAAATGATGATTTCAAGTAAATGAGAAACAGGTCCCAAATCCATTCAAACCTGTTTCCCCTGTGAGAACAATCGAGGCATTTGTCTGAAACACTCCTTAACTCTTATCTGAAGTATATGAAATTAAGAAAAAATGCTAAATGAGCATTTTTGTTTGTAGATAATACAGTGATGAGCGATGACACCCCGGGGGCAGGGCAGGGCGCTCTGCCCCCGCGCGAAGGGGCGCCCCAAAGCCTTCGCATTCCCAATATTCCCCAACAGGCAGAGCGTCCTACAACCGTTCGCCTTACACAAGTCGCTGGCGGTCAATATGTACTCACTACTACACAACCCCATGGTATTCCAGCCTTAACACAGGTAAGTGAAATAAAACGTATTATATGCATTAGTGTAATTTGTAGTATAGTATAATTTGTAGCTGGTGTGAACAATATTGCTGATATGTTTGTACAATATTTTAGTTTGATTTTTATAAAAGACACACCTACATATCCTAATAAAATCCGTTAAAGAACTTTTTTTGTAACAATCTCTTTTCCACACAAAAAATTAAAAGGCAATAGATCTGTTGATCTGATGGATTTTCAGGTTGTATCATAAAGGGATGTGGAGATTTATTGGTGGAGGCTCTTTTTACATAGTCAAGATCAGTATGAAGACTTAGAAGAAAACCTATCCTATAGTTTGATAAAAAAGCAAGGATATTTCATTATTTAAAAAAGGGGTAAAACATGATGTAAATAACTGTTGAGCTGTTACTATCTTAAATGCTGTTTCTAAACTGTTTGAAATAGCATTGTTGGATAGATTGTATGAGGAAGTTAAGATTAATATATCAGAATATCAGCATGGGTTTCTGCCAAATAAATGTACATTAATCAATTTAATAACATTTGTCTAGTTTGTTCGCATTTAAACCCTATGCGATATTACACACTATGAGAAAAATCATATTGATGTAATATATACAGATATGGAAAAGGTTCAAAAGTCATTCGATAAAGTTAGAGAATGTGTTATAATAAAAGCCCTTCATAAGAATAATGTCAGCAATATACTGATTGAACTTATCAAAAGTTTTGTGATGTTTTTTCTAGTTCCTCTGGAGTTCCCCAAGGTTTCAATTTAGGACCTCTGTGATTTTTAATTTGTATTGATTATGTGATGTATCAGTTTGTAAATGTTGAATAGATGCATATTCTGTTGCCGAAGATCATTTGGTTGAAGCTGGTTGCGTTTTAAACACAACAGCTTTTAAGTGACCCTAGAAAAAAAGTCTAGGGGTGTTAGATCTGGTGATCATGTAAAAATTTAAATTGAAAAATTCTTAGTCTGAATAGGAATGTTATATACCGATAGCAATAATAATATACAGGTTGTGAATCCAAAAAAAAGATACTTGGGGTTGATAATTGACTGTAATATGGCCTTTAAAGATCATATTATTAATATAGTAAATGAAGTTCAAAACAATTAATGGGCTTCATCATTAGATCAGAAGTTTTAATGTATAAGTGTTGTCTGAAACTTTTTGATAGTTTGATAATATCAAGACTGGAATACAGTAGTATTGTATGGTCTCCTCAGTTTGAGAAATGGATTAAAGTTATAGAACGCGTATAGCGTACATTTTTGAAATATATGTTTTATACAAAATTTGGATATTATCCACAGCAAGGGTATGACCACCATTTACTTTTGGAGGAACTAGAGAGATTATCCTTAGAGAACCGATCGATTAAAACTTTTCTTGTATAAAATATTAACAAATAAAATTGATTCTTCAGTAATCCCTTTCTTTGTAAATAATGGAAGTACAAGACAAAAAAAGACTCCACCTGGAATTTCCTAGAAGGAATGTTTATAAGAATTCACCTGCTTATAAAATGGGTAAATATTTTATTACTTTTGCTAGTGATTTAGACTTGGATGAATACCTGTAAAAAAACAAACAATTGAGGATAGATTTTTGATTTTCCAGAATCAGACCAAATTAGGTAGTGAAATTAACATATGTTTGACACTTATTAGTTTATGTAATTTTATGTTTTTTAGTTAATGTTAATTCAAATTCAAGAAGTAGCTTTATTGTCCCAAACAGAGTTATTGACAAAGCCTTATTAAATCTAAGTCAGTAAAACAGAAAGCAAATAGAGTTACAATAATTTTTTTTTCAAATCACAAACATATTTGGTAATATGCCTTAGTAACTAACAATATTTTTAAATTTTTTTTAAAACTCATATAAGAATATTATATTATATGAAGAGATAGATGATTGGCCATTTTTTAACCCATGTGAATGAAACAACTTGTCACTTGTCCTGAATGTGGAATGGACGAGTTCCAAAAGAACTGCCTCCTACAATTTCCTGCAGGTGCATTTTGAATACCACAGTTATTATTAAAAATGATTTTTTTAATAATACCAAGTAAGTTGTAAATTTGATTTTTTTATGTTAATTTCAGATAACCCCAAACACTTTACAAAACGTACAAGGAGGAGTCACACGAATAATAAGCATAAGTCCGAGCAAAGGACAAACATCTCCCTTACGACCCAGCCTTACAAATCAATCCATTGTAAATGTACTGAAAAGGAGTAGTCCGAATGTCAGACTGCAACTTTTCCAGGGAGGAGATACCCAGGGAAGTTCGGGGAGTTTGCAGGCTTCTCCCTCAACTAGTACCGGTAATAATTTTATTTAAAAAAAAAATTTAAATATGATGCAAGTGTGTAAAATGATCAAAACATTGAGAGGCCAATAGGTGACATGCATGTAGGTGGCACTCGCGTCAAGGTTTGATATTAAAAAATAACATATGATATATCATTTTATTATGCCATTTATTTACATTGTTTCATACTCGATTCGTAGTTATTTTGAAATGTTTTCAGTGATTTAGGTTTTCATAAGTCATTTAGGCCATTTTAATTATTTGGACACTTGCCAAAACTTCACATTATGCCTTACAATTGTTGTGGGCCACAATGCAATTTAGTTTCCAACAAATGTTAAGTTTCATAAATTCCCCTTGAATAAAGCTTTGCAAAAACGTACAGAAATGTGTTTCAGGCACTTTTTGGGAAAAAGTTACATTGTTACAAGTTTGGGTAAGTTAAAAAATGCTTATCCTATTTCTTGCATTGTCATTGTCTTTATTTCTAGGACAATGAAAGACCCTTAAAAAATATGAAAAAGAAAGTTGGAAAATTCAGTAAAGGTATCTGGGAGAAGTGATAAACTTAGAAAAAGCCTTTGTTCAGCAGTATTGCAACCAAACAAGCAAACAGGAGCAAACAAAACAAAAGTATTACTAATGGTTAATAATGATAGACAGAATTATTGTTCAACAAACATACTTGCTAATGAAAATAAATCTCAGAGTTCAAAAACATGTACAATTCAAACCGTAATAGCATGGAATAGAAAAGTAAAATCTGTATTGTTGTTACGAATTCATAATGAGTTAATTATCGGGTATTACATCACCACTATAGTAAAAATCTATTTAGAAAATACTATCTCATAAATCACACTGATGAAATATAGACTCAATTTGTTTGCTTCGTCATTAAAAAAAATGGACAAAACATTTTTATACCTGCCTTAAGAAAATACACTTTTGGAACATTGCAACAACTTTAGAAAATAAATACAAGATTATTCTGTACTGAAACTCTACAGAAATTTCAATAGAACAAGGTTATACCACAGGCAACATAATTCACATATTCTGGAACTAATACTTTTAAAATGCTAATAGCATGCTTAAAAAAGCTGAAATTATATTATGTATATGATGTTTATGCAGGCAGTATTCTTTTAGACGAAATAGGAATACATCTAAATATACCTCCATTTAAAAAAGGAGCTTAGTATCTTTCATTCTGAGCTCAAAAGAGCTTTCATAGATCGAATTTCTTCTAAATTATCCCCATATGCAAATGAAATAATTTATAACTGTTTTATGTTTTGCAATTTTAAAAATAGAATGAGTAATGCTTTGTAAACATTATTTTGCTACCTATAGATCTACCTATATTGATTTTTTATTAGTTTTACATATTGTATTATGTGACTTGTTTATCAAACTAAAATTTATTTTTAATTTGGGAAATATGATTTGAACAAGATTTAACTTGCATTATTTTATTCCTCATTGATGGTTAACTTGTAAACAAAATGTAAAAAATACATACATAAAAACAAAAAGAAACTTATTGACAAAGCAAACAGTCACATAAATCTCAATAAATATTCACCAAAACTTTAAATATATATTTGAATACATGTATATCTTTAAAGATATATTTGAAGTGTCGTCTAGACATTTTTGTTTAAACTCTTGTTGAAATAAAATATAATAGTTGCTTTTGATTCTTATTTATTTTATTTACTCTTTCTTTGCAATTCAAATTTGATGAATTATTTTTGAAAAATAGGGAATTCTCTGCAATTTTGCTAACAACGAATTTGCAAATAGTTTATTTTAATATTTAATCAGTATATGACTTTCATTGGGAAATATTTGACTTTTCCACATTATTTATTTAAAAAATGGATATTTAATAAAATTATTTATTTCAAGTATTCTTTTCGTTCTTTACACTTTTTAGCCATTTGTTGTTGAAAACAGACCTTTGGATTTATTCATGATTTTTAATCCTTAAAATATATCTGTGATGATTTAAAAACAACATGACCAGGAAAGGGTATTGGCGGTTTTATGAACTTCGGTCGTCGTTTAATAAAGTAGTAAGAAGTAGTAGTAAACGTTTAATAAAGAAGTGCAAGTGTTTTTCTTACCACAACCGAAAACTAAATATAAAAAAGGCAAAATATTATAGTACCTATTACCAAAGATTATTATACTTCATAATCTAATAATCATTCGACTATTATAGAGCAAAACCTGTGTCATCTAGGATTACTTACCATCTTGCAAATTGTTTTCTTGTATCCGCTGATTTCACACCAAGTGATATATTATAATATATATGATAACTTTTTTCAGCATTGCGAGATTCACAATTCAAAAATATTAAGATTAAGTAACTCATGAATTTCACGAAATTTTAAAAACTGTAACTATGCCTAGAACAATGTAATTAAATATACGGGTTAATGTTTTAATACCAAACCTTGACGTAAGCGCCCCCTTAAGGTTTTTTTAACCAGGTTCCGGCATGTGATCTATTGACTTATAGTTCTTATTTAATTAATATACGGTGTCCTAAATTCGACAGCGAGTATATACTTATAGCGATCATTTTTTCAGCTCCAACTACGCCAACGCACTCCCGCTCCCTCAAACGTCACGCCTCAACTCCGGAGAAGAAAGACTCGTACCAATCGAAGCTACAAAAGGTGATGAACCATCGTATAGTGCGTTCGAAAATCGTGAAGGAAAAGTACGCGGAACATTTGATGGAGCTGTACTTCCTCGAGTCGGGCGGTAACATCCTGGACCTGTACCAGTTCGCCAAGAAACCAAAAAGCCAACAGTACCTCGACTATATGCGGGAAAACGCGATCGATCCGAAAGAATATGGAGACGATGTGCCCAAGGTGGTGGTACCGCACACCACGCCCAGCACCCCTACTGCCACGTCCGCAAGTTCCTTACCCGGTTTGGTGACGCCACAGAAGCAACCACTCCAACCTCCTCCGTTGTACCATGCGGCACAGACGTCTACGCCAAAAACGACTGAAACTCCTCCAGTTAATCCTGTAATCGCTACCCCGGATGCTTCAGTGACCGCGGTCAGGAGTACTGTGAGTACTCCCGCAAGTAACAGTCAGGAACAGATCGTGGAAAAAGCCAAGCAAGAAGCACACGTCGTCCAAAGAATCAGCGAGTTGCAAAAAGAAGGCCTATGGTCGGAGAAACGTTTACCGAAAGTCCAAGAAATGCCCAGGGCCAAAGCGCACTGGGACTTTTTGTTAGAGGAAATGGTGTGGCTGGCGGCCGATTTCGCACAGGAACGCAAATGGAAAAAAGCAGCGGCGAAAAAGTGCGCCCGCATGGTGCAAAAGTACTTCCAAGACAAGGCGCAGGCGGCACAGAAAGCGGAAAAGGCGCACGAACAACAGCTGCGCAGGATAGCCGCTTTCTGCGCGAAAGAGATCAAAACCTTTTGGAGCAACGTGGAGAAACTGGTCGAGTACAAGCAAAACACCATCCTGGAGGAGAAGAGGAAGAAGGCTCTGGATCAGCAGCTCAGTTTTATCGTCGATCAAACCGAGAAGTATTCACAGTTGTTGGCCGAAGGTAATTTAAATTCTATATTAATTTTAAAACACTTAAGGCCTAGTTATAGTACAAAAACGTTCCGGTTGACGCTCTGTAAAAATAGGTAAATTATACATTTTGTTGACGGCCGACGTTTCTTTTTGTATGATGCATGCCCAGAATGAAAAAAGTACGAAAGTGGATGAGAACCACATCAAATAAAGAAAAAATGAGAGAAGGAAGAGTCATATTTTCCCTTTTTCCTTGTTTTTAGTTGGATGTTGGTTCACCTGGTCCAATCCATTGTTTCGACTGTCGTTTTGTTGTCGTTAGTTTTTCGGTTAAATTTTTGATCGACCGCTAGCAAACGCGGCATCCACCTCGCACAGTTTTTTCATACTCAAATGTTCTTGTAAAATATTGCGTACACGTTCAGTTCACATCCTCGTCGCGTCAGCTATTTCACTTTCAATCTGCGGTCTTCCATTACCATTATTTAAACTTCGTGACTAGAGTTTAAACATTAAACTTAGTAGAGGTTTAAAGTGATTGTGCTAATACCTTAATATTAACACGACACTACGAAAGGACTGACATAAGGCTAGTAAATAAAATGTCCATCAAATTTTCTCCTAAATATCTTATATTAAATATAAAAACGTTAATTTTCTTTAAACAACTAAAAACCTAAAACTTATTACTAAGTAAACACACTCATTCCAGCAAGCACTTGAATAAAACTAAATTTTTATTATATAATAAATTTAAATAAACACCAAGACAAAAGTAATTAACTAAATTAATAAACCCTTTGGCCTTAATACAAATAGCGTAATAATTATTATTATTGTTTAAAATAAAAACTAAAATTAAATAAAACACAAGTTAAAATTACAAAGGTACCTTGTTTCTATGTGAAGACACAGAGAAACAAAATCCAATACACTACTGCTTCCACACTATACACTTCCACAAAATGTTCAATAATCTTGTCCTCGGTACAGCCTCCTCACTAGTTATTAAAAATGTTCATGGAAAATGTCATAAATTTTGACTTTTCTGTTCACAACTTTATATTCTTACGAAGCGCCCACAAATTAATCTGCTTTAAACTAAAAGGCAATTTAATAGCTAGTTTACAACGATTTTAACTGCAACGCTCAATTTTGCAACATAAATTTGCTTTTTATTTAAATTATTAAATACAGGAAACAGGTCTTTGCATTTAAAGATATGGAAGGGAAAGGTTTGCACCATTTCCGTCAAAAGACACAAACGATCAAGATCAACTTATGTTAAACAAAATTAAAATCGACTTCGATTGGGTTTGGGTTTTTGATTTTACGTCGCTGGCTGGACGAAGCAGAGATCTTGCGTGGTTTGCATTTATCGTTATACTGGGAGTGGTGCGGGGTAAATTTCGTGTCGCCACGTCTTCATCGGGGCAAGACAGACACAGACACCAATTCCAGGTATCGGAGAGTTTTTGTAGACTATAGTTATTCTTTGGCGACAAATTTAATTTGTCGCCAAATTAATTTCTGTGTTGAGAAATTGATTTCGCAACAACCATTTTATGAACTTTTTCAATTATTTCGGGAGTCCTGAACGTGGTTCGTCGAAAGTGTTCGTTCGATCTTTCTTAAATTCAGACACCCACCGTTTAACCATTGAATATGACGGCGAAGAGTCTTTCAGTGTGCAATCCAGCTCTTCTTTAATTTGAAATGGTGTTAGGCCTTTTAAATAGAAGTATTTGATCACTGCGCACTTCTCTGATTTTTTCATTTTCACGTAAGCAATCGAGGCATCTTATTCAGTCGTCTCTCAAATGTATACTAACAGAGCCATCAACTTGAAAATTTATATACAAGCTAGTGAGATACAGTACTATAGACACAAGTCAAATAAATTATTAAACCTGCTGTAGAAACTTTTCACCCCGCCGTCGTATACTGGAGCTTAAATTTATCTGTTGGAGTTTCAATTTTACTACTCATTTTAATACCTACTTATTAAATATAATAATTTAATACCTATTACTAAAATATTCATTACAGTAATTAGACATATCTTTTTTATTTGAAAATGGCTCATGTCTGTCATTTTGGATCTGGATGTCATCGTGTGTTTTCGGTTTATTTTGAACGGTAGCTTCGGCATATTTTATAAATTTTCTTAAAGTCTGTGGAGTCATTATTTATTTTATTTTATTTTTTAAGTATTCAGGTTTTGTTTTTATAATCAACCTATTCAGAGTATTTCTATAATTTTTATGAGGTTTCATAGTGTGGATCATATCTAAAAAGTAGAGTCCCTTGTTTTTATCGAGTTTACTATGTCATTTGTTATCCATAGTTTTAGTTTTTTATTATTTTTAAAAGTAGTTCTTTCTGTTCAGTAGAATTTTTTATATTTGATACAATCTCAGAAAAATTACATGCCGCCATCTCTACTTGCTTAATTAAATTTTTAAAAATATGTAAATTCATGTTTTCAATAGTTCTTGTGGCAGTTTTAGGGTTAAAGTTACTTATATTATATTTCTTGTTAATATTAAGAACTATGGGGTAGTGGTCGGTCTATATCAGCTTCCATAATATATGAATGAATATTGTACCTATTCTTTATGTTGTTTTTAATGAACATGTTATC
This sequence comes from Anthonomus grandis grandis, assembly GCF_022605725.1. NCBI lineage: Eukaryota > Metazoa > Arthropoda > Insecta > Coleoptera > Curculionidae > Anthonomus > Anthonomus grandis. Next base: position 13,924,699 of record NC_065562.1, read on the forward strand.
TATGCATGATTGTGAATTCCAGCCCATGCGAGTAAAATCATTTACCATGGATTCAAAACCATAAGAATTTAAAAGCGAAACATACTTATTACCATTTATGTCATTTTTCTTTAGTATATTAATGATGTTAATGTCGCCTAAAATATGTCATTAATAAGAATATTCTATAAGTAGTCCTCCTGTAAGTATTACTTGATTAAAATCTACAGTTTGTCAATACACTATGTGTATCACATGCAATTCATTTCTAGGTATGAATAAGCCGACAACGGAGGTGCCCTCGAGTAACATCTCCTCCGGATCAACGTCTAGGCCGCAATCGGACGATGAATTCGACCCCGAACAGCAAAGCGAAGAAGACGACGAGGAAACGATCGCCCAAGAAGAGGCGGCCGTGGACAACAACGATCAATCGGCGGAAGTCGCGGCATTACAAAGAGAATCTCAAATGGAATTGGACGATTTGCTCGAAGACGATCTCTTAAGGGACTACCTTATGAACCGAGATAATATTCGAATGAGCGGATCCGAAGAATCCGACGACGATAGTAAAAGTAAAAAGTCGGAACCGCAAAAAAACCGACCGAAATCCGATTCGGAACAGTCCGATTCGTCCGAGTCTGAGGATGAGAGCGACGCGGACGAAACTCAGGATTCGACCGAAACGGCGACGGGGCAGGGTTTAAAAGTGCTGGTCGACGGCGATAGTGAGGAAGGAGGAGGAGAAAGAACAAAGACTGACGAAAAAGACGCGCTGATTAATGACGCCGCCGCTATTGCAGAAAGTATACAACCTAAAGGCAACACGTTGTCTTCCACCAATGTCTCCACGAAGGTACCGTTCCTACTTAAGTACCCGCTTAGGGAGTACCAGCATATTGGTTTGGACTGGCTCGTCACGATGTACGATCGGAAACTTAATGGAATATTGGCGGGTAAGTTGTACATTAAAAACATACAGTAGTGGAAAAAAGTAGAGCAACATTTGAAAATACTTTATTTTTTCAAGCAGTGAATGTAAACCAGAAGTAAAATTCATTCCAGTTATTTTTTATTACACAAGCAATTTAATATTAAGAAAAAAAAAACATGTTTCCTTGTCCTTAGTATTTTTGTATTAAAAAATTATTTTTTAGGTGGAAAAAAGTAAAGCAACACAAAGTACCCGTTATTCTTAATTACATCTTCACAACGTTTTGGCATAGTTCTTATTAGCTTAGAAATAATCCCTGGATCCATATTCACCCATGCTTCCTTCAATGCTTCAAACAATTCTTGCTGATTTTTATAAGATTTTCCTCTGATTTTGGAATCTAAAATGTCCCACAGATTCTCAATTGGATTGAGATCAGGGGATTGTGAAGGCCATTCCATTACATTAATGTTTTTCTTTCTGAACCAAGCTTTTACGAACCGAGAAGAATGCTTGGGATCGTTGTCCTGTTGAAATAAATGTTTTAAAGCAATAGTATCAGCATATGGAATCATAATGGCTCACATGGCTCTCTAATATGTCCTTATATTAAAACCGGTCCATTATACCTTCTATTTTATACAGGGGGCCCATACCATAGGCCGAAAAGCATCCCCAAATTACTGCTCCACCACCATGTTTCACTGTTGGATAGGTATACTTGGGATTGAGTCTTTCATTGACAGGGCGTCTAACATACTCAATTTCATCACTTTTGAACAATCAAAACTTGGATTAATCGCTTCAGTTTACATTTTTCCAATCATGCTCTGTATAATGTAGATGCGTTTTGGCAAAACTTAAACGGGAACGTCTATTTTTTTTTGACAGCAGCGGTTTTTTGGCAGGTCTTCTGGCAAATAACTTGGCCTCTAATAGTCTATTTCTCACTGTCCTCGAAGTCACGTTTACTCCAAGCTCTTCGGTTATGCGGTGCTTTATCTTATTGGATCCCAAAAAAGGCTCATTTTTAGCAATTTTGATAATTTGTTCGGTATATGGAGTGGTTTTTCTACGTCTCCCTGACTTTTTCTTAACAGATAAATCGCTATTTATATGAAACTGCTTAATTATACGAGACACGATAGATCTATGTAACCTAAATGTCTTTGCAATAGCAATCTGCTTTTGACCACTGTAAATCTAGGAAAAGTATTCTGTAGTCAAACTTGCTGCAGGTTTTTCAGTATTTAAAAGACTTTTTTTTAATAAGTAGGACAAATGAACAAATTAAACATTGAATCAATTATCATAATTGGGTTGTATGGCAATATAGTGACCTTAGTTAACCAATGTCAAGTCTGAAATGAGGGCAAAAGATGCTAAAATGCAGTTCTGGTATAATGTTAGTAAATTAAGCAAAAGCACTGAAGTTGAGCAAGAGAATCTAAAAGTAAATAAAGGCAAAAATTAATAAGGAAAAGAAACAAGACAACTGAGAAACAATAACAAACTAAGAATAAAACATGAAAAAAAGTTTATCTAATGATTGTGACTGGCCTAATTTGGTTCTATGAAGACTGGTGGTCCTAATTATTTATCATTTTAGGTCTCAAATTAGTGCAGGAGATGCTTAGAATTAAAATTTATTATTTCCCACTCCTTTAATCAATTTAACAGCTGAACAGCAAGAATTTCCTCAGGGTCGTGCAAGGATATTTTAATACAATAATTACTTGTATAAATCCTTCAATAGCTTTCCGTTATTTGACAGTACTTTGAATTGGTAAATACTGTGATCTTTTTTTATTCTCTTTTTTGTTTGGTGTTTTTATCTTAGTTTTGTCATTAACTTTAGTATTTATTGGATTAATAAAGTGTATAATAATTTTCCTAATTTATTTTATGTATACATTTTCCATATCATTGCAAATCTTGGAAGACATACTATACACAGTTACTCCAAAGGTCTGGGATAAAATGAAAATTTAGTCCAGAAAAACAAGAAAATGTCTCTGAAAGGCTTTTAAAACTATTTGAAATCCCTGTAGGATATAATTCATGATTCCAAGGGTCTGGAATAAAAAAAAACGTTATTTCTGTAGGATAGGAGAAATTTACTTCTAAAAAGCCTTAAAACATTAATTTAAATCTCTGGAAAGCAAAAAAAATATTCCTGATTTTAAGTTTTAAGAAATTACTCTAAAAGCCTCAAAAACTCGAAAGATTTTGCCCTTAATGATATCTTCTATCCTTGTACTTTAGTTTAACAAACCATGGTGGAACTGAGAAACTTAGTTCCTTCTTTTTGTTAGTTTTTATATTTTTTTAATTTCTCTTTTACTAAATTAAAAATCCCTTTTCTGCTGTAATCCAATCTTATAATACTCCTATTAGATTGGATCAAAGCCTCTATAACACTCAGTTAACTGACTATATTTGCTAGTTTGTCCTGGAATTCAATGTAATATTGGCCCCGTTATAAGGTTCCGGTTATAATATTGCAGAAAACCCTGGAATAAAACGAACATTTTGTAAAAATGAGTATTATTCCTGCAAGACAGGAAAAATTTACTTCAAAGAGCTTAAAGAACACGAAAAACTATTTCAAATCGCATAAAGGCAAAAAAAAAGGTCAAATGTCTAGAAAATATAAAAATTGTTCCTGGAAGTCCTAAAAAGAACTTACTGCAAAAGTTCAAAAACGGGGAAGATTTTTCCTTAAATGGTGCAGATACACTATCCGTTCGTGTCTTATGTCCTTGTATTTAAGTTTATCAAACTTGGTTCCCACCTTTTGTTGTTTTTTAGATTTTTGGAATGTGGGTTTTTCTTTTTGCAACTTTAATATCTCTTCTCTGCGGCAATCCAATCTTATACTACCAGTATAAAATTCGACTATAGCCTCTGTAATCCATATTTGCTAGTTTGTCCACTTTCACCTCCTATGATATATTTATATTATTTCCTGGATCCCTGGTATTGTAGCCCTATTAGAGTTTATTAAATCTTTTGATGATAAAATCATAATGTCTTGCTTTAAACCAATGTTAGTTCTGTCAAGTTTTTCTATACCACTCTTGAATCTTATTTTAATTTATTTTTAAATTCACCCAAACGACTCCCATGAACAAAGTTCTAACACTTGAAAGTTTGAAAGATATTTATGTAGTTATCAATACAAAAGCATTAATATTTATTCCTTGTATTTGCCATGAGAAAAAAATATACAAAAGCGAGAAAAACCGATACTGGCTAATATGATACAGTGAGAGCAAATTAATTAAATAATGTACTGACAGTAAAGTTTTTACTACAAAGCCAGACTCCATTTAAGAGCTGATTACAGCCGGTTGTAGACAAATAACTCAAGACATGCTTGACAATGTGAAAAATAGATTTTAATAAAATCTTTATTATTGCATCGAGATGAATGGACACCACTTTCAGCACCTACCTATTTATACCTACCCACCTTATATAGGAAATTAATTTTTACTTTAACTTTAATGTATGTGAAACTTGTGAGTTTACGGCCAAAACTCAATTGAGATTTTCTAAAAACCTTTAATTTATTTTTAGACGAAATGGGTCTAGGAAAAACCATCCAAACAATAGCCCTACTGGCACATCTCGCGTGCGAAAAAGAAAACTGGGGTCCTCACCTCATAGTCGTACCGACATCGGTGATGCTCAATTGGGAAATGGAGTGTAAAAAATGGTGTCCCGCATTTAAAATTCTCACGTATTACGGCTCGCAAAAGGAGCGAAAGCAAAAACGTACCGGTTGGACCAAGCCGAATATGTTCCATATTTGCATCACGTCTTATAAGCTGGTGATACAGGACCATCAGAGTTTTAGGAGGAAAAAGTGGAAGTACCTGATTTTGGACGAGGCGCAGAACATTAAGAATTTCAAGTCGCAGAGGTAAGTTTGTTAGTGAATCTTTTTTAGTTAATTAATTTCGGGGTAAGATACTCCCAAATTAATAATTAATTTGGGAGTATCTTAGAAGTAAGTCCATTTTTTGATATTAAATCATAGAAAAACAATGTTTTAGTCTTTAAATATTTTATTTGGAAGATGTAGGTAAGGCTCTAAGATGAGCACTCCATTTGGTCATTGCATCAATTACTCCCAAAAAATATAGGTTTATTTAAAACAGTATATACTAAGAAACAGTAGGAAGAAACTTAAAACTAATTGAAATACTTAAGACACGTATGAAGAGACGTCAAATGCCTGAAAGTAGAACATACAAATTGATTTAAAAAGTCTGGGAAACATGAAAAGATTTCAAATCCCTGGAAGAGATACAAAAATTACTACAAAAGCTTGCAATAGATTACAATTTGGTTGGAAAACATTTGAAGGACTTGGACAGTCTGGAAAACAATATTTTGTTGAAATTCTTAGACGGCATACAAAATGAAGAGAAAAAAATTAAAGGTTTAAAAAACCTCAAAAAAATAAATGGGGTTCAAATCCCTGGAAATCATACGAAAATATATCCTGTAAGACAAGAATTGATCCAAGGGTCTGGAAAATGTGAAAAAAAAATATTTTAAATCCTTGGAAGTCTAAAAAAGCTTGGAAGTGAATCAAAACTTAGTTCAAATATCTGGAAAACAATATTTTGTCCTAATTCTTAGACTTCATACAAAATGAAGTAAAAAAAGAATAAATTACTTGAAAAGCGTGGATGGAGTAAAATTAAAAACTAGTTCAGATTCATGGAAGACATACAAAAATAACTACAAAAGCCTGCAATAAAACGAAAATTTAGTTTAAATGCCTGGAAAGCATTAAAACGACTTGGAAAGCCTGGAAAACAATATTTTGTTCAAATTTTTGGATAACGTTAAAAATAAAGAAAAAAATTATTGAAAAACCTAAAATGAACTAAAAAAATAGTTTAGATCTCTGGAACTTATATAGAAATGTTTCCTCCAAAAGTGTGGAAAACCTGAAAACGTTTTATATCCTTGGAAGACATACACAAATGAATACAAAACCCTGGAATAGAATAAAAATTTAATTGAAGTATATGGAAATCAAAAATTTGTTCAAATTCTTGGACGACATACAAAATGAAGAACAAAAATAAATAAATTACTCGAAAACCCTGGAATACAGTAAAAAACTAGTTTAGATTCCTGGAAGTCATACAAAAATATTTCCAAAAGCTTGCAAAACATAAAAATAACTTCAAAATTGTGAAAACCGTGAAAAAATAATTTAAACCTCTGAAAGACATTCTAAAATGACTACACAAGCCTGGAATTGAATAAAAATTTAGTTCAAATACCTGGAAAACAATATCTTGTTTAAATTTTAGGACGATATACAAAAGAAATACATGTCTTGAAAACTGAGGAATAAAATGACTAGTTCAGATACCTGCAATAGAATTGAAATTAAGTTAAAAATAAACATAGAATAAAACGAAAAAATTGTTCAGATCCCTAAAAGTCATACAAAAATTACAACAAAAACCTGGAATAGAATGGAAATTTAGTTCAAATGCCTGGAAAAATTAAAACTACTTGGAAAGTTATATATTTTGTTCAAATTCTTGGAGGACATACAAAATGAAGAGAAAAATGAATGAACCTGCAATAAAATGAAAAACTAGTTCAGGCCTCTGGAAGTCATACAAAAATTATTCCAAAACCCTGGAAGACATACAAAAACCTGGAATGGAAAGAAAATTTAGTTGAAATTCCTGGAAAACGTTTAAACGACTTGGAAATGACTGCAAAAGTCTGGGAAACGTGAAAAATGTTTAAAATCCCTAGAAGACTTACAAAAATGACTACAAAAGCCTGGAATAGAATTAAAATTTAGTTCAAATGCCTGGAAAACATTATTCTGTAAAAATTCTTGGACAAAATGAAGAAAAATGAATAAGAAATGACTGGAAAACTTTGGAATAAACTGCAAAACTAGTTCAGATCGTCGAAAGTTATACAAAAATAATTTCAGAAGCCTAGAAGATACAAAAATCACTCCAAAAAGAGGGAACATGTAAAAAAAAATATTTTAAATCCACGAAGGCGTACAAAAATGTTTTCAAAAGGCTGGAATAAAATGAAAATTTAGTTCAACTGCCTGGAAAACATTAAAACGACTTATAAAATCTAGAAAACGATATTTTGTTTAAATTCTTCTAAATAATTTAAGAAACCTGGAATAAAATAAAAAATTAGTTCACATTCCTGGAAGTCGTACAAAAACTACCCAAAAGCCTGGAAGACATCAAATATATCTCTAAAAGCCGAAACTAAAACTGATCTTAAATACCCGGAATGGTTCAAAATGCATGAAATATTTATGAAAGAAATACAAAAAGCATCCGGAGGAATAATAGCTTTAAATGCCAGGAAGAAACATCCAATGCCTAGAATAGGAATAAAAATTAGTTGGACCTTATTGCATTTTATTAAAAAATCTTCTCAAATGTCTAGAAGATATCCAAAATGACTACAAAATCCTGGAATAGATAAAAAATTGACACCAAAATCTGGAAAAGTCATTCCAAAAGCCTGGACAGTGTTGAAAATTCAAATAACAAAAAAATAACTCTTGGAAGCATACAAATGACCTTAAATATCAGGGACAGGAATTGATTAAAAGTGTATGAGGACACATACATTCAATTATCTCAAGGACCATTAATTTACTAAATACCTGGAAGAAGTTAAAAATAACGTCGAAGTGCCCCAAAGACGGAATTCTTTCAAACTTCACACTCAAACTATCAATGTGAGATCAAAATACATTTTCTAGGAGTTGTCCTGTATACCCGAATTTGAATCAAGACAAATCAATTACCTCAACATAATATGATGTATGACAACTTCCTCATCATTCTTTGTCCAGTATGAAGTACATTTTTTATTGAGGGAATTAATACTTTTACTAACTCTTTTTTAATGCTTGGAGGTCTGTTTGTCTTATTACTGCCTTAATGAGTGGGTTGAAGACTCATTATAGAGAGCATGTGGACATAATGCGGGACCGTCGACAGTCTGTCGGGCCGGAGACTGTATCCCCTCCACAATGATTGCGTCACACTAGTGGCCGGCGGGAATCGCGCCTCGCTTTTTAAATATTACTATTGCAATAATACTACACAGTGAGCGTTTTGGGGCCCAAATGGAAAATTCGTTTTGAAACAGTTTTTCAATATAACCGATACTTCAACACTCAAAGCATCAGTGATTAACAGTACCACTACTAATACTATTATTAATACATTTAATGATTCTTTGTTGTATAACGAAATAAGCATATCTGATAATGATTTAAGATATGACTCGAGTATGCCAAAGATTATTTTAATAATATAATTATAACCATGTACACTTTGTTTCAAACTATTATTTCTGAATGATACGAAAAGACATTTTTAAATTTCACTGAATTTTCCTACAAAATCATTTTTAAAACACTTGCGTTAAAAAAACTGGAGGTAGCAAATTTTGAAATGGATAAATACAATTGTGACTGTGGTAACAACTTACCAACACTTAATGAAAAATGTATTAACACCTTTTCAAATATCCTTTTAAATAATTATAGCAAGGCCAAAAATAATATTATCGAGGAAGATTTATTAAAAAAAAAGAGAGAAAGTTGGAAAGAAAGAGAATTCGAAAATGTACTGAAGCCCAATGATCCTTAACTTGCTATTTTTTAATTTGTTTATGTTTTTTGTTTTATGACTAATTTACCCACCTTTTCACTTGATGAATTTAAACTTTTATTTGATTTAGTTTTTGTAGGTAATTATTTTTGTTTAGATATTAATTAAGTATATTTATAAATTATTTTTTTGTTATCTATATATTTTTGTTTTTGTACAAACACTTTAAGTAGGTTTGTGTATAATATTTTGAGTTAATTTTTTTTTTCCGGAAAATATATTATTTGAAATAAAACGTGTCTAATAATTATCTTGTTTTAACATCATTTTATCCTAGGCAATTGTGAGATATTATGTTCATTTTCTTGAAATAATTAGCAGTTCAAAATTTTAGATATTTTTTTTTACTTACTGTAAGGCTTAAAAATAAAAAGTAACTTTTTAAATTTATGGCTAAAAATATTCCATGTCCAATAATTTTTACTCCAACTTACTACGAGTAATTGTTTCCAAGATATTTAAATTTAAATATATTCTCGACGCCGCTCTGTGTGTTAATTAAACGGGGCAAAGCTGCAATTCACGGCCACTAACGTGACGTCACGCCAACAAGTCTCCGGCCCGATAGACTTTCGACGGTCCCGCATAATGGGACGTAACTCTGGTCACCTATTAGAAAGTTTCATTTATTTTATTAATTTTTTGCTAAATTATATATAAACTAACTAAATATTAACGTCCCAGTCGTTCTAAAAAGTTTCGACATTATAACTTAGACACTTCATATTACTAGGAGATCCGAGTAAAAAGTAATAATTTCCTTAATTTTTAAATACATTCACCAGCTGTAATTTCTGGGGTTTTTTCAGATAACATTTTTATAATCGTTTATAACATGATGACTTAACATAATTGAGAACAAGGGACCAATCCATTCAACCCTGTTCTAAAATGATAACAATCGAGGCATTTGTCTGATATAAACTTAATTAACATAACCTAAATGTACCACTGTACTTTCATGTATTATAATAATATATTTCAAATTTTAGGTGGCAACTGTTACTGAACTTCCAAACGGAGCGTCGACTCTTGCTCACCGGCACCCCATTACAAAACAACCTGATGGAATTGTGGTCGTTGATGCATTTCCTTATGCCCAACGTGTTTCAGTCCCATCGCGAGTTTAAGGAGTGGTTTTCCAATCCGGTGACCGGAATGATCGAGGGAAATTCCGAATATAATGACAGTATTATTAAAAGACTGCATAAGGTAATGAAACAATTTGATTTTAGGGAGCATATATTGCATATTTTTGAATGATTTTTTAATGATGATTATCGAGTGGTTGAAGGCGAGGGACCAATCCATTCTACCCTTGCCTTAAACTGATAACAATCGAGGCATTTGTCTGACTAGTTTTTTTTAGTATTAATTAAGTTCATTTATGTTTGGATGAAGGTTATTTTTTTTTTTTTTTTTGGGTATTTATTTAGGTGCTGAGGCCTTTTTTACTGCGACGGTTAAAGTCCGAAGTGGAGAAGCAAATGCCCAAAAAGTACGAGCACGTGGTGATGTGCCGGTTATCGAAACGGCAAAGGTTCCTTTATGACGATTACATGTCTCGCGCAAAGTAAGTTCTCTATTATATTCATTAAAAACTTTAAAATGTTTTCCGTTTATTCGAGTCTGGAATAATTGATAATCGTTTTTAGAACGAAAGAAACGTTGGCCAGCGGCAACTTACTTAGCGTAATCAATGTTCTTATGCAGTTAAGAAAAGTGTGTAACCACCCGAATTTGTTCGAAGTCAGACCGACTATATCGCCCTTTCAATGTGATAGCATTAAGATGCATGTACCTTCTTTGGTATATTCGGTCTTGCACTATGATGTCTTTAAGGTAAGAAGATCTACATATATTTTCGAAGATTTGGAACATTTCGATATTTTCATACTTAATTAGAACTTTCAGGACTAAAGATTAAAAAATGATTGGTATTTTTTGTAACTCTTGTTGGCTCGATAATAGTAATTTTTAAAGCAAACAATTTCAATACACATACAAGATCCGCCTGTTTAGAAGAATTTTCCAAAAAATTTACATAAAAATCATAAAGATTAAGAGGGATAACAGATTAAAGTTTCTGACTGCTCCAAAAAAGTAAGTCTCCCACCAAGGATAGATCGGAATTATATTTGTCAACGTCGCATTTCATAATCACCATGGCGCCTGGCAACGGTCGGAGCGAGGATCGCCCATACATAAGCGTCGCACTCTTCAGTAATTTTCTACCTGAGTACCCCAATTTGTACTGTTTAGGGTTTGAAGTGATGTAAAAATAGCAACGATTTTTATTGTCTATGAAGTATTGGGAAAAATGGGATTATTTAGATTAAATTTATAACAGAAATGAGTAAAAGTAATGTGTTTTTTTTTAAGTATTTATCTATTACTTGTACATATACAGTTAGACTCTTTGCTTTCGTTGCATAGAAAAAAAGGCAATGAATAATAGTTAAATTATTAGAAATGTTTCACAAGAAAAACTACACAATACCACCTTTTGAATAAAATATTATTTGTTATAAGGTGGCTTTATTTAGTAGGTAAATCAAACAACATATTTTGACCAAAAGTTAAAACGAGATTATTTAGAAAACAACTTGAATATGGAAACATAAATTAAAAATCAGTAATTAATCTTGTTTTTGCTTTGGTCAAATAATTTTTATGATTTTTTAAAATCTATTTTTTTTTAAAGTTACTCTCTTGACAATTGTTATGTAGTTTGTCCTATGGAAAATTTCTAATAACTCAACTTTTTCCTATTGCATGATTTTCAAATGGAACTTGGTTAAGCAAAAATTCTCACTGTATGTAAATATACCTAGGCGTTTAATGGGATGTAATAATAAATTGGTATTAGGTAGGTGTTTGAAACCAAGTAAAAGAGCATACAATAGCTAATATAGACATAAAACAATAATTTATTTATTAAAAAACAAAAGGAATGAAACTCAAAAATCATCCAACAAAATACTACAAAAATTTAATAAATAAAAAATTAAATAATTTAATATAAATAATAAATAAATAACCTATAAAAAAACCAGGACAAAAAATTATTATAGACTCTTATTTGAAGATATAACCTAAAACACTAAAATGAACCTTTAAGGATTTACGTTATTTTGTGTCAACCTAAAAGTTGAATTTTGAAGGTAAAAATCAAAATATAGGCCAGGAGATTTTATACCTTGCCCTAGTTTTTTTCAATTGCGATGGTACCTAAAAATAAAAAGCCTAAATCTAAGTATTAAACAATAATTGGGATGGTCAAGTAGCCGCCATCATTCCATGATTTTTTTATTTCTCTGATGGCTGCCACGTCATCAGGGAGCGAACACTCCCAAGTTTTCAAGTGCCTGGCCCTATAAGAAGTGGAGGAGGAGAGGCTTCCTTCACTTGCACTTATTATAAAACGTTAAAAGCACGTTATAATAAAATATTAAGTATCAGGTTAAAAAAATAATAAAACATTAAGTAAGTAGATTTAAAATCACTCTGTACAAGAAACTAATATTTTATAATAAACTACATCAGGTAATTTAAAAATAATGTAAAAATAAAGACCTTTTTAAATCTGCTTACTACTAATTTCTTTCTTCTAACAAGCACCTTCACGTCCTCGGGTAGGTCGTCCAACCGCAACTGGATTACCCAGTTGCCCTCTATTTCGGTACATTCAGTGAACCCAGTAACTCTAAAAGTATTAAAATGTAATACAAATAATATGCCTTTAATTTAAGAAATAATATACTAAAAACAAACTGTTTTCCTACCTTCTCGCTTGTTCCAAAAATGCGTCCATTTTTACATTAGAAGGTTTAAATCAAACTAAACTGAACTGAACTAAACTGAAAACTAACCCTACACACCTACGACGATAGTAGGAGTAGGTACCCGTCCCAAGACCCGACTCCTGTGAAGTCCTCTCAATAATGGATTGTTTACACGAGCTTAGTGCTAATCATTAGTATTTGATAATCGCACTAATACCATCACGTGTAAACAAACCGAATTAGCACTAAGTACTAGCAAAATTTCAAGAGTGAGTCAATAGAAACTGATTCTACTTACTAATCACTTAGTGCGAGTAGCGAGTAGTAATGATTAGCGCTAAGCTCGTGTAAACAAACCATAATGAAAATACGAAACTACTGACAACACTGCTTTTTACTATTCGGATCGGTAGGACAAATAAACATTAGGACAAATGTGGGATTACTATAGACACATATTATAATTAAATTAATACTATACATTTTTATTTGTTTATTTTTTAAACATTTATTTATCAACAAACAGAAAAGCCTCATTCAAAACTGTACATAAACAATCTAAATACTTGTTGTGTTCAAAATCGCAAATACAGTTAAAAATAAAATACGAAATTCACAGTATTCAATATTTTAAGCTATCATACATCTTGCTTCAACACATTATTTTACGCGCATTCTAAATGGACCAAGAGGTAAATGTCGATTTAGAATATCAACGACTCTTCCATTCCATAATTGATTCCATGGTCCCAAATTCAAATGTTTCAGTTCTCATTACACGAACTAAGACACATTAAGAGCCAGCTGCTCCAACAAAGCTGGGAAGTCTATTAACCCATTAATAACCTTGTAGACAACAGTGACAGCATTAACTTTTCTACTCTAAGATAAAGAATGTAACATTGAGATATTGATTCAATTAAAAATGTATGCAAAAGTTTATGAATTTTCTTTAAACTTTTTTTAACTTCTCACTGTGTACACCATAAAGTGGAGACCAAACCACAGATGCGTACTCTCATCGAGATCTTACCAAAGAGCAGTATAAAACTATTAAATATGAAAGTGATAAGTCACGCGGTAATCTTAGAAATAAAACGCACAGTTTTCATTCCATTATAATGATCCTGAAAAGTGATTTTGGTGTCAAACAAAATTCCCAGATGCTTTACCAGAGTTAACATTTTCAAGTTCTCACCATTTATATAATAGACCATGTCAATTGATGCACTGCATTGATTTCTAAAAAGATTAATTAATTCATTGAAAAGAGAAGGTTTATACTATACCAATAAAAGAAATTATCCAAGCTTTGCTGCAAAACGGCTGCATAAAATTCAGAAGTAATAACCCTTTAAGTCATCTGAAAACATCAGAATAAAATGATGTTTTTTGGGTATAATTAGACACATTATGGAAAAATAGCACTATTTCCAGGCGATCCACTATTTAAAAACGTTTAGCAGCAATTTATGAAAATCATATTTTAATTTGAATCTTATCAAGTAAATGTGCGTATTATAATGATTTGAATAAAGTCGTAGTAAATTCGTTTCAAAATTCGTCTCGATGATAAAGTAAACGTTATTTATCAATTTTAATCTTTTATTTTCTTCGGCCAGTGAAATTAAGTTATTGCATACAAAATATTTCAAATTAAAAAGGTTTTTAGTTTGGCTTTTCGTTTAGTGGACTAATGTTAATAACATTTTTTCAAGTTTATTTGGTATACTGGGTCTTGTATAACACAAATTTAAATAAGTACGTCGTAGAAAACCAGGCATTCCCGATGACGTTAAAACAATCGTGTCAATATTCCCTTTACAGCTTAAAATCACTGCTAAAAGTAACAGTCGAGTTATTATAGACTAAAGAATCAAGATCGTTAGATCTTGCCAAACAGTGTTATTTATTTTGAAAATTAACAATTTGTGGCCATTCGCATACCTGAAACAACTTGTACTAATCCCGTACACTATTACTTACATATTATTGTTACCTAATGTAAATACCTAAATGCACTGCTACGATTTCTCATCTAATAATCATTTTCAGCACGTAAACCTTTACGCCATGAACTTCCTCCTCATAATGCTGGAAATGCATTTGGGCGCCTATCAATGTTACCGGATGAGGCAATCGGCAAAAAGGCCGATAATGATCGAACTTAACCCCGCCGACAATAGACAACCGCCCCCTTGTCCGCCCAGTAAACTGACCATGAAAGTAAAACTGAGGGACGGCAGCAGCAGCATCAAAACCGAAGAGAAAAAAGAAACTCCCCCGCCTCTCTTACAATCGAGAACGGTACCGCAGCAGCAGAATGTTAAAATGAAAGTGGCCGGGGTGCAGCTCTTGAGCCAGGGAGTGGTTAAAAGTTAGTATAGATGCAGTTTTTTTGCATGTTAATATTACTAACAATAATTCACTGCTTGAATCATTTTGATTTGTTTTGTGGATAATTTAAAATAACTTATGGCAAGGCATAACTAGCCATTTAAGGGATAATACAGTGTAAGTCAAAATACAATGGCTAACAAAAGTATGGAAACATTTTATAAATCTTTAATATTGTACTTGCCATTACATTTTTTTTTATTAAATGATATTTTTGTATTAAGGGACGAAAAGCAAAATAGCATTCAATGAAAAAATGAGTTTAAAAGTATGGAAATATTTTTAAACTATAAACGAAAAAACTATTATTCATTCAATAATTTTTTTTTTGTATATTTAGATAGCCATCCCTTGGTCATGGCATCGCCTTCCCGTTGAGTCTAACTTTTCACAAAAGAATTAAAATTAAAGAAATTTTTAATTTTAATTCTTTTATTTATAGTTGTTTTTATTCCTGATGATGGGTAGTTTTTTGAGTTTTATTTGTTGAACGTATATGTTTTTTGTGATGTTCTGTATCTGATGATGGCTGTTTACACAGCCGAAATGCATAATACATTTAACTAAATAACCCACATGCATTTTTTCTTGGAGATAAAGACTTACCCATTTACAAAATGGGGTCTATCTAAATCTACTGATATTTTATTATATTTTTCCTGCAAAAGTATTCATAGGATCTTGTGGCTTTTTGATGTGAAGATTTTCTATAGGGTTGAAATCTGGTGGTTGGGAAGGCCGATGCAATACTCGATGTTTTTCCTTCGAAAGCCAATTCTTAACTTGTTGCTAGGTGTTTGTTTAGGATCATTATCCTGTGGGAAAATCTATGAGAATGCTAGATACTCTTATGGCAACAAGGTACTCTCCAATATTTTAACTAACTTTTGAGCGTCCATACGCCTGATAGTGATGGAAAATTTTCGGAAATGAAAAATCGAAAAACATTGTCAAGAATAATCTTGATATGGAAAATTTTCTTGAGACTAAACCTTTTTGAACGCGCTAAGGAATATATTTAAAGATGAAATGGGGTATTAGAAATCATTAAACTATACGCAAAAATATGAGAAGAAACAAGAGCATTTTTTATATATAGAAAATACAAAAGCAATGGAAACACAGAGTAAATAGCATAAAAAAATTAAACTTTCTTCTTAAAAGCAAATATAATGGATGTGGTGATCTAATCTAAAAAATACAAGTCCTCAGATTGAGAATCTATTTCTATCATTAGCTCACCCTGGTTTAATGTTCTGATGAGAAGTTGTAGAATTTTGTTTTTCATGCTCAGTTATGGATTGGTGTAACAATTTTAAATTGTGAGCTAACAGTTTTTAGATTCTGTAGCAAATTTTGCTTTACTTGGATACATTGCGTGTTAATTTTCTAAATATTTGCATGCGTTATAAGACAACGTTTTGTGTATCAGTGTAATATTTTTAAATGTGACAACAAGCAAAAAGGTTATGGAGTGACCAAATATAAAAAAATTACAAAACTACGTACTTGTTGACAAACCTATTTGTTTTTGTAAATCTTTATCTGCCTTAAAAACAATATATGAATAATACTTACTTTTCAATCATTTACACAAATACATAAATCAGAACTTTACCCTAAGAATATTGTTTTAAATAAAGCTGATACACTGATAGAAACTAAAATGAACAAGCACTAATTGAGCACTATTGAACACTACTGAATCGAAGAGGAGTTCTTTGAGTATTCCCCTGGAATATAAAATGTACTGGATAATTTTTCACTTTTTTCCCAAATTCACACTAAGAATAAAGGCGTTTAATGCTTAGGGGCAGGAGATTTGTTGTAGATAGTAAAAGGATATTACCCAAATGTGTATACCTAGTGTTGTGACTGTGTGGATTAGAAGTGAACAATAACAAATGTTTGGGATGATGAGTTAACATAAAGATTCTAAACTTATGATTGAAAGCCTGAGCTAAGATACCATGATAAATAAACAATGGCTTATGTGTTAAAGGTTATTATCAACGTGTACTCAAAAGCTGCCACTACTCTTCCTATTTATTAGATCACTGCCTAATCATAGATAATAGTCAGGGAACAATGAGACTCCCAAAACATTAGTCTTCAAAATATTCAACAGCAAACTGGTCAATTTCCACATGGTTAGAATAAAATTATTGACAATTAGAATACACTTTTTTGATTTTTAAGGATTTAGTTGGATAAATGGTCAAAAAAAAATCCAAACTTTTCAATTTTTTTCTTTAATTGCCAACGTTTCGGCAGGGTTTACAGAAACATCAAAGCTCTTCGTTTAATTGTGATAAATAGAACCTAGTGGTTTCATATGATTGTATTTGGTTTATTTGTTGTTTAGGAATATGTACCTGTTGATGCGTAAGTAACAATGTACTTAACAATAATGATATAAACTTAAGAAAATAGAATAAACTTATTGACAATCTCATTATAATGAGGCACAAGTGTCAATTTACTGACCAGTGACACACCCAAGTTTCTAAGGGTAGTGAAAGATTTGAGAACTAAGCCATTTATTGTTTTAATGATTTGAACGACCAAATAAAATGATTAAGCATTTTTTTTTATATTAAAACCCAATCAACATCAGCTTGTAAAAGTTGCGCATCAATTGCGGATTTTATCACCTTGTACAACTTTACGTCGTCTGCAAGTAATAAAAATTCCAAGTGACTAATAACACAACAAAAGTCAATAATACAATAGGCCTTGTGTGGGAGTCCTGAGGTACATCAGAAAAGACCTGAATTTTTTTAGAAATTATGTTATTTATACGCACCATTTGAATACGATTCGATAAAAATTAATCAACCCGCTTTAAGAGACGGCCACCCAGGCCCATCGAACTCAACTTCTGAATGAGATGTGCTGACTCTGTCAAAAGCCTTTGAGAAGTCATCTGACCATGGTTTTCAAAGGGGTCCAGCAAGTACTGACGATATGTAAGCAAATTAGTTACAGTAGATTTACCCTTAGAAAAATCCGCGTTGCTGATGTATACTGCTGATATATTCCGATTATGATGCCGTGAGAGTTCTTGGGAAAAAAGGGTTTTTTTTTGAAGAAAAATATTATAAAAGAGTATGTAAATGTTTCCATACTTTTGTGAAGAACAAAAAACCAAAACACTATTGAAATTGATAAAATTGCCAAGGTTTAACAAACATGCATAGAATACACTCTTGGCCGTAGATTAGATAATTGTAAGAAAAACTAAAATGTTTCTATACTTTGGTTTCCCACAGTAAATACCATATTAATTTAAAAAGTGCGTGGTATCAAAAGTTTACATTTGGCCACCGGTTTGTTGGACTATGAATCTCGTTAAACTTTAAACTAATTTTTTTATTAGCTAAACAATTGTTGTCTTACTTTTGAAAATTAAACTTAAAATAAGGAACTCAGATTACTACATCTAATAAAAAATAAAGTTTTTCCAATAAATATTGACGGTACTGCACTTTAACATGATGATACACCCTTACTACCGAACCACTCTTGATCACGGGGTTTTCCCGCCATGAGAGTTTTCGAGGCATTTGTCTGATTTATACTCACCGTTAACCATTGCCGTTAACCCCACCATAATCCGCATTTCTGACTAACAAAACTCGTTTCAGCGGTGCCATTGATCAACATCTCGCAGGGCGGCGGGCAAATGCAACTGGGCACCCCGATCGGAGTTTCCTCCGTGCTGAAACCCACCGATAAGGTGCCGACCAGTTTCGCACAATTGGTGCAAACGTCCACCGGGAAACATTTGCTGTTAACGTCGAACCCGAATATTGCGGGAAGTGTGCCTGTTACGCAGACCACTGCAGGTAGGACGCGAGATTTTTCAAATTTCAAATAGTTTATTGTCTTTGATAGGATCGGTATTCTTAGTACGAAACAATTAATTTTACAGTGTTATAGAAGTAAATATTTTAAAGGTAAATTGGAAATAACGCTGTCACCCATACACTTTAATAATACTGATACTTATATATAATATTGCATAATCCTCGTCGAAAATTGGTTTGATAGTTTCGCATTGATTTTGACAAATGTTGCTTAAGTATACAATATGCTCGGCAAAAATTGATTAGCTGATGTAATAATTAATGCAATTATTTTATTTACTCCCACAAATGGCCGTATTAAGAAGTTGTGAAAAACTTAACATTTATATATCATATTTTATATACGATACCCAGTATAGAAAATATTATATTATACATCTTATACCGTAAACCGGGGTAACTTTGGTACAGTTTTTCATGTTTTTATTAAATTATACCATATTTTACGAAATTAACACCCTTATACTTGTTAATTATAAAACTTCAAAGCATTTACCAACTATAACTTACAAAAAACAACTTCTGTTTATTGTTTAGGCTGAGATATTGGACTTAGAAAGTGTTTTAAAGTTACCCGGATTTTGGGGTAACTTTGGTACACAAATATTTTCTTTAATTATTTTTCCTGCTAAAAGCTACGTCCTAAAGATAGACGTTGCATTGAATTTACAATTTATTAAAAAAAAAGGAAATACGTAGTTTATTAGATATTTGATGTATGCAAAATATGTAAAAGCAGAAAAAAAACAATAAAATTTTAAAAATGAGGCCTATTTTATAATTTATTATTTCAAAACATTGATTATATAAGATAAGTAAATATATAAGCTTAGGTTTTACTAAAAAAAAACTTTAACATTTTTATAGAAGATCCTTTATCTCAGGAACATCAAAAACTTCTCGATTTCCTCTGCGTATCGGTTTATCTATGGACTTTAGTATCTCGTCATTACGATAATAGATTTCATCTTTACGACTTGGCCATTTCCACTGCTTTCCATATGATTCCATTACGTTTATGATGGCCCAATTTTTAAGAACCTTTGTAATTTCTCCAACACCGCGTTCTTTAATTTTGACATAAGTGTCTTTAATAGTCCAGGAAAAGTGTCCTTCGGTATTCCATTAAAGCGGCTTCCTTCTGCGGTATTTTTCCAGGCATTAAGAATTTGCCGCCAGTTACTTTTCATTGGGCGAAAATAGGCAACATCCAAAGGCTGAAGGAGATGAGTGCTATTAGGAGGCAATGCAATGAACCTAATATTATTCTATATCAATTCGCACAATCTGATGACTTCCTGATTAAGGTGGGAGCTAAGGTTGTCCCCAATCAATATTTTACGACCCTCCTGTCGTTTTAATAAGGGTAGCATTACGTTTACAAACCAATCTTCAAATATTTGGAAATCAAACCACCCACTGCTAGTACTATTGTAACGAGTATTTAAGGGGCCACCTTCTGTCCAAGTTGACCAAAGCCTTTGGGCCTTGTAGTTGACATACACGGGAGCAACCTGTCCAGCAGCATTTCCACAAATCATAAGGGAAGTACAGGCTTTTGAAGAATTTCGAATTCTTTCCGGGTATTTGGTCCCTTTCCTGGTAATTGGTCCCTTTCCTGGTAATAACTTTTGATCGGCCTGGATCGTCAACGAGATTTGTCTCGTCATAGTTGTAAATATTAGCTGAGGGTACTCCTTCCAGCTCAGTTTGTAGATTATCAAAATATTCATTGATAATTGCGTCACTAATAGCCGCTCGAGCGCGACTAATATTTTGAGAAAACCGTTGACTGAGTTCAGGCCTACGTTTTAAAAATAAGCTTATCCAATCGGGTCCTGGATAGTTATCCTTAAAACATTGCACTTTTCTGCCTCGCTTTTCTAAATAAGACTTGACAATGGTTTTTAAGTCCTCACATGTCACCGGAAACCCGAAATTTGATAAAGCAATTAGGTGTCCAGAAAATGACTCTTCTTCCTGGTCTGTAAAAACCCTTGGTTTGCCAGGCATTCGCCAATGTTTTCCGTGAAACTTATTCCATAACGTATTTTTGGAAATTTGTGTTTTTTTGCTGCATTTCGAAGAGAAATTGACTTATTTTTAATCTCTTCAAGAGCTTGCTGAAGTTTCTCTTGGCTATAATTTTTGTAATTGCGTGCACCGAGGATACGCTGCTGCTGTCGAGGCATGACTTATCTGAAAAAAGAAATAAAAAACAGAAACATACACTGCATCAACGGTGTAACTTTGGTACACTATATTTTTTAAATTTGTCCCCTACTTAGACATCTGCCGTCTAACTTTGGGACATGTACCAAAGTAACCTCCATATGTTATGATTTTTAGAACAAATTCAAATATTTCTTTTTTAATAAAAATTACAATTTTATATATGTTGTTAAAAATATCCTAGAATATGACTAGCTAACATGTACTTACCAGAAATTAAGTAGTTATGCTAGATTTGGATACACAATAGTAAGTTTACAGAAGTTTTAAAAACACCTGTTGACACCTGTCTATACTAACGATAAACTGCTCCCAACGGAATAAATGCAATGTTGCCAAACTTTTCAGTTTTGCAGAATATTACCTTATTTTAGACTTTAAGCACTAAAACTTAACGTATTTAAAGAAAAAAGTCATAACAAGACTTCTTGATACATAATATTTTGAGTTTTTATCGGAATATTTCCAAATCATCATTTTATCTACAAATAACACATATTCATTATTATCCATCATAAAAGTGTTAAATTGATTCCAGCCCTCAATCAATTCTCAAATTTTCTGAAATCAAAACAATAAAGCAGTACATGAAATATTAAAAAAAAATCTGTCATACACTGTTTATTTTCAAATTTACTTTTACATCCTTGAAAAAATCCACTATCCAGAACCTCAAACTTTACCCAAAATAAAATTTATTGTTCCAGGGGGCCAAAAGTTGACATTTCTATCAACGAAACAACCGATAACGAACGTCAACGCGAACCAAACCTTCACCAAAGCGTTCGTCAAGTTTCAAATCACTTCGGTGAACACCGGCACGACCACCACAACCTCGGTAGGTAAAGTACCCTTATAATAAATCACTTAATAATCTTCAAGAAACAAACAAATAATAAAAAATCAACTTGTGTAGTTAGACTATATTAATGGCACACTGTTTTCTCTAACAGTTTGTGAAAATTGTAGAATTCCATCTCTGTGGCGACGCCGCCGCAGCACCAGCAGCAGCAACAACAACTAAGATCAGCGGAGGAGGGCCTCAGGTCGGTAAATTCAAATTTTTTAGGACAATTATATTCGAAGCAAAACAGTTTGGACGTGCGGTGGCGGAAGGAGGATAATAGGAGAACTAGCGGGAATCAGGTAAGGATACCATTAGTACCTAAATAAGGTGTATTTTTACTTCTTATCCTTCTATTCTGATAATTCTTAAAAGTAAATCTGGTTTCCTCCCCTTTAATACCGACGTAGTTTATTTTTAACTGTTAAACTATACCACTTTATCATTTTATTTTGACATTTTTCTTTCAACACCTAGTTAACTAAAAAGGCTTGAAATTTTAAATATATATGAAACAGATGAAATTTGACTCTGTATTTAAGTTTGTTCAACAATATGATTGTCATAAATAAATACAAAACAGTTCTGACTGTCTAATTTTGTTGATTTTTTTATGAGGGGCAACAAGATGGGCATATACACTGCCACCTCACTCACTTGATCTTAATTATTTGGATTTTAGTTTTTTGAGGTTTTTGAGACGTTTTTGCACCTGATTCTTATAAAAAAATATAAACAATTAAAGAATAGAATGTGATATAAAAGGATTTTGAAAAATAATCGCTTTTATATCGCAAGAAGTGCACGAAAGTAGTGACAGGAACAGAAAGTGGGCGTCATTTCGTTGTGTTTAAAGGATTTGAAATTATTCATATTTTTCCAGGGCATTGGAGTTCTCCAGGCTTTTAAAACAAAATTGTGATTACCTTCTGTCTTAATTTTTTCTGCTATTTCAAAAATTTTCATATTGTCCAGGCTTTTGGAGCAAAGTTATGATTTAATTTCTTGTATTCCAGGCTTTTGGAGTAAAGTTGTGATTCCTTTTGCTATCATTTCTTGTGTTCCTAGCATTTGAAAATTATTCATGTTGTCCAGGCTGTAGGAGTAAAGCTGTGATTTCATTTTGCTGTAATTTCAAATGTTCCAAGGATTTAAACATGTGAAAATTGTCCAGGCTTTTGGAGTAAAGTTATAATTTAATTTTTGTAAGCCAGGGATTTCAAATTTTTACCCGTAAGTGACTATTTTGGTGAAAGAAAATAGGAAAATAAAATCGTGACCTTTTCCTAAAATTATTAATTTTTAGTTCTCCATTCTTGTATGATCAAAAAATTATTATTTGTCAAAAAAAAATTATATTCTCAAGTTGGGCACCAAAAATATAACTGTAGGGTTTAGAAGAAGGAACTACAGCTGTAATTTGAGCTGAGGGTAAAAAAGCAAATCTATCTACATAAATCCTTATTTTATTTTCTAATACTTTCAAGATAGTAGGAAGGATGTTGATAGGCTTAAGTTTAGGTATAGGATGTAGAATGAAAATTTCCAAGCCTCTGGAAAAGTAGACAGCTTTATACAGCAGTTAACGAGATCCACAATAAATGGGAGAATAAATATACAACAGTGTAAATGCATAGCCAAGCTTATTCCATCTGTAGCAAGCTTTAGATTTTATAGAAAATAAAGCCTCCCTAACTTCCTTGGAAAAACTTTTTAAAATTTTAACGCTGGTGTATTCTGTAAAGAATTAAGCTAGAAGTCAAATTTTAATATTTTTTTTACAGATGATGGCCTACGATTGAAAGCGCTATGCAGATATTAATGTATTTCTTACGCTGAATACGTTATTTATTATTTTATTTGACTTTCCGATAGTCAATTCCAGTGTACAACTGACGAAATTCAATTTTAGAATAAAGTTGAGATTTAATTTCATGTCATTCTTGGATATTACATTTTTCATGAGAGCTTTTTGCATGAAAGTGAAGTTGTGGTTTCATTTTACTGACTTTTTTGTGTTTCTGGTATTTAAAACTTTCATATTGTCCATGAGAGCTTTTTGCATGAAAGTGAAGTTGTGGTTTCATTTTACTGACTTTTTTGTGTTCCTGGTATTTAAAACTTTCATATTGTCCAGGCTTTTGGATTAAAGTTGTGATTTCATTTTGCGTGTTCCATGGATTTGAAGTTTTTCATGTTTTTCTTCCAGGCCTTTGAAGTAAAGTTGTGATTTTATTTTACTGTCATTTCTTGTGTTTCAGGCATTTCAATTTTTTTATATTGTCCAGGATTCATGGCAGGAGTAAATTTGTGATTAAATTTTGGTGTTCCAGGGATTTCAAGGGATTTCAGACCCTAAAAACTTAATTTAATTTCCCATTTCCGTCATTTCTTGTGTCTAAGTAATTTCAAATATCATATTTGCCCGTCTTTCGGAAAGCAAACTTGCTATTAATAATCGAATACATATTAATAACAAGTTCTCAATGTTTGGCTTTAACAGATTGATGATTGGCCTTCGCCCAGATGGACGAAATACGTGTAATCTTGGACGTATGACTCTTTTTCTTTATTTCTGTTATATAACGAGCGTACTTTTAAGAATAATGGTTTCCAGGCTTTCGGAATCTATATCTTCAAGATCAATAATAAAATAAGGATAGTATATTAGGTTGGGTTAAATATGTATCTGCAAGGTATATGCTATAAGTTAAAAACCTATGCTAGTTTATTGCGTTTCCATAAACAACCATTTCTCATAATTCGCACAAAATCTATAACACGTTAATTCCGTTTTAGTCCCAAGAAGGGTCCAAACAAGAGATTAAAAAAAGACTGCAGCTGATGACGAAGATCAACGAGCAACGTTGCTCGGCACTACCGCTTTACGGCAGGGATTTCCAGGACGCGATCAAGATTTACAGTCCGAACGCGGCGAACCCGTGGACCGGCGGGCACATCAATTGCCTAAACGCCATGTTCGGTATTAATCCGGACGACACCGCCGAGCTATTGAGGGAGGCCTTATTCAATCCCGAGAGGAGGATTGATCAGCTTAAAGATATCTGTGATAGGTAAGAAGTTCTTTTGGGATTCAAATATTAAACAATTTGTTACGGAATATGGGGATGATAGGAAAAACCATCTCAGTGGAAAGTTACTAAAAAGTATTGCATTTTTTAAAGTTTGTATCCAAGGCAGTAATTATAAATGGTAATCCCTTACCGCATTATTGTAAAATGTGTGACATTCGTCCACTCAATTTTTTTTCGGAATGTACTAAATATTGTTTATTTTCTCGGTAATTTTCAACAATTCTAAGGTCGGTATGAATATGTAAAACGGCATAACGACGGTAAAGGGTATGTGACACGAAAAAAGTAATTTTTGATGTTTAGACTACCCTTCTAGAACGTGGTTTTGCAATAATATAATGTAGTAAAGGAAGCAGATTTACAAACATACTAGTGAGCAAAGAGTGGAAAATCATTAGTCAACTAATAGTCCCAAGGAAGAAGAGGAAAGATTCACTTTTAAGAAACTACTCGAATGATGTCGATATTATAAGGAGAAAAATGTATGCTATGTACGCCGAACAAATGATCCCACATTGGATGCCTTACTCAGAAAGGCAACACATGAATAGAATGAAATGTATCCTTAAATATGGCTTAATGAATGATAGAACAAGAATGTGATAAAACATGAATATAGACAAGATGAAAGAGATATTGTATTTAGATGATACATGGTATGACACTGAATTTCCAGAAAAAGCCTATGTAGATTCATCAGGCAAATGCACAACCAAAGTTCAATAAAAATCCTTCAAATAAACTTAAACAAATTAGTATAATTAATGCTGGGACAAAAAACGGATTTTTACCAAATGCTTTAGCCTTGTCAGCAAGGCACTAAAACTTCACTTGTTGTTTATCACCATGATACAACTGCATTATTTTTTTAAAAAATTAAAAATAAAATATGCCTCCCAATAGTAATGGATATCCCAACTTATCATAGTCGAAATCTTAATAAATAAAAGTCCGAGTACCAATGACATCAAAGCTACCGTCCAGAATTATATGATGGATATGATATTTGTTTTGAGAAAATTATGTGAGAAAGCAATTGCTTGAAATATTAAAATAGTTTTCAATAAAAAAAACGATACAAAAATGGGTCATACGATATTGAAATTACCTTCTTATTATTGCATGTTTAACCCAAGTGATCACATATGGCACAAACTGAAAGGACTGTATATTAAAAAGATTGAATATACAGGATGTTTTCAAAGTTGAGTCATTTATTTTGTATACACTACACCTTGTAGAACTTGTCGAAAAGAGGTTAATACATATACCAAAAATCACCTATATAAAAGTTGCTTGATAAGAGTCACTTCACATTATTTCAAAATTATTTTTAAAAAATTTTTATTAAGTTAAATGGTTACCGTTTTTACTAAAATTGTTTAAAATTAATATTAAATAAAATCCTGGTAACCATGAATTAAATGACAAGAATTTTCAATGCACTCTTGAAGTTCTTCTGGTGTATTTACTGCTCCATTAGGGTACATCAATCATATTAAATAGCTCCACAGAAAAAAATAGCAGAACCTTAAATTTGGGGAGCGAAGAGGCCAAGAAATGAGTCTATTGCGCCCTATTCATTTATTCTAAAATTAGATGCTTGATGAACTTCTCGTCTAAAATGTGGTGGAGCCTCATCTAATGTAGCAAATACATTTACCATGTTATCCCAAACATTCAATGAAAATCTATGTGAAAATTGGATCTTTTACTGCTGTATGTGGAGATCCTACTGCCCAAACATGATTGTTGTCGAAATTTTGTTTGCTCTCTATCTTGTGTAAATGTGGCATCGTCTGTACACAAAATGAATTCGGTAAAATATAAATTTCTGACTAAGTGTTCTAAAATTATGATATTCAGGTTGTACCCATTGATAATGCTGTTTTTGTCATATTGCCTTTTACACTTTACCATGAGAAAGTTCAACATTCGCACAGTTTAATAACTATAACCATACGTGTTGCCGGATGATTTCTTAAAGAAAACCTTTGCCTATACATCTTGCATGCTTCCGCTTTTTGCTGACACTCTCCATAGGCAAGTATTATACTAAGTAAGAAGTCCACTAGTTCATTGTTTTCGGAAACATGGGCCATTTTTCTGTACAAAATGATCAGACAAATGAAACACGCAATATTGAAAGACTGATACTACTGATGGAACCAAAGGTTTGCACTGAAAACCATAAAATAACAAAAAGTTTGATTAACGGTAAGAGCAGTAAACAGATAACGGTAAGAATTTACACGACATTCCCCGAGAGTATCAAAAAATTTGTTTATTAACATTCTTGTTTTTCAAATTTTTAATGTTTTAGGTGATTGTAGGTATATCAACTCTTTTTAACGAGGCCTACTCGCAGTTAAAAGAAATATCTCAAATTGGAAAACCCCCTGTAGATGTATTACCTAAAGAGACTTAGATGATGACAGTGAGAGTAAAACTGAATTATAGAAACTCAAAAATTTTTATTGTAATCACTTTTTATACTCATGTGTACAGATGGTACATATACATTTTTGCAGTTTTTTTAATATAAAATCTAGTAGCACCACATTTATTTTATTAGTTCTATTGCGAATGACGAGACGAGTCCGTTCCTGTCAACGTTTTGTCGAAGCTTGATCTTATTAGTGCTGAATATTAACGACTTTCTTAGATGTATGGTTATACTAAAGCATCACGTTTACAATGTTCAATTTAATTTCACACTGATTAATAATATTTTGTAGGTTCATAATTTATGTTCCGGCCGTAAAAGCCGACGAGCCGGAGTTGCGAGTGTGGCATCCGCCTCCGAGCGAGTACTGGGCGCGTAAAGAGGAACGCAGACTGATCCAGCAACTGTTTTCGAAACCGGCTACGCCCCTTCACCATTTGGCATCGGCGATGGTCACCCAATTCCCCGATCCGCGACTAATCCAGTACGACTGCGGCAAACTGCAGACCCTCGATAAATTACTGAGAGATCTGAAAATGGGTGCGCATCGCGTGCTTATTTTCACCCAGATGACGAAGATGCTGGACGTGTTGGAGGCCTTTTTGAACTTCCACGGGCATATTTATCTGAGGTTGGACGGTACTACGAAAGTGGATCAGAGACAGGTTAGTTCTACGATTTAGCACTTATTGCAGAAATATGCGGCAGTTTATTAAGAGAATTCAGTTTGCTAAGAAGACTATGGCGAGATAATATAATGATAAAATTTCATCACTATAAATATCCGATCTTGGTGAAAATTAAATCAAAGATTCAGGAGTCATATTTCGGTCTTAGCGTTTACCTAACATTATCAAAAAAGCTTTTTTAAAGCATTAGGATTTATTATCAACATTTTTTAAATATAGAGGGTGACCCAACTCTACACACGATTTTTTGCCTTTGTATAAATATGATATTAGAATATAGTTAAGGTAAAAAGTGTTTGTTTAAAAATACTAATTTTATTGACAGTTTTGGTAGATGTGCAAATGAGTGTCTGAAAAACAACGTTTTCATTGTCAAGTAATTTTTTTTAATGAAACGCCGTGTATATTTTACCAAATTTTTACTCTATTTAATTCTAGATCAAACGTATAATACACTATACGTCAAATACCGATGGTTTTTGAGATCATTGCTTATTATACCGATATTATTTAATTCTTATTCAATCTATTAAAACAGTTAAAACCTATTATAAAACTAAAATAATTAAAAAAAAAAACCATTTTAGTAAATGTTCAAACTGCTGACTGTTCTCGATTTAACAGACTTCGTGCCTTTTTATTAGCTTAGTGGTACAGGCGTATTGGTTGAACAATATAATTTAAAATATTTGTTGGAATTAATTTATAAAAAACATTCACTACAGAAGAACTTCGATTCAAGTCAAGAAGAATTAGGCAAGGGCTGTTTTCAGGCAATCCAATGCATGGTCTAAAAGCTTCACAACCTTTGTTGGTATCAGTTCAGAGATCTCTTCGAGGAGTTTGCAGATGGAGATCGTCACTTATAATGGCGGGCACCACTTCTAAATGACTCGAAGAATATGTCATTAAATTCTTTTAACGTATTTGGCTTTAGAGTGAAGGCGCTTTTTTAAAAAAATTTATTTTAGCAGTTCTGGATTTTTCTTCAATTTTCAATATATTTTACTAGAGGCCTCTGACTCTGATAGTCGAATCCACTGTCTACAGATGGGTCTTCAAGGTCAGATAAGTCGTTTTCAAGATCTTCCATTATTATAATTATTTCTTGCAAATGAATTCCCTGCTCAGGAAATCTCAGGTGTTCACACCACTGAAATATTCTTGCTGATATTATGCAGAGAGAATGTAATTTACAAACAATCGTCTATCTACGAGTATACAGAATGATAATTGCAAGTATTTTTCCATTGATTCCACAAGGGTTATTTATTATCAGTCATTGCATGATCAGATCCATGTTGGAGTATTGTTCAGTGGTTTGGTCTCCCTATTTTCATATAGAAACTCTAGGGCGAATCCAACATAAATTTCTTAGGAATTTCATACTCACACCATTATTCTCAATCAATACTTATATTATCAATATTATAATTATTTACAATTATTCACGCCTTGAACAGTTTTTGTCTTTACCTCCACTTAGGATTCGTCATGATATGTTGGGAGACGTATTTGTATATAGGGTCATTCATGGATTTGTTGACTGTTCAAACTTGCTATAATATTATTATTATAGGACAGATTCCTGTTCAGAATTATCATTTTTATAACACTTAATATTCTTTTTCATAGGATAACCCATGGTATTCATAATCCACTGGATATTTATATGGGAGTTCTAATAGTTTTAACTGTGATTAATTTTTAATATTACAAACTTATTAAATAATAAGTGTTAGTCATTAAAAAGATCTTTACTTTACTGATTTTGGGTCTATTGGTTGTTTCTGTTGATCAAGTTATGAATTGTTAATTTTACACGTTTTATGAGCTATTTTAAATTTAAAATGTTTATAATAATTCGTTTTTGATCATTAGCATTGATCAGTTGTTTTTCTTTGTAGTATTTGTGTATACTTCGTATTATCATTAATGGTCTTTTTTCTTTTAGTTTTTGATCAATATATTGTAGCCAAACTTATTTAATATTGTGATTTTATGCTGTCAATGGGGTTCTGCCGTATGTAATAAATGAAAAATTTTAAAATTGAGCAAAAGTTTCCTTTTCACCTACGGCCTTTATGATTCACCCTGTTAAATTGAACTTACTTTTAGTGCCTTTATATTTTATTTTTTTAACTATAATAATCAAACGGACCGCACTTAATTTCGCTACTAGTATTACGCATTCCGTTTGTAATGAAACCATATTTAATATCAGCATGAGAGAGTTTCTTAGAGACAACATTAAATCGTATTTTACTCTTACAAAAATCTCGATTTGCGACTATGACCATATTTGCTATAAAAATATATAGAAAATACACCAGTAAGTAGATTTTTGCCTTTTAGAGCGAAATATGAGGAGATATAACTTGCCTACATATCTTTTTAAATATAATTTCTAAAAATTTAAGTTTTTTTATAAATACCTTTGCTTTATTATTAAAATAACTCCTAATTTTGTAGGTTCTAATGGAAAGATTCAACGGCGACAAGCGAATATTCGCATTCATATTATCGACGAGATCGGGCGGCGTGGGCGTAAATCTGACCGGGGCGGACACGGTTGTCTTCTACGATTCCGATTGGAATCCGACCATGGACGCGCAGGCGCAAGACAGGTGTCATCGTATCGGACAAACGAGAGACGTACATATTTACAGGTGAGAAATAAGGGTTTGCGAATTATTTGTTGGACTTCCTAAATCGAAAATTGCTGAATGAAAGCTTATATTCAGTGAAGGTAAACTGGGAAGGAAAGCAAAGTAGTAATTTACCAAGCAAAAGTGTGCTGTTTAAGTGCCACTTTTGCATGAATATTACTGACATTTAAATGTATAATTTTGTGTTGAGATTTTGATCCCTACTTTTTTTGATAAAATTGCGTTTATCACAAATGTGACATAAATATTATTCTGCATAAGTTGATAAATGGGCCCGTATATCCTGATGATTCCTGTTTACTAATTAAACCCGTTAAAGTAAGAGTAATGATTATTATAAGTTTAATTAAGTTTTTTTTTTGTTGTCGGGCTAAAAGTAAACCTCTTTTATGGAAAAAATTAAACAGCAAATTATATACAATCCATAAAACCTTTACCAGATTGAGTCGCCAATGATATTCAAACCTTTTTAAAAGTTTTAGGGCATAAATTAATTTAGAAGTAGTGTATTCATGGATTATAAGAATGTTATTTTGTATTGTAAAACATATTCATTATTACAATAGTACTTAATTGTCCTTAGTTCGTATCAATAATATTAATTTTTTTCTTATAGGTTGGTTAGCGAAAGGACTATAGAAGAAAACATCTTAAAGAAGGCGAACCAAAAGAGGCTTTTGGGAGATCTGGCTATTGAGGGCGGAAACTTTACAACCGCTTATTTCAAGAGCGTAAGTGTAAAATTTATATGAAGTTGTACTGGAATAATTTTATAATATTCTTATTCTCACTTAATAAGGGTATTAACAAATGATAAAATTCCAAAAGAAGGTTAGAAACATTTTTTAAAAGAAGAAAATTACAGCCCTTGCATCTTTTTGATGAAAATTACTCCATATTTAGACAGTATCTCCAGTAAGCCTATATTCAGTATTAGGAAGGTTCTTGAAAACGGCGGTAGATCATGTCCCCCAACATTCTAAATTGGGTTAAAATCAAGGTTGTTTGCTGGCCAATACATAGTTTCATATCCAACTCCAATAAATAATACGGGAAACGGATATATGCTGATACATTAAATCTCTGTCCACTTCTTCATGAGCTCCATTTTTCTTTTAGTGTCTTTGTGCTTATGTCCTCTAGTCGTGAAATAAGAAGTTCAACAATTATTTTCATCTTTCGGTAATTTTTATAATACCGAAAAAATTGCAATGATGTCAGATTGTTTAGTTTCCGAGATGTGATATTTATTCCCGGTAAAATGGTATATGGCCCAAGTATTTTTGCCAACATTTCTACAAAAAGAGCCATCATCACGGAAAGTTTGAAGCACAGCATAAAGAAACCAGCAGTCTCACTCCGCTCGAAAATGTAAGCGAACTAATAGCATCCTTAGCCATGCCGCAGCCATGTTCTCCGGATACCAAGCTCACTGTTTATCGAACTGTGTTCATAGGTGTATCGCCTAGTTCAGTGCCGTACTTAGTGACTATTTTGATAGCGTTTTTACAAAGCGTAGCGTTTTTTATAAAAACTTTTGTATTAAAAGAGGGGTATGTCAAAAATTATTAATGAAGCAAAATAATTGACTTTGCCAAAGTTTTTAATAGCTGCAAATTTGGCTGTATGGCTTAAATAACATAATTAAGCATCAGTTAAAGTTGCAGCAATGTAATATTTTTTTTTTTTTTGGATTTTTAAGGACATTATTTATATTTCTGCTATTTTAACAGTGTTGCCATATTTAAAAGAGTTGCAAAATTGTATACTTTTACTTTAGTTGGTACTTAATAATATAACAAAAATTCGCAGATGTTAGAATTGTTTTGAATTGTTGCCAACTATTTGTCTTTATTTATTGGCCTAAGAGTTTCTATTTGTTTTGAAATATTACTTTATTTGTATAATTAGTTATCCTTAAACTACTATGTAGTCAGATGTTAATCTAAAAGCGTTACTATACAGGGTGTTAATTAAGTATGTACCATAAATTATTTAACAGGCGATTGTTTGAGTAATTTTAAGACAAAAAGTTCATATGAACATAGGTCCGCAAGTTCTCTGGCGGTGTTATTTATAACATTAAGGAGCTAATTTACCCCTAACATGATTAAATTTATTAGGTTCAGTGTAATCTCGAACGGGACCTGAAGAAATATTTGTGGCAAAAAAATTGGGGCACCTGAATTTTGTGCCATTTTTAATATCTTATTTGATTTACTCAAATACAAATACAACTTTTTCGTATCTCGCTTATTTTTCGAGAAAAAAAGTCCACTTAATTGCATATCCCTGGATCACACAAGGAATTTGTGGAAAAGTTTCATTTGGAATTTATTATTAACTAAGCAAGATACGAAAAAAATTCAAGAGACAGAAAAGTTTTATTTGTATAATCCACAGAACATAATAAAAATTGCACAAAAATCAGTGGCATATATTTTAGTTGTTGTTAAATTTTAACACCCTGTATATTGAGAACGAAGAATTTCTGGACATATGTTTATATGAACTTTTTGTTTTAAAATTACTCAAAGAATGGTCTCTTAAAGTTATGGTTCATACCTAATTAACTTCCTGCACGTATTCTTCTATATCGTCGTTGTTAGATGTAGAAATGCGATGTTTATTTTTGTTTAAATATTTTGTTAATGTATGAACTTTATTTATATTAAAAAATCAATATTTGTACTATGTAGGTATTTTTATTTTACAAGATAATAACATCTAAAAAAATGTTTCAGTCCGGCTCTAGCCAAGGCAAAAGCCGCGTGGACCGTAGCGAGTGTCAGCGGCATCCCTACTATAAGCAACAATGCCTCGCCTGCGTTAGTACACATGCACCGAACTCGCTTATTCAAGCCAATGTATTTTTATTGAAGTGCGACTGCTGGTTTCTTTATGCTGTGGTTTGAAGAAAACGCATTGAAATCACTTATCTTTTCAACTTATCTTTTTCATACTAATACTACACCAAAGAAACCACGTACGACACTATTTGAATGTAAACAACGATAGTTGCCAAATATCCTTAATGGGAAGCGGAAAAGCCGAAATTTGACAGCTTAAAGAAGCCAAATTATAAATATTAATTATTATTTGTTAGTATAAATATATTAGAAAATAGTTTTTAAACAAATTTTACCATTTCTCTTGAGTAATCACTGGCAACGTGGAATACTAAGAATGTTTATCAACAATATATCCCCTTTGCCTCCTGTGTAGACCAATGTTTATTTTAGTGTATTCAACGTTTTAAGGTCATTATTGTGTGTTCCTTCTTACAAATTATATGCCAAGATCATATGCTTAAAATATTTTTTACTTTCACCTACTCGATAAACCAGCTAATCGTCAAAAATTTAGTTTTTACCAACAATTAAAATTATATAAACAAAAGGAACAAATCATGTCTATTTATCCTGATAAGTTAAGAAAATTAGTAATTAAAACAGCAGATAATATTTCTTCTACTAAGTAATTATCCGTTACCTCTGATCCATCATTAAAAAAAAAACACATTTATTACTCACAGAGCACCATTCAAGACCTCTTCAACATCGACCAGAGCCAAACGGCGAGTCAGCGTTTGTCCGAAGTGGTGGAAAGTAAACGGGACAAAGATGAAATCGTCGCGACTCCGACACCGGAACAACCGTCGTCGTCGGTACAACAACCGGAAGAAAAATCGGCTGCGGGTGCGTTGGAGACGGCGTTGGCCGCCTGCGAGGACGATCAGGACGTGCAGGCGGCGAAAATCGCGAAAGCGGAGGCGGTCGCCGATCTGGCGGAGTTTGACGAGAACATTCCTTTGGACCAGGAGGGGGAGAAGGAGAAAGAGCCCGAGGTTAGCAAGGCGGAGATGGAGATTAACAATATTATTGAAAAGGTAGGGGGAACGTGGTTTTTATGTGCATTTAATCGTCTTCCCAAATCCAAGGTTGCTAATTAGAAATTTATACTTAGTGATCATTTTAGGGAAGAATAGTAAAATAGTAATTTACCAAGCAGAATTGTGTTTTTTCATTACAGTTTTGCATGAATATTACTGACATTTAATGTATTGATGTTTTTTTTTTTTTAATAGTAATTTGATGTCTTATAGTCTCTGAATTAAAACAGAAATTCGCGTTTCAATTAGCTGATTTTCTTTAGTTGTTGTGATGAAATTAAAAGGTAGAATATCGTATCGTTTTATAACGTATGTCCCTTTTTGATTTGTTTCATTCATCGATAAATTGAAGCTTATCTCATAAAATTAAATCTTTAGAAAGCGAATACGGATTTGAGTCCCGAGATAAATTGTTTATTTCCTGAAACTTTTTAATTTTGTTTAATGAGTGTAAATCTACCTCGAAAACAGGACTTAATATTTATCTAATAAAAACTCGTAAATAATAATAAGAGAATTTGTTTCGGTTCATTCTCTTCAAATGCATAAAAATAAGAAAACAATCTTAAAATTTTAACAAAGGCATAGCTCGCTTACAGATGATTAGAAGGCAATTTCAAAGTACAAAAATTTATATAATAAATAGTAATCCCTTCAGTATTCATTCTATTTTTGACATAATTAATTGTCTGCTCTTCATAATATAATTTTGTTTTATTGTTTTGATTTCATTGATGTCAAAAGTCGTATCCTAACCAATAAGATTCCAGCTTATCCTTCTATATCACAACTAAATCCATAAGTGACACGATATCTTTCACTAAAAGTCTTGAGATGAAGATCAAGCCTTTAAATAAGGTTGAATTGTTAATACTTTTGTCGATTTTCCTTTAATGAAAAGTTAAAAACTTACCTTAATTGGGTATTTTAGTTAGTGAATAATATATACCGAACTGTTCTAGTGCTATAAGTGGTGTAGTGAAATACCAACTGTTTGGAGGTTCTTTTTTTCATAGAAGGTCTGGAGTTTGAATTTTCCAACCTTACTTATAATACGCAATGACTATAAAATCATTTATCTTAACTCATAATTAGTGCGGAATAATGTTTCATATGCAGAAGTAATAATCGGTATCAAAACCCTTATTTAAAAAAAACTAGACATACCTAGACATTCCGGCATAGTTCTCAGTTTTGCTTTTATATTTGTAACAAGAAAGCTCTAAGCTCTAACTATATCCTGCAGTTGACAATAGTTAAAAATCATATCCGTGGAAAACCTGTGGACTACCAGTTATTTGTTTTAAATACTATCTAATATTTTTAAAAATTCTTTATTATTTTTGTTGAAGAAATAAATAAGAATTTACACTTTTCAGTCTTCACTGTAAACTCGAAAGTGCTTTCTATGTTTATTTAAATAATATTAATTGATTTGCAATGGAACTATAAATCGCAGGTACCACACAAAGGGCACAAGGCAACAAACTGGTGTAAAGATTCTCAAAACAGGGAAAATTACATGAAATTAAACAAACTAATCACTACCCAATTACTATCCTTTTGAGAGATATTGTTTGTAGGAATTTGGGAAATTGGAATCTTTAAGTTCCTTTACGGTGAAATAGTGGATAAATTAACCTCCTAAATTGTTGGATTAAAAAACATCCGTTCTAAATTTGATTTTGTTGTACAGGTATGGAGGCGCTTTATTAATAATTATTGATTGGAATAGACAATCACTAGGCAATACTACTCTTTTGGCATCCAACAATTTATAAAACTAATGCACCTAATTATTGTTATATCGTATATGTACCTATAAGACAAGATGTTTGCAACCTTTGTATACGTTTTTTTTTTGCATAAAACATTATATAAAAAAAATTGCATAAAAACATTTTATATTATTTTAGTATAATCACACTTAACCTATGGACTTAGTAGATGGGGCGGGAAGGCGTTAACGTTCTCTTGAAGTTTTCCAGGAATGGACTAATTAGAAACAGTGTGAATAAATTAATAAAAATCATAAATCTTTTGTAAATAAAATTGTTTATTCTTAAATTTCTCGCCGATTGTCGTAACTAACATTTACCTTTAATATTACCATAAATTTAGTGGATTTGTCTTCACATATATACTTTTAAAAAAAGTTAATTTTTTATACAAATATTGAATTTGACAACTAATTAGAAACCAAAGAATTATCAATTTAAAAAAAACAAAATAAGAACTCTAAACCCTAAATAAATCAATATTTTTTAGCAAATGCCTTATTTTCAATGACAGCTCTACATCTCCTGGGCATTAACTCCACCAGATGTTGACATCTCGCTAGTGTTATCGATTTCCACGCCTGCTCTGCTTCTTCCGCCAGATCTTTAAGGTTTTTAATATTTTTATGTTCTAAAAGTTTTTTCAGGTCTCTCCAAAGATTCTCAATGGGATTAAGATCCGGACTACATGAGGGCCAATCAAGTACATCAACATGGTTATCGTCAAACCATTTTTTTACAGACTTAGCCGTGTGCTTGGGATCATTGTCTTGTTGCAAAACCCAAGACACCGGCAAAGTTTCGTGTGGTTCTCCATAATATCTTTATATTTTTCTTGGTCAAGAATACCGTCAATTTTCACTAATGGACCAACACCACGCCACGAAAAACATCCCCATAATTTTGTATTTTCACCTCCATGTTTGACTGTGCTGGTTGTATACTTCGGATTATTTTCCGCACCCCTTGGTCTTCTCACAAATATTCTACCATCACTACCATTGCGATTTATTTTTGTCTTATCAGACCATAATACTTTTTTCCACTCTTTTATGGTCCAATTAATATGGTCCTTAGCGAATTTTAATATAGCCTGGCGATTTTTCTTCTTTAGCAGTGGTTTCTTGCGGGATACTCGTCCAAATAGGTTGGCCTCATTAAGTCGTCGTCTTATAGTTCGTGATATCGCGATAGCTGGAGAAAGTTCTTCTTTAATCTGGTTGGAGGTTAAAAATGGATTCATTTTAGCCATTCGAACAATCGTTTCATCAGTTCGTTGGCTGGTTTTTTAGATCTTCTCTTGCGTGGAATATTTTCGTACGTTTTATGTTCTTTTATGTGTTTGAGTGCATAGAAAACCATTTTTTTTGAACATTTTAGGTGGTCAGCTATTTTACTATAAGTCCAACCTCTTTCCCTTAGTGTAAACATTATTTTACGCATTGACGGATCACAATTTTTTTCTACCCATTTTAAACTGTGGAAGACACAAAGACAAGGCTTGTAGATACAAAAAACACAATTTGTTACCAGTACAAAGGTTTGAAATGAACTATACGCGCGTTTATTTTCGTCGTTTCTAAGATGGCCAACTGTGTTATCTATAAATTTTGTTTATATTCTGCATTCCTTACAAATTTCTTAGTGGAATGTCTATAAATAAATTATATATTGCTGTTGTGATGAACAATCAAAATTTTACAACAAGTTGGTTTTAATTTATTTAAAAAAACTGAAACATTGAATAAAGTATTTTTTAAAATCGTTTCTTATTAGTTGGCCACCACTGTATATGATAACAATAAACTGTTTCCTTCCAACTTTTTACTAGTACTGGCATATTTGATTTGCGGCAATTATATGTGCAGAAATTGTTAATAAACTTGCATTAAGAAGTCATCTCTGTTGGAAATGTAATCCATTCCTATGCAACTCGAGGTCAGAATCATTAGTACCCCAAAGTACAAAAACTATTGGTCAGTGATACAGTAAGCATTACATTTCACAAATTCAACTTTGTTCCCCAAAATATACATACATCCTACAAAAATTATCGCATCACTTATTATTTCTTAAATATTTTAAATTTTTTGCCTGCTTTTTTAAATTTTATTGATATTGATAATTAAATCACCAAATAATACGACTTTTGCAATCAGTTCATTCTACAGAGGACAAACATTTTGATACCCAAAAATCAAAAAAAAAATTACAAAACATGTATACAAAAAAAAGAACTTTATTTAAGCCAATGAATTTGTAATAGCATGTGTTACCGCCCCTGGCTCTAATTACAGCTTCCATTCGCCTTCGAAGGCTTCTAAACAGGTTCTGGAGGTATTCTTGCGGCACGTTTGCCCATAAGTCAAAAAGAACATTCTGAAGATCATCTAGTGTTCTTATTGGTTCTGGATGTTGCTGAATTTGCCATCCTAGATGGTCCCAGACATGTTCTATCGGATTAAGGTCCGGGCTACGTGCAGGCCAATTTAGGGTGGGTATCTCGACCTCTTCTAAGTATTGCCGAACAACTCTAGCAGCGTGTGGACGAGCATTATCATGCATTAGCACAGAATTATCACCGATATATGGCATATAGGGCACTACATGGGGTTCTAGGATATCGGTTATGGACCTGTCAGCATTTAGTCTTCCATCATTCACTGGTACTTGCTCCGTGCGACCCTCAAAAGAAATTTCATCCCAAACCATGATAGAGCCACCACCAAAGCTTTCAGTTTGACAAAAATTAATCTGATGAATATAGACAAAATATCTGATGAATATAGGCAAAATCTTGATTCATCCGTGAATAAAATATTGGACCAATCTTGAATATTCCAATTTGCGTGTTCTCTAGCAAATTGCAATCTTGCTACTCGATGTTCCCTGGTAAGACGTGGACCTCTAGCTGGCACCCTGGCTCGTAAACCTGCTTCTCTCAGCCTATTTCGAACTGTCTGTAGGCTTATTCGGACATTACGAGCAGCCAACAGATCTGTTTGCAGTCTTCTAGAGGTGGTATGGCTAATTCTTAAAGCCGTTAACCTTAAGTAACGATCATCTACTGCCGAAGTTACCCTTCTGCGGCCTTGTCCGGGTCGTCTGGATAGTTGTCCTGTTTCTTGGTAGCGATTAACAACTCTGGATACGGTGCTTTGTTGAATTCCCATTATCCGAGCGACGTGTCTTTGACTGCGGCCATCTTCTATGAGCGCAATGATTCTAGCGGCTTCTTCATTAGTCATATGTCTTGTTAAACGTTCAGGCACATCCATTATTAACAATAAATTTAAATTTTCACTTTAGAATAACACTATTTGCTTAGAACGTTTTCGATCTCAATGCATTCGCCAACACAGGAATAATCTACGCGAGCATTTTTTGCTTCAAAAAAATATGTAAGAAATTCCGATCATTTTTTGTCCATGATAAGAAACCAGAAATATCTTTTAAGTTGCTACATATTATACAGATTGTCCCAAAAAATATTAAAAATATCTTAAAATACTAGTGATGCGATAATTTTTGTGGGGTGTGTATTAGAAAGAAATTAATTAACAAAAATTTTAAATTGTCTGTTAGAGAATGGCCACAGATGGGCCGAGAAAGATTTAATAAATAATATAATACATTGACTAAACTAAGGAATTTCAAATCTCAGAAAGTAAAATATTATTTAAAAAAAAAAAATAACTGAACAAGACATATATGACCCAAATCCCGAAAAGAGCCATTAAATATTGAACTCGTCAAAATGTAAATTACCTGTAGCTACGACCCAAGACCAAGAAACAATAATTGGTGTTATTCTTTATTTTTATCTACGTCTATGTATACTTTTAGGAATCATAAGTTATCATGTACAAGTAGTATACTACTACTTCTGTGATTATTGTTTAATTACTGGTAAATTAAATTAATCATTTGTGAAATTTTTCCATGTAAATAAACTTATTTATTATTTCAAGTTTGAATGCTTTTCTCACGATTTCGCCAAAAAAATGCTTGCTTTTTCGTCAAAACTGTATTTGTTTTTATTTACTGTACCATTAACGTCTACTTGGTTAAAACAAACCTCAACTGCCTATCATCAGCATATTTATTTTATTTAATCAATCAATCATTTACATATTACATATTGATGTGATTGGCAATGTTTAAAAGTTTTAACTATATCAAAAGTATAATAACTAAATAATTAGTGCTCAAGAACAGAGCCCGGCGATATGCAATATGATTTTACATACTGAGTTCGGTTATTTAAACATTCACGAATAAGTTCACAATAGTTGTTGCAACAAGTAATATTTAATTTAAATGCATTTAAACATTTATTCTATTTTCAGTTGTCGCCGATCGAAAAGTACGCGATGAACTTCATCGAACAAACGGAATCCGCGTGGTCGGCCGAACAATTGGCCGCGGCCGCCCGTCAAATCGAGGATCAGAAACGCGAGTGGGAGCTCCAACAGATGGCGGCGATGCGTGAGGAGGAGGAGCGACGCCAACGGGAACTGGAGGAGGAAAACGACATGATCACTTACTCGCGCGAGGACGCCACCAACCAGGTTAGCTTAAAGCGTTCTAGGAAAATTAGGGTTAGGAAAGTGTTGAAGCAGCAACGGACTATAGTGTTAAAGCGTAGGCAACATAACATTCCGGTGAGGACACCTCAAAAGTCCAAGAGGATGAGACTCAAGAGGGCTTCGTTGAATAGCAATTGTAAAACGCCGGAAAAGAGTGAGGTGGAAGAGGAAAAGAAGGTGGAGGATGAGGTGGAGGTGGTGAAATCTAGTATTGCGGAGGAAAAGAAGGAGGAGGAAGAAGTGGTTTGTAATAACGATGAGCCTCTTAGTGAGGACGACCTGTCCGAGTCAGATATGACGTTGTCAGAGTTGAAAAATTCCGTGCAACACGTGAGTAATCACGTGGATCATAATTCTCCGAGAACGCGGTCCAGAGGGAGAGTTAAGATCAATTTGTGGACTTTGGACGTAAGTCCCATTCTGCCTGGAGTAAAACCGGTTAAAAGCCAAAGCAAAGCCAACTGTTTCCCTGAAAAACGCGGCAAAAGAAGGAAATCTTTATCTGATGAAGACGTGGATGATAAGGAGCAAAGCGATAGCGAAGACTCCAACAGGAAGAGTAAACGATCTAAACAGAGACGAGACGATATCGTTGAGGATAACGATAGGGGTCTGCTCCAATGTAAAATTGTCCTTAAAGACATTATTGCTGAGAGGCTTGTGAACGAGAAAAACGAACAAGTGAACGATACTGCCAAAGAGAACGGAGAGTTAGAGATGAGCCAAGAGGACGTCATACTAAACGAAGTAACTTACGATTTAAACACCTTGGACGACTCTGAAGCGAATATTGAAAAAGACGACGAATCTAAATCGGTCGAAATAAAAAAGGAAGTGGACGAAACGAACTGCTCTGACTTGGACAGCTTCGTTTCCGCTTATTCTTTAGAAGAAGCAGAAGAAGCGGAAACGAGTAGGGAACAACAAGAAATTAACGACGTGGAAACATCATTTGTGTCCGAATACGAACTGGAGGCGAAAAACGAGATGGTTGCCAAAGAACCGAAAACTAACGGGGTAGACGAGACGCCTAAAGAAAACACGATTTCCGTCGCGAACGTGTCGAGACCAAATTACGAGGTGAAAGTGAAGAGTTTTAGGCCGTTTAAGACGAACCACGCGAGGCATCGAGCGTTTAATCGGAGATTTAAACCGTCTAACAATCAAACGTTGGACGGATGGGTTAAGGTTCATTCGCCGAAACGCGGCAATATCGAGCCTAACTTACCAAATTTAGACAAAACTGAATGACATTCGGTGTAATGAGTTTCTAGGTGTTGTTGGAATGTTTTGATGGGGTTTTCTTTTTGAATGCCACAGTTGGATTGGGAGATTCAATTTTAACAGTAACGTACTTTTAATTTTGCGGATTTAGTTAGGACTAGTTGGTCATGAAAAGAATAAGAGATATTTATTGAAATTCACTTTTTAAACTTAAAGTATGCATTGGAAACTGTCACAAACTTACATCTTAATTATGACTGGCAGATGAATCAATTAAATTATTAAATCGCCCAAATTAATTTCTGCGAAAAATCAAAAAGCAAACAGCAGAAGAATTTATGTACTAAGCCTTTAATATTTTATTGTCTATGAGTTTTTTTTTTATTTGGTAATTACCAACGCTTTAAATTCTCTTGTGAGAAGCTAATCAATAAATCTTAGATAGATTGTCAGCCGATAGGTTGACAAGGAAAGACATATATTATTATTATTTAACAACATTTGGCTAAAAAAGTCTCATTCTATTAAAAAGCGTACACACTTTTCAAGTCCTTAAAATTGGGACAATTAGGTCACATTTATGAAAAAAAAACTGCCTAAATTATTCAATATCGATCAAAATGCATGTGGTCTTTTGGAGGTAAAGAAAGCTCTTCTTTCTTGCCAACGTTTCTGAATAGCCTCTGGTTCAATTCTGGCTAATTTAAACTCAAATTAGTACATCCACCTTCGATATACTGCTGGTTCTGATTACTATTAAGTTTTTTCCTTAAAGAAATTCTCCAAACTCTTATTTTTGCCCAATGAAACACTTCTCCAAATAAAATATATGAATGGAGACCAAGAGTCGAGCGATTTTAGTAAATTAATAAAATAAGAGCGAGAGACGTGACTCAATTTCTATGATGAGCAAAAAGCGACTAACTTTAGAAAACGTTGAGCAATCATACAATACA
This sequence comes from Anthonomus grandis grandis, assembly GCF_022605725.1. Taxonomy (NCBI): domain Eukaryota; kingdom Metazoa; phylum Arthropoda; class Insecta; order Coleoptera; family Curculionidae; genus Anthonomus; species Anthonomus grandis. Next base: position 13,967,786 of record NC_065562.1, read on the forward strand.
TTCCGCGGAGTATAATAAGTTTTGTGTGTGTTAGGATTAAAGTTGGATTATAATTAATTCAACTTTGGTACAACAATCGATAGAATATAGAGCTGTAATGAATAAAGAAAAAAAGAGGTACAGCTGGATAAAACAAGATTCAACTAAAACATTAGAAAAATAATAATATTCGCAAGGGAACACTGATAGAACACTTAGTTTTTCCTCAGCAATCTGTTTATTTTATTTTCATTAAATTGTAAAAAAACAACTAAACAAGCTGCTATCCTCTATATATGAGTATCCATATAAATTGCTTAAATTTACATTCCGAAATTTGGGTTTTTTTACCAGTTAACCCACACCCATTAAATAAGGAACCATTAAACCTTGCCGAAGATTTTGGTGTCCAATCCAAATTTAACCACAGAAATGCTTGATGATTGAGCAATTTTCGACCAACGATTTTTAGTTTTTTTTTTGCTATGTTTAGGAAGCTTACCTTAAATCCATTAAATTGAAACCAAAAAATTATTGGATGAACACAAAATGTTATGCTTCTTTTTGCTTACGGACAATATTAAAAATATAGTATAATATTATCGTGGACTAATCACTTTTATAAAGGGAACCATGGGTTCATCACTTTTATATTGACCTAAAATATATTTACTTTACTCCTATATTAAATTTTAAAACATCTAATCATTAAAAACAAACACTTTATTAAAGTTGTTTACCAAATTGCCTCCTTCAATTAAGGAACGTTGACGTTTATAATTAACTGTTAAAAAGGAAAATTTTTGTGTTAAAATGTTCCACAGACTCTACTAAACAATTTTTTTTCGTTGGGTCTTAAATTGCTTAAGTACCAATTGCTTTATCGCGTTAGAATTTTGAGATGCCTTGACCTAAAAGTGCTTAATTTTTGAGGTTAATTATCTATGACGAGTTTTTTTTCACTCAAAAAAATCAATTCGGGAAGTAAAGATTCTTCCATCTTGGCGTTAAGTAGGCTCAATATTTTGTTTATTCGTTTTATATCTGAAAAATCATGGAAATAACATAAATGATTCGATAGGATAGCTTTTTATCTTTGCAACCCTAAAAAAAATTCCTGTGCATCAGGCATTTGTTATTTCCATGATTTTCAAGACATAGAAAAATGTATAAACTTAAAAATAGCAGATACTTCAGTTAAATCAACGCCATTTGAAAGAGAATGGCTTAAGTGTATTTTTCTATGAGAAATAAATCATGCATACTTAACCTCAAAACTGTGTTTCAAAATACACATTGAATTGAATTCATACTTAATACTACCTCTGCTTAAAACCAGCTTAGTCATATTTCAATGTAATGTCACTAAATTTATGATCAATTAGTTCTAAAACCTAATCAAAACCATACCTAAAAATACTGATAAAATTAAAAAAAAAAACACCATCAAAACAACATTCCCAACTTCATTAGTAATAAAACTAATGTGCATATTGTGATCTACGATATAGTAATTTTTTTTCCTGTAAATATTGTAGTTAGAATTTAGTTTTTTTACTGCAGATCCGATTTTTTCATTTCCACTATCAAGCGCGTGTTGTAGCGGTGTGTAAATTATTTGATAAGTGTGAATGCCGATGTCATTATTTTTAGGCGGCGTTTAACATTTGCCTTTAATTTAAACGGCGTTTTTTTTAAGTAACTTTTTATATCGTATTATTGTTCTTTTTCTTCTTTTTTTTTTTAGACGATTTTGCGGGGTTTGAGAGTGGGCCATCCGAAGGATCTTTATTCGATTAGTGTTTGGATGTGATTTTTCATGAGTTTTATTTATTCGGGCGGGTGGTGAAATTGGTCTGGGAGTAGCGAAAGTCTACCCATAGGAAATTTTCATTATTTATTTATTTTTTTTATATCTTTGTGGGTAGTAGTAAATGTTTCTTTATGTTCAAATAATTTGGGTATTATATAAAATGGTAAACGAATAGAGGATTGTTCTCCGGGAACTTGGATTATAGGATAATATTGGAAATTTAATAACTTGGCAGTCATTGAGATACACACAACTAAAATGTTTTCATAGTTTTGGCATTTCCGGGTATATCGCAATTTGGGTGTTTTAGGGATATTTTGGTTCAGTGATTTTTTCAATATAGAATTTGATAGACAACACCATATTCATAACCCAACTTAGTAAATTTTACGGGGGAAAAATCATTGGATGTCCATAGAATTATACAAATGGCACATACTTTACCGGCTATAGGACTATTAAATAAAATTTTCCACTGGACAGATAAGTGATATGTAAATTAGAAAATCCAATGGAGAGTAACTTTTCCTCACCCATAATATATCTAAATAACTACAAAACAAATATAGATGGAGGTCCAATAATTTAAAAAAAAATGATGCAAGAAGTCCATTGAACGTCCATGCAGTTGCGAAACAGATGTGAACAGTACTACCTTGGTTCAACTCTTATTAATTAAATAAAATGCTGAATTTAAAAAAAAATTACCTTGACCTTTGAATGAGATTCAAAATTTTACTTAAAATAAAATTCAGTGGCTCCAAAAGGTATTTTGGATGAAATCGGAGTCCATAGGTGATCATTCAGTTCTCCCTCTAAAAAACTAATAGGAATATTCTTGTAGCATATTCAAAGGAATATTGTCTACAACTTTAGTTTAGGGTTCAAATTATTCAACAGCACCGAATAAACGGATGCGATGTCAAGTTTATAGGGTGTACCAATGAAAATAACATGTACTTTCCTTATAACCAAAAAAAAAAGGCAAAGCCTTCAAAACATTTTCGTTGTCTGTCCTTCAGTAAACCCTGTTACCGAATTTCCAATGTTTTTCATAGAGTTCCACGCTATATATATCCAAAATTTGAATTAATATAATGCCATTTTTAAACAAAATTGTTTGCTTCCCAGATCAGAAACAACCACGCGTTTGTTACATGATGTAAGCATGTTTATTTCTTTATCAAGCTTTATACACTGTTTTTGTTGCTTTTTATCGAAAACCGAAGGTTTTCTTCAAAAATTTCGGATGGCCGACCGCCCAACCCCCCTTTTTATGTAAATACAAATTAAACTTACTTAGTAAGTGGTCTAAATGTTATGTATTGTTGGCTGTAATATTTATTTCTACAAAAAAAAAAGAAACCAACCGGATTTATATATATGTACTATTAATTTGTAGAATCGGTTAAAAACATTTTGGCTCCTAACTACCACCACTTATACTGACCCAATGTACATATAAGGTTTAAGATAAGTTAGTATAAGAAGAAACAGATCCGACAACAAAAAAAAACTATAAGAGCGAAATAAAGAAGTTCTCTTGCGAAACTCAGGGGCGTTTTATTTTAAGGTTGCGGGAACGGCCGCGGGTTTTGGTGCCTCTTTGCTCACGTCTGTCCTGATTTGGGGGCACCAAAACTTTGCCCCCGCATTTTTTCTTTTGTTAACACAAGGACCCAAACGATGAGCAAGGGGGCTTCTTTATTTGTGCCTAAACAACAAAACCTGCGACCTGTCCTGGAACTTCTTGTTTTTTCACCCTTTTTCTATTATTATTATTATTAATTTAATAATTTCTTTGTTGTATGCAAGTGATTTGTTGCAAGAGTTTTGTGTTAAATAAGACACGTTATAAGGTAAGTATTAGTAAAACAATTAATTTCTTAATGGCTGACGGTCGCAGGTTTGGTTTTTGTGAGATTTTAGTGAGCGTTCGTGTTATTTCATGGTTTGTTTCTTGATTTTAGGTGTGGGTATCGGACAATACTATGGAGCAAATGCCGGTAAGTTCTTTCTATTCAATTTCGTGATAATTAAGTTCGCATTTTACCCTTACTTACATAATTTACCTAACACGAGTTTTACAGTAACAGCTACACATTAATTTGAGGCTATGAGTGCAATATCGGACTAACCCACAAAAATTCAAAATCGACTTTATTGTAGAACAATGTTCTATTGTATTTGTGGGTTAGTCCGATATTGCACTCATAGCCTCATTTAATAAAATTAAGGAAATGGTGCGTAATGGTTTGTGGTTGAAATATGTCATTTAAAAGTTACGAATATCTTATCGGTAATATAGTAAGAAAAACCGAAGTTTCATTAGAAGAATTCATATAGAATATATGAGTTCTTAGGATAGGATGCTAAAGAGTTAACAGCATATTTTAACTTAGATCTAACAGACGAATTAAATAATATTTCTGAATCTATGTCATAAGTGAACTCAGTCTCTTCTCTGAATCGATTTCATACTGATGATTTATAATTTTTTTTATAGAATATGGAACGAGAAAGAATTTTGAAACATTTAAGTTGAGCCTATTATTATCGCACCACCTATCTAGAATGTTAGGTAATTTTTTTAAATGAAGGCAGTCTCAGTCTAATTCTATACATATTTGCCGGTATAACTTAAGCTCATCAGCGAAACCCTTGCGGAACTCCTGAGTTTACAAGATATTCTGATGATCTAAACCCTTCGACTTCAACAAATTGGCGTCTCTCTAAGAAATACGATTTCATAAGTTTAAGCACCCCTTCAGAGAACCCTAACTGTTCTAATTTCTATAAAAGTATATACAAATTGATATGATCAAATACTTTCTGAAAAACGTATGTATTAAGTGACATCTACTTGACCTCAATCATCTAGGACTAAACAAATACATAAAACTTATAGAAGCAGCTTAAGTTAGTAACGCGTGATCTTTTTTTTTTTCAATAAATCCGTGTTGGTCTAAAGATATAAGCGATTTAACTTGTGTGTAAATTTGACCATAAATAAAAAATTTCAAATAGTTTTGAAAAATTACACAGAATCGAAATAGGCCTATAATTATGTATGCAGTCTCCATCTCCTCTCTTATATTAATTATTACTTATTAATATTCTTCATATTTGTTAATATTTATCCGATAGTGTTGTAACAGAGTGTAATAATTCAGCTTCCTTAAAAAGACTGCAAAACAAAGTCAAGGCAGAACTATCTGAAGACTATTTGGTACATAGTCCACAAATATCAAACCCAAAAAGCGTTCTTATTAGAATTCATGTAAAATATTTAGATAATGGAGAGGATTTTATAAATAAAATTAAAAACCAAAGTTGCTTGCCCGCTACAGTAAATACTGAATTGACATTAATATATGTATGTTGCTCGATTGGAGGTATCACTGGAAATCTTTAAATGTGTTGTTAGCAATAAGAGAATTTTTATAGACTGGGATAGCCATGAGTATATGAATATATAGTGTCATGCGCTGTTATAAATATGATCACAAAGCAATAGAAATTATAAGAGCACAGAATGTATGTAGTTCTAATGACCAAGAGTGTAAAAAACTCCAAATATGCACGTCCAGAAAACTGTCCTTAAAGTATATATAGAAACTAAAACAGCCATTTTCTAATCTTAATTAATTGTTCATATTAACGCTCAAAGCCTTCTTTCGCACTTTCAAGGAATAAAACATTTATTATATAAAAGCAGCTTTCAAGTAATGTGCACTAGTGAGACGCATCTTGCATCCGACATAGAACAGAAAGAATTGTTGACATACCGGGGTATACTGCTATAACATGCTATTATAGTCAACGATGCGTCGGTACTATAATTTACATTAAGAATGCTGCAACCTATTCTGTTAGATGGATGCAATGGACTCTGGATCGTGTTATATGGGAAAAAGGAGGGGTAGGGTCTATTTATAGATCACCTAACTCAAATTGCAGACAGTTCTTAAATTACTTTAAACAAAAGTTTAATGAGGATCTAATACATCAACAGAAACCTTGTCTTTTGTGTAAGCCTCTACGCTCATTGATCATGTCTATACGAATGAGCTTAAAGAAGATTTTTCCTATAATACCTGATCATGAAATCCTTGGAGTGCAAATTTGCATTAATACTTTCAGGGATAAGAACTGGTATACTTCAAAAAGAACTATAAATCGAAAGACTATTAAACAAATAAGTGAGAAACTGGTGGGCGCGATTTGAACGAACAGCTTTAAATAAGTTTGCGCCTAAAATGATATTTTATAAACACATATCCATGAATTAATTCAGCAGTTCAAGAGATTCAACGAGAAAGTAACGTGGCTTATAGAACATTCTGTTTTACAAAAACCGATTCTGACTGGAAGCTATCAAAAACTCTCAACGCAAAGGTGATACTCGGAATATGTGGAGGAAATTTAAACGTTTACTAGGAAATAACAAACAATCTACTGTTTATATGGATGTTGATTTTGGTATATATTTCTTCAGATAGCTTAGAAGATATTTCTGCAAGTATTGAAACAATAAAATGGATTTCATGTCATTGGATACACTATTACATTTAATTAATCTGTGCTCATCAACTGGAATAATTCCAAGTGATTTACAAAATAGTGTATCATTCCAATACCAAAGCAGATTTTGCAGCTTTTTGACTAATACATTTATTGCCTGTCAATTATGGAGACAATCTGATCTTCAATATGAGTGTGGAACATGTCGAAAAAACATTAACGAAGACAAATTAGTTATTAGTGTATTTTTGGATCTTCAACATGCTTTTGAGAAAATAGACCATAAAATTCTTTTAAAAAAATGTTATATTAAAAATTACCTGGTATAATAGAGTTTGTATAGACCGAAGATTTTCAAATAAAATAGAAAATATTATAGGTGTACCACAAGGTAGGTTCTTGGACCCTTATTGTTCGTTATTTATATAAACATATGTATAGCGGTTTACAAAACTCTCATAAATTTAGTTGCAGACGATACAGTGATTTGTGTGTCAGGTAAACATTGCAGGGAAGCTGCAAGTATTTTAAATTCGGAATTAATATTTTGTATCGATCAAGGAAATGAATCAAAGACAAAGTGTATGCTAATAGGTACCAAAACAAACTGTAAAAAAAAATTAAATCAAGGTTTAAGTATTGAAATTAATAAATCAAGTTTTCAGTTTGTCACTGATATAAAATATATGGGAATTTTCTTAGATCAACAATTAAATTTTGATGGGCATGTAAATTATATTTGTATTGTAGATGTAGTTAAGAAAGTTGAGTTTTTTCGGCGAATTTCTTACTGCTTGTCTCTAGGCTAAAATGTTAGTATTCAATACAATTATTTTACCGCACTTTAATTACTGTTTCTCATTGCTTTTTAAATTAAATACAACTTTAACAAAATAAAGGAATGCAAATTGCTCTTAACTGTAATAAATATACAACTATCAATCACTGAGCACGAATTTATGCCATGATATCTGCAAACTTTTTTAAAGAAAAGATCTAATTTTTAACAACATTTTATAAGGTCATTAAATGATTATCTTATATCAAGATTAAATCATTGTTAATCATTGTTCTTTAAGGGTTGCAAGTTTTCAATTCTCTTCCATTAGAAATGCGGAAAAAGCGCAAGTAATCTGAAGTTATGTACTAAGAATGTTAAAGATCACTTATTTGGAAATAGTGTTAAGTGATACACAGTTTATGTAATAACAGATAGGTTTTAATTATTTTTATACTACTAAATTTTATTAACCAAATGCTAAATAAGAGTTGAAAGCGCAATAGAGAGGGCATCAGAAAAAATCTGGTGATGCTATTTTTTAGGCAGAAACGTAGGGATAGAAATCCGACATAATTGTGTGAAAGTTTAAAAACGTAAATAATACTTTGTCTCTATATTCAACAGATTTTAAATTAGCGTATTTGATTTTTAAAATAAACAACTTTCCAGAACAAACTTTATAAATAAATACTAGGTGTGGTCCTAAAATTAAAACTATACATCTATAGATGTGGACAAATTAAAATACTTACACAATAACCTAGAGTTATTTAATTTCATTTGGTGACCACCGTTATTAATTTTGTAACTAAAATTTAGAATTTTTAAACCTGACTAGGATTTTTTTAGGATAATAATCAATATTTTATTCGTCGTCGCTACGTCAATTCCATCGTTAAAGTGTTATTATAAACTACACGTCTTATTATAAAGTAGCCATTAAAGAAAGGATTGTGAGAAAAGACCATTTCGTGTTTCAATTATGAAAAAAATTGATTCACATTCAACTTTTTACCTCTTAAACTGCTTTAAAGTTTATCATGTCTAAAGGGACATTTATACGTTTATTTCCATTGATAAAATTATTCAAATATACATTGGTAATGTTTTGATCAGATGTGGTGTCCTCCGACGCCGCCCCAACAAGACACCGACGTCTACATGGACCAAACGATGAACTTCCTCTACGACGACCAAGTGATGCTCGAATCCCAACTGCCGCCGATCTACGTAAAAAAAGAGCCGCACAAACGCCGCTTCGAACCCACTTTCGGTATCGATTTCGCCCATCGACGCCCGTTGAAAATCCCGCGAAAAATCGAGGGTACCGCCAACGCACCCCGCAGTCTCTTCCACTCACCCACACTGTTAAAAATGCGACGGGACTTAAAATTGCAAAAGTACCGCGGTATGATGAAACCGAACTTGACGATCCCGGGGAAACCCGGGGCGAGTAAACCTGCCGCGGAACAATCGTTGTTCCATAATTGGACAATACACGAGGACATGGCGCTACTGAAGGTGATCAAGACGTTCCAGGGTTTGCCGATGAATTTGATCGTGATGTCGCCGGGACAGACGCCCAATTGGGATTTCGCCGCCGATTATGTCAATACCGTTTCGGTTACCTATCGATCGCCGAAACAGTGTAGGCAAAGGTAAGGAAAACCCCGTTTAGTTTAAGGGGGTTGTGGTGGAACTATCAGAATAACATTTCCTTCCTTATGTGTGTGTGTTTTTTTGTGCGTAGTTTAATATATGTATTTATTCTTGTTTTTTTATTTGTTTTAATAGAATTTTTAATGCGGGTAGTTTAAATGTGTTAAATTCGAGGATGATCTTTGTAGACCAGGTTCGATAATTTTTGAAACAAAAAAAATGCATAAAACCCATTTGAAAAGGAAGGCAATAGAGAAAAAATTAAAGGAAAAATAATTTAATTTTGCTTCAGTAAAAAAGCTGATTTATTAAATTCTAATTAGATGTTATTATGTCATGTATTGTATAGAAAATCTGTTTAATATATATATAGACATGTAAGTCGTACTGAATTGAATTGAATGAAAGGTACTTTATACTGATTACGTTATTCATTATAATATTTTTAAACACATTAATCTTGTAATTTATAATAATTGATTAATACCTTATCTGGAATTTTAAAAAGTTATTCCTTACGGCATTTCTTCATTGTTAGATTCGACAAACCTTGCGATTCTAGTAGATCTTTGAAATCTTCAAGACCTCCAATATTATTTCCAGTCTTCAGTAGTTCTTCATCTAAATCATTATCTAAACTGCCTCTTAGGTTTTTAAATTTTCTGGAAAAATGTACCTTAATATTGTAGTCTCGCGATAATCCGGATCAATTAAAACTAAGTCTATCCAAATAATTAATGGATTTTTACTTTTGTAAGTCGAGGTCATTTCCGAGAGATCTTCTTTTGATTCATCATTTGATTCGATTAAATTGTCTGCCTGAAGCAATTGAGCATCAATCCAACCTACATGTAACGTATATGTTTTTTTAAACAATTAGAAAGTAAATATTTCAATTAACAAAAATCCCACCGATGTCTTCAAAGAAGCAGATATGTTGAGGGGAGAATTTTCGATTGAAAATTAGAGCGCTTTTGATATTTAGTCAAAATAAATTGAAAAAATAAGTATTTTAAATTTAAAAATAATACAGTATGTTTGGGACATAAAAAGGTAAGTTTCCACCAAATTTTGTGGAAAAAAATGGTAAAAGATAAAAATAAAAAACCAAAAACCTGGGTATTTAAATTTTTCACATAAATTTTGAGGCTATGTGAAAAAAGTGTAAATATAATAGTTGTAGATCTTTTTATTAGATAGATTTATAGTTTTTCCGAAAATCAAGATTAGCCGTTTTTTACCCTTAAAAAGTCACCCCCTTCCACTTCCCGACCTCAAATAGCCCGTGAATTATTTTTGTTATATTCTCTTCTTTTTTTCAATGGGTTTCATCCTATTTTTTTGTCACTTTTTACTATTTTCAAATGCTTTAGCCCTGGCCTATTAAGATCTCAGCAACCATAAAATATATAAGGTTAAATTATGGCAAAGTTGTAAAATTCAAGCGTTTTATTTTATTAATTTTTGTTTATATTTTTATATTTTTTTTTACATTCTGTCCTTAACTTCAATTCAAAAGTGGACAGGAAAAGATATTTTCGATTTCACTTTACGCCTTTAAATCACTCTTAAAAAAATTTAAAGGGTATTTTAATAGCCTTCAAATTTGCCATAGTTTATACCTTATATATTTCACGGTTTTTCAAATCTCCTCTGCAGTAGTGGAAAAGTATGGCAACCTTTCAAATTATTTAATAATAAATTTGATAAGAGCCTTTTAAATACTGCAAAATTCAGGAGCTCCACCGATCCACATGTTAATAATAAAATTCCTTTTTGGGACTAGCAATTCGTGGTTGCAAATGATTATAGAAACTACATTCTTGGTCCTAAAATCTTTCTTCTACAGTACAAATAAAATGTTCAATATTCCCTTTATCATGCCAAGATCTGATTTTAAGAAAAATATTGCGGATTTATTAAAAAAATGGTAGAAAAAAAGTGTAGTAATGAAAACAATACGAAAATATGAGGTTTGTGTTATATGGTCCTCACGTGATCGTGCTTGTGCGTTGATATTCGCTAATATGTGGGCCAATCTGGAATTATTTTGCCTAATGATAGAGCAGAAATTATTCCTCTCAATACCCAGACTTACACCATTGAACACCGCATGAATGCATTCCGATATAAAATCTGTGGCTCTGTGCCTAGAGCATGCCAGGCGATCTTAAGGATATTCTACATAGGACGCATTCACCATTAAAACTCAATTTACGCATGATCAACTACATAAAACACATTCTAAATGAAATTCTTAACATTGAATTGTCACTACAAGACCTAGAAAATGCTCGCTTAATATTGTCCATTGTGAAATTGGTAATTTGGATTCACACTTTGATCGTGCTGCAGATTTCAGGTACTCTAATTTTGATTTTGAAAGAAAAGTTATTTATTTATAGCATACAAATTCAAGGGCCTCGTGGAACTGTAAGAGATTAGTTAATAAGGAGAGTTATGTAGGAATGAATTTCTAGACATCATTAAGAACAATTGAGCTTCGAGGCTCTCGACAGATCACGTTAGTATTATAGTTATTTACACAATCCATATGTTTTACAATTTTTTTCTTGAAGCCACTTTCCACTTTTATATTTTTTTTTTACTTTACAGAAACAGACTTTTTAAATTTATATTTACATTACCACCAACACAAGTCTCTTTTATTATTCCCATGAATAGAAAAGAAAAGCCAGTAATAGGGTATTCACACCCACATTGGCTGCTGATTTGTCTTTGCAGGAACGCGGTAAAGAACACTCCTCTCTTAAGTTTTAATTTAGCCTGATTATTTGATTTTCCTCAATATTATACCAAGGTAGGGTTTGTACAGAGTATAAGCAAAAGTCTAAAACTGAAAAAGTTTTTTTTTTGGAATTCCTAAGGTATGAAAACCATTTGATGCACCGCGAAGATGGTAAATTCGGCACCATCGACAACGGGATGAAGAAGAAGAAGAAAACGCAAATGCAGCTGCAAAAATCACCGGTGCCCAACAAGGCCAGGCCATCACCTAGGACGTCACAGCTCTATACCCAAGACAATAACACTACGTTTTCACAACTTTTATCGGAAAGGTAATGATATACATAATTAAATACATCATTTTATACAGTTTACAGCTATCGGAGTAATTTTTTTTTTTTTCAATTTAAAGCAATAATATGCAAATGGTTCCTACGCACAGTGGTGGCCAAAAGTATGGAAACTTTTTTAATTTGTATTTTTTTTAAGAAACCAGAAACTATAATAAAGTTACTCATATTGTGATAAAGTATATATTATAATATATTACCTAACTTAACATATTAATTTGAAATTAAACGTATTATAAGAAGAAAATGAAATAAAATTAATATTTTCTTGGCCAAAAGTTTGGAAACTGAAGAAAGTTATTTATATAAATTACATCTAAATCAACATCTGCTAATATTTTGTGGCATATCCCTTCGAATTTATTACTTCTCTACATCTTCGTGGCATAGAATCGACAATTCTTGCACAGTCTTCACTGCAAATGGCAGCCCACTCAGTTTGCAGTATTTCCCACAGTTGAGCCTTGTTTGAAATCGAATGGTTTGGAATCTTCCTGTCCAAATGATCCCATAAATTCTCCATGGGATGAGATCTGGGGACTGTGAAGGCCAATCCATTAAAGCAATGCTCTGTTCATTTAACCAGTTTTTCATAAATTGGGACTTGTGTTTAGACACTGAAAGACACTGAAATCCCCATTTCACTCATTTCTCCAAAAATATCTATAGAAGTTTTCTTTGGGTCGTTCATCGATATTCTTTTCAACTATTACCTTCATAGCTCTTTTGGACAACTTTCTTGATCTTCCTTGCTTGTGGGCTACCAAAACATTTCCTCTCTCTTCAAATTTTTTAAGTATTTTTGAAACAGTGCCTTTTAAAATGTTTAAATTTTTACTTATTTCAATTTGTTTATAACCCTTCTGGTATAGTTCAACTATTTTACTTTTTAAATCACTAGACAAGTATTTACACTTAGGCATGATGCCTGTCTTCACTCAAACAAAATCGTACCGTTAAACAGCTTGTAGTAAACAATTATTACGATTTTATTAAAGGTTTCCATACATTTGGCCACAGAGAAATAACTCCTCTTTCATCAAAACTAATAAACAACATTCTTTTGCTTTACCTCCATTGGAATTTCTTTATTTGCTGATAAGATGTTTATTTATATTTTTGAGTGTTTTCGCATTGCGATATTTTCTGCATTTTTTGAAAAAGTTTAAAGTTTCCATACTTTTGGCCACCACTGTATATATTTCAATAACTTGCTAAAACATACAAATAGCTTAAGAGACACTTAAACATATGGGCAAAAAATCATAATCTTAAATTAAATGCTGCCTAATCTAATATTTTAATTTTATCATCTAAACCAAAGCTTTTGCCATATATTGAAAATACTCTTATGCTCTGTGCGGGCAAATCTATAATTATTTTACCTAAAGACTGAGCAGAAATTATTTCTCCCAGTAGATAAATAGGCAAACGTAACTGTACTTGAACGTACATCAAAATACCCAGACTTAATCCCCAGTGAATGTTCGAATGCTTATATTTAGTCAGTGTTAATATTATATGTGCATCATCCTCAGAACTAAAAAAATATTATGAAATACTTATTTCATATTATAAAAAAATGATCTTAACAATTTTTTTTATGGTAGAGAATAAAAAACATCTATACATCCAAATAGATATATCTAATGTTATACGATCATTACATATAGAAAAAAGCACATAAATAAATAATTACATTTAGGGAATATGTATATCTTCTCAGAAAAATCGACAATAGTTTCTTAGCTTTAATTATTTTAAATATATTTTTTATTTCGGCCATTTGGAAGTAGTTTTTTATAGCGTCCAGGCTTATGAATTGGAAATAATTGTTCGTTTACTACGAGTATATTTTACGCATTTGAAATAATTATTCGTTTTATTCTAGGCTTTTTAATTTTTCTCATGCTTTGCAGAAACTGGAGTTTTTTTCGTGTTTTTCAAAGTTCTGTAATAGTATTCCGGATATTGAAAATAGTCTTTTATGTTTTTCAGGCATTTTAAGTAATTTTCAATTTTATTCCAGGCATTTAAAATTTCCTCTATCATAAAGTAATTTTTGTTTCATGTTTTTAGAGACATGGGTTCTTTTGATTCAAGCTTCTGGTAGTTTTAATGTCATTGACGTAATTTTCTTCTTTTTCCACTGCTATCCATCAATGGATGTTTTCGATCACTTTTGACCATATTTCCCTATTTCTGGCGGTGTGAATTAATCCCTATTGGTGTCCAATGTTTGATATTTCGGACCTACAACATCCAGTGTCATGGGAAAATATTTTTTAAAATGTTTTTCAGACATGTCGTTTTATGTTTGTCATATCGATTCTAGTTCTCTAGTAGATGTAGATTTAAAGATTTTTTTTTTGGAGGGTCATTGACTCAAAGGCTTAATAGATGAATGTATACTGGCAAATACCATTCATACGGAAGCAAAGTTTACTTCAAACAATTAAACTGAATTTCTTAGAAGCAGGACATACCTTCATAAAATGGAACTCAATGCAAAGTCCTTTATTCCTAATAAGTGGTTTAAGATTGTCAAATTATTTAAAACAAAAGTTGACCCACACATGGAAGTACTCGTACTTCGGTGTTTGATTAGTCGGAGTTATGATACACGCTTGGTGGGGACGAAGCAATTGAGGGCAAGTTGCAATAAACAGAAGTGTCTCGTTGCATTTGGCGGGAGTTGTAATAAACGGGAGTTGCAATAAACGACAGATTACTGTACCTACCTAACCTAGATAAAAATAAACTGTAAAGACGCAAACTTTTATACAATTTATTTACTTCTAGGTTTGACACATTAAAATCAATAACCAACAAACGTCTACCAACCACGAGGACGGTAGTAAACAATCCCTTAATGAACAAAACCAAATCCACCCCGAGCGTGAGCGATTGCGGAATCGACTTGGAACACCCGGTACTACCGGTAGAACTAGCAGCGAGACGAGCGGAACGCATTGCGAAGGAAAAGTCCAAAGGGGTCACGGCGGAACAGTTGGCAAAAATGCAACTGCTTAAAGGCAAGTTTTTATAATAATATACATGTATTTTTCAAATTAACAACATTGAACTTAAAACTAACACTATCTATAATTAGAAACATAAACGATTTACACGAAGGTTGCTTCATTTATTAAATGCAAAGTCATTTATTCTGATTATTTGAGATATTGATTGAGACTTTACTTATTCTTTTACTTTTATTTCAATCATTTCATGATGATAAGACTCTGCGAAGAGCAAATTAGTACTCCAATGCATTTTTTTCGTACTCTATAATTTTAATAACCCCGCCACTGGGTCTGTCTGTCATTCTTGTCGGACGTCACAAGTCATTCCTGCTCTTGCAGATTCGGTTAAAATTTTAGAATATAATTTACTATAACATCTTTATTATTATATCATTATTATTATATTAAAATATGTCACTCCATTAAAAAACAGTGTTTTCTGAGGAGAGCATGAAACAACCTAGAAAACTGGTCGTGGAAAAAACCACACTAAAACACTGGTTATATCGAATGTTCAACTGTCAAAATCCATTTTCTTTTGACGAAGTTATGCATTTTTTGAAAATAAAACTCTCGGTCTACTATTAGGTATGGTGACCACGCAGCAACAAGTACAAGTGCCGCAACAGCAGCAGATCGTGCAGCAACAACCCCCGCAGCAGCAGCAGCAACAACAACAACAACAGCAGCAACAACAACAGCAACAAGTCATCCAGTTGCAGACGCAGGCGACACCCTCCACGTCCGGACAGCAGCAGCAGCAGGTGGTCGTGCAACAAACTGCGAACGGTGGGGTGGCCACCATGGTGGCCGTACCATCGTCGCAAGTCGTTGTCTCACAATCACCTATCATTGTTACTACCTCGGCGGCGGTTGGTAATAATTCACCTGCTGGTACGCCTACTGGTAAGTACCTAGGGGAGAGTGGGGAAATACCCACTACCTAAGTTTATTTTATACAAGGTGTCTACTATAAAAACCGCCAAACTTTAAGAGGTGATTATACAAAGTCGTAACATTTTTTCGAAAAGTCGTTAGTTCTTCTGGTATTTAACATATTTTGATTTTATCAAATTTCTATGTTTTTTTTTTTTTCATATAAACAAGAATATCTTCGTTATTCTTACCACCGCATAAAATTTAGATATACCATCTGAAAGAGAATTAAATTTGCTATAAGATGGATATATTTAAGTTTTTGAGTAATTTTTTATATCGGGTGTTATCAGAAGTTAAATGTAACATTTGGGAAATGTGCATAAAATGTCTCTCTTGTTATTGTCCTGCCAAGAGCGACCTGATAAATGGATTCTTCTTTCTCTCTCATATATTGTTTCAAAAAAAAAAAAAAAACAATTTGTTTGAAAACCACGCGGAAAAGTTTTATAAGACCCCTCATTGGTTCGTCTTTTTCCCATCGAAAACCTATTTCCTTTATCAAAATTCGTAAAGAAGTTTTACAATCTACAAATAGTTGCTTTTCTCTTTGTTTTACAAATAAAGTTGCTAAAGTCGCGTTTTGCTCTAGAAAAATTATTTCTGTTATTAATCATTAAATTGTCAATACTCAACAACTAGTTTTGTACATTGCATAAATACGAGTACTCTACGAATCGCCCCCCGTTTCCAAAGCTTCCACGTTTGTAATCCTCTTAGCATGAGATCGCTTCTTTTTAAGTCATTTTAACAGTTTATTACTTTTAACGGTCTTTGAAATTGCACTAACAGTGGACCCGCTACAAATTACAATAAATGAAATTAAATCTGACATTTTTATACGTACGATTAAAATTTCTCTAACCGCAATCAAGGGTAATAATGGGCCATTATTTTCACGTTCTCGTTCAAAATAACTGATTAGGGAAGCTACAAGTTCTGCGCTTTGGCATTTTCTATAGAAAATCAAAAGTCTGCTTCGAAAAATTAAATGTACAAAGGTTTTGTTTTTAGAAAAACAGTTAATAATGATGAAAATCACCGAAAAAATAAAAATATTTACACACGAAATTGCACAATCAATTCGTATAAATGTCATACAATGAACGGCAGCGTCGCGGGATACGACGCAATTTGACCAACGTCAAATGATATGATAGAATTCAAATTAAATTAATTTGTGCAAGGTCGATCGAAGGAAAAATTTGCTGTAATTGAATGTGTTTTTGACTTTAAATTTTTTGCAAAATTCAGTCAGATTTGTGGACTTGACCGTTAGTTATAACCCGATTGATGACGTAAATTGGAAATTGTTTTGCATTTGCTATAGGTAGTAATATTTTGGAATTCATTCAACAATAATTTACCCTGTGTAGATGTCACAAACAGCTTTAGTATATAGAAGCTTGTTCTGCGCTAGTACAGTCTTTTTTTAAGAAAAAAAATTAAATTTTTACATACTGTATAGCTATTTTTTCCACTCTAGCCTTACGACCGCAACGCATAATAGCGTCGCCCCTCCAAGGGTCCACCGTAGTCAGCGTATCCGGCTTAAGTCCCGCTCAGCTACAGGCAGCGACACAGCGATTGATAGTCTCGGCAGGCGGTACAGCTAAAACTATTCAGGCGGCGGGGACTCCGGGAAAACAGTTCAGTCACGCCCAGTTGCAAATGATCAGACAGGCATCCTTGAAAAACCAACTTCGATTACATCCCAGCAGTGTTGTACAGGTAAAACTTACTTTTGATTAGTTTTAAAGTTTTTAAAAACAAGAAATTGAAAAAGAAACAAACATGGGTTTTAAGTGACCAAACACACTGTATTTTAAAACCCAAATTATATTCATCTATTTTCTCTGAAATCGAATAAAAAGCCCAAAGTAACTATCTTGAGGATATTGTATTACGCAATATTAGAGTAATCATTGCAGGTTTTGAGCTTAACTCTGACTCTAATGTAGAATAATATTACGTACAATCCCTGCTGATCAAAACTCCTTAAGGTGGCATAATCAGACAGTCACCTTGAGCAAGTATATAACGGAGCACCGTTTAAATCAAAAGACGTTGAAAATTTCATTAAAATTCCATATATTTCAGCTGTAATATTAAATTTCAAAATACATATTGTCACCTGTCTGCCAAGCCCACGAATGTGATTTTTTCGAATTTTTCACGGGAGCCATTTAAAGAATAATAGGAAAGTAATATTTTGATTTTTGAAAATTTTGCTAAAAGCTTAGTGTATCAATATATAATTTTAACTTCTAATGCTTAAAATATAAATTTATGACAAAAATTTTTTTATGTTAAAAAACACATTCATGATTTTCGCACGTCAAATATTAAAAAAAAAGGAAACTAATTCGTTATATGAAAACATACTTTATTTTTTGCTTATACAAAAATATAATAAAAAAACCAAGCTCTTTTTACTCAGTTCAGACTCCTCATCAAAGTTGGGTTCGGTAACCGATCTCTCATTTTATTATCAGTCTTTAAACTTCTATAAGAGGGATGATAAATAGCAGGAATGGTGCCTTTGCACATTTTATCTAAGTCCGCATATTTTAATTTTGTGATTGGCAAATTACCTTGGTAAGATTTTTCTAGCAGTAGTTCTTTTTTTGGATAAGGTCCCTTGCTTTTTTTTAGCAGCTTCCTCCAAGAAAAAGGACTCTTTAGAAGCTGGTTTTATAGAAAATCTTCTGAGGCTCTTTTTTCTCATAATGAAACCAGCCAATACTTCGCCAAGGAATTTTTAACGTTGTTTTTAAAAGGGAATATGACTTAAAATCAAGAAAATCTTCAAAAATAAAGTTTATTACATTAAAGGGCCTTGGATTTATTCGTCTCTTATGAGCTGTGCCCAATCTTCAGGCACATAAACAGGTACAAATTTTGATTTTTTTTTCAATTTTAGAATGAATTGAATCGCATTCCATCTCCGAGTGTCCTGTCTCAAAAAATTTTTGATCTAGCCTTTGAAGGGTTTGATGTTTTATTACATGTAAACATAAATATGAACAACATAACATAACATAACATGTTAAAATAGCGTTAAATCGCAAATGTGTCACATTCGCGATTTTGCGTATCAAGAAGTAACATGTTTTCACATTAGCGAAAATATGATGCTGTCTTGACGGTTTACTTAATATGCAAGCACACTCGTGATTTTAGCAGATTAAAATAATTTAAATTTTGAATTATTATTTGGTATGGAAAACGAGAAATCGAGAAAATTTCACATTTGCGGTTTTGGCAGACAGGTGGCGATATTTAAGGCAACAGTAAATGTCAATATAAAGAAAACAATATACCAAGTATAATAGAGATTTAATCCACATCATTAATAATAAACGTAAATGATTCAAGTATGGAAGGTGCAATTTTTTTGATTAATTCACGAAAAAATTAAGAAATTACTTCCACGCAGTTGAAACGTCATTTTCAGTCTCCTTGAAAAAAATTTGAGAAATGCCTTCAACTGCCTGAAAAAAAAATCGAAATTCTTTTAATTGTCTGGAAAAAATAGAAATGCTTTCAACGGTCCTTGAACTTCTGCATCACGTAAGTCCTGCGTCAAAAATTGCTATTGGGTTAAAATTATCAGCATTATTTTTTGTTATTTTATTCGTGAAATTATTTCCCACATTTGCAAAAAAAACATTGATTACATTGTCAACAGTCGTAACGTCGTCGTGTGAACAAAAAGTCCATGCCAACAACTACTCTATAAATCTAGGTTTTTATTTGTTTAACAACATTTTAGGGTACAAAAACTTCGACGGTGACGATCGGAGGCCAACAGGCGGTGGTGCAGTTATCGCAACCACAACCGCGAGCTCAATTCGTCAGACAGAGTACCGTAACCGTGGGCGGAAAAAGCGGCATCACCAGAGCCGTAACCGATAGCGAGGTGGCACAACTGCTAAAGAAACAACACCAGATGCAGCAGCAACAAAAGTTGGCTGCTGCCAATGCGGCCCAAGTAAGAAAACTTATATTATTATTTAATTATAATTGTAAATATTAACAAACATCAGAAGACAGCAAATCATTTAACACATTTGTTTATAATAATTACTAAAGGTATTATCTTAATAGTTATTAGAATATCCGTTATTATTTCTTCCAAAGTTAATCAAATTTTGAATAACTCTTTCCGGAAGATTTGTCCAAACTTAACAGATTTTATCTATCAATGATTGTATTTCATATACAACTCACTTGCCGCATGAAAAAATTACTTCTAAATAAAGAATAGCCCTGAAGCTATTATTAAATTTATTAGTAATAAGTTATTTATTTTAGGGTGGTGCAGGTGGAACGGCCACCGCTGGCGGAAACACCATCCACGGCATAACTACGCAAGTTTTTGCGCAAGCCATTCAACAGGCAGGTGGTTCCGGACAAGTCGCTACCTTGGTTAAGGCCGTACCGAGTTCTACTGGGGGTAGGTTGCAATTTTTAGTAATTTATTTGCAAAACCTACATTTGATTTACAAAAATCTCGTCTACTCTATAGTCCCGGTTTCACAACATATAATAACAGACTACACGTGTTTCGCTCTAGGTAGAGCATCAACAGGCCTAAATTCAAAAATATTAGTCTAAACAAAACTAAAAATGTAAATAAAAAACATTAAAAAAACCTTTAAAAGCCATATCGCAACCCTCACACTACATAAATGAATAAGAAAATTTAGGTTATAATAAAAATAAAAAAGTCGAACACAAGAACATAGGACTCATCGAGAATCGAAGCCGGTACCACAACATTCTCCAGGGGTGGCAGCTAAAGTACTTCATAAATGCCTTAAAGGTAAAAAGCTGGACCTTCTGGAAAAAATTGAAATTACAAATGCTAAAAAGAGTCCTGTTCTATTTTTATTAGGCTTTATTTCATGAATTCGGAACTACCGAAAATACACAAGAAAAAACATCCTCATTCGACCTGTGGTATCTTATTGACTCACCAGTGTATAACCTATCTTTTTGGTTTAATAATATTTTCAAAAAAATCCTTCAATTTGAAAATCCCTATTGCATTAAAAACTCAATCGATTTTGCTAATTCCCTTAAAAACCTTAGTTTACAGAATAATTCCGTTTTAATTTCCTTTTGATGTTAAAAACCATTTTCCACTTAAACCATCCAAAAGATTGTGTCTTCCTTCTTTCAAAGATACTAGGCTCTAGATCATGATAGAGAACCTAATGTCTTTTTTTATTTAGTATTAGACCAGAATTTTTTCAACTTCAATAATTCAATATTCAGACAAAACACTAGCACCTTTACGGTTCCTGTTTGTTACAATTTTTTAGCGAAGTCTTTATAAGCAATTTAGAACAACAAATAATGTCTAGTGGCTTTTCTTACTTCCTTACAACCTATAAAAGATACGTGGACGATTGTTTTATAATATGGACAGGGAATAACTAACAATTGTCTGATTTTTTTAAATAAAAAATTCAGGGTATAAAAAATAATATTTTATAACCTGCAGAAAGTTGACCACTGACAATATTATATTGTTTTCTTCCAACTCTTCTTATTCCCATAAGAATCTTATTTTACAGACTGTTCAATTTACTTCTGTCAAAAACTAGTTCCTTTAAAGAGTTTAACACAATAAAATACATTGGCTTTAACAAATTTGCCAACAAATACAAATTCTTATACAATATTATACACTCTTTAAAAATGACTAAAAATTTTAGATGATTTCTCACTTTGGAAATATGTCTTAAGGTCTAATTTTTTTTTTTTTTAATATTGTTTTAACCATTTCTTTCAAGACAGCCAACACTCTAATGAAAAACATTATTAGAGTAAAGGATAAAACCGATATTTTTCTATTTGGGGGTGTATGCACTAAATTGTAATGACTATCAACCAATTTATATTATATATATACAATTTAATTTATATTGTAAGTTTGTTGGAGAAGTTTAGAGACTCAGAAGCCAAATCTGCCTTTGCTAACCACCTCCATTTTCGGGTCACTCTTTTTCTGTTAATAAAACTGCGTTGTTAAACCAATGTAAAAAGGATATTAAACTTTTAGAGATCACTAGGGTAAGGAGGGGTTCTGCCTTGGTATGTGTTAATAACATTTTTTTCAGCAATTTTGAGCGGGGTTTAATCTTTAAGAACATTAAATAATATAAGCTTTCTA
The DNA here is from genome assembly GCF_022605725.1 of Anthonomus grandis grandis. Classification (NCBI taxonomy): domain Eukaryota; kingdom Metazoa; phylum Arthropoda; class Insecta; order Coleoptera; family Curculionidae; genus Anthonomus; species Anthonomus grandis. Next base: position 13,989,786 of record NC_065562.1, read on the forward strand.
TGTAAACATCGGTATATTTTAATTTTCACAACATATCCCATTTGTTAGTATGTTAAAGCGCTTGCCATTGGAGTGCTGGTTTGCCGAGTAGAAAGTTCAGGCCCGGATCCGATCAATTCTTCTTTAGCCTTTTACTTTTTGTTTTGGTTTTGATTCCTGCACAGATATACAATATCATTTTAATTATAAAATATTCGTATCCGTAATCTGTCCATAATATGCACGTCTTAAGTAGTGTGCTGTCTTTAAAAATATAAATTTTACGAACTATTGAGCAGGTACTTGTTTTTATTATACATGTTAATTTGAATAGGTTGTATTCATACTTTTATTTGTCTTATTTGTTGTATGTAGTTTTTTGTAAAAAGTAAGTCTTTTAAAGAAAAAATGGACGACTACTTTCAAAACTATTGTTTATGCTTATAGGACGATAGCTAGCTATTTCAGATGGGAATAATTATTGATATTTTAATTTGAGTAGGTACTATCCCTGTTTTACATATTAAGTTTATAATATAAACCAGTGGTTCAATAAGATAATTATGAAAATCTTTTTATAAATTTTGACCTAATAGTATCTATTCCAGTAGCGGAATTGTTTTTCAAAAAAAAAATGTGTTTAATAAATATTTTATTTTTACTTGAAGATAAACTGTTATGATTAACTTTTAATGTTTGAAATTGTTTCCAAACCATTCCTGATGCGCATGCGTAAAATATTACAACTTCTGATCGTTTTAAAACCGAACATTAAGTGTCGGAAAGAAGAAGTCTGTGTCGGAACTTTACCATTCTAATAATTCAGATAAATCTTCCTACGGTTAAAAATCACTCAGTTTCTTAATGTGTTTTTTTAGACTATTCCTACAATTTCAAAACGAATATCAGGTATTATACAAAACGACAAAACACAAACAACCAGTTAGAGGTTATGTTCATATTCAGAAGATCGTCGTTGATTGGCTACACGAATTCTCTGACACTGCTTGAAATAAATCCGAAAACAAGTCTGACTATCAGATGACGATCTGAAATTTGTCTAAGAACATCAAACTTTTGATGTGAAACCTATCAGAAGTTTCTGTACAAACGCATTTACTGTATTGCGCATGTGTATTTGTCGAAAACTTCTGTTTCTTACTGCTGTGAGAACAAACCTTTAATTGTTTGTTAGGTTTTTTGATTTAATTGAAATGTGCATTTATTTTAGTTGTTGGCTTAATACCAGACCGTGAAATCTCGAACGGTCGCGCTGTACGGCGATGAGATAATAATACCATGATTAACGTCCATTTTTTTCTGTCACTTCCGCATAATCTGAAAATTGTTCATATATTTTGATGGTTTTGCGATATGTCGCACAAACAGAATATCGCAACGCAACGCATTGTCTGCAAAAGCCCTCATTCTTCAATAAGTCCCCTTATTAACGAAAGTGTTCATATCAGATAATTAATAAAACTGTGAATTTGTAGCATCCCAAACCGTAACGATCCCAGTTACGGGCGTCACGCTAGCGACCGCGGGCGGAAAAGCAATCGCCCCCTCGATAAAATCGACTACGGCCCAACAAATCCGTCAAATGCAAATCCAGCAACAGTTGCTGGCCCAGAAGAAAATCGCGGCAGCCGCTGCAGCGGGTCAGAAGTTGAGCATCCAAACCGCGGGACCTGGAGCGAAAGCGGGCACTGCCGGGGTACAAACGGCTCAATTAATCGTCGGTCCGAAGCAGGCGATGACCGTGCAACAGTTTCAGCAGGTGATTCGGACTCCGCTTAGTGTAACTCCCGGGCCTGTTATGCTCGCCAAGGGGGGCCAAAGGGTTATTCCGGTTAATACTGGCGCCGGAGGGGCTAAACAAACGATACAGGTAAAAAGAGTTAAATTTTTTTAATGTAATGGTTTGGTTTTTTAATTATTTGTTTAATCACAGTATCAACAGCCAATGCTACTTACAGATATCAAGCTAAATACTAAGTAATATAAAGTATACTAAGTGAATAGGGAAAAAGAAAAACAACTAAACACTGAAGTAAAATGTACCAACTAAGTCATACCTGTCATTTACATAACACACATATTAAAATAATAGTGGTAGTATTAAAATATTAAGGTAACAATGATTAGAATTGCATGATTAGGAGTATAAGAGAAACAGGTTGCTATGTTGATTTAAGTCTATTCGTGATGAGTGTCCTAAATTGATTGATAAGAAAGACTAGTCGAGTCAATATCTATATCTGAAGCATATAAATTAAAATAATAACATATTGTAACGAAATTCGAAAACACACTTTTATTGTCGACGTCAAAAACACTAACCTAACTCGCCTTGACTGTCGTTTAATTGTTTCCAAGGTAAAAACTGACTAAACAATTAAAACTGAATGAATTGTCACGAAGCGCGTCCTTTTTAAAACCCGATGGAACAGTTTCGAAATATTTAGAATTATCTTCATGGTTTTTGCCGAAAGAGACCAATAATTTTAGGAGAATACTGACAGTCAAAGCAAGCAAGTATGCAAGTTATAGAAAATTAAAACTACAGGGATTTACAATAATATAACCCAAATAGGGGCTCTCGGACAAGATGAACTACTTAAAACTAAACAATATAGATAAAAATAATAAACCAAACGTAAGTAGAACCCTAAATAAACCCTACGAATCAACTTTAACTACAGAATGAATACTAATAAAATAGTACAAAAACTAGGAGAATAATTAACGTATTTATATTTTCATAATAATATGGGTGAGTTTTTGTAAAGGTTTGTACGTGGATATGCCAAGTAAAACATTCTGGAATTACGAGAATTCAATCTGTTAATGGCAAAGGGGAGATGACGAAGAATGTCAGGAAAATCAATATTGTTTTTCAATGTTTTATAAGTAGTTAACAAGAATATCTTAATTCTCCTCTTGCTCAAAGAGAGCCTGTCAAACACCGACAATAAGTTCTTTTGTTCGGTTACTCTTTCTAGTTCCACATCATTTAATACATAACTGAACGCTATAGGACTACTATTGAGGGTAAATGGCATGCAAGCACACTTACTGACATTTAATTTAAAGCTATGAATGGCACACCAGTTAGCAACATCAGAGAAATCAAGTTGTGACAGTCTTCAATGCAGTCAATCTGTAAGAAACACTTGAAATCATCAGCAAGTAGAAGACCCTTTGCTTTTTTAATGTTGCATGTTATTGTCAGTAATAATTTTGAAAAATGGTACAAACAAAATATATACAGTGCATCCGTAAAGTAGCGGATAATTTCAGTAAAAAAAGTGGTGTTTCTTCTTTTTGAGAGTTTATCATTATTTTTCGTTCAAAATTGCTTATGTAACCACTATTCATTTAAATAGTAATGAAATAAACTCTAAGTCAAAGGTCTCAAATTGATTAAATTAGTCAGAGGATTACACGTGTTTCGCCCATACTAGGCATTATCAGGTCCACTTGTGTATTGACTGATAAAAATAACAAAAAAAGAAGCGGAGAACAACACTACATGATACAAGTCAAGGGTAGAAATTAATTATTTAAAATTGGCAAAATAGGACGGAGACTGTAGTAACTACTACATATTAAAATTATATAAACAAACCAAAACTCAACTCACTATTCATTTGTACCATATCCTTTGTAAAAAAATGCGTTCTTTCTGATTCTGCATTAAAAAGTGGTGGTTTCCATTTAAATATATATTGAATTCATATCTTTTTTTTGAGTCACCCTGTATATTTAATTTCCACGTAGAAAAACCCTAAAGCAAACATTAAATTCGACGGGTTCGAGCATTTTTTTCAGAAACGGTCCATTTCATTTTTATTGAATTTATCTGCTACTTTACTGATGCACTGTATAATGTTGAATACTTACTAACTTTATTCAAAAGAAATCGTTAGATTTTTACATGATTTTAGTTAAAAACTTTGAAGCTAAGTATCCTCTTAAGTGTAGTGGAGCTTCTCCAATCTACTGAGAGAGCTTATACTGGCCTAGAATTAGTATTTTTGCTTTTATATTATCTTTTCCTCAGTAGTATAAAAATTTCCTACCGTTACTCATACCGCTTTTCTACTGTTCCATAATGTTACTGGTGCGTAAATCTACCATTTTTTTATTAATGGGACTAGTACCATACTTCATACACACTTGTTACAATAATAACTATTAAACCTAGTTTTCGATTATAAATTATAATTAACAAAAAAAAAACACCTCAGGTTGTAGCCGCTTCGTCTCAAGGCCTGGCACAAACGTTAAGACCTCAGGGGGCCACCACCATCGCGGGCATTAAACTGCAAGGGGCGGGCACCACCTCGCAACAAGCCCTCCTGTCGCAAGTTTCCGCCGCCTTAAGTCAGCAAGGCGCTTCTGTACGTCAGGTAAAAACTCTACAGACCATCCCTGCTACAACTTTTTTTAATATAATTTTTAAAGCAGAACAGTCCGGTAAGAATTCAAACGGCCAGCGGGCAACCGATCGTGGCTGTGACCGTACAGTCCCCTAATCAGCATCAACAACAACAAACGCACTCGCCCAACCCCGAGCAAGTAAGTAGGTTCTTGAAGAAATAGAGCCTTGAGGATATTGTGTGGTGTGAACTTTTTTTTTTCGTTAGGAATGCTTATTTCATATTCATTTGTGTATTAAAAGTGCTATAACGGGAATATGCTGTTAAATTTAAATATGAGGTCGGTTTTAATGTCAAATTTAAAAGGAAATAACGAATTTTTCAAGATAGATTAGGTTTAAGTTAGTTATAAGAGCTTCTGGCTACAGGGTACAAGACAATGGCGATCCGCGATCAATAAGACTGGTGAGGCCAAGTCCTTTATGATTAATTAATGTCATGTAAGAAGCTTCGGAGATAAAAATTTCGGCGAGCCTCGCCCTTTTTCTTAGATTTTGCAAAATTTTGTAATCAATTTTAGATATTTTTATTTTAAAATTTATTTTAAAAATAGCAAAAACATAATCACTGAAAAATACATTGAATAATAAACATCATAAGTATCGCTAAACATAAAATCTACTATTCATCTGCGGTAACTAACCGAGACGAAACGGGGAAGAAGGCCATAAATACTGTCAAAAAACCCATTTCAAACTTGGTCTCGAGGCATTTTCAATGGCGCACACTATGAATTAAAAAAAATATTGGAAATTTTACCTTTTTACTTTCTACTTACCCGGTTTTTTTATTTTTATAACCAAGAATAAAAGCGATTAAACACAAGCGATTTGAAGTAAGTTTTTAAATGTTTTTATTTTCATCATAAAGCGAAAAAATTAAATAAAACACAAGTAAAATTAAACACTGCAATCTAACTTAAAAGACTGCATATACAAGGTGTCCAAAAAGGGTATCAGCAATGTGATGTTTGCATAAACCAAATACACCATATTTCTATGATCATTTATTTATGGCAAATTAATGTACAGTCAATGGAAATTTATGAACCAAAAACAATGTTGTCTAAATGTTGTCCGTTCCGCTGTATGCACTCTTCAAATCGAGAACGAAGATTATTGATAACCCGTCCACACATTTCCCTTGATATTAATCTTATTTGCTCCTGGATATTTTGCTTTAATTGATTTGTATCAGCTCGATTATTCTCGTAGACCTATTAGGGTTACCTGAGGTAACCCTATAAGAAATAATCAAGTGGCGACAGGTCCGGGCTCCTAGGAGGCCAGTTAATATTGCCTCTTCTTGAAATGACTTTATTGGGGAATAATTGTTGAACAGCTTCAATTGCCCGATTTGACGTATGGCATGTCGCACCATCCTGCTGAAACCAGGTTTCTAAGTTAAAACCTTGAAACTGTCGGAGAGATAGTGCAAGAAAATCTTGTAACATTACACAATACCGCTCGGTATTAACGGTAAGTGCCCGTCCATTTTGATCTTCAAAAAAATACGGCCCAATAATGCTATCAGCAGACATAGCAGCCCATACGACCACTTTGCGGCTATGCAGTGGAAGTTCGTATTTTCTGCGAGCATTAATGTCAGACCAGTACCTGCAATTTTGCTTATTCACGTGGCCATTTACATAAAAATTAGCCTCATCACTGAATAAAATGTTATTGAAATCGACGAATCGTTCCATCATTTCATTGACAAATTCTAACCGTGTATTGTAATCCCTCGGTTTTAATTCCTGCACTAACTGTATACATTTACATTTTAACTGTTTACATTTTGACTCCCACCTAAAGTGGCGGCGCGGCGTTGCCACGTCTGAGATAAAATGCACAAATAAAGTGCTGATACCCTATTTGGACACCTTGTATTGGGTACAGTACGTTCATTCTTTGTGTTTTTAAACCTTCAGTCTCGCCTAAGTTATACTTAGTACTTAGTGAATGTGAATTATCATTTTACAAGCAAATACAAAAATAAAAAAATAATAGTTTTTAATGGAGTTTAATAGCAAAAATTTTTTGGACATTTTACAAAACAAATAGGTAAATCACCACCAATTTTAATTATTATTTTATATTAGTCTGGGATTTCTAGTTCACTGTCCGAAATACAGTTTTCTTGAACATTATCTTCAGGGGTCAAATTTTTATAAAATTCGTGATAGGCTGATGGAATGCTACCATCTTGACAAAATTTAGTTTGCTCTATTTTTGGTTGGGAGCAGTACAATCTTGGTATTTCTATAATGGCAGATGTATTTCTACGCCTTCTACGTTGAATATTCAGTGACTTAAAGTCATTGTCGCTTAATCGATACTTATAATAGATAGTTAGAGGCTCGTTTTTGCGGTACTGGAACCACTTTACTTTAAACCATTTCATTACTTCACCATTTTCCGATTGAGTTTTGTTCGTCATCACTTGACCACTATATTTCTTGTAATCAAGGAAGTTTAATATTATAATCTAATTCCACAACCTTGTGATACGGTTTGTTTATTTTTGCAGTACGGGTGACTATGTACCATCCTTCTGGCGTAAAGGTCCATGGTCAAACAACTAACAGTCGGATTATTAACAGCTTCAGTCTTGCCATTTTTCTTGTGTTCTCTAGCTTCTTCTTTTCGAATCAAATGCAAGTTGTATTCTTCCTTGCACTTTTCTTTTTCTTCATCTGGCTTATTCTTGTGTTGAATACAATAGTCACATTGATCCTTTTTTGGGGTGTGAAAGCCGTAGTTAAATTCTGAGATAAATATTGATATATAAAAACCAAGTTTTTCTGGCTGGGCGACGGGCTCTTTACAGTACTCCACGTAGTCTTGATAGATACGAGACTCACTTAAACCAGCTGGCAAATATTTTCTTTTCGTGTTGCTTCGACAGTAGTGAGAAGCAACTACTGGTAATGATTTGATGTGGTCTCTGATTACATTCTTAATGTCCTCTGACTTCTTGTTGGGTGGTTCCTTCTGACCCCTGTGATCTATTTCATGATACCTGAAGCGGCTAATTTTTTTAATGCGGTTTCAACTTTTTTGCCGGAAATATTGTAAGTGGTCAGAAAAAACTTTTTGCACACTTGGACTCTCTGGCCATTAGACATCACAGTGTATTGTAAAGTATGTGCTCGTTTCGTACAATCGCCACTGTATCTTCTTTTTACTGGGTTAACACTTTTGCTAATAAAAGCCCACCTTGATCTCTCCGAATCTATCGTTAAGTAGTAAGCTAACATTTGCTCCCGCTGGGTTTTTCTATTTTGGTTGAACACTTATAATGACACTTACAGTTAACTTCTCTAACACTCTTTGCTGGAACTATTTTCCAGATCTATTTTGGTATTCCTTTCCCGCCATTCTCAAAATATTTTGTGCGTTCCGCTTCCAACTTTCGGGTTTTCACTTACGCTTTCTAGTTAAACCCATTACATCCCTATCTAAATCACTAGCTGTTAAGGGTTTCGGAATCACGTCACTCCCTGAGAGTTCAGAAGTAGATGTTTCCTCCAGATGAACTCGGTGGTTTTGCCCCATGCTGCTGTTTGTAGTTTCCTGGAACATTATCAATATCTTGCTGTACAATTTGCTCGACCTCTCCTTGTAAATCGGAAGCTTCGTAAGGCGAACGGTTGAAGTTTTCAACTGGTTAGCTTGTAAGAGTATTCTGCAGATCCGAATGAAGTTCTCTGCCAGTTTCCATAGAATATGGGCTGTCGGTGACAGGTTCTGGACCGGAAAGAAAATTCTCAAGTTCTTCACATTCGAATGCTATTAAGGAATAGTCGGTAGTTCCTTGAGTGTTCTCCTTAAATTCTTCATATTCACTTTGCAACGGAGTGACATTTTGGAGTTCTGCAAATATTTTTTTTTGGTTGATTGGTAATTTCATTTAAATCGCTTATGTTTCGCTCAAGTTCTACAATAGGTGTGCTTGGAGCAACATTAGGTAACATAATAAGATCTGCAGGCTCTTCGACGGTATTGCTTTGGCCTAAATCCATACATGGTGGTTGCATCGTGTTTTTATTTAATTGTGTAAAAAAAATTACAATACAAGCCCTTAGCAAAGATTTCCAACAAAATAAATAAACCGCAAGACTGACGTTAAAAACAGCTGATTGAGTGTCATTCCTTGTATTTTCGCCTGTCGTGATTTGATTGATCGGGATTTTTGTTGCAATCGAACGGCTAGATGCTAGTCAAAATCACTCTCCAAACAACATTTTTTTGACGTTTTTTTAAATTTAATTATTGTGTGAAATAATTTGTTTGCTAGTTGGGTAATACTAATCCCTAGAGTTTGCAAAAATAACGAAAAAGATTTCGAAATCAGACTAAAAAAATCTTACGCTAAAACTCGCACACAATTAAATTTATCTCTACAAACGGATGTAAATAAAGAATAGACAAAACCTTAATACTTTTTGACGTATTTATGTTAAAATACACTTACCTTCGAGGTTATGTTGAGGTGATGCCGGTGATATGTTTTGTTTTAATACTGCCGCAACCATTTGTTTTCCACGGGAAAGCTTCATTTTTCAATAGGTTTTTCCACTTACGGCACGGATAATGGGAGATTAACTTTTTACACTACTAAATTACTTAAAAAACCCACGAATCGTTAAAAAAAAAACGCCGACTAACAATAAAATGCGGTAAACACAAAACAAGCGCATTACTTATTACTCTCCTTCTTTGTTTTATTTTGCTAGTTAAAGCAAGATAACACTATAAGTAATATTTAAAATGGGGGTTGTCTTTACTGGCAGACGCGTGTGGTTAAAAATATTGTATGGAGTTGCAGTGGTCAAGAGTGTTTAGCCGCTTAAAACTATTGACTAGTAAAAAACGAACTTATATATCTGGTAGTCAAAGGGGTTATGCCGCTTATTTCTATTGACTGCTTAGATGTATGCGTCTTAGATCTATTGGCAAAATGTGAAATATCCCTAACTAGGCCATATTTTGACTTAAACCCATTGACTACGTGATATTTGATAATTCTTAAAGGTTTTTGTGCACTTTTTTTGTCAAATTTGTGGTTTGACTCCCTTGACTTCCAAGGCGACGATATTTATTTTTTCATTGTGCATTGTCATTATGGAAAATTTTATTTTTTTTAAGGCAAATTTAATCAAGGCATATCTTTATTAAAAACTTATCTTTATTAAAATTGTTAAAAAAGGTTTTTTAACAATTATATTATGAAAATAAAAACAAATTACACATTATAGTTTTTTATGGAAAATGGAAGAACACTCCTACTCACTGCTATTAAAAAATTATATTTATAAAAAGAAAATACTTTTAACATTTTAAGTTTAGCAGCATATGATAATATTTATTTATGTCGTGTAACCTTCATGAAATTTTATTAGAAGATTTATTTCTAGTTTACTTTTTCCTATATGCAAATACAGTCATCAATCACCAATTCTAACAGCAAAAATAATCAAAATTTTATTAAGATTTAACGATATAAATAAGAATTTTTTTGTCATTATCACTTATATAGTGCTTATATAATTATCGCTTTCATTTGCAGCACCCAAAAGACTCTTTTAACATTCCCACCCACTGTGTATTGTCGCTTAACCATAATTTTTGTTTTGTAGTTTTGCATTTGAATGTCGCTGGCATTATTATCACCTTTATTTGTATTTGTTAGGTTAGGATAAGTACAAACTCTTTATACATAATATATCGCTCGTTATCTCTTTATTTATTAGTTTTTAGATAATATTTATACACTTTTTACTTATTGTCGCTATAATTGGAAATTCCGATTACTGATTTTTTTTGGTGAAATAAAATTATTGTTAAATGTATCGGTGCTGTGATAATCCAATAAATAGGTACATAAAGTATTATAAAGAATGTTCAAATTCCTGAATACAATTACTTTATAAGGGTTTATTATTAGATAGGTAATTATAGGTAGGTAAATATAGTGTAATATGATTTTGTATTTTTTCAGCAGGAGTAAGAGGCATCTCTCACTCGAGGAATGACTTTGTATATTTTGTCTAATTGTGTTTATTTTATAAGATGATTAAATTAATCTTTTTTTTTTTGTAGAGATTGTTGTTTTATTTACTGGCTTGTTTTGGTAAGTAATTTGACCTCTTTTGTGTACATTTACGTGTGAACTCCTATATGGGATCAATTTTCTTTCTTGTCTAAATTTAAAAGAGTTTTTTTATTTATCTTCTAAAATTTAAGATAATTCTAGTTTATTGAATTGCTGATAAAGCGTTTTAAGAATTAACCGAAAATGAGAATTTTTGCTATTTTTTGCTACCTTTTGTTTTATTAATAGTTTCTCCAACTGGTGAAGAGTTTGTGTATTTTAACTTTTATTTGTTGTTGCTTTAAGCAATCCCGTTGTTTCGTATAGGGACTATAACATAATTATTAATTATTGACGATATATTAATTTTGCCTAGCATATTGAAAAACGGTAATCTAAGTTGGCATGTGGCCGTTATGCAATAGCAACAATTAAAAGCAACCTAAATATAATGTGTAGCTAGAAATGCCTATTTAGCATTTGTAGACTCCTATTTACTAAACCCATTACTTGTGTGGACTTAAACCTAGATACTTTGCCGAACTTGCTTTATCTAGCATCAAATTTTAACATTGCCACCAATTTGTATTCTGGAGACTGCCTTATGCAAAAGAAGTATTCCTCTGCTATCCACTCAGCGAAGCCTCTTAAAGCAGTTTTTTAGATATGAAAAACGTTCTTATATGAAATGCTGTTTCTTCAATTACAACTAATTTAAAAATACCTATTCCAATTCTTTACTACTAATTTTCTTTAAATTGAATCATTCCTGGTCTTTTAAAGAAATATCGATACCATTATGTAGTATGTTCCCTGAACGATCTGTTATGGTATTTTCGTTCTTTTTGTGGATCCCAAGAGCGTTACAGTGTTGCCAAAATCTCGAATCAAAATTATGCATTTATTAGGAATTAGAAAAATTTATTTGGATATAATAAAAAATCCCTAGTGATTTTTATTATTCTGATCAGTTATCCAAACGTAAAAATGTCTTATATGTGGTATAAAATGAAAAAAAAAAAGAATTAAGTGCAGAAAGCAAACAAATTCCTGGAGAAATATTTTATTACATGGGACAAATGTACATTTATTATCTCACCAAAAATATATAGACAAAAATAAAGGTTTTCAACCAAAATGATCCGATTTCGAGGTCTTACAATTTCCCCCAAAGAAGGAAAAATTCGGGGAGCCGGCAACGTTGTCTCACATCCGCGAAAAAACCCCTACATTTTTTTTAGTGTACTGACTAGCGCCATCTGTGGGCGTGAGACGGCAACTAACGTAATCCCCGTCTCCTTGGTTACTATGGCGTGCTGACATAGTACACAGTGCAAATTACTACATTTGCTGTACGTTTCCGCGTAAGTGAAGCTGTAAATGGTATTTTCTTTTAATTTACGTATATAATAAGTGCATATATAGTGTTTTCTGCCGTGCATAGAAAGACAAGGTGAGCTATATATAAATATATGCATCCATACTATAATGGTTTGAACATAACCTTACTTTTTTTATCCGAAAGATGTTTGACTTTGCAAACTAAACTAATTAATTATCTATGTTTTATATCTTATACAGTCGATGTAAGGTACACTATTATATCCACCCATTTCTACTATTATGGCCTCGACAAGTTTAAACATAACTTCACTTTTTAAATCAAGAGATATTTGACTTATCGTAAACTGAAGTTATTAATAATTTAAAGGGTTATTAATTACCAATTATAATTATTTTGAAATACCTGCACTAAGCTCCCTTCATAATAAACACTAACGAGCGCAAATCCATAAATCAGATAACTTCGCCTATTAACTAAAAGGTGGCGCCACCAATGCCATAAGAATAACCACCGCTAAACTTATTTTATCCTTCTCGAGACAATAAGTTAAAAAGAGACGGAAACGTGAGTCCGGTTCACCTAGAAACGTCAAGTCTCATGCGGCCGTTGACGTTTCACGTGTCAAACTACCTGTCAAATATCTGTTGTTTTCGTTCCGGACTCAGCTGTTTCCGCAGTTCGCGAAAAGCTGTTCGGGTGGGTAGTACGCGCTTAAGTCGGTCACAAATTTCGCATCGAACGTGTTCTATTATTGTTTACGTGTTTTTTTCAATTCGATAAAAGAACTTTCCGGTTCAGCGGAAAACTGAGATAAACCCCGGCTTTTCCTACAAGGGTCAGTGGGAGGTAAGAGTTCAGCAACTTTTCCGCTTATGTTAGGATTTGTTTGTTTATCTTGGCCTCTGTTAAAATTCGCTTTAATAAACTTGAATAAAGTTTTAATTAGTGAGATAAAGTGTTTTAAAATTTCCCTTGTTTATTTTTGCTAATTTATCGTTAGATTTGACGGTGGGAGGCATTACGTTAGTCAAAATACTATTTTGTACTCGCTGAAGTAAGCAAGTACTTTCTTTTTTATAACGGTGCCCCAGTATGACCTCTAACATTGACTACTATGATCTTTGCATTGGAATTTCATTTAATTTCGTTGTGGTATTTCTTTTAAAAAAAATATTTATTAAGTTAGTTTTTTAGTGTAATTTGGTATCATTGTTAGTTAAACTTTACTATATTATAACCATACAAAAAGCTCTTATGACCCAATTAATATTTTAAAAAATCCCATGGGCAACCAGTTGATCATCCCTGGACAAGGCAACTACGTATTTATGGAACTATCCTCTGGATATGTCTATGACTATTAAGCCTTTTCATATTGTACATCAACCTTTTTTCCAGTGCAGTTAATACCTATTCAAATTTAAAAGTGCTTTATTACTTATAAAATTTAATTGTCCTATTCAAGTGAACAGAAACCATTAAATATATATTAGTCAAATTTTAAAGTGTATTCTAATAAAATTCTTCCATACTATAATAAGCCTTACCCAATAATAAAGTGTTGAAATGATTCCTTAAAGACATTGTTTCAGTGTTTTCAGATTTGTTGGTAAATGGTTGAATACTTCCTACTTCTATAAGTGATAGTTTTACTAGTGCAGATCTTGGAAGCTGTAGAGCCAGTGCCCTGTGTTGTGATCAGTGACAGGACCCATAAGTGTAAAATAATTTTTAAAAAAAATTGTAGAAGCTTCTAATATGAATGTTTCAGTTAATAAAGTCAATACCACCAAACTCATTGTTTCAATGTATCCCCTAATCCTACAAGTATGAATAATTTTACCTTTAAACCAATAGACAAATGTCTGATTGATTGGCACAATATTTTGGATTAAGTAATTATATTATGACGACCATAATAGGTACCGTAAACTAGGGCTACTTGCACACGTTTTCAGCACATTTCCCAATGTACCCCGTACATTGTAACTTTAAGTGTAACTTTTACTTACAACTTCGCAAAAATCACATTATACCGACCTATTTAAGGGCTACCCATGGCTGGTATAAAAATTGGAAGAATGCAGCCATTAGTCCCAATCAACATTTGTTTGTGGGGTGTGCAAGTTACCCCATGGTTGGGGCAACTTGTACATCCATGAAAAAATGTTTATAAATTGCATTCTAAAGCATATTCTGTGCATGTTACCCCTTAATCATATGAAAAAAAACCTATAACAAGGGCCACCGTTACAACCAATTAAATATCAATATTTTTAAAGACAAAATAATATATTGTCAAAATATATGAAACTTAAAAACAAATTCTGTACCTATAAATGCTTAGAAATATTAATAAGAAGTTATTAAAAAATAAACAAAGTTTATCTAGCAAACCTTGGTAAAATAAGGCACATTCTTTAAAAAAATCACAAGTGTAACAAAAACAAAACTTTGGCTAATTATTATTGTCAACTAGGAAGTCCTCGTTGGCATCACTGTCATCGACTGGAGGTTCATTGTCTTCCGAATCCTCACACCATTCGCATTCAAAATAAGGGTCTTTATTACAGGGTCCACAAATCCAAGCTCGACACTTCATGCATTGTATCCAATCAATTGCGCCTCTGTAATCTTTCCAATTAATCTTGCAGATACCACACTGGGAGTTATTAGTCTTTCTTTCTCTCTTGCTTTTCCTGGTAGGGAGTTGCTGAGTGCATGGCAAAACGCTAGATGAAGAGGGTCCTGGTTCTTTGGCTGTAGTTCGAAATTCCTCAGGAACGGTTAGAGGATTTTCAAAAATATTAGGGTCTATAACAGTGCGAGACGCATCACTTCCAGGTTCGACTTTTTTCCCCTTTTGCGTTTTTTTTCTCAACCCCTGTTCCACGGTGCTCTTTCAACAAATCAACCAAGCTGTTGTCTAAGACTCTTTCGATGTCTGCATCTTCTAGTCCACCAGGAATGCTAAATCCTGATTTGAGATTCTCTGCTACATTTTGACTTACCCCTTTCTACAATCTGTCCAGTAGGTTCGGAAATTGTTCTTTCGGGATACTGCCTTGGAACCGCGACTCCTTTCTCCACTGATCGAGGATCTCTCTCCATTTTCTTTTCATAGGCGCAAATACGGCCACATCAAGGGGCTGCATTAAATGCGTGGCATTGGCTGGAAAGGGAGTTATGTAGATGTTATTTGTACCACATGCCTCTATCACCTGTGGTGAAAAGTGGCTTGCCAGGTTGTTACCAACGAGAATCGTCTGGTCGTTATTTTCTCTGGTGGATTCGACGTGAGGCAGGAAAAGCTGGAAAAACCACATTTACGAATAAGTTCATGTCGAACCATCCGCTCGCACTGCTCGCATATTTTGTTCCTCGTACCTTGCGTCCTTGTCATAAAGATTCAAAGCTTTATATACAACCATTGGTGGTAAAAGTATATTGACATTTCCACAAACCATTAAACTGATCGTAGCCCGGGAATGCTCCTGAACGTTGGTTTCATCATAGTTATATAAATTTGAGCTTTTCACTTCTCTAATTGCTAAGTCAATATTATTAAAGAAATTTAAAACTTCATTACGATCCACTGATGCTCTGAATCTCTTTATGTTTGAAGCCATTCTAACGCTTAAATGGTGCCTTTTTATAAATAATTGTAAGAAATCAGGACCAGGGAAATTATTTTTGAATATTCGAACATTTTTTCCTTGTTTGTCCAAGAATTTTTTTATTACGTCACGAATATCAACTTTTTATTTTGAGAGGAAATCCCCAATTTGCTGAAACACCCAATGTCTTTGAAATGAGAGCCTTGTTCTTGATCACTTAAAACCTTTGGACGACCACTGATTTCGAGTGTGCACCAAGAAGTATGCGACCTAACGTAGTCCGTTCTACTTTGAAAGTTTCGGCTGCTAATTTTCTCAACATACCCGCATTTACTGCATCTACCGCTTGGCGCAAGGCGTTCTCTGAGTAATTCCGGTAATTTCTTGCTCCCGGAGTTTTTTTGCACGTACGAACCATTTTTATACTTTATTTACTTGTAACAACAGAAAGCCGGCGATAAAACACAAAATAACATAACCTAAAAAAAAGTAAACAAAAATACACGTGGTGTGCAAGTTACCCCGGGGTGGGCAAGTAGCCCCACATTACGGTATGCCATTTCAATTCCGAGCAAAGCCCATATATGCCAAATCCATATCAATTTTATGTCTTTTATGGTACATAGGAGGCTCCTGTATAATTACTAATTATATTAATTATTAACTTTCATTCGAGCCTATACCTTTTAGTTTTATTGCTTTGGTTTTAGAGGCAGGTTTATTTGATGGTGACCGATAAGAGTTATCATTCCTCCAACCAATAGGGATGATGGATGGGTACTCAATCATTTATTCATGCTAACACATACAGTCAAAAAAATATGAATTATTAACAATTATTGATATTTTTTCATATAACAATATTAGGTATTATGACACAATTACAAAAAATGGGAAAAAAGCACATACAGGCTCTTGTTGACTTTCCCCAAAAGACCATCAATATGTTTACCCCACTGCAGCTTTGGGTCAAAAGTGACTCCCAGAAAACTCACCTCTTATGCATTTTCTTTATATCACTTAAAGAGAATGTCACTTGATGTGTCTTATAACCATTTAAAAGCATTTTGTTTGCACAAAACCAATTCTTATCCCTTTGTTGTGTGGCCATGGATCCAATTAGTGATTCCTCTTATGAATCTGCAGTATTAGAAGCATTCAGTAACAAGACAGTATTGCAATGTAGTTATTGTGTAACAAGCTGTCTCTGTTGATTTTTGAAGATTAATTTTACATTGAGGAGAAATCAGGTGATTTAGACCTCATCATAGGATCTTTGCTTAGAACATTGAATACACATTACATACATACACGGCATTCAATGTTCTAAGGATCTTTGGCTTGAACTATCAAAAGATAAAGATGCCCAAAGAATCTTTAGATTTGGACTGCAGATGATGGTTTTTCTTGGTGTAGGGGACTATTTTGTAGACTCAATGTTCTTACATTTCCTTTGCTTCATATCTTATTTTGTTTATTGTATGTAAGGGAGAGTATTCTATCTTTTTGAATGCATGCTGATGTTCACCACTATCCTACTATGAATTAAATCAGTATTATTCCTGATTTGCTTCCCAGGACCCGGGGAAGGATATACTCTGGCATATTTTTCTTTAATGCTTTACCTAAGGTAGTGACGTCCTTAGATGTTAATTTGTTTACATTAATATTTAAAAAAAATTCAGTTGATTTATATCTTGTCAATGACTTTATTTTGGCTTTGACTTAAAAATAGGATTGGAAATTGAAAATGTCCTTTGTATGACTGTACTATATTACTGCCGTCCTAACATGAAAGGTCCTATCTGCAAAATTTAGTTTTTTGGGAAATCAGTTTTTTGTTTGTTTTCATTATATAAGAAGAGGTATTTTAGCAAACTCTTCATGGTTTATTTTATATATTATGTCGGAAAACAGGATCTAATTGGTAAAAATAATTTTGAGATACCTCTTACCAATTAGTAGATTTTTGATTATATTGTCACTTAGGACAATATAGCCTAGTATATGAAATAGATATTGTTAATATTTTACTTACGAAAACTGTCCTAAATGAAACTAATATTCTAATTTACTAAACGGTTTTATTTATTATACCAATTTTTATAAACTTATTACGTATAATAGGTATATAACGAAATGAACATACTAAAAAAATAGAAATATTAATCTATTTCTTCCTCAAAACCGTCTTCGCTAACCGGCAGATCTTCCCAAAATTTCATACGATTTTGAGGAATGTGCGCTTTTAATTTGGATGTAAGATTATTTTTTCGAGCTAAAGCCGCACCGCGACATACATTATGAGATTGCGAAAATGTCTTTCAAGTCGAAATCCTTCTCAAATTCTGTTTTGTAAGAAAAAAAGTAATTTCCTCTTTTAAAAACAAGACAAACCATATATTTTAAGTAAACGCGAGAAATAAGCTTTTGTAACTTATATTTGGAGGTATAGTCGGCAAAGTTAAAAAATTGTGCAAGTTGCATTTTTATTACATTAACTTTTGACGAATTGGCTTGTTTTACCACTTCATAAAAATCGTCAAAATCGTATACTTTTTTTTCCTTTTGAGGGCAAACTCAACTTGGTGATGGAACGAATCGGCTGCCATAAAAGTATGGCCTGTCTCAAAAAACTTAATAGTTATGTTTTCTACAGCAACTTCTAAACTGTTAACCAAATACATAAAGAAACTAAAAAGGGACCAATCTTTATTTTGGCTCGAACAATTATCAAGCCAAATTTTTATATGTTTAATGTCCCTATTTGCCTGAAAAAACGCATAGAAAGTAGAAATGATATCATCTTTGGATCTGCCATTGATTCCCTCATGCCACAACACAACCAAAGGGTACGTACTGGATTTCTTACCAAGTGAAACGAAGCTCTCATTGTATGCTACTATACGTGGCGTGAAAATAATTTCTTTGAATGTTTCCAATCGGGGAAGCCAAGGGATTCAGGTGATCATGAAAATTAACAAAACTGTTTTAAGTAATTATATGCAAATTATTAAATAAACATTTTACTTTTTGCAAATCAGCAGCTACATAAATTTCATCATCTTGTTTTATTTTCTCTGCATCTTCCTGATAATTTTTTCTCGCGTTAGTGGCCTTTACTTTATGAATTTTCCATTTTTTGCACACATCACAGTTGGCAACGTTTTCCGCATCAGCTTCATGAGATCTGGCTTTTTTGTGTATATTAAATTTTTCGCAGTCCCAGCATTCTTCATTTCCTAAGTTCGCGAAGGATATATTTAGGTCATTAGTAGCAATTTTTCGGTATAATTCGTAAGAAAATTCGGTATTTGGATATTTCTGTCGAAAATCCTTGTACATCAAGGTTATATTTGTATCACTGGGAAGGTATTTTCTAAGAGGAGCGTGCTCTCTTCTGTAGTGAGATATTGTGGGGTTGAATGAATTGACCATGCAATGAATTGAAATGAATTGAAAACATGCCCAATAATTGTGTCCCTGTCTACTTTTTGTGGGTGTTATTGTTTTCTTCCATCTTTTTTAGGTACTATCAATTTTGAATCCATTTTACGAATGTTTTTTAACATTCTGTCATTATTCCTCATAGCCCAATGTCGCTAACAAAAATATCTTGCAAACAGACACCTTTTCGGCTTTCTCTGATATTAAATTATATTTATAGGAATAAACTCTTGGTGAAGTTTGCTTTTTAGTTGTACTTCGTTTTTTTTTACTTGGTTCTACACAGCTCAAAACAGTCCTTTTGCCTACTATACGAGATTTTTCTGGAGCAATTAAGTTTGCATTTACATGATCTTTTAACTTCATGAGCTCTTACGTAACTCTCTATTTTTTGTTTCTTCCTTTCAACGAGTGGTTCTTCAAATTTTTTTCATTTTCTTATTTCTCCAGTTTTTGTATAACGTTTACACTCAGCTTTATCAATGGCTTTATTTATAATATCTTGTAAAATGTTGTCCCGAATGAAATCCTGAACAGAGTTAAGTTCGTTCTCTTCTGGTTCTATATTTGATAGATTCTCTTTACGTTCTTCTACTTCGATATTCGAATAACTTGAAGTACTTAAGGTTACCTGATTGGAACATCCGGGGGATAGCAAAACATTGGACAATATGCGTATTTTTTTACTTGGGGGCTCTCGTATTCGCAAGTATAATCCGACTTATTTTTACTTAAATTTTGGTCGTATGTAATCATTGGACAGTCCTGGCACATAATCCGGATCTTTATCATCTTTTTTGGCTTTATTCTGTTTAGATTTTCTGACAACATTTAATTTTTCTTTGAGTTGGTTGGACATTGTTAAATTTACCCTGCATCCATTTCTCGCAATATTAGTTTGCACACAAAATGCTAGCTTAAATAGTCCTAACTGCATTTTTAAAGTAAAAACGGACATATTTTCTTAGTATATGTGAGATCGGACAATTTATCTTAGCAAACCTGGGAATTTATTCA
This sequence comes from Anthonomus grandis grandis, assembly GCF_022605725.1. Lineage (NCBI taxonomy): Eukaryota > Metazoa > Arthropoda > Insecta > Coleoptera > Curculionidae > Anthonomus > Anthonomus grandis. The sequence continues at coordinate 14,009,732 of NC_065562.1, forward strand.
GTTAGGACAAAACATTTAGGCATTAAATAAAGCACTTAAAACGCGTATAGGACAATTTGACTTTGTACAAAAAAGTGAATTTGCCAAATTTTGCAGATAGGACCTTTCTTGTTAGCAGGGCAGATTATTAAAAGCTGTATTTATTTAAGATACATGGGTAAACATTTTACAATATAAAACTACCAGAGCAATGATGAGGTTTAATTTATAGATACTCTTCCAGCTGTATATATTAAAATATATTTTCAAAAACTATATGAATCAACAATAACAATAAATTTAACTTAGACAATATGCAGCTCCTTCTATTGGGATGACATCAAGAGTTGGTTTTTCAGTCTGGTGTGCAGAGAATCAAGATTGGTGTTAAATTTTGGTCCAAGGAATTATAACTACTTACTCTGTCTTAAGTAAAACTTCTTTGAAAAAGGGAAAGAGGCAAAGAGTACCATATTTATATTTATAAGAAAAATTATAAACTAGTATTAACTAAATATTAGAAACTTAGGGTCTAAATAAATATATGCCCTCGCTTAAAAAATCTAGTTTAGAACAATATATAGAAGAAATACAGTAAGGGAATAAAAGGCAATTTTAGCCTCCTTGTTTTTCACAAAAAAAGTGCTGTTAAGGCCTAAATTTAAAACCATTGGTTGGCACTGGTATTTGTACAAATACAAGGTTTAAAATGTCAGTAATTTTGGGAACTAAGAATACAAATAGAGGGAATAAACTCTATAGTAATATATTGTAAAAAATATAAATATTGATGTTGCAACATATGTTTCAAGGCTTTTAATCCGATGGCTATTGGACCATGGTTGATAAAATCGCCTCTAACTCAGAAAGTTCTTGAGGTTCAGAAAATATTCTTTTATAAACTCTTTCTTGGACTAAGAACCTTTTAAGAATGTTCTTATTATAAACTACCAAACTACCAAAATTATACCCAGAATCAGATTTTTGTTTTTGATGTGTAAAATAAAAATATGCCTGATCTACTCAGAGAATGTCAATATCAAAAACCTTTCAGAAATATCTCGTCAATATGCAGATCGGTCAAATATTGGTAGTACTAACCATTACTGATCTTTAAATGAGGCTTTTAACACAGCAGTTTTTACCAGAATACTTTATATACATATATGATCATACATGTCAATTATTTTTTTGTGCAATTTTTCGGTTACAAACAGATTTGAAAGTGCTGAAGCTTTCCAAAATTAAACAAGGTCGCGTAATAAATAATTTTATTGTTATTCTGCTTTGCCGTAAAAAAAAACATAATAAATACGTTGTAAATGACTATAAATAATACTACTTTAACATATTTACCCTATAGTCAGGTTTTATGCCCTAATTTGAAAACAATATTTCCAAATGAATGAAATTATCTTTTAACTAAGCTTTTCCTGCATACAAATTGCAATATTATAAGAAACTCCATTATTTCCCAGGCTAATTCCACCTTTACTCTAAAATGCCTAATTGAGATCCCAAAAGTCACAATGAAATCTGTTATGCCTCTCTAAATCTGGGTTCTTTGGCCATAACGAGATTTACATAATCAGTTACTTAATTCCTTTTGTTCCGGCTCACAGCCGTCCATTTAAATGTCCTTAAGAATTGTCGAAGCTTATGTTATACGACGCCAACAACGTGGGATCATATTATTGTGAAGAAATTAGTCATTCATTAACTTATTTTTGTAATTAAGGTCTTTTTGTAATTGATGATGAGTAGGATAGTTAGTAAGCAAGATAAGATCGTTGAAGTGAAATAACAATAAAATTTGTTCATGACGTGTAATAGTCATTTTTTCAACGAAGTTCAATTTATGCACCCTTGTGTAGCCTAAATTAAATTAAAAAGACAATATGATCCTAATTAAGTAATTCCTTCTAACCTGACGTGGACCCTCAAGACGGCATGTAAATAATTAATTTGACAATGTACGACGCCCCTTCGGGCGATTTAACGTGTTTATATGCGCATTATAAACAACAACCCAGAAACGCTGTGAACTCAAAACGGGGAGTTTATTAAATATACACGCGCATATGGACACAATTAAGCGTAAATAAATGTGTAGCAAAAGTATATTTAAGTTATAGACTATAAATAAATTATCTAGCGCGAGCGGTTTTGCTGTTTTTGTTGCCCACATTTTGATGTCGCTTCGCTAGTTACTCCAATTCTAATTCTAGAACGACGGCTGTCGCAAATGGGAAAAAAATCTCATTGGGGGCGTTTACACTAGAGAACTATACAGGGTCTTACTTATTTTACTTGTTTTCTTGTATTTGGGTGTGGCACATGTTAGAAAAAAAAAGCTATCAAATATAAAATGGCGGATGGACGCCATTCATTCAAAAACACTCACTAGTCGGCAGTCAAGGTGTAGTAGGAAATAAAATATTGGATACGTTTACACTGGAATATTATAGAGGGTCTTACCTTCTTACTTTTTATTTGTATTTTGAAGTAAAAATGACAGCTTTAACCAATTTTTGTAATGCCGGAGGGGCGCCTTGTAAGAAACAAAAAGCTTTTATAGACTGTCAAATTTAAAACAGCAGAAGGGTGCCAGCTTGATAAAAAAAACAAGAAATTTGTTTGATTCCTTTAGTTAAGAAGCAGACGGGGAGAACAAGAAAAAAAAATTGGGTACGTTTACACTAGAATATTACTTGCAACCCAAAGTTTCACCCCTCTTCTATTTTTAAACTATAGGCGTGGCTTATAGTGATCGGTAAACTGTCTTTTGATATAGAGATAATGGAAGCCAACTTGATAAAGAAATTAATATATTTTCCAGTCAAAAATCTGGTCACAGATAAGTTGTAGTGGGGGGATGACAAAAAATGCGTCGGGTACGTTTACACTAGTGAATTATACAGGGTCTTACCTATTTAATTCTATTTTACTTGCTTTCATGTATTTGAGTGTGACACATGTTAGAAAAAAAAATTTACAATTGTGCCCTATCTTATGGCTATCAAATATAAAATGGCGGATGGACACCATTCATTAAAAAAAACTCACTAATCGGCAATCGAGGCGTAGTAGGGGGAATTGGAAATAAAATATCGGGTACGTTTACACTGGAATATTATACAGCTTTAACCAATGTTTGTAATGCCGAATGGACGCCATCTTGTAAGAAACAAAAAAGCATTTAGAGTGTCAAATGTAAAACAGCGGAAGGGTGCTGCCAAGGAAAAAATTGGGTGTGTTTACACTGGAATATTATTAGCAACCCAAAGTTTCACCCCTCTTCTATTTTTAAACTATAGGCGTGGCTTATAGTGATCGGTAAACTGTCTTTTGATATAGAGATAACGGACGCCAACTTGATAAAGAAATAGTCATATTTTCCGGTCAAAAATCTGGTCACAGATAAGTTGTAGTGGTGGTATAAGAAAAAAAGAGTCGGGTACGTTTCCACTAGTGAATTATACATCTTACCTATTTAACTTGCTTTCTTGTTTTTGGGCGTGGCAAATTTTAGAAAAAATCCCAGATAATCAACAACAAAAAATAAGTAGTTTCCTTTGCATCCATCAAAAACTACGTCACAGGTCAAAATGTAGTGGGGGGGGATCTAAAAAAATATATAAGGGTACGTTTACACTAGAATATTGTACAGGATCTTTATTTTGCTTTTTGCTATTTTTTTTTAAGTAAAAATGACGCGAATGGCCCTCATGGATACAATACATTTGTCTTATGAATGTCAAATCCAAAATGGCAGATAAGCGCCAACTTGATAAACGAAAACGAGGAGCTCTTTTTTCATTCCATTCATCAAAAATTACGCTGTAAGTTAAGATGCAAAGAAGGGAAAAATTATTGAGTACGTTTACATTGTAATATTATTACAAACCCACAGTTTTACCCCCTCTAACTTCTATATTTATTTTATTTCATTAATTTCTAAAACCGTAAAATACATATATTGTATATAGGGCGCGTTATAGTACAATAAAACCTAATCCTAAAATCACAATTATTACAAGTGAAATTAAAATTATAAGCAAATTATTCGAGAAATCAAACATTATATAAAGTCGTTGCCAAAATTCGTTAAACAAAACTAAAAACAGATACAATGACAAAATACAAAACACATTGAAATACATACAATGAAATTAATCTATGATTAAACTAGAAAAATAATGAATGGTAAAACTACTGTAGACTTACAATTGCTCTTCTTGAAAATTGTCAGGTAAAATAAAAAGGGTCAGGAAATAGTTATTGTGTAATTATAGCATATTTCTGGTTAAAATTGATTTAACTGTTCTCGTGTATAAGCTAAAATTTGTGTAAAAAAGTGCTCTGTTTGTTTTAATTGCCTAGAATATTGATGAACCCTTAAGCATGGTATATAATGGAATGCTTGATTTAGAACTAGTCTGAATTCCTTTGTTGAAATAAGCATTATTCATAGAATAGTTCATGTTTTCTACTGAGAATCAGTAAAAACATAAAGATGATTGACGCTAATTTCATAAAGAAATAACCACATGTGAGTGTGAGAATGAGAAAAAATGTATCGGCTACTTTTTTTAATTAAGGTGAATTAAAAATGACATTCCAATTTTAGAGCTTCATTTTTCAAAAAAATGTGCCAAAGCTTTGTACCTACTTTTTGCCTATTTCAATGACTGTCAATTTCAAAATGGCCTACGCGGATGCCAACTTAATAAATAATAAATTTCTAGAGCTCTTTTTCTCTTCATCTCTCAAAAACTACTTCACGGGTCAAGGTGGAGGGAGATGTGGGTGGAGGGAAATGTGGGCGTCTAAGTAAATTGTCCCCTGTCAGTTAAATATGACAGTCTTACTTAATGGTCGCCATTTTGTAAATAAAATTAATTTTGCAATAAACTTTAATTTATATTCCAATAAAATATTACGTCACAAGTTAAAATGGAGGGAGCGTGAATGGGAAAGAATTTATTGAGAACGTGTAACGTTTACACTGCAATAATATCATCCATTTATCAACTGTTTCCCTATTTTATTTTTTATTTGTTTTTTTTTTAATTTGGGCATGGCTCATATTAAAATGACATCTTAAAAAATCGAATGAAAAAATCGAAATTTAAACGTGGTTTAAATTTAAAAAACGTACCAAATGTTATTAATATGAAATGCTTAATAAAACTAATTTTAATGCAGCACTAAGCCTTAAAAAAAAACAGGAAAAAAACCATAACCCCGGGGGTTATTGTGTAGAAAAAGGCAATTTAGAAGCAAGGTCTCGTCGCGACGCCTGAAGGACATGTGTCCCTCGGGAATCAAGGCTAAAACGACGCGGGATGCTTTCAGCGTTTCGACCCGGGACTCTAATTCGGTAAATATGCCCCTGCTGACGTCGGTATTATTTAGTACATCGTCTGGTAAGTATTTAAACAAACTCTATACGTCACACAATATAAGGGTTATTTATTATTTATTATTATATAATACAAACCCAAAACTCCTCTTCTCTATGATAGAAGTCTGAAGATATAACAGTTTCTGCCCACAGTTTCTATATGTCTAAAGGGTGTTTCAAGAAAAGCGCAAGATTTCATTGTTCAATAAAACCTGGATTTCTATAGGATTGAAATATTTGTTGATTTAGAAAATATACATTTGAGAATAATGTATGAAACAACTTGCTGGTATAAGCCTTTTGACGAAATTTTTAATAACGTTATTGTTTACATGTGTTGATATTTCATTGATACAGGGTCTAACTTGGGCTTCGATAGTTGCAGTTCTCTGTGACGTCAGATAACTTCACAACCAGAAGTCTAGAGGCGTTAAATCGCAAGAACGTGGAGGCCAATTCTGGTCACAAATCGGAAAATGACATGGCCAGGAGTAGATAACCACATGTCGTCAAGATCAATAGCTTCCAAATGAGGTGCAAGAAACTTTGGTATCATAGCACGATAACGTACGCCATTCATTGTTACTGCATTATCTTCTTCGTCTTCAAGAAAAACGATACAATTATTTCTCCAGATCATAATGCACACCATACAGTAACAGGTTATGGATGCATTGCTTTCTGATGAATGATTCGTGGATTTTCTAAGCTCCAAATGCGACAGTTTTGCGTATTAAGGCAGCCCTCGAGGTGAAAACGGGAAGAGGATCTAATTGGGAAATTCTCTTCGGTGTTCATGATCTGCTGATAGAACTTGTATCTTGTATGAACTTTTGACAGTCACAGTATCGATGAACAAGAAACATTATTTCGACCGAACATTGGACGCACTTTACGAATAATGACCATAAAAATTTCAACATATTGATAGTAATTTTTGACAATCCAGATGTGTTCTTCTACCGTGTAATGCTTCATATTTACTTATCAACTCCCGTCTGTCTTGTCATAATCATGTAACATTATGACTGTAAAACACGGCGGGCAATTCAAATCTTGTAATCTTATTGAAACACCTTTTATCATTTCTCTCAAAATATATTGAAACTAATATGCAACACATTAACAACTAACTAATATGCTAGGGTTTCTTTATGGTTGAATGAGGGAGCCCTAAGATTTTTCTTATATGCTTTTTGGCAACGTCGCATATCATTTAACGATTACTGATAGAGGTGAATGATGAATATTAAAGGCCATCGGAAATCAGGTAAGCTATAGTAAGAAGTTCGAATTATTTGTATGCTACTAAAGATGGTTTCAATTTTTTAGAAACTCACACGGAAAAAAACTCCACTATAAGATATACGATAAGCTTAGATTCATATATCGGCAATGTCAACTAATTTTATTCCAGAAAACGTATTGGTGTTAATCCAATGCAAAAATTACATTTTATTTAAATATTAATAATCTTTGTCTTAGTATAGCAATACTCGGCAGAACACGTTTGCAAAGATTATTACAATATGATAAAAGCTTTATTTAAGAATAGTAATCTTTTGATACAATTTTTTAATTGTATTGTTAGTTAGACTTGAAATAAGTATAGCTTATACTGCATTCAAATAAAACGGTTGGGTTTTTATTACAAAGAATAGGTTACGCTTGTATATTTTAATAAGAATATAAAATTTGCTGTATCATCGAAGTTGAAAAATGCGATACAATTTAAAAAAAGAAAAGGTACTTTCGCCTACTAGCTAATTTTCAACAGTTCTTCAATAGATTGATTAATGAATTAGGTTAGGTAAAAAGAAACTCAAATCTTATGGCATTTTTTAAGGTTTTTTGTCAACAAATCATTAATACAAATGATAACGTTAGTCGTAATTTATAATGTAGGTAATTTGATTAATTATAATTTAATTTAACCCTATAATTTGCCCAGCTTCGTATTTCATTATGGAATAAAAGCATATAACAACGTAAGTAGTTAACAAAAGGTGAACTAATTAATGCACATCCAGTTCACTATATCGATTTGTTCACTCTATCAATTTTTTTTTAATGTACGTATTAAAGCAACGTTTGTCTTTAGAAAACTAACTTTATTAATGCGAAACAGAAAAAATATTACATATGTAATTAAAATAAAATAAAAAAACGGCAATCTAATCTATTTTTTCAAAAAATGAAGTAATTTTTGTTTGCTTTTTTGTTTTTAGTCCTGTTTACACCATCGTCTTCCTTAAGTTTTGTAAAACGAGTATACTAGAATATTCCACTTTATCTTCATTTTCTTCGGCCCATTGAAGGATGTTGTTAATCGACTTTATTGCCGAATTTGTTGTCACTCGTTCTTTTGTGCCAGGTAAGTTATCTTTATTCCAATCGTCTACATCAATAGGTTGAATATGAACTTCTGGATTAAAAGTCTGCAATAAAGTAATGATTTCTGATCTCACTTTGTCAATGTCTTCATTTCTTATTCGGCTCCGTAAAACACTTAAAGGGATGTTATCTTCCTCATCGTCAACTTCGTCGGCTAATGGTGAAAGTAAATTATGCAAGCATTTTTCTATAACTTCAGGCCTTAAATTGCTCCACGCCAAAGCCAAATTTAGAATGGCGTCCTTTAACGAAATATGTTTTAGAGCATCTCCGATGTCCTGGTTAGTTCCAATAATTTGTGATAACAAATTTTTTCGATAAAATAGTTTTGTCAGACGAATAGCGTTTTGGTCCATTGGCTGGATTAGCGGAGTAACGTTAGGTGGCATATAAACAGTGAAAATGGAACCATCATCACTTCTTAGCTGTTCTGCAGGTGGATGGCTTGCTGCGTTGTCCAACAAAATCATGGCTTTAACTGGAAGGTTTTGGCTCTATAGGAATTCCGTAACCTAAGACAAGAACAAATGCTAGAATAATGTGCAGTTTAAATTCTTAAAAGGAATAAAAAAAGGGCGTAAATTTGTAAAAATCGTAGTCCAAAAGGACTGAAACCATTTTTTCTAATTCTCGAGATACAAAGATGGTAAAATTTAAAACGTCTTCCTATGACAAAACTGACCTCAGGAATAAACATTCGGTGAAACCATTCTTTGAAAATTGCTGATTTTTTGCTTTCCCAATAATTAATGGTTTAACTTTGTGAGTACCTGCCGCGTTTGTGCATGCTAGAAAAGTCACTCTTTGTTTCTCGGTTTCCCTACCTGGGGCAGTTTTTTCTTCGCGAGCTACATATGTCTTTCCGGGCAGAAGTTTCCAATACAAACCAGTTTCATCGGCATTGTAAATCTGTTCTTTTGTTAGCTGAAGCTCATTTATTTTTAGGCGTAAAGTTCTTTTAAAAGGATCAACAAGCTCGGCTTCTGACGATAATTTTTCTCCTGAAATCGTTAGGAAGCGTATTCCAAAACGGTTTTTTATACTTTTGCATCCAACTACTGCTCGCATTAAAAGAAGGAGATTCCTTGTATTGACGGTGAAGTAACTTGGCCTTCTCTTGGATCATTAAACCAGTTACCGGAAAATTTCTCTCCCTTGTTTTTAAGAACCACTTATATAAAGCTTTTTCCATTCTAGGACACTCTGATTGTCTCAAAGTTTTCGCTTTTCCAGGTCCTGTAAAAGTACTGTTGACTCGTTTCAAAATCTTTATCCTTCTGTGACGAATCGCGCATATAGTGGATTTAGCAACACCATATTGTCTAGACAAAACGGTCACTCCGACACCTTTCTTTAATTCTTCTAATATTTTGGCTTTATCGCTTAGGGTTAAATGCTTTCTAATTTTTGCCATAATTATTCTGGCGGCGTGACGCGACCTATACTGCACCCAAATACTAAAGAGAACTAATTGCCCGAAAAGAAAGAAACCGTTTAATATCTTTTTCTTGTCTTAACTTGTTTGTTTACCTAATAAAACTATTGGGTTTACTATTTCGAGAATCAATTTTTTCACTTGACAGAATACATTAAGGAAAAAATTTCTGTTCACTATTTAGAATAGTTCACTAGACAGTGTGTTCAGTATAACGCGAGTCTACTGTAATATATATTATATGGTATAAATATACTCCTGTGAGTCCTGTGGACTGAAAAATTCATAACAAAAAAAATGTTTCTATTCTAGGGTTTTGAGAATGAACTTACATTAAAACATTTTAAAGTGACACCCCGCCATGAGGCATTTACATACAGCAAAGAAAATTTAAAAATGAAATAAAATTTTTTTTCCAATTAACAACTTTCCAATTAAGAAAGAATGTAAATGTCAAAACAAAAAATATTTAAAATTTCAGAACACCCGGTATTTTATCAACAAAATAGTACCTACACACTTGCTATTAAATAATGGACTTACATATATGAAACACAATTAAAATATCCTCCATTTTAATTGATAGGTGTATGGATCACTAAGCACTTTGAACAGAGAACCAGAATAATGTAAACGGAGAAATCAAAACTGGGTTCATTTTTATCACATACCTTGAAGGATCAATTGCATTGATGGGATCTAATAACATTCGTGGTAATTACAAACTACGTTTAAGTCAAATCATTAAACAAACAATTTGAAAAGGAAAATGAGAGCCTAAATGAAATTTACTCGCTTCTGCTATTGGTCGAAGTTCGAAGCAAGTGATGTTTCGGGTGAAATAATTTGGCATCTTGCAGAGAATGAAGAGATAATTTAATTAATCTGTTGTGCATTTCAAGAAAGGAAAATTATTCCCCCTTGAAAAAATGTAATTCTCGATTTAAAAAAAATAAATATTTGTGTGAACATAAAATGTAATTATAATAACAGGAACTTACAGTTGATTGAACTGCGATATTTTCCCTAATGTTAAATATAGCTTGTTCTTGAACCATTACAAATTTATTTTTTAACAAATTATACATTTGGAAATAAGATGAATGTATTCTTATCTCAATGTTGTTACATTAGATTTAAACATGATTACAGTTATTTCAAGAGTGGCTTTAGTTTTAAATATAGAATAGGTTTTTTTTTTATGTGCACAAACTCTAACAGTAATAAATACAAAATGCGTCAAAAATACTTTCGGCGTTAACTCCAGACTTTCCGGCTGCCAAAGTCCCATTTGAAATAAATCAAAATGGTGGCTAAAAAATGGAAAAACTGCCATCGTTCTTTTATCACTCGCATGGTGACGCGCCCCAAAATTCCCCCTTTCCCTTCCTGTTTTTTTTTTTCCATTTCAATTTTCTCGGAGAAGTTTGATGTATGACGCATCAGATGTTTCCGGTAGTAAATAGAAATGGAAGTTTGCCAGTCGGGTGTCAGCGACAGCGCGGGCTGCTGATTTTTTCCATTTTACTTTGGGGGACTGGGAGTGCTTTTCCGGGTATTAGGAGGATTAAGGCAAGGCGGCTTGACGGAATGGCGCTGAGCCGGGGAAAAAACCTTAATTTATATAGAAGCGTTTCCTAAATAAACACATTTAGCATTTTATCGGGAAAAACTTTCTATTTTCATTATAATAAATGCGAAGCCATTACTTTTGCAATAAATGTTAAAAAAATAACTGGAGGTCTGCTAGTTATTTAAGCTAAACGGCTCTTTTTAAATGAAAAAAGCACAAAAAATAGAAGGAGTAGTGGGAGATATAAAAACTAGGTGGCATATACAGGGTGTCTCAAATTCGAGCCTCACCATTGGGATCTCGTAAACTAGAAGAGATACGAGGTCGGTTAAATTGAGGCAAAGTTGTGAAACTTGGTGCCCTTTTGAAATTTTAAAAATTCCGATAAGTTCCAAAGATATTTGGAAAAAACCGGAAATTGACGATTTGGAAAATGATGAAAAATTTAATGGGATTAAAAACGAACACCTTTTTTTATAATAACGCAATAATAAAAAAGCTTAAACACTAACATAAACAGAGGTTTAAAAATAACACAATTGAAGCAAATATAATTATAGTAATCCGCCTATTAAAAATATATTTTTTGTCTTTCTCTTTAACACATGGAAATATCCATTAATATAAAATTTTTGAATAAGTGCGATACATTATTGGTTTAGGAACATAAGGGGCTCTTAAAGTCCGTAATAAAAAATTCAGGGCCGTATTTAAAAAAACAAACTTGATGATGACAGCTCAAATAGGAAACGTCGGTTTGAAAATCTGACGGCACCATTTTGTAATATAGAGAAAGTAGCAATGAGAATGAGTAATTTATTTTGTTATATCTATTCAAATAGAGTCGTAAAAAAATGAATTCGTCAATATCCGGTGTAACTATTCGGATTCTTTTTTGATATTTCAAAAGGGCACCAAATTGCGCAACTTTGCCTCAATTTAACCGACCTCGTATCTCTTGTAGTTTACGAGATCCCAATGGTGAGGCTCCAATTTGGGACACCCTGTACATGGTGTTCGTAAAGCAAAAAATAAATTTAATATCTCGTAAAAAAAATAAAAAATCGGTCGAACCCGTCGATTTTTTTGTCGTGCCATATTTTGCAAATATATGCAGGGTGCTTCAAAAAAGCTTTGCTAAAAATTATAATTTTTTTCAAATTGCAACTCAATTTTTTCATTGCATTTTTGGATTACCCTTATTTACGATTCTAAACATTTTTCATGTAGTATGTGCTATACCTAGGTCCAAGCGTTTTGGAGTTATTCTCATCCAAAATTTGAAAATTCTTGAAAAATATTTTGGCAGGCTTTGGATTTATGACGCGGGAAGCAAAAGAATAATAAATGTCAATAGTTATTATCGTTGACAGTTTTGTATGTATTTTGGTAACTTTTCATTAGTTTTTCACTCTATTTGCGTTTTTTTAAAACTAAATTACATTAATATGCAGCTTACTGAGACACAGCGCATAGAAATGTTGATGATAATTGGCTAGGGTAATCGAGTTAGAACCCATCAGGAAGTTGAGTTATTTAATTAAAAATACCCCAGTCGTCAGCCAATATCGCAATCAACAGTTAGCAACATTGAGTAAAAGTTTAGTCAATTCGGTCATGTATGAGATGTTCCTAGATATGGTTCTCAAGTTGATGAAAATAAGAAGTTTTATTGGTGCTTTATAGGACAGAAGAAAGAAACTTCATATAAGTTTCATAGGACGTGAATATTGGAAAAACAAGTGTTAACTTGTTAAAATACTTGATAAGAATAAATACCACCCTTAAATGATGCAAGTTCATCAAGAACTTTTGATGAACGTTGAGAGGCGCCTTGAATTTTGTGACCTTTTGCAAAATATATGTTGGAGAATCCCAATTTAGTGAAAAATATAAATTTTTTTCATGAAGCCACTTTCTGCTTAAATGGTGGCGTAAATACCCAGAACTATCATTACTGGTCCGATGTAAATACACACTGAATGAGGGAAGGACATACACAATTCAATCGAAAAATAAACGTGTGGAACGGCGTTGTTGGTGACATTATTATCGGACCTTTCTTCTTTGAAGAAAATTTAACAGGTGAGAGATACCTGAAGAACTTGTTCCAGCTCTGGTTACCCTTTTTCCCAAGATAGAACATCCAGATTTGCCACACCATAACATCTGGTTCCAACAAGATGGTGCTCTCCCCATTTTGCTGTGGAACTTATTTGCCAAATCCCAAACAGGTGGATTGGAAGGAGCGGTGTTATTTAGTGGCCATCAAAATCACCCGATCTAACACCACTAGACTTTTTTATGGAAATACCTTAAAGAAGAGGTATTTAAAACCCAACCGGCAAATCTAGATGATTTAAAACAAAGCATTCATTAAGAAATCCGTCGAATAAGGCCCAAAACGGTTCGAAATGTGCAGTAGGAATTAGTATATGGATTAGGCTATTGTCAGTTGACTAACGGAGGACATTTCGAATATTTGCTGAAATAAAATTATTTTTAAGTTGACGAGGCTTTGTTTTCGATAGAATAAAGCGCTTTAAAAATTATTTTATTTTTCCTTTTCTTTATGACCATTTTTCAATTTTTAAATTTGGATTGAGAATATCTCCAAAATGCTTGGTTCAGGTTTTGAGACCACAAGATATAGAAAGGTAGAATTCTGTAAAAACATTTTAATTCATATTGATGAAGATGCTAAATTTCTAAGAAAAATATAATTTGGACCGACAATTGGAATTGGAATTGGAATTTTCAATAGAAGAAATAATAATTTTTGGGTTGATTTAAATCCACACGTGACAAAAGAAACGGCTTTTCAAGAAAAATTAATTTACTTTTTGGAAAAATCTATTCCAAGATTTTCCTACTTGTTGGTTTCAACTTGACGGAGCCCCGCCTCACTGTGCAGACAATGTAACAAGAGAACTCTACGACATGTTTGATGATAGATGGTTTAGGAATATGGGACTTTGGGATCGGCTGGCGAGATCGCCAGATCTGGCACCCCTTGATTTTTATTTGTCGGATAATATAAAGGAAAGAGTGTACGGAACCTCAGTAAACAGTAAAGAAGAGCTACGTCAGAGAGTTATTACCTGTTTTGAAGAGCTAGATGCAAGCGAAATAAGAAAAACGACCAAAATATCCACCAGAAAAAGAATTTTTTAAATTTTTAGAGAATGATGGTAGTCATTCAAAATGCTATAAAAATTATATGTAATAATATTAATTTCTTTAACTTCGAGAGTAATAAAGGCAATCAAAGGCATTTAACCTATCTACAGACAAATCGGAGAAACAACTTTATTCAATAAGGTTCATTGGACTCATAAAGATTTGAAGCTATGATTAAGAGATAGGAAATATTTATATTTGTCTCAGAAAATAAGGCAAAATTGAAGAAAGAAAATGTAAAGTCTGTTGAAGTTCTATTTGAGCGCAACTTGTTTAGTCAAATATTGTCGTTCTCTTTAAAGAATAAGATTGATCTTGCAACTATTTTATCTTCCCCGTTATTATAATTTCCACTTTTACTGTTTCTCATAGATAATAGCAATAATAAACGGACAAATCGAGTCTTTTCAAAGCTGTTGACATAGAGGTAACTTCCACTTCAGTGAGTCATATTGACTATACTTTAATTGACTGAATGGTTTTACCTGCTCCATTTACTCTAGGGAAAACATCGAAAATATTTGGCATATTAGCTAAAAATGTCCTTAGAAAAACCTTTATGTGGTAATCAAAAAGTATAATTTATATAGTATTTGATATGTTTGTAAAACTGTCTGTAAAAGATATTGAGCGCAATAAATGAGCGAATTAACATGAAGGAAGTACCCAGTTACTAATTCAAGATTCTGAACATCATTAGATTTTTTGAAAGCATTGCGACCATTTTAAACAATTCTTGATTAATTTTTTCAGTGATTTTTGGCAAAATGATATATTTGTTGAAATTGTATATAATAAACCTATATACTATAAACCAATTGCAATGACGATTATTCATCAAATTTACCGTAAACAAAAAACAAATGCAAAGAGAGTGTTGATACCTTTAAGTGTTTCCACGAAAAAAGTGACCATTTGTCAAAAATTCACGAAAATACTAATATGGTAGTTGGTGGTGCTGACACTGACTTACTTATTATTCTATTAGGAAATCTACACAAAATTAATAAACGCGTAAATGTATGGATAGAGGTTGGCGTTACATTAAAAAATACTTATATATTTGTTGATGTAAATGCAATTTTTAATAAATTGGGATTTAATATGTGCAAATAGCTGCCAGCTTTTTATTCTCTCACTGGCTTATTTCATACGTTTGGCCATAATACAAGCATTTTGAAAGAGCAAATTGACTACGTAGAAAGTCTTATTTCTAAAATTGATGGAAAACCCAAATTTTGCAATATCAATTACGCTATTAATAATTACCAAATGAAAGTCTTTTCAAGAATCTTAAAAATATTGATATTACGACGTTACCGCCAAGCAAAAACATAATAGTGGTGTTAATAAAGGTTAAAAGAATAGATCAAATTTGTTCCATATGCAACCCAAAGGGAATCAACATTTTATGATTCTTTGGAGAATTTACTTTAATTAATAATAATACGTTTTCGCCGATCTGGAATGATGGTCCTCAACCTGATTGTCTAGATGACAAAACTTTACCCGATACAGTCGAGAATATAGACGATGAAATTGAAGAGATGATGCATGACTCTTCTGATTATGAACAATAGAACTTATTTTTATACTTAATATATAAAGAAATCTTAATTACTACTATTTCTAAATATTGTCCTTACATACTCTACTAGATTTTTAGCTTGTGCTATGTTTTCATTAATATTATTTTTTTTAAATCTGATTCAGTTAAAAAGTTTCTTGTATTTAAGTATCTCATATCTAGAATCTGTTGTACCCGATACGGTAACTTATTAAGCTATATAAGCAAAATGGCCCTTTTTAAACGGAAAAATTATTAATAATTTAAGCAGAATCCGGCGAAAGCTCAATATAACAAACACTTATCAGCGGCCACTTTCCCGGACGTTAATGGAAAACGATTTTCATTTTGCCCGGTTAAAATAAACAATTAATATACGGATCGTAAGTAATATGCCGATTGTGACGCTTAAACACAATGGGAAAACAATTAAATGTGTAACAAAATGTTTAACATGTGTGCGCCTCTCTATTTGGTCCACCGATAACGTTTTATATTCCATTACTTAATAGTTTATTGTGTGCTTTCTCAATTAATATAATTTTATTAGTATAAGGATCACGTACATACATACATGCGACATAACGGTATAATCACTGAACCAATTGGAATATGACTGAATATAACTAACTGATTAACTTTGAATTGCTTTATTTGGGATATACAGGGTGCGCTATTATTAACTTTTTTATTAGTATATATAACAGAATGAATTATTTGTGATTCTTTTACATATAAACATTGTGAATGCGTGTTATACAGGGCACATTCATTCAAAAGTAAATTAATCTAATCTAACACCTCATTTTATAACAGTAGCGCAAGGAGTATACAGGCAGTATATCAACTAGCCACTAATGCTACAGTATATACAAAAACTATAAAAATTTAGTTTGAGATAGGGTATTGATGGTCGGTTCCTCGTTTCCAAAATACAGGGAATTACAATTTTTCAAAAAAATCGTTTTTTCCCTCTGTATTAAAAACGCTTTAGATAAACGATTTAGATTATTTTTTTATATTTTAAATGATAGGTGGTGAGGCAACTTTTTGAGGAATTTCAAGTAATTTAACTTGTCCAGGGACGCACTGGCAGCACATGCACGTTAAATTAAAAAAAAAAACAGACGCCACTGTTTTTTTGAAAAAAAAAAATAATATTTTATTTATTTCTAATAAAACACAGCCCTTCCATTTTTGCGGTCCGACGCACCATTTTAGGGCAAAAAATAAAATCCATACCAAAGTTCTTTATTTTATTATGTTTTTTTATTTCCCGAAAATTTTAGGCAGTTTCTCATGGTAATCTCCATAAAGTAAATAATAATAACAAGTACATACCTACTATCGTATTTTTACGGCATGAGAATCACTTTTTTAGGAGATTAGATCGCAAGTGAATTTTTGCAGAAAATCGAGATACCATACCTAATTGCAAATAATGTTGTCAGAGAGAATATTAGAGATCAGAGAGAACTCTGGTTCGTACTGTAAGAGCTTTCCTAGATCAGAATTACAACAACCGGTGGATTGGTAGAGGTGGTCCCGTCCCTTGTCCAGCAAAGTCACCTGATCTGACATCTGTAGACTTTTTTGTCTGAACAACTTATCTAACAATGCAACACCTGTAACCAACAGAGAAGAACTAGTTGGTCTTGGGTCAACAGGTGCAGAAAATGTGTGGAAATGCATGGAGAACATTTTGAGCATTTGGTTTGAATTGTTTATTGTTCAAATTGTTTTTTTTTTAATAAAATAAACTCAAAGTCACAGGTCTCAAATTTATTAAATTAAAGTCAGAGGATTAAATGTGTTTTGCTCATACTAGGCCTCATCCGATCTACTTGTGTACTCACTAATAAAAAGAACGAAAGATTCAGCCGAGAACAACACTACATGATACAAGTCAAGGGTAGAAATTAAATTAAAATTGGTAAAATCGGACGGAGATTATTTACTACATATTAAAAAAAATAAATAATATGTAGTAACTAGTCCGATTTTACCAATTTTAGCTTAATTTCTACCCTTGACGTGTATCATGTAGTGTTGTTCCTTGCTTCTTTTTTCGTTCTTTTTATTAGTGAATATAAAAGTGTATCTGATGATGCCTAGTATGGGCGAAACACGTGTAATCCTCTGACTTTAATTTAATAAATTTGAGACCTGTGACTTTGAGTTGATTACTATTTAATGTAAGCCGGTCTCTCTGAGAAAAGATGGACTATTTCTTGTTTTTTGTTTCGATTTTTGTTTAAATTCTTTTTTTATTGCTTAAATTGTTCTTATTAAATTGTTTATTGTTTAGTTACATTGTTTATTTTTTATTGTAATGACATTAAAATTTTCGGAGGATCCTTGTATGGATTTTATTTTTTTGCACGAAAACGGTACGTCGGAGCGCAAAAATGCAAGGAATTTGTTTTATGAAAAATGAACAAAATATTTGGAATTTTTTTTTTTCAGAAAACAGTGGCGTATCTTTTTTTTTAATAAAAAAATTAACATACATGTGCTGCGACTCCGTCCCTGGACAGGTTAAATTACCTGTAATTTCTCAAAAAGTTGTCACACTACTAAGTAGTAAATCACCTATCATTTAAAACCTAAAAGTTTCATTCAAATCTCTATAAGCGTTTTTAATACAGATAAAAAAAAAACGATTTTTTTGAAAAATTTTAATACTATATATTTTGGAAACCATTTGAAAGGGGTCACCCTGTATAAGTTCCATTTAATTCACTGTTCAAGACACTTATGACATATAACATCTAACCAACAATAATAGACAAAAGATAACTCTAAAAACGAAATCTGCGATATATAAAACCCTTATGCTTCTTACTTCTATTTCTTACAAAGCTCCTAATCTCGTGTTTTACGTGATTACAAGGTAAAAACGAGATTTTTCCAGTAATCCAGTCGTAAGCCCGACTCTCGTAAAAACACGAGCATCCCCAATTAAACGTCGTTTTACAGCACGTGTACCGTAATCGCTTTACATGAAAGTTTAGCACGTGATTCTCATCGATACTTGCGCTTTCATTTTACATTAATTCCCAATTATCCATTGGGAGGCTGGAAAAAATCGCCCTATTTCCAGGCAGCAAAAGACCACGAGAGGGAATTAATCAGCAACTAAATCCCCCATGACGTCGTTTTATAATTTTGAAGCGACAAGAGCGATCACCCGCTCTTTTGGTTCGCGGATTTTATACTTTCGGATTTTTTTTTTTCTGTTAACGTCCGTATATGGGATGCCCCGGTCGTTCGCCGCCCTAAATTGTCGTATGTACGTAATAAATCTAACATGCTGCTGCTCTCGGGCCAATTACTGCCCGCCGCTGAAATATCGCTTAATTATTATTATTGCTTGCGCCATGTTTGCCGGTTTTTTTTTCCGTCACATTATTTATTTTGCTCACTTTTTTGGCTTACGCCAGTTACTATTTCTTCATCAAGGAGAAACAGACAGAGAAGAATTGATTATCTGTTTCTCAAATGTTTATGAAAATGGATGTTGAAGTCGATTCTTGCGCTTTACGAGCAAGTATGTTCTCTACAACGGCCATAGGGAGCATGCGTGCTAGTAGCCGAGCGGAGTCGTGGCTAACCGCGTTTGCGTAGTTGCCACATGAAATTTCTCACAAAATTTTGCAGTTTTTCAAATAGGTCAAGTTTATATACATTGTAACCTTTGCGTCTTTTAATTTAATTCATATACTCACTTATTACCGATTCGGTGGCGTTCGCTAAAGTTTGGATGCCATCAGCGGTTTTTTTTCTAAATTTTAATCATTATCTTAAATCTGACAGAAAAGAACAATTAAGAACCTACTTCTACTTCCTACTTTATATACATTAGCTC
Source organism: Anthonomus grandis grandis (assembly GCF_022605725.1). Classification (NCBI taxonomy): domain Eukaryota; kingdom Metazoa; phylum Arthropoda; class Insecta; order Coleoptera; family Curculionidae; genus Anthonomus; species Anthonomus grandis. Next base: position 14,029,135 of record NC_065562.1, read on the forward strand.
TGTGGGCTAATTGACAAATGTCAAAACAACGTCAAATACTTTCCAGTGAGTTTAAATGCGTGATTGGACTATGACAATAATATATATTTGATTCTAGAGCGTGGCACTTATATGCTTGTCAAAAATTTTACTTAAAGCAAAAGCATGCTTATTGAGAACCATAGCTGTTATACCGTCTGGTCCAGGACCCTTTCTTAAATCAATCTGAAGAAACTTTTCTTATTGAGAATCATAGCTGTTATACCGTCTGGTCCAGGACCCTTTCTTAAATCAATCTGAAGAAACTTTTTAAAAATATCAATAATTTGAGATTTTTGATCCAATACTTGCTTTACATAAATCACAAGCATCATCAGGAAGTTGGAAAGGCTGAGAGTAGACAAATACAGAAGCAAATTGAGTTGCAAACATATTTGCTATTGGTTCCCGTCCTTGGCTAGAAGATCGTTGATGGAATCAGGGATACTTACAATCTTCAGTTTTGGAGTGAATGAATTTCCTAAAAAAAATTGGATCGCCTATCAGGCTTTGGTAAACATTGAGTATATACCAATGAAAACATTCTCGATTTTAAAGTTATCTGAGTTCACAAAAAATAACATAATCTAATATTGACTCACTAAGTTTGTATTGCTTGTGGTCTTTCTTTTTCATCAAGATATTAGACTTAAGCTCACTGCTATAGCACAGTGGAAAGGGAAGAAGGGGGAAGTTATTTTGAATTAAAATAACTATATATGTTGTTATCCAATTGTTGACAGTTAAAAAGTTATTTAATATTTTGTACTTTTTATTAAAATTGAATGCTGGCAACAATAATAAAAAAGTTATGAAAAATAAACGGATTATTGAACTGATTTGTTTTTAGTCATGTTTAATTCTTAGGAGTGTCCTTTTAATTTTAAAATAGTTTCAAAAACTCTGTTCTCTTCTAGTCAAGAAAAATATGATCTTAAAACCAAGTTTTGTTTTCAAAAAATATGAATAATTTTTTTTAATGGATGCTGATTCAATGAAATTAACCTTTAAAAAACTGACCCGTCCTTAGAAAATCTTGAGAAATTAATGTACAACTCGCCCATATCGAAATGGCCTTTGAGATGCGGGAAGAGAGAGTGAGAGAGTCAGTGTGCGATGAAGACAGAAAATGATAAACCAACGGCCTAAAATAGGCTTTCGAGGATTTTGCCACTGCACACCCAAATTTCACTGGCCATTTCGATATTTCCGAGCTGTAGAATATAGTTTCATAACATAATTAAAGACTTGAATACAGATTTGTCTTAACCAATTTCTAATGGAAAATATTTTATTTGTACCATTGACACAATTTTTTAAAAATACAAGAAATTGTAATAATATTTTTTTAATTTAATTATTAATAAGGTATTACCTACATTAAATGTTCAAAATGTCTGCCGCCTACCCTTACAGATAATCTACATCGTCAAATAAAATTTCTTTTTAACCGTTGGAATCCCCGTTGGTTGTTATTGATCACTCTGATCGCTTCTTCTATTTTTTGACGCAATTCCTGTTCAGTGCGACTTTCTGTAGCGTAAACTAATTCTTTAAAATAAGCCCACAAAAAGAAGTCCAATGGGTTAAGGTCGGGGGACCGCGGTGGCCAGCAGATAATCCCACCCCTTCCAATCCAACGATTTGGAAACTGTTGGTTGATATAACCTCTCACTACTCTAAAGTTTCTAAGGATACGTCTTCTAGTAAGCCATTTAAATGATTTTGTAAAAAATTGAGGTAGTTTTCGCCATTGAGTCGTCTTGGTAATTCAAATGGGCCAATTAACTTACCCTCAATTATTCCAGCCCACATGTTTATTCCAAATTGATGTTGGAAACGGGAAGCGCGCACAATTCTAGGGTTAACATATTCCCAATGATGTAAATTGTGAATATTTAATATTCCTATCCTTTGAAACAATGATTCGTCGCTCCACAAAATTCTTTGGAAAAACTGAGGGCCGGTTCTGTTGCGACGTAACATATCTCTGCAAAATCGCACTCTTGTGGCGTAGTCTCCGGGTAACAATGCTTGCACCCGTTGCACATGATATGGATGTAACAGACATCTTTTCAAAATACGATGCACCGATGAAGATGTTAATCCCAAACGCCTTGCTATACGACGAATACTAATGGTCGGATTTTCTGCTACCATATTTATTATCTCATCTTCACCAATATCAACTCTAGGCCTGCCTTCTCTGGGCAAATGCTAGCCAGGAATTTGACCATATATTCTATGAACATTTTGAAATACTCTGTAATCAGGATAATGTGCTCTGTTAGGAAATCGTGCCCTATACTCTCTAGCAGCAGCCCGAGCATTACCGCCACAAAACCCGTAGACATAATGCATTTCTGCATATTCCTGCGGTGCATAAGGCATCTTTAATAGTTGAACTAACAAATAAAAAAAGTAGGTACTTATTAATCGCAAAGGTCGAAATGTAATGACTATGTAAATGTAATGCTCAGTATGGAGGAAAACGTACCCAAGTATTAGTAATCTGTGAGCGTACCTAAGACTAAAATCGTTTGTTATTTTTATCTCAACAAAAAAGGACAATGCAAAATATTCAAAATATTTTTAATCTGAACTTTAACGTTCACCTTAAATTTAAGAATAGGTAAATGGTAAATACCTACGGTCGACGTCTGGGACATCCTGTATAGTAGTTTAAATTTTGAGCAAATAATAACACAGCAGACTGTCTACAAACCATAGAATATTCTGGGTCTTGATTAAGAAAATCTTTTTCATCATTGTCGTGAAAAAACTGTCTTAACTTGAAAAGTTTTCTCGGAAACTAGTCTTATTCTAAAGAGAGTTTCTATAGAAGAGCTTTCTTAATATTTTACAGTTTGTTTAAATTATCTAAACTTAATAGTTTTTGAAAAACTTTACTTTTTTGAGCATAACCTCTATAACCAAAGATTTTTTTGCCATGGCTCTGGACAAACTGCCATAATTTAAAAAGTTTTCTTGGAAACTCTTTTTACTCTAGAGAAGAGTTTTCCTAATTTTTTCCTTCTCATTTAGTTCTAAAACGTACAGGGTGATCAAGCAGTAAATAAGAGCCACGTCAGCGAGTTATTACCTGTTTTGAAGAGCTAAATGAAAGCGAAATTAAAAGAGCGGCGAATATATCTAGTAAAAAACGATTTCATAAATGTTTGGAGAATAATGGTAGTCATTTTGAAAATTTTCTATAATAATACATTTTTTTGTTACTTTTACGTATAAGTAAGTTTTTTTTATTCATTGTTTGAAAATATAAATATAATGTGTTAAATTTTCTACATATTCTTGCTCTTATTTGAGCACATTGAAAATGACTAGTCCCACTTCATTTGAGTAGTTGTGGCGTTTTCATAGCTAACTAAGTAATTTACAAAATAAAAATTTTTAAAATTATCAGATTTCACGAAAATGGGTTATCATTTCTAAAACGCGGCTACTTAGGTATAGGAATGTATTGTATTAAATCAACGGTATTTTATCTGTCGATTAGAATAAAAAATAAAATATTGAGGTTCCGCTTAAAAAAAATGGACTTTTCGCCATTTTAGTAAATGAAGAATTTTAATGTAATTTTCGGTGACCCTGTATAATGCTAATTAAATTGGACTATGAGAAGTTACTCAAGATAGTCTTTTAAAGTGATGTTTAAAGTTTGAGCTTTTTAGGAACTTAAATGGCTGAGAAATAAGCAATTAGTTATCCCCTGGTTTTTAACAAAAAACACGAAAACAGGAAATTAAAATATCTAAAAATATATAGGGTGTTCTATTTAAAAAGACAAAGGTGTTAACAATTTTTATATAAACGGCAACACTGCAGTGCTGTAAATACTTTAGACTGATAGAGCATTGCCTGTTACCATGGCTACAAAATCTTAAGAAAAATGCTACGTTCCATTTTATGCCACCCCTGTATATGCCACTGTTATGAGCCATTAAGTTACAATCCACTAATAATTCAACAATCCTTGGATATCTTATAAAATGTATTATCAATTAGTGGAGAACACTCATGAATCCATACAGAGGAACCAATATTTTTGTTTATTAGGTTTCGTAGGGTAGAGAAAACAATAATTTTATACAGCAATGAATTTACTTATTGATATTTGATTTTTGAGGTTATGATTCATCTACCTTCTGAGTAAACCAAATGCTGGGTGTTCATTGATAAATTAATTTTAAAAAAAATGTCAGTATTTGATCTTTTTCCTCCAACTAAATTAGGTTTCCAGACGTACTTTTTCCAACATCCAATTTCCTAAATTTAACTTTTACGGTGTTCTCCTTTCTATTCCCTTGAAAATTAAACGGAAAAATTCCGCGGACTTTTATTAAAATTTAACCGGCTGAACCGCCGTCTGGAACACGAAACCTATCGCGGCCTGGAACTTTCAGGACTCCTTAATCCAGGAATATTTATGTTTTCTGCCTCCGAGAGCCGGGAAACTATCCCGGAACGAAGCAATAGCAGCGCTATAGCGGGAATCATGTACCATTTCTCGAAAAATAAAGGCGGGTATATTAGGCTTTATTCAAATCGGTTTACTTGTACATTATGATCTATATGAGAAGTTCATTTCTCTGGCAACATCAGAGGCGCAGAATCTGGAACTACTTGCGCAAACATCGACTAGTGACTTAAGAAACTGTGTTTTGTCTTCTTAAATTTGATTACAAAGCGTCAACGTCTAATCTTGACAATTCCCAATTTAATCGGGTTTAACTAAATCATCGGGTGACGTAACAAGACGTCTCTGGAGGGCGACACGTCTACACATCCGATAATGGAAATTGCCAGTCGGGCTCCAATTTGCTTTTGCATTTCCGAGCATACGGTCCGAGGAAATGGCACATAAGGTTACATTGACTTTTCGGGTTAATAGGATTTTCGTTTTTGGGTGAATGAGTTAAAAAAAGGGTAAAGTTTATTTGGTATTTTTTATGGGATCGATCGTTTGATACATGATTCTTTGACTTTCCTTTTAGTTTCTTTATATTCAAACCTAAAAATGTCAAATGAATATTGCTTTTTGATATATACAGATCGTGTTATCGTGAGCTACGTATTACCCAAAATAATGGCAACACTGCTTGGTTGTGGCTTGCAGGCGGCGGAATTTTTCGTTTTTATTTTTTGAACCGGGAGTCAGCAGACCTCACTTTGCTGTGTTACTGCACGTTGCATTAATAACTTTTGAGCGTTATTTTCTTGTTGGCCACTTAAGAAAAATTAAAATTAAATTGAAGGTTGATCTTGTGAATTCAAGTGAATAAATATTTTTTTTAGAAAAAGTGATCTATGTTAATAATTTTAATAAACAATCCACCCTACCAACAGACCATATACCAAACAATTTTTTTTCGGTTAAACTTACTTCATTTAATAATTAAAATATTAATATCAGTAAAATTTAACGAATAACCCCAGAAATAAAGATCTCTTGTACCCTTTCATTCTCATTAAAAAGAAAAAGACAAAAAAAAATGTTTTTAATTATAAAACAAAAGCCAATTTCTTACGTCTTAAGTGACGAACGTCGTGTAGTCTCGCGGGGTGTAAAGACAAAACGGCCTTCAGAGAAAATTATAAAAGTTTTAATGCATGCGGTTTTCAAAGTTCCCACGTTAAGTTCCTTGTATACATCGGAAGTTTTTCGTGTACAAGTTGAAACTTCTCGAGTTACCAGGCGAATTTCGTAGCCTGTAGAATGAGGCGTGTATCTAACTATTAAGTTGTCGGCTGTTGATTTCCTACCTCTTGATGTGTCATTTTTAATTTTTTTTGTATGTATTCCCTCAAAAACAAAGTATGTAAACACATAAATAAATTGTTAATTTAACAAATAAATCCGCTACTTAAATTTACGATATAAAAAAAATTCGAAGTGTAATTGGCCAGCAGAAACCCCCCTCCTCAGACAGTGACTTAGAGCCGAGTTTATCCGAGGAAAACCGAGGATTTCGTTGCTGCGTTCTACACTCTCTCTTAGACTGTATCGTAGACCCGAGTTTAGAACGTCCCTTTTTTCTAATTTGGCTTCATGTACCGAAACATGAAGTTACTGTGTTTGTTTCAATATATTATGTAATGGGTAATAATTGGTATTTAGGATAGCAATAATTTGCCCGTGCTGACAATTTAAATTAGCTTTTACCCTGTTCTGCAACAAACAAAGCTATTAAATGTTATATTCGGGGCTATTTGGTGGCGAACAGTAAATTGGAGAAGACCATTGTTGTCGTGTTTACTTTGCCGAAGTAAACCGGCTCTAATGGAGCTTACTTATCGACAGGACCGATGAAATTACTTATTATTATCGGGAAAAGTCTCTTATTTATTGTCGGAGTTTTGAAGTCTTAGGGGTTAAAGTTTCAATGGGGGAAAAAATTGAAACGAGAAATGTTTATTCGGGAACCTTTTATGCAATCCATTAGCGCTGTTTCGTCCTGTTTCAGTTTTTTGACGTAAAAATCGTAATTTTAATGGATAAACGCACTATAAAATTCAATAAATATCCCAAACATCAATTGCATTATTAATAAAATAAAACCCACAAATGCTCTGTTCGTTACTTAATTTAATGAATAAATTCTTAGGTAAATGTTAAGAACCGATCAATTTCTTTTTGTTTTTTTTGTAATAAAAATGCATGACATTCTCAGTATAATTAAACGACTAATGTTATATACTCCCTCCTTCCCCTATTTTCCGTTTTGATCGACGTAAAATTGACAAAGTTAATGAATAAGCTGACTGAATAATTGAATAAATACCACAAATAATTACAGTAATAATAAAATATTTAAACATAACTCACAGGTGCTCTGTAATTACTTAATCCCTTCAATTCTGATGGAATTTAACGAATAAATTCGTGAATTTTCTTTTAATTTTTAATAAAAATTCATCTCTTTTATCTCCCCTACCGAAACGAATAATGTTAATTATGGTATATATTTGTTTTTTTAATTTTTTTTTAAACTGAATGAAAATTACACATTTTATTGGAACAAAGAAATTAAATTATCAATTTAATTAAAATTAACTAAAAATTTATCCGTTAGGGATATAAAAATTATATATTCTTTTGTGTAGAACTCTTATTGTTTCATATTTTCTATAGGCTTTCAAAAATAACAATAAATCGATTACTAAATAATTCATACTAGGGATTACTATTCAATAAAACGATATTTATAATTCAAAACACTAACTGATTTATCAAAATTATTTAATTCTATAAATATTATGTATATATATGCATTTTATTTACTACATAGGAATAATATTATTAATAATAAAATAATAATTAGTTGAACAATAATTTATTTCCGGTATAAATAAATTAAACCGTCAAATTATTATATATTGTGTTTAGTCGGATTAATCCGAAATTAATATGGCAAATTGGGTTTTAGATTTATGGAATCTGTACGAATCTATTGGTTTATAAATATAGGGATGTTCAACCATTGCAACCTCTAGAATCGATCTTTTATAATGGGCTACAAAGAGATTCCTAAAAGAATAAATATTTTTCTAGTTTTTTTTTTATGGTAAACACAAGCACAAGAGGAAAGTCCTATGTCACTCTTGGAGTGGTGCTTGCGCGAAGATATTTGTGGGCATTTATCTTGAATCGCTGTAGGTTGTATCCGTCGGGAAATATGTGAGGTGGAAGCCCGTTTCACAAAGAAGATGTTCTCCAGATGAATGAGTCCCGATACAGCGACGTCCTTGGGGTAGGCAGGTGGACTCGATGTTGATGAGCCGCAACTGCTAGACGCGTCCTTCTTGCCGGAACAGCCCTGGGTGGAATCAGGAATGAGTTGGCAGGCGCCAGCTCAGAGGAGCACTTACCGTGATAATAACGGTAGAATAAACAGAGATCAGCCACCTTTCTCCTGTGCTCCAGACTATCCAGACTCTTTGTCAGTTCTGGTTTGTCGATAAGACGAATAGCTCTCTTCTGTATAGAATCCAGCAGGTTTAAACTATGCATGGGTGCAGAGCTCCAGACATGCGAGCAATACTCGAGGGAAGGGCGTATTTGAGCCTTATAAAGAGTCAGCAGCTGGTTTGGTGTATACAGTTTTTTCGTTTTGAAAAGCACTCCGAGTTTTTTGGAAGCCGCCCTGGCGACCTCGGCAACGTGGTCATGCCAGGACACACTGTTGGTGACCTCGACTCCTAGAAGATGTAAACATGAAACAGATACTGCAGCCTGCGTTTTTTTTAGCGTTAAAATTGACCAAATTGTTATCGCCCCACTCCAAGATTGTTCTAATATCGTTGTTGGTTGAGGCTACTTGTTGCTGCCTAAGATTCTGAGAACTTGCGGCTGTCGTTGGTTTGGCGGACTTAAATGTGGAAATAAGTGTGCTATCATCCGCAAAGCTGTAGATTGGATTGACAGTGGTTCCTAGCAAATCGTTGATATATATCAAGAAAATGGTTGGGGGATAGAATGCATCTTTGAGGGACTCCAGCGTTAATATTAAATTTGTCGGAGAGGTATCCATCGACGGTTACTTGGATTGTTCATTGTTCAAGAAAACTTTTGATCCAATTCAATACCTTTCCACCACTTCACGCCGCCTAAGTCCTATGTGGTGGTATTGAACCGGGCGATGCAAGTGGACAACATCTACCACCAATTTTAATTAAATATAACGAATAAATTTACTGAAATAATATTTTATAGAGGTGACTATAATTTCTCTTGTACCGTGGATTCCTAAAGATGGATTTGAGGGAAAAACGTGGCTTAAGTTAAAAAATGTTCTTCGTTAGAGCAAAGAAATATATTTTGACCACGAATAAATAAATAAAGAAATAAATTTATTGAAAAAAATAAAAAATTATAATTATATAAATTAATGAATAAATACGTATGTACATAAATTCAATTACAAATCAGTTAGGTTTCTTGGATCTAAATTTTCTTGAGAAACAAAAAAACAATTACTATAACATTTTCTTAAAAAGTGTGACATTAAGTGAAAAGTTAACGAATAAATTTCTACATAACTTTTCTATAATTATTTTCCTCGTCGTTTCTTAAAAATATAAAAATTATGATTTTTTCGTCGAAATTAACGAATAAATCCTGAAAAAAATTATTCGTGTATTGATTATTTTTTCTTGTATTAAACCGTGGATATCTAGACTTTTTCGAACGATTTTTGGAGAAAAAAAACAAAAATCGTTCGTTATACATCGCATACTTTTCTGGACTTAATACCGATATTACGTTTCAGTTTTATTTTTTATAGAACATTTTTTAATCTCAAAAATGATAATAATTAATGAATAAACTCAGAGGAAAATTGAATAAAAATGTTCCAACATCTTTTAAAATGGAATATTCTTGCGACGTAAATACATAAAAATAAATTGCTTTGAAGAATATTAGATAGTAGTTAAAAAAATACATACCGAAATAAAATTTTAACGAATAATTTATCACACATAATTACAATAATAATAAATTATTGAAACATGATCCACAGGTTAATCAGCAAGGCAATTTTAAAAAATTATAAATTTCTTATTAGTTTTTAACAAAAAATTCACTTTTTTCTCTTCCATAAATAAACGAATAATTCCTTATATGTTCAGTATAGTCTTTATAGATCTTTTTTTTTTACTTAAAAAATTACAGTATAATAACGAATAAACTCAGAGGAAAATTAAATAAAAACTACAAATAAATTAAAATTCGTTGTTTTTGTCAAAATGTCCTAAAAATAAAATGCATTTTTTAATATTTTTTTATGTAAAAATATAACGAATAAATTTCGTTAAATAATAATAATAATAATATATAATAAATTTTCTGTTTCTTGACGAATATTAATAAATTCTAATATTGAAAAAATTTTTAAATAAACTCTGAAAAATTTAATAAATACTATATAATAAATAATTACACTATTAATAAAGTATTGAAAAATAACGCACAGGTGCTTTGCAATTACCTAATTTTTTTTATAATTTTAATGGAATTTAACGAATAAATTTGCATTAAATTTTAAAAAATTGTGAATTTTCCTTTAATTTTTTAATGAAAATACATCATACGAACTCAGGAAAATTGCATAACAATGTAAATAAATTAAAACGTATATTGAAAAAATGTCCAGAGGATGTATAATTAAAATTAATATTGTTTAATCTGGAATTTCTGGAGGATAGAAAGGCCACTAAAAACAATTAAATAAATACTACAAATAATTACAGTATTATTGAAATATTGAAAAATAACGCACTCAATAATCTCATATATTACCCCCGACCGTTATTTTTAGTTTAATTTTTTATAAAGCATATTTTATAACCCATAAAGACAATATTAATAAATAAATTTCGAGGAAAATTGAATAAAAATATGTGAATAAGTTAAAATTAGGAGTGTATAAATTGGGATTCCTGAGAATGTAGTTTGAGGGTAGAAACGTGCATTTGAAAATAGAATGTAATTTTTGCAATCTAAATATATAACCAATTTCAAAATAATTAAAAAATGTATAAATTACACCAGCAAAACGGGATTTTAACGAATAAATTTCGACAAATAGTCACAAGAGTAATAAAATATTGAAACATGGTCCACAAGTTCTCTGTATTTACTTAATTTTCATTAAATTTAACGAATAAATCCGCAAGAAATATTTGAAAAATGATGAACTTCTTTTCAGGTTTTAATGAATAATAAAAAGGTTAAAAGAATAATGGTACTTAATTATGATATAAATGTGTTTAAAAAAAATATATACCTAATTAAAATAGGACATTTCAATAGAATAAAACAATCAAATTAGCAACTTAACTAAAATTAAGTTATAAATATTAATTTACTAAAGTAAACTAAATAAGAGATAAATTTATTAAAAAAGATTAACAATTTTAATTATATAAATTAATGAATAAATACACACATATAAATCAATAAAAAATGAAAAATGTTGTGTCACGTTACTTGGATTCAAAATTTTCTGAAAAAAAATTGCAATTACTATACAATTTTCTTAATCACATTAAGTGTAAATTTAACGAAGAAATTTGGACATAAATTCTCTATAATTATTTTCGTACTAATTCTTATAATTATAAAAAATACGACATTTTTTAGACGAAATTAACGAATAAATCCAAACAAAATAATTTTTTCCTTATTAAATCGTGGATATTTAGAGTTTTTGGGAGGAAAAAAAAAACGAAAAATTCCAAGTTTATAAAAAAAATTCGTTATACGTCACACAATTTCTCTATCCGATGTTGATTTAATAAACCTTTGCTGGACCAAATACCGATATTACGTCCGCACGAAGTTATAAAGCGCCGGACCCCTTGTCAGAGAGATCCAAACCGCGAAATGTGGACAATCCGGAAAATTCCTCGGAAAATTGGCAAAAAGGGCAGCCGACGGGGCCCTCGAACTATATTAAATCTCCGTCGCATATTTGGCATTTTCCAGGAAAGCAGCCGCTCTATCACGTTATTACCCTTGAGGCGGAAAAGTTCGCGTAATGTTGCACACGTATGTGTCGTCGTAAAGGGAAATGTTGCGAATAAAATATTCAAGGGGCGAGCGGTGGTGCATTCGGTGCTGGCAATTAGTACGTAAAACACCGGCAACATGTTTCAGGTATACCGAGGAACGTTTTTCTTCCTAAATATATGCTAAAGAAGTGACTTTATGAATAGGATGAAATTGTAAGAGTTTGTTTTTTCATTTTTCGTTTATTTCAAGTTTCACTTTATTTTTCTAATTTATTCTTTCAACAAGGAGAGAGTTTTATGATATAAAATTTGACCCTAAGACCATTCAAGAGTCGAAATCTAAAAGTGTGATTCTTACTGCAAAAAATTGTCTATATTTCGCTATAAGCACCATCTTTTTCTTGTTCCTCCTCTGCTTCTAATTATGTGGATATCTCTTCAGACCTCTTCATTGTATTTTCTTGTTGTACAGGATGCTAAAAATTTCATCGTTATAATGTACAACCTAGTCCGCCCCTGGTAAAATAATTATTATTCAAGAAAAAACGATTTCCAGAGGCGTCTTTAAGGGGCCGTATCTTCGTAGGGAGGGCCTATATGGCTAATTTTTTTATAAGAAAGTTTCATATTATTTTTTAATTTTCTACCTAAATCTGAGAGATTTCCCACATTTTCCAGGACACCCTGTATAAATAACAAATAAATTCAATAACATAGAAGCTATCACAGATCATTCATAATTTAGCTCCTCAGAGATACTTATTACAATTATAATCATTTTTGACAAATATGGCACCAGCATGTAGAGAATTATTTCTACAAGCTGAGGATAAGTTATGACACTCTACCACCTGTTGTTCAATATTCAAGCGATCATTTACTCTTTGGTGAGCATTTTCTCGGTTATTCAGAGATGCGCAAGTTATATGGATCAGATTTGATTTTTTAACTTTTGAGTTACTCAACAAATTCTTTGACTTTCGATATAATCATCTTCTTTTTTTCCTTATACCTTTACTTGTTCTTCTTCTTACTGTTTCAATTCTTCTTTTAATTCTGCTTCTCTTCTTATTCTCTTAGGTCTTCTTTTAAGGACGCAAATTAAAAAAAAAAACTCTTTACATATGAATGCGGTAAGCGAGTGTAGGGGGTGCTCCATTAACTCACCCTGCCATCCGACGATAATATATGCCCTTCGAGACAATCAAGGGGGGGACAGGGGAGGATCATAAAATATGAAATCGCGGGAATTAAACAATTTGTCACGGAATTTAATTATGCCTCTGGATAATGGAGAGAGGCCGCCTAATCCCCATATACATAACGGAAGTGCCGGAGATTCGACGATTTCGCTTGCCGGATAGCTGATATTGTTGTACAGAGCGAATGGAGGAGGGAGGCTACTACCTACCCTCCTCACCCCCCAATCCCTCCCCTGTGGCAAACAGCGGGCGGCCAGGTCCGTCTGTAGAAATTAATCATTGTGCGGATGACATCCGGGGTTATCCGCCCCCATTGTTAGGGGCATATATCTTTTTCACTGTTATGCCCTTTTGGGCCGATATACGCACCCGGGTAGATACGGATGTAGTGTCGAGCCGTCGCTGAATACGAGATTATATTCTCGCTCTATCATTTTTTTACTTTTTTGATGAATTATACGGAAAAAAAGGCCGATCCGATCAAGAATAATAGCGTTAGTTCAAGAATGTTTTAGTTTTAGTATTCTTCAAGTATACCTTATACTTGTCAATAGTAATATCATACAATTGTATGTTAACATCTGATGCTGCTTGGATTAAGAATGATACATTTTTAAAGTCAAGCTTTTATTTGTTACAAGTTAAAATATTAAGCTAAGCCCAAATTATTGCTATTCTTTTTTGACCAAGAAGGTACATTTATTTTAATTATATTTAGATTTATGGATTTAAAGGGAATTACTCATTTGTTGTAATATGCATCTGCATTTAAAAGAATAATATTATGTGTTTATAAGTCTTGAACCTAAAAAATAATTCTTTTAAATTAAATATCCCTAAAAATGTCAATGTTTGAAAGGTGAAAAATATTACAATTTTATTATTGTAACCTGCAAAATGGTCAATAAAATATATAAATATTTTATAATAAATTTATTTAACCTGAAAGTATAAGTCATAATTAATTAAAAATTTCGGTACATATTTATAGTAACTAAATAACTACGTTATACTTAAATTATTACATTATAAATTATAAATACTTAAATAAAGGCACGGGGATCAAATTTTAAAACCTCCTTTGACAGGGTGTCACACATTTTGTCGTGAAGGTGCAGGAATAAAATTATAACACCCACTACAGGCAAAAATCCTAATCATATAACTGTAAGTTAATTCCTTATCCGTAATCTAGCAGCGAAATAATGAGCAAATTTGAAAACCTATACTTATTATTTAAAAAAATGTAAAAGTCAATCACTTTGTGGTGAAAGTGCGGGAATAATATGTTAATGCGCAGTACAGGTATATATCCTAGTTTGAAAATTGGAATTAATTTGCCTTTTCTAAGTAAAATATATTTCGAAACACCCTTTATTTATCTAAAAGAAATTTAAAAGTCAACTTTGATAACCTGTCACTCTGTCTGTGGTGAAGGCACGGGGATAAAATTTTAATACCCAGTACATGCATCAATCCCAGTCATAAAAATGTAAATTTCTTCTCACATAAACTAGAAGCGAAATAATGAGCAAATTTCAAAAACACCCCATTTATTGAAAAAAATCTGAAAGTCAACTTTGATAGGCTGTCAATCACTTTTTGGTGATGGCGCAAGGATAAAATTTAAATTCCGAATAGAGGCATTCATCCCAATTATAAAAATGTTAGTCTCCTTTTTCTAAGTAGAATAAAAACGAAATTATGAACAAAAATTCGTAACCTCCCATTTATTATTCAAAAAAAATGTAAAAGTCAACTTAGATAGGCCGTTACTCACCTTATGGTGAAGCCGCGGGGATAAAATTTTAACAACCAGTACAGGCATGAATCCCAATTATAAGAATGTACATTCCTTCCTTATACGTAAACTAGCTGCGAATTAATGAGCAAATTTGAGTTTCCCTATTTATTATTTATTATTCAAAATAATGAAAAAGTCAACTCAACTTTGCAGCCTGTAATTTTCTTTGTGGGAAAGGTGCAGGGAGAAAATTTTAATTCGGAGTACAGGCATGCATTTCAATTATAAAAGTCAACTTTAAGCTTTGTGGTGAAGGCACAGGGATAACATTTTAATACGCAGTACAGGCTTGAACCCCAATTATAAATATTTCAGTTTCCCTTTAATAAGTAAAACAGAAACGAAATTATGAATAAATATCAAAACGCCCTTTTATTAATTTAAATTTAAACTTTTTAAAAATATTTATGTTGCCAAAATTGTCGTAAAATTTGACGTTTATTTATCTTTTGACAGCGTTGCCAACTGTTTATGAGGTTCTTAATTGCACGATAAAAAAAAATATTCACGGCAAAAAGTCTGACCAACACTAATGGAAAATTCTTGATGATGGATGTTCCCAATCCCATTTAAAAAAAAAAATAAGTTAAATTCACCGAATGTAATAATAGCATCAAATAAGTCAAATATAGCAAATTTTTACCCTAATGTATTATGTACTCAATATGATTTACTATAAATATTTTCGAAATTACAAGCGATATTTTCCCGGCATACAAAGCGTGATTTGTATAATAAACGAAAGCCATAAAACATAAAGGGAAAATGCGGTTATATAAATTATTAAAAAACATAGGGTGGTCCAGGTAAAAATCACACGCAAATGTACCAATAAATAAATCCCTCAAACAGTTTTTTACATAAACCACTTTATATAGGGCCTTTAGTACTGGAGGCCTTCTGAAGTTAATATATATCAATAACTTCCCTTTTAGGGGTGCCCTCCTTTGTTCCTCCCGGGGGAAAAAATACTTTGTACTTTTACTTTTGTTTCGGATCCTTTATTAAACCTCCTCAAAGTGACTTGCCCTTTTCCTTGACCGCCCCGTTCCGGTTTTGTTATCCGATATATTAAGGGTTTCCTTTTTGGGGGGACGACTTATATATGCGACTTTAGGGTTGGCTGCTTTCACCATCCGTACCGGTTCTCACGTTTGTTTTGAAACAAAAAGTTGGACGAGTTATTAATAGTTATCGAAAATACGTCATAGATATAGTAGCAACGTTCTCACCGTTCGTTAGGGGTGAATTAGAACAATCAAAAATAGTCAAGTAATTTATTTTTACCGTATTTATATACAACTATTTATGTCTGTTTTAAATCTCGCGCTAATATTCCGAACTTTACTTCACTGAACTGATAACTGAGTCCCAGTGGTGACGCGGCTCCTTATATACTCGGTGACCATGATTCCGAAAGATTCGCTGACCTTCGAGACGTCGTGCGGTCAAACACTTGTGTCATTTCAGAAATACAAAGAATCAGCTCGTTTCTCGGTGTTTAGAGTATCGTTTAAATATGATAAAGTATCAAGGAACAAACGAAATTAAGCAAAATCGAATTACATTTTCTACCAAGATACGGGAATTTAAAGATAAGTGTTCGTACTGAAATTCAGGAGCTAAGGGAAAAAACGATAACAAAACAATAAAACATAATTTCTTGGATTTGGAAGATTTTTAAAAGGCCTCAACATTTCCAATAAAAAGCATCAAAATTTCTTAACTTCATTATTAATACTACCACAATTAATCCTTCGGTTACTTAATTAAGAACTTTTGCAACAAGTTTATTTTGATAAAGATTTAAGATATAAAAAATATATATAATTTTACAAATATCTCTAATTCTACAAAAAAATTTCATAAAACTGATATGAATTTTATTTTATGATGACACTTTATATTCATAGAAAATTCTTAACAACTTTTGTTTTATTGCGGATTGGCCTGCTTTTTTATTAGAGTTAAACTCGCACCTTTTAATTTTTTTCTTTGTCCTTAATTAATTCTCAAATTACTGACTTGATCTGCATAGCTTAGCGAAATATAATGAAAAAAATCAGTTTTATTGCCATTCTTAATAATTCTTCACACTGAGATGGCGATACAGGACTAAAAATTCAAGAGAAAGTAAACAGGTTGAAAAAAAATTGAAAAAGATCAATTGGAGAAAAGGGACGATTTAATACCGGATATGCATAGTTATATACATTTATTTTCCCTCAAATTAGACCTAAACTGTCAGTTCAGGGACTTTCGCAACATTTTCCGGTTAGAAAAACCTATTAACCAATAGATATTTTAACACGCCAAAAAATTTGTACAGGAATAATAATTAATTCAGAATATACACGAGAGAAGTACGAGGATAGAAAAATCTTGCGAAAGCATTTAAAAGAAGCACGCCAAAATAACCAGAATTCACACAAAATCAAAAATAGAAAGCTGATAATTGAAGGAAAAGAAAGAATAAAATTAAAAAAGTAGTGCAGAATATGGTACCAAAAATAAACAAAGCAATCCGAAGCTGAGACTCAGGAAGGTGCAGGAAACCTGACAGAGGAACGAGTTATTATACTAGTTATTGTATATATTATACTTATTTTACTAACTAAATATCTTTTATAATTCTAATTACAATCATTCAACTGTTTAATTTTTTTATTTTAATTTTAGTAAAATAACTAAAATAGATAACGAATATTTTATATTTCCCACAAGTGGCACATCGCACGACGCCGACGTCTTGAAGATCAGCGAATCTTCCGGAATTATGGCCAGCCGAGTATATAAGGAGCCGCGTCAACGCTAGTAGTCATCTTCAATCGAAGTTTGGTTCGGAATATTGGTGCGAGATTTAAATCGGACATAAATAAAGTAAAATTAAATATTTCTAGTAATCGTGTTTAGTAGTGTAAGCGTTTAAATAAATTAGTTGGCTTAAATTATTATTATTATTATTATTAAGGTAATATTCCTTAATCGGAATAAAATAAAAGAGAAATTGAATTTTATTTTAATATAAATATGCAAAAAAAACACTCATAAAGAAACACCGTTTTGCAGTACAAACAAACAAATAATTCCACCTATGCACAGCCACGAATTGTAGCTACAACGAGCGCATAAAAGTAATAACAAAAAAAAACCCCTTCAAAATCCAATTATTTTACAATACCCGTTGAAAATAAACGAGAGCATTTGTTATATCCCCTGTTTGGCAATTTTCAACACTATTTACTGTAGTGCATCTTCTATAATAGATTTACACCCCCACCCGTCCGGACGACCGTATGTCAACTTCGGATAATCCGCTTCGTTTTCGACACATGCCAATTTATTTTTCCAATTTTTCGCTTTAGAGTGGTTGCACAGTGGCGGCACATTGGAAATTCCACTTTGTTTTAATAGAATGATATTTAGTACCATTCTTCTTTAATCTATCTCTTTTTTTTTCTTCGGGGTCCAAACCCTGCACAGCACTTGAGAACCACCTTTATCGCCTCTTCATTTTATTTCACTATCGACACCATTTGCCTTAAAATCTTCTACCTCTTCTTTCATGAGTGCATATTATTCCAATTCCAGCCACTATGTAGGTTCCTTAATATCTTCTATCTCTTTTTTCATGGCCAAATCCACTCCACATCAACGTATATCATATTCGAGCATTATCTGTCTTTATCAGGAATCTCATGTGAGTAAACCACCAGAAGCGATTAAAGGTACTGAAGAAGTTCCTTGATTTGCCCTTTTTTGGTGGTGTTTAGATTTTGGTTCACTCTCTGTAGCATATCCAGGATTCATTTCAAATACGTATACTTTTCTCTCTCTACCATCATATGTCCCCATTAAGGAACCTGAAACTGCTTTAGCACCAGAGTTTTGTAGCTGAGGTGATCTTCAGTAGTTGGCCTCCTACAGGCTAATTGCTATTGTTTCAACAGTTTCTTCTTGCAGTTCTTGCTCATTGCGTCTTCTTCTGATAGGTTCTTTTTATTCGCCTCTTTCTTCTTTTAACTTCTCCTTTAAATCTCACTTATGGCCTAAATTGAGACCAAAAGTAATTCTCCCTATAAAACCGCTTGGATAACACCGGGTTGGCGCCACTGGTTATTACAAGGGAGGGTAATTGGTGGGGCGCATTCCATTAGAAAATTTGAAAATGCATCGATGCAAAACGCGCGGTTTTCTGGTCGATATTCCGTATCCGGGTTATCCCGGTTTTCCCTTCCCCCCACGGCCGTATGGTTAGAAATAGATGTATAAATGGGTTCGCAGCCCGTATATCAAACTTTTATGAAAAAAACAACCGCAATTTACGATACGGACGCTGCTTTATTTATCCGCGGTGTGGAATTTATTTAGGATCCGGATTTCAAGCGAGAATCTATTGATGTACTTGATTTAAGTGATTTCGTCCAGTGGAATGTTGTAAAAGTTATCGGATTTGTTATCTACAGTTGGTTATTACGTTGGTGTATCAGGAGTTCTAACAAGTCGTCTACCTTGAACTCTTTTATTAAATGCTCCAAGAACCTCTTCCCAAGAATCTCCAGGGCATAGCAGTATCGTTAGCAAAAAAAGTGTAAAGTGCAAGTAAAGTAAAAAGTGCAAATAAAAGTAAAATTATTTCTTTGGTCTCTTTTCCTCTGAAACGGTCATTTCTGGCATCAGTAAAATGCCATTAACCGATATTTACGCTCACTGAACCTTTTCGTTGATTTTTATGGGATTCTGGTCTAAAATCCCTAATAATCATATATACAGGGTGTCCCGAAACTACATCGCAATATTTTACCAGCCGCATCTTTGTCTAAGAATAAGACAAAAACTTCATATACAGGAATCTTGAAAAGAGAATCGTTTTCATGTTACAGGGTGTTTTATAATTATTCCTATTGAAGATGGTTTTTTGTTAATATTTTCGAAACGCCTTGTCGTTATTTTTCAAAATTTTCGTCGTTTACTGTGTGCTGAAGTAAATGCTTAATTACATTTAATAAAGATATCCAAGGGTACGTGGCATGATAATTGTCATATATTGCAAGAAATACCCATTTCCTGGACATTATAAAATAAATATCCATTTATATCCTATTTTCCTTAATAAAATAAAATTAAAAAATACCCAAGTTCGCTAAGCTATTCAGAGAAAAGCATGAAGCCTTGGAAAGTTTAGACCCAACAAGTAGAGTTGCGAAGTTTGGGAATAAGCGGCATCGCCAGCAGTTGAATCTATTGTGGCATTAATGTTCCCTTTCTCTTCACAAAGGACTTAAGGATCCCTTCGTCCTGGAATAAACAGTAAATGACGTTAACTGTACTTTGTGCGCTGAAATGTTGTAATAATTGCGATGGACAGGAACGTTGGTTAATTTGTTAAGTGTTTTATTCGCTCGCGAGTTTGTGATAAAATAGACTCGAGTCATTTCTAATAGAGTAGTTTTAATTAAGTTATCATTAAAAAAGGATAAATCAGTCTAGCCTGATATTTGTTTGACACTATAAGGGCTGTAGCACCTCTCCTAGGGGATTGCAACTATTTGAGACCAATGAGCGTCTCTGTTTTGTTTTCCCCATATTGATATTGATGGTTATCAGCGACTGTATGAGCAAATAGTCGTTCACAGACAATCACAGTTTTTGCTTACATATGCTGTACCGAATTTTCTTTGAATTCAACACAAGTTTGTCAAGGAACGACCTTAAATGATATTTATAGCTATGAACAAATAGTCGCCCATAGACAAATTTTATTTGGTTTAAAGAAAACGAGTTAAAGTGTTGTTATGATCGACACATACAGTCATGTAATCTACTTCCCCTGTTCCTTCCCAGCTCCTTGGGAGCGTCAGCAGATCCTCTTTACTTAGGGTATATGTGTGTAGAATACTGTATCTCTTCGTCTTTCTCTAAGAGTACAATCTTTCATCTACCGTTAGTAGATAATAATTTTGTTAATTTGCCAGGCAAATGAAGTATTTTTACCTGTGCTCCAAGTTCCTTGGATAAAATTCTATTTCTTCTAGGCAATTGACCTCCTTTTATTGCTTTAGCATCTGGATACGTTTTCAATTTCCAAGCATTTGGGATTATTTTTCCAAGCATTTAAACTCATTTACAGTTCTTGGTCTAAGATCTAAAAGAATCAGATTGATAATAACTCCTTCACTGAGATAGACCAAGAATAACTGTAAACGAGTTTAAATGCTTGGAAAAATTATCCCAAATCATCCTTTTGAATCCAACGAGACCAACCGCAAGGTCGTAGCTCTCATATTAGTCAAGATCTTGCATTTTTAGGGCCCATTTTTAGGCTCAAAAACGAGGTCAAAAAACGATTTTTTTCCGAATTTTCAAAGTGCTCTCATTCCCTTAGTTCTGCTCGAATCACGTTATAACCCGGTGTTTTTGTGATGTAGGTGATGGAAACAAGCCGCTGGTATAGTTAATTCAAATTCGAAAAAAATCAATTTTTGGTGAAAAATTCGATACGGGGGGGTATACCCGAAAAATGAAAAAACCCAAATTTTGAAGGCCTATATCTCGGCTTCTATGGGAGCTATCGGGAAAATTCCAACGGTTTTGTCTTAGTTTCGTCCATCTGAATATAACGAGGCCATCCGCAAGGTCGTAGCTCCCATATTAGTTGAGATCTCGCATTTTTGTGGCCCATTTTTGGGCTCAAAAACGGGGTCGAAAATTGACTTTTTTCCGAATTTTCAAAGTGCTCTCATTCCCTTAGTTCTGCTCGAATCCCGTTATAACCCGGTGTTTTTGTGATGTAGGTGATGTAAGCAATCCTCTTGTATAGTTAGTTCGAATTCGAAAAACATCAGTTTTTGGTGAAAAAATTCGATACGGGGGGCTATACTCGAAAAATGAAAAATTCCAAACTTTAGAGGTCGATATCTCGGCTTCTATGGGCACTATCGTGAAAATTCCGACGGTTTTGACTTAGTTTCGTCTTTCTGAATCCAACGAGACCGACCGCAAGGTCGTAGCTCTCATACTAGACTAGATCTTGCATTTTTAGGGCCCATTTTTGGGCTCAAAAACGAGGTCGAAAAACGACTTTTTCCGAATTTTCAAAGTGCTCTCATTCCCTTAGTTCTGCTCGAATCCCGTTATAACCCGGTGTTTTTGTGATGTAGGTGATGGAAGCAATTTGCTGGTATAGTTAGTTCGAATTTTTAAAAAATCAGTTTTTGGTGAAAAAAATCGATACGCGGGGGGTATACCCGAAAAAGGGAAAATCTTCAACTTTGGAGGTCGATATCTCGGCTTCTATGGGCACTATCGTGAAAATGCCGACGGTTTTGACTTAGTTTCGTCCTTCTGAATCCAACGACACCAACCGCAAGGTCGTAGCTCTCATATTAGCCGAGATCTTGCATTTTTAGGGCCCATTTTTGGGCTCAAAAACGAGGTCGAAAAACGACTTTTTCCGAATTTTCAAGGTGCTCTCATTCCCTTAGTTCTGCTCGAATCCCGTTATAACCCGGTGTTTTTGTGATGTAGGTAATGGAAGCAATCCGCTGGTATAGTTAGTTCGAATTTGAAAAAAATCAATTTTTGGAGTTCGAATTCGAAATGAATCAATTTTTTACCCGATAAATTAAAAATTCCAAACTTTGGAGGCCGATATCTCGGGTTCTATGATCGTAAAAACTCCAACGGTTTTGACTTCCTTTCATCCCTCTGAATCCAACGAGACTATCCGCCAGATCGTAGCTCTGATATTAGTTGAGATCTTGCATTTCTTAAATTTGAATACAGTTCCTTCCATGTCTATGCGCGTCCGTTTTAAAAAATAATCGCACAACATTTTACTCTATGCGCTCAGAATTTTAAATAATTAAACTTTTAATTAACTAAATTTGTAATAATTAAACTGAACACGCATAATAGTTAATCCGTTAAGTGTTTTTTTTTTACGTCCTCATCGCTCGTTGCCCTTAATGTATTCCCTGTCAGTTTTAAAGTGCAAAATCCAATTACAATTAGTACCTATAGTGAAAATTGAAAAAACAGTACAGCAGATAAGGGAAAAAAGGGTTTTATATTACGTAAACGCGATACGGTCCGGTAAAAACGGTCCTGTATCCGTATAAAATAAAAAATAATTCGGATAAAAGTGTGTCGACGGCGTAATAAAAGATTTCATGAGCGATGATACGAAACCGATATAAAACGAAGTTTATGGCCCCGATTATTATTATCGAGGTAGTGAGAAGTGGATTTTTATATTATAATTCTTTTTTTTTTGTAATTTAATTGAATAATAAAATTTTTGTTTCAGGCTTTTTAAATCAGGGCCGCACCCTCCTTAGAGATCCAGAGGACGCTAACAGATTAACTTGAGGTAACTATTAAACTTTCAAATATTCTTTAGTATAAATTCATCCATTTTTGGTGCCTCACCCTGTATGTTAAGATCATCAATTGACTCATGTATTGATATTCGGCTACTGATCTTCACAATTTTCGAAGTTAAACATAACGGTAAGTCCCAGGCGTGTGGTTGAATAATATTTATTTTTGTTAGCGAGTATATTAACGAATAGTCATAACGGAATATGTTGCGTCTTCGTGAAGGAGAGAATTTGCTTTTGTTCTATATTATCATTTAATTTTTGAATTACTTGCATTTAGTCTATTAAATGACTTCCAAAATGGACGTAAGCGTCCTATACATACATCATAACTTAATAGGAAAATTTCGTGGAACAGGTTCAGTTGCAAACAAACAGAGAAATGTGATAGATCCAGTCCTAAATGAAGCTGCCTTGGGACATATGGCAATCGATCCCTCACACAGTACGAGGAGAGTGAGTGAAATATCATTGTTTCACGTAGAAGTGTCCAAAAAATTTAAAAAAAACAGGTTTCATCCCTAGAAAATAAAATAAATGCAGGAATTTAATGAGGGTAATAATGACTGCCGTTTACAATTTTGCGAACCCATCAAATTTTATTTTTAATGTTTGTTCTTCTGTTGAATGCCGCTTTTTCCTTAATGGTATTGTGAACAGAAATAGTTGCAGATATTGGTCGGATTTCAACTGTAGATTATTTAGACAAGTTACGTTAACCGAGAAAATTCACAGAGCTTGTAACGTAATAAGGCATTTGAGAGACTAGTTGTGTTTGGAGTCTTTAATATCGTACTATTATGCACATGTACAATCAATTATTCAGTACAGTTTAATATTTTGGTACAATTCAGCTGGTTCAGATAAAGTCATATTAGCCCAAAAAAGGGCAATAAGATGCATGCTAGGACTGAAAAATACCGAATCTTGTTGATCACACTTTCAAAGACTTAAAATATTGACAGTGCCATGCTTGTACATTTTGAATATTTCCATGATAGCAAGAAATCAGTTTACGTCCTTTCAAAAAAATTCAGATGTGTAATGACGACAAGGCAATGCAATAGTGTTAGAATTCCCTCACACCGAACGGCAATGTTTAAAAGATCTCCCTACTATAATTGCATTAGGGTGTCTAATGCTTTACCTGATAGTTTTAAAAATTTGTCAAGTGATAAAGTATTTAAATCTAGACTTAAACATATCGCAGACACTAAACTCACGTCTGTTTATTTTAGCTGTTTGGTGTCAATTATTGTTATGATTCTTTGTATGTATTGTGTTTCTTGTCTAATTATTTCATTAACTTATGTAGATGGGTAGTTGTAATAGTATTATATGATATATTGTAAACTTGTGCTTTAATTATTTGACAATTGTGATGTTTCCATTGAAACTGATGACAAATAAACTTTATTATTATTAATGGTAGCTGTCACCTCCACAGGCTGTCAATCACTTTGTGGTATATATTTTACTTCGCAATACTATTACAAAAATGTAAATTTCTCATTTCTAAGTAAAATAAAAAAGTAATTATGAACGAATTTCAAAACCCCCTTTGTTAGGGTTGATGATAAAGTCTTTTTTTTATGGTGAAAATTTGTAATTTAAAATCGACAGGTGCCAGCGTGCGTCACCTTGTGTAATAACTAGTCGCTCAACACGCTTAAACGCACAAACTTCTTAAATAAGGCGTTTCCCGTTAAAAAAATCAGTCCACAAGAGCAAGAATTTCTTACCTGAGGGAATAATCCAAGTCATAATCTGTTATGAAGGCTCGCATAACGGGGTCATTTAATTAGTTTATAAGCGGGGATCTGTTTACTCTGAATAAGTGAACTAACGACGGCTAATGCCCCGATCCAGGACCACCAGCGAAACAAGCCATTTCCATTAGGGTGTTTATCGGAACAACATTATCCCCCTTGGGCTGAATTGGGGGCAAATCCCACCACCCGACCCCGCAGGGGTAAAGCGAAATCTTTATTATTAGCGACCGTCTTTGTTCTTTGAGGCACGGGTCATAATTTCCTGTGTTTTAAGGCTTAGGGCCGGAAGAGGGTTATTTAGGGTCAAAACTATTAGGTCAAAGACAATTTGGGAACTAGATTACCCTTTTAGAGCACTATAATAAGTACAGGGGCTTCTTTATAAGTTAAATGTACTTGTGCCACTTTTATACCGAAATTATTTATACTTGAATGGAACAACAACCAGAGATACGATTTTGTACATGCCTCGCAGCTAAATCAATTCGGAAGCGGCAATTAATTAAATACGGCGATGCAACGGCTTATAAGAGACTCTCTCGGCTCGATCTTATGCCAAAGTTTGCATCAACTGGGAATTACCCGCTTAATTGGGTAAATACTGCTTTGAAGATTGAACACGTGTGCGTCGCTCAAATAACGCGAGTAAGAAATTGAAAATACTATAAGAAATTATTGTGGTTTAAAAGCATTAGAGTTAAGCGACAATACGTATTAACTGTGGTTGTGGTGAGAAGTACACTCAATAGGCTGGTCAGGAACGATAAGAGTTAGGGATCATTTAGGCATGATCAAATCATAATGAGAAATCTTAGCCTCAACTTTATTTTTGCCAAAGGAAAGCGCGAGTAGCCATTGATATATATTTTAAAATATTTTTTTTAACATTTTTGCGAATGTAGTTTTTAAGGCCCAACTTTTGAGTAAATCTTCCACTGATTCCATTTTACACAGAGAAAAATTGAAATTTTTAATATTGACTCATAGGCGTTTGAGGCTGTAATGGGTAAAGTTGCATTAGGAACATATGAGTTACTAAAACGTTGGCGCTAATGATTTTCGTGATTCAATGGTGTCAACTGGTTGGAATATTTGTACAGGAATTAACTTGAATTTCTTAATATAAATGCGACCGAGTGATGTATTAGTAATGATGTATTAGCCTACGAAACTTGACATTAACCTTTGAAAACACACCGAAATATGTATCTAGAGATTTTATTTGGGGAATATTCAAGCAAATTTTCTCCCTTTTTCCCCAAAGTATAACTTTCTTAGTTTTTGAGGTACAGACAGGGTTGTAATAACTGAACTTTGGCAATCTGTTTCTCACGTTATGGCGAAAGCGCCGGATTAAAACTTAGACATGTAAAGGCATAAGTACCAACTGTAAAAATGTATATTTCTCCACTACGAGCCAAATAAAAAATAAATTACGATCAGATTTAAAAAAGTGGAAAAAAATTGAACTCATGACTTTTACAGTATGTCACTCACTTTGTGGTGAAGGCATGGGGGTAAAATTATAACACCCATCAGTAAAGGCATGAAACCCAGTTATAAAAATGTAAATTTCTTCTTTATACGTAAACTAGCAGCCAAATAAACAAATTTGAAAACCCTCATTTATTATCCAAAAAATGTAAAGGTCAACTTTGACAGATTGTCATTCAGTTTATGGTGAAGGTGCAGAGATAAATTTTTAATATGCAGTACAGGCATCATTTCGAAACATAAATATGTAATTTCCTTCCTTCTAAGTAATCTAGAAACGAAATTATGACCAAATTTGAAAACCATTTATTATTTAAAAAATTGTACGACACAGGTATAAAATTTAAATGCGCAGTATAGGCATCAATCCGAAATATAAATGCGGAAGTTTCTTCCTTCTAAATAAACTAGAAAGGAAATTACGAGCAAATTTGAAAATACCTATTAATTTTAATGTTGTAATTGTAAAAGTCAACTTTGGCAGGCTGTCAATCACTGTGTGGTGCAGGCACAGGGATAAAATTTGAATACGCAACATAAGCATGGATTCCAATTATAAAAATGTTAATTTCCCTCTTCTAAGTAAAGCAGAAATTAAATCATAGACAAATTTCGAAACCCTTTTTCATTATTCAAAAAAAAAAGAAAGTCAACTTTGATCGGTTGTCATTCACTTTCTGGTGAAGGCGGGAGGATAAAAGTTTTGAATAATATTAATTTGGGTTTTTTACGATAATTGTAAAAATCTTGATAGTGAAATAAAATTTAGAAGACATACTTCTGTAATAATTCAAAAGAGCTTTCAATCTTGATTGTGCAAGTCTCTTATTTTGTCATTTATTTCTTACTGTGATATTTAATACTGGCAGGGACTACCTGAGTATAGGGTCTCTTTACCTAGACTTCAGAATACCTGTTTGAGATTTTGGATAGGAAATATGACCACGTTACGGTTGACTTACATTTAAATACACTAATCTACAAAGTTGTTAGTAATGAACAACCTAGATATCTCTTTGACATGCTGGTGAGGGGATTTAATGTTCATGATCGGAATACTCGTAACTCTAATAAGTTTGTTGTTTCTAAACACAAAACGTGATTGTTTCAAAGATCCTTTGGCTTATTATAAATTATTGTCTGATGACATCAAATATTGCTCAAATATATATCGCTTTAGAGTGCATCTTAGATCTTTATTAGACTTAATTACTACTATTGTCACTGATCACTATTTCATGTCAGTTACTATTGATGTCACTTATTTAGGATGATAAATTTTTCACCTTATTAAATCTTATTATTTTTTTATATATATTTTCTATTGATCGCACTGCATTGCACGTTGTATTTTATTTCATATTGTATTCTTATTTTTACATTTCTTTTTTTATATTTTGAATCAAATCCTTAATTTTTTGATTCATTTCTAATTAATACTTTTTTTCAATTAAATGCTCTATGCTGTATATCTGATATATTTTTATCTTCAATGAAAAAAATGTTAATTTCCCTTTTCTAAGTAAAATAGAAACAAAATAATCAACAAATTTCGAAACTCCCTTTTTATTTTTTAAAAAAACAAAAGTCAAATTTGACAGGCTTTCAATTGCTTTGTGGTGAAGGCGCAAGGATAAATTTATGGCACCCAGTATAGGCATGAATCAGTCATAAAAATGCAATGTTTTCCAAATATGCAAACGAGCAGCACAATGCGCACATTTGAAAGCCCTCATTAAGTATTAAAAAAAAATTAAAAGTCAACTTTAACGGGCTGTCAATCACTTTTTGATTGAGGTGCAGTGATAAAATTCTAACACGCAGTACAGGTGTGGATCCCAACGATAAAAATGTTAATGTCGCTTATCTAAGTAAAATATAAACGAAATTATGAACACATTTTATTATTCAAAAAAATGTAAAAGTCAACTTCTATAGGCTGTCAATCACTTTGTGGTGAAAATACCGCTATAAAATTTTAACACCTAGTACAGGCATAAAACCGTATCATAAAACTGTAAATTTCTCCCTTCTACGTAAACGAAAAGCGAAATAATGAGCCAATTTAAACACCCTCATTTATTCGAAAAAATGTAAAAGTCGATTTTGTCAGGCTGTCAATCACATTGTGGTGAAGGCGCAAGGAAAAAATTGTAATACGCAGTACAGGCATGGATCCCAATTATAAAAATGTATTTTTTCCTTTTCTAAGTAAAATAGAAACGAACTTATAAACACATTCAAAACTTTTTTCAATTGCTCAAAAAAAAAAAAAGTAAACTTTGAAAGACTGTCAATAATTATGTGGTGAAGGCGCAGGAATAAAATTTTAATACGTAGTACAGGCATGAATCCCAATCATTAAAATGTAAATTTCTTCATTCTACGTAAACCATAGGCGAAATGATGAGCAAATTTGAAAAGCTCCATTTATTATTAAAAAAAATGTAACAAGTTAACCGATATAAAACATTGATTAGAAACCACCGATCGAAAACAAATTACGTATATCTGATAAATGTAATGAATATGATACGTTTACACACTACATAGTAGATACGTACTACTAATATACTTCATTCAAGAATGTATCTTTGGCTTAAAAACATAATATTCTTGGTGTAAGAAAATAACGCGCCAAGTAAATGTTAAGATTCCTAATTTCAAATATGGGTATATTTATTTTAACGTTAGAATGTTTATATGTTTATATGAAGGCAATGAAGTATATTGAAACAAAAATTTCTTACATATTGATTTTAAGAAATGTCGAATACTTTTTTTTTAATATTTATTCGTTAAAACGAGAACATAATACTTCATTTAAGTGTAAAAATATAAGTACAAAATATTCTTGCACACAGCTTAGTTTTTTTTTTGTAGTCGAAGTCTCCTGTCCTTAATGCGCATTCCAGTGAATTATTTTATATGGAAATAGCTCATGTGCGCAGTCTCCACCCGCGATCATACGCCACGATGCGCAGAAGCAACTGGGTTTTATTGTGCGCAAATAAGTTTACGGTCGAAGCCTTGATGTGCATCTATAGTATCTTTGACGTAACAATCTGCACTAAAGAAGATGGTATATATCCGTGAAAAATTGCGAGTATCTCAATCTTGGGCAATAACCGGCCGGTAATCGTCATCTCTCGGACGTAACGCGCGCCAATTAAAAAATAATATCTTGCGATACCACCGTATAAAAGACAAGCAGTCAAAGGAGAAAACTGGTAGCGAGTTTTTTTTCGTCCCCGCTTCTGACATGTTTACAATGATCGCCCGAAGAATTAATGGGAATCCGAAGAAGCCGAGGCGGTCATTATTAAGTCTGGATTCCGATGCCGATAAATTGATGGGATTAGCGTTATTCCAATCACATAATCGCATACCGCGCATAATCGACCCTTTTTTTCTTGTGCGCGCGGTCACCCCGCACGGTAATTTGTGCTTTGTAAATTACGCGGAGTTACTTAAGGTATTGACCGGGTCACTAATTAATCGCATACGAGACGGAGGAGGTAAAATACCTTTTGCGTAACGGTTTTGTACATCATCCTTCGGGTGGTTAGAGATTGACTGCATGAGGGCCAGCATGGCTGTATAAATATGCATTTAAAGTTATAAAAATGTATATAAGTAAAAATTTCAATGGAAACAAAATAAAAAAATAAATAAATTTCAAACAAAATGGAGCTGTACTCTACGGTGCAGATTGTGGGCGCAGAGGTGCCACCCACCAGAGCAGATCTACTCATAAAAAGTGCAGTGCGACACAGAAGGAATAGAACAGAATCTTTATAGTTTATTTTTATAACGTTTTCCATTAGCTGTTGGTAACCAATAATCATTTATCACTTAACTGATCGGATTAATAAATCAATAATAACTTTATGGTACAACTGCCTGGAATAATATAACGAATTACGTATGAAAACACTTACTTATTTTTAAAGTGCTTCCAGGACATAGGTCTTAGGAGAGGCAAAAAGGCAAAATCTTGACTTTATTAACTTTAAGATCCTCGAACCTCGATGTTTTTTCATTGCACTTTATCCAATTACGTATGAAAACACTCATGTTATATTAATTTTTCGCTTATTCTTACACTGCGTCCAGGATATATGTATGTCTTAGGAGATCCAAATTCTTAACTTTTTTTTCCGGATTTTGGAACATATTCCTGTCTCAGCTTTTTAAGATCTTTGGTATGAATTTAAAATTGTGTGGCGCTACTACCTAATTGCTTGTTATTACAAAGTAACCGAGAATTTATAGCCAAGTGGCTGAATTAATAAAACAATTTAAAAAATGTGTTCAACTGCCTAGAATTATAAAGTGCTTAATAATTTATAGATGAACTGACTGGATTACTAAATCAATAGCAAAATTCTGGTTAATCAACAATTTATAAGTCAAGGGGATGGACCAATAAAACAATATTAATCAAAACTACCTGGAATAATATAAATCCAAGCAGTTGAGCCATAAAATAAATTTATGGCTCAACTGCTTGGATTTATATTGTAATAAAAAATTTATAGCTGAACTGACTGAATTAATATATCAAATGCAAAATTTATAACTCAAGTGGTTGGAACTGTCCTTCAACTTCCTGGAATAATAAATTAATTAATATATGTAATCTCCTACCCAATTGCCTGAAATCGATGGATGACCGAACACATGGAATAATAAGAAAGTGCATTTATGCACCTCATATCTCAACTACCTGGATTTGCAATGTAATTAATAAATGATAGCTAAACTGACTAGATTAATGAGTTAACAATATTATGGTTAGTCAACAATACAATCAATCCACTCCACTGCGCAGATCTGATCTGATTATAAAAGGTATAGTACAACATGTTTGTTATTAGCTATTGGTAAGATAAATAATTTTTTTTTCTAGTAGTTCAACCCTAAATTCTTATTTATTTTGTTTTTCCAACAACTTATAACTATATTTCAGCCAGTTGAGCTCTTAATTATTTCAGGCACCGTAATTCTAATTTCATCCAAATAAACATCTTGTTTATTATTGTTTTATTAATCCAGCTAGTTGTGCTGTATTCCGGCTTAGTTGCGCTATAAATTATTGATTACTTCGCAATTCCAGGCAGTTGAGCCATTGATTTTTTTTATGGATTTTAGGCAGTTGGGCAGGAGATACCTTAATTATTTTATTATTCCAGGCAGTTAAGCCTTCCTTTTATTTAACTTAGTTGAATTAAGCATTTTTTTTGAATTTTATTATCGCAGGCAGTTGTGTTTATTTTTGTTTTATTGATCCACCCACTTGAGCTATAAATTCTTGATTACATTGAAATTCCAGGCAGCGCAGCGATTGATATTTTTTTTCATTGATTTTAGGCAATTGGAAGGGATGTACTTAAATTCGTTGTTTTATTACTCCAGGCAATTGAAGGGCGGTTGTGTGTATTATAAATTATTGAGTTACCATAATTTTGTAATTTTTTTAGTCTAGTCGATTCACCTATACTTTATCGATTATTTCATAATTCTAGGCAGTTGAGTAAAAATTGTATTATTGTTTCATTGATTCAGCCACTTAATTATAAATTCTTCAGTACATTATAATTTCAGGCAGTTGAGCTATACATTTTTTTCATTGATTTTATTATACGCGGAGTTACATAAGGTACTTGTACATCATCCTTCGGGTGGTTAGAGATTGACTGCATGAGTGCCAGGATGGCAGTATAAATATGCATTTAAAGTTATAAAAATGTTAATTTATACCGTTAAAAGTAAAAATTTCATAAATGGAGCTGCACTCTACTGCGCAGATCGTGCGCGCAGAGGTGCCACCCACCAGAGCAGATCTACTCATAAAAGGTGCAGTGCGACACAGAAGAAATTCAACAAAAGCTTTATAGTTCATTGTTATAACGTTTCCATTAGGTAGCTGGTAACCAGTAATTTATAGCTTAACTGACCAGATTAATAAATCAATAATAACATTATGGTACAACAGCAAATTATTGTTTAACGGGCTAAGATTATAAGTGATCAATAGCAAAATCATGGCTAATCAACAATTTATAACTCGATATAAACAATATTAATCACAACTGCCCTTCAGCTGCCTGGAATAATAAAGTTTATGCACCCATTGCCTGAATTCAACGAGAAATAAGTCTATACTCAACTGTCTAAAATTACGATTTAATCAAGAATTTATAACTCAAGTGGTTGAATCAATAAAACAATAATGAAATTAATAGATAGTTAGATTAATACATTAAGAAAATTATGGTTAGTCAACAATGCAATCAACGCGCTCTACTACGCAAACCGTGTGCGCAAAAGTTTTATAGTTTTTTATAACGTTTGTCTTTAGCTTTTGGTAACATAAATTAACTTTTTTTAGGTAGTTGAATCCTAAATTCTTGATTATTTTATGCACTTAAATCATATTTCAAACAGGTGAGCTCTTGATTATTGAATAATTCCAGGCACTTAAACCATGTTTTTTTTCACCAATTCCAGGGAGTATAAGCATTGATTTTTTAATTGACTGTGTACAATTTATTAACTGATCGCGAACTTCTTTTATCTAGTTCAACACCAAATTCTTGATTATTTTGTTATTACATGCACTTAAACTATATTTCAGCCAGTTTAGTTCCTAATTATTGATTACTTCCAGGCACTTAATGCATATATTTTCATTAGTACCGGGTAGTTGAACCATTGAATTTTATATTTTTAACAAATTTTATTGATTGTTGAAAGTCTAATTGATTTAAAATGTAGATTTTTTCCATTTAACACTATTCATAACCTATTAATTATTATTGTTATCAATCCACCAAGTTCCGCTATTAATTCTTGATTACTTCGTAATTCCAGGTAGTTAAGCCATTTATTTTTTTATTGATTTTTGGCAATTTTTATTAATTGATTTAAAATAAATGAAATATTTATTTTTTACATTTGACGCTTGTCATAACCTATTCATTATTATTGTCATCAATCCACCAAGTTCCGCTATTAATTCTTGATTGCTTCGTAAATGAGCCATTTATTTTTTTATTGATTTTTGCCATATTTTATTAATTGATTTAAAATAAATTAAACGTTGATGTTTTACATTTGACGCTTATCATAACCTTTTCAATAACATTTTTTTTTAAATTGATTTTTGACAATTTTTATTAATTGATTTAAAATAAATGAAATGTTGATTTTTACATTTGACGCTTATCATAACCTATCCATTATTATTGTCATCAATCCACCAAGTTCCGCTATTAATTCTTGATTACTTCGTAATTCTAGGTAATTAAACCACTGATTTTTTTTCAATTTTTATCAATTGATTTAAAATTATTAAAATTTAGATTTTTGATATTTGATACTTGTCACAACCTATTAATTCTTATTGTTATTAATTTAGCAAGTTGCGCAAAAGTCCAGCTTAGTTAAGCTACTCGTATTGATTACTTAATTTTAGGTAGTTGAGCCATTGAATATTTTATTGATTTGTGACAATTTATATTAATTGATTTAAAACGAATTTCAAATTGATTTCGATGAAGAATTGATATTTCATACTGGCCATAACCTCATTATTATTCTTATTGATCCAACTAGTTGCGCTGTGCTCCGCAGCTTAGTTGGGCTATAAATTCTTGATTACTTCGTAATTCGACGTAGATAAGCCATTGAGTTTTTTATTGATTCTTAACCATTTTTATTTATTAATTTAAAATTATTTTAACATTCGACTAGTCGTAACTTCCGTAATGATTAAAAACTCATTTTGGTGTAAAAATTTAAAAAAATCGCACTTATAGAGTGATGTCCATATTCTGGGGTTTTGTTTATAAGGTGAAAGTAAAAAATGTGTTATTTATCCAGAAAAAGAAGATCTTTTTTACTTTCACCCTATAAAATAATTTATAATCAATCCTTTCATGATCTACATGTAATGATTGTCAAAACCATTTTAGGAATTTTTTTCTTAAGTGTCTTTTTAAAATCCACAAATCATTGATCCTATAGACCTTCAATTCAAACCTCGGAGGACAAACTAGAAATGTGATTTCGCTCGTCTGGCAGATGCAGCAGAATCGCCATTTTATCCGAGACGCCCTTTGCGATTTGTATCCGTACACGTGACCGGAATTTAGTTTATTTCACCTTAATGTGGATCGGCAGTAACGTGTTTCCCACTCAAACGTATCTGCTTGTAAAAAAGTTTCATTTTCACTGCAATAAGCCCAGCCATGAACCTTTTAGTTTAACGTTATTATCTTTGAATAACCGTTTCAGAGGGAGCTTTTCGAATTAAAGTTCACTTTAAAGAGTGCTTTGTCGAATGTTCTTTGCATCGGGAGCAGAAAAACGTTATTTCTTAAAACTAAGGGTACGCTCAGAAAAAATCCCGCAGGATTAATGACGAAGCAGGAATAACTCATGATTTTTTAAAACATCCTTGTATTATTATTTTGTGAGTGACCCTGGTAAAAGCAAAATGGCTGCTCTAGATCCAAACAAACGCCTGCGCACAACTTGTTACATGTTTCATACAAGGATACATTGAAAAGATTTTAATTAATTTCTATCAAATACTAATAAATAAATATAATGAACTAAAAATCAGGAAAACCTGTTTACCGCACCCTTTAAAACTAAATCGATCCATTGTACTGACCGGGCAAGCAAGCGAGCAGAAGGAAGGAAGGGAACTAAATTGGGAATTCCTGATTGCTTTTCCTTTGTAGCTCTCTGGATTAGCACGCGAATATCCAAAACTGACCGCTCAACACCCCGGAACACTTTGGATTAACGAACATATTTGCTTTTAAAATAATCAACCACAAAATGGGGTATACACAGTGTCATCTTATTTGATTATCCCATTATTATTCGAACGTCTGTTTGAGCAACGATAACGTTTGATTGTGGCTTAAAGCCGCATTGTCTTCGAGAGGGTTGAAATTAAATTGGTACAAGGGAGCGCTTTGCAAAATGATGGCTTTAGTCGAAGATTACAAGCGTTTCAACGTTGTTCTTTGTTTCGAGGAAAAGAAAAAACCCACCCTTGGATTATTCTGGTAAGAGAATTGAAAAAGTCAGTCACGGCACGACGATGGAAAAAGTCAGCTTTTGTCGAGTTATCGTTAGCGAGCAGACGAAACGAACGAATGAATGAATGAAAAGAAGGGGAGGACTACTGTGGGAAAAGTGAAATATGGCCCTTAAAGTTTCAGTTTAACCGGGCGACCTCGTTCCTATTGGATTAATCGAACTTTAGATGCGGAGTTAATGGACCGAAAAATTGTAACTCATCTTATATTTGCGGGGATCCAGAGGGAAATATTTCCTTTGTCAGGCGAACGGTTTCCTAAATGGCTTCGTTTCTTGATTCAACGTTAAAAATTGGCTTTACTGAAAAAAAATGAGTTTTTTAATGGAATATTTTCAGCCCTTGTTTTTTTATTATCACTTTTTGAACTGCGATCGTGTTTTTACTGAAAAAAACTGCTTTCTTAATCAACGCTTTTCTGGGTTTCAGGCTCATAAAAACCAAATGTCAAAAAACACATAACTCGGCAAAAATCTATAATCAACTTAATGTAAAAACTACAAAAATTAACGTTCAAACGTAAAATGTACGACTGGATATTAGATAATAACGTCACTTGGTTAGTATCATACACATAGTACTGTTTCATCTTCTTTTTGTTCCCCCTAATTTAATTTAATTTTTTTGTTAATTTTTTTTTATATATTATTTTTTTGAGTAATTTTTAATTTTGTTTAATTAAATTGGATAAATAGGAAATGCACACACAGTATTTTTAAAATACCACTTGGGTATTTTTAGCAGTCAAATAATTGTTATTTTATAATGTTATAATGTACGAATGTATTATCTGCTGAATAAATTATTATTGTTATTTATTATTATTATTATTATTATTATTATTATTATTATTATATTAATTGATATAATCGAAACATTTATTTATTTTCACGTGATTCGTTTTGTTTCTTAGGTTAGTTTCGCATTTGCCATGTTTCTACCTCAAATTACTTAAAGTCTAATAAATTTATAGTAAAGTGATATATACCAAATTAAAGGGAATTAAATTATCTAGACAGTGGTACCAAAACAGTCCCTGTAAGTTGAAAATTTATGCTCAGGTGGGTTGTTTTGTTTCTTTGGTTAGTTTTGTATTTAGCTAATTTTGACCTCAAATTACTCAAATTCTGATAAATTTTTATTGAAGTATAATATATCAAATTAATGGCACTTAAATAATCTATACAGTGATACCAAAACAATCACTATAAGTCAAAAGTTAATTCCTGGACGTGCCTTTTTGTTGACAGTTAATTGGCAAGATAAGGACGCCAACATATCATTCCTCTAGGTCAAATTACTCAAAGTCTAATGAACCGAAACAGTGGTACTAGAACAAGTTTCTATTATTATTACCGAATTACCGTGGTACTAGAACATTACCGAAACAGTGGTACTAGAACAAGTTTCTACCTCAAATTACTTAAGTTCTGATGAATTATATCAAGTCATACTATATTAAATTAATGGCAATTAAATTATTTATATAGCGGTACCAAAACAATCATTATAAGTTAGAAATTAATTCCTGGACGTGCCTATTTTTTAACAGTTTATTGGCAAGATAAGGTTCCAACATTCCATTTCTCTACCTCAAATTATTCAAAGTGTAATACATTTATAGTAAAATATTACATATCAAATTAAAGGCAATTAAATTGCCGATACAGTGGTACTAAAATATTTATTGTAAGTCAAAAATTGATTCTCAGGTGGGTAGTTTTGTTTCTTGGGTTAGTTTTGCATTTGCCATGTTTCTACCTTAAATTACTTAGAGCCTGATAAATTTATATCAAGGCATAATATATCAAATTAATGGCAATTAAATTATCTATACAACAGTACTAAAACATTTATTATAAGGCGACAATTAATTCTCAGGTGGGTTGTTTTATTTTGTGGGTTAGTTTCTTATTTGCCATGTTTCTACCTAAAATTACTTACAGTCATTGTTTTTAAATGGTCACTTTTTGAAGTGCATTCATGCTTTTACTGAAAGAAGCAGCGTTTTCTAATCAATCATTTCATATATGGAACCTTTTTGTGGGTTCCATACTTTCTAACCAGTTTTTTCTACACCAAATTTGAGTTTTTTTTAATGATTTTTGGATTTTTCCCCTCCATATCATTTTCATACTATTTTTGCCATTCCTTTAGTACATCATGGAGAGCTGTAAGTGCACCAACAAAAGACACTTTTAATGGGAGAAATGATACTGATATTTCATATAACTATTGAATCCTGAAATTTTAACCCTATTTTATAATTTTTTCAGCTTAACACACAAGTTATTGAATAAACAAACAATATTTTGTCCAAGCAACGATTACTTATGAAAATCTCAATTTACCCCCGTATAAAATACTAAACCCTTTAGCAGTTGTGCGCTGGCGTTTGATTGGGTTGAAATCCGCCATGTTGTTTTTACAAGGGTCGATCACAAATTAACAAACAGATATTTAACGGTGAAATTTTAACGCAAGCAATTTATTTGTTTTAAGCTTATTTTATTTATTTTGGACACATAATACAAAATACTAATTCCCCTCCATATTCATATATATGCCCAAATCGCCTTTAGAGTGTTGTTCTTGCGAGGATAAGTTATAAAATATAATTAAATGACATTTCAATTCTATATAACGTCTTTTTAATTATAACGAAGCAATAAAACCCAAAAAAATCCTTCCCCAATTCCATCATTAAATCGGGCGATCTGCCCTTAATAAAAAAAAAGTCAATCATGAAAATCTCCCATTTGTTCCCAGCCGTACAAAATCAAAAGGGCATCAGGATAGGCGTCAGCGGTTTTAAAATATACATCATACATAACGGGGTTAAACTTTTTGGTGTGTCGCTTTTGAAACTCGAATTCTCTGTGGATCGCAGTTAAAATTGCCTGTGGGACTCCCTTTTCCTATTTTGTGCGGTAAGTCGGAACAGGGATTTACTCGGACCCTGATATGTATTATAATTAACCCCTTTGTTTTACCCTAAAAGGGTTATTTTTTCTTGTTCAATAAATTTATTGTAAATTTTTTTATGGAGAATCATGTCAAAGTTCATTCAAATTAGTTTAGAAAATATATATAGAGTATTTTTTTCGAAAGTTCATGCAATGCCAGGGTTGATTTCTTTTTTCAATTTTGAACTGAAATATTTGGTGTTTTGATAAGGCTTAATAACAAAAGAACATATTAAACGATGAGAGATGAAAATATATTTTATACTTATTTTTATTTTATCTACGTCAATGAAAACAACGAAAATTGCAGCAGTATTAAACGATTCGTACGTTTGTAAACTGTAATATGTCATTTTCTGCCCTGAAGATGGCCGAAACATCGTCATTTCTTCTAGAATAAAATGAGCTTTTATTTGAGCCTCGGTCACTAAAAACATTAAGCTTTTACTCGTACGTATAACTTAATTGGATACGATAAGCATTTCTTTATTTTGAAACTTAAAATGTAATTGAATTCCTCCAGATCGATACTCCTCACAGGTACAATTAAAATTTCAATTAAAGTTGTAAGGGACAATCGAGTCGAACCGGTAACAAGAGGGTAAATATCTCAGATAGAGGAACACCGGGGCAACACAATAATGAATCTCGAGTTTATTCGAAAATAGGTTGGAACATCTTTAATCTAAGCATGTAAATCCGAGAAGTTTCACGCTAAGTTTTGTAGATTTATTTGAACTGGAATTAATTCGGTTTAAAGTTTTTGAGTAAGACTTGACAAAAGATTAAATGCATCTCGTTTCTTATTGGATCTACAGTATCTATCAAATAATGCTTATTTTATTACTGTAGACTATGTAGTTCAAAAGTTATCATTCAAAAAACTTACGTCAATAATTGTCAATCTTGTGTAAAACAACAAGAACTTTCAGAGAATGTCCAATGAATATTTCTGGAATGTAGACAAATATGAGAACGTTTAAAAAAGATTTTAAATTTTCGGTTCGAAGGACCAAAGATTTTTATTTTTTTAAATTTTAACTGCGGCTCAAAGGACCAAAAATTATTTACTTTCTTTTGATTGAACTAAACCAAAAAAATTATTTTCTTTTGTAAAACTAATCATTGGAAAATTAAAATTGAGGAAGAAGTTGCATAAATCAATTAATAATTTCGGAAAACTAACATTCATCAAAAATTATTTCAAAGATCACGTTGTACTTAACATAAACCCCAGAACCAAGTTTAATTTTGGCTCGAAGGACCAAAAATTCAATTTTTAATCAAATGTGAAAACAAAAGTTAGAAATTTTAAATTGCAAGGACCACAAATTTGAATATTTAATAAGCTAAAGACCAAATATTAAAAAAAGGAATTTTTTAATTGACATAAATCTCAAAATAAAAGTTCAATTCCGACTCAATGCCGATATTTAAATTTTCAAATAACATTTATCAGAATTCACTTTTCAGTTCCGGCTCTAAGGACCAAACGTTTAATGTCCAATTGACAGTGTCAGAGAGATTTATTTCCAAGCACTAAAAATTTATTATCTCAAAAACTACCAATGATAAAATTATGAAACAAATTGCGTTAGATTAAGAAGAGAGTATTCTACAAATGTTGCTTATGATGCAAACCAGTCCAGGCAAAAGTTTTTCCAGTTATCTCCCTCCTAGTCGAGTTTACAGTCCAAGGGACGTTTATCTTCAACGGACCTACACCCACTAAAAATTAATTATCTCAAAAACCACCAAAGATACAATTATTAAACAAATTGCGTTAGATTAAGAAGGGAGCGTTCTACAAATGTTGTTTTTGATGCAAGACAGTACAGGCAAAACATACAGTTATCTCCCTCCTAGTCGAGTTGACAATCTAAGGGACGTTTATCTCCTACTAAAAATTAATTATTTTAAAAACCACCAAAGATAAAATTATTAAACAAATTGCGTTAGACTAAGAGTGTTCTACAAATGTTGCTTATGATGCAAACCAGTCCAGGCAAAAGTTTTTCCAGTTATCTCCCTCCTAGTCGAGTTTACAGTCCAAGGGACGTTTATCTTCAACGAACCTACACCCACTAAAAATTAATTATCTCAAAAACCACCAAAGATAAAATTATGAAACAAATTGCGTTAGATTAAGATGAGAGTGTGTATGTTGCTTATGATGCAAGGCAGTTTAGGCAAAATTTTTCCAGTTGTCTCGCTCCTAGTCGAATTGACAGTCTAAGGGACATTTATCTTCAACGAGCCTACTCCCACTAAAAATTAATTGTCTCAAAAACCACCAACGATTAAATTATGAAACAATATGCCTCAGATTAAGAAGAAAAAGTTCTACAAATGTTGCTTATGATGCAAGGCAGTCTAGGCAAAACTATTCCAGTTATCTCACTCCTAGTCGAGTTGACAGTCTAAGGGACATGTATCTCCAACGAGCTTACTCCCACTAAAAATTAATTATCTCAAAAACCAGCAAAGATAAAATTATGAAACGAAATGCGTTAGATTAAGAAGAGAGCGTTCTACAAATATTTCTTATGATGCAAGGCAGTCCAGGCAAAACTTTTCCAGTTGTCTCGCTCCTAGTCGAGTTGACAGTCTAAGGGACATGTATCTCCAACGAGCTTACTCCGACTAAAAATTAATTATCTCAAAAACCACCAAAGATAATATTATGAAACAAATTTCGTTAGATTAAGAAGAGAGGATTCTACAAATGTTGGTTGTGATTTAAGGCAGTTCAGGCAAAACTTTCCCAGTTATCTCGCTCCTAGTCGAATTGACATTTATCTCCAACGAGCCTACTCTCACTAAAAATTAATTAATTAACTCAAAAATCACCAAAGATAAAATTATGAAACAAATTGCGTTAGAATATGGTTTATAGTGCAAAGCATTGCGAGTAAAATTTTTCGATCTCCCAGTTCCCAGTTTAGTTGACGATGTCTCAAAAACGCTTACAACTTAAATTTCATTCATACTAACATTTCCATTCTAAATTCATAAGTTATTTTACAAATGCTATTATTCCTGCTCGAAGGACCAAAAAAATTCAATAGAGAATCGTTCTTTGTCTTAGGCATTGTTATTGACATGTCTGTCTTTGTGACACGTCAAAAAGTGGTTAAATAACTGTAAGAAATTAATTATTTTACAACATAACTTGGTAGAGAAAAACATACTTATACTAATAATAACGTGTAAAACAAAGAAAGCTATATCTGACTTAAAATATGTTCCCATAGGATAACAATCGTTATGCAGATGCTATACTACTTATATGTAAATGTTAAACTTGAGGGTGGGCCAAATGCAAATAAAATGATAATTGTTCGGGTCTTATCTGGTTTGTTAATGCAAAACACCCATTGAGCCCATCGGGTGATCTTTATATCAAAGAGACATAAAAATGTAAATGGGATCCGTCTAGTCCGCACCTGTTTGTACCTCGGACCGCTTTTTTCGTTTTGAGCATGTTTAAACATTAATTCCAAATTTGGACAGGACGACAATCCGGTAGCGGTACAGGCGAAGCCCCATTGTTTTGTTTTCTTGCCAACACGAGAGGATATTTTTCAGCGACAAATCATTTACATTTTATTCTCTTTACGGCGGGAATTTATTGATTTTAGGAGGTTTAATGGGTTATTTGTTAATAATTTAATAAGCGCACACAAGCATTTTCGATTAAAACCCTTTTAGAGGGCTTTTAACGTTTAAACCAAATTGAAAATGTCGCTTTTCAGTGCCGGACACCAGCCAGCCCCACAATGGACCGATAATTTCGGGAAAAAAAAACGCTCGACAAGTGAAAGAAAACCCGATCGGAAATGAAAAGTGAATTATTCATGCCCAAATTGATGCCCAATTGGGCATGTCGGTAGACTCGACGCGACGCCTCGCCCATTTCCTTTTTCAATTTTTCCGAAATAATTGAATAAAACGCTCCCGAACGCTCTGTCTGTCGCGCGATATCCCAATTTATCTGACTAGTCATCTGTGAAACTATTATTGTTTGTATACGGCTTTTTATTCGTCTTTTTATCCAGGTGTTTGGTAATTATGAATTACGTTGAGCCCATACCAAAGACCCTTTAAACGGTACGGAAATAAACATAAATAAGAATCGCCTTGCAGGGTCGAAAGTTACTTCCAAGAGTTTCAACTTTTCCGCGTCTCAATCAATTCAATTTTTAAAATCTACGTCGTTTCAACTTTCAAACTTGCCAATGAGCGCCATCTTGAAAAAAAATACATAGAACTGTAATTATATTTGTGCGCAAAGATTGCTGTCTTCTGAGCGTTTGTAATTCGATTCCAAGCATTGTTCTTTGATTTTTCTGCGGTTTTTACCATCGTAATCCGCTTAAAA
This sequence comes from Anthonomus grandis grandis, assembly GCF_022605725.1. Taxonomy (NCBI): domain Eukaryota; kingdom Metazoa; phylum Arthropoda; class Insecta; order Coleoptera; family Curculionidae; genus Anthonomus; species Anthonomus grandis. The sequence continues at coordinate 14,071,806 of NC_065562.1, forward strand.
AAATACACATATTTGCTTATTTGACCAACCCTATAGCTACTATAGCAAATAAATTACGTATATAGCATGTTTATGAAGAAAAGATTATTTTGAAAATTTAGAGTTGCTAATAGAAATATTTTTTTAATTTTTTTCTAACGTGAAAATGAAGCGAGTTATTAAAGATTTTAGGTCCCATTTAATTTGCATGTCGCTCAACTGTTGCTCACTTTTTTTATAATTAAAATTTTAATACCTTTGTTATTTTTCAGCTTAGAGCCTTGAAGTATTAAATAAGTTTTAATAAGAATTAATTTTATCTATTATTTACGCAAGTCATATACAGGGTGTTTCAATAAAAAATCACTTACTTGCCCTTAACTCGAGATGTACCCCATCGATTTTCCTGCGGTTTCCACCATCGTAATCAGCTTAAAAAGATACACCTTTCTGTTATTTTGATTAATCTTGTAGCTGCAATATAAAAAAAGTTACGTATACAAGTTGTTTTGAAAATATTCAGTTATTAATAGAAGGTGTGTGGAATTTTGAACAAAAAAAGCCTTTTATAATTTTTTTTCCAGTAAGCAAATTAAGCGAGTTATTAAAGGTTTTCGGTTCCATTTAAATTGCACGTCTCTTGTCTCTCACTCTCTTTATAATTAAAACCTTATTAACTTTGTTATTTTTGAATTTAGAGCCATCAATTGAGCGTATATGTCCCAATAAAAAAAATCACTCATTTGCCCATATCTCGAGAACAACACCACCGATTTTCCTACGGTTTTCATCACAGTAACCAGGCTTAAAAAATACACAAATTTGCTTATTTAGCCAACCATTAATGGAAAGAGCATAAAATTCTAAGCCAAAAAATATTTTATCATTTTTTTCTAACATGAAAATTAAGCGAGTTATTAAGGGTTTTAGGTCCCATTTGAATTGCACGTCGCTCAACTGTCGCTCACTCCTTTTATATTTGAAACCCCAATAACTTTGTTATTTTTCATATTAGAGCCATATGGTATTAAGCAACTTTTAGTTAGAATTTAATTCCTTGTCGATTGAGCATATAATATACAGGGTGTCCCTATAGCAAAAGCACTTTTTTGCCCCTATTTCGAGGACTACACCACCGATTTTCATGTGGCTTTTACAATTGTAATCAGCTTAAAAAAATACACCATTTTGCTATTTTGAATAATCTTGTAGCTGCAATATCAACAAAATTACGCATACAAGGTATTTATGAATTTTTTTTTGAACATTTTCAGTTTCTAATGCAAAGGGTTAAAGTTCTGAGCAAAAAATGTCTATCATTATTTCCTAACGTGAACATTAAACGAGTTAATAAAAGTTTTAGCTTCCATTTGAAATATACGTACCTCAATTGTCGCTCACTCTTTTTATATTAAAAACCTTAATAACTTTATTATTTTTGCGTTTAGAGTCATAGAGTTATAAACGAGCTTTATTAAAAATGTAAATATCTATGGATTGAGCATACAAAAAAACCATTTATTTGCCCATATCTCGAGAACTAGACCATGGATTTCCGTGCAGTTTTCACCATTAAAATGAGCTTAAAAAAATACGAAATTTTGCTAATTTAACCAACCCTGTAGCTGCAATGCCAAAAGAGTTACAGCATGTTAAAAAAAAGCTTCACTGTTTCGGTCAGTCACTCACTCATTGTTAAAACCATAAATAGTTTCGTTATTTTTCATTCTAAGCTTTTTTATTTTATATTTCGACGTTTCGACTTTTACAAAGTCATTTTTAGGATACTAAATTATAGGAAAAAAGGGGCGGAAAAATCTGTAATTGAGTGTCCTGAGGATGGTGGATTTTTTATATAGTTCAAAACGTCGACAAATACTAAATTAAAGAAGCTTTAGTATTATTGGACCCCTATCGCAACAATCTTCTTTCTTGTTCAATCAAGGATTCATATCACAACTGGCTAAAATAATATAAATCATTTATAAAATCTATGGCTGAACTATCTGGATTTACGAAATAACCAAGAATTTATAAGTCAAGTTGCTGGATCAATAAAACAATGATACAATATCTGTTCAGCCTGATTAGCTGATTAAGTGCCTGAAATACTGCATCGAATTATGAAATAATCAATAATTTAATTTTTCATCATTGATTACTTCATACATTGATAAAAAAAAATCAATAAATAACAAATTATGGCTAATCAAAAATTTATAACTTAAGTGACTAAATTCATAAAACATAAATAATAATAACTGCCTGGACTATTAAAATTGAATTTATGGTTCTAATTGCTTGAATCAATGAAAAAATCTATGACTCAACTGCCTGGATTTACGACGTAATCAAGAATTATTTGTAACTTAAATGGCTGGATCGATAAAACAATAATAAATAATGCCCGTCAACTGCCTGGAATAATACAATAATAAATTAGTTGCTCTATTAACAAATTGACATCAAAGAAAAAAATGTTTGGCTGAACTGCCTGGAATTGATGAAAAAAATCTGCCTAGAATAATAAAATAGCGAACTTTGGCTCTACTACCCAATAATTTAAGATCAATGAACAAATCTAGGAATAAAACAAATCTAGAATTTTAAAGTAATCAATCATTTATAGCTGGCTTGATTAAGAAATAAATTAATAATAAAATCATGGTTAATCAACAATATGTACTTAAATGGCTGAATCAATCATACAATAATAATCATAACTGCCTGGTGGAATAAGAAAATACTGAATTTATAATTTTATCATCTATAATGTATTATAACTGCATGGAATCAATCAAACAAATCTATGACTCAACTGCCTGGAATTTGGATGTAATCAAGAATTTACAACTGAAGTAGCTGAACTAATAAAACAATATGAAACACCACCGCCATTTAATTGCCTATGTTATGAAATAACAAATTTAGGGCTCTACCGTCCAACTGAGTAAAATTAAAGAAACAAATGTATGGCTCTACTGCCTAAAATCAACGAAAAATATCTACGGCTCAACTGCATGGAATCAATGAAAAAAATCTATGGCTCAACTGCCTGGAATAATAAAACAACGAATTTATGGCCCTACTGTCCAACAATTTGAAACCAATGAAAAGAAATATAAGGCTCTATCTAGAATTACGAAGTAATCAAGAATTTTTAGTTCAAGTAGCTGGATCAATAAAATAATGAAGTTAAGCTTTACTACCCAACTGCCTGGACTTCAATAATTTATAATTTAATAAATCAATAATTTATAGTTTAATTGACCAGGAATTACGAAGAATTTATTGCTCGAATGGTTAAATAAACTTAACTATAATAAAATTATAATCAAAAGAATTTATAAGTTAAGTGGCTGGATCAATAAATACCCATTTAAGAGAAATAAAAAAAAATATATGGCTTAATTGTCTGTAAAAGTGAATGGATGAATTTATGGCTCTACTATCTAATTATTTAAAATTAATAAAGACAAATCTATAGTTCTGCCCGGAATTACGAAGTAATCAAGAACTTTTAGACCCAGTAGCTAGCTAGCTATTAGAAAGTAATTAATAGTTTATACCTTAATTGACCGGATTAATAAATAAAAAATATCAGTTTAATACAACTGCTTGGACTTACGAAGAATTTATTGCTGAAATCGCTGAATCGATAAAACAATAATAAAATTATGTTCAACTGCCTGGAATTAATAAAAAACATCTAGTGCTCAATTGCTTTGAATAATGAAGTTATCAATAATTTATAGCTGAGCTGACTGGATGAATAAATAAATTAATAATAAATGTATGGATAATAAACAATTTATAATTTAAGTGGCTGGATCAATACAACAATTATTATAAATACAACTTTATGGAAAATAATAAATTTATGGCTGTATCATCCAAATGAGTGGCGTTAAATAAAAAAATCTATGGCTCAACTGCCTGAAATTAGTGAAAAATATCTATGACTAAACTGCCCGAAATCAACAAAAAAAAACTATGGCTAAACTGCCTGGAATAATAAAATAACCAATTTATGGTTCTACTACCCAACTATTTGAAATCGATGAAATAAAGTTATGGCTCCGCCTAGAACTACGAAGTAATGAAGAATTTTTAGTCCAAGTGGATTAATAAAATATTGAAGTTATGGCGTTAATACCCAACTGCCTGGAATTACAAAGTAATTAATAAACTATAGGACAAGTGCCTGCAATTACCAAGAGTTTATTGCTCAAATGCTTGAATCAATAAAATAATAACAAAATCATAGTCAATTTTTCATTATTTTATTGTCTAGAACCAATAAAAGATCTGTGGATCTGTCTAGAATTACAAGGTAATCAAGAATTTTGAGTCCAAGTGGCTGAATTTATAAAATAATGAAGTTATTTACTACTCAACTGCCTGGAAGTACGAAAAATTTATTGTTTAAGTGGCTGAATCAATAAAAAAAATAACAAAATTGTATTGAATTTATTATTGCCTGAAATCAGTAAAAGAAATCCAGTGCTCAACTGCCTCGAACTCTGAATCATAACCTATGGCTCAACTGCCTGAAATTACGATGTAATCAAGAATTTATAAGTCAAGTGACGTATAGAATACCCAACATCTTTTTTATTTTATTTTTTAATTAGGAAACTACTGAAATACCCATAAAATTAAATTTTGGGCTCTCTAAATTAATTTTTAGGTGTTAAAACTACATAAGTAAATGTAATTATAAAATAATAATGAAAAATGGTTATATAAATACAACGAACAAAGTTTAGAGTAGACTATCTACTCTTGGCTTATTAGTTTGATGCTAAATTTTTCATAGATTTGCACTATTACTCAATAATTCATATTATATAGATTTAAAAGAAAAAATATTCATATTAAGAACAAAAATACGTATAATACATATGGAAAAAGAGCAGCAGAGATCTCATTATATGTACTAAAACTACAGGGTGTTCACACGAAGCAGCAGGTACAATAATTATTGCAATTATATTAACAATAAGTAAATTTTTGTAGAAGGAAATTAGAAGCCCTAAGTCTTTCGGGAAAGCGAATAGTGCGATCAGGTGTATAAAGGTGTTCTCCGAACACAATTTTATCCTTTATATGACTTGGCTTACCTGAATAACCTGATTAACCCTTTAACCTAATAAGCGGGTGAATAAATAGTAAGTTTTGCAACCTGTACCCGTTTGTAACCAATTAAGTTCTCTTATATTAAGAGATATTTTGTCGTTAATTTGCAGCATAAATTTTCTATTTTTTGTAATCGATTGCAATTATTAAAGCTTAGATAAGAAATTACAATACGAAAGATGCGACAAAAATATTCAAAGTAATTTTCTCATTTTTATGGTAATTTTTTTTAAATTTGAATAGAGCAGTTTTAAGTTTGCTTAGCGTCTTTTTATAATTTGATTAACTTGTGCAAATGGTCCAATATGGTTCAGTGTTGATAAGTTTTTTAATGGCATCATTTTATCCAGTTAAAATTAGGTTTTTTTTTTTAATAAATGAGAATCGTATTGCTTAAAGTTATGCATTTTTTTGGTATATGTTATACAATATTCAATTGATTATAATAATGAGGTCTACGCATGGAATATGTGGTTAGAGTTATTAAATTGAATGTCTCTCAGAGTGACAACATGAACTAAATTTCATCTCGAAAAAAAACTGAGTCTCAAAACTCAATTTAAACTTCCTAAAAACCAACATCTAACATATAAACCTGGTTTAACACTTTTCGTGCCATAAGTGAGATTTATTTCCAGCAGTTCATTCCCTTCCTTTCCCCCTGTTGAGCTACGGGCATAAAATCGAAATAAGTTTATTCCTGAAGATTCCCGAGCGGATTCAAACCGATTCCGCCGGAGAGATCTCCACGACCGACAAGTGGAGGAACGTGTTTAAAGTTCTTTCGCTCTCCCTACGTGCTCGAATGTAAATATTTCCAACATGCCAACGAGTTATCTTCTAAAGTTTCACCGAGAGACGAGAGTTTCCAGAGCGGTATGGGGGGAGGGGCGAAAAGATTACCAAGTAATTCAAGAATTTAAAGGGATGTCGTGTATAAAAGGGATTTTGAACTACGATCGGGCGACGCCATCAGACGAGTGGTTTTTTCAAGTTCGACGGGTGTAACCTTGGATTAAGGACCGCCGGGGATGTTTTTGATGACATTTACCACCCCAATCGCAAATTGAGATCGATGAACGAGTAGCTTTATAGAGAATTTTGACGTAAAAAATATATTCTAGGAAATTAAAAGAACGAGGGAAAAACTTAAAGTGAACTCAAAATCCAGTCATATTCTTGGTGACAACTTTTATATTTCTTTTGTTTTTATGTTTATAATTAATTAACTATTTCTTTCTTTTTCAGGCATGTGCACGTAAAAAAGAGCCGGTAAGTGTTCATTTTTCTGCCAATAAAATAGTGGGCCGGCCTCGCCTCACAACCTGTAACTGAAGCCATTAATCACGATTAGGCAACATCTATTTCGTTTACGTATATTAGATGAAGCCAACCGGAATCCGGTAGTGTAAATTGATGGATTAAACTTCAAATCGCTTAGGCAAAATGGATAATTTCGAAACGAAATGGGAAACTGGGATATGTTCAGTATGACGTGATTAATCGGGAGCGGTTTACAGGAAATGGGTTTGTTGCGACAAAAAAATACGTATTTGGTATAATCCAAGTGAATTCCGTTTTTGGGCTTAATGTCCGTGCTAAATCCGCAATAGAGTAGTAGACATTGATCATGTAGGACTACAACTTTGACGGTTATAACAATCATGTATATGAAGCATATATCGCCAAAAAAACGCTAATTTCATAGGTTATGTAGATCAAAAGTTATCGTCCCAAGACTCAGATTGAGGTGGATTAGGTGAGCACAACTTCAAACCCGAATATCTCAGAAACAAATGATCTTACAAAAATAATGTAAAGGTTTTTTTTTGGTCATTAATAATGGTATTATTATTCAGGTTGCCAGGTTCTGTATATACAGGGTGTTCCTTAAAGACGTGCTAATATTGCTAATATTAAGCACGTTATTATACAATAAGGTGGTGATTCCTGGACCCATTTTAAGAAAAAAAGATCCCCTGAACATATGTCCTAAACGTCTTAACTTTTTAGATACAGGGTGTTAAAGTTTAAAAAAAAAATCAGTTTTTTAATAATAACCTCAACAATATTGTAGACATTTTTATGAAATTTGGTACATGTATTCTACGCATCAAGACGCATTAAGCGGCGTCCCTATAAGTCTTCTATTGAATATTTTTAGTAAAAAAAATACTACGCTACTACTTTTTCTTAAAATAAAAATTATTTTATTCATACTTCTTGCAATAAATCTGATTCCTTAATTTGCTTGCAATCGACGAACAAAAATTTTCACACTGCATCAGATTTGTAGGGAAGTAAAATTGTTTTTATTTTTTTAAGCAAAAACCATGCGTCGGACGAAAAAAAACCAGGAGTTCAGATTTGCTAAAAAGTAAATGAGGATTTAAAAAATACTTTTTATCTTAAGAAAAAACAGTGGCGTAGTATTTTTTTCACTCAAAATATTCAATAAAAGACTTGTAGGGACGCCACTCGCAAAGAAAATATTTTCTTTTGCACATCAAAAAATGCGTCTTAATGCATAGAATACATGTACCAAATTTTTGTAACACCCTGTATCTCAAAAGTTAAGACGTTTAGGACGTATGTTTATAGCAATTTTTATTATTATAAAATATTATTTATAATAGTATTTTTCTATTGCAGTTTATCCAGTTACGTATGGAAACACTCATTTTATAATAATTCATCGCTTATTCTTAAACTGCTTCGAGGATATATGTCTTAGGAGATTTAAATCCTCGACTTTTTTGCAGGTTTTTCGGACATATCCCTGTCTCAGTTCTTTAATATCCTCGGTATCATTCTAAAATTGTATTTTTCTATTGCAATTTATCCAATTACGTATGAAAACACTCTTTTTATAATAATTCCTCATCTATTCTTAATCTGTTTAATTTTTTTTTGAGCAAATAGATTAATTTGGTCTATTTTATAATATTTACAGGTATTAAATATTAAGGGTGTAACCCTAAAGTAATGTGTGTGCACTACTACGGTGTTGCATTGCTAGTATTTCTGTCTATTTTGTATTTATAACTTGCAACATTTATTGACAATTTAAATATTGTCTTGTCAGTTTATGCCCAGCCCACTGCGGCAAATTTATTATTTATTCAAAAATTCAGGTATTTAAAAAGAAAAAATATTACAAGATTTAAAAAATGCAAAAACCAAATATGGCGCTTATAAGAAAAAACAAAGTTGATGGTTGGCAAAAGACGAACCGTTATATTAAAAATCTAAAAACACCGTCATGTACCACGAAAAAAGTGGCAATGCAAATGTGCAAATTATTTTAAGATCGGATAAGAAGTAAGCTCAGAAAAAAATTAATTCGATTTTTCAAAATTTCGTATTTTTTTCGAATATCTTTGGAACCATTCGGAATTTTTAATTTTTTTAAACGGCATATTGTGAAGCTCAAAAATTCTCAACTTTGTCCCAATTTAACCATCTTCGCATTTTTTATAGATTCCGCGAACCCCATGTTGAGGATCATATTTCAAGCATTATTTTCCTGTTATATTGTAGTAGAGAAAGAGAAACTTGCGTTGTAGATAATGTTGAAGATAAAGATAACAGTTAACTCGAAAAAGTCCTTTTTGTCGGGACATTCGTTATTTTCCAACTTCTAAAACGTCATTTGTTTTGTCAATTTTAACTAAACACGCTATCATACGCGAGAAAAATGCTTATTTTCACAACTTATCTAAAACTTCTGGAAGGTCCTTTTGGGATACAGTAAATAAGTTAAATATTATACAAAGTAAAAATGATTACAATATACCTGCCGCATTATCTGAAGCAAATGTACTCAATGACTTCTTTGCTTCTTCTAATAAATCGAACTACTTGCAAAGAAAAAATGTCCTTTTATCAAAATAACAAAGCTTTCAATTTCCCCAATTCAATAAATTTTAATCTTATGGATGAGACCACTTTAAAAGATATTATAGCATCAATTGGTACTAATTCAGTAGGTCACGATGGAGTAGCAATAAGAGATGTTGTTGCTTGTTTTCCATTTTGTAGCAAACCGCTACTCAATATTATTAATTTCTGTATCTTAGAAAATCATTTTCCAGACTTGTGGAAAAAGGCTATCATTAAACCATTTGCAAAAGTCTCAAACCCTAAAGAAGCTAAAGATCTACGCCCTATTAGTATTTTACAAGTTTTGTCTAAGGTTCTAGAGAGACACATGTATAATCAAATTTCTGCTTTTTCAAATTCCTATAAAATTATACCTGAATGTCAATCCGGGTTTAGGAAACATTTTAGTACATCTACTTGTCTTGTAAATCTTATGAATGATATCAGGCACTATGAAGAACAGAAACAGTCGTATGTTTGTTGGATTTTAGTAAGGCATTTGACACTGTAAATCATGATATGCTGCTAGCTAAATTAAATTTCTTTGGTTTCTCCAATACTTCTATTGCCTTGCTAAGATCCTACCTGACCGGCAGGTTTCAATGCGTGGAGATTGATTCTCATGCCTTATACTCAAAATCTGAATTAATTCCTGTTACCACTGGGGTACCTCAGGGATCTCTATTAGGCTCCTTATTATTCTCATACGTTGCTGATAGGAAAAATGTCATATCTTATTCAAAACTACAACAATACGCAGATGATTCTCAGATTTATACATCGTTCTCATTAAACTCCTTACAACACTCACAAACACAATTTAATTCCGACTTAAATAATTTACACATATATGCTAAGGCTCATAATTTGAAACTAAACCCTTCAAAATCGGGTCTCTTATTTCTAAGATCCAATAACATAGTACCAAATAACATAGAACATGTTTCTCAAGACTTTGTGGTTAAAATAGACAATACAGTAGTACCAGTGGGTACCGGTGGGTAATTTGGGTATTATTTTTGATAATACTTTGTCTTTTTCAGCCCACATAAACAAAAAAATTGCCACTGCTTATATGCGCTTAAAATATTTAAACAATCTAAAGCGTCACTTACCGAGTGAAACCAAGTACTTTTTGTGCAACTCTTTAATATTATCATTGTTTGATTATGGTGATGTTATCTACAATAATGCAATTACTTCGGCAGTCTCATCTTCTATTCAAAAAGTGCAAAATTCCTGTATGCGCTTCTCCTTTAATATTTGCTACAAAAGTCATATTACCCCATATCTTAATAATCATTTTATTCTTTCAATGTCAAATAGACGCAAATATCACATGTACTCTTTCATATACAGAATTTTAAAGTCGGAAAACCCACCATATTTAAGAAAACTTTTCAATGTGCATGAACACAACCATAATACCAGACGGTTTAATTTTTTTAGGGTTCCTCAGTATACAACAGCAGCTTTTCAAAAATCATTTAGTTACATTGCAGTTCATATGTGGAACAATTTGCCTCATTGTGTTAAAGATTATTCTATTTATAAGTATAAGAAGTACATAAGAAATATGCTTATGCAGTCGCAGTATGATGCTTAATAATTAAATATGTATTGAAATGAATGACAATAGAATTTTTTCCAGTCTCTTTTCATTCAGGTTGTATCATATTCATATAGCTGTACTGGGGCAAGTCTTCACGTACATTTTCGTTTCGCATTTAACAAGATATACCTGTATCATATTATTTATATTCATATGTATTGGATGTGTTTCCACTCCTGCGCTTCCCTGATTCAGTCGCTGCCTACCCCTGCCCTGTGTACATAAATATAAATAAATTGTATTTTTTTTATTAAAATTCATCTCTATCAAAATTTATCGAAGAAATATTCTTACGTAAGGTTTTTTTTTAGTTTTCTTGTTGTTTTGTTTCCTTTTTTGTTGCTTTTTCTTGAGAATGTATCACTTAAAAGTGCCTCTTGCAGAGGCACTTTTGAGAAACGGTTTTTATAATCGAGATGCATTCCTGTTTGCTAACTTCACTTACATCATAAGTACAACTGTTTTGTACTTTTTGATATTGGCAAATAAACGGTTTGAATTTAATTGAGCACTAAATTAAGCAACTTTTCTTTCAGTTACGTTTACATGAAACTCTTTTATTTATGAACGAAATTTTTCCCTCAAATGGTACAAATATCGTATTCAAGAAACTCTCGTTTACATCCCCACAATATGTTCACGAATATGTTTCCTCTAAATACACTTTCCCGTCCCTTACAAACGTACATTCTCGGAACGAAACAGCTCGGGGGTGCCACGAAATAAATCTTCCGCACCGGGGACTTATATAGGGTGTCGGAATGACAGAGGGTCCGCAATAACCGCTAAAAGTATTATATCATTTCCTCAGGTATAAGGTAAGCAGTTTATCCCGTGAGTAAATGATAAAAATAAATCTACCGGATCTTTTTTACGGCCTCCGTTGTTCTCTTTTTATTTCCTTCGAAATTCATAAAAAAATTGAAATAAATTCGGCAAGACTTTATATTGGATTACGCCGTAACAATACGGAACGGCTTGTCTAAACTAAAATGGCCGCTTTACATTGTGGTTATTGAAGCTCAGTCATCTGGATATTGTTCTGGATAGACGACGCTATTGTACTCGAAGTTATGGATAATATTTCGAGGGGCTTATAAAAATAGTCCTAGATACGGCTTTGTCAGGGTTTATTGAGGTGTTTTGCTTACTAAGGGCAGGTTTTATGAATGCCCACATAAAATTGAAAAACCCCTTATTCCTATAGCAACGAAATAATAAAGAAATAACCGAGAGCACTTGCATCTAAGTGCACCCTCAAAGTCGATCCAGTTTCAAAGAAAAGCTCGTTAAACCCGCCCGATCCCGATATAAACGAACGAACGAACGTAGTTTTCGAAGATCATTCAGGTGGTGTTTTTGTTCGGTTTAGAGCGTCCTTTATCCGTGAATCAATACGTGAGTCCGGGCTATTGATAGAGCTGATATAAATAGAGCAGTGCGAGAGCGCTTTTCAGTGTTACATGCGAAACTTGACGGGTCGGCGAGCTCTGTTCAAGAGCCACATAATAGTACAGAACATAATAAATTTATGTGAAATTTTCTGAACGTCTTACCGCTATTGTATTTTATGTATTTGTATCTCATATATATTTCTTAAATGAATCATATTCATTGGCATTTACGGCAGAACTCAGGAGGGTAATTTTTGGACTTTCAGTGATGATATCTCAAAGATTCTTATAGATGAAAGACGCTTAGGAGCTATTTGGTAGAGCTTAATCTGATCTGCAAGTTTCTTCTCTTTTCTCGTCCAATTTGACCAATTGCTAAGGGAGATATTTGTGTATTCATCTTCAGTACACCCATGAAGAGCAATTTATTGCATATGCAGGGTGTCCCCGTTTAACTGGTTAAAAATGCTAAAGTATATACAGGAACCATACAAAAGTAGTTCAAGGTACGACATTAATGGTCAAAAGTGCGTCGTTTCCAAAATGCAGGATGTTGAAATTTAAAAAGAAAATAGAATATTTCCCTCTGTATTAAATGATTTTAATGACATTTTTAGGTTTTGAATGAAAGGTAGTGAGGCCATTTTTTAAGGAATTGCAGGTGATTTTACTGCTCTAGGGAAGGTCTTAAGGCACATTTTTTTGAAAAAAAGGATACGCCCCTGTTTTTTTTTTAAACTTAATTTTTAAAAAAATATCCTATTCATTAATAACAAAAAAAAATTCTTGAATTTATGTACTCCGATGCATCATTTTCGTGTAAAAAAATAAAATCCATACAAGGGTCCTTTACTTAAAAAAAAAGCTTAAAAATTATTGGAACATTTTGAAAAGAATTACAGATAACAAAGTCCAATTATTTCTTAACAATTTCATATTTAAGCGATTTTGTCATTCAAGGTGCAGAAGTCACCAAATTTGAGCATTTTAGAGCCAAATTGTTATTTTATGAATTTTATTACTTTAAAAAAAAATATATTTTTATAAGGTTTTCACGCAAAAATAGTAGGATTTCTGAAGATAAATTTGATAGTAGAAGCGCCACTCTGAATTGAAAAATTGGATAGTTAGAGCATTTTTGGTTTGGCCATATAATTTTTTTAATCAATTTTTCACTTTTATTAAAAATATTTCTATGAACTAGGTGGAATGTTATTAAAAGAATTATACATAAAAAAGTCTAATTATTTTTGAACAATTTGATATACATATAAACATTTTTGTACCTTAAAAACTTGTTGAGTTAAAGGCAATTTTGTCATCCAAGGTCCAAAAAACACCAAATTTTAAAACCAAGTTGTAATTTTATGATTTTAATTTTTTTAACAGGCATTTTTGGTCAGAACTTAGGAACCACTAGAAATATTTTCATAATTAGTTCACGACAAAATAGTGGAATTCCTGGTGATAAATTTTAGTGTAAAAACGTCACTCTGATTCACTCTTCAAGATTCGAATAGAAAGGGCATTTTTGGTTATACAATTTTTTTACCACTTTCTCAATATTGTCGCAAATATTTTTATGAAATAATTGGAATATTTTTAAAAGATTAACACATAAAAAAGTCCAATTATTTTCGAACAATTTCATGTATAAACATTTTTCGTACCTCAAAAACATGTTAAATTAAAGGCAATTTTGTTATCCAAGGTACAAAAAACCACCAAATTTTAAAACCAAGTTGTAATTTTAAAATTAACAAACATTTTTGGTCGGAACTTGGGATCCACTGAAAATAGTTTCATAACTAATTCACGACAAAATAGTGGAATTCCTGAGGATGAATGTGAGTGTAAAAACATCACTTTAATTTTAAAATTTGAATAGAAACGGCGTTTTTGGTTGGACCAAAATTGGTTTTTTGCTCATTTTTTCACCAATTGCTCAATGCTATTGCAAATATTGTTATGAAATCATTGGAATATTTTTAAAAGAACACATAAAAAAGTAAAATTATTTTCATATATAAACATTTTTTATACCTCAAATGCCTTTTAATGCCTCTTTTTGAGTTATAGGCGATTTTGTCAACCAAGGTACAAAAGCCATCAAATTTGAAGGTTTAAAACCAAATTGTAATTTTATGATTTTGATTTTTTAACGAACACTTTTTTCCATAACTTGAGAACTACTGGAAATATTTTCATAATTTTTCCACAACAAAATAATGGGATTTCTGAGGATGAATTTGAGGGTGAAAAAACGATTTTGAGTTAATAAGCTTGTGCCATTTTGGTTGGAGCATTTTTATGACAATTAAAAAAAATTTAATTAAAATATTTTTTTTTTGGAAAAAAAAAATATTTTTAAGCGCATCTCCAATTGCGGAGAAAAGTTTGGTTTTAGCACGATGGCTGTCCAGCGCAATTCGCTTACGGTGTAAGAACTTTCCTAGACTAGAGCTACAACAAGAGATGGAGGTGTTCCACTCTATTGGACAGCAAGATGACCTGATTGGATATCTCTAGACTTTAAACCATTTTAACTATAATGAAGAAATCCACACTATCAAACAATTATTAGCAGTTAATAATGGCTATAATACTTTTTTTCCAAAATTCAATTTTTTCCATTTTTTACAAAAAACAATACGCAAACTTGAAACGAGAATAAAAAAACATTAATAAACCCAACAAATCTTCCTTTGGTTCTATTGCAGATGATAATAGTCAAATTATTCATATGTTTAAAAATAACAAGCACAGGGAATTAACTTATCTGGAGGAGCTGGAAATTGAAATGGAAATAAAACGAAATTGTGAATGCGTAAATTTAATCATCTACAAAAGTAATATCAATAACCCAATATATAAAGAAAATTTTATGATTATATTTTAATGCCTAAGATCTTTATAAATCCTGCAATTGATACGCCTATAACATTTCATATCAATGCCCCTTTATAAGTTCATTTCTTTTGCTAATCCTATTTACAAAAAAAATGTCATATGTGATAATAATTAAATTTACCGCCCTAATCTGGATTTTCTTCCGATACACTCAACATTTACTACCATTCTTTTTTTGGCTAATGAATGTAAACACTGCTAGCTATACATTTGCATCTTTCTATTCAGTGCGCGAAGTACGTTCAGGTTAATGTATGAGTTTTTTTTTAAATAAGAAGGCCATTTGTAGAACGTTTTCTCTATGTTCGTTAGTCATCTTTTAACCAGTAAGTAATTTTGTACTTTTTACATATGTGGAACCTTATGTACTCTGTAAAGAAATAAGCTAGAATTCTAATTTCTAATAATTTTAACCTGTTGACGTTTTTTGTAGTGGTAGCCTCAATATTTCTTACACTGAATATTCTCAGGCTAGTAAGTACGAAAAGTAAGTGAACTCCAAATGAGATGGATACGTTGCTAAAATATAAATACTCAAATCATTTAAAATAACATATGGCTACTCTATACATTTTTCCACGTTACAATTTACACAGAAATATTAAACACTTGCTTTTGAATCCTAACGAACAAATATGACAGATCCACCCCTAGTGAACTTTTTTCTTGCAGATAATTCTATGGTGTTTTACCGGTTAATACAAAGTATATTAATTTGCTCTTCTGACATCCAATGCTCAGTCACACAGAGCACATCTAGGTTTTTGTCAATAATAAATGACTAAGAAGAATTCCAAGCTACTCGTTGCTTTCTATTATCCAAATATGACTTTAAAAAATGTGTAAGAATCAAATATTTGTTTTTAATGATTCCAGGGAATAAAACCTTTAAATCATTATTCAAGCCCATCAGAAAATTATTTTTATCCGCTCATCAGACTTCTAAATCAGGTGGTCCGACCAGTTCCAGTGTGAAAATCACTGCTGTGATAAATATTTTATCACCTCCAACTAACAATTAAAACGCCCAATAAGATGATTGCTGCCTAAACGCGTGTGTTTCCCAATAAAAAACCGAAGCTAATACACTTAACGATAATAAAGTGAAACGCCTCCCTAGGGATTAAAATTTAATTAAAGGGGAGCCGTAGGCAAAAAGCGTGCAAGCTACAAAAACGGTATAATAAACATGTAAATAACCCTCCTCCTTGGCCTTTGCCCGCCGCTCGTAACTTACTTAAAACTTTATGCAAGTAAAAATAGGGGTGGAGGGAGGAAATTTCTAAAATGCAAACAGACCATTAGCGTCTCGCATTATAGTGAAATATTCTTATTTTCCCTTATCGCAATGCCTCGCCGGTAAAAATCCATTTTCCCAGGGAGTCTCGAGAGAAGCAGCGCAAATAAATTTTTACACCTGAAAAATACGAGCCTTATTATCCTTGGGGGACGCAATCGCGATTCCGAGCTTATTCCCCGAGCTACCAAGATAGAATTTTTAATTTTACTGCAAATCAATTTATTATTTATGCAGCAGCGGTAGCAGTAGCAACCATAAACTGAAATTCAGCAGGAATTCAAAGCTATTATTTAAAATTGGCCCTGCCCTAAGCTGACACTGTTTCAGGTAATTTAAGTAATGCGACCCTCGGCACAAGTTTCGTACTTAAAGTGTATAAAATCGGTCTAGCTTTCCAGCTAAGATCTTAAAACAATGTTGTTTCTAAGTCGATCCCTGAAACAACTTGGAATTCCGTTTCCAGAAAGTTAGCATAAAGTTACTGGTCGCACCTCAACTTATGGGCAAGATTAATTATTTAAATAATGAAGTTTCTGTTAGACTCAGAACATGCAAGCCTTTATTCAGGAAATTCGTTCTGAATATGGAATAAAGAATGATTTTTTGAATAGAAATTATTTTATGGGACCTTGAATAGAAATTATTTTAATCTGAACAAATATTTATTTCGTCGAGGTTTTCCCTGGTGTCTATCCCTGCAACAACTTGGGATTCCCTTTGCAGGAAGTTAGCATAAAGTTATTGAAGGCCCCTCAACTTTAGGGCAGGATTAATTATTTAATAAATTAAGTTTCAGTTATATAGTCAGCGCATGCAAGCCTTGATCAATGAAATTCGTATAGGACATTAACAGATCTTAAATGCCCATTGGAATTAAGAAATAGTCAATGAGTTTTTAGATAAAAATTCCTCACCGGGCCTCTTAAGTCGTATTTGATTCTCTGAACAAAGATCTCTAAACTTGTTTGCTGTCATCTGCAAAAGGTCCAAAAGTGAAACGCTTTATTTGTATTATCTTCAACATTCTGTATTCAGTATTAATGTTAAAAATTTGTATTTCAGGAACTTGCCATGGAAACTTTCGTCTTTCCAGATAAAATAGTTTTGTTGGTATTTTTATTGAAAACTAGAAAATTTAATAATAAGACTTTCTTTGATAGTTTCTCCACGATGAATATTCAGCATCAATTTTCTTTTTATTTGGTCAACTGTTCAAAATATTCAAATTTTTCAGCCAAAAATCAAAAAATCCTGATAACTTCTTTCCGTTTACTTTTTGGAAAAAATATGTAAAGTACTTGTATGTAAAGTACCCTAATTATTTTCGATACTTGCTGCCCTTTTCGGATAGGAGGTTTTTTGAGATTTTCTCTCACTCTATTTAAAGAACACTATTAGAAAATGAAACGATGACATAGAAAATAGGTGGAAAAATCAAATTCTCATTTATATATCCTTATCTCAATCTGAAGATTAAAAGAAGATGGGATTAAAACGATGTTTTTAGGGTATAATGAGACACATTACGGGAGAAAAACACTATTTCAAGGCGATCTAAACACTACTTAGAAAATAAAACAATGATATTGAAAATAGGTTGAAAAATCGAATTCTCATTTATATGTCCCGATCTTAGTCTAAAAATTAAAAGAGGATGGAAAGAAACTGATGCTATCCGGATATAATTAGACATATTAAGCTACGGTTTGTTAGAACAGTACGCGGCGCAAAACTCGCATTCTGCTGAACGCTGCGCACGACCGTGGAAATAAAGAGGAGCGTTTTGTTAAGTTCTGCTTAGGTAGGCGCACGACAGACAGCGTCGACTGTGTGCGCTGAAATCAACGAGTTTGATTTTAACGCAGTCGTTAAGTTAAGCTGAAAGTGGGCAGATAAAAAACATATTGAAAAATGGCAACCAAATTTTCTTTAGAGGAAGATGAAAAGTTGATTGATCTTCGAGAACATCCTCCATTGTACACTGTGAAGAGTAAAAGTTTTAAGGATAATGTTGTGAAAACTAATATATGGAAAGAAATTAGAGAAAAACGTCACAGGAAAGGCAAGGGCATATTTATTATTATAAAAAAATAACACGTTTTATGTATTGCACATATAATATTTTGACAATAATAATATTACTCGACACGAGACACCATATTGCCTTGCCATGGTACAGCCCCAATAGTATTAAAATAGATTTTAAAGTTATCTCTAACCTCAAATGCTTCATATGATGCTCTTTTTTTGATGTGATGCTCTATACTTTCTTCTGGAAAATCCGGAACTCTATTGGCATTTTCGTTTGGACAAGAAATGTTTGCCTTTCGAAGCATGTTGTGCAGTATACAAGCACAAACTATTATGTTGTCAGCTACCTCTGAAGCCACGGCTATGGGTGTGTAGAATATTCTAAAGTACTGACACATTATACCAAATGCATTTTCTGATGTTCTTCTGGCCCTGGAATGTCTTTTGTCTCGTCATGCTTTGCTTGATTTTGTGAATATGGTTTCATCATATTTGTTGTTAAACTGAATGCCTCGTCCCCCAATATT
Source organism: Anthonomus grandis grandis (assembly GCF_022605725.1). NCBI lineage: Eukaryota > Metazoa > Arthropoda > Insecta > Coleoptera > Curculionidae > Anthonomus > Anthonomus grandis. The sequence continues at coordinate 14,090,580 of NC_065562.1, forward strand.
ACATGAGGATGCTGCATATTAGTACCAGGAATAACTCTTGAAGGAGGTAAATTAAAACAGTTAGTAGCAATCTGCTTTCTTATGTTTGATTTTATAAATATCCCCGCATCGCCCTCTCTGCCATAGGATCCTACGTCAATTGCCACAAATCTAATACCTTGCATCGACGACTGCTAGCAGAACAATTGAATGAAAGTTTTTGTAATTAAAATAGAGAGATCCTGCATTGGATGGACAACGAATTCTTTACCATCAATCGATGCACAACAATTTGGGTAATTCCATAAGCTATTAAAATCTGAAGTATTTGCCTCCATTTGTTTTTTACTAGGCTGAGGTAAAGAGATATAAATACTTTGAAGAACTTGTTTTACACATATGCTAATCCAACTATGGTGAATTCTGTATTGAAAGGATAGTGACCTGTATGACTCTCCAGTTGCCAAGAACCTGCAATAAAAATATTGCGCATTAGTGTATTAAAAGTCTTCTTCCGATGACTTATTCTTGATTGGTTTTTGGATATGGAATGTAAAAATAGGTGGAAGTCTATAAGAGATTACTACCAAAGAAAGAGAAAGGACTACACCAAAGGCACGGGTACAGGATCTCAAAGAACAGATAACACTGAGAACTCATTCCTGAAGAAATTTAAACACCTTCGCTTTTTGGATTCTACATCATTGGATGAAAGAAGGTATTTACTCAAAACTTTAAAATCCCTCTGCTTTGATAGTGGGAAACAATTACATTTTTTTTATTCCAGCACAATAAGTAATACCCAAGATAGCATTCAACAAAATCGGATGTTTCGCAAGATGAAACACAATCTGAGCAGCTGGAAAAGGAAAACCATGAGGATGAAACCCAATGTGATATAGAAACAGCAATATCTGAACATACTGAAACCTCAAATAGTTGAAAGCGATGTAAGGATTCTGAGGAAATCAATATTGAAACTCCACAAAAAAAAGAAAACCACACATTTAAAAGACAAAAACATGATAGTTCTAAGCGAAATTAGAAAGGGACGAGAAGAAAGAACTGCTCTTTTACGCCATTTATTAGATAACGAGAAGACTGCAACCCAACCAACCGAGTCAATGGACCATGCAATAAATATGTTTTTTAATAGTGTGGCATCAACAGTTTCCAAATTTTCACCAATCAATAAAGCAAAAATCAAAGCCGAAATTATGTCTCTCGTTTCAAAATATGAAATTGATGAAATTACGCAACAAGAAATTGAATCCTTTACTAATAAACAATGGTCCAATACATCAGCGCACCAAGGATACTATTCCGAGTCAAATTCAAATTCAGCATCAGATGCCAATTTTCGCAGCCAGACTGCCGCATCTGGGGCCATCTCGAATGTTTTTTCAGAAGAACCACAGTATGAACTTTTATGAATATTGTTAAACATGCATTTAACATAAATAAGTTCTATAAATAAAGTAAAAGTGCTTTATATTACTTTTATCATTTACCTTAAAGTCAAGCTGAGTTTTTTTCTGGACTAATTGGATTTTGACGCCTGTTGTAAGGATGTTTGGTAATATCAGTTCTTATATAATCTAACACTAATTGGAATAATTCTGTGGATAGTCGAAAATATTCCCGAAATTTGTTGTCGTTTCCAAATAGTCTTTTTTCTATTGTTACTTTATAAGCCCCTTCCAAACATCTATTAGAAAACATTCGATATTCAGTTTTCTTTTGGCGACGACAACTAATTAAACTCAGAAGATCCAATTCATGTTCTTCTTCATCAATAAGCATCGCCAGCAAAATTTTTTTAGACGTTCTAACAAACCGTAGCTTTAGGTGAGAAAAACGCTATTTTCAGGCGATCCAAACACTATTTAGAAATTCATACGATGATATAGAAAATAGGTGAAAAAATCGAATTCTCATTTATATAACCCTATCTCATTCTGAAAATTAGAAGAGGATGGGTATAAAATGATGTTTTTCGGGTATAATTAGACACATTATGGGAGAAAAACACTATTTCCATGATCCAAGTTCAATTTTGAAAATGAAACGATGATATAGAAAATAGGTCGAAAAATCGAATTTTCATTTATTTATCGCAATCTCAGTCAAAAAATTAGAAGAGGATGTTAATAGAATGATGTTTGTCGGGTATAATGAGAAACCGGAGAAAAACACTGTTTCCAGGCTATCCAAACACTATTGATAAAATGAAAGATGATATAGAAAATAGGTGAAGAAATCGAATTTTTATTTATATATCCCTATCTCAATCTGAAAATTAGAAGAGGATGGGAATAAACTGGCGCATTAAAATAAATTTTCTCCTATTTCCACATAGTTTCTGTTTCCTATAAAAAAATTAAAAGTGATTTTTCATACAAATGCTTTCAATTTCTCTAATGATGTTTTATTATAAAAATTACGCTTTTTTATTTTTTATGGCTTTCCTATAACAAATAGAGAATTTCGCCTTAAGACTTTTTTAATTATTTCTACATGGTGAACGTTTAGCAAAAATAATTTTTTGAATCGGCTAACTTTTTAAAATTTTCATCTAGTTTTGGTTTAAAAATAAAAATCCCGATAACTTTTTTCTGGTTACTTTTTGTAGAAAATATGTGAAGTACTTTTAATTTTGGGCCTAGGAAAGACATCGATTGTGGTATTCAAAAAACAATTAAATTTTCGATACCTCTCGACAAAATTGCCCTTTTTGGATAATAGGTTTTTCGAGACTTTCTCCCATTGTATGGGAAATAAAGTTAAAACATCTTTTTAAAGATATAGGTCTTATTTTTTTCAAACAACTTTCATTTAAAGCAATTTATGTCACCTCGACAGTTTTCCTATACAAAAATAAAAGTAATTTTGTTAACAAATTCATTGGTCCTGCTCCTTTCAATTTCTGTAATACATGTGTTCTTATGGGAACTACATTGTTTATTTTTTTCTGGCTCCCCTATGGAAAATAAAGGATTCCGTAAAGATAATCCAAGGAGAGCGTTTTATTCATGGACCTTTTTGCAGATGACAGCATGCTGTTAGAAATTCTTCGGGAGAATCAAACGTGATCAACAGATCCGGTGAGGAATTTCTATTCAAAAATTCAGTGTTCTAAAAGCGGTATTAAAATGTATTTCCGGAACTTGCCATGGAAACTTTTGTACTTCCAGATAACGCAGTATTTTTTCCATTTTTAACTTTTAATAACTAAGAATTCTTAAAGCCTATGGGAAAATTGAAGAAATTTCAAAGAAAATGTCTGATAAATATTAAAAAAAGGGGAGAAACCACGTTTCGTGTAGATCATTCTTAGTATTACGCCATTGTGCCCCTAAGGGATTCAAAGTTTGCATTCAAGAAGGTTTCCTTTCAGGACCGCCTCCAATGGATTGCTACTTAATTAATATTTTTGAAAGGAAAATGTGCTTCTTAAGAAATTATCGCTCTTTTAATATGACTTTCACGAGCGGCATTTAATTGGCTTCATAGCAGTTATTAAATAAAACCAACTTTGAAAACGTAAAATCTATTTAAGTTGAAGCAATTAGGTAAGGAAACTGGCTTATTAAAATAAATGATGTGAAGCTTTCAAAAATATAGGGTTTCGATGGCCATTTATAAAGCTAAGCGAGAATTTTAAGGATGCCAAATAATTTAATTGATGTTTGCCAAGACATTTTGATAATTTGTAAGGTTTTAATGCTGGAAAGTGCCATATCGAGATAAATAAATTTCCAACCTTTGTAATTTTCAAAATCTTTGACATTATAACTAATAATTAAATAAATAGGACCAATAGCCATTTAAGTTATGCATCAAAATACCAAACATAGTAAATTATTATTGATTTCATCCCTCTTCAATAAAATATCCGAAATTAATATTCAGCGTGTGTTCCCGGACGAAATGCTGTGGAGCATCCAACGAGGGTTTGAAAGTGTTTTTAATAAATTCAAATCGAATTATGGGGAAGTAAAAATTGGTACTGCCAAGTTGAGATAGATTTGGGTCAGTGAGAGAGGCGTGCAAGGAATAATCACGCCGTAAATGACGACGGCCTCGTGTTATGTGGGTGGAAAGAAATAGTAGAGGCGTCCGAGATTTCCACAAAAAGTTTTGACTACTTAAAATCGTTTTCTCTGTTTTTGATCTGAAAAAAAATATTTTTTCATTGACAAGTGATACATTTTTTATATGAACAAATTGGCTACAAAAGACAGTTTTTCCATTCAATTCAAAGAAAGTCATGGTTTATTTTCCCCGGAAATCAGTGTCTAATTTTTTTAGGCAGACGATTTATTTCCACCTGAAAATTTGTTTCTTAGGGATTAAAAAATATCACATTTCTTTCATCTCTTCCTATGTCTGACCCATAAAAATTATTGCAACATCATCTGCAAAGCGTTTGAGCTAAAAGTTATGTGGAAAACGGTACCGAATGCCTTTGCTAAGTCCAAAGCACGCCTAGGAATATGGGTTCTAATATTTAATGCTATAGATTGTAAGTTTTTTTGAATATTAAACAAAATATATCTGAAGAAAGCTAAATCCAATTGTCATTAATTTCATGAAAAAACTATTAAGAAAATTGGAAGGATTTTCAAGGTTCAACCATTTGGAAGTCAGTTTTTCTTTAACAGCCCCAATCTGATAAAATATTTATGTCAGCAGTGATTTTCGACCAGACAAAACAAGTAAAAAAATTTGTTTCCGTCATGGAGGTAATAAAGTTTTTATGTCAACAGTAAGCTCGACAAAAAAATTCGACTATTCAATATCGGCTTTTCTCCATTATCATGATTTTCAAAAAAAAGATCGATCTGAACCACAACATATATTTATTTCAATAATGTGTCATAACATTTTTATCTCAATAGTGATTTCGAAGGTTCGACGACTTGGCATTCGTTTTTCCCTTAACTCGGCAGTGATTTTTGACTACTCGGCATTGATAAAAAGTTGTATTTTTCATTATGGCGATCACACTGCTAGAAATATTACGTGAGCAGTGATTTTTGACCAGGCAAAACAGATATTTTGTTTTCTTATGGTAGTGGTAAAGCTTTGATCTCAACAGTTATTCCAACAAAAGATTTGACTACTCGAAATCGGTTTTTTCGTTATCCATCTGAATCTGACCTAATATTTTATCGACGTGTGATAAAATTTTTATCTTAACTGTGATTTAAAAGGTTCGACGACTTGAAATTTATTTTTTCCTTAACATATTGAATTTGATGAAATATTTATCTCAGCATTGATTTTTGACTTAATAAAAGTTTTTTTTTATGCAGAACATACTGATAAAAATAGTATGTCAGCAGTGATTTTCGCCGATGGAAAACAGGCAAAAAATCGTTTTTTCCTTATGATAGTGGTTAAAGTTTTTTTTATCTTAGATAGAAAGGTTCGACGACTTAAAATTAATTTTTTCCTTTATCGATCTGAATCTGACCAAATATTTATTTTATTCGATGTGTGATAAATTTTTTATATCAACAGTGATTTAAAAGGTTCGACGCCTTGAAATTCATTTTTCACGTAGTAGTCTCAATCTGATAAAATATTTTTCTCAGCAGTGATTTTCGATGACTTGGAATTAAGAAAAGTTGTTTTTTTCGTTATGGCGAAAAAAATTTTAAAATCATTTTTCGCTTATGCTACTGTAGTGATGTATGAAGAAAATATTCTCCGATTTTTCATTGTTGACGATTTTCCATCACTATGCTAGTGATTAAGTTTTTATCTCAACAGTGATTTTGGCAAAAAAGTTCAACCGCTAGACATCGATCATTTTCACTTAGACGAAAATGTGATCTAGTCATTACACATAAATAAAATATCTGATAAAGTAGTTTCAATGTTATCTGCTTTATATAAAAACAGAGACCATTTATCAAAAAAAAAATTTCAAGTTTATAACGCCTTTTTTTACACATTTCATACAGTTTTTGCCTTTGTGGGTCACAAGTGGCGAATCTAATTTTAATAAAATTCAAGAACGATAAATAAAATTGCAAAAATAATATTTTAATTTTATTGGGTTCCTAGTTCCAAAACAATTTATTAAAAATTAAATTTGCATACAAAGAACAATCTTAGAAATAGAACAATACAAAACTAGTTTATAAATTTACTAATAATTTACAAAAATATAACATCAGTATTTTATTTTATTGTAATGTGCATAACTACCAAACAAAATATTTATCTCAACTATGATCATTATCTATTTCAATCTGAAAAGATACTCTTTTATTGACGTATAATTTTTTTTAAACAGTGATTTCGAAGGCTTAACGAACTGGAAATCGTTTTTCTCTTTATCAGCCTTAATTTAATAAAATATTTATCTGCATTGCCTAGTGTTTAAATCTTGCATTGATTTAAACACTAGGTAAGCTAGTAAACAAAATTGTAGACTCTGATCAGCTTGAACATTGACGTAGAGGTCTTCGAGTCCCAGAATCGTAAAAAATAAATTATTATCCGGCTCGGATTTTCAGAAGAATGGTAACCAGTAAAAAATTACTCTTATTGATAATTTTTTTTATCTAAAAACTGTGATATTGACTAATTTACAAGAGGCAAATAATTCAATAATGTACAACATGCTAAAGAACGAAAATTTCTTAGCTTCCAAGGGAAATATTTCATTGTGGACATAAATTGTAGTTCAAGGAGCCTTTTTGGAGGAATTTTACATATTAAGAATGACACGATTTAGAGCACTAGAAGCTGAAATATTTATTAGCGTACAAGAAGTAAATTATTCTGTTCTGTACAGGTTTGCCTGGAATAAAAACCTCAATATCTCAGCTACATCAAGTCACAGTCATCTTTGTCAAGGATTCTAATGGGATTTTAGTTTAGTTTAGTTTTTAGTTAGTTTTAGTGAAAATCACGCGATTTTGTCCACTAGAAACCGAGATATCCACTAGTGTATAAGATGTGATCATTTCGTTTAGTAGAGACTCTTTTATTGCATAATGTCCAATATCTCAGTTTTAATTAGAAATATTTTAATGGGATTTTCAATCACATTTGAAAGAACTGTCAATGAATTCGATTTTATAAGAGTCACACGATTTGAAGCGGTCCGAATCAGAGTATTTATCTTAACACTGATTCAAAGGCTTATAACAACCCGGATGTTACAGCTTGATATTAGTACATTATTTATTTTGCCAGTGATAATTTTTCCCTTATGGCCTTGGTAGTATTAAAAGATTTATATCAATTGTGATTTTGAAGATTTGACATCCTGGTGGTCGAATACGACTTAAGAAAAATGATTTTTTCTTTGGTATTCCTGAACTGATATAATATTTATTTCCACAATGATTTTAGACAATGTTTAATTAATAAAATATTTATTTCTGATTTTGATAATGAATTGAAATGTCTATTAAAGTGAACTTTCGAAACTAAACTTTTAAGGCGAAAATTCAACTCTGAGAGTATAAGAGCGCAAGCAGGAAATCTAATGGGTGCTACTGCCATTAAAGTTAAGCCAATTGGGTGAGGAAAGGAGAACTTTCTAAAATATACGGTTTGAATATCCTTTAATAATACTGCGGCCTCTGAGGAAGGTCGTTAAATTTTATGGTTGTTTTCTTTAAGGCGATACTAATGGTGGGTCATATCCATTTAAGTTATGCAGTAAAAAACTTAAATGGGGAATTTTATGTTGATGCTTATAAGATAAACCCTTCTTTACTCAATAAAAAGTCCCTAACAGTCATTATTTGCACCCATACTCCATAAACCGATTGACGTACAAAACAACATAAGCCATTTCATATTTTCACTTTTCTCCAAGTTTATTCGGTCCCATAGAAGGGTTTATTAAACCACCCTTAATAGGAACGTAGTTTTCGAAGATCGATGACGGGGTGCAGCCAGTGTTCTCGCTCTTTATGCCGACCTCAATGGGGTTGCAGATAGAGCGGCTTTGAGTGTAATATGTGAATCTTGACGCATCGACGGCCTCAATTTTACGCCGCGGGGGTTTTTCATTTAATTTTTTTTTGAGGGTAAAAGGGTTGTTTTGCTCGGCCGTCACTGGTTTATTTGACATCGCGATGTAAATGAGGGTCTATGGACCCTGCAATAACGCTCGTAAAAGTATACAAATGGTGTGTATTAGCATAAAATATATCATCCCTTTTGAGCGTGGATGTTTTTGTATTTTTTTCGGGGAGGCTCTTTTGATTCGACCTATTCAGTTTTTTTTAAGGACCCCAGATGCGAATTTTTTAGTTTAGTTTTACTCGTCTACGAAGAATGTTATTGTATAACCAAAAAAAAGAAGGACATGGCTTTGGGCTGTAATAGAGTTCGACTTAAATATTTATTTTTATTGTGTTAATTATTCAAGTGAAAATGATTTTGCCGTAGTTTTAATTCAAAATACCACATATAGGCATTAATTAGTTATTATATTATGTTATATAAACCACTTAAATATTGTTTTCGTATGGTGCTGTTCGTATTTAAATAATGTTATTGTGGTCTGGAACCCCAACAAAAATTCGGTTGGCTGTATGTCAGACAAGGCAACGGTATTTTTTTTTCTTTTCACGTTTTTGCAGGCACGTAGCTCTATAGATAATATACTGCCCTTCTACCTCTTCTTCTACGTCAAAAAGACACATATTTATTTAGTTTTGAGTTATTTCAATTTATCGGTTTTTTGTTACAGCACTCGGATTTATTTAATTTTTCAGATTTTATTTAAAAAGATATTTGTAGTTATGTGTATAACTATGGAACTACTTTGATATTGTAACTGTTAAAAAGTGATATTTTAATTAACATTGAGATACGTTAAGAAGGGTCTTGCATTTTGCATAGTGTCGGTGTCAGTTTGTTTGACGCGTTTATTTTTGTGTTTGTATCTACACATTTATTCAAATTTAGAATATTCAAATATGGTTTTTGTTTACGGCTTTTGTAATGCGAATGTTACAGCTGTTGCTTAAGAATACCGTTGACAATTTCCACAACGGAGAAATCCTGACAAAAACCTATTTATGATAGTTTTTAACAAACTTCACTAGACCCGAACTCCCCGAGCCCAGTACTAACATAACATATGAAGGAGCCATTCGACAAGGTTTAGAAGCAGTAGAAGATATTCTCGTTTGGTAGAAGGTGATGCAACGACGAGGCTCTAGCAATTATTTCACTCAATTGGTCATTTCATAGAAAAGAGTAATCAACACGCTCTACGAGCAAGGCCTATATCCATACCATGTACAGCGTTTACAGTACCTACAACCGAAAGATTATGTAAGGGTCTGCAATTTTGTGGTTGCATAAATAATAATCGTCCTGTTATATCGCGCATACTCTTTACCCATGAAGCAACATTCACCCGTGATGAGCAATCAATAATACTCACAACTCGCATGTATGATCAGACGAAAATCTACACGCAATAGTCGAAACTGATTTTTGGCGCACGTTTTTCGGTAAATGTATGGTCGACAGTTATTTAATTGGCCCACCCATCTTAGAAAATTGGCTACGTATCTAAAAACTACTTTTTTTTGCGAAATGAGTTAAAAGGATTATTAGAGGAAGTTCCTCTAAACATTAGAATGCAAACGTTTTATTAGCACGATGAAGCTTGTCAGATCAAGCAATGTTTGGACAAATGGTTTCCAGGACTATGGATTGGTCGTCGTGGTCCTATTAGTTGGATGCTTCAGGCCTCACACCACTGGACTATAAATGAGTTCATTAAGCTCGCTACAGACACTGTAAATCCCGACAAAAACCTACTAAGGAAACGATTTTAGAACGAAATCATTTGATAAGGAAAGGGATACAGGAGATTGAAGACCGAGAGTCATATAGAGAGCTAATTAAAAACCATCAACAGAAAACTCATTTTTATATCCCTATCTCAGTCTAGAAAGGATGGGAATAAACTAATGTTTTTCGGGTATAATTAGACATATTATGAGAGAAAAACACTATTTCCAGGCGATCCAAACACTATTTAAAAATGAAACGATGATATAGGAAATAGGTGGAAAAATCGGATTCTCATTTATATATCCCTGTCTCAATCTGAAAATTAGGAGAAGATGGGAATAAACTCATGCTTTGCAGGTATAATTAGACACATTACGGGAGAAAGACACTATTTCCAGGCGATCCAAACGCTACTTGGAAAATGAAGCAATGATATAGAAAATAGGTGTTAAAATCGAATTCTCATTTATATATCACTAGCTCAATTTGAAAATTAGAAGAGGATGGGAATAAAATGATATTTTTTGGGTATAATAAGACATATTACGAAAGAAAAACATTATTTCCAGGCGATCGAAACACTATATAGAAAATTAAATGATGATATAGAAAATAGGTCGAAAAATCGAATTCTCATTTATATATCCCTATCTTAGATGTAAGAACATAACTAATTTGGATGCACCTAAGCCCGTCTCCGCTTAAAATTATCAAAAATTCTAAAGGAAAAAGGCGCATCTTTGAGACCTGTTATATTGCCTTGGAAAATTGAGATACATCGTAGGTAGGATTTTTTGTTATGGTTTTAGATGCGCCTAAGTAATTCGCAATTTTTAGGTACATCTTTTTGCTAAGAAATTAAATTAAACATAGTATTTGAGGTCTTAATAACCATAATATATAAAACGACAAATTTTGAGATACGCCTTTTTGGCTTATGACAGCAATATAGGCCTATAGTGTTACTTGCTTGTTAAGAATATAAAATATATACAGATAATAGGTGGTACCGCTAGTAAACCTAGAAAGTGTCCATCTCAGTTTCCCTCAATTTTTCAGTTCTATTATTTCCAATAAAATCGCAGTTCCGTCACGTTTAAAATAATAAACAAAAGCCACGTCGTGTCACGGACGAGCGGAGCAAAACACTTTTCAAAAATTGATGAGACGGATCGAAAGTTGTGGTGCCGTCACGCGAGTTTTCCCCCCAATGCATTTCGAAAATCACTTTATTCGTCGCGGAACGATGCGCTCCATTTCTTCCGCGATCCCAGAATGATTCAGGACACCGTTTCGTAGGCAAATTAACTTGGATCGTCGATTTTTCTTTAGGCGAACTGGCATTTACGACAACGGGAAAGTTGCAAATTTTTAACACGTGTGTTGGTAAAGGTTAGGTCCAATTAAAATATAAATGATTTTAGTGAAAACCGCATTTAAATATCTTTAAAAGTAACGGAGTTATCAAAGAAATTAAGAATCGGCAGTTGTCGGTTTAAAGCGGAGATGGTCGGATGTATGCGGAATTAGCGGGGTGAGTACAGCCGAACAGTAGCGTTACCCACCGATTACTGCCGATTTTTAAATTAGTTTGATAACTCCTTTATTTGGAAAGATAGCAATGCGGTTTTCACTAAAAAAAATTGAATTTGATAAGATTTTAATTTTTCTAAGCATATTTTTCAGTTCAACTTAAAATGTTATGCTATGTTATGTAAATGAAAATGCATATTAATTAGTGAATAAGGGTGGATTTTTGTCTGGATTTTTAAACAAATTAGATACAAATTTAAAAGTCTACTATATCAAATTAATATGAATTTTAACACTAAACTCTTGCCATAAATATTTAATTTTTTCCAGTGAAAACTGCATTTAAATATCTTTAAAAGCAACAGAGTTATTAAAGTAGTTAACAATCGGCAGGAAGCGGAGATGGTCGGGTGTATGAAGAATTGAAGTGGCAAGTACGCCCGAGCACTGGCGTGACCCACCGATTATAACCGATTCCTAATTACTTTGATAGCTCTTTTATTTTAAAAGATATTTAAATGCAGTTTTCATTGGGTAAATTTACATTTTTCCACCTAGAGGGCAAACAATGAAAACCCACCATTATCCGTTTATTAATTACGTTTTCCGAATTATATTATCCTCATACATATTAATATCTAAAGTTTAAATTATGCAAAAATAAAACAGAAACCCTTCAAGGCTTCGCACACAAAGCAGCGAAGGTAAATAAATAACGAAATATGAACTGCTACACTCGAACAACACAGACACAAAATAAACACTCGAAATTGGCGCGCGTATTCGTATCGCATATACGGCAAAGCAGCAGCAGCAGCAGCAGTGGATTTTCTCTGATCATAATAATTATTCATGCTCGGATGAAACGCGATATACGCGAGCTCCATTCTCCGAAATCGCGTACACGACAAAGCGTTTTGTTCATCCGAACAATCCAGATTTAACCATAACTTGATGGCAAACGAATGCCTAAATAATGCGGTTTTTGGGAATTTCAACGCATTTGTAGGCGAATGTTTTACGTCAAGTGATGCTCGTGAACTTTTTATTTGGCTAACATATACTACACAACCGTGTATTTAATAGCATTTAAACAGTCACATCAAAGAGAACTTTTTATTGCATTGAGTCGTATGTTTTGGTTGGTGCAATCCCAAATGTTTGTCGGCAGGTGTCAGTACATCAAAAGAAGTTCCCGGATCACTCGTCCAGCACTACAGTCAGTAGCGCAGTTGTCTTTAAACAATGCTAGATTCAGAATATCTGTCCTCTCTTTCCAAAACAGTCATAACTATACCTATTGCACAAATGTTTGCCGTTTTCGATTCGTTCAAACTGGCATATGAGTTGATCGGGTATATCACGAACAGTCGAATACAGAACATTCGCAACAAATCTTTACAAACATTTGCAAACGACGCTCTTTATTTTTTAAATCAATAAAATTTCATCCTTTTTTAATATTTCATGACGTTTTTGACCTAAATCTGAACATTTATCGACTGTCCCCCGGCCATGTAATACGTTCGATATCTTTCGGAAGTATTATGCGGGGCCGCTGTTTACCGAACATTTCGGCTTCTATTTTGGCCCTTGAGCTTTTTCACATAATTTAAATTTTAAATTACATTTTATAGAGCGTACGGACCTCAAGAGTCCTTCGCCCAGGAGGGTATATCAAGACGATGTTTGTTATGAATTTAATATCGAATGTGGGGGCATATTGCACTTCTGGGCGGCCCTTTTTTGGTTAATATTCGTGCTTTGGTTTAACCGAGTTTAACCATTTGTTCGAATGATAGTTTCGATTTTTTTAATTTGGATTGACAAGATTTTGACACAATCAAAATGCGGAACGTCATTTACCAATAACAGGGCCGTAGCGCAGGTTTTAAACGTGAGGGGTGATTTCATTACAAGAGATTACGGATTGAATTTGCGGACTTCGTGGGTAATACATGGTAGAATAAAAACAACATTCGTGGGCTCACATTTTATAAAATAATTTTATTTGAACAATATTGAGTAATGAATCTATAACATATGTGTGCATTTAAAAACTGTATTCTAAAAATGAGAACTCCGAATACCGTGCTGGGTTGAATGGACATTGCTTGGATGAGGATACATCTGCATTGGTCGGAAAAGGTTGATATGGTCCAAGAGATCTTAGATATCGTCGCTTATTAACTGTTTTTTTATATGTTTGGACATTTTCTAGGGTTATGATAAAAAAAAACTGCGCTTCTGACGTGGGATTTTAGGGAGTTCAAGAGCTCATTACTTTCTTCGTTGTTCATGTTCATGAAAAACGTAGTCAAATTTGGCGCTACTCTGTTCTTTATTCTACTTAAGAACTGATTGACTTGTTCAGCATTTGTACCCAATTCTGCAACTTTGCCGGCAAAATTAATCCAAGTGAAATCTAGAGCAGCTTCGTCTTTTTATGATAATGAAGAACCGGATGTTAATGGAAGTAAATCTACTGAAGGTGGTTTCAATAATGAGAATGATTGTATTTGTGAAGATGAGATATGCGCATCATCTAACTGCTGGAGGGTAAGTTGAGTAGAAGCATCAGAAGTCTAGTCGATTAGCAGGAATTCGTATGAAGAATGTGTGATTTGATGTAGGTGACATAGTGAAAACGAGTCGAGTATGCAGTTTTCCTTTTAGAAGTCTTCGAATGGATTTAACGGAACCTTAACATATTTGACTTGAATCCTTGCAAATGCCTATTTATACATTTATTCAAATATAATAAATTTTTAAATCAGGAACATTTCTAAAAATTGAACCTCAATACTTATTCTTTATCATTTATTGCTTGGGAATTCGAAAAATATACGATTTTCTGTCCAATTACCGATTTTTGTGGTTTGAAGAATTGCAAGGTGGAATAAAAATTGCCATCACTTCGTATTACTCTATCATCTTGTGGTGATGTTCTCTTAGTCCTTAGGAATAGATAAAAGACAATGTGACTGAAAAGAACTTACAATTGAAATTTTGTTTTTTCTTAGTAGTTGAAAAGTAGAATATTAGAGAAGTATGCAGAGAACCATAAGAATAGAAATGGCCAAGGCGGAGCTAAGCGGAAATCTAAGGACCAACAAGTTATTTTTTTAGGGTTTGATTAATGAAAAAATATGTAAAAATAATGAAAAGATTTAGCTCTAAGTAACTGTATAATTCATATTCTTTGTTTCTTGTATCGGTAATGAGTGTTTGATACTGTGGGTAATTATTACGAATTTTTCGAAAAAAATATACTGTTCTTTATATCAAGAAATTATTTAGAGATGGTTGATTAAAATGTATACAGCAAGGACAGGTCATCTGAGGCTGATGTTTTCTTAATGGTAGAGGGCGTCTTGATAGCGGTACGTAAGTCCCTTATTAGCAAAGCATTACATGCTAGTAACATCATTGAACGTTTGTTTGTTCAGGTTGATTTCCATGGTAACCAGTTTATTTTAGCAACAGCCTATTTTCCTCCTCAAACAAAGTTTGACAAGTATATTGTGTTTTGTAATAACCTGGAAATACTCTCGAAGAGGTTTTCTAACAACAAGATCTGTGTTCAGGGAGATTTTAATCTTCCCCAAGCTCAGTGGTCCAGAGAAAAAGTTGCTTCAGTGACCCTTCCATCTCCATTGTCATCTCCTGATGAGATAGAGGAGATTCAGGTAATTTCACTTATGTGTTCCTACCATAATCTGTGTCAGTTGAACTTGATTAGAAATGATAAAATACTGGACTTGATGGACTGGATCCCAACCATCCTCCACTTACTTTTGCTCTTGAACTTGAAGCTCAGCATTTAATTAATGTTGAACTGACTGGCAATGGGTTTTATCGTGATTTCCATTCTATGGATGTTGACGCGGTGATGAATTTTCTTTCTCAGTTTCATTGGGATTCTTTGCTCATCTCCAAGTCTCTTGATGGCACATAAGAAATATCTTTCCACAGGTTCCTATATATTTAATTTTTCTATTAAGGTCAAGTTGTTAAGCTCTAAAGTTGTTACATAACCTATACTGAGTCATCTTTAGTGTGTTGATGATAGAAGAAAGAGTTCCAATATTCCATCTGTAGTTCACTACAGTGTTTTAAGGAATTCTTCTGGTAGCGAAACTGTCAACCTTTTTGCAGAGTATTTTGCCCAAGTCTATACTGATAAAGTATGTCCTACACTGGTTGATATCTGTTCTTTTGGTGATATGAACTTTTTAATGTTTTAATCATCAAATTGGATGTCAATAAGAAACCGGGTTCTGATGGCCTTCTTCTAGTCTTGCTTAGTCACTTTAACTTTATTCTGGCACGTCCACGTTTTGTTATATTTTAGTATTCTCTTAAACTTTGTAGTAAGTATATTAACCTAAGTATATTACCCTCATACTGGAAATCCAGTTTTATTATATCTGCTTCTAAGTCTTGGAATAATTCCGATGTCTTCAATTCTAGACTAATTAGTACTTTAATCTGTATTCCAATGTTCTTTGAGAACTTGGTCTGTGACTGGATGTTTGCTTATTTAATGGGCTTTATAGACCGGCAATTTGGGTTTATCAAACAGCGTTCAACGGAGCTAAACATTTACCGATTTTTTAATTAGAGCTATGAAGGGGGCTGTCAAGTATAGGATGTCCCATTTTGGATACATCTTCGTTATTTTTAGAGATAGAGAGTTGCGGTTTTCACGATACTGTGCTACTTTTTTTATAAAACTAAAGATGCTGTTAACAAAATTTTCATAGCTCTTTTATTTTTTAAGATACAGGGCATTTTTGAAATTTTTGCATTTTGGGACCCCCCTTGTATCTCCGTTATTTTTAAAGTTTTTGTAAAAGTAAAAACGGATTCCTATAGATTTTTTTTCGTATAATCTAGTGGTATAGATATATTTTTTTTGATTAATAGTTTTTGAGTTATAACCCAAACTTATGTTTTTTTTAATAGAACAAACACCCTATATATTTATAAAATTGGCCTTTTTTTACCTTTTTAAAAATAAATAACCGTTTGGCCTTATTTTCAAAAATTCGCAAATAACTAACAATTTTCTAAATTAAATGCATAATTTAATAGTAGGCAATGAATAACAATAATAGACAAATAAGAAGTTACAAATTAATAACGACGAATGGGGAATTGCATCTTTCTTATTTTTTTTGTAATAAAGGAACATAAAAAACAAATATCTAAATTTAATAAACGCTATAAGAAAACAACCATATAACAAAACATCATTTTTACAATATTGTTCAAAGTGTTCAAAATGACCACCATCTTCTCTGATACAAAATTGGCACATCTTTGTAACCCTTTAAATAGCATTCAAAATAATAATTTGTCTCCTTCTTAATTTTTGAAATGCTAAATGAATTGCGTCTTGAAGTTCTATTGGATTATTGCATTGTCTTTTATACACTTGATCTTGTATATACCCCGATAAAAAAAAGATCTAAAATCGAGAGATCTGGGGACCGTGGAGGCCATCTAACAGGTCCGTTGGTAGCTTTCCATCTTTGAGCAAAGTTATTTTCAAGAAATGCCCTTACTAGCCCAGAGTTATTACTTGGGGCACCATCTTGTTGTAGATAGACAGCGTTATATTGGGCTAAAGGGATATTTTCCAGGAGTTCTGGAATAACTTCCTCAAGTATGTGTTGGCACCTACGTGCTGTAAGACCCCTTCAAAAATTTGGTATACTATATTTGTTTTGCCTTTCTTCCCTATTTTCTTTATTGTATGCTTTAGGACGCGGCTGAACAAAAGATCCGTGCTCAAGTAATTTGTCCTTTAAACGAGCAAATATACCAAAAAACGGTTGCCTTCTCTCTGGATATCTAACAAGCATAAAACTACAACATTAGAAATTAGTAGGTAGTCATATAACGGCTTCTAACTTACCTATGGAAATATAGTTCAGAAGCTTCTTCAGCATTTTCATTGCTTTGTATAAAACATACCAGCATATCATATTTTTCATAATTTTCAAATGCTGTCGTTTTTTTGGCAAAATTCACAAATAATGAAAATCAATATTTTCGCTATTCATTCAAAAACAAAGAAATGTCAATCAAAACCCGAAGATAGTTGACATTAATTTATTTATTTATTTATTTATTAACGGTATCCACCAATTTTACAAAAATAAAATAACACAAAAGATACTAATTTTAATTCAACTTAAACTTAAATATTTTATAACTTAAGTAATTTTGAAAATAAGTCCATACTGTTATATATTTTTAAAAAGGTAAAAAAGGCCAATATTATGAACTATAAATATACAGGGTGTTCCGTTAACGTTTGTTAATGTTTAAGGTGTTCCGTTAAAAAAACATAAGTTTACGTTATAAGTCAGAAACTATTATTAAAAAAAAATATCTATGCCACTAGATTTTAAGGAAAAAAATCTATAAGAATAAGTTTATACTTTTACAAAAACTTTAAAAATAACGGAGATACGACGGGGGTCCCAAAATGCAAAAATTTCAAATATGCCCTGTACCTTAAAAAATAAAAGAGCTATGAAAATTTTGTTAACAGCATCTTTAGTTTTACGAAAAAGTAGCACAGTGTCGCCAAAAACCGCAACTCTGTATCTCTAAAAATAACGGAGATATCCCGCAATGCCCTATATACCGATTTTTCAAAGTGCTTTGACTCAGTCAACCATGAGATTTTAATACATAATTTAATGATTGGGTGTTCATGGTAGTCTTTTAAATTTGTTAAAGACCTGCCCTATCTAAAAGAGTTCAAATAGTGGGTATTTTGGGTCATCAGTCCTTGGGCTATTTAACAGTATATCTTTTCGCTTTCTTAATTCTCACTTTTTAATGTTTGCTAATGATTTAAAGTTTTAAATGAAAGTTCATCATGATATGGCTGATTGATTGAAACTCCAGTGAGATTTGGATCGTTTTGCAAATTGGTGTGATCTCAATGACATCGTTTGGTCGCGGTAGAAGCCTAATCCATTATATAATAATAATAATAATAATAATAATAATAATAATAATAACGTTTATTAATTCCCAATACAATTTACAATTCAATATTTACATTGCTGTAAAAGAAATAATAATAATATAATTGTGTGGGATTAAATGGCCTAATTTTCAGCATCCTAACAATTACGTAGGGGCTGTTGAAGCCACGAAGTAAACTGTTTATTTATTTATTTATAATTATATACATATATAAGAATATATTTACCAAATAAAGAGGGAGAAAGAGAGAGAGAGAACAGTAAGAGAGATCGAAAGAAAAGAAGGCATAAAAAAGATAAAAGAAGAGATGACACTTTAAATGCAGCGTTACGTCACATATTGTTTAATTAAATAGGTTACATATTAAACAAACATTTTTTGCCAAATTGAATTTTTGAATGAGCGGACTGACAATGTTAAATCACTAATTTTATACTTATTTATCAGCTTGGCATCATTATATAAAAAAGATGATTTAAAAATTTCCTTATCATGTCTTGAAATGTCAACAAGATATCTTTGTCTTAGGTTTACATGAAGTTCTTAGTTTAATTTTATTAAAGAGGTAGTGAGGGGTGCGATTTTTTAAAATTTTATAATAAAAAGAAACTGAATGTCGCTCTCTACGTGTTGCCATATCTAACCATTTTACATCTTTAAGCTTATAAGTAATGCTGTTGCGTCTTTGTATACCAAAAATAAATCTTAGACAGGAGCTTTGAACAAAAATGCTTGAATTCGACGTTTTGTTGGCAATCAAGCAAGGCATGGGCCATAAATTGAGTCACAAAAGTTAAAGTGAGATAATACTAAGGATTCGCATAATGTTTTTTTGTTGTTTGATTTAAATAATGTCTGTGTGGATAAAGCATTTTTAGGGTTGAATAGGCTATTTCAAGTTTTGTAGTGATGTGTTCTTTAAATCGTAATTTATGATCTATAATTAGACCCAAGTAAATATCTACATCAGAGGATTCTCTGTCCCAAGGATTTTGGGGTTGTTCTTGATGAACAGTTATGTTATGTTCCTCATATCTCCTCAGCTGTCGCTACAAATGTTGGGTCAAATAAAATGAATAAATTGCTCCAATTGTGTAATAAAATTTCCTTTATCCCGCATAGCTACGTCACTGAGTTAATTTGTCAGTGTCAACGATAATGAATGACTAGTTAACCCCTAAGTACATTAACGATGTTTACTAAATAAATACTATCACAACTTAAGTCACTTTTACTTAAAATGAATATCTATTTTTCTCATCCAAGGGTAATTGTTTCAATAAACTATCCAAAAACAGGCAAAATTTCCTCACTTGCACCGATTTTCTCTTGTAGTTCTAATTGTCTGTCTTTGTTTCCTTCAGGTTCACTCTGTTCTAAGATTGACCAAATCGGCAAGGGAAGAAAAGGATGACGTGACCTCACTGAAGCCCAACATGCAACTCTCGAGGCCGATGCGGGGAAATCTCCGGAAAGCCGCCGGTCTCTTTTGCTGCGTGGTCGTCCTCTACTTTACTGTACAGGTATCATTTTAAAATAGATTTAAAAAAATACACTATAGAACCCAAAAAAAAAAGAGGCCACAGTTCGGACACTTTCTTCAAGGTATTCATCAGCGATACACGCAAACAGCCCCAAATGGTCAACGCGCAGCAAAGATACGTTATCGGCAATGACAATAAAGTGTATGAGTACAACCGGGATATGCCGCTGATCTTCATTGGGGGTGTCCCGAGGTCTGGTACGACGTTGATGAGGGCCATGCTGGATGCCCATCCTGAAGTGCGGTAAGTAAAAGAGATTATTCCATTTGAAAAAAATAAGATATGGTTGTTTACATTTTTTGGTTTTGGATAGAGTATTATCAAATTCTCATAGGACCATAAAGTAATTGTAAGTATGCACTAAAAACCTACAAAAGATTTGGCTTGTAGGATTCCAAATGAGTGAATTATTTTTGTTTTTGTGGAGACGTGCAAACGTCGATTTTTTGATAAAATATTAAATATCATTTCATAAACGGGTAAATTTTGGTATAGACGATGCTTGATAAAATGTATGCAGAATTTTTAAAGCTATCCAAAAATGCAATTAAATATAGGGTGTTCCATTTAAATTAAAAAAGTTGTGTATGATATCACATTTATGAATCACCCTGTATATCCAAAAATATTTTTATGTTATGCACCCTAGACAGTAAAGTAACTTTGTATAAAATTTTTTTTTGTATTACTGTATAAGGAGCTATCGTCCATTATCGCACTAATGGGACACCCTGTATAGACAAAAAAAAATAATTTAAAAAACTCGCCCTATATGCAGCTTACGCCGGCAATAAATCAGTTAAGATACCATAACCTACGTGGGAGCATCTTTGTGTACGAAATGTGAAAAACGTTCATCCACTAAATAATTTTTAAAGCCAGAACGTGCCCCTTTTGCCCGATAGGAAACCGTTTAAAGGTTACGAAGGCCCCTAGGGTCGTTTAAATTCCCATTTTACGTCAAACCTGTTAAATATTATTCGCGATTTTTTTTTTAATTTAATCTTTCTTGGAGCGTGTCTCGTAAATCTCCCTTTATCCCTTATTAAAGTAAGTCTGCTTTAGGGTGAATATATATGTGTATATTCTCGTTAATTATAATATGACACATTTTATATCCTCCCGCTACATAAGGCTTAATAAAGCAGCGTGGTTTTGGATTATCTCTTTTGGTTTTGAAGTTCTCCCTGATAATATATTAATGTACTAAAAAGGGATCTCCTGGGAAAGTAGGTTTCATTATTTTGAATTTACGTGCAGGCAATTATTTATTTATTAGGGAAAACTACCGCCAGGAATACACGCTTTTTGCACCCTTGTTTTATGCAGTATTGCAATAATTACATGCTATTTATGGAAATACTTGCTTCATATTGTAACAAGTTTTGTTTATTTTATAATTAAGATTTTAGTTATAATAATAATGATAAAGAAAGCTTTGTTGTTTCAACAAGTTATATTGTTGTAAATTAGGCACAAGCTAAAAAAATTTCTCATGAAAAAGATAGTAATAAAAACGCATGTTTCGTTTCAAAGTTATCGTCAGTTTTGCACTATCCTTATCTGGTGCATTCGTCAATTTATAAAACAGCCTTTACTTAAAAATCTGTTGAAGATAGATGAAATGTGTCTTATAGTTTCTTCAGGGTACATTGGGTTCTATGGTTTTTACGGAAAATGGGATAATAACCGAGATATAAGAATTTTAAAATTATCAAATGTTACTAAACTATTTTTTTGACCGCCCAGGTATCGGAAAAATAAAGCAGGAAAACGATTATTAGATAGTACGCTTTATTATGAAAGAGAAAATAATAAAATCACTTGTTCCTTTTAAAATAGCATTATTCCTTGTTAAAGTCACATTTTAAGGATTTTTTTTTTATAAAAATCTACATTTTTTGTTGTTTAATTTATTTTTTAAAAAATTGTAAAAACTTTATTTATTTTTGTAATTAACTTGGTTTAGTAAAAAATGCTGTTTACTCCTCATTACTTTTTTTTCTAATTAAATTTCAGTTCTCAAAAAGACCATATAAGTTTGGTTGTATGTATAGGAAATTGCTGAAATTCGGATTTTTTTACTTTTTTTGACATCTGTCACGTTTTGTCAAGGCGACGTCAAAAATCACAGGCTCCAAAGGCTTTATTACACTGACTTACATACATACTCTATTACACACTAGGATTTTTGTGTAAGTTTTTGGGTTACTTCTGATATATGACGTAATTCTTATAAAGACACCTCTTAACATAAAGAACTGAAAAAGTTACAAAAACGAAAGTAAGAAATGATCAGTGACCTTATATCATTTTTTATATAAACTTAGTTCTTACACTGTAAGAAATTCACCCAGCACAAAACCACTTCCTTTCAACTTTCTTTTTGCACCTTAGAACATTGAAAGGCTAGAATTAGCATTGCCATGGAACTATAGGCCGTTTGTTTGCTTGCAGCATCTGTGATGCAATGATGCCAAATGCTTATGTAGAAATAACAAAAAAACACTTTCAAACATCATAAACATTTTTGACAGGCACAAAAGAATACTACTCTTCCCCCTTCAATAAAATATGAAGCATTTTTTGAAATCAAATGTGATAAGATCAATGTGATAAATCAATATTCAAAGTTGAATGAATGTAGATAACGTATATTAGAGAAAAGTGCAACAACATCGCAACGCCGCTCGATCTCATTGTTGATGCTACCGACACAAGGAACCTTTACCAGTGACGTCGTCAAAAAATATTTACATCATTTATATTTATCAATAATAGAATATGATTTAAATATCAACCATATTACGTTTTATGAACTGTACATGCGTTTTTTTTAACGCACTTTATTAGAGTAAATGTTTAACTTAATCTATCTAATAAAAAG
Source organism: Anthonomus grandis grandis (assembly GCF_022605725.1). Taxonomy (NCBI): domain Eukaryota; kingdom Metazoa; phylum Arthropoda; class Insecta; order Coleoptera; family Curculionidae; genus Anthonomus; species Anthonomus grandis. The sequence goes on from NC_065562.1 coordinate 14,113,323, forward strand.
CGTTTTTATGGAAATTAAATATTTTATAATTATTATAGATTTATTAATAATTCAACATTTTAATAAGCCATTTTTCTGTCCAAACAACAAAAAAACATAAAATAAGTCCTGTTAATAAAACCATTGACACTATTATAAATAGATAAGTGTATTCAAAATAATATTTTCAGTTTAAAAATACAAAGAATCTTGTACTTCACACACAGTTCACATTCAAATTTTTATTTATATGATTCTCTATTCTACGTTTATGAGAATGGTTCTCCCTTGATATGATGTTATCACAATAATGGTATTTACTTGTAAAAAAATCGGTTGGAATCGCCTTTTTTCCATGGTGCGGCAAAAACTGCACAAGTTTTTCCCATCGTAAGAGTTCACAAAAACACTCAAATGAATCCCTTAATTTCCTTTTTCAACCAAAAACTAAAGAAAAAATACAGAACTTTATCATTAAATAAAATTTGCGGTGTTGCCAGTCCAAAGTTTTGTTGCTATAAGTCGATTTTCTTGATCTTTACATATGGATTACGTCTTGTACTTATTAACAACTTTCAAAGAAAGAACACTTAAAAATTTCAAAAGCTTAATATATTTAGCAAAAATTTGGAGATCCAATGTACGTAGGCCACGAACTTAATAAATACACCTGGACTGCCAATCCATTGAAAAATAAATGACCACTGCTAGGTGGACGCCATTTTGCGTGATTGTCTCCTTTTGATGTTGGGCACTCTTGATAAATTTCAGTGGGGCCAATTTTAGGGAAACAAAACTATTGCAGTTTTTGGGAAGTAATATTTACAGAAGCAAAATAGAAAACTACATTTAGTTAAGACTCCTTATACCATAAAAATGATGGTGTTTATTTACATTTACATCATTTTGTTTTTATTATACCCCTTTCAACAATCCTGATCTCTGGCACATATGCTTGAATTTAGAATATGGTTTAAAAACATTATCAATGAAAATGATTAGATTGTAATGAACGACATAAAATAATGTATCTGAAAATTATGTAACACAAATGAACTAACCAATACATATATAAAATAAGTTTTAATATTTAAATAAAATTATAAAAAGGAAAATTGGTAATTAAAGAGAGAGAGAAAGAGAAGCTCGTAAATGTTCACAGCAACTCAAGTGGAATGGACAAGGAAGAGGTATAGAGAAAAATGGTATTGATGTTTCAAAATTTCTGTTTACTGGTAACTAGTCTCGCAACCTTCCAGAACATATACAATTTCCTTCTACAAATTCATATTTTAAAGATATAAATTTAAGGCATTTTAAATTTAAGGTACGTTCGTTAAATTTTAAACTAAGATTTTATACAATATACAATGTGATTTCATTATTTATGATTTAAGAAAGTGCACGAAACTATACGAGTCACGACTTTTTCTATTTAAGTTCAGACAGGTCACACGTCAAATGTCAGCGTCGCCAACTTCATTTCCTTGGCAACACTGAAAATGTTCAGAGTGACCAACATCAAAAGGACAGACCAGGCAGCGGTTATTTTTGGTCATGGTGCACTAGCAATTCAGGTATCTTTATAATTTCACTCACGACGTAGGCACCTTACTCAGATGGCGCCATCTTCTTCCCTACTTTGCTGTTAATTATATTATTGCTGTTAAGATAAATTCAGCTAAATTAATATTTATTCTTTAAACACATTTTAATGGAAATTCAGTGTAACTAAAAACAACAACGAATAACTCCGGTAATTTATTTAACAAACTTTTCTATAGCCGGAAGGCACCGGAGGGCCTCGGCTTCGGCTCTCCTAAAATAACATTTCCATTATTGAATCGGAAAAAAGCGCTCGTCTGTTAAACTCGCCCGCTTTTCCAAATGAAGAATTGTAACGCTGATTTCCCCCCTTTCTCTCCCTGCCACCGTGGGGCAAAACAAACTCGCCCAATTTTCCCCGGGAATCTTCTGTACGTTTTTTTTTCATCCCATTCGACGCTTGTCCCTAATCAGATTTCACTTTGCGCGTTTTCCGCGGTAAATCCGGTTTTAAAATTGTGCTTCTCGTAGGACTTTTATTAATGCAGAAACGAACTTTGCAGATTTATTAAAGAAGATGTATCAATGAGCCGACCTAATCCATTAAACAACAAAAAAAGTGCAGCCACTTTTTAGGGACGAGCGAAAAAATCCAATTTTCATCCACTGTCGGGATTTATTCAAAAACAAACTCCATCAGCCAACGACAAACTTATAATTGAATATAAATTTTAATAGTGACTGAAAGTGTACTTTTTGCTAGCAAGGGAAAGTCATTATAGTTCCTAATTGAACTTTTCACGGGACGCTTTGGCCAATGAGAAAGTTAGTTAGAGTCCACTTTGATTTTGATGCTGAAAATTCATTTAGAAAAGTTTAGTATGTGAAGTCTTTTGTTCCCCTAAAAAAACTTCCCCTAGTAAACTTTTCTTTGTTACGTTGAATGGATTTTTTCCTTAATCTGGAAATTGTTTTTATCATTGTCAATTCATTGTTTTTTCAAATCAAATTCAAACCAAAACATGCTTTATTATAATGCAATATAAAGTTTTGTGGACAAAGCTTCCTATGTTTTCCACTTTAAGGGAAAATATTTTGTACATATCATCTTTGCAATTTCAATCCCCTCGTTGAAATTGCAAAGGGGTGAGTTTTAATCCCAAAATCTTAAATGGGATTAGGAGTCACGGGATTATTTGAAAGGTTAATTACTTAAACCTTATTTTACCGGCAATTAATTAAACTCTCCTTTAAAAGCATTTTTTTTTAAATTGTATGCTAGAAAAAAAAATAATTAAAAAATGATTTCTCTTTAATAAAAATTCATCACTTAAAGGGTAACTAAATAGTGATTAAAAGGGACCTAATCTAAAAAGTAATAATAAGTAGGAAATAAGAATAAAATACTAAAAGGAGAAATATCAAAAAAGGCAAAGATCATAAATATACAGGGTGTCCATTTAATATCGCGGACTCGATTGTGCCTAAATCTTGAAACAGACAAAACCTTTAATAGAGGAAATGTTAATGGAGTTAGAGGGGCTACTTTTAAAAAATAGTTTAGTGGATACAGGACGTCCCTAAAAAGCGTGGGATATATTTGGTGTAAATGGAACTACCCATATTTTTTTTTCCAAAATGGGAGCCTCAGAGGAACCCTGATAACTGATTACACCAAAATGTATGTAAACTAACTTAGTATTTATGTAATAGGGTCGATATGCCTTAATGATAAACAACGTGATATAGACTTTTCAGTTTTCGTGGACATTTCTTAATAAAACTCCATATTCATATAAAATAACGTCGCATTGCATCTCGTTTGATTGTGCAACATTAAAAATCAAATATATTACGTCTTAAGGCTCGTCCTTGTAGCTGGCTTACCTTTGAAAATCAAAGAGAGTACGCGCTCTTTGTTTACGTCTCAATTTGGTAAATTGAGCGTCTATCTCGCCCAAGGCCGGCTCATTTGCTATGCAAACCAATTTAACGAAATACCCAAACAGGTTGTTTATGTTGACGTCGGGCGTCGCGACGCGTCCACGAATCGATGTTTACATATCAAGGAATATCGGGTTTAATAGAAACTAGGGATATAAAAGGAGTTTTTAAGAGAATTTCTTTATTTGTTGCATGCCCGACTAGTCCTCTGGAGTATAGGGTCTTAAATAAGGATTTCTGTATTAAAAAAAAGTTAGGATATTGAAATTCGGAATTTACCATTAAATTAGTTAAAAGAGGTTAGCCGAAAAAGAGCAAACCATGTCGATATAAGAAGGTTTTCTTATGCAAATATTTTTCTTTTACAGCACATTTTATTTAAAATATCAGTAATTTCGCTTACAAAAATATTTGCTAAAATATTTTCATCCGCACTGATTCGCCCATTCAGTCTCAAAACTATAATTTTGTAGTCTATCTATACTATATTTTTTCACAGTTCTATGATAAGTGACTATATCACAGTCATCAATCATTCTTTCTTCAGGGTAAGTAGACAGTGGTCGCCAATTTTGAGGATTAAGGGTAACATATGATAATTTATTATCATTCATAATATCAATGTAATCAATTAGGGTTTTGCGCCTATCAGTAATATGCGTGGGGGTTATTAACAATTTTATAAAAAACTTTAAAAGGATCTGATAAATCAAAATTAAAATCCCTTATTATTATGTTAATACCCTCAAACACAGTGATCGGGATAACTACCAAAATATTAAACTCTGCTACACATGATTTTGCACAACTTTTAAGAAATTTTTAATGTCGCTTTTTATTAAAACCATTACTCCTTTAGTTCTTCTATTATTTGTGACGCACTGTTCAATCCATCGATGTTTAACTCACAAAGTTCAATTTTCGCCCAAACATGAGTCAGATAAGAATAAATGTTTTGGTTGCCAATTATTTATATAAACATATTTATTTTATCCTTAATATTTAAAAATGTCTCACAATTAAACTATGTAATACTATTTAAGAAAATATATTTTTTGGCATGTTTTCCATCCTCTTCAGTGTTTCACATTGATTTATATCCCAAGTGACGTGATCGATATTTAAAGACATCTCTTCCTTCTCCTTAATATCATGTTCTTCACTACATTTAGCACCGATTTTTTCTTGATGATATTCTTTGCTGAAATGGCCAAATTGACAACAGGTTAAAATTATTCTTTTTATCACCCTATATTCATTTTTAACCCCTACGTGTGCTATTCAGGTTATTTGGTTTGAATATATATTATACTTTTAAATAAGATGGAAAAAGTTAGCTGAAAACGAGTACCATGTCGATAAGTTTATCGTGGTTTTCAAGAGTTTTCCAGGTTTTTGGATAATAAGTGATTAAAATTTATATTAATTAATTAAATATAATTATAATTTTAATTAGTTAAAAGCAGTCAAGAACAATTTTATGCTTCCATTAATTTACTTACAAAAAGTTTCATTTTTTTAAATTCAAATATTCCTCGTTTTGCCAAAAAGAATAGAAGAAGTGAAGCATAATTTCAATTTGACAAAAAAGGCTCAAACCTCGATTATACAACCGTTAGCAGAAATGCTGACTAAACGTAAAGCCTTTGCGAAAATACCGTATTTAACCTAACGCCTATACTTACCAATATACAACTACTTGATAAATAATCCCTCGACTACAAAAGTGACTGTAAATTCACCAATAACAAAAAAAGAGTAAAAAAGATTGTCAAAAAAGTTTTTCAGATTTTCAGAAGACGAATAATGGTATAAAAAATCTGATTTTACCAAAAAAATTAGGCAGGAAAAGTTGGCTGAAAAACAGTACTATGTCGACAGGTTTCCGGAAATCAGTTGCTGATGCTAAATTTGAATTTTTTCATTGCATTATTCAGGAAAAAAAATTGCTGAAAAAGAGCATTATATCGGCGATTTTATTGCAAATTTAATGAAAAATTTCCACGTGTTCGAAAAAAATGATCTTTCCATTAAATTAATTAGGAAAATTAATTGGCTTAAAAACTATACCACATCAATGGACTTATTGCTACTTTCAGGAAAGTTTTCAATATTTTTGGAAATCGATTGCCGATACTAAAAATTTGCTGAGTTGCGCGAAGTTTTTGAAAAAATATTAATGGTGTTAACAATTAAATTTTTCCATTAACTTGAAAGAAAAAGCGAATTACTCCGATTTGAAACACATAATTTCTAGAGTTCCTCAAGGATCGATTCTGGGACCTCTTTTATTCTTGCTATATACTTCGGATCTTCCTTTAGTCGTAAAGAGCTCTGAGGTGTACCAGTACGCTGACAATCCTCAGTTAATTAATTATTTCAATCCAGATGACATAGAAAAGGCTTCTGAATGTACAAATAGAGACCTAAACTTAATCCTGCGCTACTCGAAAGAACACAATCTTAATATTAATGCCAATGAGACTAACGTTTTACTTTTTACCAATAAAAATCGTCGTGCTAACGTTGGAAAAAATATATACATTGAGAACGTCAAGAGTCTAGGTTTAACTGTCTTGCAGAGGTGCTATTTGCGTATGCGTTTGCACTATGCTAACAAACATATTTCAAATTTTAAGACAAGAAAAAAACTCTCAGTATCTTTAGTGTTATCCATTTTAAATTACTGTTTTATCGTTTACTATCCTTGTCTTGATAACCCAGCAGAAACTGCAACGTGTATAAATTACGTGTTGTCGATTTGTGTGTAATTTAAGAAAATTTGATCATGTGTCCATATATATATCTATCGATTGCAGTGGCTTAAAATGTCATTTCTTTTTAAGTTCAATTTTCTTACATTTATGTATTGGCTCTATAAAAACCAAAATATCTGTTAGAGAAATTGATTCCAAGAAATGCGATTCATGATAGAGATATAAGACATAAGACTCTGACATTGCCACACCATAGCACAGCTCTTTTCTCACGTAGTTATACTTACATTGCCGTAACAATTTATAATCGATTTAGACCTAATTTTTTAATTCCAATATCTCGCCTTAAAAATAATTATAAAACTTTGTTCTTGGAGGAACAATTGCACAATTAATTTTTTTCCTCTGCGGATTTACAAATGTATTTGATTAATTTTTTTTTCTCTCAATTTGTTCTTTGATGAATTTTTATATTACTATTACTACCTGTTTGTCAAAACATTTGTAATTATTATTATTGGGGTTAAGAGATAAAAGTAGCTTTAGCTAATCTTCGTCTTTTTGAGCAAATATTGTATGTGCATTTGATACCAAATAAAGACATATTTATTTATTTATTTTAAGTAAAAACTGTAAGCATAAAGAGTTTTAAGAAAGTTTTTTAGATTTCCAAAAAACGATTAATGGTATCAAATATTTAACGAAGTCATTAGGCTGGTCATACAAATTTAGCAAAAAAAAGTACTATGCCAATGGGCTTGAAAATACCAACAGCTAAACAATTTCTGGTACCATGGCTCTAATCAAAAATTTCTTCTTTTGGTACCATGACTGTACAACGATCATCGGCCATTATGTTGCTCGGAAAAGTTGGACTGTAGATTTCTCGTATTGCCTGAAATTTTTTACCCACTATAGCGTTCTTCTTTCTGGACTATGCTTCCCTCCATAATAAGATGCAGGATCTTATATTTCTCGGGGTGTCTTATATTATAAAAAAAATATTCTAATTTGCGTCGTTTGAAAGTTTTAACTACTTCTAGATCTTTGGCGATGCGATTTAGAACTATGTTGTTAGTAATTGTGCCTATCCAGCTGATTTTTATTACTCGCGGGTACCCATATCACGAAGGATTCTAGATGTTTGAGCATTATTTTGGGTAGTATCCATACTTCCATGCAGCGAGCTGGAAAGACATAGTATTACTGCTTGCACTACTAATAAGCAATACCTATATATTCAGTCAGCAATGAAAAAAAAACAGTTTTTCTTTTTTTCTCTTCGAGTCTACATTGTTTTTAGTTCTTCTAATAGAGCATGTACCGTATATTAATTCGATATTCTTGTTATGCAATTTTATGACTCGAATTTGCACACATAAATCAACTGAAACAAAAAACCCAAACTCCGGGGCGAAGTTTCAAAATATGTACTTCCATCCATGGCAAAAAAGGATATTAGCCAGGTTCGGGTGCTCGACGAGGAGCAGACAATGCGAAAGTTTTATAGTTCTACAACGATCGTAAATTGCTCGTGTAGTAAAAAAAAAAATCCCGGCTTATTTGCGGACTTTATACCAGTTCCGGTCGTAAAACAAAAGTCGGGAGCATGCAGTGGACAAGTAGTTTTTAAACTGCGATTCCGGCCCGACTCTTAAACGCCAGCCTCGTTTTTAAAGTGCTTCCGAACTTTACAGATAAATATTTTCTATGGTTTGTTTGTTCCGGTTTACATTTTAGCGAAATTGTAGTTTTTTATTGTTTTAATTTTCTCAAATTATAGGAGAATTAGAGGGGATCATACAGGCAAAAACTGGTTAAAAGCTCAAGAATTTACTGGATGCCAGGTCTACAAACTGATGACAACAAAAAAAAAGTAATTGTTAGTGTCACTATGTTTTGAGTTACGTAGATCAAATAACTCTTGACTGAGATAGGGATATATAAATCAGAATTCAACTTTTCCCGCTATTTTGTATATCATGGCTTTCTTTCATTAATAGTGTCTGGATTGTCTGGAAATTGTGTTTTTCAGGTTTAATTGGTCTAATTATACGAGATAATTATCACTTTATTCTTATCCTCCTCTAATTGTCGGACTGAGATCGGGATATATAAATGAGAATTCAACTTTTCCCGCTATTTTCTATATCATGACTTCATTTTATTAATATTGTCTGGATCGTCTGGAAATTGTGTTTTTCAGGTTTAATTGGTCTAATTATACGAGATAATTATCACTTTATTCTTATCCTCCTCTAATTGTTGGACTGAGATCGGGATATATAAATGAGAATTCAACTTTTCCCGCTATTTTCTATATCATGACTTCATTTTATTAATATTGTCTGGATCGTCTGGAAATTGTGTTTTTCAGGTTTAATTGATCTAATTATACGAGCAAATTATCACTTTATTCTTATCTTCCTCTAATTGTCGGACTGAGATTGGAATATATAAATGAGAATTCAACTTTTGCCGCTATTTTCGATATCATGGCTTTATTTTATTAATAGTGTCTGGATTGTCTGGGAATTGTGTTTTTAGGGTTTAATTGCTCTGATTATCCAAGAAAAATATCACTTTGTTTCTATCCTTATCTAATTATCTGACTGAGATAGGGATATATACTTGAGAATTCAACTTTTCCCCTTATTTTCTAAACCTATGACTTTCCGAATTTTTCCCTTTCTGTTTGTGAGAGGAAACTACCAACAGTCAATTTAAAAAATATTGTTACGGATTTCCCGTGGGTTCAATAAATGAGCACAGTTGAACACTAAATACTAAACTTTAATTCACTACTTCTTTTACAATCACTTATTATTTCTAATTACTTTTTGATTATTTAGTGTACTGAAATCCCAATCATCTCCTAACACCAATCAGATCCGTATATATACCCAATAAGATTCTTCTACTAATTTATACAATTTGAACAGAATGTTCTTGAAGTACAAATATAAATCGGTTAGAATAATCCAGCCAGGGCAGGGCCGGTAAGGCAACTTTGAAACAATATGTGGTGTACCAATAAAAAATCCGTTATATTAATATTTAGATTTTTTATACTTTAATTTGACGGAAGTCTTATTATTAATATTTGTATTGTCTAAGATATTTTCTTTGTATTTGTATTTTATAGTTGGACTGAGCAAGCGCAATTGTGTATTAACATTAATAAAACTGTTGACTATTGACAAATAGAAAGTCAATTTTTTCATATTATTAATTTTGTTTCAAAAATCTGAAAAACTGTCTTAAAAAAATCACAACAAACCCATTGACATGGTTAATCCGATAAAAACAAAAATGATATGCGATCAATCGATTGCACCTATAGATCATCCTAAAATATTGCAGAAAATATATCGCAAAAAACAACAAAATAGGGCATATAATACGTGGCCGTCGGTATTATGCCATTTGAAAATAAAGTGGGGCACATCGACAAGCGGGTGCAGCAGGTGCGAAACGCTACCGGTGATAAAGGGCCCCTTAGGGAATCCGGCCAGGCGGAAAATTGGCGGCAGCGCAGCCTTAGTTCCATATAGACGTCATATACGATGGCTGTATAATATAATATATATAACAGTGCAGGTATTGTGAAAACATCTTGGAAAGGAAGCTTTAATTTTCCATAAATGGAAGAGTTTTAAGTGTATTTGATTGCGTCAAGACATTTTCTGGGAAAAACCGAAAAAATGATTTATATCGGAGCAGAAGTTATTTGTAGACCTGCATCAAGTAACCTTTGATGCACAGCATTAAGTGTCTTAAAGTGTATGCTCAAATCGGACCAATATTTACTGAGCAATGAACACTTTTGCAGAGATGGCTTTTGTTTGAGAATTCTCGAGCCTCATCAATTTGAATAATGTTTAACAAGTGCCATATTATTCAAAAACTGGTAAACTTAAGGTAGTGTTTCATTCAGTTTCTTACGATGCATATTTATCAGACAGCCATGTTAAACAAAAAAACTAGTTCTTTCTTCCCTTATTCTCAAGACTAATATGCGGTGACCGAAACTTTACCCGTAGACCCTAAAACTTTACCACCAAAGGCAAATGCTTCCGTTCAAAGTTTCGCACCCTCTTTGCCACGGTTCAAATGTTACGTCAACGCAAACTTTAGAGGGTTAATCAAGGAGTTTCGCGTCAACCCTCGTTGTTGTTTCGTTCATAAGTCCACTTAACATGAATCGCAATTACTTTCTTGTGTACGCCCACCCGGGCAGCAATTATAAACTAACTGACTCACTCACGCGTCGAATTCGTGAACGTTATACAAAAACTGATTAAAATTTAATATCGGTTTTTATTACTACTGAATAAATTCGTTATCGGGCTGCGAACGATGCATTTTTAATATCCGATTAATGCGACTAACGAAAAATGGGTTTGTTTTGTGAATTCGACGGGATTTTGTAGAATTAAAAAATCCCGTCGTAAATGTATTGCATGGACGTGAGGCAAATGCGATTCTAACAAAATTATAGGAAAATATAGGATTATTTTCAGGTTAATAATAGAACTGATTTTTTCTAGAAAAAAATATTCCAGGCAGTTGAGATAATTTTTCTTTGATTTTTCTCTCTTTTTAACTGTCTGGAAAATTGAGTAAAAAATTAGTTGTGCCTGACATTCAAATTTTTTTTCTAGGCACTTTAAGTCACTTTGTCAGATAGTTTGCTGGATTTTTAGTTCATGTACAGACAGTTGCTTCTAATTTTTTTAGACATTTCCGGTAATTTTTCAGGACTTTGTGTCCATTTTTAGTTTCTCTCAGGCATTTGAGGAAATCTTTCACTTCTTCTACGCAATTTAGGTAATTTTTGGACGATTGAGTGCATTTATTTTGTTTAGACATTTTACTGCATCTTTAGTTTTTTTCAAGCGATTTGAGAGTATATTTTAATTCTTTAATTTTTTAGACACTTGAGTACACTTATGAAAATTTGTAAATTCTTCCAGGCATTTCAGCCATTTTGTCAATAATTTAATGATATTTGTTATTTTTATCGGTCATTTTAGGTAACTTTTGTTTAGATAGTTTAGTGGATTTTTAGTTTTTTTTCCAGGCAGTTGCAGTCACTTTTTTAGACAGTGCATTTTTAGGCACTCGCTGGTTTTTTCAAATTTAAAATAATTTAATATGATTCCAAAATTTTATTTTAATCCCCTGGAAACAATTAAAATAATGTTAATGTAATAATAATAATAATAATAATAATCTTTATTTAGCATAAATAGCTACATACAAAAACAACAAATTTCCCAAAAAAAAATAAAATTAAAGATACATATATCAATAATGTTCATAAAGCTAATTCAACAACATATTTAGTCAGCAAGAGTACATATATAAATAAGCAATAAATGACAAATGCTGGGTATCCCGATCCCCGACACTTGCAACGCCCCGGTTTTACCAGGAACAGCAGCATCCCGGTTAATCCAAGGAATACCGCAATATTCCGGTCCGTCTAAACATTGCTATGTCGGCGACCTAAGCACCCCGCCACCAAAACTGGTTCAGAAATTTTTTAAAAATTACCACTTACATAAACCTAAAGCGCTCTTACTAACTTTACAATAATATTATTAATTAAATAATTATTAATATACCCTTATAAATTAATCCATATACCCTTATTGTGTAAAAATATAATATACATATGCACTTGAGGTTACTATTAACATGTGGATCTAAACAAAACAATTGATGTAATCAAAATTTGCAGTGCTCGCAAATAACCATAAAATGTTACGCCAATAGGTGAATCTCGGTCATGAGGTTAATTACCTATGGGCTGGTGAAATTGATCGAATACAGGGTGTCCTGGTTTTTTTGGAGAGACCATGTCAAATCCCGGTTGTTCCATGGATAACAAACACAGCTCTTCTGCCAACCACAAACACCTCATCATTGTTCTCGCTTCACTACAATATTTATCTGCACATATATTTACTATAATAATTCAAGCCATATACTTAAATTAAACTTAAAATAAGTGTTAAACTAAAATAGTGATCCTAAACAACACATTATAAGAGATAAACAAAATGAAAATAAAAAAAAAACAATTAGGTAAAGGTAACAAAAATCCTAGGACAATATATGTGCCCTAACCAGCCTTTTAAAATTATTTACAGAATCACAGTCTCTTATGCTGGTTGGTAATCTATTAAAATCTTGTAAGCCTCTCTGTAGGACAGAATTTAACATCTGGTTAGAGTTACACCTATCGATTAGTATGAAATTGTTACAGTTTCGAGTTTGATAATGATGAACATCTCTAAAAAACTTCACCTTCTTACAAATATATGGTGGTAACATATTATTTTTAACTTTATACAAAAAAACATAGATGCTAAACATAATTTTTTGTTTAACAGACAACATATTCAGAACGTTATGCATCATTACGATTGGGGTATATCTATTGCATTTCAAAATAGTTCTCATTGCCCTGTTCTGTACAAGCTGTAACTGTTCAATTTTAAAGTTTGGTAAATTGTATAAAATTGTTGAGCAAAATTCAAGATGCGGAGCTGCAATGCTATTATACAGTAATAGTTTTGTAGCCATTGATAATTGTTTTCCTACTCTTGCAATAAAACCAATTTTTTTGGAAAATTTTCTAGTTATGTAATCAGCGTGTGCATAAAAATTTAAGTTACAATCAAATATTACTCCCAAGTATTTAATTTGACTCTCATATTTTATCTTTTCATTATTTACCACAATGTTAATATCTTTCACATTGATGTGCATTAATTTGCTCTTTTTCCCAAATAAACAAAATTTCGATTTTGATGTATTTAAACAAAGACTATTACTGCAAAGCCATTTAAATAAATTAGATAAATCATTATTAAGAATTATTTGCATTTCATTTAGATCCCTCCCGCTTAAATAAATCATAGTGTCGTCAGCAAAAAGCTCTATTTTACAACCACTTATAACATTGACGATATCATTAATATATAACAGAAATAACAGGGGACCTAAAACAGTTCCCTGAGGTACTCCATATTCATTTATTAGTAATTCTGACACACTGTTTTTAAACTTGACTTTTTGTGACCTGTTTTGTAAGTAAGATTTAAACCACATTAAAACTTTATGTTTAATACCCATCTTTTCCATTTTTTTTAACAGATTAGCTCTATTTACAGTCTCGAATGCTCTCTTAAAATCGAGAAACACAGCCAGAACAAAGTTGCCCTTATCCAGTTCTTTCAAGAAGGTATCGCATATATTAATTACAGCAGATTCACATGAGTGACGCTCACGAAAAACTGATTGATTTATCACGAAAATGTCGTTAGAATCACAGTATTCTTGTAGTTGTTCTTTTACAGCAATTTCGAACACTTTCTCATAAACCTCCACAGTATTTATTGGTCTAAACTCATTGTGGGAAATAGTATTTAGTACTTTTGGTACAGGGATTATTGTTGACACTTTCCAAGCCTCTGGAAATACTCCGCTTGAGAGTGATGTATTCACTATATTTAAAAGTCGATTTCCAGCCACACTACATACGTCACACAAAACCTTTTTTGAAATTCCATTTTCTCCGCCTCCGACATTCTTCATGCTTTTCAGAATTATCTTTAATTGAGTTAGGGATATTTCTTTAAAATTTAAGAACTCTGGATATTGAATATTAGGGGGATTGACAAAGGTGTCATAAGAGAGAGAATGGTTTGGAATACTATTGATAATATCAATTATACTATTTATAAAATATTTATTTAACTTTGTTGCAATTTGAAATTCATTTGAAATCATTTGGTCATCAAATTTAATTTCGTTTGGCAATAAAATATTTTTTCCAGGAAGTAACTTTTTGAGGTTTTTCCACATTTCACGCGGATTTTTTTTATTTTCATCAATAACTTCTCTAAAATATTTATCTTTTTCATTTTTAATTTGATTAACAATTAAGTTTCGTACTCTTTTGTATTCCCTCCATACTCCATCATCTTTTTCTACAACAGCCCTAACATATAACTTATCTCTTACATTCATTCTCTCACGGATATCAAACGTAATCCAATCTTTTTGCAAATATTTCTGTTTTAGAACAATGGTTTTATTTGGGCACATAGAATTTAATATATTTGTGATACTATCAACAAAAATACTTGCCAAAATATTCACATCCGCACTATTATTTGTCCATTCAGTATTATAAAGATAATCATGGAGTTGGTTTACATTGTAGCTCTTCATACACCTACGATTAATAATCACATCACGGTTTTCATTTATTTTCAGAGCAGGATGTACAGCCAGAATACAATGATCACTTATCTTGGGTGTTAAATGAACCTTAAATGACAAATTCGCATTATTGGTCACAATATAATCAATTAATGTCTGACTTCTATCTGTGATTCGAGTAGGGGAGTCAACAATTTGAGAAAAACCATTTGAGTATATGGAAGATAGAATTTTTACACCATAAAACGAAGGTTTAAGTAAATCAAAATTAAAGTCTCCTACAATAATGTTGACACCCTCAAACGCACTAACCTGATCAAGATAATCATTAAAAAAATCCACAAACTTTGCATTTTCAGTTTGAGGTGGATGATATAAAACAGTACAAAGATATTTGACTCTTGATATTGAAAATTCTAGCGATAGACACCATACATAACTTTGAACACACTGTATATATTTTAATTTATATTTGAGATCACTTCTTATTAATGCCATGACTCCACCAGTTCTTTTATTATCTGTCAAGCACTGTTCAATATGGTAACCATCGACATTCAACTCACACAAATCAATATCTGCACAAACATGAGTTTCGGATAAAAGCAAAAGCTGAGGCTGCCAATCACTTACAAATACATTAATATTATCCTTATTATTTAAGTATCCCTGGCAATTAAAATATATAATACTTGAACCTAAGATTTCAGAATCTAATTGCTATTTAATAAATTTACCCTTTTGAATATTTACGATTCTTTTAAGCGTTTCACAATTAGTTCTATCCCAAACCACATGATTAATATTAAGAGACAAGCCATATTTTTTATTCGACAACATACAATTTGAACATTTAACAAGAGTACTATTACATTCTTTACTGTCATGATTTTCACTACATTTTGGACAAACTTTGCTTTGTGTGCAGTCTTTACTAACATGACCATATTGACAACACTTGTAACACATAATAATGCCATATTCATCAAACACAGGACAGCGATTCCATCCTATATTGATTCTTTCTCTTCCTATAATCAAACTGTATGTATTTTCATCCACCTCAAATATTAAATTAAATCTATTTCTAACAATATTTGTTCGCCGTATTACCCTCATATTAAAATTTTTTGAACTATTATTTAAATCATTTTGCTTTATTACCTTTGTTATTATATCACTGTCACTATTCACATTTTCATTTTCATTTACACCTACCACTTTAAAACGTCTTTGTAACATTTTGGGTCTATCAACACTATAACTTTCACCAAGTTTGCTTTGAATTTCTGATTGGATATTGGTAATTTCTTTTTCCGTGCCACAGTTTAAGATTAATCCACCTTTCTTTGTTGCTCTCCCCAGTGTTACACCGATTCCGATGTCTGTTGGATTTACTTTTGTTTTTAAATCTTCCTTTATTTTTTTAATATCCTTTGGAATCGCGCCCTTCTGGTTAACAACTAAGACCTTACTTTGGGTGACCGATGCATATGAGGCTTTCTCAGACACCCGTTTTTCAACAATATTATTTTTTACTTGCATACTTTTTAAATATGCAATTTCTTCTTTAAGGCTGATGTTTTCAGCCAACAGTATATCAACTTTTTCATTAAGTGCATTAGTTTTACTCACTAATAGGTCTAAGGTACAATTCATATGATCTATCAAGTTTTGGTCGATGCATAGATCCTCAACTCGGCTTCTTTTCCTCGATCTCTCGGGTCTGTTGCTACTGTCAGTACATGTTTTACATTTCCAACTTGTTTTTTTTAAGTGGAATCCTCTTAGATCAACACTTTCACACTTTCCATGGAAAAACTCGTTACACTCCGTACATTCGATAATTCCCTTAATATCATCAAAACCTTGTTTACACTTGTAACACGTAGAACGGTGACACTCGCGTGATGCACCTCCGGTCTCCGCCATGGTCGGTGACCGTTATGTGCCTGACTGGATTTTTTGTTTATTTACAGGCAGTCGCTTTAATTGTTTTAGACATTTCCGGTAATTTTTCAGGTCTTTGTGTCCATTTTTAGTTGCTTCCAGATATTTGAGGAAATCTTTCACTTCTTCCACGTAATTTAGGTAATTTTTAGACGATTGAGTGCATTTATTTTTTCTAGACATTTTAGTGCATCTTTAGTTTTTTTTCAAGCGATTTGAGACCATTTTTAAGCCTTTAATTTTTTAGACACTTGAGTGCACTTTTAGTTTTTTTCTAGGTATTGCAGGTAATTTTTCAGGCATTAGAGAAAATGTGTAAGTTAATCCAGGCATTTCAGTCACTTTGTTAGTAATTTAATGATAATTTTATCTAATGATTAATTAATTAATTTTTTCCAATCATTTTAGGTAATTTTTTTTTTTGACAGTTTAGTGGATTTTTAGGCATTGGCTGGTTTTTTCAAATTTAAAATAATTTAATATGACTCCAAAAGTTTATTTTAATCCCCTGGAAACAATTAAAATAATGTTAAATAAAAAGACTAAAATGCCGTTAGACGAAAGATATTTCAAATATCCTGAGAAACATTTGAAATATTTGTCATTTCAAATTTCTAAAAAACATTAAAACCAGATTTTAAGAGCCTGGTAAACTATTTCTATTCTGTTACTACTATACCTAGAAAATTATTTCATATCCCTGGAAAAGAGAGAATTATTCTAAAATATAATACAATAAATACAAGAATATTCCAGCCAGTTGAGGTAATTTTTCTTTGGTTTTTTTTGGCTGTTCAGCTGTCTGGAAAAGTGAGTTAAAAATTATTATGTGCCTGACTGGATTTTTTGTTTAGTTACAGGCAGTCTTAATTTTTTTCACACAATTTAGATAATTATTAAGCAATTGAGTGCATTTTTAGTTTTTTTTCCAGGCACTTCTAATTTTTTCAAGGAATTTTACATATTTTTAAGACATTTTACGGCATCTTTAGCTTTTTTTCTCAACTGATTTGAGGGCATTTTTTTTATTCTTCCAGGCATATAAATTCAATTTTTTAAACACCTGAGTTCATTTTCGGTTTTTTTTAATGCATGTTTAGTATTTGAGGTAATTTTTTAAGTATTTGAGATAATTTGATTGAAAATTATTTAAATTCTTCCAGGCATTTCACTTTTAAGGTAATTTAATTATTTGTTTATTTTTTCCAGTCATTTTAGGTATTTTTTTTTAGAAAGTTGAGTGGATCTTTAGTTGGTTTCCAGGCAGTTGCCTGGTGTCACTTTTTTAGTCATTTTTAGTGTACTTTTAGTGTACTTTTATACCACTTTAAAGATGTTTGAAATATCATTGCAAAGGCTTGGAATAAAATGAAAATTGATTTAATATGACTCCAAAATTTTATTTGTGACTTAAAAAAACTTTTATAAAAGATTTATTCGAAAACCTTAAGGTTCAAATGTAGATACAAGAACTATAGATTTTTTATCCCCTATAATTTTCTTAAAAAGCATTTTTTTCTTAGGCAATTATTTTTTGCAAAAAAAAACATTTTTTATTAATCTTACCCTTTACCCCCCACCCACCCCACCCAATTTACCAGTAAGAAATTGTTTTCAAAAATTGTTGTTTTCCTAATTAATAAGCATGAATAACAGCTGGTTTCATTGTTAATATTTAATCTAAAAACACAATTTGTTTATTTAACTTTAATATTATTATACATATGTATATTAATAAATATAAAATACAAAAAGGGTGCTATTAAATTGGATATTATAGATGAAAAACGGTTATTTTTCAAAATAATTTCTTACTGGGCAAATATTTGGGGTGGGTGGTGAGTTAAGGGTTCTGTTGATGAAAAACAATGTTTTTGCAGGAAATATCTCTTAAATATTTAATTTATTAACACTGTTTATATAAATTTGCTATAATTTTATATATCAGTGTTTAGTATAAAAATAGCGTTATTAGAGTGGATCCTATAGACGAAAAACAGTAATTTTTTTAGAAGAATTTCATTAAATGTTTAAGGTGTAGTAATCGAGTTGAAAAACTAGATACGTAAATCCCGTATCAATTTTTTTTAAATGCAGAAATTTTATCCGTTTTGTAAATAGAATCGTATATAATATACGTATATTCTACAATTTAATAAATATACCAAAACCAAAATTTACTAAAAAATCGTTGAATAAATATATATTTAACGATAATAATATATGACGTGTTACTTGGGCGGGTAATACAAGACCGAACTTAGGCGGTACTGGGTCAATAGGCAATTTTGACGAACAACTGAACATTTTGCCTGGCAAGAGTTGGAAAATTGAAACGAAATTTGTAAAAATTTGGGTAATACTAAGAGGAAAATAAAATTGAATTATACTAAACCATTTTATCAAAGAGATCCCTCGTAGGATGGAATATAAGGTAAAATCCTAATAACTCACGAAAGTTCCAAATCCCAGATATTTTCATGCAAAATCAAAATATACGTATATATGTATATCTATGGAATATACGACGGTACAACGGAACCCTATAAATGATAAACCCGAAATTGATATATTGGCTCGAAAATCGACAGGAGATGTTACAACGCTTTCATGTATGTCACGGCGGGAGAGCACGGATTTTCTTGAATAATAAAGGAGATCCAGGGATCCGAAACTCTGGATATTACGCCGCGGGAGGGTTATAAGTGATGATATGGAGAGGTAGGTGTAGGTAGGATTATTGTTTTGAGGTTAACAGTAGTTTTACTTCCGTTTGACGCAAAGGGAAATCTTATTAAGCTTCTTTAAGAGAATTTATTTGAAGAGAGATTTTTAGAGAAAATGTTGTGCAGATTCGAGTTGATTTTGAGAGAAACTGAACGAGATTTGAATTAGGTTCGCTGACGTGAAGCAATATTGATTTTTTATATTGATATGTTTCATTTGATTTAATTGTTCACAATAATCCCATCGACACTCTGCTACTCGTTTTCAGCTTACTTTTTCTAATGAATTTAATGCATTAATTTTTGATTATTTTCATCGCTTTCTAAAAATTTTCTTAGAAATCGCAATAAACCGGTCCACAAGATGTCTTTGCTCTGACTAATTAAGTAGTACAATCAAATTTTTAGTACCACTGAGAAGAAAAATAACCCCAACTGCCTGAGAAAAATAATTTATTATTCACCACAAATGTCAGGCAAATGACAACTTTTCCATGCAATTGGAGGGGAGAAAACTGCCTGGAGTAACTAATTCAGTAATGGCCTAAATAGAAAATGCTTCATATTTTTCAGGTGAATACAATTTTCTTACTTTTTCAGGCAGTTGACAAGGGGAAAAAAACCAAGAAAAAATTGCATCAGCTGCCTGGAAATTCTTTTCTAAAAAAAAATTCTTCTCCTTTCAGGCCTTTTGAGTAATTTATTGATAAGTCCAGGCAGTTGAACATTTTTTGATTCTCCTGGACATTTTACAGTAACAAACAAACTCAAATGCCTGAAAAAAGTAATTTAATATTCACATAAAAATTTGAGGCACCTGATAATTTTTTACTCACTTTTCCAGAGAGTTATAAAGAGAAAAAGAAACATCTGAACTGCCTGGAAACTCTTTTCTAAAAAAATGCTTTTATCCTTCCAGGTATTTTGAGTAATTTATTGATAAGTCCAGGCAGTTGAACATTTTTTGATTCTCCTGGACAGTTTACAGTAACAAACGAACTCAAGTGCCTGGAAAAAGTAATTTAATATTCGCATAAAAATGTCAGGTACATGATAATTTTTTACTCACTTTTCTAGAGAATTAAAAAAGGATAAAAAAACGAAAAAAAAAATATCCACTGCTCTCAACTGATTCTTTTTTTTTTTAATTTCTTCTCCTTTCAGGCATTTTGAGTAATTTATTGATAAGTCCAGACAGCTGAACATTTTTTGATTCTCCTCGACAGTAACAAATGACCTCAACTGCCTGGAAAAAGTATTTTTTTTTGTTTTTGTTGATTCTCCTGGACAATTTACAGGAAGAAATTATCTCAACTGCCTGGAAAAATTAATTTAATATTCACCTAAAAATGTCAGGCACCTGCTAATTTTTTACTCACTTTTCGCGACAGTTAAAAAGAGAAAAAACCAAATAAAAAGTAGCAACTGCCTAAGGATTCTTAAAAAAAAAACATATATTCTTATCTTTTCAAGCATTTCCAGTAATTTATTGATTATCCTAGACAGTTTACAGTAAAAAAATATCTCAACTGCCTGGAAAAAGTAATTTGATATTCACCTAAAAATGTCAGGCACATGATAATTTTGTACTCACTTTTCCAGACAATTGAAAAGAGAAAAAAAAACAAATAAAAAGGATCAACTGTCTAAAGATTTTTTTTTAAATGTTGTTATGCTTTCAAGCATTTTCAGTAATTTATTGATACGTCCAGGCAGTTGAACATTTGTTGATTCTCCTGGACAGTTTACATTAAAAAATGACCTCAACTGCCTGGAATAATTAATTTAATTTTCACCTAAAAATGTCTGGGAAATGTTATTTTCTTACTCACTTTCCCAGACAATTGAAAAGAGAAAAAATCAATAAAAAGGATCAACTGCCTAAAGATTCTTTTTTTTTTAATGTTCTTATGCTTTCAAGCATTTCAGAAATTTATTGATACGTCCAGGCAGTTGAACATTTGTTGATTCTGCTGGACAGTTACAGTAAAAAATGACCTCAACTGCCTGGAATAATTAATTTAATTTTCACCTAAAAATGTCTGGGAAATGTTATTTTCTTACTCACATTTCCAGACAGTTGAAAAGAGAAAAAATAAATAAAAAGGATCAACTGCCTAAAGATTCTTTTTTTTTTAAATGTTCTTATGCTTTCAAGCATTTTCAGTAATTTATTGATACGTCCAGGCAGTTGAACATTTGTTGATTCTGCTGGACAGTTACAGTAAAAAATGACCTCAACTGCCTGGAATAATTAAATTAATTTTCACCTAAAAATGTCTGGGAAATGTTAATTTCTTACTCACTTTTTCAGACAGTTGAAAGGAGAAAAAAAATAAAAAGGATCAACTGCCTAAAGATTCTTTTTTTTTTAAATGTTCTTATGCTTTCAAGCATTTTCAGTAATTTATTGATACGTCCAGGCAGTTGAACATTTGTTGATTCTGCTGGACAGTTACAGTAAAAAATGACCTCAACTGCCTGGAATAATTAATTTAATTTTCACCTAAAAATGTCTGGGAAATGTTAATTTCTTACTCACTTTTTCAGACAGTTGAAAAGAGAAAAAAAATAAAAAGGATCAACTGCCTAAAGATTCTTTTTTTTTTAAATGTTCTTATGCTTTCAAGCATTTTCAGTAATTTATTGATACGTCCAGGCAGTTAAACATTTGTTAATTCTGCTGGACAGTTACAGTAAAAAATGACCTCAACTGCCTGGAATAATTAATTTAATTTTCACCTAAAAATGTCTGGGAAATGTTAATTTCTTACTCACTTTTCCAGACAGTTGAAAAGAGAAAAAAAAATAAAAAGGATCAACTGCCTAAAGATTCTTTTTTTTTTTAAATGTTCTTATGCTTTCAAGCATTTTCAGTAATTTATTGATACGTCCAGGCAGTTAAACATTTGTTGATTCTGCTGGACAGTTACAGTAAAAAATGACCTCAACTGCCTGGAATAATTAATTTAATTTTCACCTAAAAATGTCTGGGAAATGTTAATTTCTTAGTAACTTTTCCAGACAGTTGAAAAGAGAAAAACAAATAAAAAGGATCAACTGCCTAAACATTTTTTTTAATGTTCTTATTCTTTCAAGCATTTTCAGTAATTTATTGATACGTCCAGGCAGTTGAACATTTGTTGATTCTCCTGGACAGTTTACATTAAAAAATGACCTCAACTGCCTGGAATAATTAATTTAATTTTCACCTAAAAATGTCTGGTAAATGTAAATTTTTTACTTACTTTTACAGACAGTTGAAAAGAGAAAAAAAACAAATAAAAAGGATCAACTGCCTAAAGATTTTTTTTAATGTTCTTATTCTTTCAAGCATTTTCAGTAATTTATTGATACGTCAAGGCAGTTGAACATTTGTTGATTTTCCTGGACAATTTACAGGAAAAAATTATCTCAACTGCCTGGAAAAAGTGATTTAATATTCACTTAAAAATGTCAGACACGTGATAATTTTTTTACTCACTTTTCCAGACAGTTGAAAAGAGAAAAAAAACAAATAAAAAGATTCAACTGCCTAAAGATTTTTTTTTAATGTTATTATTCTTTCAAGCATTTTCAGTAATTTATTGATACGTCAAGGCAGTTGAACATTTGTTGATTCTCCTGGACAGTTTTCAGTAAAAAATTACCTCAACTGCCTGGAATAATTAATTTAATTTTTACCTAAAAATGTCTGGTAAATGTTAATTTTTTACTCACTTTTTCAGACAGTTGAAAAGAGAAAAAAACAAAGAAAAAATATCAACTGACTGAAGATTCTTTTTAAAAAAATGATCATATCATTTCAAGCATTTTTAGTAATTTATTGATACGTCTATGCAGTTGATCATTTGTTGATTCTCCTAAAAATGTAAGGCACGTGATAATTTTTTTACTCACTTTTCTTGATAGTTGATCAACTGCCTGAAGATTCTTTTCTAAAAAAAAATTAGGTTCTATTAATAACCTAAAAATAATCCTATATTTGCCTATTTACGATGGGATCTTAAATTCTACATATTCTGGGATAATTTTCCATACCTTCCATATTATGGAGCCCTTTTTGTATATTTTCCAGGCATTGGAAATAATTTTAAATAAATTAAACGGGAAGGCTGCTTTCCAAAATCAATTTTCTATATAACAACCCCTCTCAAAAAGTTGAAACAATGGAGCACGGAAAAACTTTGAAAATTAATTAATAAAGTATCCAGCATTAAACTGATTCTTTCAATATTGTACAAAAGATAATTTTTAACTCAGTTTGTGAAACTTCTTATCGAGATATTCTGCGCCCCTTTGTCTCGGAGAGGGGATAGGGGGTTAATTTGAAAAAGTTTCCTTAGTAGCGGTCGGATGTTCTTTAAAAATTCACCATCGCGATAATATTTAAACAGAACTCCGCTCGATTTTTCTGAATAATTCACATCTTACCAGGATAGTTTATATGGCTCACTAAGTAATCGGGGAAGGGGAAAAAAGAGATAATTTAACTTTTAAAAGGTACTCGGGAACGAGTGTCGCTATACGTCGGTTTATCCGTTCTGGAAAATTCCACTTTCTATTGAATTAGGGATTCAGGGCGCGGAAAACATCTGGAACGCGAACGAATTCATCCGTGATTTTCCACTTTTTTTTCAGTTTAGTGGTTTAACCGAGTTTAAAAATCATTAAGCAATGATTTAATCACGTCGTCTTTTTAATGGGATCTTTAATAGTATTTGAATATCCATCTATGGACTTTGCAAGCAAAAATTCAGGTCAGACACTAGTTCTCTATGACGGTGGAGGCCTTGACCTTGAAGGACAACGTATTTTTTTTAAATGTAAATCCCTATTTTGACATCATATTTAAAAAGAGCGGAATATTCTACGACTAAAGTCAAATCAGGGTTAGATTCTGAAAAAGTGCTGAGAGTTCATTAATTAAAATTTTGAATATATGCTAAGCACAGTCAGTGGTGCTTACTTGCTCTCAATTTCAAGGTCATTTAAAGGACAAAAAATTTTTTTAGTTTGGAAGAGGGGGAAATTTGAAATCCTATGTGATATTTTCACATTTCTTTTGATAACCTTGACAAGGTCAGAGACTGGTAATTAAAATTTGAGAGTTTTCTGAGAAAAACAAACGTTATTAAGTACTTTTATCAATTAAATAAAATGCTCAAATTCTAGTACAACCTTGTAGTTGTACAAAGTTGACCTTGTCAAGGTCGCTACAAATTTAAAAAAAATACATATAAAAAGTAATTTTTTTTATTTTTTCTGAATCCATGTCAAAAAACAAAGATACTCCCCTATAAAAAATTATCTTGACTTTTATGTGACCTTTAAGTTTTGTCTTTCATTTCTTTAAGATTTTGAAAGAAATCGGGCTCCATAGGTGACCACTCACTTCAGAGCCTGCATTTAAAGAACTAACTGGAATATTCCTTCAGAAGAAAAAAATTGAATATTCTATAGACTATTCTCTAAAAATTTTGTTTAGAGTTCAAATTAATTCAAGTAATAGCTTGGAAATTATACTCCTTTTAAATAGTGGTGTCTAAGGATAAGGATTGAATTTCATGGTGACCACTTACTTTGAAGTTCAGGTGCTAAAAAACTAATAGGAACATTTCCATAAAATAAAAATTGGAATGTTCTAGAGAGTATTCCCTACGAATCTGTTGTAAGATGCAAATCAGTTCAAGTAAAAGTTTCGAAAATATTACTCTTATACTCTTTTAGGTAGTGGTATCTAAAAATAAAGATCGAACTTCCCGGTGACCACTCACTTCAAAGCCCAGCAACTAACAAACTAATTAGAATACATATACGAATATCCTAGAGAGTATTCTTTGCAAATTTTCTTTAGGTTTAAAGTCGTTTCAAACAAGTTTTCGGAAGTATCGACTTGTTAAGCATTGGAGTCTAATGTCAAAATCTCGTCTTCAAAGTGACCACTCACTTTAAAATCCAGACATTAAGAAAGTATTAGTAATATTCTCATACAACAAAAGCAAGAATATTCTAGAGAGTATTTCCTACAAATTTGTTGCAGGGTTCAAATTAGTTGAAGCAAAAGTTTCGAAACTATTGACCTTTTCAAGTAGTGCTGTCTTAAGGATAAGAGTAGAACTTCACGGTGACCACTTAGTTTATAGTCCAGCAACTAAAGGAATATTCTTATGGAGTGAAAATTGGAATATTCTACACAGTATTTTTTATAAATGTTCTTTGGAGTTTCAAGCAAATTTTTGGAAATACCGACCCCTTTGCGCAGTGGTGTTTAATGTTAAAGTCCGATCTTCAAAGTGACCATTCCCTTTAAACTCCAGTTATTAAGTTAATAATGAGAATAGTCTCATAAAAAAAAGTTAGAATATTCTAAAGAGTATTTTTACAAATTTGTTGTAGGTTTTAAATCAGTTGATGTTAAAGTTTTAAAAATATTGGCGTCTAAAGATATAGGTTTAACTTCACGGTGACCACTCACTTCAAAGTCTTGTATTTAGAAAGCTATTAGGAATATTCTGATCAAATAAAAATTGGAATATTCTAGAGGATATTTTTTTCAAATTAAATTGGGGTTAAATCATTTCAGGCAAATTTTTGGAAATATCGACCTTTTTAAGCCGTGGTGTCCAATGTCAAAGTCTGCTCTTTAAAACGACCATTCACTTTAAAGGCCATTATTTAAAAAACTAATAAGAATATTCTGATTAAAAAAAATATTCTTGAGAGTAAAAATATAAATTTGTTATAAGGTTCAAACGTTTTTAAAATTAAAAGACCATTTTAAATAGTGGTGTCCAAGAATAAAGATGGAACTTCATAGTGATCACTTCAAAGTCCTTTATTTAAAAAACTGCTGGGAACATCCTGAAAGAACTAAAATGATAATATTCTAGAGAGTATTCTTTACAAATCTTCTTTAGGGTTTAAAACATTTCAAGCAAGTTTCGAAAATTTTGAAAGTAGTGTTGTCTATTGTTAAAGTCTGTTCTTCAAAGTGTCCACTCACTTTAAAATCCAGTCTTGAAGAAACTAATGGAGATATTCTCATTGAAAAAGTTAGTTAGAATATTCTAGAGAGTGTTGCCTTAAAATGTGTTGTAGAAATCAAATTAGTTCAAGTAACATTTTAGAAAATATTGGCCCCTTTAGGTAGTGGTATCTAAGGATAAAGGTTAAACTTCAAGGTGACCACTTACTTTAAAGTCCAGTAACTAAATAGCTAATTAGAACATTTCCATAGAATAAAAATTTGAATATTCTAGAGAGTATTCTTTACAAATTTTCTTTAAGGTTCAAATCATTTTAAGCAAATTTTGAAAATATCGAACTTTTTAAGCAGTTGTATCTAATATTAAAGTCTGCGCTTTAAAGTGATAACTCACTTTAAAGTCCAGTCTTTAAGAAACTAATAGGAATATTCCTATAAAACAAAAGTTAAAATATTCTAGAGAGTATTCCTTATAAATTTGATGAGGGTTCAAATCAAGTCAATTAAAAGTTTGGAAAATATTAGGTCGTTTTAGGTAGCGGTGTTTAAGGATAAAGGCTGAACTTCATGGTGACCATTCAATTTAAAGTCCAGAAAGTAAGAAAATTCTGATGAAATACAAATTACAATTTTCTAGAGAGTATTCTTTACAAATTCTTCAAGTTTCAAATCATTTCAAGCAATTTTCGAAAATATCGACCTTTTTAAGCAGCGGTGTCTAATGTCAAAGTCTGGTCTTCAAAATGACCACTTACTTTAAAATCTAGCCCGTAAGGAAATAATGGGAATATTCTCCTAGCACAAAAGCTAGAATATTTTATAGAGTATTCCCTACAAGTTTGTTATAGGGTTCAAATTAGTTAAAGGTAACGTTTTGAAAATATTGGCCCTTTTATGTAGTGGTGTCTAAGAATAAAGGTTGAACTTCATGGTGACCACTCACTTCGCCTTGTATTAAAAAAAGCTAATAAGAATATTCTGATATAATAAAAATTAGAATATCCTAGAGAGTATTCTTTCGTATTCGAGCTAGTTTCTGCAGTGGTGTCTGATGTCAAAGTCTATTCTTTAAAGTGATCACGCACTTTTACATCCAGAACAATGGGAACAAACATATTGGGAATATTCCCATAGAACAAAAAATACAATATTCTAGAGAGTATCTTCTACAAACTTAAGTCTAAGAACAAAGGTTAAACTTCACGGTGACCACTCATTCCAACTCAAGTTCAGTAACTAAAAAACTTATAGGAATATTCTCGTGGAATAAAAAGCAGAATATTATATACAAAATTAAGTTTAGGGTTCAAACTAGTAAATCTATCCATAGATTTCAAATATGGTTTAATTTTTTTTAAACTTCTGTGACCCATCAAACATCGTTTCAATATCGATTTCCCGTTTGAATGATTGATGCGTTAAATCCCCTGACCAAAGTGAAAATGGAAATTTGGTGGTCATTTTCACTCAAAATCCTAATTTGATGGGATAACGAGGATTTCCGATTCTGATTACGTTGTATCCGTAATAACAGCAAATTTTGCGATCTGGCACATCGAAAGTTTAACTTTCGTTACCTCTTAAGCGTTGCAAAGTAATCCGGTGGGGTAAGGGGGGAACTTCAAGTTACTTTCGCCCCTAGGGCAGAATAAACTATAACTTTTAAAATACGTTTCGCCCCCGCCGAGCATTCTCGGAGCCGTTTATGCAATCGGATTTGATACTAAAAGCAAGAAGGCACCAACGTCGGAATAATTAACAAAACGTAACACGCGCGCCTATTGTTTATCCAAATTAAACTGGATTCAGTTATTTGCCGACATAAACAGCGATGCGCGACACGCCGTTGATAATCTGGATTAATTAAATTTGGATAGTTTGTCGCTTTTAATTTTTTTGTTTAATCTACTTATTAATATTATGTTATTGTGGATGTTAGGGCATGTGGAAATTGTTGCATAGTTTCGGAGTACTTTTCATTTTTATCCAGGCATTTAAAGCGCTTTCAGAGGGATTCATGAAGACTTTTTTTGATCCTATTTGATGCATTTCAAGCCATTTTCATCATTCCAAGCATTTGAAGTTCTTCATTGTGCTTTTGGGATTAAACAGTAATTTCTTACGTGTTGCAGGCATTTGGAGTTATTTCTCATTATCTTCCAGACATTTGAAGGATTTTGGCGGGCTCTTAAAGGCATTTGAAGTGGTTTTTGCAGGATTGTAGGAACACTTGTATCATTGGGCTTTCAAAGTTATTTTTTGTATATTTTAGACTTTTGAAGTAATTTTTCTTCTTATACCAGATGTTGCAAGTTATATTCTAGGCATTTAAAATCAATCTAAAATTCTAAAAGCCTGGTATGCTTGAATTTCAAAGTCATTTATTGCGTATTTCAAGTGTTTGAAGGATTTTATATCGCTATATAGAGTCATCTTATTTCAGGCCTTGGAAGTTATTTTTAATTCTGTTCCAGGCCTTTGAAGCCAGGAAACATGATATTCTTGAGCTTTTAGAATAATTTCTTGCATATACTTGGCATTTAAAGCCGTTTTCAGTTTATTCTAGGCATTTCAAGCTATTCTAAAATTCTTCGTAGAATTTAAAGCAGTTTCAGGAAGCCTGGTATTCTCAAATTTGGAAAATAAGTTTTCGCATATTCAAGGCATCTGAAGTATTCTTCCCATTATATTCCAGGCATTTGAAGTTATTTTCAATGCATTTTCTAGGCATTCCTATATCATCATGGAAGAGATTCTAAAAGCCTGGTGTTCTTGGATTTTTAAAATCAATTGTTGCGTATTTCAGTTAATTCTATTCCAGGTATTTCAAGCTATTTTCAATTTTATTCCATACATTGGAGATTATTTTGAGTATATTTTAGACATTTCAAGCTATTCTAATATTTTTCCTAAAATTTCAAGCCAGTTCCAGGAAACAGGGTAATCTTGGGCTTTTAATATATTTTATTGCAGCAACAATTTTTAATTTTATAACATTCATTCTAGGCATTTTAATGCCTTCTAAAATTCGTCTTAGAATTTGAAGCCAGTTTCAGGAAACTTGGCAATTTTGGGCATTTAAAATAATATCGTGCATATTCCAGGCATTTGAGACCATTTTTAATTTTTCTTTAGAGCAAATCCAAGGAATCCTGGTATTCTTGAATTCAAAGTCATTTATTGCGTATTTTTAAGTGTTTGAAGGATTTTTTATCGCTATATGGAGTCATCTTATTTCAGGCATTGGAAGTTATTTTTAATTCTGTTCCAGGCCTTTTCAGCTAGGAAACATGATATTCTTAAGCTTTTAGAATAATTTCTTGCATATACTTGGCATTTAAAGCCGTTTTGAGTTTATTCTAGGCATTTTAAGCTATTCTAAAATTCTTCGTAGAATTTAAAGCAGTTTCAGGAAGCCTGGTATTCTTGAATTTTGAAAATAAGTTTTCGCATATTCAAGGCATCTGAAGTAGTTTTCCATTATATTCCAGGCATTTGAAGTTATTTTCTACGCATTTTCTAGGCATTTCCATAACATCATGGAAGAGATTATAAAAGCCTAGTGTTCTTGGGTTTTTAAAATCATTTGTTGCGTATTTCAGTTAATTCTATCCCAGGTATTTCAAGCTATTTTCAATTTTATTCCGGACGTTGGAAATTATTTTGAATATATTTTAGACATTTCAAGCCATTCTAAAATTTTTTTTAGAATTTGAAGCCAGTTAAACGAAACTTGGTAATTTTGGGCATTTAAAATAATATCGTGCATATTCCAGGCATTTGAAACCAATTTTAATTTTCCTTTGGAGCAAATCCAAGGAATTCTGGTATTCTTGAATTCAAAGTCATTTATTGCGTATTTCAAGTGTTTGAAGGATTTTATATCGCTATATAGAGTCATCTTATTTCAGGCCTTGGAAGTTATTTTTAATTCTGTTCCAGGCCTTTGAAGCCAGGAAACATGATATTCTTGAGCTTTTAGAATAATTTCTTGCATATACTTGGCATTTAAAGCCGTTTTCAGTTTATTCTAGGCATTTCAAGCTATTCTAAAATTCTTCGTAGAATTTAAAGCAGTTTCAGGAAGCCTGGTATTCTCGAATTTTGAAAATAAGTTTTCGCATATTCAAGGCATCTGAAGTATTCTTCCCATTATATTCCAGGCATTTGAAGGTATTTTCAATGCATTTTCTAGGCATTCTTATATCATCATGGAAGAGATTCTAAAAGCCTGGTGTTCTTGGATTTTTAAAATCAATTGTTGCGTATTTCAGTTAATTCTATTCCAGGTATTTCAAGCTATTTTCAATTTTATTCCATACATTGGAGATTATTTTGAGTATATTTTAGACATTTCAAGCTATTCTAATATTTTTCCTAAAATTTCAAGCCAGTTCCAGGAAACAGGGTAATCTTGGGCTTTTAATATATTTTATTGCAGCAACAATTTTCAATTTTATAACATTCATTCTAGGCATTTTAATGCCTTCTAAAATTCGTCTTAGAATTTGAAGCCAGTTTCAGGAAGCTTGGTAATTTTGGGCATTTTAATTATTTCGTGCATATTCCAGGAATTTGAAACCATTTTTAATTTTCCTTTAGAGCAAATCCAAGGAATCCTGGTATTCTTGAATTCAAAGTCATTTATTGCGTATTTTTAAGTGTTTGAAGGATTTTTTATCGCTATATGGAGTCATCTTATTTCAGGCATTGGAAGTTGTTTTTAATTCTGTTCCAGGCCTTTGCAGCCAGGAAACATGATATTCTTGAGCTTTTAGAATTTGTTGCATATACTTGGCATTTGAAGCCATTTTCATTTTTATACCTTAACATTAGAAGTTCTTTTGAGTTTATT
Organism: Anthonomus grandis grandis; assembly: GCF_022605725.1. Taxonomy (NCBI): domain Eukaryota; kingdom Metazoa; phylum Arthropoda; class Insecta; order Coleoptera; family Curculionidae; genus Anthonomus; species Anthonomus grandis. The sequence continues at coordinate 14,144,265 of NC_065562.1, forward strand.
CAAGGGATTTCAAGCCATTATACAATTCTTCTAGAATTCTAACCATTTTAAAGTTCTGCGTAGAATTTAAAGCCAGTTCAGTAAACATGACATTCTTGGGATTTTAAAATAATTTCTGGCATAGTTCAAGCATCTGAAGTCATTTTCAATTATATGCCAGGCATTGAAAGTTATTTTGAGTTTATTCTAGGCATTTCAAGCCATTGTAAAATTCTTCCTAGAATTTAAAGCAGTTTCAGGAAGCCTGGTATTCTTGAATTTTGAAAATAAGTTTTCGCATATTCAAGGCATCTGAAGTAGTTTTCCATTATATTCCAGGCATTTGAAGTTATTTTCTACGCATTTTCTAGGCATTCCTATAACATCATGGAAGAGATTCTAAAAGCCTGGTGTTCTTGGATTTTTAAAATCATTTGTTGCGTATTTCCGTTTATTCTATTCCGGGTGTTTCAAGCTATTTTCAATTTTATTCCAGACATTTGAGACATTTCAGGTCATTCTAAAATTTTTCCTAAAATTTGAAGCTAGTTTCAGGAAACAGGGTAATCTTGGGCTTTTAATACATTTTATTTCAGACGTCTGAAACCCTTTTCAATGTTATACTATTCGTTCTGGGCATTTTAAGGCTTTGTAAAATTCTTCTTAGAATTTGAAGCCAATTTCAGGTAAATTTTGGGCATTTAAAATAATTTCGTGCATATTCCACGCATTTGAAACCATTTTTATTTTCCCTTTGGAGCAAATTCAAGGAATCCTGGTATTCTTGGACTTTTAAAAATAATTTCTTGATTATTCCAGATATCTGAAGCCATTTGCAATTTTATTCCTGGTATTTGAAGCCGTTTTAAGTTTCTTCATGAAATTTTGTTCCTTCTTGGTTGGTTGGGTTGAGACACTTAGTGTGTTTTTTGGCATTAATGGAATTCCCCATGTTTTAAAGTCATTTTCAATTTTATTTCTTCGAGGCAGTTGATATTGTGCTTTATTTCTTTCAGGCATTTAAAGCAATGCTAATTTTTTTGAGGAATTCGAGTTTTCTTCGTGGTATTTGACTTTATTTCTTATTCCTTCTTTTGGATTGAAATATTAATTTCCCACATATTTTTCCATTGTATTTAAGGCATTTACACTAATTCCCTCCCCCGGATCGTTGGGAGGTTTCGAGTAATTTTCCATCCTATTCCAGGCATTTAAAACCATTCCTTCCTGGCAGTTGAGAATGTGCTTTATATTTTCTATTAATTTGAAAATTTGAAATTTCTTTCAGTAATTTAAAGATATTTTAATTTATTTACGTTCCACGTATTGATTTGAATCCATTTCTTATGTATTAAGGGATAATGGACACTTCTGGTGTTCTGGAGTAATTTCTTGCGTATTCCAGGCATTTGAAGTTATTTTAAGATTCTTCCTAATATTTAAAATATTTTCTTACTTTTCCAGGCTTTATACGTCATTTTAAGTTCCTCCCCATTTCGAGCCATTTCGTGAGCCATTTTCAATTTTATTTCAGGCATCTGAAGCTAATTTCTGATTTCTTCGAGGACTAATGTATAAGTAATTTCTCATGCATTTGAAGGCACTGTAAAGCCATACCTCGAAATTTGTCATTTGAAGCCATGCTTTCGTGTGCTAATCAACTATCTTCCACATATAAAGCTCATTACCATGTAAAGTGAAACTATATAGATGGAGCTTTACTAAGATACACGTAAATATCGTTGTACCTCGATTTATCTCGTGCTTTGGTAGATAAACCGAGGGTTTCAGTCGAAGAATATATCGCGTAAAACAAACTTTTAAGCTTAACACGTGCACCTCTAAGGAGAGATTTGCTTGTTAATTAGAAATTTCTACCATAAAACTCTCCATAATGCTTTTACCTGGACGCATTAATGCTCCTCTCGATCAAATCTGTTTGATATGCAACAAGTAAACATCCGTTCAGCATAAACAATCCCTTCCCGTATCGCCTCAAATTGGTTTGCATACGAAATCGCCTGGAATTCCGCATAAACAAACCCCAATTTGCAAAATTGAATGGCAGTTTTTTCCATTTTTCTCATTAATTTCACTTGCGCTTAACCTGCTTAAATCCCCCCTTTGAAAACGCCTTAATAAGCTCATGAAATTCTAAACGAATAACCGACGGGGTTTTCATTACTTAAAGCCTGCGGGGACGAAAAATCTATTCACCGGAGTTGTCGCCCCTCACCTTTTGTGATGTCATTAATATTAAAATCCGCTTTTAATCTGTCTTGTTCTAATTAAGCCGTGAGGAGGGTGCGCCTCTTGCGCTAATATTTTGGCGATTAAATGAGTATTATTATCCAGGTATCATTATTAATATTTTAATAAGGTCGATTTATAAACATGACCACGTCAACGCTGACCGTTTCTTCTTATTCCACAATGTGTGTGGCACGGTTTCATGCTCAAAGTTTTAGAGAAAGTAATATTTTCTTTAAATCCTTGATGTAATCTTTAATGTAGGAACTCGAGGACTTTAAAGGATTTCGTGATTTAATCTACGTACCTTAGAGCCCAACCTTTTTCTCTACCGTAGAGCCCAACCATTGGCTCTACGGTACATAAAATGTACGTCGGTCATTTCTTTAATAAATTATTCAGATGCACTAAAACGCTCTGTATGTAAAATAATATTATTAAAAATAATTTCCATACCGTTTTTCTAGGACCGGTAGAAGAAAGTGAGGTCTGCAGGATAATCCTTGTTCTTCCCTAGCAAGTACCCAGTAGGATTCTGGATGAACTTTTTGTGAACGTACTTGAAAGGGAAAATCTAAGTCCTATTCACAAAAAAGGGGATAAACAGAATAGCAACAAACCTTTATCCTTGCTCCCATCAGTATTAAAGGTCTTTGAACAGTATTAAACATCCGATTATTAAATTTTTATAATATTTTAAACAAGCAACAATTTGGGTTTATGTCATCAAGCTTAACAGAATATGCTCTTTTTAATTCCTTAAAATATATTTATGAGAATATCAAGAAAAAAATTGCATTTATAAACTTGACGACGTGCGTAATGTCGACTTTGACGTAACGTCAATTTAATTTTTCCATCGATGAATATGTAGGTACAGCGAAATTGTCAAATTTTTAACATGGAAAAGTTCAATATAATAAAGAGTGTAAGTAAATTTATAAACTTGATGACGTGAGCAACATCGACGCTGGTGTAACGTTATTTTTATTTTTTCCACCTATGAACTGCGTAACTACAGCGAATTTAGCAAATATGTTGTCATAGAAAACGTAAATTTAATAAAAATTGTAAGTGGATTTATTAACTTGACGACGTGTGTAACGTCGACGCTGACGTACAGTAAATTTTATTTTTTTATCGACGAACTGCGTATCTACAGAGAAATCGTCAAATTTTTAGCATAGAAAGATTAATTCAAATGTATTTATTAACTTGACGACGTGTGTAACGTCGATGCTGACGTAACGTCAGTTTTATTTGTCCCTCAAATAGAGTGCGTAATCACAGCGAAATTATCAAATTTTTGGCATAGAAAGTTAATGGAAATAGATTTACTAACTTGACGACGTGAGCAACATTGACGCTGGTGTTACGTCATTAATATTTTTTCCACCTATAAACTGTGTAACTACAGCGAATTCAGCAAATATTTTACCATAGAAAACGTAAATTTAATAATAACTGTAAGAGGATTTATTGACTGACTAACTACGTATCTACAGAGAAATCATCAAATTTTTGACATTGAGAAATTAATGCAAATATCTTTATTAACTTGACGACGTGTGTAACGCCAACTCTGACGTAATGTCAATTTTATTTGTTCCTCCAATGAGTGCGTAACTACAGCGAAATTATCAAATTTCTGGCATAGAAAGTTAATCGAAATGGATTTACTAACTTGACGGTGGATGTAACGTCGACGCTGACGTGGCGTCAATTTTATTTTGTCGTTTTTTTGAAGTGAAATTTAATAAAGAGTACAAGTAAATTTATTAACTTGACGAGTAGAGCAACATTGACGCTGGTGTAACCTCATTTTTATTTTTTCCACCTATGAACTGCGTAACTACAGCGAATTTAGCAAATATGTTGTCATAGAAAACGTAAATTTAATAAAAATTGTAAGTGGATTTATTAACTTGACGACGTGTGTAACGTCGACGCTGACGTACAGTAAATTTTATTTTTTCATCGACGAACAGCGTATCTACAGAGAAATCGTCAAAGTTTTAGGATAGAAAAATGAATGCAAATGTATTTATTAACTTGATGACGTGTGTAACGCCTAAGCTGACGTAAGGTCAATTTTATTTTTCCTTCCAATGAGTGCGTCATTACAGCGGAATTATCAACTTTTTGGCATAGAAAGTTAATGGAAATAGATTTACTAACTTGACGACGTATGTAACGTCGACGCTGACGTAACGTCAATTTTATTTGTCCCTCAAATAGAGTGCGTAACTACAGCGAAATTTTGAAATTTTTGGCATAGAAAGTTAATGGAAATAGATTTACTAACTTGACGACGTGACAACATTGACGCTGTTGTAGCGTCATTTTTGTTTAAACCTATGAACTGAATTTAGCAAATATTTTACTGTAGAAAACGTAAATTTAATAAAAATTGTAAGTGGATTTATTGACTGACGAACTACGTATCTACAGAGAAATCATCAAATTTTTGGCATAGAAAAATTAATGGAAATATCTTTATTAACTTGACGACGTGTGTAACGCCGACGCTGACGTAATGTCAATTTTCTTTGTCCCTCCAATGAGTGCGTAACTACAGCGAAATTATCAAATTTCTGGCATAGGAAGTTAATCGAAATGGATTTACTAACTTGACGGCGTATGTAACGTCGACGCTGACGTGACGTCAATTTTATTTTGTCGTTTTTTTGAACTGCGTAACAACAGCGAATTGTCAATTGCATAGAAAAGTTAAATTTAATAAAGAATCCAAGTCCAAACACCAAATCCAAATCCATACACTTTACGACGTGAGTAACGTCAATGCTGACGTAACGTTAATTTTATTTTTCCACCGATTAATTGCGTAACTAGAGTAAAATTATCAAATTGCTATCATAGAAAAATTAAATTTAAGAAAAAGTGCAAGTGCCAAATTTTTAAAAGAAATTGTCAAATTTTTGCCATAGAAAAATTAACGCAAATGGATACATAAACTTGACGATATGTTTAACGTCGACGATGACGTACAGTAAATTTTTTTCTCATCGACACTACAGCGAAGTTGTCAAATTTTTAATATGGAAAAGTTGAATATAATAAAAAATGCAAATGGATTTATAAACTTGACGACGTACGTAACGTTGACGTAGATAATTAAATTTAGTTTTTCTGTCGATCATTGCCGTTGTCGTGTCATCACTGTATAAATATAAATTTACCAATAGAAGTGGTTTTCCTCAATGGCGACATTGAGGAAAGTAACGGCGTCAAGTTATAAACATTTCTACGAACGTCACGTCATCGAACGAAAAAACTGATGGTTTCAACTTTTCTTTGAGCATTATTAAGCGTCAGCTGTAATTACGCTGGTTACAAGGTCAAGTTTATAAATTCATTACACAATCATTCTGGAATTTTTTCCAAATTTCACTAAAAAAAAAAACTTTTTTATGGATACTCCCTAGTTGTTAAATCTGCCACATTTGCTCAATTTTTTTTTGTAATTAATGTACATCCCGGGAAACTAATGTGAGGCCTAGAAACCCAAGATCATTAGGAAACGAACGCTCCCTCGAAAGTTTCACACCCTTCTCTCGACGCGGTTCACATGTTACGCCAACCGTAAGGGGCTAATCAAGAGTTTCAAGCAATAGCCTAATTATTCAAATGTAATTTGCAACAAAAACCGAATATTTACCCAAACAAATTCGCTTTTAATTTAATCAACTCATGGTTTAAATGAATTTATAAATCGGGATTCCCTGGGCGAAAAACTCTGCTCAAGTAACACGAAAAAATCCGAATGAAAAATTATCCCGTGGGATTATCATGACACTCACAAATTGTTTTACTCGAGCGGTATGCTGGCAAATGTGCAGAGAAAAGTGAGGCTTTAGGGGACGAATTCTTTATTTTCAGGAATATAAATGTCAAGTAATGTGTATAAGAAAAATTCATTTTATTGTTCTGAGTGCAACCCTGTCCGTCGTCCATTAACCCCTCCCACTGTGCGCTTACAGGGTGCGTACGTCTTCTTTATTAATGTAACTCCTCCCACTTTGATGCGCAGTTATTTTGTTACAGATGTTCAATAATTTTATTGTTGTTTTTATTTTCCCCTGATAACCGAAAAATCTTAAACATACATAAATTCGTGCATTCTCTTTAACAATAAAGCCCATCTGCACCGCATTACATCCCGACGTAATTACGTCATCCTTCATTTCCGTCAGTCGCGGTTTTCCCACTTTCCTTCCCGTTTTCATCTCTCGCATTGTTTGCAGAAGTGTCTCCACGAGGACGTCTTATAAGATGCGACGCCTCTCGTTCTAAAGTGGCTCCTCGTCGGATACTTTGGCAAACAACGGCGACAAAAATAGGAGCTAAAAAACCTCCTATAAATTCCCTATTCAGCGGTATGGACTCTTATTGGCAACACCTGGCCGGATTGTGAGGGACACTTATGTGGGCTTTCAGCTTTGTGCCTTTATTTTTAGAGGTTTATTTTGGAAGAAGGAAAAAAGATCCATAAATGCAGGTTTTGTGGAAAAAAACTGGTAAAAATCACTTTTTTTGGTATTAACAATCAAATTAGTAGATAAAAACATCCTCAATACGACTTTGTCTTTTAACCCACTCTTCTATTAACATGACTCCTCTCTATATGCGCTTTTTCACTATGCAGTACTCCAAATTGAAACGATAGATTGTAATTTTTTCAGTGCTATTTGTCATACGGTTTTTTTTTATTCCTCTAAATTCAATTACAAATCCACTTTTAATCCCATAATATTTTGGCATTATCTATACAATTTATAATAAAAAATATTTTCATTACAATCCTGTCCATTAGGTCACTCCTTGATCAGCGTAACTCCTCACTCTGTGCGCCCATTGGTTGCGCAAGGATACGAAATTTAGAAGAAAACAGGACCGTATTAACATCTAGAATTAATGGCGTGCGAGTAAAGAGGCCTAACTGAGAAGTAGTTCCTACATTTTACCCAAATAATAAGTGCCTATTGAATATTTAATTTTCTAAAGTCTGTTCAAAGTGTACGCCTCAAAATCTTTTACAAAATCAGGATAAAGGATTGTGGATTAAATCGACCATAAAAGTATTTTCGAGTGTTGTGCTCCTGACAAGCCGTCTAATTTTTCTGCAGACTTAAGGAAGATTAAAAGCGCAATTATAAGTCCTTTCAATGAGAAATTTTTGCAAGAGATCGCAGATAGGGCTGCTCTAAAGGTTGAGAAACACGTGGAAGAAAAACTTAAAGCTCAGAATAGAATAATAATTGCTACCCTACAAAGACAAAACATCGAAGCCCTCGTATAAGACTCACACAACCTAAACTTCAGTCAAAGATAATGAGAATATCCGGGAAGATGCTACAAATATTACACACATACTTTTCTTTTTCCAATTAATGCATACAGATGATATTACAAAAAATTATAAATCAGCTACATACAAAAGCAGTTGGAGAAGATGGAATTCCAATAAGGGATAACATGTTATGCTTGTCCTATATTATGAACCTCTTAATGAACATAATAAACATTTGTCTTTTGAAGAGAGTTTTCCCGTCAGCTTAGAAAAAAAGTATTATTAAGCCATTGTCTAAGAAGCCAGAACCTGAAAACACGAATGACCTCATAAATAATGAAGAAGATAAAAAATCAACATCTGACATTGTTGGATTTTGGCAAAGCATTCGATACCATAGAGCATTGAATGTTCCTATGGTCTTTCTTAAAATGCATTAAAGTTTTTTGACAATTTTTTAAAGAATGTCTATAAACAACTTCGCAACCGAAAAGACAGTTCCGTTACATGTCAACATCTAAGTGTACCACAAAAGTCGATATCATCTCCTTTATTATTTTCTATTTACGTCGTAAATATAAATAATCATCTGCAGTACCCCTCTAAAACTAAAAAACCTTTTTCAGTATTCCAAGGATCCCAACTAAATGCAATGAAATCTCAAGCGATCATAATAGAGGAAAACAAACAAAAAGGAAATTTTCTTGACGATATTTCCAAAATATAAAGCGACAATTTCCCTTTAATAACGGAAACCAAAAATGTAGGTCTTATAACCGATAACGCTTATTAATAATAAAAGAAAAGTAGCTTATATTCGACTTGAAAATATTTTTCACTTAAAAAACACTTTTTCCTAAAATACGAAATAATACGTTTGAGATACTTTTAATTGATCATGTGTGATTTCTCTTTCAAGCCAATATAAGAAAATGAAATTCGAAAATTTAAAACGCTTGTATTAGCTGAAGCGCGCTTTGCTGTTAGCTTATGAAAAATATATTTACAATATACAAATTTCTTCTCGCATTTTATTAAATCTACGTGTACAGAGTATCACTCTTGCAAGTTATATTACCCCTTATTTGAATTATAATAATATTCATATAATATATGGAAAACAGAAGAAAACTTAATTACGAAAGATTATTTATTTTTATTGCCTCTAATATGTGGAATAACATTTCTAGTGTAGTAAAAGCTCGGACTATGATTTAGAGGTCTGTGTATATCCATAATTATATAATTTTATTTTTGACAATAAATAATTAAATTAATTTATCTGCACTCTTTTAGGTGGTTTTTATTAAATGAAATAGCGTCCCTATTTTTCTTCTATCGTCTCGCCCTTGCACCCACCCCCTTGATGCACCATCTCTCACTTTCTTTCTTGTCTATTTTATTTATTTTGTCTTTTTGTTTTGACTTATTTTTTATATAGTTAGTTATATTTTAAATACATATTTATTATTAGGAATTTTTGTATTGAATATCTTTAAAACTTATATGACAAATTTTTCTTTTTGTTTATTTTTTTAAAATTTTCATAGTATAAAGCAGATTGTTCGTATTTAATATTTTGGTACAAGAAAACATATAATGGAGTAACATATTATAATGCTCTGCAGATATAAAATGTACAGTACAATATATTTTATTATTCTTTATTACATAGGGATAATCCCGCACTTTTTAGCTTTTTATATTAAGAACTCAATGCTATCGGTTACATGAAAACATCACGGGTCTATCCAATTTGTCAATTCCCTTGGCTACATTTACTTATTTGTTATTTATTTTTTTGTTCATGCAGCTTTGTACGTTGATACATCTGGCAAATAAATTGTTTGGAATTTGATCTGAATTTGAATATATAAAGAAGGTAATCTTTTGTCTCGATTCATATTTTGAGTAGAAGATTTTTTATTCATGTTTTTAAATATTAGTTAGCCGCAAGTTTATTTTCGTACTTTTATCCTAATTTAAAAAAAATCGAAAATATTCTCAGTACAACCCTGTCCTTTAACATACACCTCCAACATGGCCCTCTATGCGCTCCTTCGTTGCGCAGTGGTCCTGAATCGGTAAAAAACCAGGTCCGTACTTCACTTATACAATAACACTAACTTGGTTTTAAATTTTATTTTGGGATTAGCGTTTGATGTCCAGAAAACGGCCCTGTATGTCCCCTAAACAACGAAATGTAGCAGACAATATCCGTTTTATCCGAAACACGCAATAAATCGTATTAAAACGCTCGAAACGCCATTAATTAAAAGAACAGACACGGCAAGATCGTCGCGACGCCATTATAATGGAAATAATGAAAACGGAGTGGAGCGACGCAATTAAAATAAATGGCCCGCGCGTCGTAACTCGCCATTCTTCCGACGTCCAGGACGTTCGGTCCCTTGTTTGTACACGAAGGCCATGCTGTATTTATTTTGCTCCTCCATGGACCTCCGTTTATCCTAAATTACCATTTTCTTTTCATATTTCGTCGGCGTGTGCGGTATACTGCAATTAGTCGGACGGAATTTATATTGAACTCTATTTGGCCTCTCTTGGTTATGGAAATGAGGTATGCTAATGATTCGAATGCTTCCATTAACTCTTGGGTTTATTGGACATTGTGGTATTAGGCAGAATGTTCGTCCAGGCATTCTATGAATACTCTGAAATATATGCACTTCTTGCATAACTTCATATTTAACTCCCGACCCCGGTTGACCGTTTTTTGTCTGAATGTAAAACGTACATGCATATTGCACTGTGATTTATTTAGTCGAAAAACTAATACGATTTTTTTGTATGTATACACTATTTGTATGTACAGTTTATAAAAAAAAAACATAATAACAAAAATGCTCACGAAAATTACATTCAAACAGGAAGAATAAATAAAGCCAATACATATTTCAGTACTTATAAACACACAAAATTATTATAATACTTACATAAATTATTATAATACATACATTAATATACTTAATATACACACAAAAGCATATAAAGACCAACAAGGATTGTCAACAAATGCTTCTTTAAAGCCACTTTAAAGGAATTAACTCTAATAATTTAATTAAGTTTTGAGCACGTTCTTGGATAATTTGCGGAGTATAAAGGTCCGTCTTATTACGTGCATTATAATTGTGAATATCAGCATTGTATGAGACCTTGTCTAACAGGTGCTGTGGTGCTTGGTTAAATTTATTTTGTGGATAAAAGTGAGAGTGTTACCTAATAGATGCTCTTTAACTGGCAACCATTTGGAGTTTTGTAGCCTGGATAATTAATTTTGTTTTAAAAAAAAATTAAATACTGGAAAAATAATTAAAAATGTGATAATATTAGAGTATATTAATTTTTTTTGGTCCAAGAATTCAGGAAAGTTAATATTCTAGACAAATAATATATATTAAATGCAATTTTTTAATTACTTCTAGTGCATGAGTGTTAAAGTGACCACAAAACTCTCGATTTCAGTTCAACCAATAAAAAAGCACGCGTCTTTCAACTAAGGCAATTGTTGACTCCCCCTTTTCATTCAACATTAAGCGTTTTGTATATGGCAAAATGTACATGCTTAGGGCACCATTATCTTATCAGGACACGGCATTAAACCTTTAATTTCCCTTAACAGTGCATAAGAGCGTTCTTATCTCACGAGTGTGTCCATTTGTAACGTGCCGTTTAAATTCGGGAGACATTACTGACCTTTTTGGGGGGAATAAAGCTGCCCCCATACATCAATCGGCGGATGTAAAACGGCGAAATTTGTTGGGATAAAAACGCCGGATCCGACGGGAATCTCTGGCCGATTTTTATCTGTCGAACTGGTGATTGATCGCTGGGAGGATCGCGGGTTGGAATTTCTCCAATTTATTTTACTTAAAACGATTAAACTTTTGAATGAATCAAGTTGTTACAGGGAGAAGTGATTTTTTTTATTAGAGAGAACTAGATAGACAGAATGTGATAATAAATCTTGCTTTAAATTGTTTAATAAAGGATTTTGAGTAAATGTTTCTAATCCTATTAGCCATTGTTCGAAATATAGACTGGCACATACTGGGTTTCTTTCAATCGTGCTTTTAGATCCGATCTAATTGGCCAGGTTTAATTATTCAATCCTGTTTTAACGGGATTTGCACCGAGTAACAATGATATTAAACTGATTAGTATAGAAAAGGGATTTACCCAATTAGCACTAAAAAAATGAGAGATGCGAGATTTTGCCCTTAAGAACTTAATATAGCTCTTAACACTTTAAGTGCCTTGCATCAAAGTTCCAATGTATATTCAGAAATTGCAAATTATTTAAATTCTACCTTCCGCTATGCAATATTTACCCCATAAACAAATACAGGAATAAACAATGTTATTGCATTAAATTAAATTGTATTTGCGTGAAATTAATCCTAAAATGATTTCTCGCTAGAGTGTTAAAATAATAGCGTCGATAAAGTAGCGGCAGTTTGAAAGCCGTGAACAAATGAACTGTCGCTAATTTATCGCCTGGAAATTTATGAAATTTCCAGGGATTTATTATAAAGTATATAACTCACCCTTTATAATAAATTCGGGAACAATCAGCGTGACACACTTAAAATATGATAAATCCGGAAAGAGGGAATGCGAATCGTACCGTAATAAATTATGCACTTTAATGTTTTATGGGCCGGGAATGTCAAAACAACGCCGAAACGGTTTTGGGAAATACGTAAAGCAAATGCTGGAATTGTTTTTTGAGAGCGTAAAAATGGAAATATTGAGAAACATTGGAAACATAAGTTTTTTTGGGAAAAAACAGAAACATTTGTAAATTTACTGTAAAATTTACTATAAGAAAAGTTTTATTAAGGCGCATTAGCATCTGGGGCCATTTAGCGCCCTATACTTTTTTCATCCCTCTATGCTTGTAATATTTCCATATAGATTTACTTCTTTTAAAATTATTAAAACCTTTATATTTTCTTCATTTGGTTCAAGTATACGTTTTAGGTTAGTGGTTATTGGTAAATTGTGTTTTATTTTCAATGTACTGCAATGTGCAAAAATATGTTTTATGGTAAGATTATAGTCGTTGTAAAAGGGGGATATTGGTTGATTGGTGGTAGAGGGAGAAAGGAGGAATTTTGGTGATTTGGAAAAGATGTATTTTTTAGGAGGTTGTTGGTTATTATTTTTTGTTATATTTTCAAACTTTGCAGAATTCTCTGGGTTTTGTGCTAGGTACTAGGTAAATGCGTTTTCCTAAATTATAAGACATTTTTTTAATAGTTTAGATTTTTTAAATTTGAAATTTTTTTTCATAAAAGATGCCCTGATGTGAATGTTTTTTCATTACAATTTATATAAGTTATATCTTCATTTCTTTTAATTATAAAATATTTGGTAAAATGTATATCCTCAAGAGTTACCGCAGGAGAGGTTATTCGAGGTCTTTTACTAGATTGTTTGTAATATTGCGACTGCAAGCGCCATTCACTCCATTTCTATTTTTAATATTTTTTTTTACATTTCATTTCAATTTTCCAACCTTGTGTTTAATATGGGGGTAATATGAATGAATTAGTTAATTAATATTACCATGCTTGCTATCCCTGAAATAATTAAATAAACATAAAACATGCCTTTCATGAAGCTTATTACTTTTTTCGGCCGTAATAAATTTTTAATAAATTACATTTATTGCATCGCGAATTTGCCCCGGTCCGCTTCCGGTCGAATAAAATCGACGAGTAAACAAAATATATAAAATCGGCCGTAGGCAATTTCCGACAAAACCAATTTCCGTATTCAAACAGGAGCGTAATTCGCGCACGTAATCTTCTCACGATTCGTCCGGTTGTTTGCATAAAAAAGTGCCTCTTTTTAACGGAGCGCCTGGCCCATCAACGAAATTAGCACCCGCTTTATATCAATTCAACCCCCTACCCCCGTTCCACATCAAGTCAAGGGGGCAAGTAAAAAAAAACGATAGAGGCTGCACCCTTTGAATACCCTCTCGCCCTCCTCAACCCCCATTGTCTGTTCAGTCCTTTGATACGGTTTCCATTGGAGAACGAGACTAAGAGATCCAGTCACATCCAGACTTCAATTAATTTTCGATCCGCAATTTAATGAAAAGCAGGGTAAGTATTATTTTTTGCGTCAAATGAGGTCGGCTTAAAATCTGGATTAATCGGGGTAAATTTTTGGGAGGTGTACATAAAACCTGACTTATAACATAAATGAGATTTTATCAGCTTGAATTAAAGAAAAAATTCAAGCATTTTTTAATGTAATTTATCATCGTTTTTTATATATTTTTTAAATTTTTTCCAAGGTTCTTTGTTTCTCAGGCATTTGAAGTAGTTTTTTCCATATTATTGCAGGCATTTAAGGTCATTTTTTCCTTTTATGTTCCAGGCGTTTCACGTCATATTTAGAGTTTTCCAGGGTTATTTTTTGTCATGACCCTATAATTTTTTATATTTTTCAGGCATTCAGAGCTAGATTTTTCCAGGGTTTTTTGATTTGATGTATAATAATTTTTTTAATCTTATTCCAGGCATTTAAGGTCCTTTTCTTTTAAACTTTTTTCGGGAATTCGGAGTCATTTTTCATTTTATTCCAGTCAGTTTATATAATGTTTGATATTTTCCAGGCCCTTGGCTTTTGGATTTTCAAGAGAATCTTAATTGGGATTTTTCGGATTTTTCCAATTTTATGTAATGTTTATTGTCCTTTAGGCATTTGATGTCATTTTTCATTTATATTCCAGGCATTTGACGTCATTTTTAAATATTTTTCGCTCTTTTAGAATAATTTTAAATGCTTTCTAAAAATATTTTAAATATTTTTTAGGGCTTCTTCTTGGTTTGCAAATATTTAAAGTCATTTTCTCATTTTATTTCAGGCAATAATTGACGTACTTGTTTATCCGGTTTAGGCATTTTCTATTGTCTTTCTTATGTTTTCCGAGTTTGTGGGTTTTGAGTGTTTAGAGATTTTTAATTTGTTTAAATTTTTCCATGATTTTTTGTTCTTGTAATTCTCAGGCATTTGAAGTAATTTTTTTTCATATTAGTTCAGGCTTTCATAATTTAAATGCCTTCCAAAGAGATTTAAGTATTTAGAATAATTTTTTATTTATTATTCAGTAATTATTCTCATATTACTTCAGGCGTTGTTTTTGATCCTTTCTAGGCATTTGGGTTATTGTTCATTTCATTTCAGACGTTTTTTTATGTTTTCCAGTGTTTTAAAAGTTGATTCTTCAGGCATTTTAATTTTTTTTAATTTTTTATGAACCCCTCAGACATTTAATTTATAATGCTTTCTAGGCATATGGAAATTGACTCTTTCTAAAATTATTTTTTCGGGGTTTTTTTTTATGTTCATGTAGAATCATGTTTTATCTTATTCCAGGCATTTGAGGTCATTTCTCATTTTATTCCAGACGGTTGACGTAATTTTTGATATTTTTCATGCCCTTGGGCTTCGAATCTTCCAGAGAGTCTTAATATTTCCTTATGTTTTCCCAATTTTTTCATGGATTCAGAGTAATTTTTTATCGAAATCCAGGTATTTTACTTAATTTTTTTGTGCATCAGCTATTTGATATAATTTTTAATATTTTCCAGGCTTTTGGAATATGGAAGTTTTTCAGAGTTTCGGTTTATTGAACCCTATTAAAATGCATGAGAAAGGAACAGATCAGCAATCAAATAAGAAGAATCAGAGGGGAAAATTGATGGAAAAGAAGGAATCAAGTAAAGCAAGAAGATTTACCAGAGAATATCAGAGAAATTATTAAAAAACGTAGCTCTAGTAGGAGGAATTATAAGAATAGATAAAATGAATATATCTGAATTAACGTGGAAATGCTCTTATCAGATCAAAGAGCTGAATAAAATTGACATAACCAATAAATTTGGAATTGAAGAGTAATAGTAAAAAAACTGAAAATGTTCCAGGTGAGGACTCTGAATATAGGTGTTTGAAATGAAGTGTTTATAATTATGGAGGACCTGGACAGAAGTCACGGTGGACAAAATGGAAACGTTGCAGAGTGAGTGGACTTTTAAACCTGATTTAAATGACTATAAAGTTAAATACCAAGTTACTATATAAATATCAGCGAAAAAAAAAGAAATAATAGAGAAGGATGGTACGAAATTTTATTTAATTCGAAACGCGAAGAAAAACTACATTATAGGGAAATTTAAGGAGTGGTATGGAAATAAAATGCAGGAAAGCAGAAAGTGATCAAAAATAAGTCGAGTAGAACAAAGTACTACTTGGCCACCTATTTTTCCCACTTCCTAACCTATTTTTCAAATCTTTCTTTATTAGAATAACAGGAAAAGGATGCTGCCATGCAAGAAATTTTTGAAAAACATCATCAGTTTATGGTCGACTCTTTGAAGTTAATATAATTTGTAAAATCGTTAAGGCCTATTTTGTTATTTTTTAAAAATTATTTAAACAACTGTTATTAATACAGAAACATATATGATTGAAATGATTTTGCTTAAATAAATTATTTGTTAATTGTTTGTATTTTATTATTTAAAAAATATATATTCCTTTCTCTTATTAATGCTTTACGTATTAATTTTACTATTATATAAAAATGTTCAACAACCAGAAGAAAATACATCAAACCACCGAAAGAAACTTAAATTAACTTGAATGTCTGGAACTCTTGGAATATCAAACTCCCTCGAGAGCCGACTTTTAATATTCTCCTAAAGATGCTAAGATATTTAGCGAAACACGTGTTGAAAAGAAAATAAAGAGTTTTGTTAAAACTGATTTGTAATTTGACTGTCACACCAAAGGTTCCAACCATAAGACTATCCTGGAACATAACAAGAAGCAGCTTCAAATGCCTGTAAGATATGAAAAATTATATTAAGTACTGGAAAATAAAGGATCTTGAACCAATAATTTATATACTTACCATTTCTCCAATTTTCTTAAATGTCAATGATTTCCTTTAAATAGATCGCCAATGCACTAACCTTTATTTAAAGTATCATTCTGGATGGTTTCATTTCAACCAAATTAAAAAGGCTGCAAGTTCACGTTATTCACAAATAAAATCAATTTTAATTAAACGGGCGGAATATAATCATAGCTCCGCGTACGCCAGCATTTTAACGACCCTTTGTAAAAATTGCGCCCCGGTAATATAATAACGTTCGTTTCTCGAAGCCCGATGGCACGGAAAAATGATCCTGAAAATTTCCAGGTTCTCCCGCTACTAATATGTCGGGCAAACAAGGAATATTGTTTTAGGACTAACGATAATGGAGGCAATCCGATATCTACGGCCGAATAAAGTGTAATGCGTGTTTCTTTGTTTCGGTTTGTAGAAGGGCCATAAAAAAAGGAGGAGATTTTATTGTTCGGATATTCGTCAAACTTCTCTAATCCGGTCAGATATTCATTTTAGTGCCGCTGATAGTTTGCGAGTCGTTCAATAAAGACTTTGAAAGTTTAAAATGTCCGCGGGCTCCACGGAAACTTCTTGGGAAGTGAAAAATCGAGTGGGTGAATTGGGTTGCTTGGCTCAGAGACTGCATTTTCTATAGATATTGAAAGGATAAAATAAATTACTGAACGTCAATTTTAACAGTGTGTTACATCTGGGATAAAACTTTTATATTGGTTCCTCTGTACCTCCGTTACTTTTAACGACTCCTTTTAATCTAATAACGAAATAAGTTGGCTCCAAGATTATATGATTTATTTTGGTTCCATAATAGTGATCAGTGGGTATTATTTGTTCCTGATTAGGCATGTTTTGAGATGAGAAAACCTTATTAAAATAAATGTTCCTTAATTGTACAAAAATTAAAACAACAAAAAAAACAAAAACCACGACATAATTAAAATTACATGCAGGTACAATCCGTTAAAAAAAAATTAATTTTATAAAATATTAAATTATAAAATATAAAAAAAATTATCGTTTAAATAAAAAAATATAAAATTAATTTTTTATACATTACACCTCTTACCTAAATCTATGTTTCTTTAGTTATAATTAAAATACATTTATAATAGGAGCGTAGAATTATTTTTAACATGGGTCAAATTGTAGGTGTTATTGTGGGCAAACTAGAATCAACAATAAGCCAAGAAACAAATATTTTTATTCTTCCGAGCGTTTATTTATTTAATTTTTATGATTCGAAGTTACGTTGATAAGCTAGGGATTAGTAGATAAGGAAGATGTGTGTACCTATACGAGGGTGGCCCCAGAAGTACCCGACCCAAGAAAGAAAACACGAAAATTTTGAAAAAAAAATATTTATTTTTCAACATAATTTCCTTTCAGCTCTATTCACTTTTCCCAGCGATGTTTTATAAGTTTGATACCCTTTTTATAATAAGAACTGTTGGGCCTCGAAATAGCCATTAACTGCAGACATCACTTTTTCATCGTTGGAAAATCTTTGACCACTGAGCCAGTTTTTTAAGTTTGGAAACAGAAAATAATCTGAGGGGGCTAAATCTGGCGAATAGGGTGCATGAGGTAGCAATTCAAACTTTAATTCATTAATTTTGGCCATTGCAATAACGGATTTGTGAGTTGGTGCATTGTCTTGATCAAACAACACTTTCTTCTTAACCAAATGCGGCCGTTTTTGCTTGATTTCTTCGCTCAAACGTTGCGATACGTTCGCATAATACGCACCCTTTTTTTTTCTCGAGTGTGAGCAAACGGCACCCATCTTGCACACAGCTTTCTCATGTCAAAATTTTCAGTTAATATGCGATGTACCGCACTTTTTGAAATGCCTACTATGTCCGCTTGCTCGCGCACTTCCAGTCGACGATCATTCAGTACCGCTTTGTGAATTTTCTTTAAAATTTCTGGAGTCGTCAGCTCATTTGGTCGACCACTGCGATGCTCGTCTTGGCAGCTCGTACGGCCTCGTTTAAACTCTGCTACCCAATATTTTACTGTTGTTAACAAAGGAGCAGACTCACCCAGAGTAGAATCCAGTTCAGCTTTTATAACAGTTGGGCTGATGCCTTTCAAATAAAAGTATTGTATCACATAACGATGACCAATTTTCTCTATTTTCACAAATTCACTGAAAACGTTCACTATTGATGGCTGCCAAACAAATACTAAACAACGTGGCGTCTTCAAACTTGAAAATATGCTTTATAGATTGTATACTTTCTAAAACACTGATATTTGTCAAACTACTACCGACATCTCTAGGTCAGGCCGGGTACTTCTGGGACCACCCTCGTACGTTTAAAACCAAAAACTTATTTTTTTTTAATACACTGTAAGATCTAAATTTAAGACATACACTCTTTGACAAAAATAAAATTTTGTGTTTTAGTTGTATCTTTTTGGTAATAAATTAATTAAATTATAGTAACTTGCACTCAGATCATCTTAGGTCAGACTTAGGTAAGAGGTGTAATGTATAAAAAATAAATTTTATATTTTTTTATTAAAATTTTTTTAACGGATTGTACCTGAATGTAATTTAATTTTACTTCTGGTGGGATCCATGCCACCATATTTTTGCAAGTTTTCCTCAACAATTAACCCAATTCTAATATTCGTTGTTAAATTCTGCCTGTTTCTACTGTTGGTGTATTGCGCCATTGATTATTATTTTCAGGTTCTTAACCTAGATGCACGATTACTATCAACATCTAATTGACTAGATTGTGTTTGGCTAGGAGATGTTTCAGTAGAAATAGTTGACTCCATATTCTTAGTTTTATAAGCGAGTGGATCATTTTCTGCTGTTTGAGAGTCTGCTGGTATGTTGTTCTTCCTTTCTAGTGTTAATCTTCTTTCTCTCTTATTTCTGTTTTTATTATTATTCAAGATAACTCTATACTTTCAAAAATAATAAAGACAAACCGGAAAAAACCTGACCTATTTGTTCATTTTCCGGGATTATAAAAACCGTTAATAACGTCGAGGAGTAGTAGTGGAAAAACGCCGGCAGATTTTGTCCGGGATTCAAGTGCGACATGTCAAACAAGCAAGCGACATTGTTCGTTTTTGCTGCGCGGCACAATATCAAAAGTTTCGTTATTTGCATTCTTCGAGCTGACGTGTAAACAAGCGGAACACGAAAGTGGGAAAAAAAGGGATGCAACGATCAGACGGCGCCCGGGGGTTGTCCCCCGTCGCTGCTCCAGAAAATTTAAAAAATAATGCTTTTAGCAATTCGTGGAAGGTTCATTTTATTTAATTTTGATATTGTAAAAGTTACTGCAGTTTTTTAATTCATGTTTTTGTAGGTTGAATTTTCGTTTTTTTATTTGTTGATTATTTTAAAATTTGTAGCATTTTTGAAGGCAGATATGGAATTCTTAATAAATTATTGATATTTTCATATACGGGGATTTATAAGGTTTTTTGACATAGTGGTGGGATTTTTGATATGATATTTAATGCGATTATATGTGGTATATGTGGTAAATTTTTAAAATTTCCATTAATGATTAGTACAATTTTTTACTCAAATGTATGTTAAAAAATTGTACTAAAAAAAGTTTTCCGCGTGATCAGAGATTTCGTACATTACGAATGTTCTAAACTGTTTTAATTTAAGTACAATTAATATGATAATAGAGAACATCGTTCTGACCACTTACATATTTGGTACCAAAATCTAAATTGTACAAAATTATTTATTGATTTGCAAGTATAATTTCACGCTTATGTTAAAAAATTGTACTAAAAAAGTTTTTATAAGTGTCTTAATTTAGGTACCCTGGTACCCAAAATTACCCTGGTCACGCATAAAGCATTTTTTTGTACAAATGTCTAAATTGTACAAAATTCAAATATTGATTTGTACAATAAATTCATGTTAATTAATTGTTCAAAAAAAGTTCGCATAGTAAGAATGTTCTAAAGCATCTTAATTTAAGTACAATTATTTTGTTAATAGAGAAATTTTTTTAAGTGGTGTGAGGAACTGTGAACACTGTTAAGGAACTTTCTAAGGCCAGATTTTAGTACAAAAATTAAAGTTGTACAAAATCTTTTATATTAATATAATATTTAAAAATTGAAAAAAAAAATTAATTTGTTTTAATTTAAGTACAATTAATATGTTAATAGAAACTATTGTTTTGGCCACACACAATAAATTTTTAGTGAAATATTCAAATTTTACAACTTTTTATAAGTGATGCGTATAATTCCATTCAATTTTATATGGAGAAATTGTAACTCTTTTCATTTTCTGTGACAAAAATGATGTAAATCCAATTTTAGGGAAAAAGATTCAGGGGGAGTTACCCTTCTGATGGCCCCTATCTTATATTTGCAATAATAAATTTAAAAATCTAGCAACATCATCTTTTTAGCCATGAAAAATTGTTAAATTTTTGTTTTTTGTGTTTTTCGATACAATTAATCGTTTTCCAGAAAATCGCTGGTAAACCAAAGGGGGAGTATTATTAAACCCGATCAAACTATCAAATTAGAAAAAACGAAGTAGAGCTGTGACTGCTAATTTTTGTCACATGAAAAAATGCAAGAAACAATAATTTTATTTTTTTATGACTAACTAGACGGTGTCCCAGATGTTCACAATTCTTATCGGTAACATAAGATATAAGGATAAAAGCTCTCCTGAATCTGAGTTTTGTCCATTTTTGGGACGAAAAATGTCAAGAGAACACAAAAAAAAACAGACTTGCAAATTTTCAAAATATTTAATGCATAACTATAATTAGTGTTTTAAATAATTTATTTTCTTTAAACTGTTGCTCTGAGGGGGTGCATTTTAGGACACATGGTCAATAACAAAAAAAAGTCTTATTTTGACTCCAACAATACGCTCTTAAAATATTTGCACCCAATTTTATAACATCCTGTATAATATAGCTGAATCTTCGAATGACTTTTAACCTCCTATTGTACAGTAATAAGATTCTGTTAAAATGTGAATCATATTATAGAAAAATGTGTCTCTCATCACACACTCTTTCCTAATATGAATATATTGCATTCAAAAATTTATAGTGTGTCCTAAAAAGAAAAAAACATTTAACATACATGCTAATAAAATACATTTATTTTTTACATCACGTACCTTAATCTTGATTGTTTTTGCGTCATTGTTATATCATTAAATAAAAAAAAATTGTAATGTTTTCTTTTAAGAACTTTCTTTAAATATTATTCTAATAATTTTCTGACTGGTAAGATTATAATGTGGAACATTTGTTATACAAAAAAACAGACTTAGTAGTACAGAAGTACCAACTTGAATCTCTAGCAATGCAAATTCCTCGTCTACTATTTAATAATCATGTAACGCAACAGTGATGAGGAGCGTTATTAATATAACGCTCCTCATCACTTTCAGGAGCGTTATATTAATTTCGAAAGTATATATTTATTTCGTTTTTGCATTATTGCGTTTTTACATTTTTTTCGTTAGTTGCATTAGCTGTCGAAACAAAATAAAATTAACATCTATGTGGAGCAATAACAAACCAAAATCATTATTTGAAAATTCCCATTCCTCGTCTATCTGTATAATTATTATGAATTAATTCGCATCCGGGGACACCCCGAAAACATGATAAATTAAGCCCATGTTTAAAATGCTTAAAATAATATTTGAAAGACATAAAACAAAAAAAGACATATGAAGAGAAATTTCAAGAAAATAGAACTACAGTTTCGCGTGCGAGTTAATACACCCCCTCTGGGCCCATTGGTGCAGTTTTGTACAAACGAGTTGAAAATTGCCTCTACGTCGCTCAATTGCAAGTTACGTCGCTCATTCTTAACCTTCAAAAAAGGGCTAATTCAAATTCAGTCCGGATAAATGCCGACTGACGCGTTATCCACGCTCCGATAATAAGGGCCGAAGTGGCAGGCGCTAAACGTTAAAACCGAGTGGAAAAGGGCGCGTATTTAATTTTAAATACGCGCTACGCCACATGCATCAAAACTAGGGGCTTTTAAAAGGGGGCCGGCTTTTAACAACGCTTGTTTTGTTTGCCCCTGTGTGTGTATGCGGTTCGGTGTCGGTATTTTTAGGGAAATTTATAACTTTGCGGAAAGCCGTAAAAGTTCCCAGGCCGCGGGATTCGCGGCACCTTTAACGAGATTTAAATGCACGTGGGATTTGGGTTTTAAATTGGGTGCGAGATAAGGCATAATGGCAAATGTAAGAAGGATTATCAAGGAAATTTTATTTATTTTAAGCTGATTAAAGATGTTTATTTTACCCTTGGCAGAAGCAACTCGTTGGCTTGCTGCAAAAACTCATTAAGTCAAAAATGATAGTTTCTGGAAAAATCAATTGTTTACTAATGCCGATGGTTTAGGTGGTTTTGGGAAAAAATCATTTTGTATTTTTTAGTTTCCGGCAATAAAATATGATTTTGTCTGTTATTTCAAAACTAACAGTAAAATAATAATGAAAAAGTAGTATTTTGTTAATCAATAATTGAAAAGAAAAATATAAAATGTGACTTAGTGAGTTTTAATTTTATGTGAAATATTTTCAAATTACTGACTTAATGAGTTAATTTTTATAAATAAACTTGATGTTGAAAAACTAGTAAACTTTTTTTGGTAATATACCTTTTTTTATTAAAAAAAAATACAAAACCTAAAAATAAATTTTGTTAAACATAATGTAACTAAGAACTAAAACGTCTCCCCGTCTGAGTCAGAATATCCAGGTTCAGGAAACACATCCTTCAATGTTGTGCTTATTGGCAGCGATTTATACCAACCATAGTACTCATTAGGTATCACTCCTTTTTCGCATAACTTTAAAAGGTTTTTTTTTTTTAACGGATATTGGCAGCATAGTTTTGTACAACTTGCTTATTTTGAAGGTACTATAGTCAATTTTTTGAGTGGCTCTCGATTTTCTTTCAATATTAATGCTTTTATATTCACCAAAATAATCATAGCGGTATTCAAGAATACCAGTCTGTATTTTCTGAAATCTGAAGCACTTTACTTTCAACCAGTTTACTTTATCATTATTAACAGACGAAAAACAATGAAAAACACAAAGTCACGGTCTCACAACATTTACTTAAAGCTACACGTGTTTCGCTCTATTCAGAGCATCATCAGGCCTAAAACAATAATAATTAGTCTTGAAAGAAAAAAAGAGGACATTAAAAAGACTAAAACCTTAAAAAGCCACTGACGTTGGCAAAACAGTAAATAAACATACATTTATATATAAGAAAATCTCATCCATTTTTCACAAAGAGACCGACGTATATTTATCATTATTACAATCAATTGTCTTATTTCTAAATAAAGTCTTGGATAAATACAGTAAATTAAGAAATTCATTAAACTTAAACTCTTTGGTGATGAATGGATCTCCAAATTTATGTCGGTTACGTTTGGATCTAGCTCGTTAAAAAATACTTATCCAGTCATGGACTACATAAACTGGTTGATATTTTTTCTCTTTTTCAATGGCACTGTGCATGGAATTAACCTCCATGTAGCTGTGGCCACTTTCTAAGAATTTATGCTCTATGATATCAACCGCAGTTGTTTGAACAATATAAAGAAATAGAGCAGCAATATTCTGTTTTCGGTTTTGTCCACCGCATGCATCCGAATATAAGGTTACGTGTTTTACTTCCGGCTTTAAGCCTATAAACCAATACAGTGATGTTCCAATTTCACAGCTACCTCGCTTTCCATGTAGTTCAGTGCATGCAAAGCAGTATGCTCTGTGTGGTTCTGGAGCTTCATAAATAGTTAAGTTATACATATTAATTTTTCGGCTGTAATACATCGGTGAAACATCGGAAGATGGAATCTGTAACACAGATTGTAAATCGAACGTAACCATGATAAATGCAGAATTGTCTTCCAAAGCAGCTTTATCAATTTCTTTTGATCGGGCTGCTTCGTTTTTCCGAGTAATATGATTTTGGTATGTATCTTCCAAGTTACAGCGGTCTTGAATGTTAGAATCTTGATACCGATTACAAGTTGCGCACTGATTTGGCTTAAAAAAAGAAATATTATAAGATGTGCAAAACATTTTTCTATATGCATAGGAAGAAACTGATTTAAAATTATTCTTTAAACAGTAGGCCCGGTATAGGTCGTACATCTTTGAGATTGATAGCTTACGATCTAAACAGAATCGTTTTGAAGATTTTCGATTGTAATGACTCTCCGTTGTTGGAAAACTTTCAATGTGGGCCTTTACAATATCTATGTCAGAATCGGAAGTTTTATTAACAGAAGCTTTTTTTCCTCTTCCATCTTCACCTTCGAATACACCCAAAGAATTTCTCTTTTTAAAAGCTGTCAAAATAGGACCATTATTTATATTAAGCGTTTTCATAAAAAATTATTGACAAATTCTTATCTTGTTAGTACCTTTATAGAAAGCAGAATTTTATTTTGACGTTTAAAACTCACTAAGTCTCAGTGATGGCACCACATTTATTATATAAAACTCATTAAGTCACTTAGTGAGTTTTTGCATGAACTCAAAACAGGCTTAATGACTTAGTGTGATTTTTATGGACTTCTTTTTTGGTACTTAGTGAGTTTTTAAGCGTTTAATATTTGGTTCAGTGATAGAACAACATTAGACTTAGTGATATTTATATTAATCTCAAAATCTGAAAATATTGACTTAGTGAGTTTTTGCTGCAAGCCGACGAACTGTAGTAAGAAAAAAGAAAAAGTAATTAACATATTCGTATTACGAGATTTTGAGTCGTTCTGCCAGCTCGGTTTGGTGTCATATTTTTTCCAAATTGTGTTTAGAAACTTTATTAAAAATTACTACTGTTATACCTACGGTATCTACATGAAATGAAATGGTTTTATTAATTAGAATGTACATACCGTCTTTTTGAAATGTTTTGAATGTTTTAGCCATTTTGACGTATTAACTTTTAGTACAATATTATAGTGAACAGAAAAAAATATGGAACAAATTCGATAAAAAATAAATGAGGCCGTGTTCAAAAAAACGCTCGTACATGTCGTTTAATATTTTTGGTTGTGCATTTTTTTCAACAAAGATTTTGTTTACAGTTTGTCTCATGTAGCCGTGGTCAATACCAACTTTCGTATTATTGACGTATGTGATTACATTTTTGGATTCTGCACAAAATTATAAACATTTTGATGTATCACATGCCGCACTTTTATTCGACTGTTTTTAAGATACGCGGTTTAGAAAATTGCTGTTTTTATGAATCTAAAAGCCTCTAAAACTTTTTCTACTAAAATATAAAAAAATTGATTTCACTTTTCTATTTTACTTTTTAATTCCTCTTTTCTAAAAACATACAAATTGTATGTATCGTGTCAAAAATATATGGAACAAATGCACTTAACATTTTTTAAGTACTAATAAAAAAACAAAAATCACTTAAAGTATAGAAGATACATATGTAAAGTGCCGGCCAAAAGTAGAGAAACTTTGAATTTATTTTCTAATTTAATAATCTATTCAAAATTTTTGTGACACCATGTATTAAAAATGTTTATCTTAGCCTAAGCCATAAATTCATACCAAAATAGTTTGAATATTTATCACAGGAATGTAAATAGTAATACAATATAATAGAGGACATAAATAATGAGAAACTTTTTGTATTAAATATTTTAAATTAAATAGGTCTCGTTTGAAGCACTTCGTTTTTGATTGTGAAGAAGCCTATTTAGTATTAAAATGCCTCGAGGTATAAATTTATCTGAACAAATAAAAAAACTTATAATTGAGAAGCACAATGCAGGAGTGAAACAAGTAACAATCGCTAGAGAACTTGATCTTCATAAAAGTGTCATTTGTAAACAAATCAAATTGTGGCAAACTAGAGACTCTACTGCCAGCATCTCTAAGCCAGGTAGACCCAAAAAAACAACATCTGCAACTGACAAGCTAATTAGACGATGTTCTATAAGAAATCCATTTTTCTCCGCCGAAGATATAAAAAAGGCATATCCCAGCATTTCCCTTTCAGTTCGATCTATTCGAATTATGTGACGCCAACTTAAAAGCCAGGAGACCGGTAAAAAAACCTTTCATTTCAACGAAAAATAGACAAATTCGTTTAAGATTTGCAAAAGAACACTTACGTTGGAAAAACGTTTTATGGTCAGATGAAAGTAAGTTCAATTTATTTGGGTCAGATGGTATGAGATCGGTTAGACGTCCCAAGAATGAAAAATTCTCTATATATTCTTAAATATTTCCAAATTTGCATAGAAAAATATAAAATGACATTCTGTACAAACAAAATTTCTTAAATGTCTTTAATAAATAATAGTATATAAAAATCTTTCAAAAATCTGTTTAATAAAATTAATAATGTCATTACGTCTTTCGAGGGAAATGCTTTTATAAATAGACTGCTGATTGGGGTTTGGAGTGCCAGATTTCAAAATTTTGGCATTGAAAAAATTGAGTTGCAAAAGTTCTCCTTTATAATCATTTTTGTAAGATAAATTTAGTTTACTCCTTGTAGCGACACTTTGAACCATATCTTGCATTAAGCAATTACCATACTTTTTATGAATTAAAGTGACTGTTTCAACTATAGTGTTAAAACTGTATTTTTATTTAAAAGTGTCTTATATGAATCTTTTACTTTGGCTTTATTCATGGGCCTAATGACCATTTTTTGGCACAAAAATACTGTATGCATTAGCCGTTTAGCACAGGACTCCTAAAAGCATATGCCATAACTTAACATAATAAATTTTTCTAGAACTTTTGAAATATTAATTAAAATTCAATTTTAATAGAATTTTCAGAAAATTGTTGGAATTAATTATTGAATTTAAATTTCTGATAAACGTATTTTTGTTTGCAATTTATCAATGAATTAATAAAATTTAATTTAAAAGGAATTTTCGTAAATTTTTGGAATGTTTTAATGAATTTAAATTTAGTTTTATTGGAATATTTGTGGAATTTTTAATTAAATTTTAATGCACTAAATGCAATTTTTCTAGAATTTTTAGAATAATTCAATTTCAATGAAATTTATATAAAATTTTTTAAATTAATTAGTGAATCTAAATTTCTGATTAACATAATTTTGTTTATTCAATTTTAATGAAATATTCGGAGAATTTTCAAATACACTTTTCAATTCATTTTCAAGGCACATAAGAGGATTTGTCGAGAATTTTTGGCATATTTCGATGAAGTTAAATTAAATTTCAATGAATTTTTCGTAAAATTCTTGGATTTAATTTAAACTTCTAATGAACGTATATTTTTTGAATGAATTGAAATTTGGTGAAAAATTACTTCCAGGCAGTTGAAAAATCAATTTTTGACTGCCTAAAGAAAATTAGAAATTACTTCAATTGCCAGAAATAAAAAAGAAATGCCTTGCAGAGAAAATGAGAAATGACCTATGAATCAAAAAAGGTATCCAGTTCTTGTATTCTTGAGCTTTTTAAGTCATTGCGTGGTGATAAACTACTTACTACGTATAAGCAAGAAAATCTTCACATTAAAGAATTTCTTGGTGGTGCGTGATGTTATACAGTGTGTCCAAGAATGTATCTTGGAAAAACAAAAGAGATTTGAAAAGTTGCGCATTTCCAAGTCTAACAATATGCCGTTTAGAAAGTCTTAAAACTCCGAGTAGTTCCCGAGACATGCATAAAAAACCGAAATTTGTCAATTTCGTTTTGATTTTTTTAACATTGTTGGAGATACAGAAAAACAAAAGACACTTTCTCATGGCCACTTTTTAAGTTCTACAAAACAGCATTGACAGATTTTCCGTACAACGAATCGTTTCAGAAAAAACCATCATCAATTTTATTTTTTTATATGGCACATAAAAAAAGTACACTCTATATAAATAGCATATTTTATTACGAATACAATAATGTATGACACGATATGCGCAACTTTTCTCTAAATTAATCATCTTGTGAATCTCTTTTGTTTTTTAAGATCTCCATGATAAGACATCCTTTTCTTGGACACACTGTATCTGTATACGTTAATTTCAGGATAAATTATTAAAAATCAAAATTAAATAAAATGCCTTAAAACAAACAACTACGCCTCACCAAGAAACTCTTCATAATATTGACATTTTGTCTTAGAAAAAAAAACGAAATATGCCTCTAGCAGAATTTATTACTATCTCTAGACAAAAACTGGAAAAAAGTTATTTTGTCTCTAAGAAATTTAAAAGAAACTTTTTACCAATTTGTGCCGGCGCGGCGTATTGTCGACGACAGAGAAAACTGGCTAAATTAAGAAAGTTTGATGATTCTAATGGAACACGAGAAAGTTCTTTAAATTCATAACTTCGACTCTTTCCCAATTCCTTCATTTTTGCTGCCGTTTGATTTCCGATTATTTTATACAATAGGGGCAAAAAATCAGTCATTAATTTTAAAAAAAAGCAAGATATAATAGTGAACTTTACGAATGTAAATTAGAAACTGAGCCACAGTTAATTCCACCCCAATTCGATCTCTAACAGTTAAAATCCGACCCTCTTGAGAGTTAAATTAAAAGACAACTCGAACGAATCCAAATCGGGCGAAGTCAGCCGTGTTTCGCTAACGTAATTATTCGCCAGGGGTTCTTCTTATCTCTTTGTTGCCGCACGCCTAGCCTCCCGCATCCCTCACTCCGAACTTTTAATTAATTTCTAACTTTTCAATTAGTTATAATTATTATTGTGCCTCCGTTGCCTTTTAACGACCATCAATTAACCCCCTTTTTAATCTAATAACGCGAACTAAACAAAAAAACCAAAAACGTTTTCTGGAGCAGCGGCAGGGCTTTCTGACATTTAATACGAATTAAGTTGAATTTGTGTGGCATGTTTTATGGCATTTCAATTTAACTGCAATGGACACAATAGATTATTCGTGGAATTTTTTAATTCAGTTTTAATCCACATAATAGACTTCATAGAATTCTACAATGAAATTAAATTTAATTTCAATGCACATAATAGAGTTTTCGTAGAATTATTGGAATTTGTCAATAAATTTGAATTCGTGAATTTTTTTTAAATTTGTTAATGAGTTTAAGTTGCTATGATCGTACTTAATGAAGTTTTTTTCACTGGAATTCAATTTTAGTAAATTTTTTTATGAATTTAAATTCAGTTTCAAAGCACTTAATAGAATTTATTAGTACTAAAGTTGGTGATATTTACCTAATTTTACAAATTTTCATTTTATTTTAATGCTCGTCTTGGAATGTTAATAGAACTTTTGAAACTTTTCACAGAATTTAAATCTAATAATTGGAGTTTTCGTAACATTTTTAGAATTTTTCAATGAATTTGAATTTTTCAATTCAATTTTAATGCACATAAAGGACTTTTCATAAAGCTTTTCATAGAATATTTCAATAAATTTAAATTAAATTTTGGTAAAATTTTCGGAATTTTAAATTCAGCTTCAAACCACTTAATGAAATTTATTAGTATATAGAAAAATAATTTTTATTTAGCAAAATAAAGAAAAGAATATATAATTTGCGGAATTTTTCCATACTTTTCAATTAAATTTCAACGCACATTATGGATTTTTGCAATATGTCAATAAATTCAAATTTAATATCAATGCATATATTGAAATTTTCGTTAATTTTTTGGAAACTTTTCAGTAAATTTAAGTTTAGTCGAGTTTCAGTAAATTTCAGTTTTATAGCACATTATAAAGTTTATTAGTACACATAATAAAGTTTTCATAAAATTTTTGCAATATTTCAATCAATTTATATTATATAGCTCTTAATGGAATTTTTTAGAACACAAAGGAATTTTCGTCAATTTTTTTGAATACTTTTCAATTTAATTTCAATCCACACAAAGTGGAGAATTTTTGAAATATTTTAATAAATTTAAATTTAATTTCAATGGAATTTTGGTAAAGTCTTTGGAATTATTTAACAGAGTTTAATTTAGTATCGTAGCACATAATGAAATTTTTCTAGAATTTTTGGAATATTTCGATTAATTTAAATTCAATTTTAATAGAATTTTATTTGAATAAAATTGTTGGAATTAATTCATGAATTTGAATTTCTGATGAACGTATTTTTTATTGCAATTTATCAATGAATTAATAAAATTTAAATTAACAGGAATTTTCGTAAACTTTAGGAATTTTTTAATGAATTTTAATTTAATTTTATTGGAATATTTGTGGAATTTTTAAATACATTTTTCACTTAAATTTTAATGCACTAAATGCAATTTTAATGAAATATTCGGTGAATTTTTAAATGCAGTTTTCAATTAACTTTCAACGCACAAAATGGAATTTGTCGAGAATTTTTGGAATATTTCAGTGAAGTTAAATTCAGTTGCAATGAATTTTTCGTAAAATTCAATAATATAGTAAAAATAATTGGAATTAATTTAAACTTCTGAAAAAACGTCAATTTTTTTGCCTTATTTAAATGAATTTAAATTTAATTTTAATGGTATTTTTGTAAATTGTTTGAAATTTTTCAATAAATTTTAATTTGCTTTTAATGCATATATTGAAATTTTTGTTATTTTTTTAGAACTTTTCAGTGAATTAAAGTTTAGTTTCAAAGCAGTTAATGGTTTTTTAGTGCACATAATGGAATTTTTCTCAAATTTTTGGAATTAATGAATTTAAAATCAGAGTTAAATCATACAATGGAACTTTTTAGTACACATAATGGAATATTTGTAGAATTTTTAGAACATTTCAATGAAATTCAATATCTGATGAATGTAATTTGCTTTGCAATTTTTCAGTCTATTGATATTCAATTTCAATGAATTTAAATTCCATTTCAATTAAATTTTTTCATTTAAACGATAGATTTAAAGCGCCAAGAGTTTTAATCAGAGTCAAAGCATGTAATGGAAGTTTTTAGTCCTCATTATGGCATTTTCGTGTAATATTTTAATTTTTTTAGATCAATTCCAATGCACACAATGGAATATTCGTAGAATTTTTGTAACATTTTTATGCGTTTAAATTTTGTTTGCAGTTTTTCAATTATTTAAAAATGTAATAATAAATTAATTTAAAATTAGAGTCAAAGTATGTAATGGAATTTTTTAGTACGTATAATGAAATATTTCTGGAATTTTTTAAGAATTATATTAAATATAATTCAGTGCAATTTTAATGCACATAATAAAATTTTCGCAGAACTTTTGGAACATTTCAGGGAATTTAAGTTTCTGATGAACGCAATTTTGGTTTTTACCTTTCAAATGAATTGAAATTAAATATCAATGGAATATTTTAGAACACTTAATGGAATATTCGTGGAATTTTTTAATACTTTTCAATTCCATTTCAATGCACATAATGGAATTTTCATAGAATATTTTAAATGTTTTGGGATAAATTGGAATTCAGTTTCAGAGCACTTAGTGGTTTAAGTATACATAATGGAATATTCGTGGAATTTTAAATACACATAATGGACAATATCCAGAGTTTTTGGAATTAACCTATGAATTTAAATTCCGTTTTAATGGAATTTTCGTTATATTTTTGGAATTAATCAATGATTTTAAATTTCTGATGAACGTAATTTTGTTTGCAATTTTTAATGAATTCAGTGGCTTTTCGCAGATTTTTGGAATATTTCAATAAATTTAAGTTTAAGTCTAATGGAATTTTCGTAAATTTTTGGAATTTTTTAAGGAATTTAAATTCAATTTTCTTGGAATGTTTAAAAAATGTTAACGTAATTAATTATTGTTAATGTAATTAACCATTGGATTTAAATTCAATTTCAATGCATATAATGGAGTTTTCGTGGAATTTCTGGTTGGATTTTTGTCAATTTAAAAAACAATTAGAACTTGCTTGTCAATCTTGAAATTCTCTGGAAAACCAAATGTGGTCAATTTTTTTGTTTATAACGGAAAAAACTGAGATAATTGAAAAATCTTCATGAATGAGAAGCTAATAAGCACGAGTATTGGAAGTAATAAATGACTCCAACTGCCTGGAAGAAATAACAAATTATTCCAGCATTAGGGAAAAATAACCCCAACAGCCTGGAAGAAATGAAAAATTATTCCGGGGACAGGGAACACTTGAAAAATGATCTTAATTACCTGGAATAAAAAAGAAAAATGGCCGTATAAGCCTGGAAATAATAAAAACAAAATATTCCAAGATCTTAAAATACATAAAAAAAGATTTATTAAAAAGAAAAATTATCCTGACTGCCTGGAAAAAATTAATCATTATAAATCAGAGTTACCATTAAAAACCGCCTATTTATAGTATTCTTAGTGATTTTTTCCTAATTTTTTTTTAATTAAACTTTATCTTGGCATTTATTAATTTTGGTTAGTTTAATTTGTTCTGTAGAAATTTAATGATTAATATTTTCGATTTTAAAAATAAATTGGAAAATCAAAATTTATTGTACACTTACGCATTTTTGTAATTCAAGACAAAAATTTTGATAAATCAACTTGTACTTTTGACCTTCATAACGTCTTTTAGCGATCATTATCAAAGAAAATTCCAATTTGAACACTCTTTAATAAAAAAAAACCATACAACGTTCAAATAAATCAATTAAAAAAAACACAAATATTTAGCAATTCTAAATAGTTTTTATTTTAAACGCACTTATATTTTACAGTGCAATTTTACGACAATTTAATTACATTTTAACATACAAAATATAAAACAATTCCTATATAAAATTTGCATACCTCCAATTCGATTGTACCATTTTAACTAGCAATAATTAATATATCAATTAAACAAAAAGGAAACTCGGCACCCAATACACACTAATAATATAAAATTCCAGCATATAAATAATTTATCTGTCGTTATTCGAATATAGCGGCAGTGCCTTTATCCTTAAAACATCCAGATCCAGGATTCTTTTTAAGGGAGGTGGTGGAGGAGGAGGCTGTGTGAACATCGCCCCAAAAGCGTTCGTCTGTCTGACAAGAGCCTTATGAATAATAAAACATTTTCTGGAAAGCCCCGACACGGCTAAAACCGGGATCCGGAACCCATCAGGATATTAAACTGCCTGGATAAAGCGGGATCGGGTACAACGCGAAACGAAATGGGGAAACTAATTAGACTTTTATAACAAATTGTGATGGTCATTATATTTTATTTAATATTATAGTCAAGGTAAAAGAAGTTGCAATTATTAATTTAAACTTTGATGTTGTTATGGTATACCCCTATAAAATTCTTTCAGGCAGTTGACGTTATGCCACTTTCGATTAATCCTCGATTCATTTCGTATTAAAACAAACTTATTTCCATTCAAACAAAACAAGTAAGACCAAGTAAATCCTAGATGGAAATTAAAGTACTTATAATCGACGCAATCCAATCAAAACTGCGATTTGCAACTGCAAACTATCCGTTCCCGCATAGACTAACAAACTTTTCCTCTTCCAATTTGCAATTCATAACCGGAGCACTAAATCTGTCCCGCGGCCATTTAATAATACATCCATCCTTTAACGGCAGGAGAAAGTTGAATGAATTATTCCGGAAACTTGCGGCCGCAAATTAATTCTACGGGGGGGGGGGGGAGGGAAACTTTTAAAGTGTCGAGGAAACTCGCGAAATGAATTGGAGCGTTTTCAATTTGTAAAGAAAACGACGCTAATCTTTCACGATTGCGACGTGTTAAACGGGCTCGATCTGTCAAATGACACAAATGTCAAAACGATTTTGATATTCGCGTATCTCAAGGAAGAACAAATAAAAAATTAAAACAGATGAAACATTGAAGTACGGACCTGATGCATCATCAGTCGTATCCAGTTGAATTAATTTTTTTGTTAAAGTTTAATTAAGTTAATCTGACCTCATTGGATTTTTTTTGACAATAATAAAGTAGCTAAGAGAAAATGCTGAAAATTATTTTTAAATTCGAAATTTGACCACAAGAAATCAATTTTAATTTTCTTCGGAAAATTTCAGCTTAAGGTACCTTTTTTTATCAGAATGAGAAATCATGGAATATTTTCCATCATTTAAACAATAAATATAGATAAAACAAAATTTCTCTTCCTTGTTTGTTAAGCGAATCACCATGTCAATGCACCCAATCTTTGAAAAAAACTGAATGTATTAAATATTTAGGAATTATAATGAATCAAAACATGAAATGGGATAAACAACACATAGAAAGCACAAACACAAAACTGCGAAAATTAATTTATACATTTTATCAATAGCGGAATCAATAATTAGATATGGTTTGTTAATATGGAGCGAAACTTATTCAACAACTTTAAATATTCCTAATGTTACCCAAAGATATATGTTAAAAGTTATATTTAAAAAAAAATACTAGATACCCAACTAAACTCTAGTTTCAGGAAGCTCAAGTTATGACAGTACAACAATTAAATGTTAAGTCAATTCTTTTATTAGTGTACAAACATCCTGGCTTACAACAATATATAGACAACAATATACTACAAATTATCATACAAGAAACACGTCTGCGGAGTTTGTGAAAACCCTTGTTCTGACTAAAACGAACAGAAAAAGTCAAAGATTTGTAACATATATTGGTCCTAAATTTTACAATATTCTCCCTACAGGTATTAGACACCATTTTTTGTGATTCCAATACCTTCTGAGCTAGAGCCAGTTTTACCTGCCAAGGTCCAATGTTACCTAGATTTATGGTTTTTGGAACGAATTGAAAGCCTTGAACTGAGTAATTATTCTTGAGTAATAATACTTTTTCCTACAACTTTCAAGCCATTTAACACATTTGTGTAAGTCTTTTACAGTGTTATAGATGGCACTTTCTAGATAAATTCTATGCATAAAATATAATTCTAGGTGAAACACTCGCGTACCTAAGAGAACTTGGTTTCAGGGTAATTTTATAAATAAATGTTGGAAGTTATTTAAGAATAACTTGAGGACTTTTTGGGTTAGTTTAAAGGTATTTTCTGAGGAATAATTTGATATAGGAACAGATTTGAGGGTTTTGGAACAAATTGAAACCCGTGCGTCTTCGAGAAATCGGAAAAACGTTATTTTCTATTCTCTAGGCTCTGAGGGGGATTTTTTTAAGTGTCTTTGAACTAATTTGTTGTTTCCCAGGAGCTCATTTTTTTTTTTCGTTTTCCAAGCTATTGATATAATTTTTACAACTTTTTTTTTTTTCCAGAATTTTCACGTTATTTTTAGGGGTGTAAATTCTGTGTCATATATTAGGAAAAAATCTATTTTTACACACTCTTAAAAGGTTTTCTTTTGAGTATTCCAGTAATTATAAATACTTTTTCCTCTTTTTCGTGCCTTTTAACGAGACATTTATGTCTTCCAGAAATTAGAAGACAAACAATTTCAATCCTTCCAGGCTCTTTCTTAATGCCCTTGACGTAATTTTTTTCGTTTTTCACGTTCGTCATTTTTATTTTAGTTTTTAAAGACATTTTTCCAATCCTTCCTGGTTTTTGATGTAATTTTTTTTTTTATTCCTTCCAGGATCTTAGAGCAACTTTTTGTATGTATGACGTAATTTTCTGTTTTTTTTTCAAGTATTGAAATTTTTTTTTTCTATTTTCTAGACTTTAAATATTATTTCTCATGTGTTCCAGGAGTTGGAAAAAATAATTCTTCCAGGGTAATTAGAGAGGGAATTTAGAAAAATATATATTATTCCAGGCTCTTGGGTAATTTTTTTATGTGTATTCCAGGAACTAAAAATATTTTTTCCAGGATTTGGTCGTTTTTTTATATATCTTCGACGTTTTTTTTCTCCAGAAAATGGAAATAATTTTTTCCGTTTGCCACGCTTTTGACGTAATTTTTACGTTTTCCATAAATTAGAAAAATAAATAATTTCTTCAAGGCTTTGGAGAGGATTTTCTTATGTCACGTATTTTTTTTTTTAATTTTCAGATATAGAATTTGTGCTAGATTTCGTGCGTAAAGTACTTACTTTACACACTTCCCAGGGTGTGTAAAGTTTCACTTTTTACGCACAAGTGCCTAAGTAATTTGTCAATTACTTACTAGTAATTATTAGTGTATTACTTAGTTTGTAATTTGGTTTATTGGACATTTAATTAATAATTCGTCAGAAAATGTTTTGACGTTTCTTTTTCCCGTAAAGTCGTTTAAGTGCGTAAAGTTAATTTGGTATTTTTGACTTACTTTATGTTTTCTTCGGTAGTAAAAAAAAATTGAATATTACACGTGTGTAAAATTCAGTGTAGTATTCATGGAAATTATCGACAAATTTTTCATTCATAAAAAAAGGATCATTTTATACACATAAATAACTATTTTTGATTTACAGGCTTCTGAGATAACTTTTACGTCTTTCATAAATTAGAAAAAAAAATTCTGTTCTTCCAGGCTCTCGGGTGAAATGTTTAATGTCTGACCACTTTATTGATGTCTAGTCATATGTCTAAATCATTTTCTGAGATAATTTGGTGCAAAAATACATGATATGAATGAAGTTTAAATTATTGCAAAATTCGGAACACCGAAAGATGAATAATTCCTAGATGAAGCGAAATTTCTCTTGTGCTTATATACAGTATAGCTTTGACGTATGCTTTAACTAATTGGAATCCGAAGGGGATGTATATTTCTAGTTGTCAGAATACTTTTGTGCTTTAAATTTGAGATTTGCATTTCCATTTTGCCTGTGCCGTACTCTCATCGCATCGTAGAGATCTTTTACGGCTTTTAGAAGGTCGCACTAATATTTGATTGTCCAAGGACATGCCCTAGCCGGTTTTGAGAAACACTATCGTAGGCTTTTTTAAGGTACACATATAGGAGATGTATTTCCTGATTGAATGCGAGCTTTTTGTCTATGAGCTGAGAGATGTAACCCTGTCTGCAGTGGACCTTCCAGCTCGATCTTTTCCTTTACAATTTTTCCCTATACTCGGCTCAAAGTAATAATGGAGTAACTAGTAATGACGATTCCTTTACAGTTATCGGTTTTGTATTCTTGTCATAAACATTTAAAGAAACCCAAAAAAACAAAAAAAATTATATCTCAAAGTAAAATTTTAATAAGCTCTCAAGAATTATCATGTTTTGGGGCGTGGGGTCAACTTCAATGAGACAAGAGACTCAAAACAAGAATTACAGATAGGACTATTGCTGTTTTAAGTACGGTCCTGCTGCATCATTATTCGTAATAACAAAACACGCTTGCGTGGAGTCATGCGCGCACAGCTCGCATTTTGAGCAGAACGACAGGACCGTAGTAGCAATTTCTTTCTTTTTCATTCAACATTTTTCGGCTTGGTGGTTTAACGGAGCAATATTTTGAAACGTTTTATTCTTATTCCAGATGTGGTCAAGAAACGCGAGTAATTCCGCGTCTCCTACAGCTGCGCTTCCACTGGCTGAAGTCCGAAAAGGAGTCGATGCGTCTAGAGCAGGCGGGCATCAGTGACGAAGTGTTAAATTCCGCGATTGCAGCGTTCACGCTCGAAATAATCGCGAAACACGGCGAACCCGCTCCGCGACTCTGCAACAAGGACCCACTCCTGATCAAGATGGGCAGCTACGTCATCGATCTCTTTCCAAACGCGAAGTTCATATTTATGGTGCGCGACGGGCGTGCCACTGCCCATTCGATAATCACCCGCAAAGTGACCATCACCGGGTTCGATCTGACCAGTTACCGGCAGTGTCTGAAGAAGTGGAACAGCGCAGTGGAGGCGATGAACAATCAGTGTCGGGACATGGGCAGGAGTAAGTGTCTGAGGGTGCCCTATGAACAGTTGGTATTGCACCCCAAGCAGTGGATGGGTAAGGTGTTGAAGTTCCTGGATCTGCCGTGGAACGACTCGGTTTTGCACCACGAGGATTTTATTAATAAAGGAATCAGTTTGAGCAAGTGAGTATCTGAGGGTTGTGGTTCCAAATGGCCATGATCGTATTTTGTCCTTTTATACCCCATTTCTTTTTTCATAGCAGCAAAGTGCCCCATTATTTATTCAAAAGTACTATAAATATGGGGTGGATTTTTCTTTTTTTCTATGTGGAATAAAATAATGAAAGAGGTCGGTTTTATTAAAAGTAAATTTGCACGTTCATTAATATGACAAGCCGTGCAGTCAGTTTTTTAATTATTTTATATTAGGATACATTTGTATATTTGAATTTTTTCTATTAGATTATAGCATTAAAGTGTAGGCTGAAGTATGGTTTACCTTTGAATTTAATAAATTACAAAAAATTGTCCTAAAAATGTGAAAGTTATATATAAAGCCAAAGGTAAAGATAATAATTATTTAAAAAAATCACAAACAAATATTTTTTATTTTGCAAAAAAATTAAAAAGAAGCAACTTACAAAATTGCAAAAACTTCGGAGGTGCATTGATTAAAATTATAAATAAAATTTGTTTTTATACACTTACAATAGAATGTAGATTTTAATAATAATATGACTCATTGTAATATTTTAGAAATTGTTTTGATATTTATTTTTTGCATACCTACCTTAGTAAATGTAACCAAACTATCCCAACATATTTTCATAAAGCGATAAAAATCACTTTTTGATTTACATAATGATAAAATAGCGCCCCTTTAATTTTATTTAACGTTGGTTAAATATCCATCAAGGTAGTGGGTTAAAAGCAGGAAATAAAACCATAGATTTAAAAAAAAAAATTATTAACTTTTTAAGTATTTCATTACAATAGAAAATATATAGTGTGTTTTCTTAATATTGCGACAAAATTCAGAGACGTGTTCTTTGGACGAAATCAAGTAAAAAAGTTCCTATGAACATATGGCCTAAACGTCCTAGATTTTACACTACAGGGTGGTAAAGTTGTAAGAAAAAAACTTATTTTCTTAATAAATTTAATACCCCTGTAGATATTTTTTTGAAAATTGGTACGCAGTTACTAAGTATCCATAGCGTTTTTCCTATATACAATTTAAATTTTTAAACTTATGGTTTTTCTTGTAATAAAAAATATTAAAATTGAATTTTTTATTTCTTTTAGAGCATATTATCAGGCAACTTCACACTGTTTCCAGCTTTTCTTTCACTAAAAACTCTGTAAATGGTCGATTCGCTGATTCCTGTCGTATTGCCACACGTATAAACTATACTTTCAACAGTACTTAAAGGTGCTTGATGCAGAAGTGTATCATGTATGTTTAGTACTATAGTCCTTGCTTTCAAATCTAAAACACATTTACACACTACGGGGCTAAATTTTGTCGACATTCTGACTTCAAAAGTGCAACAAAAACTTAAAAATAATTTTTTAGTTTTAGTTAAATACCATAAGATAACCACCTAATTATAGGATTGCACAATTCAGGTTGCTGTCTTCATTTATAGCTATCTAGACTGGAACACTTTGTGACCGCATCGTTATCAAAATTTTGATTGTTTATTACTGCAGTACCTGTAATAGAACCTAGAATAATAGGTTCCTGATGGACTTTTTTATTGAATTTCTTAAGTTTTTGAATACTTTATTAAATTTATCTAAAGAAATAAGTATGTCTATGCAAACTGTCCGATCCCTTAAGCATTTTATTTGCATTTTTCTATATAGATTATTATAATTCGTCCAGGCAGTCGAGTTATTCCCTGAATTTTCCTAATTCAGATTTTGTGACTTTCTTGGGATCCTGATGGACTTTTTGATTGAATTTCTTAAATTATTGAATACTTTATTAAATTTATCTTAAGAAATATGTATGTCCATGCAAACGGTCCGATCCCTTAAGCATTTTTCTAATTAGAATATTATAATTCGTCCAGGCAGTCGAGTTGTTCCCTGAATTTTTCTAATTCAGATTTTGTGACTATCTTGGGTTCCTGATGGACTTCTTAATTGAATTTCTTAAGTTTTTGAATACTTTATTAAATTTATCTAAAGAAATATGTATGTCCATGCAAACGGTCCGAGACCCTTAAGCATTTTTCTAATTAGAATATTATAATTCGTCCAGGCAGTCGAGTTATTCCCTGAATTTTTGCTAATTCAGATTTTGTGATTTCTTGGGTTCCTGATAAACTTTTTCATTGAATTTCTTAAGTTTTTGAATACTTTAGTAAATTTATCTAAAGAAATATGTATGTCCATGCAAACGGTCCAATGCCTTAAGTATTTTTCTAATTAGAATATTATAATTCGTCCACGCAGTCGAGTGATTCCCTGAATTTTCCTAATTCAGATTTTGTGATTTCTTGGGTTTCTGATGGACTTTTTCATTGAATTTCTTAAGTTTTTGAATACTTTAGTAAATTTATCTAAAGAAATATGTATGTCCATGCAAACGGTCCGATCCCTTAAGCATTTTTCTAATTAGAATAATATAATTCGTCCAGGCAGTCGAGTTATTCCCTCAATTTTTCTAATTCAGATTTTGTGACTTTCTTGGGTTCCTGATGGACTTTTTCATTGACTTTCTTAAATTATTAAATACTTTATTAAATTTATCTAAAGAAATATGTATGTCCATGCAAACGGTCCGATCCCTTAAG
Organism: Anthonomus grandis grandis; assembly: GCF_022605725.1. Classification (NCBI taxonomy): domain Eukaryota; kingdom Metazoa; phylum Arthropoda; class Insecta; order Coleoptera; family Curculionidae; genus Anthonomus; species Anthonomus grandis. The sequence goes on from NC_065562.1 coordinate 14,185,280, forward strand.
CATTTTTCTAATTAGAATATTATAATTCGTCCAGGCAGTCGAGTTATTCCCTGAATTTTTGCTAATTCAGATTTTGTGATTTCTTGGGTTCCTGATAAACTTTTTCATTGAATTTCTTAAGTTTTTGAATACTTTAGTAAATTTATCTAAAGAAATATGTATGTCCATGCAAACGGTCCGATGCCTTAAGTATTTTTTTAATTAGAATATTATAATTCGTCCACGCAGTCGAGTGATTCCCTGAATTTTACTAATTCAGATTTTGTGATTTCTTGGGTTTCTGATGGACTTTTTCATTGAATTTCTTAAGTTTTTGAATACTTTAGTAAATTTATCTAAAGAAATATGTATGTCCATGCAAACGGTCCGATCCCTTAAGCATTTTTCTAATTAGAAAATTATAATTCGTCCAGCAGTCAAGTTATTCCCTGAGTTTTCCTAATTCAGATTTTGTGACTTTCTTGGGTTCCTGATGGACTTTTTCATTGAATTTCTTAAGTTTTTGAATACTTTATTAAATTTATCTAAAGAAATATGTATGTACATGCAAACTGTCCGATCCCTTAAGCATTTTATTTGCATTTTTCTATTTAGATTATTATAATTCGTCCAGGCAGTCGAGTTATTCCCTGAATTTTCCTAATTCAAATTTTGTGACTATCTTGGGTTCCTGATGGACTTTTTCATTGAATTTCTTAAGTTTTTGAATAATTTATTAAATTTATCTAAAGAAATATGTATGTCCATGCAAACGGTCCGATCCCTTAAGCATTTTTCTAATTAGAATATTATAATTCGTCCAGGCAGTCGAGTTATTCCCTGAATTTTCCTAATTCAGATTTTGTGACTTTCTTGGGATCCTGATGGACTTTTTGATTGAATTTCTTAAATTATTGAATACTTTATTAAATTTATCTTAAGAAATATGTATGTCCATGCAAACTGTCCCTTGAGATTTCTAATTTCATTTTTCTAATTAAATTTTTATATTAAGGCAGTCAAAACTTTTAAACCATTTTCTTCGTTTAATGTAGAAATATCCTTCTATTTATCACCTGTACTTTTACCCAGAAAGTTGACAATGTAAAATCGGTTCTTAATAATATAATTATTACTTGCTAATAATATGATGCTTGCCTATATTTTGCACTATTAAATAAACTCGACAAATAAAACAATTCAGGCGTTTACCAAAAAATTTAACGCCAACGGCTTATAGCCGCTTAATGGCTTTTGACCCTTTCTAGCGTTTCTATGGAATAGGAAATTAATTTTAGTTAATTTAAATTTGCCATTTTTAGAACGTATTACCGTGCATATCATGAGTAAGCATTATAATGGAACCAGACTCCTGGACTAAGACTGCCTTGCACACTGGAACCACAAAACCTAAACGAAGATCTAGTTACGTTACGAAGGCTTTTCAATGCAATTTGTTTAATGCTATAAGATCCAAAGGTTCCTCTTCATAATTATTCTTCATGATTATCCTTCATAATCTTACTCAAATCATTGTTAACTTGCAATGAGAGAATTAGTCTCAACGACCCAATGTCTAAGTCGCAATTGCGGAATCATTTGAATGACTTCAGTTATCTTTCGTACGTTGTAATCTAATTGATCGGCCGTCAAGATGCGACTATTGGACGTTCTTTAAAAAAAAAAACGATTATTTTATAAAAAAACCCAATCCGGATTAACGTTATTCATCAATAGAGACTCATCTATATTACAGTAACTCCATAAAGCAGATTTAATACAATTCGTTTAAATTTTCAATTAATCCAGTAAAACCCGTGCAATCCAGTCTCATCATTTGAACACTCTATTAAGATTAACGATCGGGAAATTCGGGTTTCATTTCTCCCTCACTCGCGTTATCACCTACCAACTCGCCGACTTTTTCGGGAATTAACAAAGATTTATCGAACGTTCCTTATTTCGCTCCTCTCCCGATTTTCTTCTCCCATCCATTCCATAGGGAGGACGAGCGCGCCCGACAAATTAACTTTTTGTTTCCACTAATTCCCGCAATCGGTACACACCTAATCAGATTGGAAAAGTTGTGTTCTGTATGGAAGGAAAGAAAAAAAAAAGCGACGATCAGGTAAAGTTTTCTTCAGATTTCGGCTTACGTTTGGGAAGTTATTAATTGAAAACTTGCCATAGCGCCGCTTTTAGAGGTTCTTTTTTGCGGGGGTTGAAATTAAATCTGAGATTTGTGCCGATTTCGGGTGTGTTTCTTTTGGGATGCTTCGTAGGGAAGCTTAAAAGGGAAATTTAATTTAATTGGTTTTCTTCCCTTGTTTATTTAATCGTCTCAAGGTTGGCTCTCGAGATTCTTTTAAGAAATGTTTGTTCCTCCCATTAATTTCTCCAAAATAATTCATAAACTTCTTACAGGTTTAAAGCGATTCCTAATGAATATGTGAAGAATTCTTGTAGCGTAAGTATTTGGAGTTAAATCAGATTGGGATTTAATAGACTGTGTATAAAGGCACTTAAACTCGACAACTTTTTGAGGAATTCCTATAATCTTTTTAGCAGAGTATAGAGGGATTATTCTTGTAGAAATTTAGTTTCTATCCAATATAATTCAAAAACTATTAAAGGTATTTTTAGAAGATTTCACCTGAATGTTAATAAATTTTTTGAGGAACAATTTAATTTACCAAAATTTTTTGTAGGTGACATATTTCCTTATTATTCCTAGTTAGGGAGGTAAGAACCTTAAGCAAGGCTGAAATGGGAGTTTTAATTTTGACCTGAAACCTGACTAAAAAATGACCCTGAATGCCTAGTAGAAAATTTTTAAAATTTATTCCAAGAGCTTAAAACGCATGTCAACTTATTTCAAATGCCTGGAAAAATGCAAAAAATTACCTCAAGTGCCTGGAAAACATTAAAAGTTATTCCAGGAGCTTGAAGCAAATATAAACTTCGACTGCATGTGGCATAAGGCAAGTGCCTAGAAGAAATTGAAAAAAATTAATAAAATGACACTTAGTTCAGCTGAAATGACTGAAAATTATTTCGATTGCCTGCAAAAAATGACCCCCAGTACCTGAAAAGATGAAAAGTATAAAATCATTTCAATTCAAATTGAAAACGTTTATTTGCCAATATCAAAGATTACAAAACAAATATATATATGATGTTTAGTGAAATTAGCAAATAGGAATGCATTTCAGGAAAATAAACAAAATAAAAACAAAGCAAAAGAACGTTACGTAAAAACATTTTTTTAAATTCATTTTGATTTATGAGAACAATTTATTTATATTGTATACAGAGGGCAGGCGCAGGCTACAACTGAATCAGGAAAGCACAGAAGAGGAAACACATTCAATATATATAAAAAAGCGTCATATTAAATGCAAATCTAAAATGTGAGTGTAGGCTTGACCCAGTACAGCCATATGAAGATGACACAACATCAATGAAAAGAACCCAATTCACATGCAACTCAATAAATATTTATTTTTTAGACATTATGCTGTGGCTGCATAAGCCTATTTTTTTATATATTTCTTATTCTTATAAAATAAGGCAATTTGTTCCACAATTGAACTACAACGACTGAATGATTTATGCAAAGCTGCTGTTGTATATTGCGGGATTTTTAAAAATATTAGACCGTCTGGTATCATGTTTGTGTTCGTGTACATTAAAACATTTTCTTAGATATGGTGGATTTCCCAACTTTAGCATTTTGTATATAAAAGAGTGCATGTGATATTTGCGTTATTGCATTAAAAAAATTATTATTAACATGTGGTATAACATGACTTGTGTAACAAATATTAAAGGAAAAATACATATAGGAACTTTGCACTTTCTGAATAGAAGACGAAACTGCAAATGTAATTGCGGTATACAATCAAACAATGATGATTTTAAAAATTTGCACATGAAAGCAGTGGCTATTTTTTATTTATGTGGGCTGAAAAAGAGAAAGTATTATCAAAAATAATACCGAAATTCTTTACTTTATTAACCACAGGTAGGGTAGGGTGGGGCTAGTTGAGCCGGATTTGGAAAAATGAAGGGTCATGTTGTTATTATTTAATATAAATAATTAAACATTCTAGGGATTATTGATGTATATATTTGTTTTTAAACAGCAATTAATAAGTTTGACGAAATATTGTTTTATTTAGGTAAAAATGACTGCAATATGCTGGGTACAGTTGACTCAACTTACCCCACATATGAGGCAGCTTGAACCGACACATGGGGCCAATTGAACCACACAAACTAAACTAGCATAATGGCTGGTTAAGTCAGTTTTCTGATGAAAAATAAAAATCTAATATTAGAAATACTCAAAAAATTTATTACCAAAACTAAATTAAACATTTTGGAAATTAAAAACTAATCGCTGTCACAGTTTATACACATATAATATATACTAGTACCCGGAATACACCTTAAATGAGCCCATTTTTTGCAATTGGAACACTGTATCCATTCTTCACCCGGAACACTATCTGTAAATGCTGCTAGGCACATCAGACATAAACATTCATCTTCAGACTCAGATGATGGCAATGGGGAAAAAGATTTCTTATTTATTTTATGCTGTTTTATGTTCTTGGAAAACTTGTTTTCTTTTTCACGAGCAACGGCTCCTAGAGTCTTTCCATCGTCTGAATGTGAAGAAGTAATATTGGACCGTCGTTCTTTAGTTTTCAATAGTGTATTACCTGAGTAGGACACATTTGTTAAAATAGCTTTTTTAGCAGCTTCTTTCTTCTTTTTGTCTACTTTACCAGAACTTTTCATTTTCCTTTGTACTTCAGCAAGTGCTTCTTTTTCTGGCGTGTCTATCAAAATCGCGCAGGCTCTCTTCTTTCTCTGGTTTTGTGTTTTTCTTGGTCCTGCCTTAGGCAAAGGCCGCAAGCTTTCAGGTGAAAAAACTCCAGTAGATGTAGATGGTATGGCGTTGTCATCAGGTGTTTCTAGAGCTATGGTTTGGGAAGTGCTGGCAGAAATGCTGTTATTTTCTGTCGATGGCGGCTGAGATATAGATTCGGGAACTGGACGATCAGTCACATATGATGGCGCGAAATCTGTATCAGAAAATATATACGATTATAAGGATATATACCCGTTTTTGAAAATCCATTTATTATATTGGAACTTGTAGCTCCTAATGGCAAAGCTGTGGCAACAATTTTTGGTTTTTCGTTTATGCTAATTGTCTGTCCGAGGTTGTTACGAAGCCATGCATCCTGGGCAGAAGCCATATACTTCTTGAAAGGCCCGAAGACTGACACGTCCAGTGGCTGAAGTTTGTGGGTGCAGTATGATGGGAATGAAAGCATTACCACTGCGTTGTTCTTTGGATATTCTACGGTCTCAATTGATAAATGTGATGAATGATTGTCCAGTAAAAGTAAAACAGGAGACTGTTTAGTAGGGCTTGTATGTAAAGCATTTCGTTAAGCTTCATAAAATCATAAAATTCTAATTCAGTCACCCAGCCACTTGCATTTCCTGCACCGATGCATTCTGGAGGACCGTTTGAAATAAAATAGGGTTTAAATTTTTTTCTGGGAAAGCTAAACATGGGTGGTATTGTATTCCCTACTGCTGATACGGCGGTAATTAGAGTTACATTAGTTCCACGCTATCCTGAAGTAACAGCACCTATGCTTCTTTTTGCCTTCGCTGCTACTATTTTTGAAGGTTTTGTTACTGTAGACACGCCCGTTTCGTCTGTGTTCCAAATTCTTGATGGTTCTCTCGAAAATTTATATTTGTCCATAACGTTGGCAAGTTTTTCGAAAAACATATTAATATTATGTTTATTGAACGAGGTTGCTCTACCTAAGCTTGTCGGTTCTGGTTTTGTTGTTGAGAGCTGAGGGTTTCTCTTTAAAAAAGCCGTCAACCAGTCCTTTCCTGCCATTTTATTTATCTTCCAAGGTTCAGGAAAGTTATATTTTGTTGCACATTCGAAGGCTAGGCGTCTAACATCAATTGGCGATAGACCATAAAAAATCGATGATCTTTAAGAATTTCTTCTTGCTCTAAAGAAAAAACTTGAGATGCAACATATCCCATTGTTACTTCGTCTGGTCCATCTCCACTCTTTAATTTTTTTATATATCGGCCCAGTGTCGTTTGATCAATTCCAAATTTAGTTGCTGCGGTTCTAATACTTTTTCCCTCATTTTCAACTGCTTTTACTGCATTAAATAGCTGCTCTTTTGTCGCCTCTCCACGTGCGGTCGTCCTCTTGTAAGTACGCATCTAAAAATAAAACAGGAATATAGCAAAAATATTATTTTATACATAAAATAAAACAAATACATGAAAGGGGGTTAGTTGAGCCATGTCTCAACTTTTTTAAACGCTTTAACTGCTGGCGATCAACTAAATTCATGAGATAAATAAATACGGCCGGTCTACGTAGCTTCGTGTTCACTCGGATTCCCTAAAAAGTGTTAGGTTTTTGTCATATGGTGCGTGGATCAACTAGCCCCGTGGCTCAACTAGCCCGCCCTACTCTACTATTGTCTTGTCCACAAAGTTCTGAGAAACATTTTCTATGTTATTTGTACTGGATCCTAGAAATAAAAGACACTATTTTGAAGGATTTACTTTCAAATTATGAGCTTTAGCATATATTATATGTAACTATTTAAGTCGGAATTAAACTGCATTTGTGGGTGTAATGAGAATCATCTGCGTATTGTTGTAGTTTTACGTGATATAGTATTTTTCATATCAGCTACATATTATGAGAGTAATAAGAGTCTTAAAAGAAGTTCCGTGGTTACCCCAGTAGTAACAGAAATAAATTTAGATTTTAAGTATAAGGGGTAAAAATGAAACTTGCTAGGCAAGTAGCATTTTAGCAAGGCAATTGAAGTATTAGAAAAACCAAGGAAATTTAATTTAGCTAGCAGCATATCGTGATTTAGAGTGTCAAATGCCTTACTAAAATCCAGCAAGCATAATGTTGTTAATTGCTTTTGTTCTTCATAGTGCCTCATAAGATTTAGAAGAGAAGTTGTTGTACTAAACTGTTTCTTAAACCCGGATTGGTATTCAGATATAATTTTATAAGAATTTGAATTTGATTATACACGTGTCTCTCTAGAACCCTAGACAAAACAGGTAAAATACTGATAGGCGTAGATCTTTAGTTTCTTTGAGGTTTGAAACTTTTGCAAATGGTTTAATAATAAACCCTTTTCCAGTCTAGAAATTGTTTTTCTAAGATATAGGAGTTAATATGCCTTGAAAAATGCAAAAAATTAGCTTAAAGTCCTGTTTATTTGTCATTTCTTCCTTAAAGGAAGAAATGACAAATTATTCCAGTAGCTTAAAATACAAGAGCACTTAGTTCAACAGAAATACTTGAAACTTATTTCAACTACCTGGAAAAATGCAAAATAATGACCTCGGATGCCTTTAAGAAATGAAGAATTATTCCAGGAGTTTAAAACACAAGAATACTTAGTTCAGCTATAAGGAAAAAATGCCAAAAATGGCCTCAAATGCATGGAAAAAATTATCAATTATTCCAGTAGCTTGAAATACATCAAATTATTTCAATTAACTGCAAAAATACAAAAACGACGGTAAGTACCTAAAAAAAAATAAAAATTATTCCAGGAGCTTGAGGCACATAAAATTGTTTTAATTAAAATTAAGAAATTAAAAAAAAAAAAGTAACTAAAGCGTAGTTCAACAGAAATGCCTGGAAGAACTGAACAATAATTCCAGGAGTTTAAAACACATGAAAACATATTTCAACTGCGTGGAAAAAACACCTCAGAAGAACCTCCTCTTATGTAGCCTGTGATCACTAGAGAATCTTACTAAAACCTCCATTAACTTACTAGTTGACAGTTAGTCGAAGCAAATTTTATTCTAATTAAAATGAATAATTGTTTCAGAGGCTCAAAACACAAGTACTAATACTTAGTTCAACTATATGGAAAAATGCCAAAATTGACCTGAAATGCCTGGAAAATCAAATTATTTCAATTGATGGCAAAAATGCAAAAAATTACCTCAAGTGCCTAAAAAAAATGAAAAATTATTCGAGGAGCTTGAGGCACATACAATTATTTTAATGGCCGAAAGAAATTAAAACAATAAATAAATAAATAAATAACTAAAGCGTAGTTCAACAGAAATGCCTGAAACTTTTTGCAACTGTATAGAAAAATGCAAAAAAATACCTCAGATGCCTGGAAGAAATGAATAATTATTCCAGGAGTTTAAAACACATGAAAACATATTTCAACTACGTGGAAAAAAGCACCTCAGAAGAACCTCCTCTTATGTAGCCTGTGATAACTAGAGAACCTTGCTAAAACCTCTAATAATTTACTAGTTGACAGTTACTCGAAGCAATTTCAATTTTATCCTCATTAAAAAAAAATTAAAAATGAGCTTTTGGTCCTGTTTAATCTTTCCCGCGCCAAGAAATCCCCGAGCTAATCCGCTCCCGTGTTCCGCCCGCCACTTTTTAAACACGAAACACGCGCGCGGGCAAATTTTAAAAATTACTTCCACGGGATAATCTCCGGCGTTATCCACTCCCTCAAGGGCGTTAAAACGTAATAAAAACCCTCATTTATCCCGACCTCCGTTTTTTGTCCCGACTTCTTTCCTCCCAATAAGAAAACCGTTATCTTTTTTAATCCTCCCTGATAAATTACGGTTTTCCTTACACAAGGAAATTATTTACACATTAGGTTTGACTTAAGGGAGGAGGGAAAAAAATTTAATAAAAGCTTTTAACTGTTTAATTAAGTGGCAAATAGTGACCGTTTTAGCGGAATTAAGGCAAACGTTAATTTACCCTCCGCCTAATTTTACGGTTCAGTCTACTCCCTGCCCATAACTGGAGCTGCTTGCATCCCTGCCGCCCCTTTCGGACGTTTTTGCCTTTACAAATTCTGCGGGGCTAATTTGTAACTTATTTAAGTTTACCGCCGCCCCGCCGCCGCCACCACCGCCAACGCAAAAAGCCAATTTGTTATTTCTAGCCTCCCAGGGACTGCAACCGGGTTGTTGCGCTTTTACGCCCCAGACTTTAATTTGTTTTTGTGTTTGTTAAAGTAAAAAACTTGTTTTTTTCTCTTTTTCTTTTGTATAATTGAGGTAAAATAGAAAACATGTTCTATATATAGTGGAGGTGTGGTCTTATAGTAAAGAAACCAACTGCTCTAGTATACAGTTTAGACCGTAACTACTTAGGGACATCAATTCTGACTCAAAATCCCTGGAATTAATAAAATATTTTTTTAACTCCCAGGAAAATGTGAGTTGAAAGGAACCTTCAAACTTTTTCCAGTCAGTTGACCCCTTGGAACGTTGAAAGACTAGATTCACTAAAAAACAACTTTGTTTGAGTTCAACGTGTGCTCAGGGGCAAGGGGGTACAAACATATTTACCGATTCTCTGTTGTAAAGTTTACACATTCTCAGCTATATATTAACGCATAATATAAATTATTTGTATTGAATTCTGGATTAATAATAAAATATAGAAATAGATACAACCTATTGTCCTAAAAAATGTAGCATGGCAACAGCACAAGCATAAGCAAAATGTAATCTTGTCAAAGTCAAACAGCTTTGTGTTTTTTTGTGTAAAATTGCATTTTTCTATGCAGTTGAAATAGGTCTAATATTTTTAAATATCCCGCAACATACAACAGCAGCTTTGCAAAAATCATTCAGGTACGTTGCAGTTCAATTATGGAACAAATTGCCTCATTTTATAAGTATAAGAAATATATAAAAAAAATATACTTATGCAGCCACAGCATAATGTCGGTCATACTCGGCATTTAAGTGTTCTTGTGAACTGTTACAACGGTAAACACGGCAATTAAAGCAGATCTTTTCACAAATAAATTTCGATACTTTCGTAACATCACATCACGAGGAACCATCTTCATAAACGTAGAATGGGGGATTTTAGAAATCTTAGAAAAACTTGAATGTGTGTGTGAAATACGTATAAGTGAAATAAAAATATTTTTTTGAAAATACTCAACTATTAATAGACTATAAAAAAAACTGCAGTTTTTTCCATGGTTTTACTAATTTCATGTTTTATTGTTGTCTTGGCTGAAAAATGGCACAATACCTATGTACACTTATTATTAAATTAGTTTCCGATATAACAATACCCCCTTTGAAAAAATCATCACCCTGTATTTATTATCTGATGTGATATAAAATAAGTGATTATTTGATATTTGCTTAATACAATAAAATTATGCAAAATGTTAAAAAGTTGTACTTTAAAACATGAATTAAGGAATATGAATTATCTTAAATAAAATATTATTAGGTAGATACCTTTACTCTAATGAAGTGCGTTAAAAAAAACCTAATAAATAGTTCATAAACGGTAATATTACTTATATTTAAAGCATTATATATTTATACTCTATTATTAATAAATATTTATCATGTAAATATTTTTTGACGACGTCACTGGTAGTGATTCCTTGTGCCGGTGGCATCATCGATCCCATTCGAGCGGCGTTGTCATATCATTACCTTTTTCTTGAAGACACATTATTTATGTTGGGTGATTCAAGTAGTGTTGGGTAGGAAAAGGATAAGAGTACATTTTATGTCTTAAAAATTTTCTTGAGAAATGTTTAGTTTTTGAGAAATTCCTGGAAGTTGGATCCGACAGCTGCAATTCTCATTGCATCATAACAAAATTGACAGTAATTCTTCTTCTATTGTAGATATTAGAGTGATTCAAGTAGTGTTGGGTAGGAAAAGGATAAGAGTACATTTTATGTCTTAAAAATTTTCTTGAGAAATGATTAGTTTTTGAGAAATTCATGGAAATCGGACCCAACAGTTTAAATTCTAATTGTCTCGTAACAAAATTCAATGTAACTCCTCTCCTATTATATATAGAAAGCTTATTTAACTAGTGTTGGGTAGGAAAAAAATTACGGAAAAAATTCCATGTCTTTCGTTGTCCATTTTTCGTGAGGAATAATTAATTTTTCAGAAATTCCCAAAAATTCGACAGTCGCAATTCTGATTGCGTCGTAACAAAATTGACTGTAACTCCTCTCCTATTGCAGATACAAAGGTGATTTAAACAGTGTTAGATAGGGAAAGATTAAGGCTACATTTTATTTCTTTACAATTTCCCTCAGAAATTATAATTTTTAAGAAATTTCCGGAAAAATTTCAGGGAAATCTGCGTTTATCCCTTTGCCAGCTCGTGCTTCGGAGTTCACGTCACCCTGATATATCAACGTTATATCGACTTTATTAAAGAGTATCTCCTCACAGTTCATTAAAAAAAAATATTTGATATTTTACTGAGGAGGACAGTAGTATTGTTTTGTGTCTGCCAAATTAAGTGGCAAATTTTTATGATATTATGAAGTGTTTTCTTGCAATTTCTACACAAGGATTTGGCACCATTGCATCAGAGATGTTGCAAGCAATCAAAACGCCCATTTTAATGTTCTAAGGTTGACCCTATTTCTTAATTTTTCCAGGCAATTGTTCTCATTCATAAAAAATGTGAAATCTGTCTTGAAATGCCTGGAAAAATTAAAACATTCTTTAAACTCCTGGGCAAACGTCAGTTAAAACAACTTTTCCCAGTCAGTTCACCCCCATTTCTTACGTTTTCCAGACGGTTCTCCTCATTACTCAATTTTTATTTCCAGAAATAAGCTACAATGCAGTAAGAGATATTATTGCTGGATTAAAAATTAAAAGCAGTGCTGACATATTTAGTCTAAATACTAAGTTAGTCAAAACCATAAAAAATATCATTATAATCCCTCTTACCTTACCAAACTAACAAACTTATGTTATAGGGCAAACATCTTTCCCACTGTACTTATGGCCCTACCAATGGAAGGATGTCTTGGAGAAAATAATCTTTATAATTATCAAATATCAGTTTGGCTTCATCGTCTTTCGAAGGTAATTGAGATTTCCAGGCAGGTCAATATTGTTCTGTACTCTTTTGCGATTGTGTAAGGCATTTGATTGTGTGAACCATGAGATCCTAGTAAAGAAATTAGACAAGTATGAATTTTCTTTGAATGCAATGCTGAGGTTATATTGGTTATCCAGACTGTTAGGATTAGTGAGCGATCGTCAGTTGGGAAAGTGTTTTTTTAATATTGCGACAAAATTGAGAGGCGTGTTCCTTGGACGAAATCAAGCGAAAAAGTTCCTATGAAGATATGTCCTAAACGTCTTAGATTTTACACTACAAGGTGGTAAAGTTGTAAGAAAAAATCTTAATAAATTTAATACACGTATTCGAATGTTTTACCACCAGACATCAAAAACCAGAAATCTAAAAGAGGTTCTATTAAAGAATGAATTTTATAGTGTCGAAAAGTTCTTAAATTTTATATTTCAAATATTAATCTTAACCGGACATTTTCAAGATCATTTTAATGTGTTTATATAAATGTACTTTTATCTCAATTATTTTCATTTATTTCTGTATGTATATTTTATTTTACCATAAATTTTAACTTAGAAGTTAATACATACAACAAAAAATAACTTTACCATGTACTATTATGATTTTATTTATATGTATGTTCCAGTTTTAGCTCTTTAAATTGTTCTACAACTTTGACATATGCAATGCATTTAAAATGTTACTAGCATGAATAAATCATTTGAATTTGAATTATTTCTATTTTCCAAGCAGATCATAAAAACGTCACATCTGACTTAAAGATACTTGAAATACCTGGACTACTAAACGACATTTTTTATCTGCTTTTTAAATGTCAGTTGATGTAACTTTTGAACTTTTCCCCAACATTTTATTTTAAATTCCTTTATTAGAACAGGACTAATTTATATTAGTGGAATAAATATAGAGCCTGTAACACCACTTTTATATATTTTGTTCCAAGCTCCATTACTGGAACATGTGCAGGTCCTGTAACACCCAAGGGCATAGATATGTAACGTAATTAAACCCTGCTACTTTACTCCCTCCAATGTCTATTTCATAATTTCGAAATACTGTATGTAACCTATAAAACCCTATTAATTTTTTCCAGAGTCGAGAGATCCTCGGACCAAGTAATCAAGCCGGTAAACCTAGAAGCATTAACCAAATGGGTGGGCAACATCCCCGAAGATGTCGTGCGGGACATGGCCGAAATCGCGCCAATGTTATCGGTATTAGGTTACGACCCTTACGCCAACCCTCCTAATTACGGAAAACCTGACGATCAGGTAGGTGTACATAATTAATTACTTTAGCGAAATACAAATTAATTAATGTTATTCTCAAGTTCATCAATTAAAAGATTACACTACTAACTTAACAAACAGGCTTATTGATCGTATATGTCGGTTTACAGGTGGCGCAAAAGACGAAAGACATCCAGAAAAACAAGACCGAATGGGAAAAGAAAGCCAAAGAGATGTTCAGCATGGGGTGGGACAACGGGGGCGACACGGGGATGGACAAAGACCCCAGCGACAACCCAAACATGACGTGATAAATACGTGATCCTTTTCGGGCATTTTTAGCTTTTTTAAGACTTTCGAACGGTGGTCGATCTTTTGTTTTTTTTTTGTCTTTGTTTGGTTTCTCCTGTTTGTTTTAGTGGTTTTAAGAGTTTATTAACATTCCTTTTAGGCGTTTTATTTATTAATAGTGAAGTTACTATTTGAGGAGCAAACTTGCAAAGTATTGTAAATGTCCAAAGTATTGAGAAAAAAACGTGCAGTCATTTGGGCTGAATTCGGATGCAAATTCGTTAAGGTGTCCTGAATACTTATGTGCATAAGGTCTTGAAAAAGTTCTTAGATTCACAATTAGGATAGCTTGAAAGAAAAAACCCTTATATAAGTTTGTCGGGTACATCAACCAGTGTTTCTGCATATTGCCTTCTTCAGGACAAGGGAACCAGAAATACAAAGAAGAAGGGAAAAACGAACAGAAACGAATAACCGTTTCGTGTAATCAGTTTTAATACTTCCACTTCTGGAGGGAAAATACAGCAACTACACCAAGGAATCATAAGCTACTGTGTGATGCAAACTTAACCCGGGATACATACAAGATTTTCAACTTATTGTAACATTGCGATTCACATCATTGAGTTCAGATGAAAGTTGTAGGAATGCAAGAAGGATATGATGATGGAAAGCAATTTGAAGGTGAACTTGATTATTTTTTCCATCAATTTTTTTTAATTTGGCATTTTTCATAAACAATGTATTTCTCAATAGGGTATGAGTGAGCTACCTCATCATGACCCTACGATTCTCTCTTTATTTCAAAGATCATTTGAAGATCTGTAGAACCCATTTATTGGTTTGCATCTTTAAAAAAATTCAACAACTTACACACTCACGAATTTTACCTAGTGGATTAGAGGGAAACTAATTTTTTATTCTATATAATAGATTCATAATAAATTCCTTGGTTTTCTTGAACCTCACCTATAGTATTTGATAAGATCTCAAGAGGTTCCATTGAAAAATAATCAAGTTGACCTTTAGGACACAACCAAGATCACCACACCTTTGGCGCATTCCTGCACAAGTGATTATAACACCTAATTGCCAAGTTGAAAATCGGGAACTGTATTAGATATTTTATGACCTTTAAGGTCTTGTAACTCGAAATTTAAGGACTTTTGCACATAAATACTTTTATTCAGGACATTTCAAGGAACCCATTCCATCTACCTTCCGAACAGCCCAAACGATTGTATGTTTCTTTCTTAGCATTTTATGCGAGGTCAAAAAAGTTACAGTTGAAGCAATTCTTATTAAAAAAACGAGAAGGAATAGAAATCTCACAATTTAAGTTTATATAAAAACTGAATGAGGGAGAAAATTGTATGACCTAAAAAGGAAAGAAAACTTTTTAGTTTTTTAATAAAATTACATTTAAAAACAAACGTCTAAGTTATTACACAGTTTGTTTTTGTAACATTAAAGTGGGATTGAAATTGCATTTTCTCCAAATTAGTTTTCGGTATTTTTTCACTTTCTTGTCACAGAAATCATTCTAGAGGGCTTAGTTTTCTGAAAATTAGAAATAATGGAGCAAATACAATTTTGCGCAAGTCTGCTCCTCATTTTAGTGTATTTTAGGGGGTTTTGCACAAAATAGTTTAATTTTTTTATACCTCTTATGTACTTAAGGGTCGATTAGGCAAATATTTGTATAAAAGTTTGACTGCTGCGTTTGGACCACTCGAGTAAAAGAAATATCAACTATTTATAAATACATTTATGGAATTAATTATGTTGTGTTTAATAAAAAAATGATTAATTTACTGTTGTATTAATTTCCTAAAGAGCCTGCTCATCGTCATTCCGGAATGACACAAGCAAGGAGGAGTTAACCTTGACTCTTAGCTCTCTCTCGTGAATGTGTCTGTCTCTCTCGCGCGAGTGTTTGTCTCCTTCTCATGCGGCATGACCTTGACTTGACCTTGACCTTCTCTCTCGCGTACATGTGTCTCGTGTGAGTCGCTGTCTTCTTTTGCTGCGACGTCACCTTGACTTCGCCTTGTTTTGACCTTGACTATCTCTCGTGCGCGTCTGTTTTCCTCTGGGTGCGACGTGACCTTGTCTTGACCTTGACATGACCTGCTTTGACCTTGACTTTCTCTTGTGTATGTGTCTCTGCCTCTCTCGTACGAGTCTGTATTCTTCTGTTACCTTGAGGTGACCTTGACTTGACTCTCATTCGTGCGAGACTCTTTAATGAGACCTTGTCTTGACCTCGGCATGACCTTGATTCTCGTCTCATGCGATCATCGTGCAACGTGACCTTGAGGTGAACTTTGATTTGACGTGACCTTGACTTGACCTTGGTTTGATCTTGCCATTACTTTGACTCTGTCTCTTTACCTTGTCTCTCTCTCCTTTTTCCCTTGATACTCTTTCTCTCTCTTCACTCTCTCTCTGTCTTAACTTTCGCTTTCTTCACACTCTTGCTCTCTTGATTCTTTCTCTCTTAACTCTCCCTCTCTCTCTTTTGACTCTCTCTCTTCGCTCTCCCTCTCTTGACTCTGTCTCTTTACTCTCTCTCTCTAGACTCTGTCTCTCTCTTTCTTGACTCTCTCTCTTTTTTTTTGACTCTATCTAATGGTTGTACAGCTTCACCTTCGAAAGGTAAATTATAGGAATTCAATAACCGTCATTTCATGTTTTACAAATTTTTCTGTACAGGGTGCGCCATCTAGAACTTCCCTATGTGAACATTGGATAACTCCGATGTTTCTTAGCCGATTTTGACAGATGAGCAAGATTCTGAAACGTTATTTAATGCCATTTTGGACATGAGTTGATCAACTTTTGAATACAGAATTGAAATTAGTTCTTCAATCGTTAAAAATGTCGTATGAAATATGGGAGACATTCGGCTTCTTCATTCGATCTGATTATCTTCTATTTTCAACAAGACACCATGCTTTCGACTTGTCGTGTCGAAAAAGTATGACTTGGACTGGCCTCCTCGTTCTCCGGATTTGACGGTATCGGACTTTTTTATCTAGCCAAAGAGTATTAAATAACTAAAAGTTGATAAAACAAAAATTGTTGCTATTTCTCCTAAAATGTTGTCAAATACTATGCAAAATATCCAAAAGAGCCGCCTTTTTTGTATCGAATGAAGTGATTTGGTCAATATTGTATTCGGACCTGTATTGCAATAAATGACATTGTCTATCCCACATAAATCTTGTTCATTTGTCCAAATCGTCTAGAAAATGGCGGACTTATTCAATGTTGCAATATGGAAGATCTAGTTGGCCCATCCTGTAAATTTAACAGCTTAATTAAAAAACGACAAGGGAAGGGGATATAAACTTTATTTTTTAAGCTTTAGCCATAGACGACTAACAAAAAACAATCGTTGACCTGTTTTTTGCTTTCATTATCTATCCTATTAAATATTTTTAAGAAATTAAATTGCCATTTTAAAATCCAAACTAATAAATTAACTAATTATACAAATCTAATTCCCGACCATACCGTACATTGCACGCGAAATTAACAAACAATAGCCCGAATTGCCGATAAAATGAAATTAACTTTATGGGCGATAATTGGGCTTTCCGCTCCCGATAAACCTCAACCATCATAAACAATTATGATTTTCATTTTATTACCGAAACATAAGCTCTCCGTAAACTGGTGGCGATATCGGTTGTTAAAAAAGCCCACCGTTGATTGGCTAATTGTAATTATGACAAGGTTTCATTTAGTCGCTGCCTCAGTTTGCCGATTAAAATTTTAAACTGAAAATACATTTAATTAGGCCCTTCGACGAAAGTGCCCTCAGTAGGCTTTAATAATCGTTATTATATTTCTGCCTCTGGGGTTTTATAATAACGGCACTCGGGTCGGTTTATAACGTTTGTGCTGGTTAATTATGAGGAGAATATAAGGGAAAAGGGTTGCCTGAGGAATAAATAATTTTTTACAAAGGTATATTGTTATGGGGAAATAAATGATAATCTGCCTTTAGTGCTCTAAATTTTTTAACAGAAACCTCTTCTTGCGGACACAAGAACGCCCTTAGAAGAATCTCACATAAAATTCGAAATAAAATTGTTGTATATAGCGGACAATTTGGGAATTCCCACACTATAACCGCATTTATGGGCGAACCGTAAAAACTTTACGTGTTTCCCAGGAAGCAGCTTCACGATACATTAAAAGGGCAAACACTAAAAACTTTACAGGTACAATACAAAGAGTCTCATAGTATAAAAATGCATTTATTGTCACTCGAAGTCAAAAAAACCTCTTGACCGTTAAAATGGACTTTATAAAAAACAACATTTTAGTTGAGCTTAAAAAACGATAATTCGAGCCCTTAACTAAAGACATTACGTTACAACAACATATCACAGACCGTTAAAAATCTTACGTGTCCTAGTAAATAAATTAATGAATAAATTAAACCTCTTTGATACCATGTTTGCGCAAAAGCTCCCTGAGCCTCTCGATTTCCTTCTCCCGCTCGCCGAGCAGTTCCTGAAGACGTTGTACGTTCGAAACGTTGCGCTGCGGATTTTCCAGCGATTGCAGTAGTGCGTCGGCGTCGGGACGTTCAGCGGCTCTGCGCCGCACTAAGGCCGACACCAAGTTGCCCAGTGTGAAATCGGGTGGTATCGGCGGATCGGTTCGGGCACGGAGTTCGGATATTTTGCGCGTGCGCTCCATTACGGTGGTGAAATCTTCGAGGAGTTCGAACAGGACGATGCCGACCGAGTAGAGGTCGCTCTAAGCAAAAAAAAATTAGTAATTGGTGTCCGGAATAGACACAAGTCGAAGTGAATCAAGTTTAAAGTGAAGACTTGGTATGGTGTTAGTATTGATCAGATAATAGCATAAATTAGATAAAAATGACGATATTGATATATTTGATGCGAATTTGTTAAAAATTATAGGCATATGTTTGCTTATTCGTTCCAGGTGTCAACAGCTACAAAGCTGGTTACAGACACTAACTTAAGACAGAATATATAATTGATCATCTGAAGTCGTTTTTTTAACCTATATCCAACAAAAAGAAAAATTAAGCAAACTTACAAATTGAGTTACAAATTACGAGACAGTTTTACCACTAACCAAAACTCTTTATTTTTAATCTCGACACGTGTTTCGCTAACGATATTAGCATCTTCGGGAGAAGACTAAAACTGAAGTTTTGTTGTATATTTAATTAATAATTAGAACCTTAGAGATAAATTAAGTTTTCGTTTCTGTTCTTTTCTTAACGTGTTCAATTCTGTAAATGATGGGGCTCCACAAAGGAAAACAATATCCTAATAAAGGCACTACATGTAAGACCTACAGTAATCGATTAACATTGATTCTTTTAAATTCGAATGTATTTTTCTTAATAAAATAAAGCAACCTATTATCCATTAGAAGTCAAATAAAAATATCTGCTTTATAAAACTTTTAAAAGTGTCTTTTTTGTAGAGTTACACTTAAATAATTTTAAATCACAAAATCTTTCTTATTTTTCCTGTATATTTTTCCTGCATCTGATTGCTTATTTAAACACCTTCAACATCTATTAATAATGTTCTATGGATTTGTTAGTGGTAAAACTGTCTCGTAATTTGAGCATCACACCAAAGATTCCAACCATAGGACTTCACGGAAATAATTCACATCTAATAAGGACAATTTGCTATAAATTTACAATTGCTATTAATATTACAATTGGAGATATGCTAATAACAAGAAATATTGTATTTTTAAGAACCATCAAAGATAGATATGGAAATGACACTTACCAGGATCTGAAAACATAGACAAACGCTGAGAAATTTTAAGAACCACAAGTTGTTTTTATTGCAGTGTAAACAAAAACAGAGAGTCCTGAGGATGATCTTATAAAGATTAAAACATTGACACAATACATAAAGGATCGTCTGAAGTAGTTTTTTTTTACCTATATCCAACAAAAGGAAAAATTAAGCAAGCACTTACTGACATTTAATCTGTAGCTATTTAATTCGCAACATCGTAAAATTCATCTCGCAAACATTTGACATCGATAGCAGCCAAAAACAAGACCAGTTCAAGGTTGGACCTCTGTGGAACACCAGACGTACTTTTAACGACGCATGACTTGGAACCTTTAAACTCGACATAGGGAGAATTTAAGTATTACGTAACGCAATTACGGAGGAAGGGACTGATCCCTTACTCGTTAAACAAAGATAAAAATGCATTTGATTACCTAACAAAGAGAGAAAGAGACTCTAAATTAACTGCTTGGGAAACAAATTGTATTGACTGGCAGTTGAATGCAAATAATTTAAAGAATAAGGCCCTTTAAATCAACTGCCTGGGAGAATATCTTTGTTTCTTCCAGGTAGTTTGAATGTTTTTAATTGTTAAACAGAGATAAAAATGTTCAGTCTGAACTGAACGGTGTATTATAGGGCAGAGAGAGGGTATAGATCCCTGTATTTCCTAAAGCAAAAGTTTTAAAGTTCTCCCACGCATATTTTACTCCAGTATGTACGTTTCTTCATCTTTTTGAAATAAAATTCACAAGCGTACTCTTAATGGAACATATATCAAGAAAAAACAAACAATATAAAACTGACTCGGCAAGTTAACAAGTTTAAAACTACCTATATATCTACATATCAACATATTTGAGTCTAGTCATAAATGTTCAGTCCTAAATACAGATCAACTAGAGCAAGTTAACAATACAAAAAATTGAGAATTCAAAAAGCCTACTGCACTGTATGTAAAACAATTATAACTTTTTCAGTTTTGTGGGTAGGAATTATGGTATCCATATGGAAGTCTCCCCGAGGTACCAGGTGCTGAACAAGGTAGTTGGGAGAATGTGTACTCACTATGCCAAGCATAAATACAACAAAGTGAAGATTCAACACCTAAATTAAATTTCAGTTGGTTGTTATTAACATATGTCGCAGTAATATGATCATACTCGCCACGTTCATAGACCATAACGCATACATGCATTTTGGGCCAATGTAAAAAATAATAATATACAACATCACAGTAGTCTAACTGAGAGAACTAAAAATTTAAATGACATCATTTTGATATGCTGTGGAAGAAAATGTTTAAATGGATATAGACTTTTTATTTTTAGATACATAAAAGAAAGCTTCTTTGAAACATGTGACTCAAAATTAAGAGAATCATCAACATTTTTTACCTGCCTGATTACAAAATTACTAATATGCGGACTGACAAGGTTAGATGAGTAAAATTTTTCCCTAGTACAATCTGATCCAACGATCAAACATGCACCTTTTGCATTTAACAATAAACCATGTCCACAAACTAATTTTTTAAATTCAAACAAAGATTACGCCTTTACGTATCCTCGCACTATGAGCATTTGCTCAAAAAACAAAATTTCATCAAATGATAGTGACTATTCATGTTTCGTACTCTGTGGCTTCGAGTCTTCCAATCATAAATGAAACAGAATGGTTGACTACTCCATGGACAGAATGCCAGTATAATAAAAACTAATTATCATGCACAGAACCAATGAAGGATATTCATCAGCAATGGAGTATTACACACAAAGCGTAAGAGGTTAACGTTCCAGTCTTCGTTTAGCGAAGGTTTCAAGTTCAAATAAGAATTATCGTAATAGCCGGTATACATGTAGGTCTTAAAACAACATCATGAAAAACACTTACGAAAAATAAAAATCACGTTATAAAGTACGTTACGTAATATTTGAACACTCTCCCATACTGAAACCTACCACTGAGATATGATTGAACTAGGCAAGTAAGGAATGAAGATCAAAGCCTGACAAAAATTTTAAAATTGTACACTTTCTCACTCTATTAACTGCTTTTTACAATATCTGTCTGTATAGATAACATCAACCTGGGATTTTTTATTAATAGCTTCATGGACATATTGATAGAATGAGGTAAGATTTGTAAAAGTCGAATGTGTCCAGATAATTCATCAAACAGTGCTCAAAGATATTTAGTTCTAAGATTTCCAAAAATAGAGCTCATAGTAAAAGGGGCTATAGGTCTTAATTTCATCTCTAGAGCCAGACTTCTAAATAGATGAAATAGATAGAAATCAAGATGTTCTTGGAATTCTTGGAGGCAAAGATATTGTATATCAGTAAAAATTTAGCCCTTTTAAAGTTGAATTAGGTAGTTAAGGTAAGCTTGCAATGATAAGACTTTCTGTACTTTTAAGGGAAACGTGTAACTACGGAAGGATACTACTAAAAAGAATATTTGTTATTAAAAAAAGAATTGTACAAACCATGTGTGGATCCGCTTTTCGAGAGCATTGTGCTCCTTTGTTTAAAAAATTAGGAATTATGACAATATACTCTCTTTACTTGAACAAAATATGCTGTTTCCAGACATGAGCATCTCTTTCAAAAAAATTATGATGTAAATATTAACAGTAATAAAACAAGACATAGATTCAATTTTGCAGTGCCTAGACATAAGACAACTTGAGATGAGTCCCTATTATATGTGTGTCAAAATATACAATATATTACCTGATGAAATTAAGAAGATAGAGTGGTACAGGCAATTCCCTTTTTATTCAGTGGGTGAATACATAACTCATTCAGATAAGTTTAATCTGTTTGGTTTTAACTGTCCGTATTGCTAGCAGGTTTTTTATTTAATATATACCTAGTTTGATAAGTCTGTGTCTGTTGGTGTAGTTAGTGTTAAGTGGTGTTTTTTTTACTTTTTCTTTCACTTAGCTCTATCCATTTTAATTTTAAACTTTTTAACTTAATTCTAGTACTATTCTTAAATCGACGAACTTATATAACTTTATGTAATCAAAAGAGCAATAAATGAATTTGAATCTCTAAGTGATGTATGCTATGGACTGTACAAAAAAGTTCACATTCACAGAATCTTGTGCACTTACCTTAGGATTACAATGTCCAGACAGTTGTTCTGGAGCGGCATACAAAGGGGTCCCTCTAGCAAAACCGTGCCTACCCCGTTGCAAGGGACACGCCAACCCAAAATCCCCTAACTGAACCAATAAATTGCCCGCCTCAGCCGACACGAAGATATTACTGGGTTTAATGTCATGGTGCACCACTCCCTTCGAATGAATATATTTTAATCCTAAAAAGGCAATTCGTTGACTCTCTTATAGCGGAAAATGCGAGATCGTTTGCTTACCTCTTAAAATCTGTATGAGGATTTGTTCGATGGCTTTGGTTCTAAGTGCTTCCGAGTTTGTTACTACTACAGCTAATTCGGCGTTAAGAGAATCATTTCTGTACCTTAGCCACTGGTCTAAAGTACCATGGCAAAGAGCCATCTGTATATACAAGGTGGCCCAACATAATTTCTTTTTTTTAGGACGGTTTTGGTGTTTAGTGATTAGTGCTTTATGACTTCTTGGGGAGGAACTAGAAGTTAAATTAATGACAAAAACAGGGGTGAAACATGTGTACCTTTATTTACATAACATAAAAGGATGGAAATTTAAAGCTCACCTTTCTGATTTGCTTGGGCTGGAGCTGCTATGCTCAAAAACCACATCAAAATAAGAGTTTGGGTCAGATTGTTTGGCATCTAGTGAGCCAAGAGATGGTTCTTTGTTGAAAAATACTGTTTCTGCTGAGGCACTTAATTTTCTAAAACTAAATTGCTACTGTTAACTTAAAAAAATATAATATGTTAATAAGTGGGACTCACCTGCTTAATCCTACATCACCAGACCCATCTGGTAAACTGCTTTTAAAAGCAATTTCAAATGTTGAATTACTGTGTTCACTGATTTTGCTAAAAGATGGATCAGACAGTTTATTGGACGGTAAAAGTTGAAAAACAGCATTTTGTTCTGGAATAGGTAGTTTTTCTTGGCTCCAAGAAGCATCTACAGATTTTATACCATAAACATCCCAACTTAAGCTCTAGTAAACATGTATGCTTACCAACAGATTTTAGATCAGGTGGTATCCCTAACTCCAACCAAGCAGCTTTATATTGAACTATATTAGGATGATTCAAACTGGCAAAAGTTTTTACTTCCGAAAGATATGTTTTCACACTATCCAATCCTTCCGAATGTATAGGGATCTTTTTAACCGCATAATCCGAACTGTCCAGTTTGTGTTTCACCCTATAAACCTTGCCAAAAGCTCCACCACCAAGTTTTTCAAACTCATCAAACTCCCTCTTGTATTGAGAAGTGTAATAATACTCTGGCATCAGGAGTGGTGATGATGGGCCCTTTATGTCTCCATTTAAAAGCCTGAATAAGGCATGTTCGAACTGGACCCTTGCCCCTTCCAGTTCCAACATGTTCCAACTCTCGTCTATTAAGCCCATGTGTTGGAGGCTGCGGCAGATTTTTTTGTAGGCTCTTTTACCCCTCTAGAAGAGAATAAGAGAACTGTACCTTACATAGTTAAATTCCAATAAATGCTAATTTTTTATATATATTTAAGAGATAAAATCTTAACATGGATTTACCCTTCAAAGCTGGATATTTTTTTTAACTTTTCTTGGATACTCAAAAAAAGATTCTTAGTGAAATAGTAAACCCAAGTATCACATGGCGGAGACCATATAATAGAGAGAGTCCCAAATACAATGATAGACACTTTGGTTAAAATTCTCAATGGTTCTGATGACATACTCAAACACGAACATACTTAAACCCTTTTTTAACTTTCTTTAACACCTGAATTACTAGCACAAGGATTCAACGTAAAACCACTGATCTCCACAATATAACAAGAACAGGTGCTACATTTATTTGTTGAAGGGCCTTAATTATAACAGTGCCTTTAACTTTGTCAAAACCTTGACCTTTTGTTTACTGAATTATGGATATACTGAAAGAAAATCACTGAGTTTGATAATGTAGATTTTTGGGGTAGGATGTTGTTACTCAGATATATGATGTCTAACATCTCGGTACAGCTTTTCAAAGAGAACAATCTTAAGCACCTTAGATTGCTAATAGAGTGGGCACAAGTCTATTCAGGTTGAAAGCTTGTAAAAGTAAGGGTTTTATAATTATATAAGTTTTCTTACCTCTCGGTCACTTTCGTATGCCAAAACAACACTCCTTACAAGGGCTTCAATTAAAAGGCTGACCCTAGTAGAGTTTTTTGGGTTTTTGGGGACCAAATCCAGTAATTCGGGAGCATATTCGCCCTCTGGAGAGGTACTGTCTTCTCGATTGTCCATCCTAGTGATTGTAAGAAGTGGATTACTTTAGGGAAAAAAGTATAACAGAAAACCACATAGTATATTAGAGATTTTTGGTATTTGCTGATTGCTTTACGTTCTGGAATTATGTTAAAGTGTGAAAAACCAAGAAATAGATTGAAAATATGCAGAAAAAAAGTTTACTGGTTAACTGTAAACGGAAAAACCTAACCACAATCTATAAATAACTAACCTCACAAATGACAGCTGATTTTGAAATTTTAGGTTATTTGACCAGATGAGTGGTTGGTGAATTTATCTGATGACATCATAGTTAATACCGAGTTAATAAATTCCGTGGGTTAATAAATCAATAAAATAAATAATAAACTGATATACTAAATATTTTTTATTTAATAATGGCTAAGTAAGTCAAAATTTGACATAAAAATTACGGTTTCAAATTTCAATATGGCTCAATTGGCAGGGTATGAAATTGCCATTTTGATGCATTGCTGACATATTTAGAGTCCAAGCCCACTCTGAAAGCCGTCTTGTTTTTGATATGAAACTCACGGAAAGTGCATAACAAGATTTTGAATATAAAAATTATAGATAAAAATAAAATCGCAGTTAAACGCTCTACGCGAAATCGCATTCCGGCTATCTTCCTGGTTTGATGACTCGCTGAAAACTCAATTGTCAAAACCACGTAGTTTTAGGCCGTGCATGTTCCCATTAATACTTTCAAACTTCCTTTTATACATATAAATGCGATTCATACATTATGCAAGATACATGAGTTTTATGCAACATTTTTAATTTAAAAATACAAAAAAGTTTCTGCGATCTTGTTGCGCAACAGCTTTTTTTCCTACTCCTCATTGCTGACTTAACGTCAAACCCACGTGGTTCTGAAGGCCACGCGTGGTACCCTACATTCATTTTCGCCATTCTTTTTTGCACGATCCCTTTGTTTGTTTACAAATAAATGGGATTTCGTAACGAACCATTAGAGAAAATAAGCCGTCGAATTAGCAAACTCGTTTACGTAAATAGTTCAGTCAGTGCCGCGTTAAATTATTGAATCGTCATGGAATATATCGCGAGTTATTTTTATAAAAGCAAAAAGATCGAACAGAAGGACAGTCCGCGGGTCGGAGTCCTCGAACTTTACCTGGAAAGGGTTTTAAGGATTCTCACATGGGAATCCACCGAAAAAACTTTAAAGGTGTTCTTTTTGCTTAATACCCTTTTTTGGTAAGAGTTATTGCCTAATATTCATAGACACTAAATAAATTTGTTTTAGGGTGAATCTCATGATAAACTTGAGATTTTATGGTGTGATTTCCCTTCTAACATTAATTATATTTATCTTTGACAATGTAGTACGAGATCGCTTATATGCTGAGCATACTGGACAGTATGCCAGTATTATAGGAGATTTACGTGAAGGCTTTTACAATATGTTCACAATAATCGGGTTTCTACGCAGAGATAGTCCATTAGTAGTAAGTATTCGACAAAACCTCCTTTGGCAGAAATTAATCAATAATTTCCAGTTCTACTCTTCAACGGCTCTGTTCTTTATGACTTTACAAATGATTGGTAGAAGCGTCCCTGGGGAATTCATCATTTATCTGGTATTTTTAGGAATATTTTTCCTACCTGCAGGTTTATCTCTTCTTCCTGAGCCAGTAATTGCTTATATTCAAACTGTTACTAAGGAACTTGTGACACCAAGACGTAAGTGTGATTTTATTGTGAAATTTATTGAATGAACATTAAAATGGTACTAAAATGTGATATTTCTATAGTTTAGCAACAAAGTATTTAAAGTGTAACACTCTTTTAAATGTCTAGTAATGCTATTAAATGGTTTAAAGCCTACACTAAACACATCATCACTTTTTATATTTGACAATAATGATAATGTAAAAATTATTCTTACTGCTTGATCTTTTTTGGTATCTATCTATTGGTACAGGTACATATGTAACTTCCATTTATCAAATGAGAATGCTTCAGATTATTTTTTAATTTAAAACAGAGCATACTATGGGTTGTGTTGTTCTTAATAATAATAATAATAATAATAATTTCTTTATTGCTTTTAAGATCTAATTAAAATAGACAATAGCAATGTCACAGAACAAACAAAATTAAAATTTGATAACATCTACACAGTACATACTGCTAATAAAAATAGTAAGAACAAAAAGATAATGTTGGACATAATAATGGGTGCATTACCTTACCACTTGTATCTCAAGTATGATACATTATGAAGATAAATAAATTAGTAAACAAACCCTTAATATTAATCATAATACACATTTAAAATTGTAAATCGAAACTATAGATGCACTTGTCAGACAGATACCTTGCAGTGTCTTTCCTAAACTTCATGATATTTTTCTCTTGCCTTAGGGCAAGAGATAATCTATTATATGTTTTAATAGCAGGAAAGGCAGGAGATCTTTGAAAAAAGGCAGAGTGATGAGTTGGGACACTCAGTTCAGCTCTCCCCCTTGTCACAATAGACATACCCTCAGCATAATGATCTTCATTAGTTTGAAAAAGATGCAGGTGTTTCTTTGCAAAAATAGCTAACATAAGAATGTACAGAGCTGGAACAGTGAGTAGACCAAGCTTAGTAAAATAAGTCCTACAAGACGTTTGTGGTGTGAGTCTGAGCATGCATCTTATGATGCGTTTTTGTGCTATAAAGACTGATACGGCGTCAGTTGAAGATCCCCAAAACATCACACTATAAGTGATTAGAGATTGGACCGATGCATAGTAAAGTTGCTTCAGACAATTTAGGGAAAGCTCTTCTCGTAGACGCCTTATTAACGCGCAGAAACTATTTAGTTTTTTGCCAAGAGTGTCTATGTGTGGGGCCCATGTGAGACAGGAGTCAATTTGTATACCAAGGAATTTTAAGGAAGCTACCTCTCGAAGAGACTTTTTTTCAAACTTTACTAGTAGGGAATTTTGAGGTAAAGTTTTGGAGAATGTTAGTAAAGCATTTAGCTTCAGAGCAGGATTGTCACACCACCCCTGCATCCTCTCTACCACCTGAGAAGCTCTGACAGATAGTTCTTCAATCAGATGTTCTGACAAGATTATGGAAGTGTCATCAGCATATTGGTTGATAAAACACCCTGGAAAACTCACTGAGACCATTTACATAATATAATATGAATAGTACTGGAACTAGAATTGAACCCTGAGGCACTCCCTGTACCACCAAGGATGACGCTGAGTAAACATATGTACCATTACCAGAGCCAAGGCAAACTGTTTGTTCCCTCTGATCTAAATAAGAGGCTATAAGTCTGGCACAGTTTCCCCTCAGTCCATAATTTTCAAGGATTGACAGCAGTAGACCATGGTTGATTGTGTCAAATGCTTTCGATAAATCGAAAAAGAGTCCGGCAACTTTTTCTTTTTTGTCAACATTTTCAATCACAAAGGATATAAGCTTGAAAACTGCCAACTGGGTTGAATGATTGGGCCTAAAACCAGACTGGCTATCTGAAAGAATAGTTTGCCTTTTTAAAATGTTCATAATACAGTGGCGGCTCGTGACTTTAGGAAGAGGTGAAGCGCAAAACCCAAAATATACCATAAGCAGCAAAAACAAAATTTTATTATGCAAATTGGGTCATATGACGGCAACATTTTATAAAAAAAATTCCCGAACGCGATGGAATTTACTTCCGATAAACAAGAACTAAGTCAATAGAATAAGAACCTTTGGTTGACAGCGGCATGCATACGCAGCGCCGTTCTGTAAATAATAACCCCTTGTGTTTGTCCGTCCGCTGCCATAGCAACCGTCGTAAGCGCGGGGAGAGGTGTTGCATCGGATTATTGTTTCTGCTAATTGTGCTGCATTGACACATGCGGTGGCGGTCGCCGCTACTCTCATGAGAATATGTTTAGCGCGCTCGAGTTTCTGAATACTTTTACAAATATATTCTTTATAGGATTACACTAATTTTGATAAATCAAGAATTAATTTGTTATAAAATATAAAACAAACTAAATTGTAAACGTAAAGATGTCGATTTTAAAACTCTTAAATTTTTTAAAATTTGTGGTGAAGCGGCACCCGCGTCCCCTGACGAGCCGCTACTGTCATAATATAGATATAAATGACTCGCTCAAAGATTTTTGATATTGAAGAAAGGAGAGATATTGGTCGATAGTTTTCTACATCGTGCTCATCACCCTTATTTTTAAAAATTGGAAGGACTTTCGCCTTTGTTAGTTTAGATGGAAAGATTCCCATGTGCAGACAGGCATTTATTATGTGAGCTAGAGGCACATTTATATGGTGACTAACTTTTTTGAGTATGTTTATTGCTATTTCATCAAGACCAGCAGAGTATTTTTTTGGCAATGCCGATAGAATATGCTGAACTTCCTTTGAATCTGTGGGAAAGAGGAAAATAGTGGATGTGACTTCCTTTAGGCAATTGACCAGAAAATGAAGGAGTAAGAGATGAAGCATTACATTTCTTCAAAAATATGTTGGCTCTCATCCAAATTTTCAATAATTTCATTATTGCTAGAATTTAGGGTGACAGGTTTAGATGACTTTGACTTATTTGAGCATTGATTGAATTTTTATTGAATTTATTGATTATTTTTTAATTTATTGAACAGTTTTAGTTTTAATATTTGAACAGATAATCTTGTTTTCATTTAAAGAAGTTTTATAGTTAGAAATAAATTTTTTATATTGATTATAAGCTGCCTCACTATTTGTTTCCTTGTACCATACATACAGATCTTTAATATGACTAGGATAATTTTTAATTTCAGAGTTTACCCATTTTTTATCAGGATCCTTTATTCTGTGGCTACTTAGAGGAAATGTTACATTAAAATAGTAATAGAAAATATTATAAAAGCAATGATATTTTAGATTGACTTCAGTGCAGTTATATACATCTTCCCAGGATTCATGTGTTAAAAGATCATTAAACTTCTTAATGTTGTTTTCTGTGTATGAACGTTTCTTCATAAATACTGGCTTTTTACTCTCTTTAGGTATTTCTATATGGAGTTTCTGACCATAATGATCTGATATATCTAAGAATAATGTATTACTTGTTACCTGACATTTAGCCAAATTACTGAAAATATTATCAATTTGAGAGCCAAATTGTCCTACCACCCTAGTTTTATGTGTGGTGCTAAACCATAGCTAGCTAATAATTGTTTGGTAAGAGAGGAGTTCTGATCGTTTATTAAAAAGTTAATGTTAAAATCTCCACAGACTACCAGATACCTGTTGGCCATGTATATAGTGTGTAGCAACTCATTTGGACAAGAAAGTATTAACATTACCCGAGGGTGATCTGTAGAGACAAATAAAATAATAAGACCTATTTAAAATAAGACACTGACAACCGCAAAATTCACACTGTCTTTCAACAGAAGCTGTTTTAACAATTAAAGGATGGAAAACTGTATTTGTTTTTGCAAGGATGGCAGTTCATTCTCCTCTAAACTCAGTTCGAGATGAATAACAAATTGGCCGATAGTCCATTAGGGCCAAAAACTGTATATCATTGCCCTGTAGCCAATGCTCAGAGATACAAAAAATATCAGGCTCTTCTTTGGCCAAAAGCACTTCTAATTGAAATGATTTATTATTTATGCTCCGAACATTCAAGTTCAATAAGTATATACTGTCCCCGTTTGGACCATCTGGCAATTTCTTGGCTGAGTATGCCGCATAGTTCTGATAGGTGTTCTCCTGTTGCAAAGTAGTATAGCTCTCAGACAATGGTTTTGCAATTTTTGCAGTGTATCATGTTGGTTTATGCTTGGCAAACTAAATTAAGTTTCACAGTAGTTGAAACAAGGGACAATTATTAATTTTTATATTGTAAGTCATGTAAATAGTGAGACTGTGTTATTTAACCTGAACAAAAAGCAAGATTTCTTTTGATTTTTGCCATTTTACATATTCAATTCACAGTGCAAAGACAGATTTAACTCAGGATCTAGCATAGTCCTGAATATTTGAAAGATTTAACAAGCCATTGCAAAAACAAATTACAATTTACAAAATACTATTTAAACCACAGGTCAAATTCAGTTCCTGACCTAATCACAGATAATTGGAATAAATATTACTGTTAGTAAGGATATAGCAAATAAATTGAATGATTTCTTTATGGACTCAGATAATTTTAATGCACCTAAAACCATAAAAATGCC
Organism: Anthonomus grandis grandis; assembly: GCF_022605725.1. Taxonomy (NCBI): domain Eukaryota; kingdom Metazoa; phylum Arthropoda; class Insecta; order Coleoptera; family Curculionidae; genus Anthonomus; species Anthonomus grandis. The sequence goes on from NC_065562.1 coordinate 14,216,197, forward strand.
TGGCCGTAGTCTTCCGCACGCTATATTCTTATTTCCTATGACTGAGAGTAAAACAGTTGAGCTTGTAAAATCAGTCTTGTGCAAAAAGCTTGAGTGAGGTGAGGTTTATTATAATTTGTTAAGTGAGCCTGTTTTGCATATTCTTTTTGCATTGGCCAATCTCATCAATTTATCCTTTCAATATAGATATTTTCCAAAAACAGCAGTTATTGTACTTCTACACAAAAGGGGTGACACTTTGGTTGATAATTATAGGTCTATTATCTGGGTTCTAAAAAAGCTAAAAAAATTATACTGTAAACCGCACTGCTTCTAAGTATGGCTTTTAATTATGGTGTAAAAGGATCTGCCTATTAATCATATTTGTCAAATTTAGGTCCAGGCGGTAAGACTGAGGGCAAATGATCAAGTGACATTTTCTGGCAGGATAGAGGTTGGTCCTATTCTGTCCCTAATTGATAACAGTTATATCACCTTTTTTTGCTAATAATACATCAGCAATCATTTTAGGTCTTTTCATATGCAAGCTAGCCAATGCATAGTTGACCTTTCCTACTGATGTCAACAAAATAGTCTGTCTTAACAGTTTAAAGATTAGTTTTATCCTTTTCACACAAGTTCAAGTTGTACAAGATAAAAGCTTATTGCTAAGACAGGGTTTAAATACCAGACTTATGTATTAGAATGTGGCTTAACTATTAGTAACTATGCAGTTTTTCAGCTTAAAGCTTTTGTTGATACTTACACACTTAAGACCTTTCTTTGTACTGCGCAGACATTCTACTTTGGACTATGATTTGGTTGCTCTGTCAAAAACGTATTATTCACACTATATTTAGAATTCGTCCTAAAGGTTATGTTCAGAAACTTTAGTCTCCAGTGTTCATGTGAATTTTTTTAAAAATCCACAAACTTTGTTAGGTTTGGAGATATTGATTATTACAGGACTCAAAATACAGACAAATTTTAAATTCCTTTCACAAGCACAGGATGGCTCTATGACTACCTTCTGATTTTTTTATGAGATGGCTACTGCTAAACCATCTTAAAATTGTCATTTATAAATAACCAAAAAACTCTGCTCAAGTTCTATGTTATCAGACATTGCATTCTTAATTTTTATTTTTTCAAACCTTTTTTTTCTCAGATAATTTTAAAACTTACGATTAATATTTACGGTCCCAAAGTGTTTTTGTCTATATCCTGATTGTGCCCTTATGAAGATAACTGAGTAAAATTGATCTTCATATTCCAGTAATGTATTTATTTGTCTATGTTCAGAACACAATACCAGTCTTGCTACTTTTTTAGTGGGTGTACGAGTAGAACCTTTCCATGTACCAAGAACAATCCCCGGTGGTAAAGACATACCTATTAGTTTTGAAAAGTGAATTCCACTTGCTTCATAAACTGGCTTAAATGTTATTAAGTATATGCCATTTTCATCAGGTTCAAAACTGGCATAAGAACAATTTTACTGAGATATTTTTTGCAAAAGAACATCATACTCCAGAAGACTCTTAGAAGAATTCACAGACTCTATTCTAGTTTTTATACTGTTGTGACATCATTTCTTATTGTTTTGTACTTTTTCCAAACAAATTCAGATCCTGACTCCCTAGCTAATCTACTTATACTAAAATAAGCTATTTTAACAAAAAACTAATTAAATAAGTTAATTTTGACAACATGTTTACAGACTTGCTTGCAGAGGATGAGTTAATGCCCTTCATTCAAGAAAAGGACCCCAACACCGATCCAGAATTGGAAAGTTTATTAACCGACAGATCTCAAGGTACAAACATAATAATAATATTTATTTCTCTAGATACTTAAACTTTTTGCCATCTTCAGATTCATTTATCAGCAACCTAGCCAGTGGACTGCAAACAATGCCCTCATACCTAGAAGTAGCCGGTGTACCGGATGAAATCCAAGAAGAAGACTTAATTCCTTACACCAACAAGCCCGGAGTCACACACTCACCGGGAGACTCATCTACTGATTCGGAATCAGAACAAAAAGGTCTCTTCTTCGATTCTGACCATTTTAACGGCAGCTCCTCAGAGGAAGATTTTACTAGGGGGATGCCCAGAACGATTTCCGAGGGACTTCCCCAAGAATCAGCCCCAAGCATGTTCAGGAGCATGCTTAGTACGATGGGGAATAATGTGGTGGTGAACATGTTCCAGTCGGCGATCGTTGGAAGTAGCCAGAGCCCTAGTGAGCCCAGACGAAGAATCGGTAGCGATAGCGATAGTGATTTTGAGATAGTGAATGCTGACGAGGTTGCTGATGGGGGGGCGAGTATTGAAAAGGATAAGTAGAAGATTGGTTTTTTGTAACAAACTTTTATATTGGTGGAATACTTAAGAAAGCAAACACTTGTGTTTATTTATTATAATAATGTACATATTATATCTCATAAGTTTATATTATATAAAGTTAGTGGATTATGTTGACCCTTATATATTTTCAGAAGTGTTTAGTTACCCAAACTTTTTCAGTGATATTAAAGGCTATGTGTACAACCTACTTAGATTTAGCGAGCATAATGTGCGCTTGTTTTGTATTTGTGTGCTCTATTTAATTATCTTAGGTTCGTAAGTTAATACTCTGACTATCATAAACGGTTTTTTTTAAATAAACATAAAAATCAAATGGTTGTTTTTTTAACGGTTATTGTACAAAAGGTACAATATTAAAGCATAGGGGAGTAAGTACTTTTCTGGAGGGTCTTGCCTATTTTAATATATTTTCTTTCTTGGCTTGTGCCTTGGTTTTTAAGTAGCTAAATCATATATAGAAGGTCGCAGCGCAATGAGCTTAAGGCAGCCAAATCGGAGTTAAAGCGACGCAAAGAGGAAGGAGAAAATAATCTTTATATAAGATACATCAATGGTTCCCCCAAAATTGTAGCAAAAAACTAGATTCGCCTTTATTTTCACATGCTAGTGATGCCCACTTAACTTGTTTTTATCAAAATGTTCGTGGTCACCGAGACATGGTTGAGGCCAGAGATATCTAGTGGTGAAATATTTCCAAAGACTTATGATATTCACCGGTCGGACCGAAAATTTGAATCCGTTATTGCCACACGTGGTGGCGGAGTTCTCTGTGGAGTTTCTAAAAACATTGTGTCTGAAAAAATTAGTTTGTCTGATTGTTGCAACAGTATTGCGCCCTCTATCGATATTGTTGGGTGTAAATTTACTATTAGGTTACAGATATTTTACATGATTGTTTTGTACATCCCACCATCTATCACATCTGTAATTTTCGAGCAATTTCTGGATTAGTTTGCACTTTTAATATCAAAGCTAAACCATAATGTAATAATAGTGGGCGATTTTAACGTGTCTGATTTCTCTATTAACTCACCTACAGGTAATCATGTTAGTCAAAAGTCTATTGCTATGAATAATTTTGCTAACTCTTTTAATCTTGTTCAGTGTAATCACATCCTAAACTATAATAACAGACTATTGGATCTTGTTTTATCTAACTTCACCTGTACTGTTTCGCGTAGTGACGTGCCTTTTAACTTGAAGGAATTGCATCACCCTGCACTGGAAATTGATTTTACTGTCTCAGGCCAAGGTGTCCATAATTTTCAGCTTAATAAAAACTTATCTCATTCTTTTAATTTTAGAAAGGCCAACTTCCATCTCCTTTATGACTCGATCCTTGAGACTGACTGGTCTACTGTGTATTTATCCTCTAACGATAATGATGCATGTGGAGCCCTATATGATATATTGAATGGCATATTTGCCGCACACATTCCTCTTAAGCAGCAACGTAAAAGAAGATTTCCAAATTATTATTCTCGAGAGTTGATTAAGAACATTTATAGGAAAGAAAAGGCTTTCAAGGACTTTAAAATGTACAATTCTCCATTCTTTCAAAATAAAATCCATTATCTTAGACGCCTCATCAAACTACAAATACGCAATGAATATAAGTTGTATATATCAAACACCGAAAGGAATATTTCTTTGGACCCATCTAGCTTCTGGAATTTTATTGGTTCTAAGAAGGCTGGCACCAGGATTCCTGGAATGATGAGGCTACCCGATGACGTGGTAATTAAATACCCACAAGACATAGTTGATGCTTTTGCACTGTTCTTTGGTGAGGCATTTACACAATCAAATTTCATTAACCATTCGTCGACGTCTGATAACGTGCCCGACTGTTCCGGTTTTATCCTGAATCGGTCGCTATTTAGTCACGCAAAAGAACTTATCTCTGTAGACCAGCATGGATTTTTTAGCGGGCGATCTTGTGTTACTAACTTATCCTGTGTGTCTAGCCACATCTGTGAATCACTTGATGTTAATACTCAAGTCGATGTTATTTATACCGACTTCCAAAAAGCCTTTGATCGGATAGATCACTATATTTTGCTGCATAAATTAACTCAGTATGGTTTTTCAGGGAGATTATTTAATTTATTTCATTCCTACTTGATTGGTAGATCTCAATATGTGGAATATGAGGGCTTTAAATCGAAACGTTTTAACGTAACGTCGGGTGTGCCACAGGGCTCGAACCTGGGTCCGCTCCTGTTTAGTTTTTTTATAAATGACTTGATTGAGTCACTCACTTGTCATAGGCTGGCTTTTGCCGATGATTTGAAGCTATATTTAAATGTATATGGTTTGGAGGATTGTGTTTTTCTTCAGAACTGTCTAAATACATTGGAGGTATGGTGCGCTGTTAACAGGTTAGGCTTGAATGCGGCTAAATGTAGTGTGGTCAGTTACTCTAGATCAAAAACAGCCTTAAATTTTAATTACTTTATTAATGATACTATTTTGAGTAGATTAGAGCAAATTACTGATCTTGGTATCACCTTTGACTCTGAATTTACATTCGTTCCACGCTTCAACAACATAGTCAAATCAGCCCTGAGAAGGCTTGGGTTCATAATTAGAAGTTCTCAGAGTTTTACTTTGGAATCTACATTAAGATTGCTTTTCTGTTGCTTTGTGAGATCAAAACTGGAGTTTGGCTGCATTATATGGAACCCGCTCTATCAGAATCATTTTGGTCTCCTTGAATCTGTTCAGCGTAGATTTGCTAAGTTTTTGGCCTTCAGGCAGGATGGCATATATCCGGTAAGAGGGTTTGATCATCGGCAACTATTGGAACGCTTCAATCTACATCCATTACATCTCAGAAGAATGATCTTCTCTGTAAAATTCCTGCATGGGTTACTGAATGGATTCATTGATAGTCCTGTACTTCTTTCTGGTGTACGTTTCATGCTGCCTAGGCTTAATGCTAGACATCCCCTAACATTCTTTCTGCCAAGGCCTCATACTAACATCCTGGTGAAATCGCCACTATATACAATATGCGCTATATTTAATCGGATCTGTCACATGTGCGATATAAATTTCTCTCCGGTTCATGTGATTGTCGATATCTTGGTGGATCATTACTCTTGGGATTAAGAATCATGTGTTTAAGTTATAGTTAGTAGGTATATTGCAGTTAATTTAATTTAATTTTGTTGAATATGATTATCTTGTTAAACTTTTATAATTGGGTTTTTATATCATATTAATAGTTATTTGTTCTAATTTTTTGGATAACTTTTGAGATTGTGACTTTACTTTACTTTTTTTCTTTTCTTTTCATTCTTTTAGGTTTGTTTGTGTGTGTTTTTTTTAACTATATTTTTCATTGTTTTGCAACTGTTTCCTGTTATTGGGCAAGTTGCCTGTTGGAAATAAAGGCTTATTATTATTATTATTATTATTATTATTATTATTATTATTATTATTATTATTATATAGTTTAAGAAGAACTTTCCTCAATTTAGATTAGTGATAGTGGATTTTTTTATTGGTATGTAGGTTTGCCTCTAAGTTCATGAATGAAAAACTGCAGTTAGGTAGTATCAAGCAAATTCGGAAGACACCTAAATTTAATTCTTTATAACGAATATTGTAACCAGGTTAGTGGATATTTTGGTGCGTAATTTATAAGCCACTTAAAATGTTTTTATGGCTTTTTAATACAAAGAAGTTCCTAAGAATGGATATGAGGGTAAAAACATGATTCTGAGTCAAGTAGTTAGTGAACTTTCTTTCGCTACTTGTAGAAAACTTCCTAAATTATTTATTTCAATATATTGCAGAACCAATTTACAAAAAGAATATTGGACAACATAATGACACCAAAATAACAAAAAAATATATATCAAGATAAAACATTCAAACAAATGATCATTAACAAAGCTAAAAACTTCACATAAAAATAACTTGACACTATACAAGGAGTGTTAAAGCCTAAGATTGACCATTTTTTATTTGAATGACTGTAAGCTGCTGGAAGTTTCATTAAAGAACCGCAAAGTCCAGAATGAAAAGGTATTTGAAACATACAAATTTTACAGAGAAGTTTAGGAATTACAGACTGAATACATACAGCTGAATAGTTACAAATATCAGTTTTCACCGCCTTTTTTATGAAACAGCTAATATCTTCAAATAATCAGGAAATTCGCCTGATAACAAGAAAAGGCGATGCAAAGGCTTGCTCAGAGTACATACACCCAGTTTTAGAGAAAAATCGAAGGAATACTATTATGTCAAAAGAGCTAATGTTAGAAATGAAGTAAAAATTTGATCAAATATGTCTAACAAAGAAAAGAAATGCAATACAGGGTCTTTCACAACTTATCCGAAAAATTTTAACCACATATGCGCTGTTACGAAACAAGTTGATTTCTCAAAAAAAAATGTAATAAAAGTCCTACAGATATCGAGATAATAAAATAATACAGTTTAACAGTTCATTTACTTATAAAAGCTGTTCAAAATTGTTTCCATTGACTCTAATGCAAGCTTGGGCACGTTTAATCCAATTCTGGCGCAGTAATTCAAATACACCTCCTTCCTGCTGTTCCTGAAGTCTCAAATTATCGGCAACCACTGTGATTCGGTCACGCAATTCTTCAATATTCTGAACTGGAGTACGGTATACCTCGTTTTTCAAGTGTCCCCATAAAAAGAAGTCCAGAGGATTTAGGTCGGGAGACCGTGGAGGCCATGCAATTGGTCCACCTCTTCCGATCCAGCGTATCTGGTGTACATGATTCAAAAAATCACGAACTTCTAAATGAAAATGCGGAGGTGCCTCATCGTGCATAAACCACATCCGTGCTCGGACCGCCAATGGCACATTTTCAAGAAGGACCCGGCAAATCATTCCGAAGAAATTCCAAATACTGGTGACCATCCATCCGATCTGGCAATATGAACGGTCCAATTAGATGTTCATCGACAATACCTGCCCACACGTTTAAAGAAAAACGATGTTGGAAGTTTGTCTGGACCACCACTACGTGAGGATTCTCAAAGGACCGAACGTGTGTATTATGAAGATTGGTTATACCATTACGAGCAAAAATAGCTTCATCGGTGGCCAAAATATCAGCTGCAAAACGCGCATTTCGAGCATTTTCTTTCAAAAACCACTCCAGTTGCACCTGCACGTAAAACAATTAAACTAAATGTTTCGTGATGTGGTATGTGCCTATTCGGAAATCGGTGTGCATACAATGGAGTCGCCGCTAGCGAATTTTGCCTTGCTTCTCCGTACGCTAAAACAATGTCCACTAACTCCTCATTAGTGTACACATGTGCCATTTTTATTAATAAATAACCAAAAATTAAACTTGCAAAATAAATTCACAAAAATCGACCGTACTTCATTCAGATCACTTTATTTTAATTTGTCAGTTGTTTGGTACAACATTTGCTACAATAAATTATTAATGCGTATTCTAATATTACGACGATGAACGCAAAATACAGATATTTATTTTTCAATTTATTATTGAAACTCAGGTTTATAACTTAATTTCTGTAGGACTTTTATTACATTTTCTTTTGAGAAATCAAGTTGTTTCGTAACAGCGCATATGTGGTTAAAAATTTTCGGGATAAGTTGTGAAACACCCTGTATAAGTCCAGATGGAAATCAAACCTATAATCAGGTGCCTATTGCTGACAAGTTTCCCATATATACTTTTAAAATACCTGAGCACATAAGTTCATAATATTTTGACCATTACCAGCATCCTCAGCTTCCACCAGCATGCGTGTAGATATAGGGGGTTTGAATTAGACCTACATAATTTATTGATGTGTTTCCCGAATGAAATAAGATAAACTTCAATATATGATCTAGAAAATTCTTTACAGTAATCAACGACAAGATTCTGTCATTTTCTACTAAATCAAGTGCGAAAATTGGATGATTTAAAATGTTTAATTGGAGTAAATAACGCAGTAGCAAAATGTATTTATCAATATCTTACTGATCAAAAGCTATATCCCAATTTACGCTAGTAATGTAATTATGAATAGTAACAAAATCATAGTTTACACCACTAGAGGCAAAACCCGTCCAAGATCCACCAAATTTGATATTTTGAAACAAACATAAAGAAGTATATAACTTATGGACAACTCTTTCTTCAATGTATGAAATGAATAAAATATAAGTAAACTATATAACAGCTTATCGCCAGAAATAAAAAGATGATATTAGGAAATTTAGAAAAAAAATTAAATGCTATTTTCATACAAAATTAAGATACTTCTTCGACAATTTCATGCACGTTGAAGGTTAAATAGGAATTTTACTTTTCATGGTTACAATTTTCAGCCCTTTAGAAAAAAAATGCGCTCTTAAATTTTCTTATAGACTATAGATTTCCGGTATTAAAGAGTAAGTTGTTAACTAGTTTTCTACCTGGATACACCAAAGAAACTTTCACCAGTACACAAAGCGAGATTTTGCTCTATAGAAAGATGCTATTAAGAGTTGAGAGAAGAACCTAGGTTCAATTAAGGTATATGATAGGCCTTTTTGCCGTTGTAAAATTTATACTGTTCTATTAGCCTCAGAGCATAATATAATAACGAGATTAAACTTTATTGCAGATATTGAGAATTAAGGTTAGACCCAGCTATTGGTTAAAAAAAAGAATAAAGTATAGCAGAAAATTTTAAAAATTAACAAATTAGTATCACTTCAAGCTTTCACTTCTTGAAGATCAGTAGCAGATAATTTTTTACTTAACTGACTTAAATCTGTATGGTAAGTGCAGTAAAGGTACCATATCCATTAAGATTTGTAGAACTTAAATAGTTGTATATGTATTATATTAAAAATTTGATAAGATACACAGAGAAATTATTTATTTATTTATCAACCAACACAAAAATAAAAATTTCAAGATGATACATGCAAGGAGATTTTTGAAGTGAGATAAGGACAGTCTATAGTTGAATGTCTATCTATACTAGAAATATGGTGCTCTAGTAGAAGTATTAGGTTATCTTAATAAAAAAATTATATTTAATGTACCTGCAAATTTTATGTTGAACTCTTTCCACTGGAAGTGGTTAAAACTGTGTTTGATGAAAAAAATTAAATAGCTGAGGATCCAATAGGCAAGACCCCTGAACACCATTATTGTGGAATATGCTAACATGGACAATTTTAGTTCTACCAGTGATATCTCACTACTACACTTTACTTAACTTTTAAAATATCAGTCTACTTTTTGAATCAGCTTGTTATTCTGACCTCAGGGGTATTATTGACTATTTACCTGTTCTAATTAAAACATACAACAGTTGAAGAACTTATATGAATATTCAGGAATATTCAAGTTGCTGACACACATCATCCCCTAAATATTCACAGAAATAGATTATTATTTTTAAAAAAGTGTTATGAATATGCACTTAAGCCTATTCATCCAGAAACCTGTTTTACACCAAAATCCAATTTAAGACCATAAACTGGTCAACCTTGCCTGTTTTCTTTTATTTTAAATAAAAATGTAAATAAAACTTAGACTTTTTATTAACAATCATTCAGTTAATACCTGATTAATGCTGTTCTCTTCTATAAGGGATACAACTTCTTTCCTCTTAGGTAGGATCATTTCAAAAGCCTCTTTAAAAGTTTTCCCTTCACTAACCCTGATCAGAATTTCAAACACTAAAAAAAACACACTCCTGCATAAAAAAAATAAAATCCAGCCAACCAGTTACCTTGGTTAATAGTCAGAACTTTTCTCTGCTTCATCCAAAAGTATTTTCCAATTGGTAGCTGCCCGTGTGCAATACCTTCTTCAACAGCTTTGTTATAACAAACACCCTTAAAAAACATACTCATTTGCAATTAAAATTTCACTAATTATTTCTCTGCTTACTTTATGTCCGTTGTGGTCCACCAATCCCCCAATAATATAAACCTTATCATCCTCTAAAGTGTTGATAACATTATCACTATCGCTAGTCAAATAAACTAACTTCTCTTTAGGAAAAACATCTAAATAATGGCTCTCATGGAAATTTATATCCCAATGTTGGTAACCATTGTGTCTCTCCATTTCTTCTTTGCTTCGGCCCTTAAAACTACTCAGGTGGAGCTGCATTGGGGCCTTTGCTCTTCGGTTTTCTGTGTACACCCTTAGGATTTGTTTTATGGCTTTTGCCATATCCTATATGAAATGAAATATATCTTTATTAAGTAGGTACATCTAATATACATAAAAACAAAACTATACTAAATAAGTAACTTAACTAGGTAACAACAAAAAAAAAATAAATAAAAAACAATAATAAGCACAATTTCACCCTCTTGAAAGAAAAACAAACAAATAAATGAATTTCCACCAACCACATTAGTTTATTGCCCTAATTCGCCAATTTCCAAATTAATTTATATTATTCAAACTAATTTATATTATTCATATAATTCTTTAGAAGAGTTTTAAACTGATCAAGAGATTGTGATTCCTTTATTTCTCGAGGAAGACTATTATATTTTTGAAAACCCTTAAAAAACAAAGAATTCATGGTACTTCTAAAATTTGCTATTGGAATAAAAATATCATCACTATTTCTTGTAGAGTAATCATGGACATTTTTATTAAAAGTAATGAACTGTTTTAAATAAGGTGGCGCTAAATTATTTACAATCCTATATATAAAAGTCATAGAAAGAAAGGAAAACCTTCTCTCAACAGAAAACCAATTTAGAGTGTTGAGCATAAAGGATATTGGTGTAAGGCAGTGTGCATTTAACATCACCCTCATGCCCCAATTCTGAAGTCTGTTTTATATTAAATAAATACTGCACTGAGGCACAAAAGTCAAAATGTGGTTGAATGATAGTATTATAAACCATTAATTTAGATTGATAAGATAGACTTGTTGATATTCTACTAAAAAAGTACATTTTTTTTGCAATTTTCTTTTCAATGTAATCACAATGAGTTTTAAAGTTAAGCAAATTATCAAGTTGCAGACCCAAATATTTCATGTTACAAATTCAATTTGTTCATTGTTAATTAATAATTGAGGACTAATATCCACAATTTTCTGATATTTATACTTAGATGTAAATATTATTGCTTTAGTTTTCGCCACATTTAACTTTAACTTATTAATATTTAAATATAATGATATCTGTGACAATACCCCATTCATTTTATCTACTGCTCTGTTAAGACTTGTATCACTACATGCCAAAAATGTGTCATCAGCAAAAAGGTTTATAAATTCACAATTTACAAAAAGCCCAATATCATTCATATACAATATAAATAGAAGAGGTCCCAAAACACTTCCTTGAGGGACTCCCATATTGTTATTTAGTTCAGTAGACTCATTTCCATTAAACCTTACTCTCTGTTTCGATTACTTAGATAGTCAACAAACCAGTTATAAACAATACCAGCAAAGCCATAGTTCTTTAATTTTTGTAATAATATGTACCTATATGGGTAAAAATCTATTAAATATATTGGTAATTTTCACATAAAAAAGATACTTACGTACTTTATCAATCATTAAATAGTCAAAACTTAAATCAATACAAATGGAAACTTTGCAAGGGCTATCTGCCATCTTTTTTCTTTTTAGCTCTTTCCGACTGGGACCCAAGTCTATGTTGTTAATTTTAGCCTGTTTCTTTTTTTCTTTCAATTTTTCTTTCTCTTTTGCCCTTTTCACTTTTTTAACATTTTGCCAACCGAGGAATTTTTTATACTTTTTTAATTGGCGTTTTGTTAGCTTGGAAATTTCTACCCCATTGAATTTCTGCTCGCCAGACTCTAAATTGCTGAGAAGTTCAGCATTTGCTAAAGGGGTTTCTGCAGGAAATGCAGCTGGTTCCATAGGTAGATCAGGATTTTTTGGTGATATACCATCAGGATGGTAAGATTTTGATATGGAGTTGTTACCATATTGGGAGATGTCTGGCTCGTTTCCAATTATTGCTGACGTTTCTAAAGCGTCATTTGAACACGTAGAGGGGCCTTCTTCGGGGGTACAGCTCATTTTTCTTTGTAAACTAAGAGTTAATTAATAAAATATTGAACTTAAAAAAAAAATCCTAACCTAAAAAAATTTAAACGTCACATATGGGACGGGTGGGAGCGTCTAGGGTTTAGGTCAGCAATAAATAGGCCGCCCTCTAGTGGAAACTTAAAGCAACTTCAAAACATCTGAAAGTATGGGGCAAGGACAATGTTACTATAATTTTTAATTGAAAATAGATTGGTGAAAATGTCATTAATATTAAAGAAAAAACTGGTTTCAATATATTCTAACTTTCTAAGAAGGTACCATTGACGTTTTAAAATGGTCATAATTACAATAATTTACTGAAAATGATTGGTATAATACAACATTCCTGAATCAGATTGTTTTTTGATGATTTCTCAGGACAAGCTTAGTCAATGGGGCACTTCCTTGGTATATCTAGTGATTTTTCTACTGTGAACACTATTTTCACTTTTCAGGTAAGTTACAGTTACACAGGGTCTAAATAAACACTTCGATCAATAAATACAATTTATTTATCTTTTAAAGTCTCTCAAAATATAAATTTTTATTACTTAAAATAACAAACAATGCATAAAAATGTCAGTAAATAAGCTCGTTGGCACAAGATAATTAAGAAGACAATTAAATGTTCAGTTATATCACAGTTTAAAATGATTGATGACTGAATGGAATTAACATTAAAAAAATAGGTTTTAGCCTTATAAACGTCCTAATTAAAAAAAAACAGATCTTTCCTAATACTACGATTAAGTTTTTTAGAGATTTTTAAATCCTAGTCTTACTGAACCCCCCGCTACCTGACTTGGTATCAAACAACTTCCGAACGAAATAAACTTGTACCACAGTAGTGATTGCTATCACCGTAATTTGTATAAGAGACCAACGCACAACATAAGAATTATTAGCACTTAAAAGGCTCATATCCCAAGCTTCTCGTCCTCTAGTGTGATACTGATATTGCAGCATATGATTAATGTTCCTTTCAACAGTTTGAACAGTTGACTAAAAAAAAAACATCATAATTAAATAAATCACTTTTAAAGATTAAACATTAGTCTTACAGTAAAGTTTTCCATGTTCATATTAAGCTCCTCGACTTCCTTAGTGTATTGCTCCCACATGTCGTACCGCACCACTGTGAGATAGATATTGACAAGTTTCGCAGCAAACCTGGAAAACTGGTTATCAATACACACTGAATAGTAGCCCCCCATGGATTGTTGATCCTGGTACTCGCTGCTCGGTTTCCATTGGTAGGGATGCACTATCTCCCCTTTGGGGTTTCTAACTGCAAAGCCTGCCATACCGTCTCCACCTCTAACAACCTTAAATTGTTAATAATTGCTGAATTAAACAGCTTTTACCCTATTTTCTCGAAAATAAGAAATCCGGCCACTCACCTGAAAACTAACATACAAAGTGGCTCCAGGGTTAACATATTGAAAATAACAGTCTTCTTTGCCGGGGTCTATGTGCACTTTATAATCCATAGCGACCGCGGGAAGGTTTTCGTACCATGGCGCGGTCGGTTCCGTGCTGGTCACATACTTGAAATCCAAACAACCACTTAGGAAAATTAAAATATTTAAGATTAACGTGGCGGAACTACGTCCAGCGGACATTTTTCCAAGTGAAAGTTAAAAATGTAAACAAATTCGATTCGTTGTTGACGTGTAAATAATGTGGTGACACGCCACTGAATTGCTGACTTTGACGTTTTATTAATTGGGAGTGTCTAGGCTAGATTTTCGATCGTGCGATATTTTTTTGTATGCGCAACATTGTCGCTGATTGAATCGCATCTTTCATTGTGTGCTAATAATGGTTAAATGTGATTAAGTGAATTAAAATCAATATTTTTTTAAATACTTTTGTCGAAAATAATGTGTCAGGGCATTAAACTACACTATATATTATGTGTGTGTAATTATCACAATCGTGTATATGGCTTTAATAATTTCAAAATTGCTGACTTTAGTTCTCTATCTATTAGTGATAATCGAGAATTTAATATTAATTGTGGGTAAATGTGTTGATTTTTCATTTATTATTGTAATCGTGATGTGTTGATTAATAGAGCTTTTAAATCACAATACGTGTAATAATGCGATAGGTGACACGCCAATCAATTGCTGACTTTGACTTCTGTTTGACTGGGACTATCTCGGGCACCACTCCATTTGTTTAAATATGTGCGTGTAATTATCGCAATCATGTAATATAAGGCTTTACTGAATTCAAGATTGCTGACTTTAGCTTTCTATGTTTATTAGTGATAATTGAGAATTTATTGTTAATTGTAGGTAAATGTGATTTTTTTTTGATTATCATAATCGTTATGTGTTGATTAATAGGGTTTTTAAGTCGCAATACGTATTTTCGTTTGGTACGCGCAACAATCGCAATACAATAACCAAGTGCGATACTACCTTAATAAAGAATTAAAAATTGCTGACTTAGTTCCTTATTAGTTCATTATACAATGTTTATTGTTATCTTAAAATGTTAGTAAATGTGAAAATAATCCATTGAATAATGACGTCTTAGATGATTAATTTATAGAAGTGAGTCTATAATAGTTTAATAACATGACAATAAGTTAATATTGAAAAATTACAGAAAAACTTAAATATAAATCAGCTGATCGTGACAAATCAACCTTAATGACGTCAATGTCAAAAGTTTGGGCGGCAAATTTAAAATCGACCCCTAATATTGGAGGATTCAATATTTCATAAGACGCGTTATATTTACGCTCAATAATATTATGGTAGATATGTAATCAGTGCGGAGTCTTACATCAGTCCCGCGCGTCAAACCTTAAAGATAATAATTATCATATTGTGTATTTATTCGGGTATTATTTTACATATTTTTATAACATTTATTGCAGTATAGAAAAATATACTCATTGTATATTTTTCTTGATTGTAATCTTATTTAATAAGTGTACATTAATAAGTGATCTACTTGTATTGGTGTTGAATCTCTACTGCATAAAAGTATTATATAGAGAAAAGGGCATAATAGAAAAGGTAAAAGTGATGTATTTATATATTAGTGTATTTTATTTAAATTTTAATATACAAGGTGATTCACAATAAACTGCGGCGATTGATTTCTCATACATGCTGCATTTATTTATTAATTTAACAAAAATTGAATTGCAAAATTCTTATTAGGTAACACATAGTGTGTAAAATGTCATACAAACTGTTCAGGACATACATCTAGATTAGTAAACACTAAACACCTGTTTGTGCATATAAAAAAAATAAAAATTGATATCTTACTATATTAATATCTTCAGCTTATAATATCGAAATAATATTTAAATTGCTATCAGTTTTACTGACACCCTCCCCATCCCCATCAATACTAAATAGGGGAGTAATCCGTAACATCAGTATTTAAAATGTAAGATGTGTGTATGAATATATTTTCCTGCTTTTTTCTTTTAATTAAAATATGGTCAATACATGTATTTGTCATTGATGTACCCCATGTAGAGCCATTGATAAAGGCACAATACCCATCAGACATTAACAAGAGAAGGTTCACTTTGTTGGTTCCCAAGAAAGTATGAGAGCAGTTTCGAGGGAGATCTGTATATACCTGATATTCCATATTAATTTCATTGATAACAAACTGCCATGTTTCACTTAAAATAATAATGTTACATGTATAAACACAACCATTTTATAAAGATTTTCCTTTAGACACAAATTCAGACTCCTCACTTTGTTTATTTGAAATGTGTATGAGACATCCAGATCCTGTAGCAGGTCAGCTTCTTGCACTTTATCTTATCCCCTATAATCAATTTTACTTTTTAAAATGTCGATATTGGCAAAGTTTACAGAATAGAATATGTATTCTATGAATATGTATTCTAATGTATTCTATTCTGTAAACTTTGATATTGGTATCCAAATGATGGACAGTCTCTGTCGTTCAAACAACAACTATTTGGTGTTTGTGTTTATACAATTTATGCATCGTTTCTGAATCTTTGGACATTGCTTTACAGAGTGTTCCTCAGAACAGTATTCACACAAAACCTCATTTAAATAAAGTGTGTTTTTGTAATAAAAACCATGACATTTAAAACATGTTAGCACACATGTTTTAATATCTTCATATATAATGTAACGTCGCCATCCAATATACATATTTCATATATTCATTAATTTATGGAATAGTTTTCCAGAACAATTTTCATAAATAGTGCATGCATTTTCGTGTATTTGTGCTTATTTTAATAGGTATATATGAGGGGGCAGAATCCAGGGGGTCCAAGTCGAGTTTTTTTCAATATCGAGTTAAGTGCAGAAATCAAAACTTAATATATACATTTACTTGGTGGTAAAGAGATCCAAGCATAAAACAAGTCTTAATGGCTCCATCTATCAATAAGAAAATGTACTACTTACCATATCTTAACAGTTGTTTAGAGCTAGTATACTTGGATCCATTTGCAGCCAAGGAAACTGTTATATTCTGTTGATTACTAACGATTTTGTCAGTGTCAGTTGTACTAAAATCGTGAAAAATAGTGATCGAAGTGCATTCTCCGACAACTCTGATATAGATGGATATTATGTTCCAAGTAGCAGTGGTGGCGATGATGCTGAAGTGCAAAACTTAGATGAAGCTGGGAATGGGAAGTCCAGAAAAAGGGTTCGTAAAAGTGCGACATGGAAAAGAAATTGTTCAAAAATTCGAAACAGTGGCCAGGAATACGTTGGTCGCAAGGGTGAACTACATCATGCAAAATCTGTTTAGGCTTATGACCATACATGCAGATATATACAAGTGTACAGAAAATTTTACGGAGGAAGTTAGAAACACAATTTTTATTGGAATCTTGGAAACAAAACTAATGGATGGGATCTACAGAGCACCTTTATTGCATCATGCATACAAAATAATGCTCCAAAAATGCACCGTCTAAAAATCACCAGACAAAAGAGTATTAGCACTGTGATAAAACTTCAAAATAAACGTGTATGCAAAGAGTTTTTTCTGAGAACTCTAGATATTAGCCCCAAACGGTTTTATAACGTCACAAAGAAAAGGAAGGAGTCTGGAGTCGTCCAAACGGATCAAAGGGGAAGACATGTCCCTAGCAATAAAATAGACGATGAGTCTTTAAACTTAACAAAACAGCATATAAACTCATTCCCAAAATTTGTGAGTCATTATACTAGAAGAGACAATCCGAATCGCAAGTATTTGTCTCCCGAGTTAAATGTAACAAAAATGTACAAGCTATACAAAGAATTTTGTCACGAAAAAGAAGCCCGACCATTAAAGCTGAGCAAATACCGCGACATTTTTAATACCCATTTCAACTTAGCTTTTCACCAACCATATTCAGACACATGTACAAAGTGTGACACGTTCATTACTCAGAAAAATTCTTGTGATCCAGAATCTGAAGAGGGCTCCCGCGTTGCAAGAGAACATGATCGTCATCTACGTCAAACTGAAGCAGTCAAAAATTTAAAAAACGCCGGCAAGGAATCAGCAAGACAGTGTCCAGAAAAACGTGCTATTTGTTTTGTTCTACAAAAAACCTTACCCACTCCGCATTTGACATGCAGCAAAGTATATTATTTGCGCCAGCTATGGACTTACAATCTAGGAATCCACGATTTATCATCCGGAATTGGTAATATGTACATGTGGCATGAAGGTGAAGGGTCGAAAGGTTCTCAAGAAGTCATGTCATGTTTGCTGAAGTACATTGAAAGTTTGCCAAAAACAGTGACCCACATCGATGCATTCAGTGATAACTGTGGTGGTCAAAACAAGAACAAGAACATAATAAAATTTTGGATGTATTTGTGCAATTTACACATATCGAAAGTGTTGACCACCCTTTTTTGGTTTCGGGACAATCCTTTATGGAATGCGATCGAGATTTTGCCATTATTGAAAAAGCAAAGAGACGGCTAACTCACCTTTTTACTCCCTATGATTGGGTTAATTTTATAGCAGGAGTCAGTAGAAAATTTATTGTAGTAAAAATGCAGCCTGAGGATTTTAAATCTATATCTCCCATGGACAACATCATGAAATCAAATCTTGCAGGAATAAGTAAAATGCAATGGCTACATTTCAAAAAAAAGTATTCAATGAAACTTTTTTATAAAGAAGTTTATAATAGTGATTTTCCTTTTGAAAAAATGGATCTTTCTAAAAAAACTTGCGTGGTAGACCTTCAAAAATTCTTCTACCTGCTCTATATGACAGTCCTCCAAAAATAAAATTAGCAAAATTCAATAACTTGATGCAGCTTCTACCATATGTACCACCAATACACCATGATTTCTATAAGTCGTTGAATCCAGGACAGACGTTGAATGCAGGCCATCAAACAAACGGGCGAAACGATGAAGATTATACTCTCGGTGACATGGTTGAATCGGATGATGATTAATATTAATTACAAAACCTTCCGTAACTATTTTTTATTAAAGTCTATTCTATTATTTGAGAATTTTTATTACCTATCGAGTTACCTATCTACAAAAATAAATGATTATGTGGCATTTTTTCAAAATTGTTACAACAGGCCGTACCATAGTACGGCCCTGTGAATATTATTAAAGCCCAAACATTTTCAAAATCCATCCTAAATTAAAGGTATAGGCAAAACAAAAAATTTGCAATACATAACTCATGCATTTTAGGGTTTTAGATTTTTTAATAAGTAAAAATGTTTAAAATTGAAATTTCTCAATATTTACGTTTTGGTACTAGGACCCCTTGGCTTCTGACCCCCTCATATAAACTGAAAATTATCAATTTCTTTAATAAAACTATTTTTTTGCTCTCGGATAGATGCTTCCACCAGCCTGTTTTTTAAGTTATTTATTATTTATTTAATAATCAACCATTTTAAATCTGGGGTCTTTTAACTTCACTCTTTCTATGTTATAATCTTGTTGATTTTTTCTTTGCCTTCATTTTAAGTGTATCAATATTATCGTTCTTTGTACTTTTTATGCCATTTCAACTGGATTTATTTGTTTATGTAGACCTTCTTTAGTTTTAAGTTTTGTTGTGTTTTTTATCATAAGGGTTGGTTTACATTTTATTATGTTTGTTTTAATTCCAGATTTTGTATTTTTTGATTCAATTCACCTTTACTTTGATTAATTATATTTTTCTTTTCTATAGTTAAATTTAGGACATTCAGAACAATTGAATTTTAAAGTTCGCTCCCTTGGGCTCTAAAACGTTGACTTTTGATGGCGATAAATTCCCACAACTCTTGCAAATTCCTCTTATACATGTATGAAATTAAAAAACTGATCTCGTTTTGGTTTTTTGCACACTCCATGATAGGGTACATTTAATCCATTGCCTACTATACTAAACTATATTTATACGTTTATCAATTAATAATAAAATATCAATTTTCTTTAGACCACATCACACACACACATACACAAAAAAAAATGGAATTTGCCATTGGAGGTACCGCCGCAATGGCCGCATGCCTCTTCACCAACCCCTTAGAGGTCCTCAAAACTCGCATGCAACTACAGGGCGAGCTGAAGGCCAAAGGGCACGCGGTCCACTACAAAAACGTATTTCATGCCGGTTACGTGGTGGCCAAAAACGAGGGTGTGCTCGCCCTCCAGAAAGGCTTAGTGCCCGGACTGTGGGTGCAACTGTTCTTAAACGGGGCGCGATTGGGGGTGTACGGGGTGGCCGACTCGTCCGGTTATCTTAAAGACGAGAAGGGCGACGTGCGATTTTTCAGGACGTTGACCATAGTCGGGGCAGGAGCTATGCTGGGAAACTATTTGGCGAGCCCTTTATTTTTAGTGAAAACTCAGCTACAGTCGCAAGCGAATAAAGCGATCGCTGTGGGACATCAGCATAAGATTACTGGAACGTTTCAGGCTCTTATCGATATTTATAAAGCTAATGGGGTAAGTCAGTTTCTTTTAGAACTTGTAGAATATTCTACTACTAATTACCTTCACTCACCCTGTATATACTATACTACTAAGGCTTTGCTTACAGTAGTTACAGTACATGCTTTTTTTTAGGTTAAAGGACTTTTTCGAGGATCTCTTTCAACGCTCCCCAGGGCTTTCGTAGGCGGATCAACGCAGCTGTTGTTCTTCGACTACACCAAGCAGTTCCTCAATAAGTTTAATGTGACAGAAAGTCCTCTGCTTAAGTCCTTTATAGCCAGCATGGTTGGAGGAGTTGGGATTAGTGTCATGATGAACCCTTTTGATCTTATTATGACCAGGTTATATAACCAACGTACGTACATATAGTATTACTTTACTATTGTAAACGTATACAGTGCATTCACGATGAAAGGAACACATTCATTTAAAATTAGCATTGTCGTAGACACGTCGATTAGCATTGTCACTTGTGCGTTTTTTGCAATAAAAATTTTCTATACATGGCAGCACAAAACTATGGCGTCAACATTAATTTTTTTTAATGGAACACCCTCTATATCTTGACATTTTACAATTCTAGGATATATTCTGTATAGCATACCGTATACTTAAAGTAGCGGTTTGTCAAATTCGACGTAATAGACTAATGGAACATACGATCGTAAAAAGTAAAAATGTATACAATATTTATTGCTAGCAATGTTCAATTTGTTGTCCATTTACTTCAATGCATTTTTGAAGTCGGTAAATAACTTTCAATTGCACATTTTCAATCACTTCCAGATCGATTAGTCTAATTTCTTGTTGATTCTTTCCTTTAAATCATCAACATTATTTGGTCTATTCACATAAACTTTGGACTTTAAATATCCCCGCATAAGAAAAAAACCAATGGGGTTATATCCGGTGACTTTGGTGGCCATTCAATAGAACCTTTTCGTCCAATCCATCTGTTGCATCAAGAAATTGTCGAACAGGTGCCCCGTGTTGTTGAAACTATATCTCGTTACTACGTATGTCAGCCTCTTGTAGATCAGGGAATAAAACAACGAAAGCAGGGATGATTTCAAACTGTAGAAAGTCTAAGAAGCGCTCTTGTTATGTACGCACCAGGTTTTTAAAACCAATCATCATGAGTATTTCAATTCGTTCTTTCTCAGATAAATGCATTTTATTCAAAAATGATGCGTGAAATGACAAATAATATGACAATTTAACTCACAAATGCGCGATAAACCATTATTAAGTAGGTTCTAAAATTGTAAATTGTTTGAAAATAATAAGGTCTACTTACTCTCTTAGAAATCACATAAAAAATTAATGTTGGCGTCATAGTTTTAACTTAAGATATCATGTAATCAAAATTTTCATCACAAAGGACGCATTGAATCAAATAGACAACAAATTAAACATTAGTTACGATGAGTCTAGAATAAATTTTTATGTTTTGTTAGTCTGTTACGTCATGTTTGACAAACCATTGACATGTATTCAGAATATATCATAGAATTGTAAAACGTCATAATATACAGTGTTTCTACTTGAGGCATCCTGTATAGAAATGTTTTATTTGAAAAACGCGCAACTGACAAAACTAATCGATGTGTCCAAAAAATAAAAGGGGAAAAATATCTGAATTTTGAATGAATTTGTTCCTTTCGTCATGAATGCACTGTAGCTGTTAATTGTTGGTAGATGTATAGTTGATAAATATGGTTTTTAAGGATGTTCGGAACCTTTGAAATGTTTGGTGTAAATCATGATATTTTTAAAAGTTAAAATTCTAGTAAAAAAAGAGCATTTCTTGCCCAATAGTTTGATATGAGAACTTCTCTTGTACCTCAAAAACTTTAGTGAGACAATTTAGGTCCAAGAGCCGTAAAATTCGATGTAATTTAACATCAAGATTTTATTCATTAGCGCATATTTTTTGGGCATTACTTAAGAACCATGTAAACAAACAAACAAACAAACAAATTTTTGTTTTAAGTTTTACAGTGTACGTGAGGTCCTAAGGCCTGATGATGACCTGCTTATACAGGGCGAAACACGTGTAGCCAATAAAATGTGTTTATGAGACCGTGACTTTGTTTTTTGTTTGTTTACATTTTGTGTGGTCTCTTGGAAAAAATGGATGAGGATTTTATACTTAGGAACCACTTTAAATATTTTCATAATTTTTTTAAACTTCAAACTAGAGGGATTTTTGAGGCTGAATGTGAAGGAAAAACATGTTCATGAGTTATACCAGGGCGGTTTATACTCTTGTAATCTTTCATGCAATGCTTTATTAAGATAAAAATAGAACTTTTCTAACAATTTTTTTCCGTTTTTTAGCGATAGACGCCTCCGGAAAAGGTCTGCTGTACCACAGCTACTTCGACTGCGTAAAAAAAATAATAAAATCCGAGGGAGTATTGGCGTTTTATAAAGGAATAGGGCCGACGTACTTCAGACTGGGGCCGCACACGGTTCTTTGTTTGGTGTTCTTTGACGAATTAAGGAACTTGGTCGACAAGTACTTGCCGCACGAAAAGAAAATTCAGAATGTGTGAAAACGGTGAGAAATCACTTAAGAAAGCGAATTATTAGTAGCAGAATTGTCTATTTTCTACCTCGATGTTATTTTTATAGTTTTATTGCTCATAAACCCATATATAATTATTTTTGTAAATCTTTCAGTAGTTTTAGTTGTTGTAAATAATTTTCACACCTCAAACTTGCCCACTTCAATATAGAAAATTGCGTGCCGACCCCGGTAACACCGTGGGCAAAGCGTTCACGATGCAATCGTGTGGTCTCGGGTTCGCATCCCGGCATGGGCATGGTTGTTTGTGTCTGTCTTATAAAAACAAAACATTGTGGTTCGGAACCCACGCTAAACTCTAGGTCCATAAACAACAATATTGCGCGACTGTCGAAATACGACGCGAGTCCATTGTATTTGAGGAAGAAGAAAATTGCGTAAATTAATAAGTCATTTATTTTGAGAAAACGGAAACAGAAGGAAAGTCTCTAACGATACCATTTTCCAATAGGCCTACAACACTTTATAGGGTGATTGCTCTGGGTAAATAAGTTAAGCTGGAACTAATATTTGGATAGAGCAATTAACCCTTTTTAATGCACTGGACAGAAATAAGATAGTTTAACAAGTTTACATTAAGTCTATTACATGCTGAAAGGCACTGTAAGTTGAGTCACCTGAGTTCCAGTGTGATTTATTGCTGTGATTTGGTCATAAATATCTAGAATAATAATACCCAGTAATTAATATAAATTCTCGTCTTCTCTTTCTCTTCTTATCCAGGAATGTATCTACTGAAAAATAAATTAATATTAATAACATTATTAAAATCTTTCCAAATTTTAGCGTTAGAAGAGCGTTTCAGAAATATTCTATGAATATTATAATTAGGTTAAAGGGGATTTTACAATCCAGATATATATTGGGATAATAAAGACATGAAAAACATATATTTGCAAATAATTGTTCCCTAGATAGATCACTGGGAATAAAACTGTTTATCATCCATTTGCAATTACAAGAAAAGGCTTACCAAGTAATCCGATAAATGTAACATTAACCCTTATCCAAGTTTCAATAGGACATTGGTATTTAATCTCACTTTACATTTAGTTGTCCCAAAGGCCGAAAGCACTTTGCCTGTATTGAAAATTCAAGCAATTGCACTAAATACAAATATCATATTTTATTTCTAACAGTAACACAGCAATATCTCTTTTCTAATAAATGTAACAATAAATTATCTCAATTTCATCGACTTACTCAATATATACACACTCATTTATTAATGTAAAAGTAAATAAAGGAGCTTGAGAAATGTTTTAAAAATTAAAAACTTATCTAAAGGTCATGTAAAAGTGTTTAACTGAAACATTCAAAGTACGCTAACAATTAGAAAATGTATTAAAAGTATTTTTTTATCACTTTATAAAATCTGTTAAATTCCCTGAAGTCATCAGGCAGGGCATTAAAAAACGTGATAACCCAATCAATTGAACACTATTCGCTTTGAACTTTTAGAGTTTTTTTTTTAATAGGATGTCATGACTGACACAATCAAAGGCTTTAGTCAGGGCACAAAATAGACTTAGAAATATCTCGGGATGATTTTATGAGCTTATAAAAAAAATAAAGAAGCAGTATGATCTAAACTTCTAAGGCATTTGCAATTCTCCTTGGTTCAGTCTTAAATATTGTATGGTGAAGAACATTGAAAGGCCTTAAAAGGGAAGTGCTTATATCAAACACTTTAGTTGCTTGGAATTTGCTTAGAAGAGAATAATTAAATTAATATTCGATCAAAGTCCAGAATTTCCCTCAAAGTAACTCCTACGTACAGAAATTCACACAATATTATGGGTTATAACAAACAATGCAAAGTCATTGGACAGCAACGTAATTGCTATGTAGGTCAAGTTTAATGAATTATCTGCAAATGGTTTATCTCAGCAAAGTTCACACTTTCATAATAAATAAAAAGAATATATTAACAGAACGGTTAATATAACTGAGGAAAAAATATAATTAAGTTTGTCTACTTGCCTGCATTATGTTGTTCTTGTCAATCTTTTTTCTACGTTAGATCTAGTTTAGTAAATTGTGTATTTTTTTTCTGCAACTTCCCTTATTGTAATACAACATAGCAGTAGATTTTGCTCTCAATTTGAATCTTTTATGATCGATCGATCAACAATCGATTAACAATATCTCTCTTTATAACTACCAAAAATTTTAAGTAATTTGCCCTTGATTTTAATTTATTATGAAGTTGAATTCAAATAATTTTTGACCTGTTTTTTTGGAAAAAAAAATCGTAACTTAAAAAATATTAGACCAATTAACTTACAATCTTCTGCCATCGATTAGCAATAGATCACTTTATAATTACCGGCGGTTTGAAGTAAATTGTTCTTAATTTGAATTTTTTATGAGTTTTTAAAGTTGAATTAAAATAATATTTGGACTTTTTATAGTAAAAGGCTCATAATTTAAAAAATATTAGACCAATTAACTCTCAACCTTCTCCGATAGATTAGCAATAGATTTCGTTATAATTATCAGAAGTTTCAAGTAAATTGCTTTTGATTTGAATTTTTTATAAAATTTTAAATTTGACTTAAAATAATATTTGGACCTTTTTTTAAAAAAAAAATCATTACTTAAAAAATATAAGACCAATTAATTTATAATCTTCTTCCATCAATTAACAATGGATCTCTTTATATATACTAGAAGTTTCAAGTAAATTGCTCTTGATTTGAAGTTCTTCTGAAATTTAATTAATATTTACACTTTGTTTGGAAAAAAAAATAATAACGTAAAAAATATTATTTCAATTAACGTACAATCTTCTGCCATCGATTAACAATAGATCTCTTTATAATTACCAGAAGTTTTAAGTAAATTGCTCTTGATTTGGATTTTTTATGAATTTTTAAAGTTGAACAAAAATATTATTTGGACTTTTTTTTTTAAGAAAAATCATACTTTAAACAATAATAGACCAGCTAATTTATAACCTTCTTTCATCGATTAGCAATATAGCAAATAGAACTTTTAAGTAAATTACTCATGATTTGCATTTTTTGTGAGTTTTTACAGTATAGCCATAAACAGGCTCAACCACCCAAATAATTAACAAAATATTTATGGGTCGAATGCCTGGAATGCATTTTTTATTAATTTCAGGCACTCAATTCGCAAGTTTATCGCTATTTTGTTATTCCAGGCAGTTAATCCATAACTGCACAAGTATTTTGTTAATTTTATGCCATTGAGACGTCAAAAATTGACGCACAACGGAAATGACTGACCATTTGAACAACTAAAAAAATTAATGATTCATTTAAGACTTTCTCACATTTTTTCATTTGTTTTTTTAATAAAGGGGGCATCAATAATCTATTTTTATCAGATGGTTTGCACTTACCAAGAGAATTTTGTAGATATTGATGATCCCATTTCGTGGCGAATATTTTAGCTGCGTCAGGGAAGTTGGTTTATTAATGTAGACTTCAAATTTGGGGAAACCCCACAGGACCAAAAAGTCCATAGGACTCAAATCAGGACTGCGTGGGGGCTAATTTGTATTACATCTTTTCGAGATAATTTGCTTTAAAAAATTTCACGTGGCAGAGACGCATTGGAGTCATGTAACGTTACTTCATTCTACTGGAACCTTGTTCTTTGGTTATAGCCAGGAAAATCATGGTAGTTCAGGTAAAACAACTCATCTAACATCGTCGCATAACGCTTTGAATTTACTGTTAGAGCACGTCCCTTTTCATCTTCAATAAAGTACGAATACGGTCACTTTTGACGAATGAAAGCGTTTCTGATGCTTACATTTGGGATTGGTTGCGCTCCAACAACGAAAGTTCTGCTTGTTTACCTCCTCATTAAGGTGGTCGTTTACGAATTCAAGGTTCTGAATGGTTTCCTAGTTTTCCGGAATAATGTTAGGATCAAAAAAGAAAACATCTCAAATTCCTAAACAAATGATTTATTTCTCTGTGTTAAACCATAGTGTGACTGTTTTTCTGGCGAGTAATTATAGTGATTTAATATGTAATTTTAAGTAAAAAACAAATAAAACGAAAAACTTTGTATAAATTCTTTATTTTTAAGGTTTTTTTTTTATCACATTACCAATTTTTCATTATAATAACAACTCACTTCAGATATTTACATTTTCTGAGATTTTACGTGGGAAAGTTGCTTACTTTCGATAAAATTTGTACAGTATAATATAGCTAAAAAGAAAAAAAAATGCCTTATATTTAATAAAGTTTCAAATAAATGGAAGTATACTTAAAATTACATAATACATTACTATTAAGTTTTAAATACAATATTTATCCTCTTACTGGTTTTGTTTATTTGGGCGTGGCAGTGTATCGGGGGAGAGAGAGGGAAATATATAATATATAAATAAAACGGTAATGAAATGAAAAATATTGTTAAGGACACCTATTTTGTGGAGCGCTTTAACTACAATGCCAATTGCACAATAAATAACGATAATAATCAAAAAATAAAAGCCACAAAAATGTTCCTCAACACTAACCCGATATGGCACAGCAAACTAAACGACCTTCTATAATAAATAGGGCAGATAGTAAACTTTGTAATAAAAAACGCGTCTATCCGTATATTAAGGCAACCATGTAACTGATCACAGCCGTCACCACTAATGCTTATTGAATTTTGAAAGGGGAAAAATCGATTTTTTTCTCTTATTAATACCTATACCTTAAGATATGCTGCAAAAATAAAATACACTGCCACGGATGTAATTAATGACCGATAAAAGTACTTATTCTAAAATGTTTTGTTCGGGTGAGCAATGTACGAACTGTATACCCGATTTGATGTACCCTTCTGTCGTGAGTTAGGATTTGGTTTTACAGTTTTAGTTTTTTTTGGAGCCGATTGTCACGGCGAGGCTTATTTTGGCGTTTTTAAGGGATTTACGGACCATGTTAAAATTTATGTTTAAAAGGGCAAGAATTTACGTCATTGGAACTGTAACTGGGTCAAAATTGTCAATTTTAGAATGTTAAACATTGCGGAAAATGGAATAAAAAGATTAAATAGTTCGAGACTCCAATTTTTGACACTTTTATACACTGTAAGATTTTATGAAAATGTGAATGGCGGTTCTAGTATCCTTTTCTCTTTTACTGCAATTTGTTGACTTGTGTTGTTGACAGTGATGTGATTTATTAACTCATTTGAATGAAACACTCATCGAAAATACTTGAAAATTGTTGCAATAAAGTTGTAGAATTAGGTAAATATAAAACTTAAAGCCTCTCCTTTATTCTTAAAGTATGGAGACTAATATTAGTTTAGTTTTACTTAAAGTATAGAGACTAATACAAGAGACACGTGAAAAGTAAAAAAATGTTCGTTCAAAACTAAAATAACTTAAAAACTGCTCAGGCCATGTCACTTTTTACAATATTACTTCAACCCTATATCTTTAATAATGGAAATACAGTGGCAAAAATGGAACACGAATATTTACACATGTACAGAAAGCTCAAGGTTCGATAAAATTAAAGAAAGGATCTCTACAAAACAAATAAAATGCTGAACAGTTACTTAATAATATTTTAAAAAAGGTTTCACATCAAATTATTTAGTTAATAAACCCAATGTTCATTTTTGATATAAAGTCACTCTTATCAATCAACACCTTGTACAATCAAATTTAAGACCCGATTTAGTAGAAACTTGTACCTCTTTTATACTTTTAATTTTTGGATACCAACATTTTTTTTTGCTTGCTAATCCTCTCCAAAGGTTTATAAGTATAAATCAATAATTAACTGAAAAGTTTGATAACAAAAAAGTAAAATTCAATATTTTCCATTGTTCCAGCGACATTTCTCATAATTAATTAAACCACTCGATATTAATCAACCTACTGTATATTTACGGAGATTCAAAAGTAAACGTGAACACTTTTGTCATCAACCCTAATTAAATATTGAAATTTGGTGGATTTTTTTAAACGTTTGATGCCAAATCCGATTTAGGGCCGTCCCTTTAAATATTCCTATGTATTTTTATATTATTTTATAGCGAATTTAGCACGATTTTATTAAAATTTATTTAGATCTTTTTTACATACAAATTTTAAAATTAATCAATTCCCGCGTAAAGGGTGCTTCCTATTGACTTAAATTAAGAATTCCTTATGTAAAAAATTTCAAATTATGTGCTAGAATCATAACATTATAACGATATACAGTACACTCGATAGTGTGAATATTGGATAGCGGATAACGGAAACAGCACTATTTTATGCATTGACCACCGTATACCGTGAACAAACGATCCCCCGTTATTGGAAACAAATGTAATTGGATCGATAGTTGGCCAGTAACGTAGGCGAAAGCAGCCGGTGCTTCCCCGATATGCTGTTTTTGGCGTTCTTCGAATCGATAGGCGCCGTGAATCTATTGTGTGTTAAGCAAGGCAGGTTGTTATCGTTTGTTTACGTTGTCTGTTAGTGTGGTTTTGAAGTTTAATGGTTATAAAGTTTAGTGATTTTTATTAGTGTGACTTAAATTGGTGTTAAATCGTTTATAAATTAAATAAATTAATTCAAGACTTAAATAATGGACAAGGTGTTACATATTTAGCGAAAAAGTATGGTGTGGCAAAATCTACAATTTGCAAAATAAAAAAGAAAAAAGAACTGATTTCTAGTGCTGTTAGAAACACGTATGTTGGACCAGGTAAAAGACAAACCCTGAAGGGTTCCCAGTTTCCAAGACAAAAGACTGTACAAGTGGTTTCTTGACCAACGGAATAAACATTTAATGGTAAGTGGCGATATGATTAAAGAAAAAGCAAAATTAATTTATTCACAGCTCAATGAAAGGGATAAATCATTTACCGCTAGTGAGGGATGGTTACAAAGATTCAAAAAAAGATTTGGAATTCGTTTTTTTTTAATTTCTGGGGAAAAACTGTCATCTCAACCAGAGCTTGTAGACCCATTTAAAATGGTTCTAAAAAATAAAATAGCAGAGTTTGGAATCTCATTGGATCAAGTTTACAATGCTGATGAGACAGGACTGTACTGGAAATTATTACCAGAAAAAACATTTGTCTTGTCAACAGAAAAAACAGCTCCTGGTAGAAAATTGGAAAAACAAAGAATAACATTTTTGGTTGACACTAATGCTACTGGGCTCCATAAAATTAAACCATTGGTGATTGGTAAAGCGGTAAAACCAAGATCGTTTAAAAATTTCGAGTGTCCTGTTAACTATGAACATTCTAAAATCAGCTTGGATGACTGCCGCAATTTTTAAAAAATGGTTTCATTATTCGTTTGTACCACAGGTAAGTTTTCCTTATCTACAGTTTTGTTTTATGATTAGTACAACCATATTAATTTTTTTGAAGGTTAAGACGTTCTTAAAAAATAAAGGTCTGCCATTGAAAGCTCTACTTCTTCTGGATAATGCACCATCGCATCCAACCGAAGAAGAATTAAAAAGTGAAGATGGACAAATTATAACCATGTACCTGCCACCTAATGTCACCCCACTCATACAGCCTGTGGATCAAAATGTTATTAGGCTAACAAAATTGTACTACAGAAAAGGCCTTCTATCATCCATAGTGACCAACAATACCTCAGAAACCCATATCTGAATCTCTTGGTCTTTTACATACATTGACACCTCAGGTAAATTTTGTCATTTTATATTTGAATATTAAGTCTTAATTTGGATTACAATTTTTTTAGGGAACTTTTGAAGATTCTGACATTGTCGAGTGGAATCAATGTGACAATAATTTTGCAGAGGACGACATTGAAGAATGTCACTCGGATGAAGCAGAAGTATTAAATGAGGTTGAGCAGGAACCGTCAAATAAAATTTCATTAGATAGAGCAATTAATGCCTTTAATATAGCGATTCTGTGGGCAGCAGAGGAAAATGAAATTGACATAAATGACCTTGTAGTCTTAAAAAAAATTAAGAGAGAAAGCTGTGATGTTAAAAGTAAAACAACCTAAAAAACAAACAAAAATTTCAGACTTCTTTAAGAAAAACTAATTTCTTAAAGTTTGAAATTTGTTGTATCTTTTTTTCTTTACAGTAAATAATATTTTTAAGTAAGAATTTGAACTTTATGTTATGTTAATTACGTTTTGTTTCCGTTACTTTTGGTAATTATAAATGTTTAGTACACATAAAGTGTAACATTCGTTAACGTGAATAAATCGATAGTGTGAACAGCCTTTGTTTTTTTGAGTTCACGGTATTGAGTGTCTACTGTATGTTCCTATTTCTTCCAGTAAATTACTTGAAAATATTACTTCGATTTTTTGGAAAATAATCTACGAAGTTAGAGATATGTATTAAATTGCTTAAAAAATACAAAGAGCGCATACATATTGAGCCTGAGTATCGAAGGTAGGCGACATTTGTGAACATTTTTAGACTTTTGTTAGTGAGTATACTTTTTTTCTTTTTAGTGACATTTGATGTATTTATATTTGGTGTTTTAACATGAAATGGCCTTATAAATGTCTACTGAGGTGCTATAAGACAGGAAAACTTCATTTTTGATAACGTGAAGAACTTGAAAAGCATAAATGATACTCCCTAGAACAGCAAATTAATATTTTTACAGATTGAAAAGCATTAACGAGAAAAACTTCAAAGGCATTTCTTCTATCACCTATACATTAGATACTTTCAGTTGGCTCGTACCTATTAAAGGATTTGTATCTGAAAAACGGTATAAATTAGACGATTTAAACCAATTTTGACGCTTACTTTTGAATCACCCTGTATAAATAGGTCGTTATAATTAGGTTGGCCCAAGTTCGTGAACAAAAATAAGTTAATTAACGAATAAATTGATTCCCCAAACGGATGTAACTCTCCCCGCATGCACAATTTTTTTAAAACTAATAATTGGCAACACCGCGTCCCTTCATAAAAAAAAAATAATTAAAATATGTCAAAAATATTAAAAGAAGTAGACTGATAAAAACTTACCGAATGCGAACTGCGGCGATCGATTTTTCGGAACGTAGGCATTGGAAATTTTCAAGTCCACCAAGTTGCTCTATCCCTCTCAGAGAGCCTAATTTACATCTATTTTTCTCTCTCCAGGAAGAAATGTACACGATTTTGTACCTCTACCATTAACGTCCGTTTTATTATGGGGACTTATTGATAATATGAAGTTTTTTTCACCTATTGGACTAGGGCAACTTGGTTGGGATGACGTATGACACTAGGTAAAAATCTATCTTTTAAAAATATTTTCAGTGATCCACTTCTACATAAAACCGGCAACGGGTGGGTTTGTCATTTTAAAGAGGCAAAAGCCTT
This sequence comes from Anthonomus grandis grandis, assembly GCF_022605725.1. Lineage (NCBI taxonomy): Eukaryota > Metazoa > Arthropoda > Insecta > Coleoptera > Curculionidae > Anthonomus > Anthonomus grandis. Next base: position 14,248,430 of record NC_065562.1, read on the forward strand.
TCATTTTTACACTCGCGTTTCTGGAAAAAGGAAGACATATTTTGAGAATTAATAAATACATCCTAATGATATCTCAGATTGAATATATCAGTCTATATCTATCTTATGATCTAAATTCTGTAAACATTCTCAAGATTTTGTAGGAAACTTATTAATCACATTTGTACACTTTTATTTATAGTTTCAAAACTTTTTATTGTTCTATTTATTAATTTTTTTATAAATAATCATACTGATATTTTTGACTAAATTTTTAAAAATATTTAAACATAAAAGGCAGGAAAATTAAGAGCATTATTTTTTTATTTTTGTATTTTAGATTATAATTTCTTATTCATTCACGGATTTAATTACTTTCCTTATGATATTTTAAACTGGTCTATTTTATGATCTAAATTAAAGTAGTATAATAGTAAATATTCTTTTTATTCTATAATTTTTTCATTAAATTCACGTGTATGATCATCATATATTATCAAACTTTTGTAATTAATTACTTTGAAAATTGATATGAAGGGGTTAGAATCATAAGGGTCTAAGTGACAGTTTAAAAAAATATTAGCTAGACCCATGTTTGCATAGTTAAATGTAGTGTTTATTTTGTGGCAAAGAGATCCAAGTGATTTTCAAACATTTGGCGCCATCTAAGCGTACTTGGATCTGTTTGCCGCTAAATTTTATTATAAGTTTTATAATATTACTAAATTTTATATTAAGTTTTGTAACATAGATTCAATGTTATTGGCACGTGTATACCGGCTATTGTGTTTTTAAAAATATTTTGTGCATTTTAATATGAGTAAACGGAACATAAATATTTCCGGTAAGTGATGAATCAGATCCTTATGCAACGGATGAAAATAGTGATTATTACCCTAGTAGCAGTAGCTCCTCAACTGATGAAGAACAACTTATAGAACCAGAATTATTTGATAATAATCCAAGCACTAGTGGTGACGTAACAAAAATTCATGGTAAGTACATAATACACTGTCTACAACAACAATCTTGGTATACATGCATACCTCTTTTGTTTTTTTTCTATAATAAAGCATATTATTTTGTTTATTAACTATTCACTATTAAAGTTCACTCAAGAGGGTTCTTTCAATATGTAACTTTCTTATCTAGATTTCTGGTGGGGATTGCTACAATTATAGAGATTTTAATAGTGAATTATATGAAACTAGTGTCAAAAAGTTTTACAAAAATGTCTTTTACTTGCAGTTACTCCAAAACGAGGTAAAAAAAGAGCAAGAAATGTTGATGAAGAGAAATAAAATAAAACGTTTGAGAAAGCAGGGAAACGAATATGAGACAGTAAGATGCAAAAAAATCGCGGAAAAAAAATTAAAACCCTATGACCATAGTTGCAGATATGACTGTAATAAAATTTCAGATGAACAAAGACTAACTCTATTCACTAAATTCTATGACATGCCGAGCTATGATGCACAAACACAGTATTTAGCATCATGTATTGATAAAAATGAAACAAAAAGAAAAAATAGTGGAGCTTCTTCTAACAAAAATTTTTCTGTCGTCGTTAAACTGTTAGGCTTTCGGGTTTGCAAGGAGTTTTTTTTAAAAACGTTTGACATGTCGAACAAGAGGTACCGAACTGTCTGCTTAAAAAAGGATAGCCACGGTTTTATAGAACTTGATAAGCGAAGTTGTCACGCGCCAGCGACAGAAATTGATGAAATTCAACGTGAAAATGTATTAAAACACATACAAACCTTTCCGCGTTACAAAAGTAAATATTCTAGATCCCAAAATGCTAATACCCGTTACTTGCCTGAAGGCTTGAATGTTTCCAAAATGTACACCCTATATACCGAGTGGTGTGCTCAATTAGATAAAGAGTCTGTAAAGCAGTACACATATTTTGTACTGAATTTAACTTGAAGTTTCACAAACCCCATTCGGATACATGCCATACATGTGACCGTTTAACCAATTTAATAAAAAAACGGGACGGGGTCCCAGAAACAATATAAAATAGAATACGACTTACATCTTAGAAAAGTTGAAAGTGTCAAAACTCAAAAAAAAACTTGATATTGAGTATGGGATGCAAAGTTTAGGAAAAACTCGAGTGGTTAACTCGGCAAGGTGTACTATTTACGACAGTTGTGGACGTACAATTTTTGCATCCATGATATGGTTAGTGGAATATCACAGATGTTTATTTGGAATGAAACAATAGCTCAGAGAGGTTCACAGGAGATAGGTTCCAGCTTACTTAAGGTGAGTTTTGCAAAATAATATTATAAAAGTAGGTCATTGGCTATATCCTGTTTTTTTTTTTTTAGTATATTAAAAGTCTTCACCATTTAATCTGCTATAGTGATCAATGTGGGGGCCAGAACAAAATAATGCAAATGAAATAATGAAAAATATTGCAAAATTGTTTATGTATCTGGTGCAATCTACCTGCCTAGAAAAAATTGATCACAGGTTTTTTGAAATTGGGCATTCATTCATACATGGATTGCGATCGCTCATTTGGCCGTATTGAGAAAGTTAAAAGAACTTTTGTATCCGTTTTTGTTCCACAAGACTAGACCAAAATTATTAAAAAAAAAACATCTAAAAAATTCACTGTGTACGAAATGCAAGAAACTGATTTTGTTTCATTTGAATATTTTAATAGTCTACCGATTGACCCAAAAAAAGACACTGAAAAAAAAACGATAGTGTGGTTCCAATTCAAAAAAGAAAACTTTTTTTGTTTTTTTGTACAATAATGTAAGAACTTCTTACATTCCTATGAATCAAAGCGAGAACTGCTCAATGCTTGGTCGCTAAATGACAAAGTATTTAAGAGCCTACATCCCACTCCATTGAAGATTCCGTACCTAAAATGGGAAAATTTAAAGCAACTTCTACCTTTTATCCCACCCATTTATCATGATTTTTATTTAAATATGCCACATGAGATCAAAGGAAAGAAAAGCTCTAAGAAAAAAAGTCAGAAGACGGTTCTGGTTAACGATGAAGAAAATACAGAACTGGATGAAGACAACGACAGTATCGTGTCAGATTACGATAGTTAGACATATTTTAGTTAGTTTTTGCTGTCCATTTCGCTAATTTGTTGTGTATAAAGTTTTTATAAAAATAGAATTGTAGCTTTTTTCCTGACTAAAATTTTCCAAAGTGCTCAGAACCATAAGGATCCGAGTGACATAAAACCAGTGAACTAGTATACGGTATTTAAAATAGTTACATAAACCACATTCTTTTATACAAAAACCATTTCAAATGCATTTAAATCAAATTTACAATAATCAATTAACTTTAACCTTAATTATCTCAAGACAGTGGCCAGTCCCTTATGATTCTAACCCCTTCATATGTTTTCATTATTAATAATTTTTTTGGTTAGAAATTTAATATTTAGGACATTCATTAACATTACTAATTTCTTGATATTTTCCGCACTTTTAGAAATATTTTCTTCAAATCAACGTAATTAATTAATTTCTTAGGTATTAAAATTAAATTATAAAATATTTAAAAGTAGAGTATTAACCTATATAAAAATAAACTGCTTTTTTTATTTAATGATTAAACTCGCCATATATGTTATTCTTTATTTTTTTATTCCTAACTTAGAAATTTTATTTCTTACATTGGTATGATTTAATCTTTATTTCTCAATAGGAATTTCATCAATACAAGCTGTAAGAATGTTACAATCAGAACTGATGTAACGCCAAAAAGTCTTTAAACCCACTTTTGATTAGAAGAATAGTTAGAGTGGTCAAAAGTGTAAGAAAACAATTTTTTTAAACAGAAACCTTCCCTAATAGAAAAAGAGGGTGTCTATTTAAATCTAGGTAATTTTTGACCACGTTGTATTTATTAATTGTCAAAATATGTAATTAGGCTACTAAAGAAATTTTCCCCTTTTAAGAAACCCAACTCCAATTTGTGTTATAAGCTTTTCTTTTGAAGTCATGGTTATGAATAGCATAGTTATGGCCTGTAAATGTATTTTTTTATCAATTCTAAAATAAATAAAAAATCGCTAGATTTACAGGTCTTTCCTCATATATTGACCCTCCTCTAAAGGGATTAGGTGAAAAGTAAAGAACAAATTTTTATACAAAACTTTTGGGGTTTGACTTGTTGAACATTTTTGAATTCAATGTCAAATTTTGCTTTTTCTTTTAGAAATGTCAAATTTTGACCGATCAGTCAGTTTTTTCTTATAAAACACCTTATATATAACCTCATAGTTAAAAAGACCCGCATTTTCTGATTTCAAATATATAGAGTTTAGCTACTTTTAATTAAGACATTTTGGAAATATTGCGCATCAGATTTAATATTTATTAAGCGGTATTTAATACCTTTTTTTCGACAAAAATACAGTATTTTAATAATTGTTTAACTTTAAACGAAATCCAAATAATTATAACTGCTCTATATGGCCACGATCATTATTAATACAATTTACATAATCTTGTTTAATGTTTTGTATCATATTAATTATAAATTGTCTATGATTTTGGTTAATATCATTTACGATAGAATTATTTGGTTCCTAGTAAACGTCAACGCCTACCAAGATCCTCAATATTTAATTTTTTTAAAGTTTGGAGCCCGATATTTCCAAAACGGTTGAATTAAAAGTAACTTAGCCATCCATATATATTTGAAATCGGAAAATTCCTCTCTTTTTAACTATTAAATCATATAAAGGGTGTGCCATAAGAAAAACTGACCATCAAAATTTTAGATTTCTAAAAGAAAAAAAAATTGACATCGGATTCGAAAATTTTAAGGAAAACCCCAAAAGTTTTATACAAAATTTTTTCTTCACTTTTCCCTATAGAAGTGGGGGTCAATATATCGGGAAAGACCCTGTACCTATAGTGCCTTGAATCTCAGGTAGAATGTGATAACATGATTTTCAGAAACTTCCAAAGCCGATTTTAAGAGAAACCGCTCGCCACAGTTCGCCCTAAGGCCACCCGTGCACTCCGGCAAAAAAAATCCCTTAAAAATATCAAAAAAGTTTGGCATCTTAAGTTTTACAGTAACAATAGAAATAAGAAAAAATCCAACAAATATAGTTCGTCAAATATGAAGAAAACCGAAACCAGCTCCGTTACAACAATAAACCGTTATTCGATCCTCAGATTATCTACTACAGCAACGCGAAATGTGGGTCTCTCAGGACCGTACCGCCCATATTTATATAGATACAGAGATGTTCGACGAGCAGAGCGCGCAATTCACTATTACAAATAAGAAACGACCATCATCATAATCATCATCATCATCGATAAAAATAAATAAAAAGGGATCAACTAAAACTTGTCCTGGAACAAAAACAGGTTATTCGTCGCGGCGACCGCGATAATATTCTCTAACGGGTGCCACGCGGTATGTAAAATTTTCTTATTAAAGTCCAGACAGTCGACGCTGATCTCGTCCTTTTTCCGTTTACCTTGGGAGCACACCTTGCGCGGCCTCAATAAAGTCCGCGGTTTGGCGATGTCCCGGGACGCCTCCAAGGTGACGTCCCGTTTCGTGGTGCGATCGAATATCCGGAAGAAATTGTTGTACGAGCCGGTCATGATTGCGGTATCGTTGCCGTTCCAGCAGCACTCGAACTTATCAAAGATACAGTCGTTCTCGTAGAGGGAGCACAGTTTGGCGCGCAGGTATTCGTGTACCTAAAGAAGTTTCAAGTTTAATAAAATTAAAATAAATGTTTATTCATGTTTAACACCAAAGAAGTTCGTTCTTCTCGTCGGTGCCCTAATTAGTGTTAATACTAGGAAGAATATAATAAAAAAATCTTTTACCACCTCAATTTTTCAAACTAAATACAACATACTTATTATTTTTTATTCTTAAAAATGTATTGCGATAAAATTTTACTCTAGCCTTACCTAACTTAACTTAATGAACTCATTTATGGGATCAGCCATTACAAAAATAAGTCTTAGCAATATATTTTCGCCTAAACTTTATTTTAACACTCCTTAAAAAAATAATTATAATAAAAGAAAAATTGATATAACAAAATTCTATCTAGCTATCAATGTACTCAACAAGAAATAATCACTACATACACTACCACTCAAAAGTATTTGCCCACCATGTATTCTTTTTAATATTTGAAATTATACTCTATTTCAGAAGTGTGTAGAGCAATAAAACCTCATTAGGTATGCAAAAGTGGTACCTGGTGATCCATCAATATTTTATGCCACTACCTTAGTTGGGTATTAGTTTCAATGTAAAATTCTTTCTTTTCGTTGATTGCAGGTAGTGCCACCCGGTTTTGGGTCAATTTATGAGTTTTGCCCATTGTTACCCACTGATAAACATTGAAAACGGTTCGCCAAAGGCGTGCAACTGGGACTTGTTTTTTACCTTATAATTAATGTACTTAAATGCTATTTTATTTTAGAAAGTTACTTTTGTTTAAATGGAATAATATATTTTTTTCACAAATTTATTGAACATAATATGTAGAGTAAAACAGTTGAAAATGTCACTTTTGGATCTGGCACTTTTTGAACAGTGTATAACAATTTTAAATTATAATAGATTGTAGTCTTCTTCGTCATCTGACGAACTGTCATCACCTCTTGACATTATAATTAAAGGATCGACTGTCTGATCGATGAGGTTGTCAAGATCCCACATTTTGTCCTCTTGCTTAATTACATGCTGGACTGCTTTTCGCCAATTCTCTGGTGTCGCTTCCGTAATGGCTTGATCAAACAGTAGCTTAACATCTTTCATTTTAAAAGTCGTGTTTTGTCTTGCTACAAATCCTTTTACCTGCGCCCATATCAGTTCTATAGGATTTAGTTCGCAATGATATGGCGGTAAGCGCAGTACAGTTATATTATATTTTTCGGCTATATCTTCCACGGCGTATTTCATGAAACGAGTTTTGTGTAAGTTTGCTATTGCCAGCAGTTCTTTTTTTATCAAATTTGCTTCAAACGCAATACCTTTTGCAGTCAGCCAATCGATAATTTCTTGCTTTCTCCAACTTGAAGTTGGCGTCTTCTCTATTCGCCGTGAATGCGTTATCCATTCCACGCGTTATCCATAACCACCACCGAATTAGCCGGAAGAAATTTTATCATTTCACCAAAATAGTCCTCGAAAACGTCTGAGTTCATGTCTTCATGGTAATCTCCTGTGCGAGTCGACTCAAAGGTTAGCAGACCTTCTTTTAAAAATCCCTCTTCGCTTCCAATATGTGTGATTATAAGTCTTTTTCCTTTTCCCGAAGGTACTTTAATACCCGTAGACAGGCCTTCTATGAAAGCTTGGCGAGCACTGGTTATATTTTTGTCTTGCCACATTTTTTGGACTATATAACCTTCGTTAATCCACGTCTCATCAAGATAAAAAACTTTCTTTTGCTCCCTGCGGTACTGCTTGATACTTCTCAAGTATTGTCGTCTCCAACAAACAATTTCGTCGCTCTCCAGTAAAAGTGCTTTGCGGTTATGCTTTTCCCAGGCAAAATCCATATTTTTTAAAGTTTTCCATAAAAGTTTTCTACTTATCAACGGAATACTGTCATCTCGGCCAAGCTCCATTAAAATTTTGTCTAGGGTGGGTATTTCCTTTTTAAAATAAAAAGAGTGAACTTTTCTTCGAATTATACATTTAGCATTTTCATCAAGGACTTTTGTAGGTCGTCCTGGCTTTTGCTTGGGAGATTCCACTTCACCTGCTACTTTTCTTTCCCGCAACAATTTGAAAATGGTGGACTTTCCAATTCCACTCATTCGAGAACATTTTTCAACAATTTCTTGCACAGTAAAACTAGGGTAATCGTGTTTTATGCAATCATGTACGTTTAAAATAATAACTTTTTCACTCAGCGATAGTGGAGAATTTTTAGTACATCTTTTCGTTGGACTGAATACCTCCATTTTTTAAATATTGGGATAATAATATTGTGATTACACTACAGCGTAGCAGTGACTACTAACGTTTAAAATATGATTTAAAAGTATTTATAGTCTGTATATATTACCTGACCCCATTTTTGCATGTTACAAAGCGTTAAAAGATAGGTACCTATACAAAAGGATTAAAAGTATTTATTTAGTATTTAATCTCTTTCAAAATAAAGGCATTTAATCCGTGAAAATTAAATTCATAAATATTATAAGTATCTGCGCCTATGAACTACCACGAAATGTAGCTAAACAGAACGGAATTCCCCAGTTTATTGCTCTATACACTTCTGAAATAGAGTATAGATACAAAAATCCTATATTTATACCTATATTTAGATGGTATCTCTTTTGTAAATTGCATATATCCTTAAACAGCATACCTATCAACTATGGTTCGTTGAAAAACACCGAGTATTTAAAAATAGTCTTGCAAATAACAAACAATGTAGTGTAAGTGCAAGTAAATAATTTCGCTTGCTTATTGACGATTGTCACCGTTTCTTAGGGACTATTAGTAGCAACAAACCTCGATCGGGAAGGCCAAAGGCAACAAGTTCAAAGGAGGATTTAAATATTATAATTACAATCAAACGCAATAGACGCCTTACCGCCCCTGAAATCACAGCAAAAATCAACAAGGAGCGTAAAAAAGCGGTCAGTCTGTCGACAGTAAAACGGCGACTTTATAATGCTGGTCTTAACCCAAATTTTTCTTTTAGAAGTACGCTATACAGAATGCTGTATTTCATGTTACAGCTAATGTCCGAAGGATGGAGTAACTGATATACCTGTTGAATTGTATTTCCGAAACTTGTAGGAATATTCAAGAAACAGGTGGCTGTCAGTTTGCGAATTTGTATACAAACTAAGTAGTTTTTTATGACGTGTATATTTTGTTATAAAACCATGAGTAATTGGAGGTAAGTAAATGAAACAAATTAAAAGTAATTGGATGAAAATTAAGTTAATTATAATTAAAAATACTTACTTTGGCGATATGCAATAATAAAAAAGAGATGCGTAAGTTTACGTTTTGTCGGTAGGAATATCTTGGGTGGCCTTTTTAAAGGACGCTAGTAATTTGAGCATCTAATAGTTATCTAGTATATATAATAAAAGAATGATAATTATTTGTTTTTTGGAGGGTAATACTTTGTGTATTTGTGAAATTATAGATATTTTTTATAAGTTTGCATTTTTTAAATTGTTACCCAATTATTAAAAAATGATATTGGTAACCAAAGATTGTATAATATGTATGTTTATATTTTAATTTCAGCTATAAAAAACCGCTCACTTTACATGGGCTTCTGATCGAGGCTGAGAATGCCTATATTGACGAAGATGATACGCCTGTAGAATTAGTGATTTTTCCACCTGAAACTGCAAACGAGTACCATACCGATGAAGATTCAGGTGAAGAGAACTTGGTAGATATAAATAATTTACCCGGAAGTCAACTTCGAGCACCTCTCGAAATCATGAATTCAAACAAAAGTTGTGAAAATTCCGATTCAGAGGCGGGTTCTGACAAAGATGTTCCTCTCTCAGTACGTTGTGGCAAAACCAAATTTGTTTCAAATGTTACGAAAGCCCAAAGGGGGATTATAACACCAGCCAAATCTTTTTCATGGACAAACAATGCTGCTCTTAACGATTTTCCTAATTTTTTAAACCCAGTCGAACCTCCAAATAATATTTCTCCTTTGAATCAATTTAAACTATGTTTTACATCTCTTGCATCTCTATACTAATAATTATTGCAGCCAAAATAACCGTCCTGCAGATATAAGCGTTGACGAAATACAGTGCTTCTATTGGTATTTTGATGATTAGTGGCTACGTTAGAATACCAAAACGATTTATATGTATTGGGAGACCGCTAACGACTCTCATAATGAATTAATTGCTTCCGCAATGTCTCGTGATAGATTTACATATAATATAATGAAAAACATTCATTGCTGCGATAATAATGATCTCGATAAAAATGATAAATTTTCTAAAATGAAGCCTCTCTTCTATGCTTTAAATCAGCGTTTTATGTTATTTCTCCGAATTAAGAAACTTACTGTATTGATGAGGCTATGGTCCCCTATTATGGTCGTCATCCAACCAAGCAGTTTATACGCGGAAAACCTATTCGCATATCAGGGTTCATTTATTCAGTAGCCTGCTCAATCCTATAAAGACTTGGGATTAGGCCCTGGTGTAATTTTACGATTTGCCGATGCTCTATATACATCAAAAGTAAACTTAAATTTTCATTTTTACTTTGAAAATTTTTTACGAGCTGTTCATTATTAGACGTACTCACTCAGAGAGGTGTAAAAGCGACAGGTACTATTAGAGAAAATAGGCTTGGCTTATGTCCTATACCATCATCAAAGATTTTAAAAAAGTCTGAAAGGGGCAAATATGAAAGCTCCTATGGTATGTCTAATGCTTCCAAAATATTTGTATGTAAGTGGAATGACAATAATGTTGTATCTATAGCTAGTAATGCAGGTTCCTCTGAGCCTGTTCGGCAAGTAAAACGGTATTCTCAGAAAGAAAAAAAGATAATATTAGTTGATCAACCAGATTTGATCAAAGGCTATAATGCAAACATGGGCGGAGTTGATCGGTCTAATCAAAACATCGGACTATATAGAATCTCAATCCGAGGAAAGAAATGGTAGTTTTCTATCTTTTCTCACTGTATTGATATGGCTGTACAGAATGCATGGCATATTCACCGACTCCAAGGGGGAAAATGGATCAACTTACATTCCGAAGAGCAATTGCCACTAATTTCCTGGAAACATATAAGAGACCTTTAAAAAGGGGACGCCCAAGATTATCAAATAATGCCTATGCCTACTCTCGGTATGATGGAATTGACCATCTAATTATATATCAAGAGAAGCAAACAAAATGTGGCAATTGTCACAAGAAAGTGCAGTTTAGATGCGATAAATGAGACATCGGGCTGCATCACAAGGATTACTTTAAGGAGTACCATCCTATATAACATAAGTACATACTATAGAACATTTTGTCTTGATAAATGATTTAAAAAGTTTTAGTTGTATTATTAGTATCCCATATTACTAGCGACCTTTTAAAAAGACCCAAGTTTTTTGAAAAAAATTCTGGTTTAAAAAAATTGGAAATGATTTAATTTGATTAGTAGGAACTATATCAACCATTTTTGACAAAAATTTTAATTTTTTCTTTCCAAAAATTAATTCCGTAATGTCTGGGTTAAAGGACGTTTAGCTGTATCAAAACCGCTACTGAAGGATGTTAATAAGAAGAAAAGACTTGAGTGGGCCCAGCCACACAAAGAATGGACCATTGATGACTGGAAGAAAGTTCTCTGGAGTGACGAGTCGAAATTCGAGGTTTTCGGAACGAAGAGGCGAGTTTTTGTTCGCCGTTATGCCAATGAAAGGGTCGCTGAGAACTGTACGGTGGCCTCAGTTAAACACGGTGGTGGTTCGGTGATGGTGTGGGGTTATTTCGGAGAATCTGCAGTGGGCGATCTAATTAGAATAGAAAGAATTCTTCGATAAGAAGGTTACAAAACAATTTTAAGTGACAATGTACTTCCTTCTGGTACTCGAATAATTAGGGAAAACTTCATCTTTCAACATGACGATGACCCCAAGCACACGTCGAAATTGTGCAAGCAATATTTAGGTCAATTACAAAGGCAACATCTTCTGAAAGTTATGGTATGGCCCCCACAATCACCGGACCTCAATCCTATCGAATTACTGTGGGATGAACTGGATAGACAAGTGCGAAAATCATGCCCCACATCAAAAGAAGACTTGTGGAGGATCATCCAAGAAGAGTGGCACAAGATACCTCAGGAAACTTTGAAGAAATTAATTAAAAGACTACCGAAACTCTGTGAAGCTGTTATTAAAAATCGAGGCGGACATGTAGATGAATCCAAAATTTGATTTTCTTAAATTTAACTAATTGAAAAATGTATTGTTTATATTCATTTTGTTATAAATAAGAATAACTGATGGGTTTATTATTTTTAGTTATAACGTTAAACCAGTCATATGTGGGCAAATACTTTTAAGCGGTAATGTACATATTTAAAACAATTATAAAAACCGTCACAAAAATCCAAAATTACTCAGTAATATGTATGATTAACCTAATAATATTTAAATTATCCATAATATCCCCAATATTTACAACGTACTAACAAAAACAAATTATAATAGTAATGAACTAATTCTGTATTTAAATGATGTCTTTAATCTGTCTCTTAAAGTCGGATATGCCCAAGATTTCAAGCTCATTCAAATTGACGCCCATCACGATATGGATCTTCTTAACAAAGCCAATATAAATTATACTAGTTTAAAAGCTTAATTTTACAAAAAATAGCACTACATACAAATAGTGTTGTGAGCAATGAAACCTTCCCGTTTATTCTCGAAGAACGTTCGCGAACGTTCACGACTTTTTTCATGACGTTTATCCTCAAGAGCACGAATGAGCATGAATCCGAACGTTTCCCAAAAATGTGAACGTTCCCATAGCGTTAAAGAGTCAAAGTATAAGCTCAAATACCGGCCAGCCAAACACCTCTACCAATTTAATGGAACCGAAATCAAAAAAAATAAAACTCACTACCCAATCTGAGGCTGAAATTAATACCATTGAAGATGATTCTTCTGAGTCTGACGAGTCTGAATTTGTTTAACGGAAATTCTGAGTGATTTAAAATCAAGCGAGCGCGAGGAGGGAGAGGATAGTTCGGAGGAGAGTTCCTAAATAGATTGCTTGAAAGTTTAACTTAATAAATAGAACATAAATAAACAATTCCTAAACAATCCTATTCCTAATATGTTTCCTTTGCATTTTTTTCATTTATGCTCGTATGTGCTGAAAATTCTCGTTCGTGCTCGTTCATGCTCGAGGAACGTTCTCGAAAAATAAATTCTCGAGCATTTTACAACACTACATACAAACTATAAAAGTAGATTTAACATACATCAAATATGAATAAAAGATATAAAATAACTAGACGAAAAACAAAACATGAAATTAAAATATAATGGGGGAGAATAAATAATATAGAAAACATAACATATTATCAGATACTTGCAAATCGAACTTATTAAAATGTTAATAACTTAAAATAAATAATAATAAGAACATTAAAAATTATCACGATAAAATTCACCTAAACTATAATAGGGTCTACCAGCTAGCAATCTCCTAACTTTACTTCTAAACATTTTGAGGGAAGGAACGGCAGATAGATTATTTGGTATATGATTGTAGATCTTCGTAACCAATGCTCTCGTAACCAATTGAACTTTTTACCCACGTTAGGTTACGTAACCAATTGAACTTTTTACCACGAAGGTTACCCACACCTGTAATTTTGAGGCATTTCTAGTCATATGAGTGACATTGTTCGGCTAAACCTGTGTTGATATTTATGGATCATTGTAGCGGTTTCAAGAACAATTAATCAACAAGCTCTATTCTGCAACACCAAAAGTTACTCCATGAGGCCCTGATTACAGAATTCCTTGACTCCATTAAGGCATTACACTGATTTTTCCATAACATATCCCGGCTCAAAAAAAGTCTAACAGTGAAACATTCCAATGAAATCTCTGAAAGGTTTATAATATGAGACTTAAAACTCAATTCAGTATCCACCATAACTCCTAAGAATTTAGTATCAGGCCTAGATTCACTATGGACACTGGAGAGCCCCACTAGACACTTGAACGTCAAAATATTTGTTTTGGAAAAGTTTAGTCAAGTCCTGGACTCACACCAGGACTTGAGCTTTCGAAGATCTGTGAAAATAGCTTCTTTAAGGCTTAGTTTGTCAGAGCAATGCCATAATATGGTGTCGTCTACCAATAAAGTAAACTTACCAATTATATAAAGAGATGTAATATCATTTATAAAAATTAAAATAGTATGGGGCTCAAAACTGACCCCTGAGGAAAACCCCAATTATTTTTTTGATATCTCAGATGTAGAAGAGCCAATCAAAACCTTCTGGCTACGGCCAAACAAATACGACTCGGCAAATTTGGCCATATTTCGGCCTTCGGACTCGATGTTCGACCGTCCGATAAACGTTTTTTATATCTGTTTTTCGAATATAAGGTATGCATTATGCAACCCATTAGACATTTCGTTTTTACAGATTTCTACATGACGTTAAAACTAAAATAGCTAATTATCATTGTCGGCCGAACAGACGACGGGCGGCGTGTATCCGGACGATTTAGATATTGGATTGATTCGGAATAATTTGATATTCGGATTGAACGGACGATTAATCCGGACTCTTCGCATCACTATGCGATACCCCTCTAAAGCCATGGTGGAGTTATTGCATCAAAATGTGATGATTGACACAGTCAAAAGCTTTTGAAAAGTCACCGAAAGCCGCTGCATTTACTCCACCACTATTAATGCCTCAATATAATCCTTCCAAAATCTGAAAAATGGGGTCGTTTGTAATGCGCTGCTCTCGGAACCCAAATTAAAAAGGATTTAGAATATCGCTTGAATTAAGAAAAGAAATCACCTTAATTTTAAGCAGCCTTTCCACAAATTTGGATAAATTGGAAAGTAAAGAGATGGGCCTATAGTTGAAAGGATCCTCCAACCTTCCACCTTTGTGAAAAGCAATAATCTTAGCCAATTTTAAACATGTGGAAAAAATACCACACTCCCAAGAAACATTAATTGATTGGGCTAAGATATTCAAAATGTGGTCAGACAAATCTGTAAACATTTGTATGTATAGGCCATCATTCCCTGAGCTGTGAACAAGCTAAAAATTACATTACAACTTCTTAAAATTTAAAATAATAACTACCTGAGAAAAAGAACTAATTAATTTAAATTCATTAAAAATGTGATTTAACTTCTTCCAGATTAAAGAACTGAAACATCTATAAAATTACTCTAAAACTCCAATGATACAAGTTTCAGGCCAAATCTTATCAAAATGACCAATTTGACAAGATTTGGAAGATTTCAAATGCACATGAACAAAGATCCACAGCCAAGAAACTTCCCCGCAGCAAAGTTTCATGATTTTTTCATAGTAAGTCAGTAAAGATCATTATTGTTTTAAAATGTACCAAATGTGACTTACCGGATAAGTTTCAATAGGTTTAGTCTCCATATGTAAATCCCATACTTTGACGGAGAGATAGTCCCGCGAGATCATGTACCGTCCGTTATTTGATAATTTCACATCACTGATGCTCGATATGATTTCCGAGAAGAAGCTACGGTTCGTCGGGTCTTCGGGCTCCTCGAATAATTTCGCGTGCCGATCGCACAACGCCGACGCGCGCATATCACATAATCTAAAAACGAGTTTATCTACATTAGTCAGGTTTTAATTATGAGAAATCTCAGATGCTTAGAACCATAAGAGAAAAATCAATCTTACCTAATAGTTCCCTTACTACTACTATAAACAAAATGGTTACAATCGACCGGATGGAACTCGGCGGCGGTGATAACCTCGGTAAGTTCCTCCATATTGGTCGGTTTGATATCGACGATATTAAAGCTCTGATCGGTAATCTCCAGGTGCCACAGATTAATGCGCAAATCATCAGCTGATAAATAGGTTTCCTGATCGGAATTGACCGAGATCGAGTTAATGTGGTACGTGTGCGCGTTGGCGAATATACGTCGCGGACTCGCCTCCACCATCAATTCCATCGGTTTGATCGTTGGCACCCTCAGGGCACTTACTGAAGCGGGATCGACTAGAGAACCTTTTTTAAAACAAAAACTTTTAGTGAACCATTTTGCTTCGCAAGTATTATACGGACCATTTTCCGCCCTGGTGTTGTAACCCTCGACTTTCTTGTCCCTCTCGGACACCTTCCATAATTTAATAGTTTTGTCATTGGTGGAGAGTAGAAAGTGGGCGGGATTGCGACGCTTTAACCAACGTATTTTATTAATTTTCTCTTCTATTTCTAGGCTTTTTAAGTAGTCGAATTCGGGCTCATGGCTCTGTCAAGAACAGACAATTATTAAATGAACGACATTTATCAGGATTATTTACTTGAAATGTGGAATATACGTTATATTCTCCCCTTCTAGGCAGTGCGGCTTTGCTCATCGGATCTCTTTGGAAAATAACGACCCTGCCACCCTTGTCTCCGGTGGCCAATAGTTCCCCGTCATGGTTGAATTCTACACAAGAAATGATATCCGCCTCGGTAACGTCATCGTCTAAGGTTCCCTTTACTTGCGAGAAGCACCATTGGGTTTCTCCATTGCCTCCTAGAAAATGAAAACTATTAAAAAAAGAGTTAAAAGCTGTTAAAAGATGCAGATGTTACAACACTGTTTTTGTTTAATTACTTTACCCAGAAGGAGGTAAAGAATACCTAGATTGCATTTTAGATATCCTTAATTATTAAACTTAGTAATAGAGAAAACCCATTTTGTTTGTTTTTCAGAGAATGGACAATGAAGGTAACTAGTTTCAAACTATTATGTATTAACGTAAAATGAAGATCCTGCAGTCTCCCTCCACTTATTTATTAAACATTTAGTTATTTAAAATGCCCTACATGTTTCGGACACAGTGGTGTCCATCATCAGGGGGTAAAAGGTTTAAAATTGGTATTAGATATATGCCCCAGGGTTTGATTCCATGTCAAAAAAAACCCTCTATTTATTATTATTTTTTTTTTAATTTTATTTATTTACATTCTATTGTTGACAAGCACCGAACAGTATGCTAAAAAATATATATTTTAACTGGGAGACTGCAGGATTTTCATTTTACCTTAACCTACGACTCCACTGTAATAAGCAGGCTTTTTTAACATTGTACTATGTCAACTTGCATTAATTTTTTGTGTTATAGTATTGTCAACTGGTATGTAAGTTCACTGGCTTCCAGAGTATTTTTAATTCAAGAGTATGCATTTAGGATGAATAGCAGCATTGGGTATAGAGTATCAAAGAAAAAAAGGTACCTACTTTAATTGTAGTATATAATTACGAAGTACTTTTGTTTATAAAAATAGATTGTTTTTTAAGCAAATAGTTCTCTACAAAAGTCTGTATACAATACATGTAGGCGCGAACATCTTTTGTCAACTTCTTCTGCACACTGATCAAAAAAATATTATTTATAATGCCTGTAAAATTTGTAACCATAGACTTCCCAAATATATTTTTTTTCGAAAAAGCTAAAGCAATATTTACTTGAAGGGAATTGTTACTCCTTAGATCAGTTTTTTCCATGATTGGTACTTGGAGGCTTTATATTTATATGATAGGTGACAGTCTTATAATATTTAAGTTTATATAATAACTGAGGAGTGTAATAAAAAAAAATGTAAAACTGAATTGTATATGTACTTTGTACCAAGAAAATAATATTTTCACCCTAGTGACCTCACTAACTACTTTAAATTTTTTTTCTTAAGTTAGATAAAAATAAAAAATAGGATAGGAGAAAAGATTTGTATTGGGTGAGATTTCTGCCTAAATGAGACTATCATCAGGGTAATACAAGTTATTTTTCCAGACAGAACATGTCAGCTATTGAACTAATAAACAGTTCCTCCTAATAAGCAGTTTTTTTACCTAACTACAACTCTACCAAACTTCCTTTTTCACTAATGGCACATACCAAGGTTCTTTTAAGCAATCACTTATCACTCTATACATAAAAAAGGATCAATTACCAAAATTGGGCGCTATTGCATAATGAGTATTATAAATATATAATTTTGCAAAAATTTTGGAAAAATGTAGGAAGGATTGATGAACTATATTTTTGAATTCACTTGATTTACAGAGGGACTGAGTACTGCCCGTGCTCTCTAAAAACTCACTTCAGATATCACAAAATTTTTTAACACAAACAAAATATGTATTGTGTCTTTAAACCATTATGGCCTTAGAGGTTTAATGTTTAGCCTATTGAAAAACTACTTTGAGAGAAGCAAACAAATGCTTAAATTGGAAAACACCTATAGTGACCCTTCAGTGGTACCTCAAGTACCAAGTACATTTAAGGTACAAGGCACAGAGGCCTCTTCATTTTAGTCTACCTTAATTATCTTCTCAAACTTCCTTTGTTAGGTCAAGTGGTATCACTTGCTTATGACACTTGCACTCATTTTTAATGGGAAAACACAGTGGGAGGTCAATAAGGTATTAGGCAATGACTTTAGGCATATAAAGGACTGATTATGCACTCAAAATCAACATGAAAAAACTAACTATCTTGCTTTTTCTTTAATAAATGTTAATAGATCACCATTCAATAAAATACTTTTAGATAGTCAGTAAAGAAGTAATCTCTGAAGTAAGATAACTAAATATTTGGGAATTGTAGTAGACTAACATCTCAAATGGGAAGAACTTAGTGATGATCTTACAGGCAGAAACAGGCATTTAATTCAAGAAATGTATCTAGTTTGAGAAATTCTAAGCACTAAACTATGCATCATTATATGTATAAGTCTTAGCATAGTTAAAGCACAGAAGTACCTTGCAACCCTTACAGTTCAAACATGAATATTAAAAATTTATAAAAGCTAAAAAAATTGGACCTGCTATACAAAACTATTGTATAATGAGGATATATGGAATGTGATGATCCACACTTTTATGCAACATGTTTTATGCTCTTTTATTTGGGTTCTCTTTGGTAGACTTTTGAATACTTGTTTCTGATTTACTTATTAATATAAGATTTTTTAATGCTTGAGTCAAAAACTTTCATGCATTGTCTTACTAAGTAAGGTACAATAGTTTAGTTTGCTACATTTAAGGCAAACACAGGTGTTAAGTCACTTCAGGCAAAACCTTAGATATCCACAAATGAGCCAAAAAAAAAACCTGTTCATAATAAACTGTTGGTAAACAATTTTAGTTATTGAATGTGGTTAACGGCTGCTCATTAAGAATAAAATTTATTCAAATATATTTTGAAAATATTAACAAATTAAATATATATATAAGTGGCCTCCTCTGTTCACTAACACACAAGCTGGCACTGAAAGTACAATTATAAAAGAAGCAAATACACTAAAATCAAGTTGTCATTTTATTCTACCAAATGGCCTAATAAATAGTATATAAAATAATTAATATATTAATTTAGATACATGGTGTTGCTACAATTATCTTCTAAATTCCGTGAGAGGCAATATTTTAATGTGAAGTGATAAGGACCATAACCCACAAAAAGAATGACCAGTTTTAATGTGATGAATTCTATGAAATGCATATGTATATCTTTGAAAGTTGTATACATATTTATGTTCATTTTAACATGTAAGAGAAAATGAAATATATATAGGCTAGAAACAGTCTATATGTTAAGTTTAGAGAAATGTGCTCTATGATCTGCCCTATAATTTAGATTTAGAAGAATTCTTATTGCATTTCTTTTAATAGAGAAGATTGGGCTTGAATGTTTGCACTACCCCAACCACAAGAATTCCATATGATATTCTTGAATGAACAGATGCAAAATAGACTGACAAAGCATCCTTAGTAGTAACCTTGACTTTGACTTCTTCCTCAATCTGGTATCACCCGAGAATAGAATAGAAATAATTAAATACTGTGCTAAGTAAGGGATTAAAAAATTTAAATAATGACTCAAGAATAAACAACTTTTTTAATATTTTTTATTTGTGTGTATGGTGACACAGTAAAGAAATATAAACATATAAGGGAACTTTTCTGCTATAATTTGTTTTATTCAGCATAGCCAAAATCTGGACTTTAATTTTATGAATTTACACCAGGCATATTTGTACTAATTGATAGAAAGCATCTGCATCAAAGAATGACAAGAAGAAACCGAACAATCCCTATACTTAAGCCTAAATGTTTCGATATTATGAATTTCAATTTGACACAGTAATCGAGAGTCAAAGTTTTGCTAGCTGTCAAAGCTTGAATACTTGAGTACTCAATATGCTATGGCACACTAATAAAATAAAACTTAGCTTATCTCTTTGATATCAGTGCCATGGTCAATGGTTTTGGCAAATAACTATTCAATAAATCGGTCTAGTTATTGCACTTCAAATATGAAATCTAATGCCATGTTGAAATATTATATTGTTAACCAATTTAGCTGACTATCTCAATTGGTAATAGCACAAAAATATTAAATACTTTAAAATTCATTGTTTAAGTGATCCGCAATAGTAGTCCTACTTGGAGTCACATGATATAATATTGATATTATTGTTTAATGAAAGCAAAGCAGTTTAGCAATTTATCTATGTTTGTTTGGCACAAACATAATGTACAATCATGGTATTTGTCTAAAAAACCCCAATACTTAGCAAACTGCATGAATGTTTGCCTATTAGGTCAATGCAACAAAAATTGATTGTATTGTAGAATAATATGTGGAATTTGCACTGCATTATCTAAAATAAACAGACTACAGGATGGAAATCATAAAAATGCACACCTGGCCCGGTGGGTAAACGAAAACGAGGCAGGTAAAAGGTAAGAAACAGGAAAAAAGCGACCGCCTAGAAAAAATGTGGTGCGCATTTAATAAGACATGAAATGTAAGGAAACGGTACAGAAGCTCTCACACACACACAAACCGGGAATTTACCTGCTTCCATAATGCACGGAATTTTTGTTAAAACACAAACTTATATTTTCATGACATTATCGAAGGTTGGCACAGTTGGCGAGCAAAAAATCGGTGGATGGATGGATGGTGTGTCGCAATCTCACCACAACTTACCGGCCATAACACGACTCGCGGGCGGGCTTTTCGAAATTCGCGAACGTTTCGGGTGTCCCTGTCCTGAAATTCCGTTGGACTGCCTCTGACGATACTTCATTGACCTATTATTTCGGTTATTCTATGTACGACCTCCTCTATACGGGACGAACGATACTTTTCACTTTTCTCGATTTGGTAAAAAACACATACAAGCCAACCTTGGAACTCCACCATTACACTCGACACTAGCGACGCCAGTCGCTAAACCGGGCGATTTTGGTATTAATTTACGATCTGTCACTGTCAAGGTGACATTTGACCTTTGCGAGTCAGCAATGTATTCAAACGCGAAATCAAACCGCTAAGAGATGGCGCCCTTATTACCAATATTTTTTTGACGCGATGCTCAGGATAAATTAAGCTAATATTTAGTAATAAACACATGGGTCGTTATTTATTTATTGACTTCCTTAGTGATAAGTATTTTAACGCCCGCGCGAATAAGATGGCGCAACCTAATATAGTGAGACTAATTCTGAGTCATGCGAATACATTTATTTTATTTGTACAAAATAATTATGTAGAAAAATCATTAAATGCGTTCCCTTAATTGCTGACTAATGTCTGGTTAAGTAAATCAAAGCAACCGACCGGTATTTTTTGACAGTCAAGTGACATTTGAAAACTGTTTCACTTTTCAGCGAAACTCGCCGTTGCCGCTTGTGCAAACTTGTGTCTTGCTTTTCTATTATTATATTTTAATTAAAAACTTAAATATATAATAACACCCAACATTATGAACGAAACAAACTACTTCAGTAATAAAGCATTTTATCTTGTATCAGTGTATCAAGTGCCACTTGACGTTTGCGAGTCAGCAATGTATTTACAACGGCGCTCTTATTGGCAATGTTTTTCTGAGGCGACGCTTCTGATAAATTAAGTAAATATTTAGTTTAATTTAACAAGAAAGTTAATAATATTTCAAACAATATAAAGATAGGTTTTTAATTATTTTTTGACACATGCGATAAAGTCGCGCAACTTGGTCGCTAGTGCGCGCGCAGTCTTGGGAATAAAGCAATAGTTGCTAGCTACGCGCGACAAGGCCGATGCGTGAACATAGAATAATTCTTAGTCATAATAATAAATGTATTTTAGATATATGTACAAGAGAATTTGGGTATGTGTGTTTTTTTAAAGTTGTCCAATCTATAACTAACCAATATATATTAATATCATTATTTTATAAAAATTGTCCAATTAGTCCGTAATTTAACACTATTTTCTGGAACGTCACTGCGACCTTTCAATTGCTGACTGAAGTCTGGTTAAATAAATGAAGCTTAACCAACCGGTATTTTTTTGACAGTTGACAACTGTTTGACAGTTCAGCAGAACTCGCCGCTTGTGCAAACTTGTGTTTTGCTTTCCTTGCTTTATATTTTAATAAAAAATTTCCAAAAATAATAACACCCAACATTATAAACCATAACAAACTAATTCACTGATACACCATTTCATGGTGTAATAATTAAAAACATGGCCATGTACGAACAGGACTTTGGTAAGTTTAGTTAAACGTTTTCAACCACTCCATAAGAGTTCATTATTCTTTTATAATATTTAAGACCAATTTGACGATGAGGAGACGGAGGAAATCAGTTCTGAACTGTGGCAGGAGGCCTGCTGGATCGTCATCAATGCGTATTTCGACGAAAAGGGTCTCGTAAGACAGCAGCTGGACAGTTTTGATGAGTTCATTCAAATGTCTGTTCAAAGGATTGTTGAGGATGCCCCTGCCATTGAATTACAAGCTGAGGCCCAGCATACGAGTGGAGAGATCGAAATTCCTCCAAAGTTTCTTGTAAAATTTGAACAGATTTATTTGTCTAAGCCAACACATTGGGAGAAGGATGGTGCTCCATCACCTATGATGCCTAATGAGGCCAGGTTGAGAAATCTTACTTATTCAGCCCCATTGTACGTGGATATAACAAAAACTATTATAAAAGAGGGCGAGGATCCTATGGAAACTCAACATCAAAAAACATTCATTGGAAAAATCCCCATTATGCTTAGGTCAACATATTGTCTGCTTAATGGACTAACAGATCGTGATTTAACAGAATTGAATGAATGTCCTTTAGACCCTGGTGGTTACTTTATTATCAACGGATCAGAAAAGGTACTAATTGCCCAAGAAAAAATGGCCACCAACACTGTATATGTATTTGCCATGAAAGATGGTAAATATGCTTATAAAGCTGAGATAAGATCTTGCATGGAGCACAGCTCTAGACCAACTTCAACCCTCTGGGTCAACATGATGGCCAGAGGTGGACAAGCCATCAAAAAAGCCGCTATTGGCCAAAGAATTATAGCCATTTTACCATATATTAAACAAGAGATCCCTATTATGATAGTGTTCAGAGCTTTAGGGTTTGTGGCAGACAGAGACATCTTGGAGCACATTATTTACGACTTTGAGGATCCTGAAATGATGGAAATGGTCAAACCCAGTTTGGATGAGGCATTTGTAATACAGGAGCAGAATGTGGCCCTGAATTTCATCGGTGCGAGGGGAGCCAGGCCTGGAGTTACTAAGGAGAGGCGTATTAAGTATGCCAGGGAAATTTTACAAAAGGAAATGTTGCCTCATGTTGGTGTGTCTGATTTTTGTGAAACCAAGAAGGCTTACTTTTTAGGGTAAGTGGTGATTTACACCTGTTATTAGTCTAGGAAGTCCATTAACTGAAAATTACTTAAACCTGTTTTCACCAAGAAAACTACTGATTTTCTGAAAGTTGCTAATTTACCAAGTCATCCCTTAAAAAACTATCCAAATATATTTTTTTCCAGCTTATTGCTATTGTTGCAATTTTCAATTACTTATTATGGCTAATGTAATTTTATAAAATAAGTTAAAATCTACATGTAATATTATAATAGGATCTAATAATAAAAAAAACATCAATTTTGGGGTTGTCAAAAATAACAGCAGAAAAATTTAATGAATATTTTATAAATGTTCCTAATCCTATCACGGCTCAGTAATAGATCCTTAAATAATAACCCCAAAGTACATCAATAACAGCTTATTTATTCATTTATTTAGTTAATGCAAACTGTACAGAAATATCCAGTTACAAAGTAGGAAAGACTAATTTTATATTCTACATATATGCATACCATATCTATTTTAGCATAGATTTCTTCTAACATACATACTAAAAATATCACAGCGGTTTCTTAAGTGATTGTATATCCTATACATAGAGATAATTAGAGTATTTAGATAATAATTGGTTCGCGAACATCCACATAAAATAGGTAAGGATTTCTTGTTTGGTGGGCTGGTACATTAAACCAGTATCCTTAAATTATACTTACCTAATATTTGCAATTTTGGGTTTGTGCATTATATATATATTTCAGTTCCCTTGTAGCCTTATGTCCTGCAAAACCTTGTTTTCCTCCCTTTCAATTCCATTTTTATGTAAGTCAAAATTAGGACGCCAAATGACTGAACAGTAACTCCAAAACAGATCTAATGTAGGAAACATAGAGTACCCTAATACTGTTTGAGAATCCCTGTAGTTCCTCACAACAAAACCATACATTTTAGAGGCCCAATTTACACTGTGAC
Organism: Anthonomus grandis grandis; assembly: GCF_022605725.1. Classification (NCBI taxonomy): domain Eukaryota; kingdom Metazoa; phylum Arthropoda; class Insecta; order Coleoptera; family Curculionidae; genus Anthonomus; species Anthonomus grandis. Next base: position 14,272,791 of record NC_065562.1, read on the forward strand.
ACATGAAATTTAAAATTCAATTTTTAGTATTAAATGACACTCAAATCATGCATTTCACCAACTCTAGGCAGTACTACTCCATATGGCTCATACTGACTGTCACTAGTACTGCTTTTTCAAAACCTGATCAATAGCCATAGTAAAATCAGTGTGGATAAGATCTACTACATATTTTTTGTCAAAGAATTCCACAAAGAATTACAAATTTTAACAATTTAACAAACAAATTTTTAACAATGCCAGACTTCTATATTTACAAATGCCTGTTATATATAAAACCCATCTTTCTAGATTTTGTACAGTTTGGAGGTAGACATGCACATGGCAGTTTCTTGTTGCTTTCACATCAACTAACCTAAATTCAAAAGAGCATTCAAAAAAGCTATACAACTCCTTGTCACCTGTTGCACAAATGCTCCCACTACAAATATTTAGAAATAATATAAAAATGCTTATGTTGGATGTCGGCCCATATAATCTTGAGGATTTTTATTTACATTTATCATCATAATCCTAATTTCTTTATTATGTTATATAGCCCTTACACTGCTTAGGTATATACATTTCTGTGTTTGGTGTTGTGGTCCAGTCTTTTGGGAGTATTGGTGTTACTATTCCATAGTGGCATATTACTGTTACTATTGTAATAATTTTGTATGGAACTTATTATTAAAATGTATTTGACAATACTAAACATTTCCAAGTGTAATGTAATCAAATAAAGCATTCTACCCTTAAGATATATGGTAGATATATGACCTTTTAGATATATGGTACATCGTCTCTTACTTGCTGCACTGGGAAGAAGAGAACTGGACGACAGAGATCACTATGGGAATAAAAGATTGGACTTGGCAGGTCCTTTACTAGCTTTCCTATTTAGAGGGTAAGGATTTATTCAGTTGTTTGTAAATCAGTAGCTAAACCAAACTTGTTAATAGTTTATTCAAGAATCTAATGAAAGAGGTCAGAATGTATGCTCAAAAGTTCATCGACAAAGGCAAAGACTTTAACTTAGACTTGGCGATTAAGACAAAACTTATCACCGATGGCTTGAGGTATTCTTTGGCCACAGGCAACTGGGGAGATCAGAAAAAGGCCCATTTGGCCAGAGCTGGGGTATCTCAGGTGAGAAAAATCAAGTAATTTTCAATTTTATTCTACATATTTAAAATTTCTTCAAAAAAATGCCATTTTTGTTCATCACATTTTTAGTTGATACTTTTTTTTTTGTGTCAAAGGGACAAATGTGGCTCTAATGACTAAATTCAAAACTTGATGCAAACTAGAACTTCCTTTCAGGTATTAAACCGACTGACCTTCGCCTCGACCCTCTCCCATTTACGTCGCGTAAACTCCCCCATAGGACGCGACGGTAAACTGGCGAAACCCCGTCAATTGCACAACACCCTGTGGGGCATGATCTGCCCCGCAGAAACACCGGAGGGGGCCGCCGTAGGTCTCGTGAAAAATCTCGCCCTCATGGCCTACATCTCCGTCGGTTCTCAACCCTCGCCAATCCTCGAGTTCTTGGAGGAATGGTCCATGGAGAACCTGGAGGAAATCGCCCCGTCTGCTATTGCAAACGCCACTAAAATCTTCGTAAACGGTTGCTGGGTGGGCATCCACAGGGATCCGGAACAACTGATGGCCACTTTAAGGAAATTGAGACGTCAAATGGACATTATTGTGTCCGAAGTGTCGATGATTCGGGACATCCGAGACAGGGAGATTAGAATTTACACCGATGCCGGCAGGATTTGTCGTCCGTTGCTTATCGTCGAAAACGGACAGCTGTTGCTGAAGAAAAAGCACATTGACAATTTAAAGGAGCGGGAGTATAATAATTACGGTTGGCAGATGTTGGTGGCCTCTGGTGTAGTGGAGTATATCGACACCCTGGAGGAGGAAACTGTCATGATTGCTATGTCCCCTGACGATTTGAGGCAGGAGAAGGAGTACGCTTATTGCACCACTTATACGCATTGCGAAATTCATCCGGCGATGATTTTGGGGGTGTGCGCCTCGATTATTCCGTTCCCTGATCACAACCAGAGCCCCAGGAACACTTATCAAAGTGCCATGGGTAAACAGGCTATGGGTAAGTGGGATTTCGCTTTAAAATTCACAAAATGATTGCTAGTCTGTAACAAATCTGTTGTCCCTTCTCAATAACTTGCGAGAGCCATTGTCGAGTAAATACTGTTCGTTTTTTTTTTGCTGTGCTAAATTTGGGTCTTTGATTGGTAGCTTTACCTCTATCTTCATAGGAAACAGTCAGATGCTTAAAACACAGTATAATTTTTAATTTAACAGTAGAATAAGTTACTAAAAGTGCACATTTAATGGCAAAATGTCGTATTGTTATCTGTATAACGAATTAATACCCGCGAGAAAAAAGTTGGTTTTATGCGGTCAGTGCCAGGCAGTCCATTCAACTTGTCTACATAAATCAACTGACGTTACTACACTGCTAGATGTTATTTCTGGTCTATCTTGGAAATGTAAGGATTGCTTGGAGCACTATATGACTAAACCGAAACAAAATAAGTCAGCTTATAGAGGATTCTGTATCTTCAGCTCTAGCAATGCTAAATAAGACTGTAGAGGCACTACAGGATAACTTGATAGCAACCATAAAACAAAAGGTTCCCACTTACAGCCTGCCTGCTTCTGAGTCTTCATCAGTGAGTTACTCATTTCATCACTAACATTTTAAAAAACAAAACCCAACCAGTGGTTATTATTAAACCAAAACAAGGTCAATCAGTGGATGAAATCTGTTAACAGCATCTGTTAGTTAATGTAGATTGCATGTTGACAGATAGTATCCCTCAATTAGGTATTATGGTGAAAATGTAGGTAGCGGGATTAGAGACAACAAATCAAACCTGAAGTTTTTAATTGGCCGACGTTTCGACGATTTATATTTTTCGTCTTTATCAAGGCTAATATAAAAAATTTAGAGGTTTTCGTAAAACTTATGATTAACAGCCCTCATTGCATATATATCGTCGCAACGTCGGCCAATTAAAAACTTGAGGTTTGATTTGTTAATGTAGATCCTAGCAAAGCAGACTTACGCATCTCCAAAGTACCACCTGTAACTGATGGTGGATCTGTAAATTAATTGGCTGCAGAAATCCAGAGAACGACAAATTTCAAAAACTTGTCAGACACTTAGTCAAAATTGTTGGACACTTATAAGGTTAAAGAACTTAAAGGTTCATATTGTTCGATTTTCTGAAAACTTTAAGACATTTTAACAAAACTAAATTCTGAATTAATTACTAAAACCTCTGATTTACAATCAGATCTCTCAAATTTTTCCGACAAAGAAAAATAATAAATTGTATTAGGCATTACTGAAGGTAGATAAATTTAAATGTAATGGGTTAAATAAAGTAGCAAATCTATTTCTGGGTTATGATTGTTGGGCAACGTATCTAAGAAGATGCTTCCGGTGCAGTGACATTAATCACTCTTCCACGTATTCCCTAATTTTGCTACCCCAAATGTAGCGGCAATCACGCTCTTGATGAGTGCACTTCTTCCTCTTTTTTCCGTTCAAAATTAAACAAACAGCAAAATCGCAATAAGACAGATACTACGCCTGATTGCGATTACGCGCAGGCATTTTGGAGCAGTAGCAGCTAGTAGGTCATAATTCGATCAACACAACAAACGCTGTTCAAAACGTTAAAGTAAATAAAAATCAATCTGTGCACCAAAACTACCAGGCGTTCTAATTATGATATATTAGCATTTACTAAGACTTGACTAAATAATACCGTTTATAATAATGAATTTATGGCAAAGAAGTATAACTTGTATAGAGAAGATCAATATATAGCGGGTGTATCTCGTGGTGGAATAAAATAAAAAATTCTCATAAGTGTATAATAATAAATCGAGAACACATTTTTATGTTTTAAAAAAATCATTGTATGTTTTTCATTATTGTTTACATTTCTCCCCCTGTACTTTCTGATGATTTTGAAAACATTTTAAACGTATTTGCGTTTTTGAATTTTATTAGGGGTAAAAAGTATGTTTCTTAAGTGATTTCAATAGTCCTTCATATACCCATTATATTGACTTTATAATGAGTCTTTGTTTAAATATATTTGACCATTTTTTGGAATTTGCTCAATTATTTAACCGAAATAATCAGATAAGAAATTAAAATAATCGTATTCTGGATTTTGCTCTATTTAGTAAATAGAACTGACAAGTTGAAATAGCAATAGAGACTTTAACTCCAGAGCAGCCATACCATCCAACTTTATCCATAACGTTTAATAATTTGTAGAAAGTAATATAGATATATTTTTAAAAAAGGTAATTTTATGCTCCTGTATAATCTAGTGTTGAACACTGTCTGCTCCTTGATAAAAAACGAAAACTCTGTTGAATCTGCCTATAGTCTATTTTACGACAAGATTTATGAAATTTTTGACTTGTCAGTACGTTGCCATAATCGTCGACCAAAATTGAGCTATCTTCAATGGTTTACTAGTGACATAATAAAGAATATTAGAAATAAATTTAAACTTCATAAGAAATATAAAACCACGCTACAATTCAAATCACTTCGAGCCATTATAAAATCTGATGTTAATAATAAATACAAATTATTTGTTTAAAGAACAGAAAAACAGATAAGTTCCAAGCCCCAACACTGTTGGTCATGTGTAAATGGTAAAAAACAATCGGCTGGAATACCGAAGAACATGGTATTTAATAAGGAAGAGCTAAATTGCCCTAATGATATCCTTAAAGCCTTTTTAGGGTTTTTTTTTTAATGTTTCTACGCCTATGCATTTACAAAATTAAAAATAAAGCCTTTTAAAAATACACACCCTTCTACTAATCAAACCTTAAAAATGAATTTACTGACAAAGATTTTGGTACTGCAATAAAAAAGATGAACTTCTTGTCCTGATCAGGTTTCTGTTTTTTTCATTCGCGATTGCTACCCGGTTTTTATCATTCCCTTGCTTTATTTATTTAAGTTATGTTTTGAAAAGTAAGTTTGTTCCAGATATTTGGAAATTATCTAGGTGTATCCTATTTACAAAAACAATGAGAGATCAGATATTACAAATTATAGCCCTGAGTCTATAATGAATAATTTTGTCAAAATTTTTGAGATTGCTATTTTTAATGCGATATATCCAATGTTGGCTGGGTTAATTACTCCCAATCAACATGGCTTTGTTAAAAATCGCCCTACAATAACAAATTTCTTAGTGTTAACTCAACATATTGCAGCACCTATAGACAGGCAAACCGATATATACCGTCTTTTCAAAGGCGGTCGATCATCTTGATGATGTAATTCTCGTTAACAAACTTGAATCTATTGGTTTTTATACTTTTTTACTTACAATTGCGTCATTCTTATCTTTGCGGAAACAATATGTAAAAATTGCATGGGCGTAGATCGGATTTTTATTCGGTAAGCTCTGGATTGGTTGAAATAAAATAATTACCTTGAACATAATGCATCCATTAAAATTTCTTTGATCCATAAATTTCATTAATGTAGACAATAAAATTCTGATTATTGCAGGTGTTTATATCACAAACTTCCACGTGCGGATGGACACTTTGGCCCACGTCCTTTACTACCCGCATAAACCTTTGGTAACAACCAGATCAATGGAATATCTACGGTTCAGAGAATTACCGGCGGGAATTAACAGTATAGTGGCCATCGCCTGTTATACCGGATACAACCAAGAAGACTCCGTCATCCTGAACGCTTCTGCAGTCGAAAGGGGGTTCTTCCGGTCGGTGTTTTATCGTTCCTACAAGGATGCCGAGTCGAAAAAGATCGGAGATCAAGAGGAACAGTTCGAGAAACCCAACAGGCAGACCTGCCAGGGCATGCGGAACGCTTTGTACGATAAACTGGACGATGACGGTATTATTTCGCCCGGTATAAGAGTGTCCGGTGACGATGTCGTTATTGGAAAAACCATGTTATTGCCCGAAAACGATGACGAGGTAAGTGCCTTAACTTAAGCGGTTTTTTAATGCTAAATTTAAAACGATTTTAGCTGGACGGTACGACAAAAAGATACACAAAAAGGGACGCCTCGACGTTCTTACGTAACAGTGAAACCGGGGTGGTGGATCAGGTGATGTTGACCCTAAACTCGGAGGGTTATAAGTTCTGTAAAATCAGGGTGCGATCAGTGAGAATCCCACAAATCGGGGACAAATTCGCCTCCAGGCACGGGCAAAAGGGTACTTGCGGAATCCAGTACAGACAAGAGGTAACCGTTTTTCCTTATTAACCATTAATCACTTACAACGGCAAATACATCTAGTTTTTATTCAGATACTCGTGTAAATCAGCTGTAAACTTTAATGTCGATAATTTTCCAGGATATGCCGTTCACTTGTGAAGGAATCACGCCCGATATTATAATTAATCCCCACGCCATCCCGTCTCGTATGACGATTGGTCACTTGATCGAGTGCATCCAGGGAAAAGTGTCCTCGAATAAGGGAGAAATCGGCGACGCCACCCCCTTTAACGATGCGGTGAATGTGCAAAAGATTTCGACACTGTTACAGGAGTATGGATACCAGTTAAGAGGAAATGAGGTAATTATTGAGATATAAAAATATAATATATAATATATATTATATTTTTATATACTTCCTAATACTACTAATCAAATGCATGCACGGGATTTGTGTTGTATTCGCTTCAAATCATTAAAGCGGATAATCATCAATCACTTAATTCTGAAAATCTTAAATTTACATCTGATATTACTAACGATTTTTAGCGATCATTAAGCAATCAAGTTGTTTAATAGCAATATTATGTTTTTGTTGCTCTTTAGTTGGTATTGGACCAAATAGTGGCATCTGACATTTTTGAGGATTCAAACTTAAACATTGTTTCGCTGTTCTCATCTCGGCAATATTAATCCAGAGCTTCGACAATTTTACCCTCTTCAAAAGCCTTACTGTAGTCGACATGAGCATTTTAACATTAAACTCTCTGGTTTTTTCGATGATTATCGGACGTTCAAGATCTGTTCGTCTAGCATTTATTTGAGGAGCAGATTATTCAGCCTTTCGTTCAGTGTCCCGAGCATGAGTTTGCTAGCATGCGAAATAAGAGAACCATACTATAGCTTACATAGTCGAGAGGGGAACATTTCTTATATAACGACAAAAAAATTAAATAACAATTTTTCTGGCCAACTTCCTGTCGTCGAGGGCTACTGACATATGATGGGTATACCTTATTCACCCATGTTTTTTAGTACTTCAGCAGTAATTCCATCACAATAATGCTCTAAAATCCTGCAAATCTCCTTGAAAACTATGAGCATTCTTCTATCCTTATCAAGATTCTTGAAAGGATTATATGATATTAAATAAAATCTTATATCATAATATAATAAATATAAAATGAGGAGGGTATGAGAGGACGGAATGTAGTCAGTTAGAAAACGTGAAACTGGATAGTTCTAGGTTTTTTACGGAATATTCCTCATATGCATATAAGTATGAATTCCTGTTATATATTTATGTTATTACGGTTGTTCTGTGACAGCAGTTTTTGCCTTTTTTGTGCTAATTTTTCATAAAAGGAACAAGATGAATGAATGAACAAGTTCTTAAAACACTAGATTATAATGTTATAATAAAATTTTTGAAGAGTAAAGACTGACGGGAAGTGATTGAAAATACCGATGTTATAAAATGTTCATCTACTTGTTTAAATCGCTTAAATTATATCATAAGCAAATCAACTATAACCAGGTATATTATCTGTAATAGAAGACGCTTAAAACCATGGATCACTCAGAGCTTACTCATGTCAATTGAAGAACTTGATAAGATATAAAAGTGGCTTGCAAAAGATCCCAATAATCTGGAATTGAACAATTTTAAAGAATATCGTGGAAAATTTAGTAAACTGGTAAATAAGGACAAAGTAGACCATTTTCAGAACAAATTTCAAGATAATAAAATTTTGGGTTATCAAAAAAAAATCTGGGAATTAATCAAAATTTCAAGAAATTTGAACCAATCTAAAGGAAAAATAAGTTATTTAAAAAAGTAAGTATTAAAAAAATAAAAAAGTTTATTTCAAAAAAAAATAAAATATACAAAGTTACAATTGAACAGATAAATGAAATAAACAGATAAAACACTGAAACAATATAGACACCGCTTGTTAGTGTTTTGGTAGTTAGTCCAGTTATAAGAGTCTGTTTAGGGTTATAAAGTAAATTCCAGGTTCACAGCACGATCAGAATTAAGTCACTAGTCGATTCCTTTACACAAAACAATTTTTACTATTACCTAAATAAGCCATAACTACCTACCATTTTAGTACCTGTTTTCATTTTTTAAATACCGATGACTTTTACAAAAAAAAACATGAATATCTTCTCTGCCACATTTTTAATTTATATCGGAATGTTTTCTCATAACATTTTTTAAGTTATTAAGCAACGAATTAAAGAATCTTGACGCCAAATAGTTTTTAGATTTATGCCCTATTTCTTTTTTTGTTAAGGGAACTACCAGACAGTTTTTCTTATAACCTAGTATTTTGCTGATTGGTTGTAGATCTATTTTTCGTTTATTTATAAGAATTAAAATTTAAAAAAAATATAGTTGGCTTATATCAAATATTTTGGCTTCTCTGTATAGTAGTTCTGTTGAAAATAATTTCGGTTTATCTAAAATAATCTTTAAAACCCATTTATGAATTACTTCTTGTTTTCGTAATTCTGCAATACCGTTCCCCAGCCCACAATACGGTAATTCATATGAGAATGAATGAACGCATAATAAAGACCTTCAAGTTGTGCGAGAGTCAAAAAAGAAAAGCGTGATATGAAATATTTTATTTTGGATTTTACATGATCCATTTGCTTATCCCAGCGTAAGTGCTTATCGATTATTATACCCAGATATTTGATATTATCTGTTTATGCTATAACGTGTTTAGAAGTATTTCAAAACTGAAACTCTGATAAGCCATCGGAGTACGATGCAAAGGGAATGTATTCTGTTTTGCTTTGGTTCAATATTAATTTATTAATTTGAAACCAATTAAATATATTGTTGACATAACTCCTAAAAACGTCCAAGACGCAAACATTAAGGCAAATGAGTTTAATTAATTTTTCTCTAAGATTGATGATAAAATGGCGCAAAAAATCATCTTCTGTATCTTCGATACCTTTGTTCCCGCCAACAGTTTTGAACTCGTTCCGTTCTTTCTACCATAACTCAAAATGAAATTCTTTACATTAAAAACAGGTTTTCATTATTTGATCGAGCTGTTTCGGAAACTTTCTTTGGCAAAAATTAAATAGGCAATTTTCGTCGGACCCAATATAAGAAAATTGATAAACCATAATATCGAATTTTTGATGAAGATTTTGATAAAAGAATTGATTTTTGTGAAATAATGACTAATTTTATAAACGAAAACTTAAATATTTTGATGAGTGATCATTTTGTTTTACATGGAAATGTCAACAATCAAAATTGTCGCTACTGGAGTAATGAAAATCCGGGAATTTTTAGAGATGGTCACACGCAGTATCCAGAGAAGATAAATGAGATGATGAATGATCCAGAGAATGTTTGGGCTGGTATTCTTAGAAATTCTATTATAGGACCATTATTTATTGAAGAAAATCTAACCGGTGAACTCTACCTTAATCTGTTGGCGAAGACACAATAGACTCCTTAATAAATAGCATCTAGCTTAGAAAATAGCAAGATAGAGCTCCACCACACTATTTTCTTCCGGTTAGAGAGTGATTAAATGATAGATTTCCTGGCAGATGAATGGGTCGACGGGGAGCAATTGAATGGCCACCACGATCACCCTATTTATTACCCTTAGTTTTTTTTTTATGGGGGGCATTTATTTATTTATTTATTTAAAAATCAATTGTTTTTTAAACACAACCTAGTCATTTGGAGGATTTAAAAAGATGCACATCTGTGTGTAGAGAAATCCAGGCAGAAGTTTTTCAAAATGTTAGAAAGGAGTTTTAGAGCCGACTTTATTACTGTTTGGGAAAGAATGGATAATATTTTATAAATTAAGTTACCTTTTATTACTTTTTTATGCTTTGTTTCATTACAATAGTTATTACTTAAAAAAATCAATATCTTTACGGTTTTAATTTGTTTCTTATAAAGTATTAACAAAAGGATAAATCATGTGGTATCTTTGAAAAGGTAATTAATTATGTCCGCCCCAGCCAGAGGGCTGCTGCAATTTAACTGAAAATTAACCTAAAATATGTTCCCCTCCAAAATAAATTTGACGTGTTTTTTGGAAATTTTTAAATTTTATACAGGGGCAGAAGTATAGAAGGTGCTACCTCTCCAAATTGACACCCTGTATAACTCAATCATGTATTAACAAATTAAGTAAAAAATTAAACGTTATAAAAAAAGTCCTAATTTTCCAGGTTATGTTCAACGGTCACACCGGCCGCAAAATAAACGCGCAAATCTTCTTGGGCCCCACTTACTATCAGCGTCTCAAGCACATGGTGGACGACAAAATCCATTCGAGGGCCCGCGGTCCCGTCCAGATCCTCGTCCGGCAACCGATGGAGGGCAGAGCGAGGGACGGCGGTTTACGTTTCGGCGAAATGGAACGCGATTGTCAAATATCGCACGGGGCTGCCCAGTTTTTGCGCGAGAGATTGTTCGAAGTGTCGGATCCGTACAGGGTGCACGTGTGCAACTTTTGCGGTTTGATCGCCATCGCGAATATGCGAAATAACACGTTCGAGTGTAAGGGTTGCAAAAATAAAACGCAGATTTCGCAGGTGAGGTTGCCGTATGCGGCCAAGTTGCTGTTCCAGGAGCTTATGTCGATGAACATCGCTCCTAGGTTGATGGTACTTTAATTGTTTTTTAGGCTAGGTATTGTATTTTATTACTTATATCATGTAATACAGTAATAAATAATGATTAAGTTATTATGTGATTTGATTTGCCTCCGGATCGGTTGACACAATGACTGTAAATGTCTGAAATGAAATATTGCGTCAAAAGCTTCAAAGACATAAACAATGATGGCCAAGGTCTAAGACATAAGAAATGACTTCAAAAACGTGAAAAATTATTACAAACTTCCTGGTATAGATAAAAAATTATTCTAAATGCCTGTAATAACATGGAAAATTACTTTGAAGGCCTCAAAGACATGAAAAATTATTATAAACTTTCTGGCATAGATAAAAATTACTACTAATGCCTGGAATAAAGTGAAAAATTACTTCAGACATAAAAAATTATTTCCAAGTATACAAAAGTGCTAAGAAACATCATAATCTCCCAAGCGGTTTTTATTCTTCATGGAAACAATTCTCTTTAATTCAGATAAATCAATGGGAAAGGCTGAAGAGTCTGTATGTTGGAAAGGTAATCTACTATACTAGGAGACGGAAATAATAGTAGGAAATGTGATAGTAATAAAGAGGTAGATATGTACTTCCTATCTTCAGCTTATTTCATACAAAGAATTTCTAGTTTTAAAAGATAAAATGATTTGAATTTCACATATGGGCTTAGTACCTTTACTATATTTATAAATTCCTATTATATATATAATTCCTATTATTCTGTTTTTAAAGGTGGTAGACATTGGTAGAGTAGTAATAAATAGATTTAGTTTACATAAATTAATAGATACAGTTTACACTTGATAACGGTTGGGGATACTACCAACCGAAACGTCGTGTTAAATGTTAAAATAAAGGCATTGCAAGTTCGAGAACCTATTTATTACTTTCCTATTATTCTAATTACGGGTAGAATTTTTAGTAAATAATCAGCAAACTCTAAAGCTCTTTCAGGTAGGTCAGGTACCTATAGTCTGCCGTACTAGCTAAAAAGGTTGTATCCCTAAAATATCCGTTACGCAGGTATACACACTTTAATTCTCAGGTAGGTTATAAGTTGCAGCATAGAGAACTATAATAAAAGGTTTGTTTATTATATTTCTCTAAAATAAAGGCATTTTATTATATTTCTCTATGAGTTGCAGTGCTAGGTTACCTATAGTTTGCAGTACTAGGTACAAGGGTTGTATCCCTAAATTATCCCTTATGAAGGTATACCCACTTTAATTTTCAGGTAGGTTATAGGTTATTATTTTAAAACACTTACTTAAATATTAATTTGGATTATTATTAATTCAAAAACTGCGCGAGCACGCCTATGTACCAGGTCTCGGCACGACGACGATAATGAAGGAAATGAATCAATCGTTCAGTGTTGTGACCTCTGCTCCGTCGTCGATCAATATCAGTACAAAAAATTGCGCCGTCTAGGTACTTTCTTTAAACTAGGGGCTGCTTCAAATATTCCGTAAGCTGCAAGGCACGGCCCGAAATAAATTTGGCACCAGTGCGCGTTTTCTTACAAAATTCTCTGGCTTTATTTAACCGAGCGGCAATTTGTATGTGTATATGCGATTAAAAATTTAAAAACATAAGTTTAAGCCGCTCCTGTTTTCTCGTTTCCGAACTGACTTCACTGACTATTATTTCCGACTTCTAGTATAAGGGGTGGCACTTGGCTAGCTTTATTCATATATATGTCTCTCAAACTGTATGTAATTATAATGACAGACATGGCCAAACTAAGTATCCGTATTAAATCTTTATACTATCTTTGCGGATAACAATCACATGGCAAACAATGATGTGGAACTTTCGTCGGATATTCTTACTGTAAATTTAGGAAGCAGTGAAAAAAGTTTTAGTTAAAGTAAAAGTTTAGTTCTTTGCATTTTATACTCTGGATTACTTTCAGTTCGGTTCCACTTCATTTCTGACTGATACGTATTGCTTAGTCAGCCTATCAGCTTTAAGTATAAGAATATATTCTTAGCGTAGTCTTCAATTAAGCTTTTATTGACGTGACTAGTAGATTAATTGGAGGTGCTTTTTCAGGTTGCTCTACTACAATGAAAACCTTTTAAGTTCGAAGAAAAGTTGTTTTTGAAAAATGATCTTTGTCACAATTTGTTCAAAGCTTCGTGGAATTTACCCAACTTTTGGGAAGGACAAAATCCGACCCTTTTATTTCCAAGTGGAAAGATCCGTATTGCGTTAGCATATTGGAACGAGCGTATAAAGTCGATTTTGTTTACTAAAGGTTCTTTACCCTTATATACAGCATCCCAATAATACCAAAACCACACACACACTTATCAACTTTTATTCACAATATCATCTTTACAATACTCAAATATCTTAACAACATTAAATTAATAATAATCAATCAACAATCTATATAATATAATTATGACATGCGTCAGTATTTTGGGCTATTTTTTACTATTAAAAAAAAATACTGAAATCAATAATCGCGTTATTGTCTTCCGAAGAAACGAAACGAAAAAAATTACAATTAAGACTTAATGGAATGTATCCAAAAAAATAAAAGAAAACATGAGTACATGCAGTTTTTTTTATGTTTTGTTTGTAACTTAGCGAATACGGCTACATTATACAGGTTTATACAATAAGGGGGCGAACAGAGGGTTTACCGGTGACTTAATATACATATTTGCAACAATATTATGGATGAGTGACGGCTTAAATTTATTTTTTGGGCCCCACCAAGGGGAGACCCCAACCTGCATTTCAAGCCTCTAAAATTTAATCTAGAAACACATAGTGCCAAAATGGATTTTTTTTACTGTTGAAGTTAGTGACGGGAATCCCTGGGGTAGAACTCGGCCAGGATGTTGGCCGGGATACGTTTCAGCATCTCCTTGGGGAAGATACGGAGCAGTTGCCAGCCGATGTCCAACGACTCGAACACGGTTCTGTTTTCGTAGTTTCCTTGGGCGATGAAGTTCTTTTCGAATTTGGTGAGGAACTCGAGGTAAAGCAGATCGTCGGGGGTTAAAGCTTCTTCACCTACGACGGCCTTCATGGCTTGGACGTCCTTACCGATGGCGTAGCACGCGTACTAAACAAAGGAAACAAGGAAATATTAATTAAATAACGAAAAACAAACACACAGTCTAAACAGTTCAACAAAATGTATGCTATTGTTGCACTGCAATTATGCTAAAGTGTTACAGATAAATGTTGCAAAGCGGTACTATGAAATGTCAAACTCAAATATGATTATTGTTATTTAGATTTTAAAAACTGTGATTACTATTCGATAACTTTTCTAATCTAATAACTTTTTTTGCCTCTATTCCTTGGACCAGCAGTTTGATACAATTGATATTAATTTGTGTATCATCTATTCAGTGTTGAAATATTTGTTTCAGTTAAGAAATATAAATCCTCTAAATTTCCTCCTTTGTTCAGTCGTGAATTACAAAAATTAATCATAAAAAATATAAAACTTGAAGTCAATTATATAGTATTTTCAACTTTAAGAAGTAGATGCAAGATTGTGTTATAAAGCCTACATTGCTAAAATGACTCATGATGTAGCACCAAATTCAAATAACTCTTGGAAACATGTAAACAACTTATGAACGTCAAACTGCTATCCCAATAGTATGCTGGTAAATGACAGATTTGCTCAGGATATATTCAATTTGTTTGAGCATCATTTTTCACCATCTTACAAAGAACATGAAGGTACAGTTTCCAATTACTTATAAACTTGGTTACAATCCTCATTTTGATTCTATTAACATATCTCTAACCCATGTTTCCAAAGCGATTAACGGCCCCAAAACTAAATATTCTTATGGATTTGACGCCATCCCATCAGTTTTATATAAAAATTGTGTGTTTCCTAACCAAACCTCTAAATTATCTATTTTGTCTCTCTGTTGATTCCTGACTTCTGGAAAACAAGTTTCTTGGCTTCGATATATAAAAGTGGGAATATAAATGATATTACCAAGCACTTTAAGCATTCAAGCTATTGCCTTTTCATTATGCTAATTAAGGTTTCTTTTCTCCAATCACCAGAATGGTGAGAGCATTTAATGGTAAGTCATTTAAATTAAACCTGAAGGAACTTAAAGTATAAGTATATTATAATAGTAAAGTTAAGTTTTAAAAATAGCTGTCATTATGCCCCTTTATAAAAGAAGTCGATCTAAACTTACTTGAAAACTAGCTTACTACCAAGTTTCTCAAAAATAATTGTAATTCAACTTACAATGTCCAAAGGACAAAGTTACATTTTTTTAAATCTGTGCAATGTATTTAACCCATAGCAGGATCGCTACATTTTAAATAAATCCATTGAAACAGCTGTTTTTCAATTTAAAAGGCCACTTCTCAATACACCATCTAGCTATGATAGGCAAGAGTCCCTATTATGTGTCTTCGTTTAAACAATAATTTACCAGTCAACATTCAATACATCTCATACAAAAAAATATTTAAAACCGAGGTGAAACCGCATAGAATTAGACCCATATTGTTTGAATTACTATTTTGGCATTGAATTGTAAAGATAAACTTTTATATTTATTTGTTTATTTTTGACGCTATTTCATTTGTGTCGTGATTGTGTATACAGAGTGTAACACAATTAGAAATAAAGAATTTTTGAATTAGAATAAATAAATCAAGATTTACAATAAATATTATGAGTGAGGACATATTTGTTTGGCCCATATTATAATGTTCTTTTACTTATTTGTATGACATATTTTGTTATACAGTAGAGTCTCGATAACGTGAACGTCCCATAACGTGAACAGCCTAATTGGTATTCAGCCTATTCTAAAACGTGAACGCCAAAAATATCTCGCCTCTATAACGTGAACAAAAAAATATTTATATCGTTTTACCGTTTTACCCGTAGGGATTAAGCGGCATTTCCTATGTTCCCTTTGTAGGCAACTTTAGTACTTTTGCATATTCAGTGTTTGTTCGCCGATCAATACGAAACAAGCACGATGTCTACTAAGAAAGTAAATTATTTAACTCTGGAAAAAAAGCCCAACTCTTATCCGATGTTAGTAGAGGTTGCGGAGTTACCTTTTTAGCAAAAAAGTATGGAATAGCCCAATCCACGGTGTGTGCAATTAAGAAGAAAAAAGACCAAATTACTTCAACAGTTGCCTTGACTTTTTCAGGACCAGGTAAACGAAAATCTTTTAGACCTTCTGAATATCCATTAATGGAAAAAGCTTTGTATAAGTGGTTTTTGCGACGAGAGAGAAATGCACCAATAAGTGGTTTAATTTTAAAACAGAAAGCCAAATATTTTCACGAAAAACTGTACGACAAAAATTCCACGTTTTCTGCGAGCTTGGGGTCGTTGCAAAAGTTCAAGAAAAGATTTGGCATATGCTTCCTAACAATAACTGGTGAAAAACTATCTTCTCAGCCCGAGCAGGGGAAACCTGATTCTTACGTAAACTTGAAGAAAAAATCAAGGACCTAAGCTTAGACTATAACCAAGTGTACAACACCGATGAAACCGGCTTGTACTGGAAGCTTTTACCCGGAAAGACTTACGTATCCAGTGAAGAAAAAACTGCCCCTGGAAGAAAAACAGCCAAAGAAAGAATAACGTTTCTAGCATGTACAAATGCGACTGGACTACATAAATTGACTCCTTTGGTAATAGGGAAAGCTAAAAAACCACGAAGTTTTAAGAACTCTTACATTCCTGTACACTACAAAAACTCACAATCTGCATGGATGACAGCCGGAATTTTTAAGGAATGTTTCAAAGAAATGTTTGTTCCTGAGGTAAATTTCCTGCCATAGCTATACATTTCAAAATTAAAAGTTTGTTTTAATTTTAGGTGAGAAAGTTTCTTAAGAAACAAGGTCTTCCAGAGAAAGCACTTCTTTTATTAGATAATGCCCCCAGTCATCCCCCAGTAGAGGAACTTTTATCTGATGATGGTTATGTATATGCCTCCCAATGTGACACCCTTAATTCAACCTATGGACCAAAACGTTATTAGGTTGACTAAACTGCATTATCGCTCCATGTTTTTGGCAATGGTTGTAGCTAATAAATCTAAGGACATAAATGTCATTATCAAACAATACAACCTCAGGGATGCTATTTTAAACTTATCACGAGTTATAGTTAGAGACTTATTTGTTTGATTTTCCAATAAAATATATATTCAAAGTATATATACGTGTTAGTTTATCATGCGATTAACTTTATCCAGTAACATGAACTCCTCGAAAACATGAACACAGTCATCCCTAATTAGTTCACATTATTGAGACTCTACTGTATTGTCAATTAAATCAATAATGATTTTAACATGTAATAAATTTCATTTCTTTTTGCAAATGTGTGCTTACATTGACTGTAATTTTATAGAGCATTTTCGTATTACAATTTAATAACGTTAAGGTTAATTATATTAAATTGAATGTGTATTCTGAACTAGTGTTATACTTTTGACTGAAAATGAATGGACAAAATTTAGGGTCAGATGTTGTGCAACTAAACAGCACAGCTGTTATATTTGTGTAAGCTGTCAATAGAGATTTTAAATCTCATATAAAATCTTGGTTAACAAAAAGGATTGCGTTAATTTGAATAGTAGGTCTAAAGACAAACTGTGTAAAATTTCAGATGAATTGTTCTGCAGAAGAAAGCCTTGAAATACATTTATAAACTTGCTCCCAAAGATTCATCCGTCCGTTCTGAAACCATCAGGACAAATATTTCTCCACTATCTTTCCTACCAATTTTTCTAAAACTCGTGTTTCTCCCTAATAGGTTTGCCACTCCCTTACTATCTATACATTAACACAACATCTCTTTTATTCAATAAAAAAGGGATTTTTAATCATTTGCCACATATCTTGAGAGAACTTAAAACCTATAGGAAATTTGATGTTAAAAAATGTGGATTTAATTTAGTCTTTACAGTATTGTTGAATATTTAGGACACAGATTTTGACCAATTTTAATTATTACTATTTTAAAGGCTTTGACTGAGCTTTATGTGACATTTAAATGTCTTATATTTTCTGACCTTTTGATTTTATTTTTTATATGTTACCATTTGTTTCTTTTATTGTCTGTTTGGTTTTTTCTATGTTCGATGGATTTTGTGATACACATTGTACCTATTAATTTCAGGTACAGTTACCATTTTTAGCTACTCTATATTTAATTTAGCTTTGTCAACAAGATTTTATGTTTTGTGATAATAAAGCATATTTGATTGATTGATTTTCTCTAAAAAATCGATAAAACACATAGGCTGTCACGGTGAAAAAACATAATAAGTGCATTTGCAAAAAACATGAGAAACAATTTAAAGCCACTTTTCTCGTAAAAGTGGAGAAACTTACCAACTGGTTAGAAACGTCAGAATGATCCTTTCTGGTCATACCCTCACCGATAGCGGACTTCATAAGACGGGACAACGAGGGCAACACGTTGACCGGTGGATAAATCTGCCTATTATGCAACTGCCTGTCGACGTAGATCTGCCCCTCGGTAATATAACCGGTCAAATCGGGAATAGGGTGAGTAATATCGTCGTTCGGCATAGTCAAGATGGGAATCTGGGTGATGGAACCGTTTCTACCCTCAACGCGACCGGCTCTTTCGTAAATGGTGGCCAAATCGGTGTACATGTAACCGGGGAACCCACGACGTCCGGGTACTTCTTCTCTGGCGGCGGATACTTCACGCAAAGCCTCGGCGTAAGAAGACATATCAGTTAAGATAACCAGCACGTGTTTCTCGCATTGATAAGCCAAAAATTCGGCGGCGGTCAGAGCCAAACGGGGCGTGATGATTCTCTCGATGGTGGGATCGTTGGCCAAATTCAAGAAGAGACACACGTTCTCCATGGAACCGTTTTCTTCGAAGTCCTGCTTGAAGAAACGGGCGGTTTCCATGTTGACACCCATGGCGGCGAACACGATGGCGAAATTGTCCTCGTGATCGTCGATTACCGATTTGCCCGGCAGTTTGACTAAACCGGCCTGTCTACAGATTTGGGCGGCGATTTCGTTGTGCGGTAAACCGGCCGCGGAGAAAATGGGGATTTTTTGCCCACGCGCGATGGAGTTCATCACGTCGATGGCGGAGATACCGGTCTGGATCATTTCCTCCGGGTAGATACGCGACCATGGGTTGATGGGTTGACCTTGGATGTCCAAGAAATCTTCGGCTAAGATTGGAGGACCTGGGAGAGAAATAGAAATTTGACAAAAAATTAGAACAATCATAAGCTAAGAAGTTTAATTTATTCACCATTATAGTTAAAATTACAATCAAAAGTTTCTTTTATACTTCCCGAATTATTGGCTCTTCAGGAGAAAAACAAGTTGTATAGTAGCTAGAAAAGAATGATTCTATGGTGAAAATATCCAGCAATCAGATTAAACTGCAGACATACATTACTGCCAACCCTATACAAGGAAAGATGAAGGCAAAGATAAATTGGTTTTTGAGTATGGGAATGGGTAGCCAGTAGTAGACACAAAGCAATAAAAAAAGTCACTTCAAAACCACATTCAAACTGGGAGGCATACAAACTAAATTAGTCAAACTTAACAAGGCAATTGCTTGTTGCTCCCATGGTATTATCTAATATTTCTTTCATAACACAGTCACATTCCACCACATTTACTGCAATTTCTTGTATTTTTCTTTTTTCTATTTCTAATTTCTTCTAGGCAGTTAAAGAAGAAACTCAGAATCTATTAAATATTTCTTTCATAACTGCTCATGCCCGGAAGAAGTAAAAAAACATTCTCAAAATAACTATAATGCTTATAAAGCGTTGCAAGCATTCACAAAGTCCTGTATTGATGCTTCATATAAAGGTTTATTAGTCTGGAAAAATACATTTTACAGGTAAATGAATTATCTGGTTGAAAAATGCTCAGACACATCAATTCTCTTTTATTTTTTTTGCATGTTTTCAGATTTCTGAAAATCATACAGGGTGTGTCAAGAAGCCTGGGCAGCTGTCAAATTTATTATTTTAAAAAGAACACCCCATTTATTAATGCATTTTTTTGACTCTATGATAAATTGTAAACACATTTCATGTTATACATGAAAACCCTATACCAATCTTGAACTGTTTTCAAAATAACATTTGAAAATCAAAATTTTGACAAACTTTTCCAGGCCTAATATCTAAATGATTTAACTTTACAGATTTTGCTAAGGTCTTTAATAGGTTGGACCATGGTCCATGGGTTTCATAAACATCTAGTAGAGTTAGAGAAAAAATGAAAACTCTAAGTCTCAGTCTCAAAATATCTTTTTATATGTATTAATCAGGTAACATGTTTCGCTAATAAAGCATCATCAGACCTTATAGCTAGATGACCTGCTAAGCATATATGTATGTCTGTATGTATGTCTGATGATTACATACAGACTTACATGACATACAGCTTTATTAGCGAAACATGTTACCTGATTAATACATATAAAAAGATATTTTGAGACTGAGACTTGTTTTCATTTTTTCTCTAGTTACGTAGGTCTCTTTGAGATAATGGACGAGTTCTTTCAATCTAGTAGAGTTGTTCATTTCCTACTTATTAGATAAACAATAATTTGTGGTTTAAAAGTAATTTTGTATATTTAAGAATAAATTAGTGAATTTTTGCCCTAATGATTCTTAATGGTACAAATGAATAATCAATAATTCCTAGTTGTCATAACAGATTATAGAAAGAAAATTGAATGTTGTAACAATAAATTTCAACCTAATCACCTGACCTAGGTATTAGATAAATGGGTAATAAATAACAACTAAATCCCAGGCAGGTGATCAAACCAAAATTCAGAATAGGGCAAACCCTTAATTTATTCAGGATTTTTATACTGCCTTTACCTTTGTCAATGGGTTTTCCTGATCCGTTGAACACTCTGCCCAACATGTCCTCCGACACAGGGGTCCTCAAAATGTCTCCAGTAAACTCGCATAGCGTGTTTTTTGCGTCAATACCAGAAGTGCCCTCAAACACTTGTACAACAGCTTTATTGCCGCTGACTTCCAATACTTGTCCGGACCTTAAGCTTCCATCAGCCAATTTCAGTTCGACAATTTCATTGAATTTGGGAAATTTCACGTCCTCGAGGATTACCAGGGGGCCGTTTACACCAGAAACGGTTTTGTAAGCTTTAAAGTAAAAAAAAAAGTCACTTATAGTGGAGTATAAGGAAGGAGTGGCTGGTCATAAGTGGTAGTCACATGACTTGGGGAGTAATGATATTTGGTAGTGAATATTGCTGTTTTAGTATAGAATAATAAAATAATCTTACTGCATTGGCATGATTGAGTAATAAAGGATGAAGTTTATGTGGTTTTTATGGAAAATTGACCCACCCAAAACGTCTCAATTTATCAATCAACTGTGGTGTACTTACTCAATCTGGGTTGGGAGATGAAATCCCTGGAAACGGCCAGTACGTGTTCCCTGTGGCCCTGGGCAGCGGATAGGGTTGCCATTATCGAATTATTTAAAACACAACTACCCACAAAAAGTGTTTTTCTTCCTTAATGACCCCGATTTTTGTGAAGACGAAATGCGAACTAGTAAAGAATCAGGGGATTGAACGTCAAGTTGGAGCTTTCACGTGACAGCGATCTGACGTTTATCATGTGACGGACGTCGTGCTGTTTATCAATAGAGGGCGACACTTAAGCAACTAAGGTCGCACATGAGACTTTATCTACTTAGGTCTGCTATATTAACTTAATTTGTATCGCAAAAAAAAAACCGATGAAAATGGTTAAATAGTTTTATTTGCAAACGGGCTTACTATAAAGTATGGATAACTTATCGCAATCAGCAAAAACGCACCTTAAGGCACTAAAAGCGACACATCATTTGACATTATTGATAGATGTCATTTCTGACGTTTAACAGATGTTTTTTATTTACTTTTTAATTTTGTGTTTATGGTCAGTTATATTTCTAAGTATATATTCTATATTTCAAGTTTCATGCACTTGATATAATTGGCTTTTATTGAGAAAGCTATGCAGACTAAGTCCCAAATATGGATTCGCTAAAAGTGCACCAAAACAGCTACAAAAACTCCAAAAGCTGGACAGATGACTTGCCAGTATGTAAAAACTCTGGTATGGGGTACTCCATCAACCAAATTTACCGGGAAGATGGACACCCACAGGAGGAACACTGTTATGAAGATTTCAGGTACATTCATCCCTTGATTCCCAATTTATTTCACTAAAAAAACAACGCTTTTTAGTTCCCACTATAAATTTGCTGAAGACTTCTACTGGTACTCGGTATTTGATGGCCATGAAGGCAAAAGAGCTACAGACTTCTGTTCTCAACGGATGACTGCGGAAATCTGCTTTTCACAAATCAATCAGAAGGATTCAGACGAAGAGGTACGAGAGCTATTGAGGCAAGCATTCATGACTGTAGAACTGGGCTACATGGAATCTCTAGATGATCTTATTGCTGAGAGAACCAGTTTGCATTATGATATTCCTGAGGGCCTCGCACCACATGAAGCTTATCAAAAGGTTTGTAACTTATTTTCAATAAAACATTTACTATTATCAGTCTAGTAACTGCCTGTTCAATGATTATCAATTTAAATCAAAACATGCTTTGTTATTATAAAATACGAAGTATTTGTGGACAAAGCTTTCTACTAGATAAAAGTACCTAAATCTATGAAGTCATAATAAGTAGCAAATAGGAATTGAGTAAAAAAAGAAGAAGATATTAAATCTAGCAAAATGCAATCTTTCTGACAAAAAAAGGCAAGCATCATAAATATATAACCGAATTATCACAGTAATTAAAGTTATGACCAGAAACAAAATTAAAAATTGACAAGAAAAAAAGAAAACCAAAAGCTTGCACACATGAGGTTTATTCCCTCATGATCAAAATATATTTAGGACTATGAAATGCTTCACTTTAACGAGTAATTCAACAGATTTTTTGAAGCAAATCAGACCTTATATTAATTGGGAAATGGTTACAAATCTTAATACTTAAATAAATAAGAGAGTTCCCAGTCAACTCACTCTTTGGAATGGGCATTGGAACAATGAAATTTTGGCTGACATTATAGGGGTTTCAAGATTTATCACCAGATGAGATTTGTATTTTTTTTTAAATTAAGCACTTTGTTAACATGGTAAAAATGAGATGGGCTATTACTAGCAGGCTCATTTAGTTCACTACCTTTAAATAGAGGTTTCTCAAAAGAAACATTAATTGCAAGATAGACGCAAGAGAGAGCTTAATTTGGCAGAAGGATCTTAACGGACAATCCTTTAATCCCATAAGAGGGTTTATTCTTTATTCTAAACTGTATGACTAAGATATTTAAACTCATGTACATCTGTCTAATTCAAGTAAAAGGAAAAGCTAAGGGATTCTGTTGGAGGTTTAGATTATTTGTCAGCTTCTTTGCTATTGAACAATAAAACTGATTAAACACATTTGCAGCATTTGGATTTGGTTTAGTTTCTGCTGAGTTACCTAATAATACTCCAATTTTCCTTCAGTTCTTTTTGTGCTATCTTCAATATAAGCCCATAGTAATCTTTCTTGGTCCATCATTAACAAATTCAATTTCACTAGTTCATATTTATCTATTCAACATAACTAACTACTCAAATAACTTTATGGTTGGTGTTATTGGACATATTAGTGATTGTTTTAGGTGCCTCACATAATGGATCGAATTAAAGCCCTAAATGCAGAACTATCCTCAGGTACGGCAGCTGCTGTAGCTTTAATTTGCAAAAACAAACTGTATGTAGCAAACGTGGGCAATTGCAGAGTCTTACTATGCCAAACTGACACCAACAATGTACTTAAGGTGGTACAACTCAGCATTGACCATGATTTAAAAAATGAGGATGAATTACTGAGGCTATCCCAGATTGGACTTAATGTGAATCAGCTCAGAAAAAGTATGTACAATTAATAATTTATTGTGATATTTCTTGGAAAATATTTCGGATAAACACTTCATTCAGTATATTTTACTCAAGTGATTTTAAAATTGCACTCAAAGCATGTAATAATTTTTATATGATAATAAAAATGTACTGTGAAAACCCATATTAGGTTCTAGGTTGGGAAACCAAGAAAACACTCGCTGTCTAGGCAACTATGCGATCAAAGGGGGCTACAAAGACTTTGAAGACCTTGCAGGGGCCTCACAGGAGCCGGTCATTGCAGAACCAGACATCCATGGGGGAATTTATTTGGACGAGAGTTGCCGATTTTTACTTCTCATGACTGCTGGCTTGTATAAATCTGTTGAGGAAGCCATTGGTCCTGAGCAAGTGAACCAATATATTGCTCAATGTGTTGTAGAGCAAGTAAGTAATTCATGAATGTTTTAGAATATTATGCTAGACAGTTTTTTTATAGTTTAGAGAGCAAGGAACACTAGTGACGGTAGCACAAGCTGTTGTAGACAAAGTGGTACGTCTACACCACGACTGGTACATGTCAAACTCCATTAACCAATCATGTCCCCCAAAACGCGAGGATATAACTTTAGTGCTCAGAAATTTCAATTTCCCCATGCCGAATGCGTTAAAATCGCCCACCAAACCGACGGTGCAATTCAATCCTATTGTGGTGGCAGCAGAATTATCTAGTAGTAACAATTCTTCTTCTCATGGTACCATAGTCAATAATGTGGACACTAATAGTACCGTTAGTAGAACGAATACCACAAGCAGTTCAGAGGCAAAGGCTGAGATTGACGATGATATTGGGACAGATCAGAAAATCGCCGCTTATGTAGATTTTGGGGATTTTTATGCGAATTTCGAGATTGCAAGAAGGAATGGTACTTTACCAAGTGGTTTAGAATAGCAGCCTTTATGTGCTTATTTATTGTAATATATAGAACATTAAGTTTTTATTTGCCTAGTGGTTTGTCCATTCTGTCCACCAAGACATGAGAATATTAGAGCATCCCAAAATGATTTTATTTATTTCATTTATGTACTTATTTAATTACACTATAAGGCTGTACTTAAAGAGTAAAGAATATAAAACAAATAAATTGGGTATATAATAGAATTCCTATCAATTTACCTATCACAGAGATAATTGAAGACTAATAATTTTAATTAGATACACACAGAAAAGTAATAGTTTAAAAGAGTGACTTATGTAGCAAATTGAAAAGTTTCTAAGTTCAGTTACAGATGTGTTCAAAAAGTGAATATTATTATAGTCCTTTTATTCTTATTTCTTACTTGAAGGAGCCGAACATTAAGCGGCCGCAAAAAAATATATATTGAACAGTGCCGTGCCGTTATAAAGGGGCTGGATAAGATAATAAAAAAAACCTGAATATTTTCAATTCAGTTTTACTAACAAACTTAACTTTGATCTGAAATTTTTATCAGTTCTAGATCTGTTTTTGGTTTAACAGTTTTATAATTGATACTATAAAAATGTATTGTTGTAAAGCTTACATTATACAATATTTTAGGTTAGGAATCCAAATAATCAGGTATTTTTAAGATGAGATCATTTTCCAGATATGAAGAAATTAAAATACAATGTGGTTTAAAAAATCACCTATTATATTATTATAAAATACTTACATATATATTTATCAATATTAAATATTCTAAAAGACTCTCTTCAGAACTAGAATGATTATCGTCAGGCGGAATTATTGCTTTGGGGTGTGGATGGTAAAACCGTATATTCATTTTCTGTTTTAATTAAGTGTTCTACCCAATTTTTCAATCACTTTCGAATTCTACAATAGCTTGGCATATGTTAATAGCTATCGCACTCAATGTTGCTGAAGTGTTGCATTTTCGAAGCTGTTTCTTAGAAGACACAATAATATGGAGCATTACTTTTGGCGATATTGTCAATAAGATGCTCATTTTTTAAGTTATAATCTTTAATTTTATTTAACAACTTCTTTTCAATGGGATTTTGTCGGGAACAGGAATTTTCTTAATTTTCATAAAAGTTATGAGATCTTGTTTTTATTTTATTTAAAATGTTTGAGAGGCAAAGTGCATTATCCATAACATTTTACTAAATTTGGAGGAATGTTTGGTAAGAGCTGATTAAAAAACTATTTTCCAAATAATGTCGTCATATATTAATGGTAATCAGCCGAAGATTGAGAAATATTTTTAGCAGACAAAACTAACGCATTTTTAACATCCTTCTGCTGGCATCAAGTATAATGATTTGTTTGCCTCTTGAGCATGGCACATTCAAAAAAAAAAACAATTCAAAGAATTATTAACCCAAGCCTATTTATCTACGTCATGCGTATCAAACCATGTTTTTCTAAATACGCTGCTCCACAAGAGTTAAGGATATTGCTGAAATTTGTAAATAAATTCCAATAAAATAAATTTTTGGTGACCAGTTTAACGAAAAATAGATCCATACATTTACTTACTTTGGTGTTCTGGTAAACAATTGTTTTTTGTGCATTTTTTGTTTATTTACAACATTTTAATAAAATGAAACAAGCTGAAAAATGTATGATTTATTAAGCCTTTGTTCATATTATAGTGTGAATATCTCTTCAATATAATGATGCGATCTAAATTAACAATTGAAAAAACAAATCGGGCTATTAGCATGCTTAAAAGTGGTCGTGTTTAACAAGAAGTTGCCAATTTATTTAATGTATCGCAAAGTGTCATAAGTAGATTAAATAATCGATTTAATTAAACTGGTTCTGTTAGAAAGACAGATTTCTTCTACTAAGAATTCTTCTTATACTAAGCCGTTGCGTTAATTCTTATATTTGTGTTCTGTGCTTTAAATTAAATTAAAAAAAAGGCGCGCTACTGTCGCTAATCGCGCGTTATTAGGGGACAAAACTTGGCGCAGCTTTGAAACAGATGGTGTACCTTAGCTAGACAAACTCTAGGTTTAAAATTGACCACGGTTTATCGGTCTTTTCGTCGGCACGCTTTTATCGTTATTCAAGTGAGAATAAAACGGCTATACACTTTCATATACTATTGATTTAAAGGTCAAATGAAAACTTAATACTAAACATGCTCCTGTCATGCTGCATGTAAGACTGACCAAAGGAATATGAACATTTATTGAGTGCATCTTTGGTATTTTATGTTCTTTAATACATGATAAATAAAAATCACTTAATGTTGTTTCTGAAACCTAGTTCTAACATGCTTTGATAAGAAACAAGTTAAGGATATGCATTATTATCTTTTATTTATAGAAATCTGAAGAAATTTTTCTGTGCACATTCAATATACTTGTGATGATCATGAGCTTTAAGTGACCATATTATTGCCGCATATTCTAGGTGAGGCCTAACAATAACATTGTGAAATTTTGCAACAGTGCTTCAATGTTTAAAATTTTTGGAACTTTGTTTACTGATAAGAGAAACCAACTTTTTATATGGCTTATTGACAACAAATTCATAATGAGATGTAAATTTGAAATTCTGCGCATGTTCCACCTACATCTTTTACTTCTTGTATTTTTCTCTAAAACTGAGCCAGATTGAGTAGTCAAAGTTTATAGAGTTGAGTTTTCTGGTGTAGGTTACTGTGACACATTTGTCAGTGTTAAGACACATTTTGTTTTGCAAAAACCAATTGGCCACAAAATCCAGATCTTGTAGGAGAAAGATATCTGATCTTGTAGGAGAAAGATAGAATTTTTTTGAAAAGCTTAAAATCATCTGCAAAAACTGAACAAGAAGAATGTTTTATATTGTATTAATATATTGCATTTTTCTATTATATTAATAAATACAATAAAGAGTAAGGAATCAACTTGAATCTTCCCTGAGGAACTCCAGAGGTTGCAACATATGGTTTTGATAATGATTTACCAATTTTAACTTCATAGATTTTAACAAGATAGAACTTCACTATTTATGTGCTAGAATATTGTCTAAAATAAGAAAGGCAATAAATAAGCTATTGCTTATGTAGTAGCAAAATATATATATTTTATTTGTTATTTACAGAAGGACCAGTACATTTCATGAAAACATTACATAGAATAAATTAATATAGGGTTTGTACATATTACCAAATAATATCTTTATTACTTAACTAAATCTATCGGCAGGTATAGTAATGGTTTTATCCTTAGGCCAGACATTATTAAACTTAACTAGTTCAATTTCACAACCTCCCTCTTGATTTTTAGAACCAACTTCGATTTTCACATTCGGAACACTACTCCAATATTTGCCACAACAAGCTTTCTTTTTTGTCTCTTTTCGGCTTTCATCATTCAATCCCTCAATCCAAATTGTCATAAGATTGGTCACAATCACCACAGTGTTTAATTCTAGGGCGATATACCTTAAAACATTGGCCATATGGTTTAAAATATTATTGTTTTCGCTATAATCCATTGAGTTTAAAAAGATTGTTGATATTGAATGAATTATTATGATTCGGATGTCTAAACCCGCTTTGATTTCATCTTTTATACTGAATAAGGCACTTATGAGCTCATACTTATCAGATATTTGGAGCAGCAGTATGTTTTTTAGCAAAATCAAGCTTTTTTCCTAAAATTATATCTTGTCAGTAATGATTAGGAATATACCAAAGCAATTACCTCTTCTTCAGTTTTTAAAAGTCTAGCTCTCATATTCATAGCAGAAAAGTCCTTTTTGGGGTCCAAGAAGTACACCTTTTTCCCATTTATTATTAAGTTTTGAATCATAGTTAAGGTTAGTTCAGTCTTTTCAGAATCAGCATAACCACTCAACTCATAAATTGTTCCAGTAAATAGGCCCCCTTGTAGAAGAGTGTCCAATCTGTAAAAGAATTGTCACTTTGGCGCCTAAAGTTTACAATAAGACATACTCGGGTATATATGTTGATATGAGGGCAGACTTTTTAAGGATCTTTTGATAGAGCGAGAGAGCTTTTATTGGTGGGGCAGAAAATTTCTTTGATAAAAACCGTTTTAATTCAATAACTTCCTAAGAAAATAATTATTAGAAGTTACTAACAAGATTTGATAAATCATTATTACTTACAGGGTAAG
This sequence comes from Anthonomus grandis grandis, assembly GCF_022605725.1. NCBI lineage: Eukaryota > Metazoa > Arthropoda > Insecta > Coleoptera > Curculionidae > Anthonomus > Anthonomus grandis. The sequence continues at coordinate 14,301,776 of NC_065562.1, forward strand.
TTAGAGGGCAGTATTTAGTTAGGGAATTATTGTCAACCTTTAGAAAATCAAGTACAGAGTAGATTTCCTTTTTTTTCAACAGGTCCAGTATGTTTTCAGTTAAAAATTGATGAATATTGGTTGAAAGTAACATTTTGTAAAAGAATTTTGAATTTAAATGTAAACAATAACAAAATGACGTAGTTGACAAATGACAGCTTAAATGTCTAAAAAAACTATTACAACTTAAGGTTCGTTTAGATACGATGCGACTTGATGCGAAAAAAAAACACTAAAATCAAGCAAGCAAGTTTTTTATTAACACATTTAATCACTCTTACAGGACATGTTTCTATTAACAAAACGCATTTCCTCACTTAAATATCTTACTGGAGTGAACAAAATCTTGAACCTTTTTCACTTTTCCACAGCAACAGTCCGAAGAAACTTTGGAGCTGCAAGTCTTAGAAAGACAACGCACTTTACTCCCCGATGGTTTTTTCTGAATCGATTTGTTGCTTTCCATAATTTTCGGACTGGAATCACCAATTTTCCCGGTGGTACTGCCCGTTTGAGGAACGCTCTGTAACATCACTGGTGCCGAAGTCTTCTTATGTTCCAGCAGTTCCAGTGATTTTGAAGAGTTTTCGTTCTCATTACTGCATAGTGATATAATACTAACTGATATGTGAGAAATGGAATTCTCGGTCTGCATGGCACTGTCTACGCTCTGTTGGAACGGCCGTGGAGATCTTCTGTGGATTTTTAAGAAGGGACTGCTGCTATCCGAGTCGAATAAGGGCGCTTTAGAGTAGCTGGATCGGAAAGAATTGGTGTTTACAGGAATTTTTGGACCGAGCCTAGAAAGAACTTTTTAGTATGGTTCCATAAGTGACGTAAGGTGCTTTTACGGAGTAAATTTGGTAGATTCTTCGTTTCCCATATAATCAAACCTGGGCATCTCCAGTTCGTTTCTTGTTCCTGCAGATGATTTATCGTCTTTAGGGGAACAAATATCTCTTTCAGGCACACTATCGCAAATGGATGAAGTTGCTCTTTTAGAAGGACACTCGTAGTTTCTGCCAGCCAGCTGCTTAAGCGATATTGAAGCTAACATCACAGCGTCCTCCAGCTTCCTCTTGGCTTCATCAAATTGCCGCTTCAGTTGCGATATGTAGACGTAGTCTATGTCCACCTGAGAACATCTTTTAAACGATTGGAACCCAATATATGACTCTCACGAGAACATTCCTCACTTGTAAAACTCTTTTAATCGTTTTTTTCTTGAATCCGAAAGATCTTCTCGGTAGATCTCCTCATCGGGTAATTGCTGATCGCACTCTTTACATGGAGACTTCTTGTTTAAAGGAGGCTCAATTGAAGTGCAAGTAGTGCTTACCATCCGTCGCTGCTTACCAGTGTCCAAGCATAATTTGTTGCTAAGGAAGAAGCATTGAAAGAACTTATAGTGCAATGGTTAAGACACACTTACAGGCACATAGCGCTTGTATTCTTTTCTTCCATCAATGGCACATCACCTTTTTCAAGTTCATCAGAGCAAGTGATGCAAGGCTTATGTAAAAAGAAGAACCCGTCTTTATCTTCTTTAGTGTTAACTTCCCTACTTCTAGGAATAGTTAAGTCCGACATGGAGCTAGCCTGGTCTTTAGTTCTCCTTACTTTTTTTGCTTTAGGAGGCACATCTGAACATATCGAATTGTTTTGATCGTTCCGATGGGTCGAGGATAGAACTTCCTCCTTGGAGAAACCAGAGGAGCAAGTCTGTTGGAGCTTCCTATCCGAACAGACAGTGACACTTTTAGAGGGTGATTTTTCACAGGACGCTCTGCTGGTTGATAAGGAGCTTCGTTTTGGAGTAAATGTTTCTGTGGCACCTAAGGGATATTTAAATTATGCAGATCGTTCTCTATATGTTCCTGGAGTGTTCACAGAACATTCCAGAAATATTTAAACACAGTGGCATTTCCTCGAACGCTCTGTACTATTAGAGAGTGAGTGAGTACTGTACCACAAGTTCCAGGGATAACAGAAGTTGATGGTTGGCTATTGGTTGCTGCCAAAAAAGCACTTTCTTCTAACTCTTTACGGGCTTTCTCCATTTCTTGGTATTTCCTACGAAGTTCTGGGTTGCCTTTTATACAGCACATTGGAGGTACATTAGCAATATTCTCTTGTCTAAAAATGTTCTATATTAATGCTCGAACTCACCCTGTATATTCTTAGAAACTTTTTCAATAAGCTCCTAGGCGCCTCCTCTTCGTTTTCAATAATTTTCACACTGCTTTTGCCTTCGGTTAAGATTATCTTGGAACCATCCCTCTCTCTTGTGGTGCTCTCTACACTAAATGAAGTCTCCTGAGTCCCTTGCCTGGTAGCAATCACCATGGGGGTTTGCTTAAATTCTGTTGGAATCTCTATCAGGGTGTCCTCGTTCGGGTCTATCATCCCTTTGGGAATCAAGATCTTTTGCGTCTTTTTACTTTTATTGGGCATCGTACTGCTTAATTACTAAAATTTTCCATCTAAAAAAGTGGCAACCTAATTCGGACCAGCTGTCACGCTTTAATGTCAAAAAAAATTCACTGTGTCATTCCCATATAAAAAACTATAAGGAATCGGCCAAAAACACATTGCAAAATTATGAGTGATAATAATACCTCTTGTAGCCCGAGCACCTGCTCCAAAAATCGCACCAGAACTACCAATAATACGACCTTCGCGAGTGCCCAGTCGCATATCAGCGATGAGACAAGCTACTACTCCCAAATTGACCCATCACGCAACACCAGCCAACAAAATTCTACATATGGCAGTGCTTTATCCAAAACTTTTGGATGCGATCCATGTGACCTCAACGCACCTGCTCCTTTAGCCAATCAAACCGTGCCCAGACCAAGAAGTCCGTTACTGGGAAGACGTTCGCCATCTCCACCTAGGAGAGCACCAGCTAATGCAACTTTTGCATCCAGAGCACGTACCAATGTGACCTTTGACACGAACCAGTGTCCCTGTGATTCTTTGGATGGCAGTTCAGGTGCAGAAGCATATAATCAAACATTTGCTCGTCCTCCAGCTCATGGTGCTGCTAACAGAACAGCTGGTACAAGTTTTACAATACAAAGAAGAAACTCACCCAATGCCAGCAGTGGTTTCGAGCCCTCTGATGGATCTGCTGAGGAAACGTATGACTCGTCAGGTGAACCCAGTTACGCCTCTCACGTTAGTGGTAGATTAAACCAGACATGCCCTGGCGCCCAAAGAGTAACTGGACGTCCAGGTCGACATTCGCTTCCGGCTGGACAAGTCCTAGGACGCTCGCGAGATTATCCTACAGATGAGTCGTTTGAAGAAAACTTCAATCCTCCTCACGCCAGCACTTGGGATTCGTTTCCTTCCATGGAAGATTCTTCGGAGATGCCTCTGCTAGGGTTCGGCCCAATCAATCGGTCCGACGAAGGGAAATATAATATAATATTGCCAATGTCACCGTCTCCTACTAAAGCTCCTGCACCTTCTTCAAGTGGAGAAGCTGTTTCTGCGCGATCCAGTACTTCAGGTCAAGGCGCCTGTCCGGCCAATCAAACCTATGCAACAAATGCACCAGCTGCTCCAGTAAATCGAACGTTTGCAGCACCAGCGGTTAATCAAACTTTTGCAGCAGCTGGAGAATGTCCTTGTCCGACCAATCAAACTTATGGTCCTGAAGGCACTTTTACTGACTCAACAAGAATGTCTAGTTCAGGATTTGATAGTTCATTACCTAGCACCAACCAAACCTACCCTAGAGCTCAAGGTCGAGCTCTTAGACCAGGACGACATTCACATGCTGCCGGACAAATATTGGGTCGCTCAAGAGACTATGCAACAGAAGAGTCTTATGAAGAAAAGTTTAACCCGAAGATGGCCAGTACTTGGGAGTCATTCTCCTCAATGGAAGACAGTTCTTTGGTACCATTTCTAGGATGTGCTGGGCTCAGGAGATCTCAAGAGGGAATTTACAACATAATAAAACCAATGAGTCCATCCCCTACCAAGGCTCCTGTACCTTCTGCGAGTGGAGAAGCTGTTTCTGCTCGATCTAGTACGTCCGTTCAAGGCGTCTGTCCAGCCAACCAGACTTACGCCCCACCACAAGTTCCAGCCAATCAAACGTTTGCTGGCCCTCCAGTTAGGCCTTCGGTCAATCAAACTTTTGCTCCAGCTGGAGAATGTCCATGTCCGACCAATGAAACTTATGGTCCTGAAGGCACTTTTGATGATTCAACAGGAATGTCTAGTTCAGGATTTGATAGTTCATTGCCTAGCACCAACCAAACCTACCCTAGAGCTCAAGGTCGAGCTCTTAGACCAGGACGACATTCGCATGCTGCCGGACAAATATTGGGTCGCTCAAGAGACTATGCCACAGAAGAGTCTTATGAAGAAAAGTTTAACCCAAGGATGGCCAGTACTTGGGAGTCATTCTCCTCAATGGAAGACAGTTCTTTGGTACCATTTCTTGGATGTGCTGGGCTCAGGAGATCTCAAGAAGGAATTTACAACATAATAAAACCAATGAGTCCATCCCCTACCAAGGCTCCTGCACCTTCTGCGAGTGGGAAAGCTGTTTCTGCTCGATCTAGTACGTCCGTTCAAGGCGTCGGTCCGGTCAACCAGACTTACGCCCCACCACAAGTTCCAGCCAATCAAACGTTTGCTGGACCTCCAGTTAGGCCTTCGGTCAATCAAACTTTTGCTCCAGCTGGAGAATGTCCATGTCCGACCAATGAAACTTATGGTCCTGAAGGCACTTTTGATGATTCAACAGGAATGTCTAGTTCAGGATTTGATAGTTCATTGCCTAGCACCAACCAAACCTACCCTAGAGCTCAAGGTCGAGCTCTTAGACCAGGACGACATTCGCATGCTGCCGGACAAATATTGGGTCGCTCAAGAGACTATGCCACAGAAGAGTCTTATGAAGAAAGGTTTAACCCGAAGATGGCGAGTACTTGGGAGTCATTCTCCTCGATGGAAGACAGTTCTTTGGTACCATTTCTTGGATGTGCTGGGCTCAGGAGATCTCAAGAAGGAATTTACAACATAATAAAACCAATGAGTCCATCCCCTACCAAGGCTCCTGCACCTTCTGCGAGTGGGAAAGCTGTTTCTGCTCGATCTAGTACGTCCGTTCAAGGCGTCGGTCCGGCCAACCAGACTTACGCCCCACCACAGGTTCCAGCCAATCAAACGTTTGCTGGACCTCCAGTTAGGCCTTTGGTCAATCAAACTTTTGCTCCAGCTGGAGAATGTCCATGTCCGACCAATGAAACTTATGGTCCTGAAGGCACTTTTGATGATTCAACAGGAATGTCTAGTTCAGGATTTGATAGTTCATTGCCTAGCACCAACCAAACCTACCCTAGAGCTCAAGGTCGAGCTCTTAGACCAGGACGACATTCACATGCTGCTGGACAAATATTGGGTCGCTCAAGAAACTATGCAACAGAAGAGTCTTATGAAGAAAAGTTTAACCCAAGGATGGCCAGTACTTGGGAGTCATTCTCCTCAATGGAAGACAGCTCCTTGGTACCATTTCTAGGATGTGCTGGGCTCAGGAGATCTCAAGAAGGAATTTACAACATAATAAAACCAATGAGTCCATCCCCTACCAAGGCTCCGGCACCAACAGCTCCCTCTGGTACGTTCGTTCGAGGTCCAACTAACCAAACTTATGTAGCACCAGGTGGAGGTCCAGCAAATCAAACTTTTACGGCACCAGGTGGTTGTCCGGCAAACCAAACGTTCAATGCTGGTGAATCAGAACATTCTTCATCATTTGAAAGATCTACACGAGGTGAATTACCTAGTGCTGGCCCACTGGCAAGTTTTAATCGATCTTATCCTGGCGTCCGAAGACCCGATACACCTAGACCAGGCACTCGTTCGCTTTCAGCTGGACAGATTCTCTGCCGTTCCCGGACCGAACCCACCGATGAATCTTACGAGGAGAATTTCAATCCCGTGATGGCTAGTACTTGGGAGTCATTCTCCTCAATGGAAGATAGTTCTTTGGTACCATTTCTAGGAGGTGCTGGGCTCAGGAGATCTCAAGAAGGAATTTACAATATAATAAAACCAATGAGTCCATCCCCAACCAAGGCTCCTGCACCAATAGCTCCCTCTGGTACATTCGTTCGAGGTCCAACTAACCAAACTTATGCAGCACCAGGTGGCTGTCCGGCAAATCTAACGTTTGCAGCTCCAGGAGGCCGTCCAGCGAATCAAACATTCAGTGCTTCTGCTGAATCTTCTGGCATGTCATCGTTTAGTAGATCTTCCAGAGGACAGTTGCCTGGGGCTGGCTTCTTAGAAAGTATTAACCAAACTTGTCCAGGGGCTCAGAGGACGCCAGTTTTAAGACCTGGGCCTCATTCCGTTCCAGCTGGACAAATTCTTGGTCGCTCCAGAAGCGATCCTTCAGATGAATCTTACGAAGAAAAATTTAAACCAGCGATGGCCAGCACTTGGCAGTCATTTTCTTCGATGGAGGATAGTTCAAGAGTGCCATTTGTAGGCGGGGCTGGCCTCAGGAGGTCCCAAGAAGGTATTTATAATATAATAAAACCAATGAGTCCATCGCCGACGAAAGCACCTGCACCTTGTCTGGGCGGAGAAGCTCTTGCATCCCACGGAGAGGGTTCCGGTTCGTATTTGCCTCGTAAAGGCAACTTGCCAGGTGCCGGATTACTAGAGAGTTTCAACCGAACCTTCCCGGGAGTTCAGAGACCAGCTTCAAGGTCTAGACATCGTTCGCTTCCAGACGGTTTAGGTGCACCAGCGGGTAATCAGACTTTTGGGGTATGTCCAGGTGCTTGCACGGAAGATTCTTCGATCAGCGGAGGAATTCCTCCTCGAGGACAATTGCCAGGAGCTGGATTGTTGGAAAGTTTTAATCAGACGCACCCGGGAGCTCGTAGGCCCCCATTGCATCCTCCTAATCAGACTTATGGCGGTTATCCGGATATAACGGATTCTTCTGGTTATTCACAATCCGTCTCAGGAGCAGGGAGAAAATTACCTGGAGCCGGATTACTTGAGAGTTTCAACCAAACGTTCCCAGGAGTTCAGAGACCAGCTGCAAGGTCTGGACATCGTTCGCTTCCAGGCGGTTTAGGTGCACCAGCGGGTAATCAGACATTTGGGGTATGTCCAGGTGCTTGCACGGAAGATTCTTCGATTGGTGGAGTTCCTCCTCGAGGGCAATTGCCAGGAGCTGGACTGTTGGAAAGTTTTAATCAGACGCACCCGGGAGCTCGAAGACCCCCATTGCACCCTCCCAATCAGACTTATGGTGGTTATCCGGATATAACTGATTCTTCTAGTTATTCACAATCCATATCAGGAGCAGGGAGAAAATTGCCGGGAGCCGGAAAACTGGAGAGTTTCAACCAAACTTATCCTGGAGCACAGAGACCCGCCTTAAAATCGCCCCGTGAGAGGTCACTCCCAGCAGGGCAAGGAGCGTATGGGCCGAGTTGTGCAGTAGATTCTCTTTCTGGAAGCTTTAGACCACCGCATGCTAGTACCTGGAATTCATTCTCCACCTTAGAAGAGTCTTCTTGGATGCCCGGTCAGGGAACTAACCCATTCAATAGTTGTACTGGACCTTCGGGCTCTGTTAATTATTCAAGAAGTAGGCATGCTTCTGCAAGAAATTTACCAGGAGGCGGGATGCTAGAGAGTTTTAATCAGACTTATCCCGGTGCCTTAAGGCCAGCTATTCAAGGAGGTGTTGATAATTGTAGCTGCCCCCCAAATCTATCAGCAGGTGCCACAAGTTTCTCCCATTCATCCACGGGGAGAGGAGGTAGATTACCTGGAGCAGGGATGCTGGAAAGCTTTAACCAAACTTATCCTGGAGCGCAGAGGGCCCCGTTAAGATCTCGTCAGGAGGGTTCGCTACCAGCGGGTATCGGAGCATTCGAACCAAGCAGTGCAGTAAATTCTTTTACTGGAAGCTTTAGACCGCCACATGCCAGTACATGGAATTCATTCTCGACTTTGGAAGAGTCTTCCTGGATGCCCGGTCAGGGAACTAACCCATTCAATAGTTGTACTGGACCTTCGGGCTCTGTTAATTATTCAAGAAGTAGGCATGCTTCAGCAAGAAACCTACCAGGAGGCGGCATGCTAGAAAGTTTTAATCAGACTTATCCCGGTGCCTTGAGGCCAGCTCTTCAAGGAGGTGTGGATAATTGCAGCTGCCCACCAAATCTATCAGCAGGTGCCACAAGTTTCTCCCACTCATCTACGGGAAGAGGAGGTGGATTACCTGGAGCAGGGATGCTGGAAAGCTTTAACCAAACTTATCCTGGAGCGCAGAGAGCCCCGTTAAGATCTCGTCCAGAGGGTTCGCTACCAGCGGGTATCGGAGCATTCGATCCAAGCAGTGCAGTAAATTCTTTTACTGGAAGCTTTAGACCTCCACATGCCAGTACATGGAATTCATTCTCCACCTTGGACGATTCTTCTTGGATGCCTGGACAAGGCAGTAACCCGTTCGACACTGGCACATCGAGTTATAACTCGCAATATTCGTCAATGCCAAGAGGAGGGGGATCGCGTGGAGGCAGATTAGAACACGCCGGGTACTTAGATAGCTTCAATCAGAGCTATCCTGGAGCGCTCAGGGCTCCCCAGATGCAGGGTGGTAACGAAAATTGTACTTGCTAGGACTCCGCAGAATATCCAGGATTAAAATATTAAATTTTGTCATAATAAAAAAAATGTTGTTTTGCGTATTCATTGATTGCTTTTTTGTATGGCCTAGAATGTTTATAGTGTGGATTAGTTGAATATGTCAAAGGCTATAGAAAACTCCAAATATTTTGAAAACTTATGTAACGATTTTCCTGATTTTAGGTTCTTATGAACGTTGATGAAGTTTCTCATTAAAAAGGTCCTTTCATATTTTTTTGTAAATGCAGCCGTTTCAGAGTTATTGAATAGTTATTCAATGGGTTTAAAAAAATCTTGATTGTGTCAAAGGCTTTACAAAATTCTAGATAATTTGAGAACTTGTCTAACGATTTTGCTGGTTTTAGATTCGTATGAGAACTGATGAGTTTCCTCACCAAAAAGGTCCTTTCAAGGTTTGTGGTAAATGCAGCCGTTTCGGAGTTATTGAGTACTTTTTCAATGGTTTGAAAAAATTCTTGATGGTGTCAAAGGCTTTACAATTTCTAGATATTTTGAAAGCTCATGCAACCATTCTGTTAATTTTAGTCTCATATGAAAGTTGATGAGATTTTATAGCTATCTCCAATATGATTGAATATTTAAGATATTTAATTGTAACCGTATTTTATTTCCTTTTTAAACACAAGACATGGGAAACTCCACTAATGGATTAATTAAATCCTCTATTGTAATACACGTCATAAGGGCGGAAGCTAGAATTATATATGAAGTAAGAGCTCTGAGCCCATAATATAGGAAGTTCTTGTTTAATTATCACTATATTAATAGCTTTTTAATTTTAACTAAAATTATCTGTGCGCCACTGGTAAATGGCCACCTAACTGTATGTGAGTGCGTCAAAAACCCAAAAAATGCCAATAACTTCTTTCCCGTTTATTTTTGGAAAAAAATAGGTAAAATACTTTTCTTGTAAAGAGCTTCGACTGCAACCATAAAACAAATTAAATTTTCCACGCTTTTTGAGAAAATTGTCTAGTTTGAACCCTTTTCTTCCACTGTATGGAAGATAACATTTAATTTTCTTTTCCTAAGCATACATTTCAGTATTCTAATAACTTTTGTATAAACCATTTTCCTCTGTTAATGGATTTTCCATACAAAATTAAATCTGCAACAATGACCTGTTTTAACAACTCATAAGGAGTTGAACAGAGCTAAACTTATGGCGAAAATAATCAGTAAGATAAAGATGAATATATTTTTTGTTTTTCATGGAAGTTTTGTTTGAGTGGTTTAAAAAAAAACTTTGAAAAATGAAAATTAATTTTTTCCTGGTTTATCTACAGGACATTTTCCATAACAGTTTTTAATTTTGTTTGGGCAAATTAGGTCAATCCTGCAAAAAACGCCAATTACTTTTTTTCTGTTCGTTTTTCAAAAAAACGTGTAAAATGCTTTTCTATTCGTGCTTGGGAAGAGCATCGATTTCAACAATAAAAAAATTGAAATTTCTCATACTTTTTGAGAAAAATGCCTATTTTGAATTACGTTTTCCACGCTTTTCTCCCACCGTATGAAAAATAATATTTAACTGTGTTTTTCTAAGGATATTTTTCATTATTCTCAACAACTTTTGTATAAGCTATTTTTCTCTCGGAGCCATAGATTTTCCATAAAAAAATTAAATTTGCAACAATAACTCGTTTTAACAATTAGTAAGTTGAACAGAGATTTAGAGCGAAAATAATTTGTAAAACAGAGGTAAGTATATCTTTCTTCCGTTTTTCGTCGAAAATATTATTTTTTAATAGCGGTTTCAAAAATCCAGGACCGTATCAAAAAATCCAGGGTCGTAAAATTTTTTTTATGTTTTTGGGAATAATTGTTCATGTTTTTTGGAAAATAAAACGTTGCATGACTGCTTTCGAGTTTCAAATATTATGATGAGTTAGACAGAGGTAAACTAATGCCTGTAAGAAAAGAGTGGGCCACGGAAATATTTTCTTTAACGCTGGTTATGATATATAGTGGATCCCAAATTAACAAAAAAGTAAAAGAAAAAACAGGGCCGTATATAAAAAAAAAATGGAATAATAAAATATAAGATAATAGTAGATAGAATCAGTAACATAATATATTAAGGTTTCGGTAACATGCTTAGGATATGAACTTGTATGGTAGAAGTCCAGGCACGTTCTGGGAATATACGCAATAAAAAAGTAGTTCTGCTCTGGGACGCCTATGCCACTGACAATCATTACAATCACTTAAAAAAAAGAAAAACCATCATAACATCATCATCATCATCACACCATCCCGACCGTTTAACTAATTTGCTCATAAACGCCGCATTACTTCACATTACATAAGAGACTGTTGCCTTTACTCCTAAAATTTCTATCGGGTGAATAGAGCGAGGTGTATTATAGAGACAAGAGAAAAACAAAACGAAAAAAAAAAGTAGCATCGGTAGAGCGGTCTATAAATATGGCCGACAATAGAATAATAGCTGACACAAAAGGAAACAATCTCTCAATTTAAGTTAAATTAACATTGGGGATGTGGGCTTCCCATATAAACCCAATTGAAGATGATTAAGGCGGTTAGTCGTTTGTTAAACGTGGGACTGTGATGTGTGGTTCATTTTTTTTTTTGAGAAATTTTGGCTTTTGAGCGTGTTCTTACCGGGTAAGCAGTAAAGAGCATTGAGTAGAAAATGAGTCTAGACGGTGCAGATGTTCGTTCACCCATTGGATCGGTGATAAGACAGCTGGCTTATCTGCTTATAAGCTCCTAATTAACCATATATAAGAGTGATTATTTTGGTAACAGTTATTGCGATATTATTTTAAAAACATCCTTTATATCGGTTATTTTCGTGAGAAGGGGACTAATTTATATCTTATTTGTTACATTTGAAGCATGTGCTGGGGTTACTTGTATTACTCAGATAGTTTTTTATTTAAATTAATTTAGTGCCAGTGGCAGGCCATTGCATTAATTTATTTAAAAAATTCACTTTTTCTTATTGGACACTCTGTATATTTTAATGAACCAATGTTAGTATAATACGGCCCTGTATTTTTTTTGTTATTTTAATATCCGTTAAATGATACTTTACCAATATATGGAAAAAAATATTTATATGAAAAAAAAACATAAAATTAAAATAATGATATGCCCATCTCTGTTTCACACATTATTCTGGCTATAAATTTGTCTCCCTTTCATTAATTATATTGTAAAAAATGTGGCAAAGCCCAAAATATTTAAATTTGATTTTAGCACCTAATTCGGACTTTTGAAATGAAAAATCCGACGTTTCGTCGTCCAAGAAACATCGTCAATTAATTATTTTCATAAATACCGCTCTGTTTTTTAGTAGAGCTCGGTAATTACCGTTTCTGTACGTCTCTATCTCACATATTATTTTCGCTATAAATCTGTCTCTGTTCCACTCATTATGTTAAAAAAATGGCGGTATAATCATAGATTTGAAAATTGATTTTGGTACATAATTGGGACTTAGTATAAGGACTAATAGAATTTTCAAACCAACACTATCAATTTAATTTTTTCTTAGATCCGGCCCTGGATTTATTAATCAGATAAATAATATTAATTTCGATAAAAAAATACCTGATTAAAAAAAAAATTATATGCCTATCACCCTCTCACATATTATGCTCGCTATAAGTTTCTCTCTATCTCACTCACTATTGCACTCTGAAAAAAAAATCCCACCGAATCAAATTTCAAACATTATCATTTTATTTGCTAAAAATTATTAATTTCGATCAAAAAGTGCAAAATTAAAAAAATTATATGCTTGTCTCTCTCTTACACACTAATTTTGCTATAAGTTTGTCTGTGTCAAAACGCCGAAAATCGTAGAATTTAAATTACATGACCTTAGGATTAATCGCATTTTTCCAAATTAAAAATCTGACGTTTCGTCTTCTGAGAAACATCATCGATTTAATTTTTTCCTAAATCCGGGCCTAGATTTATTAAAAAATTAAAATGTCGAGAAAAAATGATATGCTCATCTCACTCTCCCACATTACACCAGCTATAAGTTTGTCTCACTTATTGTCACAAGCTGCCAAAAAAAACGACGGAAAATCGCATATTTAAAACACTATAAATTTACTGTTTTTTAAATCAGTTAATTCAGGCTCATAATCGGTGGATAAAAAATAAAAATTTTGATCAAAAAATGCAAAATTAAAAAAAATATTATGCCCATCTCACTCTCACACATTATTCTCTCTGTAAGTTTATCTCTGTCGTACTTACTACAAGAAAGAACCGTCGCAAAATCGTAGATTTTGAACACACTATCAATTTTCTCTTTTCTTAAATCGGACTCTGGATTTATTAATTCAGGCCCATAATCGGTGGCTGAAAAATATTAATTTCGATCAAAAAATGCAAAATCAAAAAAATTATTTGCCCATCTCCCTCTCACACATTATTCCTCCTATAAGTCTGTCTCTGTATATTACTCCAAAAATCGCCGATTTGAAATTAGGTGATCTTAGGATTAATAGTGTATTTTTAAATGAAAAATCCAATACAACGTTTCGTCTTCCAACAAACATCGTCCATTTAATTTTTTGTTAACTCCCGCTCTGGACTTTCTAATTAAAATCCAAAATAAACTATCTCTCTCACGCATTATTTTCGCCATAAGTTTGTCTCTCTTTCACTCATTTGATACGACGTCATCGAATTATTTTTTTTTAAATACAATCCTGGATTTTGATTTTTTTAAAATTTTTTCGGCTCCACTGAATGCGCCTTGAAGAGTGGTTAAAAAATTATTACTTTTATGAAAAAAAAGCAGAAAATTTAAATAAATATATATCCATTTCTGTTTTATACATTATTTTCGCCATAAGTTCATGTCTGTCCACCTCATTATGCTGAAAAACGAGGCAAAATTTGAAAAATTTTTAATATGTAATGAGTTAGACAAAGACAAACTTATAGCGAGAATCATGACGTGTAACACATAAATGGTATAATTTACCTCAACTAATAAAAAAATATGTATGGACTTGTATTCGTCCCCCCTCCATTTGGTTTCGTTTCCAAGATGGCGCCCAATCGCCATTTTAAGAATCTGACATTGAAAAATGTACCAAATATAAATCAATGTTAAACACGAGCGTCCTGAGGATGCCCGCATGGAAGGTCAAAACGCCAACACCATATAATAAAACAAAAATCCTCTTAATTACCCTTTTCTCTTTCAAGTGATCACCTAAAAAACCGGATATCCGGTCTGCATAAATTAGATATAGATGTCAATCACACACTAAGGAAGGGTGGGTTTAACCATTGCCCTTATAAAATCCTCACCCCAGAGATTAATTAATTCAACTTATAATTAATTAACATAAGGAGAAAAGATGCGGGCCAAATTTTCATGCACCCCGAGTTAAATCATACAGGAGGGTTCACTGAATAACTGAGAAAAAACCAAAAATTAGTATATAGTTGAGACTTTTTATCGGCTTAATACCCTGTATACACTTTATCTCTTTATATATACATAACAATAATAGTTAAACGAATTACAACTTGGTATGCGACGTGTTGAGAAGCTGACGGGCTAATTTGCCTTAATTTAATTTCCGGTTTTTCCTCCTTTTCAATTGGCATAACAAATAATAAGATGACCACACCGGCATAAGAGTTATAAACGCTCCTCTGCAACCCGTTTCATTAAATTTATTACGGGAGAATGCGAAGATAAGGTCTACATGTACATATTTATATCTACCGCCCACGAAGTCACATTGTACAATTCAAAGAACACATTATGATTAATCAGGGAAAAAATAACCCGAATCGCCTCCGCCTATGGTTATATCAGTAATAAAGGTGGCCCCTGTGACCCCCATGATACCCTGACCCCCAATAATCCAGCAGTTATGGTAGACCGAGTACACACACTCACACATATGTGGCGTTTGCCAGTCTTTCCTTCAGTTATTTCGCCGTTTTAAAAACGTGGCAGTTAATAGAGGAACGCGGGTTAATTGCGGTTTTGTGCCAGAAATTTGTACTTTAATGGTGGTTTTTGAAGAGGTTTCCATGGAGGGAAATATTGAGTGGAAGGTATTATAAGTATTCCAGGTTTTTTTCTTAGTTATATAATAGAGCAGCTGTTAAGGGACTCTGGAGCTCAAATTCTTTTCCAGGATTCCAAGCAGGTGAAGTGGATTCATGCTTATGCAGGCTGTTTCCTTAAGTAGGAAAATCTATTTCACCCGGATGACTCTGATGAATTTTTCACGGTGCTTGGCTTGGCTTCAACGCCAGAATGTTTTTAACAATTTGTCCACAATTCCAGGCACTTTTTTTCCAAGATCTGGCAAATATTTTTCTTCCAGGATAAGGGAAATAGTGCCTCCGCTTTTATAATAGTTTTCAGTTTTATATCTAGGCAAAGAAAATTGCTTTTTCAGGGAGTTTTGAGAATATTTATTGCCACTGTCTGAGTAATTTTTGCTGCTTAATCCAGTAATTTTTTGCTGAGAAAATTAATTTTTTACAATGCCCAGGTGCCTGTAACAGATAAAATATGACTCCCAGAGACAACCAATAAAAAATTTATTTCAGACATTTTCCACAATTTTAATTGTTTTTTTTTTACGTTCAAAGCCGATAATTAATTGTAGAACTCGGATTAATTGCGGTTGGGCGCCACAAATTTGTACTTTAATGGTGGTTTTTGAAGAGGCTTCCATGGAGAGAAATATTGAGTGGAAGATACAATTATTCCAGGATTTCCAGTTTTTTTTCTTAGTTTTATAATAGAGTACCTGTTAGAGTTTTTAAGGGATTCTGGAGCTCACATTTTTTCCAGCCAGTTAGTTTATTCTTTTTCTGCAAGCTGGAAACTTGCTTCTTCCAGACTGTTGAAGTAAATTCAATGCTTTTCCTTTAAATGGGACCTGATAAAAGAATATTTCTTTTATTGGGTTTTGGGTGATTGGCTTGGCTTCAAAACCAGAATGTTTTTTAATAATTTATCCACGATTCCAGGCACTTTTTCCAAAAACTGGCAAGCATTATTCTTCCAGGATAAATAAAATACTTTTTCCTGCTTTTCCAGGCAATATTTATCAGTTTTATATCTAGGCAAAGAAATAG
Source organism: Anthonomus grandis grandis (assembly GCF_022605725.1). Lineage (NCBI taxonomy): Eukaryota > Metazoa > Arthropoda > Insecta > Coleoptera > Curculionidae > Anthonomus > Anthonomus grandis. The sequence goes on from NC_065562.1 coordinate 14,317,625, forward strand.
CTTGTTCAGGAAGTTAAAATTGGCTCCCAAAAGTGAGATAATTGTTTCCCAGGCGAAGTCGCTGTTGTTGCTTAATCCAGTCATTTTTTGCTGAGAAAATAAATTTTTCCAATGTCCATGTGGCTGGAATAGATAAAATATGACTTCCAGAGACAATAATTATGAGAGTTGAAAGTTCCTATGAATTTTTCCACAATTTTTATTTTTTCTTTACGTTGAAACCGATAATAAATTGTGAATGAAAATTGTATTTCATCCGGATCGTTCAGATAGATTTTTCGCCTTTCCAGGCAATATTTGTTTAACCTTTTCATTCGAAAGCCAATCTTTTTAACAACGGAATGAATATGCATGCAGTTAGGTCCATTACCAAATAAAAGAATATTGCTTTGGATAGGTGCGTGGCTTGGATTCGAAACCAGAATGTTTTTTAATAATTTATCCACAATTCCAGGCACTTTTTTTTAATCTGGAAAAACAATTTCTTCCCAGAAAAGAGAAATAAGTTCTCTGCTTTTCCAGGTAATATTTTTCAGTTTTTTATCTAGGCAAAGGGAATAACATTTCTAGGGAGTTGGGATTGTTTCCCAAAATTGAGAAGTTTGTGTTTCCAAGCAGTCGAAGTAGTTTTTACTGAGAACATTATTTTTTCCCAACGACCAAGTGCCTGGAATAGATAAAACATGATTCCCAGAGACAATCATCAAAAAATTCCTATGAAACACTCAAACCGATATAAAATTGCACATTTGCTTTTCTGTTTCTTTTTGGACGTTTCTCCTTTAAACCACCATCATCAACTTCAATCCTATGCTAGATTTTAGACAATCTCAATATATCAGACTTAATTAATGGAAAGCTTAATATTTTTACAATTTTCAGGTAAACACGTGGATATGTAACTATCCTATATAAAAAATTTTATCCCCAAATAAATCTTGCTCCAAGCACAGGTAAACGTTCTGGGAAAAAGTGACACATAATGCCATGATGAATAACGATTTTATTATTTATTTAAATGGAAGGGTCAATTAATTCGACCCAATTTTAATGAGGCGTCTACGTGGTGTGTTCGGGTTATTTTAATTTTGCCGGTAAGTAAGACCCATTAAATTTTTTTTCTTGCTTCATTTTATTGCAACATAGATTATGAAGCTAATTAGATTAATATACAGAGTCATTCAATCTTCATCAGGAGGTTTCAAATGATTCGCATTGAATAGGTATATTGTGAGCTTGTAACATATTCCAATGGTTATCAAGAGTTTTTGGGCATAACTTATGAGCCACCGTTCCTGAGGGTGGATTTGAGGGTAAAACCGTGGTTTTGGGTTAAGATTTTGGGTAGTTACAGGAGTTTTGAGTGGGGAATTTTTTTTTGCTCAATTTCCTTATTAAATTATCACTCAAGCATATTTTCACGAAATAATTGGCATATTCTCAAGAGTTTTAGTTCAAGAAAGAACGTTTCTTACCCAATAATTTATTACATTAACATTTCTTGTAAGTCAAATACTTTCTGAGTTAAAGGCAATTTTGTGAACCAAGATGCAAATAATAATATTCAAATTCCTGAAACAGATTAGATTTCCTTAATATTCACAGGACACATTAACCTCGGACTCTACAGAAAACATCTTAATTATTATTTATGTACGCCACTGACGATCTGATCTCCAGTAAAACAACACAGATATTTACAGAGAGTAGTCGAATGCCATAACAGTGACGAGTGCGAAGTTATATACTCACAAAACTAATGAGCCAATAAAATTGTAATTTCGAACATCTGTCTCCCGGGTACCTGGTTTATTGCCGCACACATAAAAACCCCCTTGTAATTTTTTTTTTAGTATTTGTCTATTAATTTGTTTATTTTAGTTTTAGGAGCACGATAAGGCACTTCTTTATCCTGTTACTAAGTACTAGTGCCGCAGGAGGGTATATGATCTCCTGCTGCTCAAGTGCTTATCAATATGGATATTGAACATCTACAGGTGGAAGCAAACATTAAAATGGCGAATGGAGTATAGTTACTAGGCCAATATTCTCCTAAAAGCCACTGGGACTTCTGGAGTCCGGAGGAAATTGGGATTTCTACTGGAAAAACCAAGTGTTACCTAATGTGTAGAATATTCTATAAACTGTTAATGATTTTAGGTCTTGTAAAATGATTATGACTTAGTAAGCCTATACCCACCTATTCTGCCGTTCCAAGTGCTACAAATAAACACGAATATCTAAAAAGTTCATAAAACATTTAATGATCCATACAAAAATACAAAAAAATATAACAACTTTCACAAACTAGTTAGGGGCTTGTCAATGGGGTGATTGACCTTCCCTCGAAGCATTGACTTTTGCACTTTCTAAAATATAAACCCAAAATAAACGCTTTCTTACCAATTTTTTTTTTTACCGGTGCTTACCTTAGCGAACATATTAGTAATCAGTCTATCGGCGGTCCGTAATTTGGTTTCTCTTTGGTTCCATAGTTTTTCTTGTACCTCCGGTAACTTTTGGTAGTTTTTCTTGTTTATTTCTTTCATTTCTTTTTCAGTAAATAGCTTAAATTGGTCTGAAATAGCAATAAGATAACGAGACAAATCCTGATCCCTTTGCAATAAATCAAATCAATTTCAGAAGCTTTTTTGTGTGTCAGGGTAAGAATATTGTGAAAAATTATTACCAATATACCTTACACCCTCAGCAATGGCTTAGAGGTATTATGCTAGTATACATACATAGTAATTTATTTAGCACGTTATAGATAATATAATTAAGATATTCAGTGTAAAATTATTAAAAAAAAAAATATACTTGGAAAACAATGCCGCGGCTATCTTCAAAAATTGAGAAAAAAACTAAAATATTCTTTTTGTATTTAGTGAATGATAATTCCCATTTACCTTTATCTCCATCCTTAAGGTTACTATCCAAAAAATCCAATTTGGCCCCATCCTTCTGTCGCTCCCTTAATATCCTAGAATGTAACAGCATTTGTCTCCGATACTCGGCCGAATAAACAAACTCGGGCCGATTCCTAATTAGGTACTCCTAAAATATAAAACTTAATTGGGTATAGATTCATTTCAACCCCAGTTTACCATTAAAGTATAATGAGAATCACCGTTTTGGCCTCGTTTCGACCTTTTCGGCTCGCGCTCTTTTTCATCCTTCTCGTCGTCCTCCTTCTGCAACCGCTTCTCACCGCTCTTTTTATGATAGTTCTCCTTATTCTTCAAGCTCTTCCTGCTCCAACCCTTTTGCACCTTAATATCCAAACCATTCTTAGAAGACCTATGACGTTTTTTTTCTTCAAGGGTTACGGTGTAGGCGAGCCCTTGAGGGCGCTTGGGACACTTGGACGCCTCCACTCTACAGCATCTACAGTACATACTCCCCATCCGGGCCCTCCAGTGGTCCCAACAGTGGCAATAGTGACTAACGGAACGCTGAGCAGAATGACTTCGGGTTTTTTCATAGTAGCATCGGCTACACACTGCTATAGACTCATCTCCTTCTTGTATATAGCTGACTTCTGCCAAAAAAGCCTTTTGTTTGCAACCGCGACAAGTTACGCGGGCACAATTGCTGCTTGTGGACTCTGACATGGTGGTGTTTGTGGGTAATGTGATCCCCGTTGAACTGGTTCTGCTTGAGGGTTCCTTTATGGTCTCATATTGTACTCCAGCCTCCTTAAATTGTATCGATTTATCTGTTGACTTGGAAGAAACGGTTCCGAGCAACTTATTTTGATTTGACCCTGGTTCGGACTGAGAGGCTGAAGAGGAAGAGTTGGGAAGCACTTGTACCCCAATATGCCTCCGTTGCAAGTCGTCGTTTTTAGACGTGGAAAAACGACGTTGGTCAGTCAATTTTCCAGCCAGTAAAGACTCGACAGGCTTAAGATCCTCTACATTTAAGCAAGTATCCGTGTTTACAGGTGAAGGAATCATTACTTGGGCAGCTGCTTCTGTTGATTCAACGTGAGCTTGTGCTACAGCTTCTGAGAGCCTCATCTTCTCTACAGTTTGCGCCTTCCGGTTATCTCTGACAGGGCTAATTTGGCATTTACAATCTCTCAATGGTTCTCGTGCTTCTACTGCTTGATCCCTTATTTCCCGACCATTTGTTTGCTGTTGCTCAACTTCTTGACTCACTGGCGGAATGGAAACTTGAATTTTAGTCTGTTGACTCAGGCTGTGCACCATTTGAACCTTTTCGACAGTTTGATTCTTTTGATGGTCCTGAGTGGGAGCTACTTGTAAAGGGCGGTCTTTTTGGGATGTTTTGTTTGTTTCTACCGCGATATTTTCGGCTTCTGCATGTTCTGTTTGGACTTTCCTAGCTAAGTTAAGGGGTTCAGTTTGAGTCTGGAGCTCTGGCATGTTACTTGTATTTGGGACTGGTTGCTGTCGTAATGCTGCCTCCTCATTATCCCTAGTTTTTTGCTGCTCCTGGAATTTCTTGAGCAACTTTTTAACGAAATCGCAGCCGCAATTTGCGTCTTTTACTGTGCAGCAGCAATCCCTGAAAGCCTTCTGTAAAGAATTTATATATTCAGGGTTTTCCGAATCGGAAATACACTCTAAGAAGCTAGTATCACTTGTACTACTGGAAGAAGTCTTGTTATTTGGACAAAGGCATATTGGTTTAGTGCATTTATTACACGGCCGCAGTTCTTGAGACCGAGAAAGTTTCCTTGCGGAATTTTCTTCCAAGCTCTCTTTTTTCCCTGCAGTCTCAGACTTAAGTGAGCTAAGTTTGGAGTTAATTGTTTTCTTGGAGGAGCTGCAGATGCATATGGGGCGTTTACATGCGGAGCAGAAAGTCCTTACTTTGATGTTGGTGTTTTTCTCGTCAGAGCTGACTTCTATGTCGGCTATAACAGCTCGGTCGCTGTCTGGGGAGCTTTTTGAGTCTGATAACAAAAACTCCTGACCATTAAGGCGGTAGTTGTTAATCGGTTGTTTGCTCGCGTGGATATGAGTCTGGATCACGTAGTTCCTTTCTGAGCTCTTTTTCGAGGCATCATCTTTACGGATTATGTTGTAAATGTTCGTCTGGGGTTGTGAGGGATCAGGGGTCATTAGGGAGGACTTGCCACTTTTAAGCTCCAAGATGCTTTTAAGCTTAGAGAGGTGACTAATTTCGTTGTTGATCCAATTAAGCTGATAGTTCCGTTCGTTTTCAGCAAACTTTAGCAAATAGTCGTCTGAGGGCTTCTTAGTTAAGTTGGCCACTGAGTGGGAACCTGCTGAGCTGCTTGTAGTAGCATTAGTTGGCGGACTTATTGCTTTACTGCAATGTGTAGTTAAAGATTGAATGATTTGATTATTCTTAAATTTTACTTGCTCATCAATATCGGACACGTGCACACCGTCTCCGTTGCTTCGGTCCACGTTTTTAGCGGCTTTTCGCGCTACAATATGAGAAGAAACCGGCCCCTCACAAGGACTTTTAATAGAACTTTCACCTGTCTTTGGAAGTGCTGCTTTGCTACTGTCCGAACTCTCGCTATGGCTCGGTAAAATGGACCGACTTTGAAATTTTGTCTCGCTTGTACTGGCTTGACTGGACTTTCGCTCTTTATAAGCTGATATAATATTGTCCGCGTCCTTAAATACAACTTTTGTCTTCAGTTTCTTATCTTTTTTAGGCACAAAGAATTCCGAACTGGCACTGGAGTCTACGGATGTATCCAAATCTCCTAAAAGCTTCAGCAGCTTTTTCTTGGTGCCATGGTCGGCTTTCTTGCTCTTGAGGAGCCTTTGCAGTTTCTCTATTTGCTTGTCAATGTCTTCTGAGCTGGATTTTGATATGTTACTAGAATCTACTGTGCTGGATAAACCTCCAGATATGTTTGTAGATTTTTTAGAGGAGTTGCACTGTTTGCTTATTAATGCAGTACAAAATGGCTCTTCTTGGCTTGATTTTTTTACATTGTCACTGTCACTAATGTTGATGTATTCAAAACTAGAAGCCAAGTCAGCCTCTCCATATAAAGTGTATTGCACTTCCTGGTCTTTTTTATTAGTTTTAACATCACTTTTAGGGGTGAAATTGTCAGTTTGTACTGCTTTTGGGGTAAAAACAGTTTCAGTCTGTAATATTTTATCTTTGGAGCAAACAGTTGGTCCCTTACAGTTTACATTTATAGGAGTGGATATACTTAGTTCTACAAATTTCGTTTGAAAGGTCTTTTTGGTGCTTTTCGATTGAAGGTTAGAGGTAGTGCTTGTAGTTTTTTGGGTCATGTTTGAGCCTTCATCTGAAGGTTTTTGCATTATTGAGTTGTCTGATACCTGTAAAATTAAAATGTGTAAACTTTTATATACAGCCCCTTTATTCTATAAATCATGAAAATTTTAAGAAATGGCTATTAGGAAAGTTTTATGGAAACCTTTATAAAATTTGTCAATCATTACCTCTTAGTATTTATATGACTTTTAATCTTAAAATCACAATTTGCATTAAATTTTCTAAGGCTTATAATAAACAGGAATTTAAACTAGGGAAACCATGCAGGGAACTGAAATATGCAAAGAGATTTCTGCAGTAAATTTTGCAATTCATAATATTAGAGGCATTGTGAGCGAGAAGTCTCTTTTGCAATTTTATTATGTTTATGTGCATTCCTGTATCAGCTATGGAATAATTTTCTGGAGATCTCATACAGATACTATGCACCACATATTTCTTATGCAAACAAGCATAGTAAGAACTATATGTAAGGTACCCTACTGGGAGCACTATGCTCCTATTTCTGAGTCCTTATTTCACATTCATTAAAACCTACAATGCATTGCCTCATGAAGTGAGGAAATTGGATATGTACAGTATATTTAATAAGTAAATAAAGTCATTCTTTATCCAACATTGTTAAATTTTATATTTTGTGAACAGACATTTGCCTGTTTGTCAAGTAATATATTTGTTCATTTATGTCATATTAAGTTTGCATTTTTAGTTTTACTTTTACAGATGTGTTCTAAGCAATATTTTAGGATGGCTGGTAGTAGTATTAGGATGTTAGTTTTTAGTAAAATTTTTACATGAGTGTAATGTAATTGACAAGTGAAATAAATACTAACTTACTTTTAAGTGTAATTGTCCAGTTCCTTTCCCAGAGCTGCTACTTGCCTCGCTACTGCTCTTTCCAGACAATAAAGCGGCCAAAGAAGTTCCCGAACTCCCAATTTTGCCCAAATCAAGCTCAATAATATTTGGTGTGGACTGAGCCCCTGGCAAACCAATTTTCTTCTTTAAATAATCTATTGAACTTTGAAACTCTACGAATTTGGAGACATCTGAGTCAGAGTGGCTTTTTGGTGGCTCCAAAGCTGAACTGGTCTCTGAAGTTGAAGATTTTGGGGTCTCTGCTGGTGTGTTCGATGAAATTGGGCTTTCTTTGCTGTCTGGGTTGCTTTTGGTACAACTGCTCTCTGAACTGTATACTATTAGGTCTATATTTTCATCACTGCCGTGATGAGCTATTATGGTAGAAGGTTTTTCTTTTGGGAGAATAATGATTTGATCAGTGATAGCTTTATCGATAATAGGCAAGGATGCACTCTTAAAAAGTTTTTTTCTTGAATATTCCCTGGCAGAATGATAACCTATGTCAGCCCCATTATCCCATTCAAGTTTTTTATGCTCAGAAGGACTTTCAGAGGAGCTGGCATTTGGAGAATTATTAACTAGCACAATTTCTTTTTCTACATACTTAACTTCCTCAGTAACAGTGATCTTGGGAATCTCAGGCCTGTTTTTAGGTATGTACTTACTGTTGTCATCACTGTCGACTTCTATTGGGGGCAAATATGATACTGAGGTGCCCGAGAAGTATTTAGGAAGATTCTTGTTTTGGGAATACTTCTGGTAATATTCCAGCACCCTCTCAGTGGATTTGTCGTTATCGTCTGAACTCATTGAACGTGCGGGGTGAGAAAAATCATTAATTTAGTGTGAAGTTTATGTTATTGAACAAACAGGGGTGTCATCAAATATAATCACGTTTTGGCACTTACTGGTTTCGTTTTAAAATGAACAACTTAAGGAGTTGGGATCTACGGGTAAAGTTTTTAAGGTTTAAGGGTTGAAAACACTATTGTTAATTTATTTATTCTTTAATTTGGATTTTAAATTTTAAAAGTTGTTTTGTTTAGGTTTTTATATGTCATTAGTGTCAAGACTGTCTAAAAGCTTCATTAAAAAGGTGCTTTTACACTCTATCGCGTTGCGAGTCGCTCTTTTGACATCGTTTGACAGCTGTCAAAATTTGTTTTTTGAGGTTATATTAATTCTTTATGAGAATACTTAATAATTATTATTTTTCTGCCGATCGTTAGTGAGTTCTCTAATTTTCACAATAATACTTTAGTTAAAGGCAACTGATATATAAAAGTTATATTAAAAAAACTGCCAAGATGGTGGTACGTTCGTATAACGATGAACTAAAATATTTGGAGAAAATCAACCCTTATTGCTGGCGCATAAAAAAGGGGTTCCAGCCAAATATGAACGTCGAGGGGGTGTTTTACGTAAATGAAACTCTGGAAAAACTTATGTTGGATGAACTAAGGAATGCTTGTAGGCCTGGAATGGTCGGAGGGTTTCTGCCCGGTGTAAAACAGGTAAGTTGAAATAAAAGATGTTCAAGAGGCAATTATTGGTTTGCAATGTATTGCACCATAGTTTTAAATATAACATAAGCTTATAGTTTATAAGTTATAAATATAAATAGTCTATAAAGCATTTTAATTAAAAAATGGGATTTTAGACAAAAACCATCATTCAAATCCCTTGAGGACTATAAGTTGTAATGTAACTTAACTGTAAATTAGTAATAAAAAAAAAGATGTACAAAAATTACTGGTAATTCCTTCTGTCGAGAAGATTTCTTCATTTTTAAATAATGACAATAAGTTTCTTAAATATCTGATTTATTGCATCATCAGAATTTATATGAATAAGATCTATAAGAGGGCTTGTGATATATAATACTTGTTTTTAATAATTCAGAGATTTGATAATACTCATATAAGGAAATATTAGACAATTAAATGAAAAATTTAATTGTTTTTTTCTGATAAACACCACAAATAGATTTGATGTAATTCATCTTATTTTATCAATAAAACATGATTTTAACTTGGGTAGATAAGAAATTATTTAAAACAGGTAGGAACAACTTATGAAATCTGATATTTATGCCACACAGTTGCCCCAAAAACTTACAACTATAATTCACCCAAAAATGTGTAAAAATATCCTTTGTATTCCGCCTTAGTTTATAATAAATAAATATTTTTTTTACCTTAAACTCTCTATTCTTACCTTAAGACTAAAAAGCATAGAGAAGAAGAATGTAGTCTCAAATCAAAGAATCATTATACAGGATGTACCATAGGGGTCCATCTCCTGTCCACTACTAATGAAATTGTAAACATTACTAATTGCTATTATTATATTATACTAATTGCTATATTATATTATTATATATGATATACTGAATGGCATATTTGCCGCACACATTCCTCTTAAGCAGCAACGTAAAAGAAGATTTCCAAATTATTATTCTCGAGAATTGATTAGGAACATTTATAGGAAAGAAAAGGCTTTCAAGGACTTTAAAATGTACAATTCTCCATTCTTTCAAAATAAATTCCATTCTCTTAGACGCCTTATCAAACTACAAATACGCAATGAATATAAGTTGTATATATCAAACACCGAAAGGAATATTTCTTTGGACCCATCTAGCTTTTGGAATTTTATTGGTTCTAAGAAGGCTGGCACCAGGATTCCTGGTATGATCAGGCTACCTGATGACGTGTTAATTAAAGACCCACAAGACATAGTTGATGCTTTTGCACTGTTCTTTGGTGAGGCATTTATACAATCAAATTTCATTAACCATTCGTCGACGTCTGATAATGTGCCCCACTTTGACATTGCCAACGTTGATGCTTCCCAGATTATTTTGGCTAGTAAAAAACTCAAAAATAAGTTAACATCTGGTGTAGACGGTGTGCCTAGCTTCTTGGTTAAAGATTGCATTGGTGTCCTGGCAGATCCGCTGACCTACATTTTCAACTTAATACTGTCAACAGAACAAATCCCTGAAATTTGGAAGACTGCCAAAATAATACCTATTTTAAAAGCTGGGGACTCTGATTTAATCATGAACTACAGGCCAATCTCATTACTCTGTAACTTCTCAAAACTTTTCGAAATTATCCTGAATCGGTCGCTATTTAGTCACGCAAAAGAACTCATCTCTGTAGACCAGCATGGATTTTTTAGCGGGCGATCTTGTGTTACTAACTTATCCTGTCTGTCTAGTCACATCTGTGAATCACTTGATGTTAATACTCAAGTCGATGTTATTTATACCGACTTCCAAAAAGCCTTTGATCGGATAGATCACTATATTTTGCTGCATAAATTAACTCAGTATGGTTTTTCAGGGAGATTATTTAATTTATTTCATTTCTACTTGATTGGTAGATCTCAATATGTCGAATATGAGGGCTTTAAATCGAAACTTTTTAACGTAACGTCGGGTGTGCCACAGGGCTCGAACCTGGGTCCGCTCCTGTTTAGTTTTTTTATAAATGACTTGATTGAGTCACTCACTTGTCATAGGCTGGCTTTTGCCGATGATTTGAAGCTATATTTAAATGTATATGGTTTGGAGGATTGTGTTTTTCTTCAGAACTGTCTAAATACATTGGAGGTATGGTGCGCTGTTAACAGGTTAGGCTTGAATGCGGCTAAGTGTAGTGTGGTCAGTTACTCTAGATCAAAAACACCCTTAAATTTTAATTACTTTATTAATGATACTATTTTGAGTAGATTAGAGCAAATTACTGATCTTGGTATAACCTTTGACTCTGAATTTACATTCGTTCCACACTTCAATAACATAGTCAAGTCAGCCCTGAGAAGGCTTGGGTTCATAATTAGAAGTTCTCAGAGTTTTACTTTGGAGTCTACATTAAAACTGCTTTTCTGTTGCTTTGTGAGATCAAAACTGGAGTTTGGCTGCATTATATGGAACCCGCTCTATCAGAATCATGTTGGTCTCCTTGAATCTGTTCAGCGTAGATTTGCTAAGTTTTTGGCCTTCAGGCAGGATGGCATATATCCGGTAAGAGGGTTTGATCATCGGCAACTATTGGAACGCTTCAATCTACATCCATTACAACTCAGAAGAATGATCTTCTCTGTAAAATTCCTGCATGGGTTACTGAATGGATTCATTGATAGTCCTGTACTTCTGTCCGGTGTACGTTTCATGGTGCCTAGGCTTAATGCTAGACATCCCCTAACATTCTTTCTGCCAAGGCCTCATACTAACATCCTGTTGAAATCGCCACTATATACAATATGCGCTATATTTAATCGGATCTGTCACATGTGCGATATAAATTTCTCTCCGGTTCATGTGATTGTCGATATCTTGGTGGATCATTACTCTTGGGATTAAGACCCATGTGTTTGAGTTATAGTTAGTAGGTATATTGCAGTTAATTTAATTTAATTTAATTTTGTGAATATGTGATTATCTTGTTAAACTTTTATAATTGGGTTTTTATATCATATTAATAGTTATTTGTTCTAATTCTTTGGATAACTTTTGAGAATGTGACTTTACTTTACTCTTTTTCTTTTCTTTTCATTCTTTTAGGTTTGTTTGTGTGTGTTTTTTTTTTTTAACTATATTTTTCATTGTTTTGCAACTGTTTCCTGTTATTGGGCAAGTTGCCTGTTGGAAATAAAGGCTTATTATTATTATTATTATACATGGAACCGACCACCTGAAATTTTAAAAAATAAATCTACCAAAATAAAAAGGCCCTTGTTGCTTTATATTTTAAAACAGACTTATGAAATTGTAATTTCTTTCATTTTATTATTTTAAGTATGTTCATTTCATTTTAGTTTTTAACTTGTTTGTAGTTAAATAGGTATTAGTTTTAAGTAAATTTTTATTTTTTATTGTGATATTGTCACTTCTATCTCACTATTCACACTCTTATCTGATCAACTAAAATTGTGAACAATGTATTTTCTCAGTAGTATATTATTAATTGTATCTATCTTATATTGAAAAATAATAAAATAGAAAATCAGTTTATTCTCATCCTCCTAGATTGCCAATGTAGCAGCATTACCCGGAATAGTAGGAAAGTCCATAGGGCTCCCAGACATCCATTCAGGCTACGGGTTTGCCATAGGTAATATGGCCGCTTTCGATATGAACGATCCACTTTCCGTCGTCAGTCCTGGTGGGGTAGGATTTGATATAAATTGCGGAGTTAGGCTGTTAAGAACTAACTTATTCGAACGTGACGTTCAACCTATCAAAGAACAGCTTGCCCAAAGTTTGTTTGATCATATCCCGGTGGGAGTTGGATCCAAAGGTAATTGTATTTTTGATTTTATCTTTTACCAACTAACAATTCCTTAAAGGTATAATCCCAATGAATGCCAAAGACCTAGAAGAAGCCTTAGAGATGGGTATGGACTGGTCCCTTAGGGAGGGATACATTTGGGCTGAAGATAAAGAGCATTGTGAAGAGTATGGTAGGATGCTCAATGCTGACCCTTCAAAAGTGAGCATGAGGGCGAAAAAAAGGGGGTTGCCCCAGTTGGGAACCTTGGGAGCTGGAAATCATTATGCAGAGATCCAAGTGGTTGATGAAATCTATGATAAATGGGCCGCAAGCAAGATGGGGATTGAAGAAAAAGGGCAAGTTTGTGTTATGATCCATTCAGGTAACAATTTCTTTAGGTTTATGTATTTATCAGTTTCATTCCAACTCATTGCGGTACTGTTAGATCATTGTGCCATTGTGTTAAAATTAAACCTAAACCTGGGTATAAAAAAAGCAAAACACTTTAAGGGTGGTTTACTATCAAGAACTCTCTAAGTTTACGCAGTTATTGAGCATATATAATTGGAGCAGATTTGACAATGGATCTGTGTCACTATTGGTTTCATTCTCAGCTACAGCAATTATTTTACAGTATTTTTCCAATTATAAATATAAAACCTAGAAAAAAAAGGTAAGCCTTGGTTGACTAGAGGGATTAAAATATTAGGCAGAAATATGAGATTCCTACACTCTATGGAAACTTTTTTTATTTACAACGAATTTTTCACCTTGAAGTACTACTAAAATTGCTGAACAGATTTTTTATAATAATTGCATACATTAAGCACCAAAGGAAAGCAAAAGGAAACATGGAATATTGTTAACAATCTTAGTTCTTCCCAATCATTGTAGGCAGGTTTAAAAGTCAATGATTTAAATGCCTATTGCTGCTTGATTAAAGAAAAACTTGCTTGTAACTGTACACAAGTCTTAGTGGATTCACTTCATTGACTTAACAGTAAGGCCATTGCTTTTGACCTGTAGGAACTTGTAAGTGTTCTTCAAACAGTAAAAAATAAGAATTCATCTGGTTGGGATGACATATCTATAAATCTTGGTGTTTCTAAATTCACTTCAATCGGCTTATATCACCCTGATAAGGCCATAAACATCTCATTTGAGGAAGGAAGGCTCCCATCTAGATTAAAAAACATTCTCTGTTATTGGACTCTTCAAGGGACGAGATAAGGAAATAATCGAGAACCTATCGAAAGATAGAATGTTACAGTTTCTTAAGCTTCACAGTTCAGCTTCCTAGAATCTTCTTGAAGAGCTATATCTTATCATTAATGAGGGAGATTGTGCTTCCGTTATGTTTTGTGATGTCTCTAAAGCCTTCCATTATATTGATCGTGGTATTTTGCTGACAATGTTGGCTCTATATGGCTTTAGAGGGTGTGGTGTGCAGTGGTTATAATGTGCCATCATAAGAATCCTGTCACTTTGAAGCAAATGATCTTGGGAGTGTTAAACTTTGGTGTGATGCTAACGACTTGCTATTTAGTATTTCATAAACAAGTATCCTAAATTTTAGAAGTAGTATTGAAAGTGTTGTGCTATAGGGAACACTAATTAAACACTTGTCTCATATAGGTAATGTCTGCTGTAAAGTCTGTTCATGTTGTTTGATGTAAAAGCAATGTGACAATCAGTTCTTAAAGCAGAGGTCCGCTCTATCGCAACAAGAAGTGTTTACTTTGTATTAGTTGAAGCACACCTAAGGTTTGGATTTACTTCTGGGGCTCATGTTCAGTGACACTCTTTAATTCACTTTTTGTGCTACAAACAATAGTAGTGCATTCATTTATTTATTTAGAATCATGTCAATAGAAGTGTACATACATAATTGTAATCAAATAAAATGACATTAGTAAATAGGAAAGGTAACACTCTCCTACTCCTAGGATAACGAAATCAAGTTTACACTACAATTTAGTACTAACACAGGTGTAAATGAAAGTAACTCTATATATCTGTCTATACAAATATGACAACCATGTATAAGCAGTAACTTATTTCAAAAATCATTAATACGAAAAAAAAATTATATGCATAATATACGATACGAGAGCTGCATCTACAACAGTGACATATTTATTAATTTATGTTGTAAATCATTGGCTTCCTGCTGTAAGTTGAAGTAGTACATTTAGATTTCTTCTTTGTCTTGTAAATATGATTTGAAAACATTTTAAGGTGAGGATTTTAATAGTAAAACATTATATTGATAGCCCTACAGATTCCTGTCATCCATATTTTGTCAGTAGTGGGATTTTGACTTTGGCATGTATTTTCATAATGGAAACAGTCTGCCTTATGTATAGGAAATAATGCCACCGTTTTTGCACCCAATGCTAATCATGCCCGAAGCTCTCATCGACTCAGTTTTCCTATTACCCATTCAGCTTTGACTACCGAGTCTGTCATTTACAATAATAAGGAACTTTTTAAACATTTGCTACTCAGGATCAGGTAGCTTGATAACTACAAGAGGCTTTGACTTGATGTTAAGAAGTTGCTTGTGTCATATGCATTTTATCAGGGCGATGACTACTTAACTGTACTTTTCAATTAACTGTAATTTCTTTTTAATGTATCGGTTATGATATTAAAACTAATTTAGCTGCTAAAAATTCTCTTTGGGACAATTTTTTCTATGAAATAACACGTTCTATCTATAGGTAGCAGAGGTTTTGGTCACCAAGTGGCCACCGATGCCCTAGTCGAAATGGAAAAAGCAATGAAAAGAGACAATATAGAAACGAACGACCGTCAGCTGGCTTGTGCCCGAATCAACAGCCCAGAAGGTCAGGACTACTTGAAAGCGATGGCGGCGGCCGCTAACTTCGCTTGGGTTAACAGGAGTTCGATGACGTTTTTAACTAGGCAGGCGTTCGCTAAACAATTTTTGGTGACACCGGACGATTTGGATATGCACGTTATTTACGATGTTTCTCATAATATCGCTAAAGTTGAGGAGCATATTGTCGATGGAAAACAGAAGACTCTTCTTGTACATCGAAAGGTCTGTGAAATTATGCAAAAAAAAACTTTATTTGAGGGTTTCTGCTTTAGGGATCAACCAGGGCGTTCCCTCCACACCATCCCTTAATACCTGTGGATTATCAGTTGACCGGCCAACCGGTTCTTATCGGTGGTACCATGGGTACATGCAGTTATGTGCTGACTGGGACTGAGCAAGGAATGTTGGAAACTTTCGGGTCAACTTGCCACGGAGCGGTACATTATTTAATTTTTTTAAGGTTTTCGAGGCTTCAAGACGTTTTTTTTAGGGAAGAGCATTATCCAGGGCAAAATCGAGGAGGAACATTGATTATACGGAGGTGCTCAGGAGGCTGGAAGATATGAATATTGCCATAAGAGTCGCTTCGCCCAAATTGGTCATGGAGGAGGCTCCGGAGTCCTATAAAAACGTAACCGATGTGGTGGACACTTGTCATGCTGCCGGAATTTCGAAAAAGACCATTAAATTAAGGCCCATTGCTGTTATCAAGGGTTGATTTGTGAAGAGGCTTTTTTTGATTTTACTCTGGATTAATTTAGTTACATTTTGGATTGAAAAGAGAGATCGAGGAAAAATGTGATGAACCTTTTATAATTCTAAATACTTCCTTTATACTAATAAATATTGTTTTGCATTTAAAAGGAGTTTAGAAATGTTTTTATTCGTATTTGGTTTACTGGACTGTTAAGCAATAAGAAACCGGCATTAAGTACTCGGACAGCAAGTCAAAATGTATGTGGTCTATTTGCAAGGAAATAAATAATAATGTGGCAGAAAAGATTGTTAAATTAGAAGGTGAATTAGAAAAAAAATGCAAATATGCATAATGCACTTTTAAGTTCTGTTATGCCAGATTTATGAAGGTCCCTAAGCAAAATTCCATTTAACTCTTTAATTGAAGAAAATCCTAGGTCAATGTTTTTAAGTCCCGTTACACCAGAGGAGATTAGTGATAAGACAGGTTAAAAAATAAAAATAGTAGTGGAATAGATTAAATACCAATAAGTATCAAGTATTATTAAACTAGCAACTCCTGAAATCAATATTGTCTGTCATAAACAAACATTATTGAAGTTTTTAGAAAATAGTGCAGTTGCTCTTGAAATGCTGTTAGATCTACCCACAGCATACGATTGTTTGCATAGGAACCTGTTGATAAAACAGTTAGAGAAATATGGCATAAGATATAGAATGGTTTATGTCCTATATTAATAACAGAAAACAAATAATAAAAGTGTTAAAGGATGGAAAAAGCGGTTATTCTAAAAGTTTATTTAGTAATATAGGAATTGCACATCTTAATCTAATGAATTCACTTAGCCAGAATATTGTTAAATATGCTGATAACACTAATATTATTGCTGGTAAATCATTAAAAGAATTATTAGCTAAAGCAGAAAAAATCTTTGACACACATGATCGCATACAAAGAAAAAACAAATATAATGTTTCGAACAAAACAATGTGACATACAAAAGCCTTTGCAAATAGAATTTCGCAATAACGATTTAAATAAAAGCGAATATTCCAAGACGTTAGGTTCATACATCAATGAACACCTTGACTGGTCATACCATATAGGTATTACCAGCTAATAAAAAAATCTTAAAAATTCTGTACCTCGCTAACTTTGAATCTATTGTTAAATATAGCATAATTTTTTGGGTAAGTAAAGCATGTTACAAAAAGTTTTTATTGTTCAAAAAAGGTTCATAAGAATTATTAAAAAATGGGTTTTTTTCGCAGTAGTAGGTCAGTCTTTAGAGATTTGGGTATTATAACCATACATGCCTTATATATGTGAATGTCTAATGTTTTTCTATAAAAACAAACTTTTTCAATCAAAAACGGAGCATAATTATGAGAAGGACATTAAACACATTACATTATAAAGTATCCACTCCATAGGCCTTCACTAACAGAAAAATCTCCACATTATGCATGTATAAAACTATTTAACTCCCTACCAGAACACATCAAAAGGATTGTATCAATTGGAAGGTTTTTCTTATGCAATGATGTTAGTAAAGCTAAAACCTTACCCTTTAAGAGATTATATTTTACTTAATCCTAATGAATGTTTTTGTTAACAGTGAAACAGTTGCATATTTTGTTTCATTGGTTTTCCTGTTCAATTAAGTCTTTTAACTTTGTTCAATTAAGTCTCCTGAAAATTTAAAAGCTTTGAGCTGTCCATGTCTTTTTAAAACATGGACAGCTCAAAGCTTTTAAATTTTCAGGTATTTTAATTATATATGGCTGCTGCTCGGCACTGAAAACAAGATTTAAAAAGTTCTGTATTATGCCTGGGATCTTGATATTATTTGTTCGTTTCATATTAACTTCATGTTGGTTTCTACGAAATTTAATAAGTTCAACTAAATATGTAGGTTTTGACTAGTTTATGCACCATGGAACCCATATCCACTTGTTGACGTTTAAGCTCTACAAAAGGCTGACTGATATGTTCCCTAAGTGAAACACATCTGACAGATGGGCAACTAAAAGTATTTCGGTCATCCTCCACTAAATTTATTTAAAAAAAACTATTAATCCAGCATGTTTCGGATATATAACATGTCTATCATCAGGGATAACAAATTAAGGGGTGCTGTAAATTCATCTTATAACTAGTTCCTCAGACAAGGTTAAAATACATGAGAAAGGGACTCTCCCTTCTGCAAAAGTAGCCTCTTTGTGTGCTCTTGGTTGATTGAGAACTGGTGGTGATTAGGGTGACCGTTTGCTTTCTTTTTGTTATTTTAGTGGTTTGAGTATATGTAATTCTCTTCGCTAATGTATTTTGTTAGTTTAGCTTTCTCTCTGTTGATGCGTGGGCTTGTTTGCAGTTTACACAGGTGTATTCTTCAGTGCAGTGTTCTTCCTGGACATCGTTTTTACTTTTGCAGGTGTTCTTTGTATGGCCGTATTTCAGGCAGTTGAAGCACACCAAGACAGGTGCTATGTAGATATTAAACTTTGGCTTTATAAAAATCAATATCTTCTCTGGCATGAGAAGGTAAGGACCGTGAGTGGGCTGATATTGTAGGTACCATCTTTTTCAACTCGTCTGTTTAATCTTCCAGATAAGAATATCTGTTAATAGGGTTGAATGCCCATTAACAGAAACCATTCTTATCTAGAACTTGCTTAATAATGTCATTTGTGATTCTTAGTAGGGCACTAGTACAACTATAGCCTTGTCGGAAACCAGACTGGAACTTTGGAAGATATTATTGTCACCAATTTGACCTTTTGCCATTTTTTCAAGAAGTTTTGAGGCAGTAGGCAATATGCTAATTGGTCGTACATCAGGGTACGACCGTACGTACGTAGGGTTATTTATTTTAAAAATAGGTATTATTAATAGGGCCATTTTCCATAATAGTTCAGGCACAACACCTGTTTCCAAACAAAAGCTCATTAGGTCAATGGTAAAAATCAAAAAGGGACACAAAATTTTATAATTCTTAGTGATATATGATCAATACCACTGCTTTTGATTTATTTGAGGTTTATACATCATTTTGATTAATCAATATAAAATAAAAGGCTTACTTTCTATAGTGCTATTTGAATAGATGGGTATTATTTCCTGATTTGAATTTGTTCTAGGAATGCTCTTTAAAAAATATGATTTATAAGGCTTGGACTATTTATTGTATTGCTGAGTTATTTTTGAGTTATTTGCTGTTGTTAGATGATTCAAATTGTGATAAATAAAATACCATTTTTCTTATTTGATAGCATTTGGTCTCTCTTAATATTTTTTACAAAATTCTAAGTATATTCCATTAAACAAATCTATTTAATAAGGCCTTTTTGTATACCCAAATATCCTACCAACAGGGTTGTATTTCCAATTTTAAAATCTCTTAGGTCTAGTGTCTAGGACACTCTGTATACTTACATACTACAACCTATGGATTATATTTCTATGGTTACCCCTTTTTCCACCTGAGTATTCTACCTTGTAACGACCACGATATTGCTGATACATAAAGTCAAAATAACTTTTTTCAAAAAATGAAACGCTACCGTATTCCAAAATATCTCATAAAACGTAAAATAGAACTACTCAGGCGCAAAATCATCACTCGAAAGTTCGGCTATTTGTTTTATAGAAGAACCGTTTCGACTGTCCTACCATCAGAAGCCCTACGCCATCATAAAAAACGTTTGATGCGAACCCATTTTGAAACTTGGTACCACGTGTCCATTGGTTGGAAGTGCACCTTGAGGGCCCAAATCCACTACGATTTGAAAATTGTTCATTTGTATTTTAAGAAATGGCGTGAATTCTGCACTTGGAGGAGACGTGAAGCGTTGAAAAGACAAAAGGCCATAGTTTATTATGAGAATAATTGGGGAAGGTTGGAGGGCAGATGGTGCCTCCAAAAGTGGAAAATATTCAAGGCATATAGGAAGTACCAGAAGGAGCGGCTGAAGTTCGCTTGGAACCATTTTAAGAAGAAAAATCCTGACTTGTTAAGGCCATATTTTAACCGCTGGGTTGCTTTGGTGAACGTTTCCAGAAAAGCCAAACGGAAAATGCTTATTGGAGTTAGATTTTATAATGTTAAGGTGCTAAGCAGGTATTTTAAGCTGCTATTGTGTTACACGGCAGTAAGCAAACTATCGAAACGAAAATTGGAAGTTGCCATACATTTTCACCAAAATAAATTACTTTGTCTTGGTTTCCAAAGTTGGAAATTGTATTGTTCCCAAATAGCTAAAGAGAAAATGAATTTTTTGCTGGCCCAAACCTGTTACTCATTCAAACTAGAAAAATTTTGTTTAAAAAAGTTAATAGTACATACTGTAAGGCAAAAATTTCTAAAGCAAGTCCATAAAGCGTTGGAAAGGTTATTATTGAAGAAATGCCTAAAAACGTGGGTTAAATTTATGCAATTCAAACAAGTTAAACGAGAACAACTTCAATTAGCAACAGCTTTTGCTATAAACAAGAAGAAAAAAGCCGCATTAAGAAAATTAGCTCAGTATGTCCAGTATAGAAAAAGAAAACTTTTAATGAACAATGAAACGCTGCGACGTGCAAGTGAACATTTAAAAAAAGGCAAAATAAACTTTTACTTCCAAAAGTGGAAGTTCGTGATCTATGATAAAAAGATCCAGGCAGCAAAGTTTGACTGGGCAGCAAAATATTACACTTTCCACGTTAAAAAAGTTGCCCTGAGCCACTGGAAGACTTTTACAAGTCATAAAAGACATAGAAAAGCTATTAAGAATGACGCTTTAAGGCACTACAACATTGGTTTGCTCAAATTAGGTTTAAGACACTTTAAAGAATATGTACTAGCAAGAAAATTATTTAAAACCCGAATAGAGGAGGCGAAACAGTTCTACAAAACCACTATGATCCAGGAAGCGATTAAAGTAATTATGCTAACAGGAATTCAGAAGAAGCAGCAACGTTTTCGGGATAACATAGCGAAAATAAGCAGGGAATTATTTATTTCCCAAAAGTATTTAGAAATTTGGAAAAGTAACACCATTTACAAGGTTGTACCGGGTAAAAAAGATGATATTGATGATGGATTTTGCGATATCGGACAAGACTTTTGCCCTAATCCCGACTGGTTTCAGATGTGTTTTATGTTGCCCAGAGTGTACAATTCAGATTTATAACAGGTACATAACGTGAATTAATCGATTTATTGTTGATCTTAAAAATATATTTACAATTAAAAGATTATTTTTTTCGTTTCTTTTGTCTGTCCAGGGCGTTGAGTTCACTTTGCTGGTTTGCCGCTTCTGAGTAAATTCTCTTGACTTTTTCAGTTCTCTCCTTGTCACTGAAATGAAATATTTAACATTTATCGATCCCATGATTATAAAACAGATTTTTAATCATTAAATGATATTGTTACAACAAACCTTTGAATCTGTTGGGTAATTTTAACCCTTCCCAGAAACGACTTGTCCCTCCTGATTTCCCTGATGGCACCCTTGGTTTCCTTCTTAAGTTTATGCATAAGTTTAGCCCTTTCGGCCTTTTCTTTAGATTGCATTTTATGCCTTTTTCCATCATATCTAAAACAAGAAAAGTATATATTAAGGCAAACCCTTAAAAAAACATGATTTAACGACATACACTTCTTCAATCTTGGGTTCATATAACCTCAAAGCCTTAGGCTTTTTCTGCTCCATCACCAAGTGCTGCAATCTCCTTTCTGATTTCATTTTACTAAAACTATCACAGAACTCTTTGTACTCTCTCTTAACTAAATCTGGATAAAATTCCATAGAGATTTGACCTAAATACTTATCTACATCAGCAAATATCTCTACATTACTAGGGAGCTCTTGCAAGTTCTCCCTAAATTCGTTGAGTAATTTCAAAGTAAGGTGTAAACAAGACACTTTAAAGTTATCAGAGAATTCTTGCTCTAGCAAGTTGGCTACATTGAATTTTTGAGGTGGTTGGCTATCATTGTATGTTTCGGTTAGTACTAAGTCAGTGCAAAGTGGTTTAAATGGGGGTACAACTTTAATTATTTTAACAGATTTTTTGGGGATGGCCATATGCAAGATTCCTGACAAAAAAGTGATCGTTGATGGTAAAAACCTTTTGGAGAGTGCTGTGTATTCAAGCACCAAAGTGCAAACAAATAAGCCATAAGAAATGTCTTTTGGTTCCTTCACTTTACATGTCCTGAGCATCTGTTCCATAAACATAAAACATGGAGTGACAATTTGATGCCTAAAATCTGAAGTTGAGAAAAATAGACTAACTAGTTTCAAGAAAACCAAGACCTCCAGACCGGGATATTTCTTGCTTTTCTTTCTGAATTCTTGATGCTTCTCTTTTATGACTTCCAGGATAGAATTATGAGCATTCTCTTTGTTTAGCTGTGCCAAGTCAAATATATGGGGCATTAAAGTGGCCAAAAGTTTAAAATTATTTCTGCAGACTTCTGCATTTTCAATGTCACTAAAGAGATCATTGATGTATTGTAGAATATAAGCAAACAACAGTCCTAAACCAGCCTTGTTTGCTTGGGAAAGGCTTGGATGGTTGCATTTGATCATCCGCTCCAAAATAATCTTCTGGTGAGCTGGAGATTTGTTCTGTAAAGTTTCCATTAGGCTCTCATAAATCTCTGGCAACTGAAAAGTGAATGGGAGTTCGTTACCTGCCTTTTCTAACTCTTTCTTTTCACTTTCTGATATTTCTTTATCTTTTTTCTCTGGGTTTTTTGAAGGTATTTTATCCTTTGTTATAGGTTCCTTGGTTTCTGGCTCACTTTCACTATTTGAATCCTCCTCCCCCTCTTTAAGATCTGCAAGTGAGTCTTCTGAGCCTGATTCCTCCTCTTCTTCCTGCTCCTCTTCTACCTCATCATCAGATTCTTCTAAATTATTACTTACATGAGCCTCTACTTCCTCCTCACTATCACCAATAGATTTCCCATTGATTTCAGCCCTGATTTTAACATTGGACTTGCCTTCTTCATCATATGTTAAAACATTATCCTCAACATCAGATTCAATGACAAAATCATCATCAAGATCATCTGCACTTCTGTGATTTGGTCCAGATTTGGGATTGTTTTCTGTGAAGCCTCTCATCCTTTCTAATCTTTCCTGCTCTAATTTCTCCAGTCTCTCTTTTTCTTCTTTTGCGATTTCATCTTCAGTTTTTAGTCTATCTGAGACAGTACCTCTTGCCTCAAACCTAAGTTCCCTCATCACTTTATCATAATCATCCAGATTGGGTTTTGGCTCCTCACTAGCATCCTTTTTGTCCTTTTTGCTTACAAGCTGCACTAAATCCTTCCATTCAGTGTCAAGTTTTTCTGTCAATTCAAGGGTGGCTTCCTTAATTTTCTGTTTCTCCGCCTTTCTTTTCTTTGATTCCTCAATAAGTTGTTCTATAAGTTGCTTGTGAGTTTTCGCACCTTCTTGTCCAGTACTCGTTAAGACCCCACCACCAAAATGAACTTCTTCTACAAAATTGGCATCAAGTCTCCCATTTTTCCTTTTATCATCATCATCATCGTCTTCATCCTCAGATCTTGGATCATCAAATTTTTCAATTTCACTTAAAGTTTGCCCCCTGTGTGTAAGCACTTCATCATCGGCCAAATTAAATATACTTTTTCTATTATGGGCTTTAGCCCGAACCGCAGCAAACCTTGCCATAATCTTGTCTTCTTGGGGTACCTGGCCTCGTTCACCAATACGCTTGTCCATGAACTTGTTTACTTTGTGTTGAAGCTTGTATTCGTTTAGCAGAGTGTGTTTACGTTTCTGTATGGCTTTAGCCCTGGAAACTCCCGGTAAACCTTTTTCGTTCTTCAATTTTTTGCCTAAAACTCGCATTTTTTCCTTGTTTATGTGCACCTCGAAGGGATTTAGCTTTTTCTCCGTTTGATTTTGGCGCTTCTTCTGGATTTTCTCCACGGAAATACGTTTTCGGTTTTTCGTTTTTGCCATGGTTAATTAAGATAAAAAATAAACCGGGCTTAAAAAAATTATTAAATTTAGCAAGAGGCAAGCACAATATTGTTTTGACATGTGAGAAATTGAGGTTAGGTTAAGTCAGCAATAACTACGGTAGTGGATACAGTAGAGTTTATTGCTGATTATTTGACAAACAGGTATGTTACTGTTTCTATTTTTAATTCACAAAATCAATTTTAATTTAATTTTTGCCATTTTATATAAATACTATTAAAAAAAAATATTTTTGGAACCTTTTTAGTGGTCATTAAACCGTGTGTGCAGGGTTGCCTACCTATAAAACTAGTAGATCTGTCAAAGTCAAAAATTTAATTTGTTTACATTTTGATATGTGTGGGACTCCTTATCATTTAAAGTATTTCTTATCAATGCCGGGTTATAAACTGTTATATTGCTTCAAGTAAAATTTAAATTTCACAAGAGTCTCTGTGGGTGTTAATTATCACATCTATTACCCAATTCAGTAATGGCTTGTTTGATTTAACCTCATTTTGTAAGGCACAAAATCTAAGGACACGTCAGTGCTTACAGAACCCACAGATGCTGTTAAAAAGCTATTAAAATAGTTATATTTAACTGGATCCTATCCAGGAAACGCCTGGAATTATGTATTAAGTGTCAAAGGTTTATCGGGATAACAAGAAATAATTGTTTTATTGAGAAATGTAAGTACATCTTAAAATACAATCATCACTCTTTCAGTGAAGTTTTTGAATCACTATATTGCATCTTATTTGGCCCAAAATATTTCTGTGTAGAGAAAAAATGAAAACTCCAAGTCTCAGCCTCAAAATATCCTTTTAATTAAATCAGGTAACATGTTTCGCTAATAAAGCATCATCAGACCTTATAGGTAGATGACCTGCTAAGTATGCAAGAGTACTAAGAGTACTTGATGACCTGCTAAATACTCTTAGTACTCTTGCGTACTTAGCAGGTCATCTACCTATAAGGTCTGATGATGCTTTATTAGCGAAACATGTTACCTGATTAATTAAAAAGATATTTTGAGACTGAGACTTGGAGTTTTCATTTTTTCTCTAGTTACATAGGTCTCTTTGAGATAATGGACGAGTTCTTTCAATTTCTGTGTGGGTTTTAGTGTCTCTTAGAATTAATAATTCTTGATAAACAAATCTAATAAATAAATCTCCATTCCATACAAGATCTATATATAGAATCCATACAAGAAGACATATATTTTATTGACTGAATTTGAATTATTACCACTATAGTTTGTCTTTAAATGATGAAGTCCTTGGCTCTTAAAAAAACACCATTTTTTAAATATCTTCCAATGCACACAATCATTTGTAGGTATCTCACCAAAATTTGGATAACCTTTTCTTTATTCACCTCATTTGTGTATTCTGAACAAAATTCAGACTACTACAAGCTGCTAAATATCCCCCGAGATGCTACTGTTCAAGAGATTCGAAAGGCGTTCAAGATTTTGGCAGTTAAACTACATCCAGATAAAAATAAAGTAAGTGAAAAGCATTTTAATAAGAATTCTAGAATTTAGTTTATAACCTTCTTAGGAGGACCAAGAAGCAGAAAAAAAATTCATTGAAATAGCTAAAGCATATGAGATCCTAAAAGACCCGGCCACTAGAAAAGAGTATGACTTGTATGGAGAATCTGAGTTTAAAAATCATAAGCAGACATATCACAGTTATTCTTACTATAGGGACCATTTTGGCATATATGATGATGACCCAATCATAGTAACTCTGAGTAGAAGCGATTATGGTTGGTACCCAGAAAGCTGTGATTTTATGTGCTTTAATTTACCAATTTTTTAGAATTAAACATCCTGGATGTAAATCAGGCATGGTTTGTTAATTTTTACTCTCCACACTGTCACCATTGCCATGAAATGGCACCCATGTGGAGAAAATTGGCCAGGGAACTTGAAGGAGTGGTGAGGGTGGCAGCTGTAAATTGTGAGGAGGATTATCCTCTTTGTTATCAATTAAGTATTGAGGCGTATCCAACATTTTTGTTTTATGAGAAAGAAGTAAGTAGTTTTGGGTAAATGATTGATGTTATTTGATATTTGAATGTTTTAAGGCACATCTGCAAGATGGTGAAAGGTACAGAGGGCCTAAAACGTTAGAGGCCCTTCAGCAGTATGTTCTTTCAAAAGTTGAAGTGAAAATTGAGGAAATTGATGCACAAAAATGGGAAAATTTAAAAAGGCAGCAGTGGGTATTGTTTTTGTGCCCCCAGGACAATGTTAATTGCCCTGAAAAGGATACTATTAAGAAAACTGCTGCTGCACTGGTAATAGGCTCTAAGTATTTTAATAATTATATGGTAATAAGGCATTTTCAGGAAGGGTTACTGCAAGTTGGTCTGATAACAGATCCAAAACTGTCTGAAGACATTTCAGAAGATTACAGGACACAACCTTTAGTATTTTGGGAAGTTGATAGTAAAAAAATACCAAAAGTGCACATCATTGACGGTTCGGATTTTAAGGAAATTGTGGATAAAATTTTGAATATTTTGCCCAATCCACCCCTGTTGGACGAAAACAAGTTTCATGTAATTGCATTATTTAATTTTTCACTAAATTCATGATAAAAACAACATTTTCTTTCAGGATCTGAGAACTAAGTTAAGACTAGGCTTTGACAAACCATGGTTGATATGTTTCTACTTAGGGGAGGCCACTGACCTTAAACTAGAACTTAAAAGACTTCCAACAATGATACCAAACATCAACATCGGTAAAACATCTAATTTTCAATTAATTTTTCAATACTTATTGGGACTTTATAGGTTTAATTCACTGTGGGAAAAGTGCTGGTTTATGTGCCACTTTACACATACAACGTTACCCCACATGGTGTGTAATCAAACAGGGCGGGGCATTCGAGGTGCACCAGGGCAGGGACGTATTGCATGAAGTGGCCACTTTTGCCAGGGACAGCACCAAGAGCACCAATTTACACGCTTTGAGTCCTGCTGACTTTCATAATTTAAAAAGTGAAGGTGAGAATGATAGTCCTTATAGACTTTCAGGGATTCAAACTGATAATTGCTGTTAAGCAACGTTTTTATTTATGGCCCTTGTCTTCGTCAAGCGGATACAATACCGTATTCGAAAGGTGCGGAATACATGTATTCGTCTAATTTTTAATTTAAGAAAATCAGATCCGGTATCACATAAAATTAATTATTTGACATATATTATATATTATATATATATATATTATTATATATAATATATAATATATATTATTATAAACTGGTTAAATATGTCAAATCGTAGAACTCAACATTTGGGTGTTTTTATGCATTGTTTAATTACTAATTCAAAATTTATATCTAAATCTCTAAAAAATCAATTTAAAACCAATTTTAGCGTCCATGATATAAATACCAGAAATAAATTTAAATGTATTATTTCTCGAGATAATGCAAGAACATACAAAAAGTCTTCTACCAAAAAACTCCTTGCCAAACAATGATTTATTACTATGAAACTATGAAGTTTAACTAAAGATTTAGGTTGTATTTGTTTAGAGAACAGTTGAGCTCCTATTTTTTAACTCACTAGTATTGTGTGCTCCAGAGGTAGCATGATGGTTGTATACGATTGCATACAAGGGTATTTGTTTGTGTACAGTATTGTTTTGGTGCAGGATATGAGTTTTATATCTCCCCCGTGTTAGGTATAAAGAAGGGTATAAGTATTTTCTTGGTGGGAACAATTATTTCTTTATAATATTTCATCTTTATATTATTTTTCTTATTATTATGTATGATTACCGAAATTTGTTTATTATTTATTAGGATTAAGTTTGAGTACCCCTAGGCTAGACTTCGCCTTTTTTTTCATTTGTAATATTTGTCAATCTGTTGTTTTTTTTTTAAATAAAAGACGATTATTATTATAATTCTAGGCTCTCCTTGGTATATTGACTGGTATGCCCCCTGGTGTCCCCCTTGTAAAAGATTAACACCTGAACTGAGAAAGGCCAGTCAGCATTTTAAGCCTGAAGTGGTACAGTTTGGTACTGTAGACTGTACTTTACACAGGGAGCTCTGTTCAAGCCAGGGTATTAGTTCTTATCCCACTATGTATCTTTATAATGGTAGCAGTGTTCAAAGGTTTCATGTAAGTCTACAGGATTTTGAGGGTAATTCACAATAAAATCATTCTTGTCTGTAGGGTACCCCAAATGAAGCGTCCATAGTCGAATTCCTACAGGACGCCATAAATCCTGTAGTCGTGAACTTAAACGAGGATAATTTCAGTTTACTAGCGAGAAAACCGGCGAAAGAGATGTGGGTGGTGGACTTTTTTGCACCCTGGTGTGGACCTTGTCAACAATTGGCACCGGAGTTTAGGAAATTAGCAAAATCGGTAAGAAACTCAGAAAATTAGCAAAAAAAAGTCCTAACCAAAACTGTTTTAATCTATAGTCACCTTTTTACCCTCAGGAACTCACTATTAATGTTTAAATAGTAATGAAGTTAGTTTAATGAAATAATTTATTAATAATTAAAAGAAATTAATACAAAATTTTAGTACTGCTAGGCAAAACATGTTTCCTACGGACATGTCTGTGTTTTACACTTATTTACTCTCAAAACAAAAATAATAAAAAAATATAAATATTGCTTATACAGCGTGTTGAAAAAAGTCACATTTTAAAATTATTTTGACATACATAGAGTGTTCACAAAAGGCGTGGCAGAAGAAGTTTATGTTTTTTTAAATGGAACATCCTATATACTATTTGATTTTCTGATTCTGCGTCAAAATTTAAACAATTTGATTTATTACATGTTGTACTTCAATCAAGGAGTTTTTGAACTAGAGGCAGTTGAAAATCGACTTTAAGAGGGTATAGATCTATAACTACCCGTTATAGGAGGATAAAATGCTTTTTAAAATTTCTATCTTTCACGTTTCTAACTTAACTTTTTAAGATTAATCTCATGACATACATTTTTAGCTACATTGCTACATCAAATTCTTTAGACACTTTAAGGAAAACCATAGACAAGTGACAGTAGCATCTTTTCATTTTATTAAAAACACCTTAAAAAGTAAATATAGGAAGGTAAAAATAATTTTATCCTATGACAAGTAGTTATGGGTCTGTAGCCTCTTAAAGTTGAAAAAAAAACAAATTTTAACTGTCTCTAATTCAAAAACTACCTGATTAAAGCATGACATCAAACTTCTTAGAATTTTACGTCAAAAGAAACAAAACAAAAGTTTTACATCAAACTTCTAAGAATCTAAAAATCAAATAATATATAAGGTCTTCCATTTACGAAAACATAAATTTCTACTGCCACGCCTTTTGTGAACACCCTGTATGAGTCAAAACAAAGAATGTATAGTATAGCTTTTTTCACTCCCTGTACATAAAAAAAATTGAATTTTTTTGTTTCAAAAATACAGCCACTATGGAGGAAGGAAGTACTAAATGAATGGACATCAAATTAAAAATAGACAAAAAAAACAGTAAAATCTATATTTTTGCATGGACTGTTATATTTAGAGGTAGAATATTTATCAATTTACATCCAACGTACAAAATATCCCATTGTGTACCAGTAAAAAGTATGTACTACTGTATTGTATAACATGTACTAATCTGTAACTTTGATTCTTGATATAGTGAATCAGAGATTAATTATTTGGATCTAAAAAGCATCACATTAATAATATACTTTTTAACTTATTCCAAAGGTTCTATTGCTCTCTTGCATACAACTTAAATTGGAATACCATAATAGATGATTGATTCAACTTTTCTTCAAATTTAATTTTAATTAGCTTTTAATTTAAAATTTCTCTTCATTCATAGAATTTCTAAATAATTTTTTTGAAATTTGCCTTGTAATCAATATGTACATTCCACTTCAGATTTTGTGATCTTACAATTACTTAAACAATCCAAATTACAGTCTCAGGTATGCAATTAATTAATATTTTTTGTTAAGATCTCTAATGAAAAAGTTATGAAATAAGTTTTTTCAGTATTCACAGGGCCGAGCCGTGCCGGGGGTGCAAGGGGTGCGCCGCACCCGGGCGGCGCTCATTTGGGGCGGCAAAATATCCGAAAAATAAAATAAAAAAGCACCAAGTAATGAAAAAAAAATATGAATAACAAAAATTTATAAAATTTTAAACTTATAATTAAGGCGCCAACAGAATACAATGTTTACTGAAACCGAGCATTGTTCCCCGAATCGTTGCTATAATAATAATAATCTATATTGATAAATAAATAGGTACCAGGACCAGGTAATAAAAACAATAGCACCGCAATTATGGTGGGTTCAGCCAGGGCGGTGCTGATGATGTTATAAGGGCGGCGTAATTAAAAGAGCCGCGTAAAGTACCACCAATAGTAATTCCTCGAAATTTATTTCTTGCGGAATTTCAATACTTTTGGGTAATAAATAATATGTATTTTGGAGCTGCAGAAATAAGCGGGGGTGTAATGTTTAGAAATTCCCACCCTTTTGTTTTTAATTTATTTTAATTTGCGAGTTTTAAAGCGACTTGTCGATTAGTGTTTATTTTTAATACATTTTATATAAAAATTGTGTTTGTGTTGTTAACAGTAAGTTTAAAATATTTTATTAATATCTTCCAAATATTTAGAACTTCATGCCTTAAGCAATTTTTCATTGAAAAAAGTAATGTCTGATTTTTGTGCCAATTCTAAAAAAAATATTTGTTGATTTAGATGGCTGATGGTCGAAAGAGGCTTTCTGGTTCCCAATACCGAAAAAGGAAGCTAGAAAAGGAGAAAGATGACAGGCGGTTAGCAGGTTCGTTAAAAAAGTTTTTTGCGTCATCAACGAACCCACAACCGGCACAACCTCAACCTTCAACAAGCCAAAGGCCGGATGTTCAACCTTTGACGTCAACTGAAGCCGATGCCGATGTAGAACAACCAAATGATGGAGATCAACAACCATCAGGAGATGAACTGAAACAAGATGATCACTCGACGAATACGCCAGCAAATACGCAAACTGAGAACATTGAAGCTATTCAGGTAAATAAAGAACGATTCAAAGATCCAGCATATTGGCCCGAAATATTAACGGATAATATTAGATTATTGATTTTAGGAATAGGACCTGTTCAAATTAAAAATATTAATTATCCCATTAATAATTTAAATAGATGTTTTAGCGCTGCTTACTTTGAAAAAAAAATTAACTAACAATGAAAAAGTTCCTAGAACCTGGCTTATTTACTCAAAATCTAAAGATTCAGTGTACTGTTTTCCTTGTACATTATTTAAAGTTTCTGATAATAGTTTTAATGAGGGGAATGGCTATAGTGACTGGCGACATTTATCTCGGACTTTAGAAAGACACGAAACCAGTAAGGGGCATTTTGAAAGTGTTAGGAAATGGCTTGAATTAAAAAAATCAATAGAAAACGGTTTAACTGTGGACTCTATCAATCGAAATTTATTTCAAATGGAAAAAAAAAGATGGACTTCGATTTTAGAGAGAATAATATCTGTTATCCAGTTTTTAGCTAGACAAAATTTAGCTTTTAGGGGTAATAGTCAAAAACTATTTGATAAGGGTAACGGTAATTTTCTGAAATTAATTGAGACGATTGCAAAATTTGATTCTGTAATGGCCGAACATATTGATAGAGTCCAAAAAGATGGGAACAAAATGCCGCATTATTTGGGAGATAAAATACAAAATGAATTGATTTTTTTAATAGGAGAAAAAGTAAAAAAGTGTATTGTTAAATGTTTAAAATTATGCAAATATTTCTCAATCATTCTTGACTGTACACCTGACGTTAGTCACCAAGAACAAATTACCATTATTGTTAGATTCGTTTTTATTGATGATTGTTCTAAAAGTATAGAAATTCGAGAACATTTTTTAGGATTTTGTAAAGTTACAAACACTACTGGTCATATATATTGTCGATAAGAGAGGTCAGGGCTATGACAACGGAGCAAACATGAAAGGCAAGCACAATGGCCTAGAAAAAAAAATTTTAAATATTAATCCTAGAGCCTTTTTTGTACCTTGTGCCGCTCATAGTTTAAATTTAGTAGTTAAAGATGCAGCAAAAAGCTCTCTAGAAGTAACTAATTTTTTTAGCATTATTCAGGAAATATATGTCTTTTTTTCGGCCTCAACTTACAGATGGAATGCTCTCTTAAAAGAGCTGCCCAGGCTAACACTAAAGCCCTTATCGGATACCCGCTGGGAAAGCCGTATTGAGGCAATAAAAACTCTTAGATTTGAGTTAGAAAAAGTGTATGATGCTCTGTTTACGCTTTTTAATGATGAAAGCAGAGATAATGAAACAGAATATTGCAATGTCCCTAATAAATAAAATAAAATCATTTAAATTTATTTGTTCGTTAGTTATTTGGTACAACATTTTGGCAAAAATTAATATAGTAAGCAAAACACTGCAAAAGTCTAATGTTATTTTACCAGAAGCTGTACAGATGCTAAAAGAAATCAAATTATTTTTGACACAAATGAGATCGGAAAACGGGTTTTTAGACATGATAAATGAATCTAAGAAAATTGCGGAAGAAGTAGACGCCGAAATTTCCTTTCCAGCCATTCACTCAATAAGACCAAGGAAAAAAAAACGTTTTTTGATTATGAACACAAGGATGAGCCAATCCAATCTCCAGAAATAAATTTTAAAGTAAATTTTTTTTTAATATTCTCGATATTTCAATCTCAAAATTGGATGAGAGATTTCACGATTTACAAAAACATATTGAATTATTTGGTTTTTTAAACAATTTTAAAGCATTTTCCAAACCCGAAATAATGACCTATTGTAAGAATTTAGAAGCTTAATTAACTGACCCTGAAACAAAAAATATGGACATAAATGGATTGGACCTCTATAATGAAATCGACATATTATCAATTTACATTAATGATAGAAATATTTTCTCGGCCAAAGAAATATTAATATATCTGGTTGCTAATGATTTGAAAGGCATATTTCCAAATTTATTCGTAGCTTTAAGAATATTTTTAACAATGCCAGTCACTGTAGCTCATGGGGAACGCTCATTTTCCAAACTAAAATTAATAAAAAATTACTTAAGATCCTCAATGAGCCAATCAAGACTATCAAATTTATCAATAATAAGTAGTGAGGAAGACATTGTCTCTAATTTAGATGTTACCGACCTAATTAGGGAATTTGCATATAAAAAGGCAAGAAAAGTAAATGTTAACATTTAAACCAGGGTTCTAATTACTTTTTTTAATTTCTTTAAATTATTAGTATATAAGTAAAATATATTTTCTTTAGGTGTTTATATCGATGTAATTACATATTAATATAGAAATACTTATATAAGTAAATAATATATGCTTTTATGTATATTTTTTGTATAGATAATATTGATATATTGATTAATATATGTGTGTTTGAAATTTAATTCAATATGATTTTTTTATTACACCCTTTTTTTTAAACGTTGTACTTTAGTAAGAGCATTTTTTAAAACACTTTTTATAAAAATCACTGCAGAAGGGGCGGCAAAATTAGCTCTTGCACCCGGGCGGCAAATACCCTAGGCTCGGCCCTGAGTAGAGGTAATAGATTGGAATCTAACCATTCATCCTGTAACCTTTATCTCTAATGCCAAATCTTTTAAGTCAAATAAAATATAAAGTGTCACAGTATCGAAGGCCTTACATAGATCTAGAAAAACAGCAACTGGTTTAAGGTTCTTATTAATACTTTCTATTAGAAAATTCTTGGCCTCATATAATGCATTCTCAGTATTAGAGCCAGTCTTTGATTTTTTTAATTTGAAATTGATTCTCATGTTATGTCCAATTGTTTGTGGTAATTAATAAACAATTAGTTACAAATTGAACATTCTCTAAAAGGTCTGACTTCTTGATGCACTTCGCTAACTTTAAATACCATTTTAGCTGTCCCAATTTAAAGATATCATCATTGCCCAAGTGGACTGCGTGGCCAACAACCAACTTTGTTCCTCCCAAAACATCGGAGCTTATCCCACTATAAGACTTTATCCTTTGGGAAGCAAAGGGATGAGTACGGTCGCGTAGGTGTCCTATTATTTTTATAAAGCGTTTTAAAGTACTCGAAGGTCATTTTTAGGGTGCATAATGGGCAAAGGGACGCGCTCTCCCTGAAACGTTGGATATTGAACTTTTTGCCATCAAACGTGGAGGCGTTAAACGAGGTGGAGTTTAGGCAGCAGATTTTAACGAAAAAGTATTACTTGCCCTGGCTGGTTGACTTTTATGCCCCCTGGTGTGGACATTGTGTACATTTCGAGCCTGAATATAGGACTGTGGCCCAAGTAAGTCATGACGAACTCTGTATCTAGTTAAATAATCCTCACAATCGTGATAAATCTATTATATTTTAGAGGTTAAATGGTAAAGTACGTTGCGCAAAGATTGACTGTGAGGCCCACAGGGTGTTTTGTGGACACCAAAGGGTAACAGGATATCCAACAGTAAGGCTGTATTTAAGCCCCAATAAGTATTTTAATATTGAGAGCCAAGATTCCGGCGAGATTGTGAAAAGGGTAAAGAAGCTTATTGAGGAGCATAAAGAGAGTATTATGATGCATGACGAGCTGTAAGGATTTAGTGAGTATATGCTGCCATAAATGTCCGGGTTTGAAGTATTAAAAAAACTGTTTTTCACTTGAAATGCTCTTTTAAAGATCTGTAATTGTTTTTAGTCTTAGTTACTGATTCCTAACAAGATGCCAAATGTACTTTTAGTGATTTTTAGCCTTCATTTTTTAATATGATTTTAGTTTTTAACTAACTAAGCTTTGTTTATAATAAAGTTATATATTTTTAGTTTTTTTTTTCTGTCCCCAAGAAGAAGATTCACATTCCTATTATGTTCATGAGTAATATTGGTGCAATTATATTCCAGTAACGTTTTTAAGTAAAGGTCTTATTCATAAAAGCTTTTAAATTTTGATGGGTACATTTTCTGTTAAAAAACAACATTTTCTGAAGAAGGTAGTTTTTCTTTGGCCTTCATTTATTGTGTCCTTGGCTAAATTATGGTAATTATAGTTTTTTTCGTTAGATTATTTACTAGAAATTGATATTTTTTTTCATTTAAGCATGTTCCGAATAATGATATTGATGCACTTAAATATAATAAATTATGATAACCTCCGAATATAATAAATTTCGGTAAAAACATTAATTATTCATAGAACATTGTGTTTAAACTCGTTACTGCGATTCGACGTTATTCTTTTATGCAGGAGGAGTATTTTCCTACTATTCATAGAAGAATTTATTGGCTTGTGTAAACTCTTTTATGTAGTATTAACACCAATAAATAAATTATTATGTTTGTCTCTCTTGTAAAGCCTTCAGTCAGTTTGTGAGCGAATTGATAAAAAAACAATTTTATTCTGACTGTGATTAGTGAAAGAGTTTTCCATTGAAAGGTATTTCTAGAGAAATAAAAGATATCTCTTAATTTTTCATATTAGTGTTTAATATACAGCTATCTCTCCGATTTATCGCTCCTTAAACTTCACCCTTTGTGTAAAATTATATCTATTTTTTCAGTTTATCGTTGCCTGAGGACAGAATAAGATTTAGGATTTTAAAGACTTAAAAAAATGGTTTTAAAGGACTACCAACAAGAGTAACTTAAAGAATCCAAAATGAAGGGTTGAGAAGCCAAGGGGTACAAGTCATATATTTTTCATAATGGAGTTAAATGCAGAAACTTACTCTTAAACACTTTAAAATGTTCGTGTCCGAGGGAGATAAGTGGAACTATCATGTGTATCTATCATGTGCTAACATCTAGTGGCGAAAAAAAAAACTACTGCTTAAAAGTGCTTTTTAGTTTAGAAGTCAAGGGATACATGTGCCGCGAGTCACTTGTACCCATTGGCTTCTAAAAAATAGCTGATAATTTAGTTTACTAAAGCTGTTGTTTTCTTTAACTCATTGTTGTTGTGTTTAAATTGTTTACGAGTTGAGGCTATCAAACTTGATAAAAAATGTCAGAAGATAGTTCTTTTATCCTTTTTAATGGTAAGTTCTACTTTTTATCAAATCCAATATTATTATTTATTGTAATTTGAGTCATTTAGTGTGTTTAGGTGAGGTTTTAAGGTTAGGTTTCAATGTATGTTGTTAATAATATTACAGTTGTCCTACTTTCAGATAATAGCGATAATGACGCTGATTATAACCCAGACGCAGATAATTCTTCCAGTACTAGTTCAAGTAACCGTCCTGAAGAAGGTAAGAGTAGGCCTTAGTTAATTATGATTATTAATATTACTAATCAGCCAATTTCATTATAACGTTCTTTTTCTCTTATAGGCAACTTTTTATTGATAACAAACTTTAGAGTAATAATTAAAAATTAGGCTTAGTTTTGACATACACAGCATAATTAATTAATCTAAATAAATAATTAAAATTTAATTTCAGATGAAATGGAAGAAACTGAAGCAGAAGAAGAACCACCTACAAAGAGGCAGAAGCATCCTGGTAAGAAAAAAAACACGACGGACTGAGGAATGGAAAAGGCAGAAGTCTTCAAGACTACGAAACATGGGTAAAAAGTACACTGACCGTAAAGGTAAAGTACACAATGAAAGAAAAGTTCAGGCATACATGAATGCCGCTATAAATGTTGCGAAAATATGAGCGAAGAAAAGCGCCACGAATTTTTTAATGAGTACTGGGGTCTGGCGAATTGGGAATTGCAATCAGCATTTTTGAACTCTGCCAATAAAATTACCGTTGAGAAAACTGATTTGGTCAAATAACATATTGCTATGTTCCCTAGATATAGTAGTCACTATTCCAGACAGCAAGCTCCAAACCGAAAATATTCAAATGCTGACTTAAATCTAAAAAGATTGTATGACCGTTATAAAATCTTTTGTGCGGAACAAGGAAAGGAACCTGTTACTCTATCTTACTATAGGCATATATTTAATACATGTTTCAATGTTAGTTTCCATCGAGCACATTAATACTTGTAATAATTGTGACAAGTTTAAATTAGCTATTGAGCATGGAGATCTGGAAGCTAAACAAACTGCAACAATCGCTAAAGAAGTCCACCTACGTAAGGCTGAAAGTGCTAAAAAAGAAATGGATAATGCTAAAAAAGAAGTAAAAGATGATCTTGCCCGAAAAGCTATATGTTTTGATCTTCAAAAAATGTTGCCCACGTCGGTATTAACATGTACAAAAGTGTATTATGCAAGGCAATTATGGACGTATAATTTTAATGTACATGATATTGGGACCGATGATGCGTTTATGTTTCTTTGGCATGAGGGGCAAGCATCAAGAGGATGCGAAGAAATGGTATCGTGTTTAATCCAGTACATCAAATCATTGCCATCTACAGTCACTCACCTCACTGCTTTCTGTGATAATTGTGGTGGGCAAAATAAAAGCCAACTTACGGTAAAATTTTGGTTGTATGATGTAAACACAATGCAGATTGAAATTGTCGACCTAAAATTTTTGCTTACTGGTCATTCTTATATTCATTGTAACCGAGACTTTGGTAAAGTGGAAAATACCAAGAGGAACACAAAAAGAGGTGTTTTCGTTTTCACAAAACGTTTGCTTTGGATCCCATAGGCAAACGTTTTGTGAAAGCTGTTAAGGGTATTAGAAACATGCAGTGGCTGCAGTTCAGAAAAGAAAGTCCTTACACTTTGTTTCACAAAAGTACATTTAATAAAGAAATGCCATTTTTAGAGTACAACATGCTTGTAAAAAATGTTGGAAGGATTCCAAAAACCTTGCCTTCTCTTATCCCTAAACAAAATAAAAAAAAAATAAAAGCATCAAAGTTCAAAGACCTTGTTGGCCTCCTACCATTTGTACCTCCCGTACATCACCAATTCTATAGGTCAATAGACTATGAGGGAAATCGTTTGGTGCACACAAGACAGAACATCCAGAAACAGCAAGAAGCGGTTCAAGAGGGACATCACAATCCTGACGATGATGAAAATGAGAATTCAGAACATGAAGACAATGTTTATAGCAGTGACTCAGAATAGTTCTGCAAGTGGTATTTAAATAACATTTTTATACAAACTGTTAGTATTTTGTTAAGCCACCTTTCATTGGAAAAATACATATTTCCTAATTTATTTGTATCCTATGTTTTATTAAAGTCCTAATTTCTATGAGAAGCCAAGGGGTACAAGTGATGACTTTTATCAAATATTGCCTAATAATCAATATGAAAAATACTAAAAAGCATATTATTTTTCTTTATTATGATAGTCTAAACCCTAGCAATTAAAACAAAACTGGTTTGAATTGCCATACTTTTGCCTGCATTTGATTACAACAATTTAACTTTAATTTGAGTTTTCTCAAAACTGACTTCAGTACACTTATACCCCATGGCTTCTCAGTCCTTCAAATTATATATTAATTTTGTTATAAAGTTCATCAATAAAAAAAGAAGACATGTTTTAAACTTACTATAACACTTTTCTTGTATATATCGTAAAAATAAAGTGATTCACAAAATACGATCTTAAAACAATGTCCATAATTTCTAAGCACTTCATAAAATTAAAAAAAAGAAGAATTCGCAAATTCATTTAAACTCTCCTCGACTTTTTCTGTTTAAAGTGCTCGTTCTTCGTTGTGATTTTCAACGGACTGTTATAATCCACCTTTGCGCTTAACCCACTTTTATCAACTCTAATGTCCATATAGGACTAGAAAATATGTGCATCATAGGTTTTTGAAGTATCTATGTTTTAAAATTTATGGAATATCCCCTCCAATATAATATCCCGGTCATAAATTACTTCTACAAAGATTAAATTTTTTATCTCTAAGGCACTGCGCTATTCTGAGTAGCCAGCTTTTTTCATTTGAACTATGCAACTATAAAATTGATGCACCTCGTTTTTTAATGAACTTTTTCGTTTTCATTAGAAAACACCTTCGCTTTTATTTAGAAAATAAAACTTAGCAAGAAATACACCTTTTATCGAGCTTGCTCATGGTTTAATATTTTTACACAGCAATAATGATATTGACCTGTTTAATGGCACTATGGCTGCGTTCAAATGCAAAATTGCTGCAATGATTATGACCTTATAACCATTAAATACTTCTATATATATATATATATATATATATATATATATATAAGTCTCCATTTAATTCTCTCTTGCCTATAGTATATTTTATTATATATTGAAACTTCGGCTGTTTTTGAGTCCAATCAATTTTTGTGGACTGTTAAGTTTTATATGGTGTTTACCTAATCTGCCTAAAGTATTTAGTTTTTTCAGTTTATTAGTTTGTATAATTACTTTTCATCTGTTAAACATATGTTGTTTTCTTATTACACATAAATTAACTGGCGTGAGACATAAATGTGGTGTCTAATGTTACTTTCAATAATAGTCGCGTGATATATCTGTGGTGTCTCAGAGGTAATTGTGTACTATAGCCGTGTGAGCCTTGATCGGCGTCTCAGTCCTATATAAGCTATATGGAACTGAAAGAGCGCGGCTATGACTGTCTGACACAAGTTTTGGTTTTTTAATTACCTGAAAAAAGCGTCCACATTCTTTTTGAAGTTTTTGATAATAAATAACGCATCGATGTCTGTTACCAACATCTTCCAAGGAATGTTGACGCCTTAGAAAATTGAAAGGATTTCAATGTTCTAAGGTTGACGCTCTTCCAAAGCAACATTTTGCCTGGGTTGCTCAATATCAAGACCTTAGAGACTGTGTACGATCTCCTGCTTGAAGTTTGTAATGGACAATTTTTCATTCGCTACTTCTTGATGCAATATATGTGCATTTACCAAAGCACTGCCAATAAGAAGCAAGGTTACGGTGCCACTTCACCCCTCTGCGTAAGCACATCTCTTTTATTCTTCCACTTTTGGATAATTACACCTGAGGT
The DNA here is from genome assembly GCF_022605725.1 of Anthonomus grandis grandis. Classification (NCBI taxonomy): domain Eukaryota; kingdom Metazoa; phylum Arthropoda; class Insecta; order Coleoptera; family Curculionidae; genus Anthonomus; species Anthonomus grandis. The sequence continues at coordinate 14,357,546 of NC_065562.1, forward strand.
GCTTTCAGCTGCCTCGGTTTCTTCTTTTCTGAGCTTTTTGTTAACAATTTGCCTAGGATTCATTTTTCGATTTGATCGAAGAGTGCCAACTAAGTGAGTGTTCCTGGCAAGTAGAGCATGTGCCAAAACCACACTATAATAATTATCTGGAAAAATAAAACGTCCTTTGTCAAGTAAGTAATTTGCAAGAGTGAGTACTACTTTTTGTGATGAAGACTCCTCGACTTTTTCTGCTTAAAGTGCTCGTTCTTCGTTGTGATTTTCAACGGACTGTTATAATCCACCTTTGCGCTTAACCCACTTTTATCAACTCTAATGTCCATATAGTGGCATATAGGACTAGAAAATATGTGCATCATAGGTTTTTGAAGTATCTATTTTTAAAATTTATGGAATATCCCCTCCAATATAATATCCCGGTCATAAACTACTTCTACAAAGATTAAATTTTTTATCTCTAAGGCACTGCGCTATTCTGAGCAGCCAGCTTTTTTCATTTAAACTATGCAACTATAAAATTGATGCACCTCATCTTTTAAGGGACTTAAACTTTTTGTTTTCCCTAGACACACTAAAAAACACCTTCGCTTTTATTTAGAAAATAGACCTACTAACTTAGCAAGGAATGCACCTTTATATCGAGCTTGCTCGTGGTTTAATATTTTACACAGCAATAATGATATTGACCTGTTTAATGGCGCTATGGCTGCGTTCAAATGTAACATTGCTGCAATCATTATGACCTTATAACCATTAAATACTTCTATATATATATAAAGTCTCCATTTAATTTTCTCTTGCCTATAGTATATTTTATTATATATTGAAATTTTGGCTGTTTTTGAGTCAAATCAATTTTTGTAGACTGTTAAGTTTTATATGGTGTATACCTAATCTGCCTAAAGTATTTAATTTTTTCAGTTTATTGGTTTGTATAGTTACTTTTCATCTGTTAAGAAAATGTTGTCTTCTTATTAGGAATTTCCCGTTAGCCAATCTTTGATAAATAAATAAAATAATTTTATCGATCTTGTAAATGAATAAAAATACAGAGATTGGAGGGACACAAAGTCAATGGTCTTAAATTGTTTTTTTTTTAAACGATTACACGTGTTTCGCCTTAAGGCATCGTCAGATCTAAAAGAAAAAAGAAGGCAACCCTAGTACAAAAACAACAATGCATAGACATAAATTACAATGTTAAGATATGTAAGTCAAAAAAAAAAAACAATTTGAGACTATTCACTTTGTGTCCCTCCAATCTCTGTATTTTTATTATTAAGAGGTCTCTTTGAGAAAAATAGACTACTTTTTTGAATTTGTAAATGAATGGCTGATATATTATATGGCTTGTGTTACCTCTTTTATACAGTATTAACACCAATAAATAAATTATTATGTTTGTCTTCGTTCACTTTCAAAGCCTTCAGTCAGTTTGTGGGTGAATTGGTAAAAAAGCAATTTTAAATCCAACAATATTATTCTGACTGTAATTATTGAAGGAGCTTTCCATTGAAAGGTATTTCTAGAGAAATAAAAGATATCTCTTGCTTTTTCATATTAGTGTTTAATATATACCTATCTCTCCCATTTGTCGCTCCTTAAATTTTACCTTTGTCCCTGTGTAAAATTGTATCTGTTTTTTTTTTTGCGGTTTATCGTTGCCTGACATAATAAGATTTATAGGATTTTAAAGATTTAAAAAAATGGTTTTAAAGGACTACCAAGAAGAGTAACTTGAAGAATCCAAAATTATATATTAATTTTGTTATAAAGTTCATCAATAAAAAAAGAAGACATGTTTTAAACTTACTATAACACTTTTCTTGTATATATCGTAAAAATAAAGTAATTCACAAAATACGATCTTGAAACAATGTCCATAATTTCTAAGCATTTCATAAAGCTAAAAAAAAGAATTCATTTAAGCTCTCCTCGACTTTTTCTGCTTAAAATGCTCGTTCTTCGTCGTGATTTTCAACGGACTTTTATGATCCACCTTTGCGCTTAACCTACTTTTATCGAACCCGGGCCTGTCGGGGTTCCTCGCCCTTATCCTCCTCTCCGAACTCTTCGACGAGCTGCTCTCCGAGCCTGACTCGCTGTCGCTGCTACTGCTGCTGCTACTACTACTGCTCTCCGACTCTGATTCCGATTCGCTCGAATCACTTTGGCTCGACTCGGACCGTTTGACTTTCGACCAAATCGTCGAGGCAACCGCCGGTCTTCTCGGCACCACCACCGCCACTTTACTCCTCGGTTTCACGTCTGCCGAGTGGCTTCTTCGTCTGCTCGAGTACATTCGATCGCTATGCAAAGTTCTTTCTAATGATCTTCTACGGGCTTGTCTTCGTTCTCTTTCTCGCTCGTGTCTGCTCTCCAGTTCATCCCTGTGCCTTAAAAGGACCGATCTGTGTTTTATTGGAGATCTCGATCTGTCCCTGTTGATGACGTGTCTGATTCTGTCCGATTTAAACATTATTTCCCTGCGGACGTCCCGCGAGTGTCTTATGTCGTAATGGGGGATTTCTTCGTGTTCCCGCTCCACGGCGAATAACATCCTTTGACTTCGGTTTTTCAGTTTTGCACCTAAATCGGCTTGTTTCGTCAAGTCTATGGCTGGCACCGGTTCGTCTTTTTTTAGCAATAGCCGGTTTGAGGGCCCCAGCATGTTTCTCAGATCCATGTGGCTGTTTTTCTTCTCGATTTCCTCGGTTTGCTTTTTGATTTTCATTAAGATTTTTCGTCTTTTCTGGTTCTCTTCTTCCTCGTCCGCGTACATTTTCATTCTGGGCACTTTTGCTTTCTTCTTCTCTGGTACATCATTTCTTTCTGTTTGAAGTCGGACGTTGCTTACTTCTAGTTCATCATCTAAAGTTTCTTCTTGACTGGGTAACGTCACTTTTTTCTTTCCTAGCCTGGCCTGCAGCTTTGGGTTCTTAACTGCAACAATTTCCACCTCATCTTCGCTCTTTTCATTATACATTATCGGCTCTCTCTCTCTGAACTTCGCGTCTCTTTCCCAGTTCCGAGCCAAGGAACCCCAAGGATTTTTGCTATCCAACTCTTTGTTTCTCTCGAATATGCCCCTGAGCTCTTGTTTTTTAGATTCAGAAATGCCCGTTTTGTTTGGCACTTTTTTAAAATATCTGGAATACTTTTCTGATTTATAGGGAATTTTGTCTGTTACTTTGCCATATCTCATAAGAAGACACTTTGTTTTAGGGTGCTCCAGGCCTAATCGCCAATAACCCGGGGGAATTCTCACAGTTATTTCAGAGATATCCACTGAATTTTTAGGATATGTTTTCTTTTTTGGCTGAATAACTTCTCCTATTTCATTTTGAAGCTCTATTTCTCGGTTTTTGTTTTTTATTAGGATACTCTCACCATTATCCACAGTGGGTTCTTCTACATCATCCAAAAACTCCTTAGGGAATGTATCTTTAGGTTCTCTTGCCGGCATACCCCTAACGACCCTTGATTTATAATGCAAAGCCCTAGCGGCTGATAAATTATCCAGCCACACAACATTACAACTGTCATGGTCAAGATACTCTATACCCTCGGGCGCATAATTGGAGAAATAATCTACAATATCTTCGGGAGTCATACTGCCTAGCCCCAATAAATGTATTGTCTCAAATTTTACTTCACTTTCATTGGTTGGGTTGATACCCAAACTATCACGAAGTTCTTCCAGGTTTTCATCTGTAAAACTATTGATTTCATCTGGTTTTAGGGCGAATCTTCTTGCTCGCTCCTGGAGTTTTTCCTGTTCTTTTTTGTCAAATATGTTGATTCCTGTTGTGAATGTTGGCTTTATAGTGGGGATCTACAATAGAGAAAACAGTATGAAGTAAATATTGTGATAAAATTAAGAGGCTAGAAAATTATGCATTAAGAAATAAATGTGTGTATAATTGCCTGTAGGTTCAATAACTTCCTCAGCCAGGGCCTTTGGGGTATTGTTTATATTAAAGTAATGCTTGAACATATTACTAAAATGTACCTATACCACTAAATTAGAGGTTTTAAGCGTGTATTTACTTTATTATTCGCTTCTTGAACAGCTTCCTCCTCCATGTTATCGTCGCTTATTTCGCCCTCCTCATTTTCTTTTACCTCCGGGTCAACTTCCATCGCTTCCTCCATATCTTTGGTAGCGTCGTTGGCTATTTGGATTCGTATATTTGGACGGGAAACGTCTAGTTCAGCTGCCATGCTTTGACGTTAAAGATTTCACTTAAAATTGCTGAAATATTTAACAAAAACAAAACCAAATTGGAAAGTTTACATGCATGGAGGAATATTGGAATCCTCAACTATTGACAAATGACAGGTGACATTAGGTGTATGGCCTGTGTTTAACACGACTTCACGTCATGCATATGCCATGTTTGTTCACAATTTAGTTGACGTGAGGTATGTTTTTTTTTGAGTGACATGTTCATAGAACAAGAGAGAAAAGAATATAAGCATACCAGCGGATAACGTGTATAAAAAATCTCACGATCCACATCTTTGCTTTCCTTTTAAATAAAGAAAGCAAATAGCTTGCGTGAAGAACAAATTATTTAAGTTCTATCTTCTACTTCTTTTTTGTTAAAGAGAATCCAGTTTTTGCCATGCGAGCATCTGTTGTCCTTGTGTTTTGTAATTCGACATTTGACTCACGTGAAGTTAATTTTTTTATAACTAGCGGCTCATGCTTATTTGATGTCATGTTTGTGTCCATCCACAAATTGAAGGAGAAAAGAGTTTTTTGCTTCAAGTCAGGCATCTGCTGTCTTGTTTTTTTGTAGTTTGACTGACGTGAAGTGTATTTTTTTATAATTAGCTGTTTATCCTTTTTTTGTACATAAAATGGATAAAACAGAGTTACCCGTTAAACAACTTTATTGGGATCACTGTTATATATAATACTATCTATACTAATACGTATTTTATTCAGTAAACTTTGGTAGAAGAAAAGCCGACAATTTTATTGCTTCACGTCGAAAGTTTATTGTTTTTGTTTGTTTTTAATTTGACTGACGTGAAGTCTGTTTTTTTAAGAAAAGCCTAACAGCGGACCAAAGCATTACCATTATTTAGCTGGTCCGCTCTCAATTTATGACAGGTGTCAGAAATCCTAACTCTAACCTCACAAAAAAAAATCAACAAAGTAATATGCGGTGATAAAAAAGATAACGAGAAATCGAGTAATCCGAACCGTTTGATTACGTGTTAAACCACTTCAAAAGGTCAATCCGACATGACTTTATCACAGAAAACCTCCCTTGTCTTGAAATTCGCGGCCTTAACGACCGTTTTACTATTTAACCTTCCAAAGGTTTACAGTGTGGGGCAGGTAATTTATGCCGTTAATGCTGGTGGAGATGCTCACGTAGATATACACGGGGTTCACTACGAAAAAGACCCTTTGAACGTCGGCATCGCTTCTGATTATGGGAAGAGATTGCTTATTGGGAGGGTACCACCAAAAGATCATATTTTATATCAAACTGAGAGGTACCACACTAACACATTTGGGTAAGGCAACTTATATTAAGAGGTTCCATAAGATTTTATTAGATGCTTAAAATTTGTAGCTATGACCTCCCTGTACCATCTGACGGACAATATGTCCTGGTACTAAAATTTTGCGAAGTCTACTTTGATTCATCAGACCAGAAAGTCTTTGATGTAGTACTGAACGGGGAGCACACAATTGTACCCGACTTGGATATATTTTCCAGGGTGGATAAAGGGGTGGCACATGATGAATATGTTCCTTTTGAGATCATTCAAGGTAAAGCATTATTATTAAGGAAAAAGTCCATTCTGAAGAGTCATTGTAATATTGAAAAATGTTATAGGGAAAGTCTTTTCTCCACAAATAAAATTTCAATTCTAATGTTAGATGTAGAGCTGCAAAACTCCCTTCCTGGTTAACTTGTATCCTCGCTCGACTCACCGATTTCTTTCATTTCAATTTCAGAACTTAGTAAAAACAGAAATACCCCCTAACTCATTTCATTCTATTTTTTTAACCTATTTCCAAGCATCCCACCCATAGACTGTTTAATATACACTCGACAAGTTCTTTTTTCACCACAAATTGAGGTGTTGCCGATAGTGAGGGCGAACTCAACAACAGCAAGTTACGAGAAAATTGCATTTAAAAAAAATTACAAAAGGCAAATTCAACAAAAAGTGGGCAACATTATGATTTTGTACTTTTTTCTTTTTTAATTCAATTACATAACTTTTTTTATTTTTAATTAATTTTTTCACACATTTAGTGTTACTCACAGAAATAAAATTTAAAAATTTAGGTATGGTTAAACAAAACTCTTAATGCCACATTCACTAAAAGGGTTTGAGTTGAAATTTAATTTATTGAATTGAAACACTTTTATTGAATCTAAACGTGATTTTTTAAAATGAAATTGAACTTTTTATTCTTACAAAATTTAAGTAACTTAGGTATTTATTGAAACAAATCACAAAACAGTGGAAACCTAGAGTAAAACTAACATAAGAAAAAACTAGAAGAAAGAAAGAAATAATAAGTAAAGTTTTGTTGTATTCTATATGGTCATCATCCTCAATGTCTGGATTTTCTGTATTTTTATCCTTGGCTGCTTCTTGTGTGTCTATGGTTTTTGTAAAGTATCGACTTCAAGGTAGAGGTACATACGGCAATAAATCGAGAATATCCTTTATTTTTGGGGATGGTATTTTAATGGCGCTACTGTACAGTCTCGTCAATGCTTCATTGGCCAAATTAAAAGAATTAGGATTATAATTTTGTCCCTTTGCCTTTTTGTGTAGTTTGACTGCCGTTTTAACTTCCAAATTATAACCAGAATAAATATAGAAACCTTGCTTGAAGTTCTTTGTAAATTCAAATATTCCATCTTTCAACTTAGCACCAAGCATCTGCACTTTAGTTATTTTCTTTTGAAGATTGGAAAAATTTAAAATCATATTCTGCGTAAGTTGAACAACGATAAACCGGTTCTTTCGGCGGCATCCTTCAATCATTAACTTATAGTGGTATATACATCCATGGTATATACAGTGCTATTTCTTATTTCCAGCTCAATGTTCCCAAAATCCCTATCACAAGGAAGGTATGAGTGCCCAGGTATCATGAAGTAGTGTTTAATTTCTGTGAACCGGTCTTAAGTATAGATTTGACAAAACAAGATTTAAATTTTTGTTTTGTCCAGAACAGTTATCACTGAACATAAAAACCTTCTTAAAGTTAACATCAACTTTAGACAAATAATCATACAAGCAGCTGGCAATCTCACATGATCCACGCCTTCCTGTACTTTCATCCCAAAGATACATTGTTGAAGAACCGGTTTTGACCTTGTGGATGCAAAAGTTATAGGTCCATAGTTTCCTTTTGTAAAACTGAATCCCACCAGTTAGGGTCGGCAAGGCTTGCTGTAGATCAAAAGCTATAACCAGAAGTGAGTCATCTGCATTACTCCTAAAATTCATCAGAAGAGACTGTACAGCTTATGCACGAGTCAGATGTATCTGCTTCTCTTGTTTAATATTCTCCATTTGAGTTGCACTTTCCAAATCGTTGACTTGGGTGTTTTTTAGTTTTATGTCTATTTTATCGCAATAATTACAAGTGTCGCTTTTTGGAGGCTCAAAACCAATATTAAACTGCCTATTAAATGTATCGCGATAATAGTGTTCATTTACCGGGATGTAACCAGGGTAATTTTCGGTAAGCCATTCGCTGCAGAGAGAATAGAGCTTTTTAATGTTCAGTCCAACTGGTAAGTATTTTCGATGAGGACTTTTAGCGCGACTATAATGACTTGTGATAGTAGGTAGTGACATAATGTGTTCCTTTACTTTACAAAGATCGTCATTTTCTATTTTCTTCGCTGGTTCACTCTTGCCTTTTTGATCCGTGGTAATAGTGCCAGTCCGGTTGGTTTTCTCAAGTACAATTCAAACCCGCTTTTCAGAGATTCCATGAATGTTATAAAAAGCAATACGACAAACTGCATGGGTAATGTGGTTAACAGTCACATTATACTGAATGCGCCTCAATGTACGCCTTGGATGCCCCTTTACGTAGGACCTTTTTACGTCATTGCAGATTAACAACTTTGACAGGTAACTGTTCTGTAGATCATAGTTTCCAATTTGCCAAAAGAACTCGAAAATATTGGATACCTGATCTGCGCCTATTTTCTCAAAGCATCCACATTTACGAGGAGGTCCAATCTTGGTCCCAAGCGGGCAACAACTTTCCTTTTGGTATTTCTTGAAACGTAGGAATTCCCCGAATTTCGCTTCACTTTACACACTTTTTTCTGCCAATCATTCTCCCTAGCAGGTCTCTTTCGCGAATAACCCAGCACAACACTATTTTTGGAATGTTCTGCTATTAATTCACTACCAGATTCCATCATAATTTTCTATAAGAAAATGAAAATGAACGAATCATAAACGTAAGCACAGTAAAATAAACATGAACTTGACACACGGCAAGCCTCAACCACAATAAATAATAAACAATATTCAGTAAACAGCGCCACGCTGCCGCCGGTCGATTGCTCCGCTCAAGATTGTTGAGTTCGCCCTTACTACCCGCTCGGCTATCGCTGGATTGAAACTCATTTATTTGATAGTGGGTTTATTTTAAAGGCAAAACAAGGGCGAATTCAACATTTCGACCTTTCTACTATGAAGTAGAAAACGTAATTTAAAATGGTATGACGCAGAAAAAATATTTTACCCAATGTTGAGTTCGCCCTTACTATCGGCAACGCCTCATTTCTTCTCTTATTGACAGTAATTGAAGCAAAACTATTTTTAAATAGATAATAAATTATATTGTCAAAAATGTGGTTTTGAGATGGGTTCCTACATGTCACCTTTTCTGGCGGAAGTTTTAAAATTTTTTCTCAAAAGGAAAATTTCAAATTGTAACATTTATAGAAAACCAACAGATACAGATAATATTAAACCCTTCTTTTCAACCATTTTTTTAATATCCCTCTATCTCAATAACATTTTCAAAAAGAACTAAATATAATTTATCAATGTCTTCCCCCGTAGCACCCTTCTCCATAGAACTTTGAATGAATTTAATCACTACCAAGACAGTAGTATTGATTTATTTAAGATGACCAAGAAGGAAATAAACAATAATTTCAATCAATACTATGTACCTTAGTCAATACACAAATACTAGTATAAAATTGCTCTTTCCAGGTAAACTGTATGTTAATGGTGAGGAGTCAGATATAGCAGGCAACAAAGTCCGCCTGGAATTCATCAAGGGGTACAAAGACAACCCGAAAATCAACGCTTTTTACCTCATGAAAGGCACTTTAGACGAAGTGCCCAAGTTACCACCACTGATATCGAATGAAGCAAAAGAAAAAGAATCGGAACAGCACAATATGGAAGATGATGAAGAAGAGGAAGAGAAACAGTCCGGACGTCCCAGAATCATTCCAACTATTCCAGAATCAGAGGAACCAGAAGAATCGTCTATTATGTTGCCTGTGTTTATTGTTATCGGCGCGTTTATTCCCATTTTGTTTTTCTTGTGCAAGTTGTGATGTGACAACAATGCTACAATTTTCGTTAGGTACGATGGACATTCAGTTGAGACATTCGATAGATGAGTTGGCCTAAGTTGGTTTTTATAGGGTTTTATGGGGGTTTGTGATATAAAGTATTTCATAATATGTTTGACTTATGTGTTTTTTGTGATTGTATAAATATTATATAAGATATTTATTTGAGATGAGAACTGAACTGTGTAACTTCAATGTAATTTTTTATTTATTACTACTACACATTTTCTCATCTCTCAAGGTTCTGGTCCTCCAGGATTGTTAAGTAATTGAGGTTAGTGAATAATATTTTGACAATTTAGGCATAAATATAATATGTACTTAATGTTTATTTTTAAATTGTATTGTTATGTTTGTACCAGGTGTGCATGTATTTATATTATAGTTAGAAATGTAATAAATAAAAAATTTGTTTAAAATTTATCATTTAGTTATCATTACCATTTTTTCCTATAAAGCCGAAAATATTCAAAATTTTTATTTTCTAACGGGAATATCCCAATAGGAAGAAAACTATCAAATGTTTAAGGTTAAACGACAAAAGAAATATATGCTATGTTATACCATTTATGAACTATATAAAACAGGAAATTAATTAGAGAATAGCTAAATTTAGTGTGCAAAATTATTAGAATTACACAGTCTGGGAGCACATCATTCTCTGAGGAGAAATGGTACATTGTGAAATGATACATACAATCGCTTTATTGTCAAAAAATTATAAATGTAGACAAAGCTAATATAAATAAATAAAGACATGAGTAAACAAAAACACAAGACATTTAGATTTTATACAAAATAGGTAACCTATTGTACATGGTCAAATTACTTATACAACTAAATGTTTATAAAGTCAGAAGGTGATATTAAAAAGAATATAAAACAATACAAAAATGTAAATTAGGTAAAAGAAGTATACAAAATATGTTGAAGTTAAATTACGACTATTATCACAATATAGATATAACTAATTCAAGGGATGGAGACTATAGGGTAAATAGGGCCAGTGTGTGTGTGGTATTTAAAAGGAAAGATTAAAAAAGTCTTCTACTGTGTATAAAGCCTTTTCCAATAGTAAAGCTTTTAAGGCATGGCGAAAACAGGAAAACGTTTTCATAGATTTAATCGTAAAAGGAAGATGATTGTGCATTTTTTTTGCTCTCTAGAGTATAGAAGTTTTTACTAATTCCGACCGTGGGGTTGGCAGATAAATATCATGCTCTGCTTTTCTAAGTGGATAGTTATGAGAAGGCCTCTTTGGAAATTCTGACACATGCTTTCGGATTAAGCAAACAGATTCAAGTATAAACAGTGAAGGAACAGTTAATATTCTATGTTTTTTAAAGTATTCTTGGCAGTGAGCTGTACTGTCAAGTCCCAGTAAATAGCGTATCGCTCTCTTTTGCAACTTGAATACGCGCTCAAATTGAGTGCCACAGCATGAACCCCAGAATGGAATGGCGTAACGAAGATGTGACTCAAAAAGGGCAAAATAAACTGATTTAGATGTTAAAAAGCTTAATTCTTTGGAAATCGATCTTATGGCAAAACATGCTGAGCTTAACTTTGCGGATAAGGTGTCGATATGAGATTCCCATTTTAGAGAGCTGTCTAAAATTAGTCCCAAGAACTTGACAGATTCAACAATATCCAAACTGGTATTTTGTAGAGTAAAAGGTTGACTGGTACTTTTATATGATACAACCTTGGTTTTAGAGATATTAAGGCATAGAAGATTGGAATCGCACCAGGACTTAATGGTAAGTAAATCGTTAGATATAGTTGCATGCAGAGACGTGATATCTGGAGTGCTCCAAGTAAAGCTGGTATCGTCGGCGAACAGACAAATTTTGCCGCTGATATCCAGATTGGCCATGTCATTAATAAATAGGAGAAACAAAATAGGGCCCAAAACTGAACCTTGCGGCACACCACATTCAATTGGTGGGCATGAAGATGTTGTCGTATCAACCTTCACGAGTTGACGTCTGAAACTAAGATATGACTTTAACCATTTGAGAGAAGATCCTCTAAACCCATAGTGTTGCAGTTTGTTAATTAAAATATTATGATTAACACGATCAAATGCCTTTGAGAAATCGCAGAAAACTGTAGCTGTGGAGTGTTGATTGTTTAGGCTAGAATAAACACTATTTAGGAGCGAAAACATAGCATCACTGGTGCATTTATTACTTAAAAATCCAAATTGATTCGGTGTTAGAATTCTATACTTAGTTAAGCAAAAATGACAAAACCCTTTCTTTAACCAGTCTTTCAACAATCTTAAATAAAGTCGGGACAAGTGCTATTGGGCGATAATTTGAGGCTTGATCTTTATCCCCTCCTTTATGCAGTGGAATAATAATTGCCGTCTTAAGGCAGCTTGGAAAGATTCCCCTCTGAAATGACATGTTAATTAGGTTCACCAAGTGACTTAAGGTGCAATCAGGCAGGTTTGCAAACATTTCGAGAGTTAGGCCATCTGTACCAGACGATGATTTATTTTTTATTTCGTTAATTGTACTTCGAAGGTCGGTGAATAATACAGGGGTTAAAAAGAAACTGTGCAGATTACCATTAAAAAGATACGAAAGTGGATCGTGAGAAGGTGATATGGTGGTCATTAGGTTCTTAGCCACATTTACAAAGTAATTGTTAAGGTCCTCCGGTGAAGTAGTGATAGTGCTAGGCGAGGAAGATTTATTTCTCAATTCGTTAACAATAGACCATGTTTCTTTAGACACATTACCAGAATCAGTAAGCCTTTTGTTATAATATGTTATAATAATAAACTCTTCTGTATCGCCTGACGTATTTGTGGAAAACGTCGCTGACGGAGAATTTTTTTAGATGCGATAATGAGCGCATGTTTTTTGCTGATATACGTAAGCCACAAGTAGACCAAGGCTTATGATGTTTAATTTTTATAGGCCTCAAAGGAAAACACTTATCTGAAATATTTGATAAAGTCCTTGTAAATCTAGAAAACTCATCATCGATATCATCAGAAAGAAAATACCAATTGCACTTAACGCAAGGCACTGATTCTTGAAATTTAATAAATTCTTTTCACCAAAAACACGGCCTAATCGACGTAGTAGAAAGTATTTTTGTTTTTAGATTCCAAAGAAAATCTAAAAATCACAGCTTCATGATCAGAAAACCCTGCATTTAAGACAGTACAATCAACGAATGATGGAATTGAATTGATTTTGAATGGAATTCTTCATTATTTCAAAACTTCCAGGTCTGTGAGTGAGTTGATATATTGATGTTCTGAGATGAAACTCCATTAATAGTAGAAGAGTAACCAAAAACACTCCCAAAAAACTGAACAAAGGCATTCACAATTTCCTCTGGATTATCTAAGTGGGTATCATTATATAGGTCAAGTTTCCTGGGATTCCAGATGTATTGCTTTTTGGCTGAATTTCCCCGGATCAGATCTGATCCAATTCTCAGTTTTATCAATCAACTCTGCATAAGCAGAATTTATTTAAGTTTTTATGTGGAGCTTTTATAACTATCGAAACCCGATCTGAATTGGTTCTTTTCCACTTTTTGTGCAAACTGGCTTTTAGCTTTAAGTTTTTATAATGATTTCTGATGGGTACCACCCCGAATATAATAATAATTACAGTTTTATTTTTGCATGGCTTGCATAGTCTAGTACCTACCTACTGCAATTTACTAAAAATGCCTTAATATATGGCACTAAAATAAAATTGTTATAGATAGCTGACACAGCATCATTAACATTATTTATTCCGTCAAGGAAGTACCAGTTAATTTCTGAAATGAGTTGATATAATAGAAAAAAAATAGCTTTGCGATAGTTCTGCGTGCTGATAGCACTTCTAATTCTGATCATTTACTATAAAATTGGCGTACTTGCAGGATGGTAAACATCCTCAGACAGTAGATGCAAAACGTTACATTTTCCCAACATTAGGTAGTAAAATAAAATTGTAGTAGTAAAAGTAAAATTGTTTTAATTTTTTTAAGCGAAAACCATGCGTCGGACAAAAAAAACCAAGAAATCAAATTTGCTAAAAAGCGATTGAGGATTTAAAAAATGATTTTATTTTAAGAAAAAGCAATGGTGTAGTACTTTTTTTACTAAAACTATTTGAAAGAAGACCTATAGGGACGCCACTAGCATGGGAAAAATGCGTCTTGATGCATAGAATACATGTACCAAATTTCATAAAAATTTCTACAATATTGTTTAAGTTATTATTAAAAAACTGATTTTTTGTTGAAAACTTTAACACCCTGTATCTCAAAAGTTAAGACGTTTAGGACATATGTTCATAGGAACTTTTTTTCTTAAAATGGGTCCAGGAATCACTCCCTTAAATATTAGCACGTCTTTAAGAAACACCCTGTATATTGCTAGTGTTTGGGATGTATATACGCAAAAGAGAATTGAAATTATTTCAAGGAGAAAAATGTACCTATTTCATATTATTAAATACTCCTATCATTTTCTTAGAATATTTTGCATGTTTTCAAATTTATTTTAATTTTGTCAGAACACAAGGGGAAAACAGAGAAAATATAACATTTCCACAAATTTTGGAATTAGGTAGATAGACTCTTACTTCCCAAGCCAATAAAAACATTTTGCTTTATTCGTATGCAAGGATTATACTTCTTAAAACATGGTGCTTACTATTTTAATCACTCTGTATATAAACACTTATTTAACATGTTTTTGGTATGTAAAATTGCTCTTATACAATTGTGTACAGAAATATCTCATTTACTCACAAGTCTTCGGTAGTATAGTGGTAAGTATCCCCGCCTGTCACGCGGGAGACCCGGGTTCGATTCCCGGCCGGAGAGAACTTTTTTAAATTTCTTTTTGTGATAAATTATTATTTTTGTATCAAAAAATTAATTACCATTTTTATAACAATGCTACATACCTAAGAAAGTCTAAATTGCTAAATTGCCACTTCTCTAAGAGCGACATCATTATATTAAAGACGTCTTTAAGACATTTATACGTTATTTGGGGTTTACTCACCTCGAAACAATGTTAGGAAATTTAGACAATATTTAGTATAAAATTTTACGTTAGGTCGTTGGCGTCTGGATCAATAGGTCAATATCTCAAAAATGGCTGCAAAAATTAGGCAATATTAGTAAAATTTCTCAGGTTAGGCCTAGCTGCTGGAAAGTGCCTAAAATTCAATAATTTGACCTTGCACCAGGGTCAGAAAAAATTCAGTTAGTGACGTCAGAAAAAGCAACCAACGTCCAGAAAAACTATATAATTCTTATGTGGTTTTTTCTTCTTTATAAAAGAAAACATCTAAGGGGTCAGTGAGTGACGTCAAGAAGATCAACCAACATCGAGTAAAACTACATAAATCTAATGTAGTTTTTCTTTTTTAATGAAAGACTGACTCTTCATAAAGAAAATATGTAAGGAATCAATGAGTGATGTCAAAAGAGCAACCAACATCGAGATAAACTACATAAATGGTGGTTTTTCTCTCTTTATAAAAGACTGACTCTTCACAGATAAATTATCTTAAGGAGTGACGTAAAGAAGATCAAGTAAGGTTAAGGAAATTCCATAAATCTGATGTGGTTTTATCTTCTTTATAAAAAACTGACTCATCTCACAAAGAAAACATCAAAGGAGTCAATGAGTGACGTTAAGAAGACTAACCAACTTCGAGAAAAACTACATAAACTGATGTCGCTTAACATCTAAGGAGTCAGTGATTTAATGACGTCAAGAAAACCAACCAACTTCAAGAAAAACTACACAAACCCAAACAGCACACATTCTCCTATGGATGTCCTGCATTAGTCCAAACCAGGTCGAAATGTCCATGGATTAATTATAGAAATCCTCTGTATGATAATATTGTACAAGCCAATGGATTTTAAAATATCTTAATACTATGGAGTTCCATTGACCTTCCAAATATGTTTTGAAAAATATAGCTGGTTTGCCTGAGTTCAATGGATAATTTTTTTTTAAGCCATTAGACTCATATTTTTATAGACCCATCAGACGTTAATCCTTTCTTAAAAAATATGTGGGACATTCTATGGATTTAGGTAAATCTGAAGCTCATGGTTTAAATAATGTAAAAGCCGCTGAACGAATAGAAATTCACTGAAGTACAATTTTTCTACATTCATTAGACAGCCATCTCTCGTCGAAAACTGTATCTCCATTTTAATGAATAATAATGAACGTCTTATGGATTTACGAAACTCTTCATCTCATAGCTTCAATAAAATAAAAAGTCACTGGTCAAACAATAATAAAGAGCTATTGGACATTGCACAATTGCCATGAAAGTGTTTTAAATGTTTCGCAACCTCATGCATGGACGTCCAATGGACTTTTCGCACCGAAATGTATGTTATCATTGTACCTCCATCCATTTTTTGTTTCATGTTGTTTCATGAGTATTTGGATGTATTATAGATGAGGAAAAGATACTATCCATTAGATTTTCTATTTTACATATCCCCTGGCATCAACGAATTCGTCAAGTGGACAATTTTATTTAATTGTCCTATGGCCTGTAAAGTTTGTTACACATGTATAATCCCATGGACATTCACTGGTTTTTTTTAAGAAATTAAACATTTCAAAATATTTGCTCAAGATGCCCATGATAGATTTGTGCCAACTTCGAATCTGTCTTTCAACGGACGTAGCTTTTTCTTCTTTATCAAAGACTGACTCTTCACATAGAAAATATGTAAGAAGTCAGTGATAGGGACGTCAAGAAAACCAACCAATGCCGAGAAAAATTAAATAAATCTGACGTGGTTTTGTGACTCTTTACAGAAAACTCATCTTATAGGGAGCCAGTACGTGACGTCAAAAAGACCAACCAACGTCGAGAAAAACTACGCATTTGATACATTTTTCTTCTTCCTAGACGACTTCTAACATCTGACTTTTTACAAATAGTGACGTCAAGACAACTCTAAAATTAATTTTTTCTTATCTGGTACGAGCTGCATAAAGGTCTTCTTCAACGAGTTCAACGTCGCGTATAATAATCTAGAGCAAAAAATAAATAAAACAACAGCTTTGAGATACAAGTATAATAATTTATATTTTCACTTACATAGGGACAGAAAAATAGTCATTACTAACTCCGTTTAACTTTTTCAAAGAATCCGAATCGCTTAGACTCCTATTCAACTTTCGCTTATTTCTAAACAAACCGCTGACTATCTTGTACGGACTTAACTTATGTACATGTTTAGGCGAATTATTTACACACAAGTGGTTTTTCGTTTGCTTCCTGGACTCGCCCTCCACTAAAAACAGCCCCCTCGACAACTGAGGCGAAGAATTTGAGTAATTTTCGACCCTCTTAGGGGATGTCTCTTGAGATTTTACCATCACGTTACTTAAACAAGTTTCTTCGGTGTTTTTGTAACAGTTCATGCAGTCTCTGATAAAAGTGTCCTCGGAATCATCTAGACTAGACGAATCAGCGTAGGCCCTATTGTTAACTTCTTTCAGCAAGTTCTGCTTGTAGGGCGTCGCAGGGCGCAACATCAGCATCACGTCCTGACGACCACAATCCAGTTCCTTCAAAGAATCTTGAGAGGAAGCAGCAGAATCTCTTCCGGAATCTTCCGCGATATTCCAAATGCTCCCGTCAAGTTTTCCTGCTGGAACCGATGCTAACATGGCAGAGCTCTTCACTATTACACCGACTTGGGGGCAATTTAACAGTTTTTGTGGCACCTCCAGTTTAGTTTTACGCGAATTACTAAATTGGGTCTTATACCGGCTAAAGTTGGACCCTCTCGGTTGAAATTGGTCCAGGCACTGCTGCTCCATCCCGAGGAGGCCGCAGAAGAAGTTTTTCAATGCAGCACGAAAATCCCTTAAGTGGTAAGCGTACAGCAAAGGATTCCCCGCTGAATTTAAGTGGGACAAAATGATACAAGAGAGCATAAACGTTGAATTGACGTGAAAGTCACTGTTGAAGGCTATAATACAGTTGATGGTATACAAGGGGATCCAGCAAATCATGAAGAATAGAACTATGATGGCTAAGTTTTGAGTGGCTTTTACTTCGTTCCGTTGTTGCACCCCCAACATGCGAATCATCCCTCCGGACGAGAGGTTTTTGCCCTTTTTGCCGCCGGATGCTTTGCTGGGGTTCATCACTACGATTTGCCTCAACTGAAAAGAAACTATTATTCCAGAGGAACAGGAGGACAGAAAGTAGTTTTGCTACTAACCTGTTTTAGCACCACCCTGTATATGTGGGCGTAGAACGCGGCCAATAGAAGGGCGGGGGTGATGATGGTGCCGAAATACAAGAAAACCAGGTAGTGGTAGTCCATCACGGTAAGGAAGAAACAGTCGACGCTGCTGGGTCGGTCTTGGTGCCAACCCATTAGCGGTAGAAAGCCTACGAGGGATCCGGCGAACCAGCAAATACTGATTATAACTGAAAAAGAATATTAATATTCATTTACTTTACAAAAATATACATTTATAGTCTTTTTAAAGATGGCGGCCGCATCTGAAGCAATCTGATAGTTACATGATGCAAAATGGCGCATGGCTGACATTTGGAATTTTGCGATGAAAGTATTCTGGTGTACCTTTCAATTATTTCAGAATATTGTTGCGTCACTACTTGGACATAAAACAAAATGGCAGCGTGTTAAATATATATGCATCAATATTGAAAATGCCGCCATTTTGTATTGCCTGAAGGAATGACATAAAGTCCAGTTCAGAGATCTATAAAAATCTTTGATGTGTCGCAGATGCCGCACTAAATAGGCTGTGTGCCTATGTCGTATTTATGATATACATGTTTAAATGGCAAAAGTTTATATAGTTTATCTATGAAATCATTTTAAATATACGTAAAACCCTATGTTTTATACTATTTTTTATTTTTCTTTCGAAAATGTCCATTTTTAGAAAGAAAATAATATCAAAAAATTGACCGCGGACTAAAATCCAAGCATCTTACCTCTCATTTCATCTTCTCACCTCTTTTTAGCCAGTCTATTAAACAAAGATAAAAACACCTGCGTTCTGGCGATTCCTACTTCAGGCTGTGCAAGTGATTGTGTATCTTTCTCTATCCCACTGATTTTCGGGGCCGTACCCAAATAAATTTTTGGGCTGTTTTTGTATTACTTTCGTCGTGTTTTTAAAGGGATCTTTAAGAATGGGTCTATCACCTTTAATAGTTGGGAGGGTTGGTACTAAATATAGGGATATATAAAATTTGAAGACAAACCAAAACATTTTACCCTTTTGTGTCAAAAAGTAAACCTTTAATGCCTTAATCCACAGAATAAATAGGGCCTAAGTAATTTGTACCACATACTCTCTCATCACTTATTATAAACACCCTACTGATTGCGCTAAAAACTAAAGTTATTAAATTTTTGGTTAAACTGATTTTAGGTACTTAATATTGTCTTGCTATCAACTATCCTGAATTTTTAGCTTTAGAAAACTAATCCCAAATAATAAAATTTTAAATACAAATAAATTTTAAGGCCGGACCTGTGCAACTTTTCACGCTTGTGTGGCTCGAACTGAGGTCAGACGTCTAACAAAATAGTACGTGGGCGTCTGTAGTCAAATTTTACGAACCAAATGTATAAATTAAAAAAAATATGTTTAAAACATTTATTTATTTAATGGATTGATTAAATATCGCTTATAATATTACTTTATGACTCTTTCCACATAAAATTTTGCAATTTAAACATGCATGCCATGTGACAATACAAGCAACACCGGCACACGGACTATTCGCGGCACATCAAAGATTCTTATAGATCTCTGAACTGGACTTTAACCTAATCTTGATTTGCTTCGGTAATGATGACGTACGTCAAAAATCAAAAAAATCATCATCATCATCCCGAAAAACCCAAATAAAAAAAAAATCATAAAATCCAAATTCCAAGTTTCATCACACGCACCGCCATGAGGGAAATCGTTCACATCCAGGTCGGTCAAGCAGGAAACAACATAGGAAATAAAGTAGGTGAACCCCAAAAATGTATTATACCATAATATCAAATTAATAATTTTCCGGACAGTTTTGGGAGGTCATTTCGGACGAACACGGTGTAGACCCAACTGGCCACTGGCACGGCGATACTGATCTACAGTTGGAACGCATCAACGTCTACTACGACGAAGCGACCGGCGGTAGATTCGTGCCGCGGGCTGTACTCGTAGATCTGGAGTCCAGCACCATGGACAATGTCCGATCTGGACCTTTTGGACGGTAGTTTTTTTTTTGTCGTGGATACGATGCATTAAACTTCATACATATAATAATCCTTTCAGGCTATTTAGTCCAGATAGTTTTGTCTTTGGCCAAGGCGGCGCTGGCAACAACTGGGCCAAAGGCATGTATACTGAAGGAGCCGAGTTAGCTGACTCAGTGCTGGATGTTGTTAGGAAAGAAGCTGAGGGGTGTGATCTCTTACAGGTAAAAATGAAAAAAATTGTGATGGCACACAAGTGGCTTGAAAATAACGTTAATTGGTTTGGATTAGTTTGTTATATGGTAAGCTGATTGGCTATAATTACCATCAAACGGGATAAGGGAGTATATTCTAATGCCGCTTGATAAATTACATTGGTTAATTAGAGGCTTTTCAATAAGAGAAAATTGATTTTTAACGAAGTTTGTATGGTTATATATTTGTGTCTCTCTCACTTTCCCCAATAACTAGAAAAATAGATCTTTTCGAGTAAAAATTTAAATTTCCCGCCAATTCGTGCAATAATATTTGACACGTCAACGACGTTCGCTATTTAGTGTATGAGTGAGAGTGAGACTGACCATCTATGACCTATCATTAAATTGAAACGTCAAAATCGCTAATTTTTAAGTGTTTCTAATACACCTTACACCATTGAAATTTCATTTGACATATGAAACTTCCGGAGGCGTCTTTGCTCCTGATAAGTGACATTTTGCAATGAGTGAAATAAGGATGAGTATATGTTGTAGACCAACTAAGTATTGCCTACAAGCGAGTCTCTAGTATAAGAGCTAATATATTCGTTCCTTGTCTGGGCCATATGTTTCTTGGGAAGAGCTTAAAGTACAGAGGCGTACGCACCCTTGAAAAAATAAAACATGCCTGAAAACTATTGAGCACAAGGGCACAACTACTAAGTCAAGAGTTTCAACAAATTTACACATTTTAGGGCTTCCAAATCGTCCATTCCATTGGCGGCGGCACCGGGGGTGGCCTAGGTTGCTTGCTCCTGGACAAAATCCGAGAAGAATATCCCGATCGTATTATCAGCACTTTTACCATAATCCCTAGCCCTAAAGTCTCTGATACCGTGGTGGAACCATACAATGCAGTCATGTCTATAACGCACTTAGTGGAAAACTCCGATGAAACTTATATTATTGGTATAGGAATCATTAGAAAAACACTGAAATTCCATGACTTAAGTTATTATTCTGTTATAGATAATGAAGCTTTGCACGATATCTGCTTTCGTACATTAAAACTAACCGCCCCAAGCCTGGCTGACTTAAACCACCTGATCAGTGCGGTAATGTCAGGCGTGACCACCTGCATAAGATTTCCCGGCCAACTTAATGCGGACCTGCGCAAAATCCAAGTCAACATGGTTCCCTTCCCTAGGCTGCATTTTTTCATTCCAGGATTCGCCCCATTGTTCTCTAGAGGTGACATTAAATGATCGTTTGATCATTATCCACTATGTCCCATTTATAGGCAACCGGCAATACAAGGCATATACAGTACCGGAACTAGTGATGCAACTGTTCGATGCAAAAAACCTGATGTGCGCATGCGATCCGCGACGTGGCAAATATTTAACAGTGGCGTCGATATTTCGAGGGCGCATGTCTACCAGACAGGTGGAGGAGCAAATGGTTAACATCCAGGACCGGAATAGTAATTATTTCGTCGAGTGGATTCCGAATAATGTTAAGACGGCCGTGTGCGATATACCGCCTAGGGGGTTAAAGATGTGTGCCACTTTTATTGGTAAAAGTTTGTTGATTGTGGCATCCAACATACACAATCTAAATTTTCCATTGTAGGTAACAGTACAGCAATTCAAGAGCTATTTAAGCGCATCGGTGAAGCGTTTTCGGCAATGTTCAGACGTAAAGCATTCTTGCACTGGTATACCGGTGAAGGGATGGAGGAAAGTGAATTTTCTGAGGCCGAGTCCAATATGAACGACTTAATATCTGAGTACCAGCAATACGAGGTGGCTAACAATGACGAGGATGATTTTGATGCCGACAATATAGATGATGATGATGATTATAATTAAAAACCATTCTTTTATAGTTTTTTTTTAACACAACCCAATCTAACCCAAATTCCGAATTTCGGTCAGAAGCCCATAATTCAAACTTCCCGCCAAGATCGCATCATTCCCGAAAATGTAAATTTGTCACGATCGTATTTCAAGATTGAAATGTCAAACACACTGACAGTTAGTGTATGGGTGAGAGTGAGACAGGTAGTAAGCCGCCTTTAAATTTAAAAAGTTATAACGGCCAACGTCTGAATCAATTATTTTTTAACACTGTTCTATGACGCAAAAAAAGGTTTTTACTATATCGTAAGTACATGAACGAAAGCCGAAAGTGGAGTCTTGGACATTAATGCGCTTTTTAAATTTCATTTGACACATAAATAATTCCAGAGGCGTCTTAAAAATCAGGACCAGCTATCAATATTGAATGACAAATGACAACTGCTATTGACAAGTGACAGATGAGAGGTGACGTTACAACTGTCCTATCTTGAGGTGCGCGTGGAAACCATCATCTTATTTTATGGTTTAAGTTATATAAAAAAAGCGTAAAAAACTGGAAAAAATTGTTTCTCATAATAAAAGGCGCCTTTTTCCAGAAAATATGAAATTTTGCAGCTTTTTTTTTATAACTCGTATAAAATGTAAGCGGAGCAAACAAGTTAGAAGCGACGAACGTCTCGTTAGAACATGAAACTGGCGATAATATTACGAATTTAACGTGGTTAATGTGTCATAAAAACGTTAAAAAATTCCAAGATAGCGGGAAGTTGACTCGATTTATTTGACCTTAAGACACGGGAAACCGGAAAAACACATTAAAACTACCTAATTAACAGATTTTTATGCTTCTATAGGATGTATAAAGGCACAATATCTGGCATACAGTTCTTGAAATACGACTGCGTTGAAGACGCATGACCCGGACTTAATGTAATAAGTTTTCTTTATGATGAAATTGAATTTGTGAAAACGGAGGGTGAAAGTATTAAGCCTTGATATTCGTTCGTAATTAATTCATTGAAATAAGGCTTCTATTTTCCCATGAGGTTTAATTGTTTTGAGTTCAAATATTCTGTATGTGACACTTTAGATTTATATAGGTTACTTATTTATAAATAATATACAAATGCTTTATTTGCTTGATGGATGTTTACCCAAGGACCCTATAATACCACTTAAGCAAATTGTGAAACTTACAATCCGTCCACCAAACTTGTGTTCGAAAATCTATTTACCCCGAGATTTAAGGGTAGCTGTAAACATACACCCTTTAGTAAAATTTTCCTTTATTAGCAGCTGAGATTTAGGCGCTTTTCTGTTTCGTCAAAGTTTGATTGTCGGTTACCACCCGTTGCGTTTCCTCTAAGGGTTTCTCTCTATTATATTCAAGGGATGATTGTGATTAACCTTTTTAGATTTGGGGTGAGATTAACGATGCTATTTATAATGGCTCGGAGGATTAAATGTGATAATTGTTTCAGCAACATGTTGTTAATTATTCGAACTTAATTCGAATTTTCTGGTTGTTTTTTCTATGTCACTTTTCCTATTAAACTTGTCTAATCCTTTATCCAGTCGATAATTTTTCGACTTTAAACGGCCTTTTCGCCCTTGAAAATACCGTTATGAATACCCAGGGAGAATTTTCCACCCCATTAGTATTTTATACATCGCCCAGACAAATAGAAGCAATTTCGTATCTCCACTTGGAGGATTTCATAGTTAACGGCTTTTTTGTTTGAAAAAGAAGAGAATCTCGTTGAATATTTAAGGGCTTTTTTTTTCCACGTAGAAGCAGGTATATAAGAAAAAGTTAATGGTTTTATTGTTTTTATAAATCTTGTGCTTCCCTCAAAAACCGCGACTTTATTGTGGCTGTATTCTGGCTGTATTGTAAAAAAAATCAGTGAAATGCTAATAATTTAAATTTCCCGACATCGACCCTTAACTTGTCATGACCCTATTTAAATTTTGACACGTCACTCACTTTTGACAATTACTGTATGTGCGGAAACGAGACAGACATAAAAAAATATTGATGGCAAACGTCAAAATCGACTATGATTAAACCATGTCTTATGGCGCAAAAAAAGGTTTTTACTAACTGCTATATACATGGACGCAAAGTCCAAAGATTCTGTCTGTCAACAGAAACTCTAGTCTTAAAAATTAACGTTATTTTTAGTCACCTTTTTAACGAAATTCGACTATAAGCTTCATCGTTCAATTAAAGTGATAGATGGCGTCATAAAACTCCGTACGTCATTTGTCAGGTAACAGCTGTCAAAAAAAGAAGAAAATCTCGTGAAATTTAAATAAGAGGTTATAAAAGAGTTAGTTTTACTGTTCACGTAAAAAATGGGATTAAAGAAACAAATAAATGGTTTTAGTACTTTTATAAACTTTACATATTCCTTCGTCATGCTGCTAAATAAAACGTTTTGGGGTTGCAATAAAAATAAAGTTTAACACCTCCTTCTCACTTTCAGTTATATACCCACAAAGGAATGACTACTAAAACCCTTAGATAACCTTAAAAAAAAAATATTTACATTTTCATTACTTAATAATGATTTCCGCTCATAAATTCATTTAAATGTCAGGCACGTCCGTTGAAATTAAATTAATTTTTTTTTTGTTGATTTTCCATCACGTCCCTCGCAGGTGTCGCCCATTGGATTTGCGTTAAGCGATTTCGAAAGTTTCTGTTTTCATATGAATAATTGAAATCTATATTTAACCAGTATGCATAAAGTATTTTTTAGGGAAATAATTCATCCCAGCATTTCGTGTAAAACTTAAATATATCAGTAGTAGTTGGAAATTTGGCAACATCACACTGCGTTCTTCAGCGCTTTTAATGAAAGACTTGCGCTCGCGTCGGTATACATGAATAGACTTCTATCAAAGCCAAAGAGCCAGTGTTGCCGATATGAAGGAAAGAAATGTCTTTTTCAGGTTAGTTTAAAGAAATATACAGTTTTTTCAGGATATTCATATGATGTCTTGGTGTCTTTATGGATTAGTTAGTTATCCACATTTATTTACCAAAGAGATTCTAACGTGATTAAAGAGTCGCCATTTTGTTTTGGTTTGTTTCCAAGATGGCGAACATCTGTCAAATTAAAACAGTCAATTCACATAAAAAGATAGTTGCAGGCCAAGTCCAAATTTAGAAACAAATAAGCGAGTCAAAAGTGAACGAAGAGAGGGTGAAAATTGGGGTGAAACTTGAGGTCGCTCCCTATTTTAATTTTTTGTTTAAGACTCTGTGACTTATTTCACATTAAAAATAAATAAATAAATCCTTTATGCGAGGGTCTTAACAGCCGTCAAAAACTTTATATGGATTTCCAAGCCTTATCGCCTTTCCGCACAAATAATTTATTAGCGAGTATAAATGACACAAACTCAATACAAATTGCGTCATTTACTCTCTTTTTTTATTTTTCTGCTAATCCTATGGATGATGAAACCTTTGGTGTGATGCACAAATCACACAACAGTTTTACTATTAAACAGAACTCTTTAGTTTATTCTTGACACGTGTTTCGCTAACGAACGAAGGCATCTTTAGGAGATGTTTAAAACTAGACTAAAACTACTTACAACTAGCCTTATAAAACTTTTAAGTTGTAAATTAATAATGGATTCCCACTTTACTTAATTAACAAATTATACTTTAAGTTCTTAAATAAATATAGGTTGACTTACAACCTTCTTCATGCGAAAGACGACAAAAAGTCCTTTAGATCTTTGTCCTTTTTCGGCTCAATTTCATTAAATTTAGCTAAATTTTTTAAGACCTCTAATATCAAAATCGCTTTCAAAACCGCGAATAATTTTAAAAAAACAGTTAGTGAGCGTGATAGACAAGGCAAATGTCTTTTCGAAATCAGGGGTTTACTCTTTGAAATGTGGGGATTGTGACGCTGTATATATTGGCCAATCTGGAAGAAAAATTTCTACACGCGTTAAAGAACATGTAGCGTTGTTTGAGAAATTTAAAAATACAGACGTCCGTGATACAAAGTCAGCGTTTGCGAATCACCTGTTAGCTTCCACACATCACTTTTCTCCAGAGGTCGGAGCTGAATACTTCATGAATGCCCTAAAGGGAAAAAGCTTGACCTTCTGGGGAGGATGGAAATTACTAAAGCCAAGAAGAGTCCTGTTCTTGTCTGTGTTAACGACGTATTTAATTTTGAACCCAACCTTATTTTTAATAATCTTATTTAATCAATTTTATATTTACATAATCTCTTCCAACTGAAATAAGTTTAATATTGTGTTAGAATGCCTTGGCTTAACAACAAATGTTTTGAACTTCTCCTCAGTCTTCCGGTAGCCCATAGCGCCGTCTATAGTGTAATCTATAGACGGTGCCCATAGGTTATAGTCTCTGGCTTGTAAGCTTGTTGTCGCGGGTTCGATTACCAATAGGTGTGATATTTTACAGTTTTTTTATTTTTTATTTTTTGGTTCTAAATAACTGTATAGTCATCCTAACCTTAAATGTATGTTTATTTACTGTTTTGCCGACGTTAGTGGCTTTTTAAGGTTTTAGTCTTTTTAATGTCCTCTTTTTTTCTTTCAAGACTAATTATTATTGTTTTAGGCCTGATGATGCTCTGAATAGAGCGAAACACGTGTAGCTTTATGTAAATGTTGTGACTTTGTGTTTTTCATTGTTTTTCGTCTGTTAACTTTTTTAATTCACTTAACAAAACAAAACGATTATTCCTTGCTGCCCCTTTTGAAGAAAGTCAACAGAAAACTGGAAGGTGTAAAGTCCACTACACAATTGGGGTCCTTTTTGTCAAATATTGTGTCAAAAGTGGGATCAAGGAAAACAATTCCAGTTCAGCCAACGTCCATTTCCTGAAGGAAGCGATCATTACTTTCAAAAGGTGCTCAAAGTATTCAAGCCGGTCGCCCTTCAAATTTGGAATTAAAAAATCGCAATGGAAGAATTGCAAAAAAATCAAAAAGAAAACACCAACTGAGTGCAAATATAGCAGCTAATGTATCAAATGCAAAGGGTCATTAATATTATGTTCTTTGTTAGTTATGTGTCCTAATAATATGTTTTTTATTGTATATTTTGTGTTACAAGAATGTTTAGAGTTTGCTAATAAATCGTTGTGTTGTGTAGCAACCCTTTATACATAAAATAAATACGCACTTAGTTTCTTTTTATTATATTATTTTTCTGGTATATCTTTTTTAGTGCTTTTTATTAATATTTCTTAAAAACAGCGGCAGGCTATAGAAAGTGTTTTTTTAAACGCCAAAATGAAAATTGTTTATGTGGGAGAAAAATCCAATAAAATTAAGCAAAAATCATCTGCAAAAAAGTATATGCAGAAGCATGTTATTATCGAATGCGCGAGAGATTTGGTTACTAACCCTATACATAACTGCTAAAATCAGCTAGGATCGGTAAAAACATTCATCGCATATCTTCGGAAAACTGAGCGTGCTGAATATGTATAGGGTCGGTAAAAATGCATCCCGGACTCGGTCTTCATTTTATCTGTTGGGTTTTCTAAAAAATTTCTTTAGGATTAGGATTTTTGATGATAACTGCAGTACCATCTAAGAATGGAAGTTGGTGACTTGTTCGAAGGTAAATTTAATGGATTGAAAACATCATTGAGTTGAATTATTAATATTGTAAACGGCAAACACATCATCAACATATTATCTTGTCTTGAAAAATATTATGACATATGCAAAGTGTTGTTAATTTAATTATTTCTCGTATATTATTGAATCTATTACTTTCTAAAAGTTCTGTCAAGTATTCCGAAGTTTCTAAAGATTCATGAGATAGTTTTAATATTTAACATTGCTTTACCAAAAACTTTGAAATGTTGTAAGTTTCAGCATTTTTCAGAGTTTTCCTTAATAGTAAAACTATTTTGTGATTTATTTGTGTTCTGACACACCAGCCAAATTATTCCACTCCAAGCTAAAAATTTCTGATAGTCCTATGGTTGGAACCTTTGCTGTGATACTCAAATTACGAGACAGTTTTACCGCTAACCAAAACTCTTTATTTTTAATCTCGACACGTGTTTCGCCAACGATGTTAGCATCTTCAGGAGAAGATTAAAGCTATTAACAGTTTTATTACATATACAGTTTTAACTTCTTCCGAAGATGCTAACATCGTTAGCGAAACACGTGTCGAGATTAAAAATAAAGAGTATTGGTTAGTGGTAAAACTGTCTCGTAATTTAAAAATTTCTACTTACCGACGGCAGTTTTCGTCCTAACGTTCCTGGAATAACCCATCGGATGCAAAATCGCCCAATACCGATCCACGGACACGGCCACCAAACAAAATATCGATATCGTACATAGCACTACCAGTAAACTGACGGTGAACAGACATGCGTGCAGATTGTTCGGCCATCCCACTGAAGACATTATCGCAAATGGGATTCCCAGGAGACCGACCAGGAAATCCGCTGTTGCCAAAGAGATTATGTAGTAGTTGGTCCTTCTGCGCAGTCGCCGCTCCTTTTTGAACACGTAGATCACCAGGGCATTGCCTGCTACGGCCAGGATGGCCACCACGATCTCGCAGATGACGTAGGAGATGTTCAGTTCTTTGCGTTGGTAGTCGTAAGTGGTGTTCGATAATAGTCGGCTGGTGTCGGTGGATTCGTTCATTTTCGTTTAATACAGTCTAATGGCGGTAAATTTGAATGTTTTATCGAGGGGGAGGTTATCCGAAATCCATTTTGTTTTTTAACTTGTTCAGGATCCTTCTTGACAACATCTGAAAGGAAAATGCAAATTGATGAAGTGTTACCATTTCTACGTACAACATTTGGTGTTTTAAATGGAAATTCATTATATATAGAGCGTTGGTTTTCCGTAGTGAAGTTTGCTGCTGAATAAATTGGCGCCAAGCCATTTAAATATTTTCAAATACTTCCGGATATATTCGTATAAACAACAACATCATTGGGAATTTTCCCAAGTTTCTGAACAGACAACCATTTTAATAAGATAAAAGCATAGCAAAAAAAAACAAGATCAGCTAAAAACATACATTAAAAAAAGGATAAAAAACTATCCTCATACATCAATAAGAAACAGTAAATTTGTAAACACTAATGACAATGATATTTCTTTCTTTACCTACATCAACAATTTCAGACCCTCAATAACACTCACAATTTAGTTCTTGTATACAATCACAGCGAAACAATAATAACATCATGGAGAACCTACACATACTGGACAATATCTGCAAAGGTAGATCAACCATCCTACATCTACCAAAGTAGGCCAAATCAAAGCAACGAACACATGGCAAATGTGTAGGATTTCTTTTAATAATAATTTCAAATAAGAACATTGGAGTAGATCAGGCGTATTGTGAGAAAATATTACACCAAGACTGTCTACAAATCAGGAAATATCATAGCGCAATAACAACGATTGACGATGAAAAACAGCACAAATTGGATCAAAGGTCACAGTCTGTATGGAAATTTTCAGACGCAACCTACGTTTCCTAGAATCCAAGAAACTTTTGCCTTCTGTAGCTAAGTTACTGTAAAATATTCCTGAGTACATTTACGCTTTACTTAGTCCATTTCCCAGACTCATAGAAGACCGTAGTAGTAAATGTTGAAATTTGAGATTTCAGAGGGAAGATATGACAAAGTGCCCACAAGAACTTTTACAACATTACCTGATCATCATCCCGGATTTTTTTTGACCAGTACTAGAAGAAACAGATCTGGATAATACTAAACAATGACAATCTTATTCTAAAGGTGTCAATGCAAAAATTGAAAAGTTTATGTTTCACATGGTTTCAGTTGATAGACCATAGATGTTTTAAAGCTAGATAACGTTTGTTTTAACTCCTGTTCGATACATATCTCATCTCACCAAAAGTGTATTGTAACGATATAGTAAACATCGAAAAACTTGTGTGTGCACAACGTCTCGAAGGTTGGCGGGAATCTTACGGAACAGCGTTCTGCCGAGTATATAAGAAGCCGCATCGCCGATAGTTGTCAGTTCAGTGAAGTAAAGTTCGGAATATTGGCGCGAAATTTAAATAGTTGTAAGTAAAAAACAAAAAAATTAAATATCTCTAATAGTAATTAGTGAATATAGTGAATTGTGTAAATAAATTAGTTGACTATTTTCGATTGTTTTAATTTACACCAAACGAACGGGAAAAACGCTGCACTATATTTAAATCTGAAAATTAATCTTTTGTAGAAAGTTATAGAGGAGTATGCATTCAAAGTGAAATTCCTAAACTATCTCCTTACTCAAAAATTGATCAGTGATTGTCCAGGTATACTCCATTTTATTAAAAACAGATCTACTAATACAAATCTTAATTGTTAATTAGAGGGAGGTGACCAAGTCGACTTTGTATATACTGATTTCTCCAAGGCCTTTGACAGAGTGGACCACAATCTTTTGGTGGCAAAGTTAAAGGTCTTGGGGGTTAATGGTAGAGCTGATTGGTTGCACAATTTCTTCCTGATAAAACACAAAGTTTTAATATGGTAATTTCCCGACAAAATGGATTCATATATCATCAGGAGTGTCACAAGAATCCTATTGTAGACCTCTCTTATTTAATTAACTTTTCAGCAATCTACCTCAATTTATAAAAGACAATTTTCATGTTTGCAGACAAATAATTCATATGGACCTTAATATACGTAAATGTTCTTAAATATCATTTGCCAGAGTAAAATGACTAATATATTTCAATTACCGCATTGATCAAATTGATTTGAAAGTTTTAGTGAAATTAGAGACCTTGGTAGTGCATAGGATAATAACTTGTCATTTAAAGGACATGTGTCAAATATTATTTCAAGCTCTGTCGTTCCTGATTGATGACAGTCTTATTACTGTAATTGATGCCTTTTCTCGATCAAACCTTATAACCCCTATTAACCCCTATAAACTGTTTATCTATGTTCTCGATATGCCCAAGCATATACTTTGACCAGTGTTACACGAACAGCAAAAATTAAACACCTATTAAATTTTGTTTCAAATTATGGAATGGGCAGGTGATCCCGGGTTGAATTCTCGTTCTTTTTTATTTTTTTACTACTTTTATTACTTTAAAATTTTGTTTTTTTTTTACATAAAGACGTCAAAGTGACCTTCCTAAATTGACGCCAAGAGACGTCATTGTTGATGTATATATCGAAGGTATAGATATTAGCAGGCGACGGTAATGTTCACAAACATTATGTACATATATTATTTATACTTGAAAATAAAAAAAATTAAGTTAATCTCAATGTGTAATATATATACATAGAACATACACGATATTTTTTGCACTTTCTGGACATTATAGGTATATACACTGGATATCGCATGATATGTGGGTTACAACATACTGTAGATTTGTTAAATACTTCACAGGTTATTTCTATGTATTATTTTTAGCTATAAAACGACAATACCGTAAATAGAAAAAACAGGTAAACTTATGGTAAAAATAATGTGTAAGAAAATGATGGGTAGATGAAAGTTATACTTCCATATAACATTGAAGTTCACCAACTATTCAAAAGTAATGATGTAACGTTAAAGACTAAACGTCCAATATTAAATGTAATTTAGTAAGTTGCTTTTTTGGGAAAACCAATAAATCCTGGCATCATTTCCTTAAACAAATTTTAGGTTAAAGGCCATCTCTTTCTAACACATAATTTTGATCATAACCCTACTTTTGTTTTAACTCGTTGTTTTATGCAAACTATTTAAAATATTGCTTTTTTGGGAGTCCTCGAATAAAAACACTTGAAAGATAATAATGGATATAAGGGTGAATGAATCTATAATGTAATAATATGATGTGCGTATTATTATGAGGTCACTGCTTTATTTTTGGAATGAATTAAAACTTATTATTATAGTCGCGTGTTGGTATAATAATTAGGTCGCTTATACAAAACACCTTTTTTCCATGAAACGGGTTACAACAAAAGGTTATCTACACTAAACGAGTACTATTTTATTTCCTTTAAAAGGGAAGCCGTTTTTATTCACTTCCTGCACCTTATTTATGACCTCACGAGGCATCAAGAATTTCCCAGTTCGGATCCGGTTATTTTAAAATGAACTTTAAAAAGTAGCCCCTCGTTTATATTCTCGAAACGTCAAATATATGCGGGAAATTCTGGATAATTTTTTCCCTTGTCTGGAAAATTAGATTTTCTCGCTGCTTATTTAATAAGCGAAATATCGTGATTTTAAAGGGGGCTTTTGTTTTGCCAGCTTTGGGGCGCAACAAGTTGAACAGAAACAAAACGTTTTATATATTTTCTCATAAGACAGCATTATATTCCAATTTAATGTGATACAATGAAAAACATTTAAGAAGGTATTTTCGGAATAACCCTTGTAATGAGAAATATATGAAGCCACGCCTCTTGTCTGTCACGTGACCAATAACTTATTAATAAGTCACCAGATTGTTAAAGCTAAGCTCCTCCCACAGTTTGACGTGTGGCAGTCCAAGATGGCCGCTGAAAGTGAAATACCAGGGGATTGTAAAAAGTAACTTGGCATTCATGAATGTGTAAAATTGACCATTTTGACCTAAGTACGCTGTAAATTTGAGGTTCTGTTTAAAGGCAAAAATAATGAATACATGAAAAAAAAGGTTTGTCGAATGTATGATTTGAACCGCGTACATTTGTGTTAAAAGTAAGTAGCGTTAAGCCTTGCATTAAATTGACTTGGTGTAGTGCACTAATTTTATTTAAGGAGAATCTGAAGAATCTGAAGAAAAAGTCAAATTGTTGAAAATTACGTCAAAGTCCAAGTATTAGATTCAACAAGGTTCGAAATTGGCAATTTCCGTGTATAATAACTTACAGGAACCATTAATTTCGAAACAATATCTATCAAAGATAGTTTTTTCGGCACTTACCTACTTAAACCCCCTTTATTTCAGCAAATTTATTGAAATAATTCGTGTAAAGAATAGGGAGAATATTTGTAAAAATATTTTCGTGTAGGTAGGTAACTTGGAAAAATATTCAACAAAAACGTTTAATTGAAAAAATATCAGAAATAATTCAATAGTTGAAAATTATAGCTATTCTGAGATTTTGGAAAATCCTCAAAAAATGCGTATTTAAAAAAAAAAGAATATTTTGATAACTTTAGTGAATTCAATCATCTAACAGTGCACAAAGAGTGTCATTGACTTAATTTCCTGGACGAATATTTTGATTTTCTTCCAGGCAGTTGAGTGAATTCAATCACCTCATAAAGTGTAAAGAGATAATTAGGCTACATAGGTTTTTTGTTTTGTTGAGGAACTTGAGTGTATTGAGCCCTCAAACAGAAAAAAAGGATAGTAACAGTTTCCAGTTCCGTTGCCTAGACGAATATTTTAATTTCTTCCAGGCAGTTGAGTGAATTCAATCAATTCAAAGTGAAGATTCACAAAGGTACAGAGAGCTCTTAAACATATTTTTAAATGTTTCATTGACAATGACCTGACATGACAAACAAATGTCATTTAATATTCGGAAGTATATGCCAAATACATTATTTAATTCGGGATTATTGTCTGAGTGGTACTGTTGTTGAGAAAGAAACTGAGTTTAAAGATTTGGGTGTTTATTTTGAAGGGAATTTTATGTTTAATAAGAACCAAAAAAAACTGAAATTTTTTCAAAACTCAATGACTTATCTTAAAAAACTGAATTTTCACTTATTTGCAATAAAAAACGGCACAACTACTGCAATTTTCATAGCGATACGTCTTGCGTTCGAGAAATAAAATAGGGTTTTTTCACTCGAAAACGTTACGGTTATGTGAGAAAAGTATATATACAAAAACTACTAATTTTTTTTCCCTATAATTTTCTTAAAAAGCATTTTTTTCTCAGTCAATTATTTTCTGCAAAAAAAAACTGTTTTTCATTAACCCTACCCTTACCCCCCCCCACCCACCCAACACAAGTTATTAGTAAATAATTGCTTTCAAGAATCATCGTTTTCTAAAATAATACGCATAAATAACAGCTGGTTTCATCGTTAATTTCTAACCTAATAACACAGTTTGTTTATTTAAATTTGATATAATTATATATTTCTATATTAATAAATATATAATACAAAAACAGTGCTATTATATTCAATGTTATGGACGAAAAACGGTGACTTTTCAAAAGAACTTCTTACTTTGTAAATGTTTGGGGTGGGTGGGGGGGTAAGGGTTGTGTGGAT
The DNA here is from genome assembly GCF_022605725.1 of Anthonomus grandis grandis. NCBI lineage: Eukaryota > Metazoa > Arthropoda > Insecta > Coleoptera > Curculionidae > Anthonomus > Anthonomus grandis. The sequence goes on from NC_065562.1 coordinate 14,391,737, forward strand.
GAAAAACAATGATTTTGCAGAATAGACTTTTTTGATTTCAAGGCATTCGGCACACAGTCTTTCAACATAAAACAAATTCTAATGCGGAAAGTTTGCTGGCTTTGCTATATAAAGGATGAGCCATCAAGTTATCCAGATTAAGATTTTTAAAGTAATTACAACGATGACTTGTCTATTTCTAATGCAAAGACTTGTAAGAGCAAATTCAAGACTTGCAGCAAATGTGCATGCATATTCTGATCTTACAAATCTTATCAAATACTTTTAAAATAAGCCAAAACTACAGGACTATTTACCAGAGCCAAATGATTCGAAAATTGATTGAATATTTATAGCGATATGCCTTGCTGAAATATTCAGTTGTAATTAAAGAAGCTTGGAAAAACTTTATGACTTTCATTTATACGGCCAAAACGCTAAGTCACTAGATTTATCAAAAATGTTGTTGAACAATTTAAATTGGTTAAATCGGATTTCGATCAATTGCACAAGATATTTAGAATCGCACAAAAACCCTATTTTTCCCAATTATTACAAACTTTAAATGCAATTATCTCAAAACTAGTTTTACACATTCATGGCATAGGATCGATTTAATGTTATAAATAGGAACACCCTGAATATCCTAATTAACACCGAATAAAATAATAATTAATTACACCAGTTTAAATAGATATAAAGAAAATTATCAATATCCTTTTAACCTTCTACGTGCTTAGCATATGAATAAATGGGTTGCATTAGCGCTAATTGAGAGCCATACAAAAGGCGAATAAAGCGTGCCAGTGCCTTTTACCAGATTATATACGAATAATGATGTTATTACGGTTTAATTACTTAGAGTAGGCTATTTATTGACCATGCTGGGAAACGTTTTTAATGAAGACACTTGTAACCACCCTGGGACATACTAAGTTCCTCCGATGTTCCTGAAATCTTGACTTTTTCTCCGATCCTATATTTAATAATAATTCCCGAATTCTCTTCAACGAGTTTGATCCCACACACGTAGAATAACGCTTCCAATAATAATTGAGACCGCCAGTAAACTTTTTTGCTTAGTCCTTTTATTGGTTTCGAAGAGTAACTAATGGGCACAACAAATGCCGGCGAGAAAACTAAAATCCTTAAGGGGGGCGCTAAAATGAAAACTTTCTGCCTGATGAGAAAAACCAACCGAAGTCTGACGGTCATTAGGGTGACCTTCTGTCATCCAATTTTCAAAGTTTTCCCTCCTCCTGCTTCGTCCAATTTTAAAATGTAGGGTAACGCTGTTTGATTTTAAGGTCTGTCGCGGCCAATAAAACTCCCAATCTATTTTTTAAAAAAACGTGGATTATTACAATGTAGGAGAAATAATAGCAAATATATTGCCAAGCCATAAAGATTTTTACGATTTATGACCGAACAAAGTGAGCAATTTTCTTCCAAATTGAGTTATAACGACCTGTTAACTCATCGCAAATTTAACTATTAAGGCTTAATGTGCCTTCGTTTCGTTCTGCATTGTGTCTCATATTGCACGCGTTCTTTTACAGTTTAAATTCTTTTTATTTATATAATACTATACATATTTATTATTGTTAAGAAATACCTTTTGAATGACCCCTGTAATAAACCAAATAAAGTCTCGTCCTTCGTTGACTTCACATTGGTCACATGATCAACAATCTAATAATAAACAGAGGGTCACGTGACGCGACTAAGCTCCTCCCACAGATTGACGTGGCAATCCAAGATGGCCGCCTAAGCTCGGATACCGGTGGAATGTGAAAAGAAATGTTTCTTGACAAATCGAAAATTAATTAATAACAATCGGGATTAATGAAGTCCATTATTGTTTTTATGAGTAACAAACGCGTAGTTTATATATCCCAGTATTTTGCCAAGGATTTGCTAAATCAACACCGAGGACTATTCAGGCGATAAGCTTATAAAACTTTCACAGACGTAATGTAATATTGGGCTTGAGGTTAATTTATTGACTCATATATTTCGGAGATATAAATAGGGCTTATTTGATTGTTTTTTTTATCTCCACTAGAAAAAATATCTGTGGGCATATTAAATTGCGATCTATTTAGCATGATTTGATTGGGTCTATCACATTACAATTTGTATATATACGTGATTGATGACTGGAAAAAGAAGCTAGCTCAAATTCACCTCCTTTTTGTACATATTTTGATCACGTCTGCAGTTCAGAAAACCCTCGAGTTTAAAGTGTTAAAACGAGTCTTTCCGCTTTAAAACAGGGTGGAACAACCCCAATAACATTATTATATTCTTATGTAAGGAAAAGTCCGTATTACACCTTAAATTAATGCGGCATTATTATATCATATAAGAAAAACGCTCACGTTCACTTTTATCCGATTCACACCCTCTTGAATTTATGGAACAGAAGACATGAAATACGGTAACGTTATGCTACAATCTTATTATTTGCAGGGCCAAATTCCTTTCTTGGGGATGGTTTTTTTTACTTAGAACTTTGTGACAGAGAGAAATGAGGACGGCGTGCAATTTTTCCAGATATTTCAGTAAGAGAATTTAAAATTATTTTTTACCGATGGTATGTGACAATGAAAAGGAAATTGGCGACCAGGATCTACACCTGCTGAGCTATAGATACTTCACTTCTTCTTTAAGTTTGTCATAAATAAGAAAACATATTTATATGTTTTCTCCATTGATATGTACTCCCATTTTTTGATCTATCAATAGTGGTGACAGCATGCAGCCCTGTTTGACGCCTCCTCGTAGAATTTAGCTTTCTTCTGTAAGTTTAGTCGTACTGCTTCTTCCTGTCTCCAGTATATATTTTCAATATTTCTAACGTCTTGCTGTTCATTTTTTAAGATGTCTATAAGCTCCCTGTGTTGTACTCTGTCAAAGGCTTTCTCGTTATTTACCAAACACAAAAACGTCAACAAAACAGTTCGTCTCTAGTTCCCAAAGCGTTTCTTTTAAATTGGGTTTCATCCAACTCTACCTCACATTTGGATGTTAAATTAAATCAAATTCGTTTATTACCACATCAGGTATTGGGTTCGTAAGTTACTTAACCTAAATTTGAATAAAATGTATACAAAGGTGGATAGGTGTTACAACTAAGAGAAAGAGAACAATCATAAACAAAATCACAGATTATTATTGAAGCAAAGTATTCCTTAAGATTACAAAATGATTTTTAAGCTAAAATTGTTTAACCAGGTCAAGATTGCTCTTGAACTGGTTAAACAATTTTAGTTATCTGATGCTCGTTGGCAGTCGATTGTATATTTTGATACAAGCATAGTAGAAAGACTTTTTATAGAAGTGAAGTTTTATGTTTTGCTAAAACAAGGACATTGGTATTTCCTATACTGTAGTTGTGCATGTCATTGTTCTTGGTTAAATTTAGCGGTGTTTTTATATACATAGATTTTGGAATACAAATACTTAATCTATGTTGATGGCTTGTTCCCATAACATGATGCTGAAAGGTGCCATACCATGGTAAATATTTATTTATTTATTGTACTTATCAGATTTACTACAAAATTAAATAATTCCTATTATAAAATACAGTGTATAGTGACAACAAGTTATACTAAGGTTTTGAGAATTTTTTTATAACTAATATTAAAAATATCCACACTATCTTGAATTGTATTGTAAATCTGACACATATTAAATAGGGGTGATCAATTCACGGTTATTTTGGGCATAAGGTATATAGAAGGTAAGATTTCGTCTCGTATTATATACTAGAATATTAAAATGCAGTTTTGCTAAAAATTCGGAATCGTTAAGAAAACCGTTATTTATTTTATACAAGTAGAACATGCAACATGTCTTCCCACCTGTTTGAAGATGTTCTAACTTGAATCCTTTCAATTGTAATCTCGTGCCATTCATAAAACGGGCTCCATATTATACTCCTGCGTTTTCCAATATATACTTCTAATAAAACATAAGTATAACTGTTTTAAGCAGTGTGAATTTTTACAGCCTTTGGTGTTTCGTCCAATACATTCATACATCTTACTAATTCCCAGATCTTTCACTTGTGTTATTCGGGTTAGGGCAGAATTCTGTATTTTGTAAGTAGATATGATAGGGTATAGTTTCCTAGTAAAAGTAGGGACAGAACATTTGCTTAGCTTTTTTTTAGGTTAAGTAATCATTTGTCAATCATTTGTCAAGTGTTTCTAAAATATAAATCATCCGTGTATAATAAAAAAGATGCTGAATTAATATCCTGAGTAATACTATTTACAAACAGCAAAAACAACAGTGGACAAAGGTGGGACCTCTAATTATATATTAAGTAAGATGTATATTTATAAAAAAATGGCTTCAAATACCTTTGTTGACAACGCTGCAATTAGACGGTAATTACTAATATTTCATTTATCTCCGTTTTTAAAATTGGGCACACTTTATCCTTTTTCCATTCAACTGGAAAAGCATTAGTTTTACAACTTAGATTGAACAAATATAACAATGGGTAACAGAACATAAAGTAAAATAGGAGAAGGTCCAAGTTTTTTAATTTTAAAAGGGCATAGTTCGCTTTTCCCACTTCTGAGTAAATGTGGTCTAGCTGTACGTTCCAATTTGTCTGACTATCCACATATGTGTCCAAGAACTTCACCATGATAAAGGTATTTATTAGAATAGTCCTAGAAACATTTTTGTCGAAATGTGTTTGGATTTGGACAGTCTTTTCTTCATTTAGGATAAGTTGGTTAGTTGAGCACCAATAGCAATTTTCTGTATGAAAGTCTGTTATTCAGCTTAGCAGCTATTCCCACTGAAGTATCATCGGCAAACTTTGCAGTCTTACCAGGAATAATAATGGTGCAAGTATGGATCCTTAAGGAGCACCTACGTTGACAATATCTTAATGGTTAGACTCTACTCCATTAGGTTTATTAATACTTTCCTTTCGGTTAAAAAAGTCGTAGAAAATTTCTCTTAGTTTCCAAATATGATGATGTAGTTTGGCTTCAAAAATCTCGGATTCAGGGTATTAAACGAATCCAATTTCTCCCTTATAAAGCTTACAAGCTCAACCCCTATTCGGTAGATATTCCGGCCCAGACCCCATGTTGGCTGTCGTTAAGGAGCACTTTTTCCAGAAACTTAGAAAATCGGCTGAGAATTGATATTGACCTTAGTTTTCAGTAGCTTGGTAATCACCCTTTTTAAAAACTGGAACTATTTTAGCTATTTTTAACAAAAATGGAAATGTTCCTGATATAGCAAAGCTGTATTAATAATAATTGCCAACGGTTTAGCCACTTCATTTGTCACGGCTTTAATGACTTTTAATTAACAGATGCCTTATTTTTAAGATTCTTTATTACTACCAGTACTTCACCTCTCACCTGTGGTTGGAGTAGGTAGCAAATGGTTAGTTGTTGGTCAGATACTTCCTTTCTATCAATTGCTTTTAATTTCCTTTTTTGCTCATTTCATCATTAACTATACACCAAACCTGGTTCGCGATGTTCTTAGATTTGGCGATTTTTTCTGCATTATGATTTATCTTTTTTATATTCCTTTTGCATAATTTTATATCGCGTGTGAGAAGTACAGCATCTTTTGTTTGCGTCTTTCTTTTCCAATCCTTAATTCGCCACTATATCAAGGATCCTTTTTGATATTGAAAGGTTTTTTCTTTTGACACATAACTCGTTATAGTTGTAAGTGCATATTTGTAAAAATGACTCAAATGCCTTGTTTGCATCGGGTGACTCAATGGCGTACCAACTTTCAAAGCAAAGTTACCTTAGTTATTTAAGATTTTTTATTGATTCATTCTCAGTTTCAGTGGTTTTGATGCATATTTTTAGTTCTTGTAGGAGATGGTCAGATAGATGTAAAGGCGGGAACAGACTAAGCAAACATTGTTGAGCAACAGCTGAACAACTGTTGAGCAAGAGTTGATCAACTGTTGGCAAACAAACGTCGATGATTGTTGGAAGACATCGGCGAACCTTGTTGCTAAAAAGTTCGTTCAGTCAAGCCAAAATGTGCGACGAAGACGATGCTTTACTCGCATGGTGCACGTTTTTATTAATGAAAATTAAAAAATCGCGTAACTGCAGAAAGCGACGGTGGTGGCAAAGAAGTATATTCGCAAACAGAAAACGGAAGTTTTTACGAGAACTAAGAATGGAAGACCAAATGCTGTTCAAAAACTTTACTCGAGTTAATGCAACAGTATTTGAAAGTCTCATCGTTATGATTGGCCCTAAAATTGCAAAAAAAAATACAAACTTTCGGGAAGCCATATGCGTGAAAACAAGATTAATGATAACTTTAAGGTTTTTAGCCACTGGAGATTCATATGTCAGTCTAATGTATATATTTCAAATTTCTGAACAGCTAATTGGTACTATAGTTCCTGAAACTTGCGAAGCCCTTATAGAAGCATTGGCAGATCATATTCAGGTAAGGAAAGAAATCAAATTCTTTTTTCCTTATTTAATCAAATAAAAACATAAGAACGTAATATAGTTTTTATGAAATGTCCGTAGAGTTATCCGCTTGGGATTCAATTAGGGCGTCAATAAAGCTATGTTCATTTGGACTATCTTGATCAGAAGGATGTTGAATGCTTGTTGATGTATAATAAGGAGATGGAGCTGGTGCGTAAGAGAGCGAACTTGAGACAGGTGATATAGTTGGTAGTGGCAAATTCGTTGTTCTTGGAGTAAACTGCCCGTGTGAATGATAAAGTATTCGCATATCAGCATCATGGAGAACGCAATTAATTTTATGTTTTACATCAGCTCGAACAAATGCATCATACGTTCGTAATTTATTTGCCACGTCTTCCCCATATACTTCAAAGTTATCCCTTACTCTGCGATTTTCTGTAAGTGTTTTTATTGATTTAAAAGCTTCATCCATTTGAGGATCAGACAAATTTGGGCGCTTTCCCGAGGTTTTTTTTCCCACTGGAACCAACTGCCATACGGGGTCTCGTTGTGACGGTTCTGATTCTATTCCAATATTATGAGGATCCGAAGGGTTTAACTGCTTTCCAGAACAGTTCTTTCTTATTGTTGCCAACTGCTTCACTGTGTCATGAGGTGTTTCTGATTGCTGTAATTGAAGAATGCTTGAGGAACCTTCAGTAAGGATGGTTTCTGATGAATCCTCGTATTGTTGCGTGTTTTCCAAGTCCTGAAACAAAGTATACATGCCTATAGTATGGGTATAATAATAATATGCAGAGTACATATTTAGATGTTGGAAGGTCATAGGGCACTTAATGAACAATTGCGGCCTTAATTGGATATCCTTTTTTTTCAGTTACCAGATTCACCTGAAAAGTGGCTCAAAATTTCCGATAACTATGAAAGCTTATGGAATTTTCCTCAATGCTTAGGAGCCATTGACGGTAAACACGTCGTACTACAATGCCCCTTTAGAATATTATAATTACAAGGGCACTTTCAGTATTGTCCTTATGGCAGTAGTAGATGCAAAGTATCGGTTTTTATACGTAAACGTGGGATGTCAAGGACGAATTTCAGATGATGGTGTTTTTAAAAATACACTTTTCGCGAGAAAACTAAATAATGGGACTTTAAATTTACCAGCTGAAAAACTCCTGCCAGGACAACAGGACGGAACAACACCTTTTGTATTTGTTTGCGACGATGCGTTTCCTCTACAGGAGAACCTGATGAAACCATTTTCCGGCGAACATTTGAAGGAGACGTTCCAACGCTCATTTAATTACAGATTATCGCGAGCAAGACGAGTAGTGGAAAATGCTTTTGGCGTTATGTCGTCTGTATTTCGAGTTTTGCGAAAGCCCTTGCTTTTGCAACCTACTACTGCTGAAATAATTGTTCTTACATGTTGCTACTTATATAATTTTTTACAAGATACTAAAACAATCATGGGCTGTTATGCTCCCCCTGGAACCTATGGCAATCAAGATGTTTCAACGGGCATTTTGGTTCATGGATCTTGGCAAAACAAACCAGAACCTTCATCTACATTTAAGAAGTTAAATAGAATTGGTAGAAAATCAACCAGAGTAGCACAGGAAGTTCGAGAACAATTTGCACATTATTTTTCAGGTCATGGAAGAGTGCCTTGGCAAGATAGAATGGAATAAAATAATATGTTTCATTATAAAGAAATAAAAAAGTTTACTTACTTGTTCTTAAGTATCTCTCGTATGTTTTGGTGTATTCTTGTCTTTTAAAAACATGAAATGTTTATATCCAAACCAACGGGACACGTATAATTCATTTGTTCCTTGGCCAGGTTTTGTGACGCTTTTTGCACATTCCCGTCTAAACTGGGTTTGCAGAACTTTCCATTTCCTCTCAATTTCTTCTCGGGATACTTCTAGAACGGTCGCTATAATATTGAATGCGTCAGTTCGTTTATTTTTGTTTTTTTAAGCTTCATTTTCGGGATTCCATATATTTGAATATTCCCTTATAAGCTCTATCAAATTTAGAACTTGGTCTTCTGACCAATCGTGCGACATTTTCAAATGAATTGAACGTTACTCTGCCGATGTACCGCTCTCGAATGCCTGAATTAAACTAAACGCATATTGACAAGTTTGCGCGCGTATACACCGGCGAAACTGTTGACGCGCACTGTTGGTCAACATTTCCTTTGATGTACCGCGTCGGGAGCGAACATCATGCAACAGTTTGCAACAACTGTTAAGCAACACGTATAAATTGAGCCAACTCACAAGTTGCTCAACAATGTTTGCTTAGTCTGTTCCCGCCTTAAGAGTACATATAACAAAACAATTTCCTATATTTGTTATCATATAATCAATAGATGAGGATGATACACTTGTTGCTATGGTCGCTATCCTTGTCGAGGTCAGTTCAGTATTTGGTCATTTCACAACTACATTTAAATCTCCTGATTCACTTGACGATCTAAGAAATTTATGAAAATTGCCAGAAGGTTGTCTGTAGGTGATCGCAACTATTAACTTTAGAGATATGCTTATCCCCCTTTAAATAATTTTTGAGAAAGACCTTCAAGTTGAGGCTCATGAGGCTTATTAGTTTATAGTCAGTAGTGCATCGTTTTGCTCGTTGTTTTTTTGGAATTGGAATGACTACAGATTGCAGCCAATCTTCAGGTATGTCTCCAGTCGTGTACACCACATTAAGCGGTTTGACTAAGAATCCAATGTTATATATTTCCCCTTTGATCAATTGTAGCAGCTCCATTTAGTTTTTGCAGATTTTATTGCAAATAAAACGTTACTTTTTAAAATGTTTGGTTCTTCGTCTATATCAGCACGAAGTTGGATTCATTCGAACTATGTCATTAAACACCTCATATACTTTACTACAGACTGAAATTTTTATAATTTCAAGGTTAGGTGTCCAAAAAGGGAAAAGTAGAGAACTGGGTGTCCTATATAAGACAATCAATCATCTCCTTCGCTCGGCTGTTATAAATATAATTATTTTCAAATTTTATTCACGTCAGGGGCAATAATAATAAAATTGTAGTTCAAGGTAGATTACAGGGCTAAAACAATCAGCACGCGAGAGCTTTGGTAAATAATTACTTTTCTAATTGCCTGACGATGCATACAGGGTGATTTTTAATGTTAAATGTATATCTTTAGACACGGAACAGAAATGCGTGTCTTAAATATATATATATATATATTGTTTTAGAAACATAATCACCAACCTAAAATTAAACTACGGACCTGTTCTTACCGTTAAATTAGCAAGTGGTGACACAGAACCGGACTTAAAACTTAATTTGTATAAAGTTGATTTTTTCAGTTTTATATGCCACATGGCGAAATGGGTCAAGTTCGAAGATATGCTTTACTTTTATATATTGATTTTGGTCAGAGGGTAATAAAAGTAAGAAAACTGCCTTACCTTTATATGATATATCACGGAAAAGATTTACTATACTGTAATTCAACAAGAAAGGTTGAAAAGAAAATTTTACGACCCAGGGTTATTTTTATAGAAATTCGGTGTTTCTTTATTGTCGCTGGAAGAAGCGACGTTTTTATTGATTATAAAACTTAAATTACTATTTAAAAAAAATAAAACACATTTTTTATCCACACAAACATATACATAATAACATTATCGGCCATCGTTTATAATTAAATTCATATCTGTTTACGCAGCTTACCGACTCGTCATTAAAATTGTTTGTAGTGAAAACACAAACGACCCGATATTGATATTATTATAAAGGGAACCTATTTATGGAAAAAAGAACACTTTTTTCAGTATTTAACCTTAATTAACACTTCTGAGTCTAATTGAAGATATTCCGGTTCGGTAGTATGGCAGCAATGCACTCTACAAGCCTAATTATTCTTGTAGATATCGGATAGAAATAAAACAGAATATGCCAGAAATACAACCAATAAAAAAAAAACAGTAATTAAACTCAGATTTCCTATGCATGTAAATCTAGCCTTATTAGTGATTTGACATTAAATATCTGTCAAATAGCTTGGTGACTTCGAACAATACTCAAGTAACTATGTATTATTGCTTGACTTTAAAGATGCGTCCTCACGTAACGTAAACTTCGTTACAAGTTTTGTTAAAAAAAAAAACGAATTTAACGCATTTTGGTGAGACACCTAAAAACACTATTCCACTAAACAAATTAAATTGTTTATTTTTTAGGCTGATCGCGCCATCGCAAGCTAAAAAGGATATGATTTAATTTTATAATGAGAAGTTGCAACCAACGACAAGAATTTAATATACACTTTAATGAACTTGTTATTGTGTCCTTCGCTCATTTCCTATTTTAGGATATATGAAGGTTTTATTTTTGGGACGTTTCGGGTACGGGGCAATCTACATATACCGAAAAATTTCCAATATAAATGCAAAAGTTAGAAAGGGCAACAAGTCTCTCCTCCCTTTAAATATGCTGATTTGGGGACGAACTTTATAGTGTCAAGGCGGTTCGATGTGATTTAAAGGTAAAAAAATCTTCGAGCGTTACTTCGATTTCTCTTCACAGGATTATTTTATGCTTTGATATATGAACATTTATAAAAAAAATCCTTAGGGGAGTTAAAGGATTCTCTCATATCTCGTAAGTATACTACTGATGGGCATATTCAAGGGGTGTTGAGATCAGCATCCTTGAAAGATATAATACTTTCAGAAATTAACCTTGGAGGAAGATACAATATTCTAAATAGTCCTAGGTTTTATCATTATTTGCCTATTTTAAAACTATACCAAAAACACCCTTAGACTGCAGACATAATATATCATTAATGTACTGAAATCACCATAGGTCTCTTTTTATATGAACAAATACACAAACCTTATTAATTCCAGCCTTTTTTTTGTAAAATCAAATCCAAACCATTGGAGTGTATATTGAAAAATTCACTTAATCCATGCCAATCCACACCGCACTAACACCCCCCGAAATCCAGTCAAAATAACTCGAAAACTCTGGATTAACTTGGAGTAAATAACAAACCCGTGTTAGACCGTCTATCCAGAGCGAAAAAAGCGGACACTTTGACGCGAAAATTGCGCCAAGTTGAAATTATTTGAATCGGTCTTGACACTTGCGCAACGTGCACGAACGCTTCTTTCGCACCGGGCGCTTTCTTATCCATTATTTCGTCAAAGAACGTCATTATAACGTGACATTTTTGACCCGACCTGCTTTAAAATGATTTTTGCAATTTTATAATATATGGGTGTACATGAATTTTTATGTGATTTTAATAGAAAAAAATTCATTCTTGCGCTGCGTCACCTAAATCATGGTTATCAATTAACACATTTGATAGTAGCAGTAGTAATTGAATTATTATAAGAGTATTAGTCCAAAAAATTGCAGTTTTACACATATATAATAATCAACTCTTCCCATTATTCACACATCAGTCTAATTTAAATTCATTTATTTAAAATAGGAAACCCTAATACAAAAGAAACTAATTAAATCTATTCTATTTAAAAATGTAGTTTTAGCAAACGTACTTAAAAACAGTGCAACGTTTATATCACACTAAACTAATAATAAATACAAAAAAAAACACAAGACAAAAATCACACAAATTGCATATCTGTACAAGACTAAGTGTTTTGATAGGATTTATATTTACATAATACGCATAGTCTGATTAAGCATATATTTTTTTAGTAATTTTTTAGAGTTTGCAACTGTTTGAATGCAATAAAAACCAATAAATCCCAAATATATCCGTTACTACATTCAGTACATTTCATAGCGCCTTCAAAAGTGTATAATATATTTAACAGGTGTCAAAAGTCATAACAGAAAAACCCCCGAAATGATTTCTCAAGAATTAAATGGAAGCGCCTCCAAAGAGAAGGATTGTGCGTTGGACAACCATGTTTTGAAACAGGCTCTTCTAATGGTAGAAGTGGGAATCGAGCTGAAAGATCGATATAGCGCCGGGGATAAATATATTCGCCATTTAAAAACGTTTGTAAATGGTAAGGGTCGCCCTTCATCCCCCTTTAACAGGGTATACAGACCGTTTAATTTTAGGGGCGGAAAAGGCTGTAGCAGCCCTACAGCTCACCTCACGATCATCACTTGACCTGGCGGAAAAACTGCTTCAGTCCAACCTAAAGTCGCAGAAACTGTCGGAGAACTTGAAACACGAGTTCGAAAACTTACTAAGTACCACTTGTATTGCCCTATGGACTTATTAGAGTACTCCTTGTATAATTTTAAGGTGTAATCCAGAGGGAAATAAGCACCATGGAGACGAGACCCCGTGACGAGGACGCTCCACAGTGCGAGGGCCTAAATCTGGATCAATTGGCGGATAAAATTAAATCGCTCGAAACGAGAAATCGGAGTTCTGATAATAGTTTAGTGGCTAATCCTTCCAGTTCTAAAAGTTCTAAGGTACCAAAGGCCTAAGTAAAAAACTTTCCTAAAAAACTCCTTAATGAATTTAGATCGACATAAATGAAAAGTACCCAGAAAACCTATCCAGAGAATCCCTAATTGACCTAAACAACATTAATCTCCCTCCAGTACCCGAAGATATTTTCACAAGTTTCTCTAATAAGCCGATCCGCACCTCCAGTTTGTCCTCACTGAAGAGCATGCGCAAGATCAAACTCTTTCTGCAAAAAGCTGAAAGTTCTGATGACGATGAAAGTTCCGAAAATGACGATCATGATTATTCCAGATTGGTCTATGTGCGGTTAATGGACGGGTTCTTGATTTGTAATGGTAAATTGTGTTTCTTTTTTAGGGTGATAGTGACGAATGCAAAAACTTAAGTTGCCACAGTCCCTCCTCCAAAAAGCTTCAGTTGGGCAACATCAAAGAGGAAACCCAAGATTGAGGAGATGGTGTCAACAGTTTTGCAAGAAAAGTTGTTTTTTAAATAAATTTCGCATAATACTTAAATAAATTGATTTGGGATAAACTGTTTTATGGAATTTATGTTGAAGGATCAGGCATGTAGGTTGCAATGGAATTAAATTCCCTATAATTTGATATCCATTCACTGCTGTTTTATACAGAAGAAAGTAAGCAATAACGCAATTTACTCAAAAACTATTCAGTTTCAGAAGAAAACTCAAAGTAAATTTATTGAAGAGAACTTAATTCCTCTTAGTCTGATATGCGTTGCAACCCTCAGTACTCTTTTATAATAAAGAAACAGCAAATAACAACCTTAAGAACAAAAAACTAGACACACCTATTGGTTCAGCATTTTCCTATTTACTCAAAAACCATTCAATTTCAGAAGAAAATTCTAAATACATTTTTTAAAAAGAATTCGATTTCTTTGATCTGATATTTATTACAACCCTCATTACTCTATAATCAAGAAACAGCAAATAACAACTTTATGTAAAAAAACTAGGGGCACGTATTGGGTCAAGTTTTTCCCAATTACTTTTGATCTGATATAACTTATTATAACCCTTAAAATCTCGTTATATTTCGTTATGTCTGTGAGTATTTGGTCCATCAAGGTCCAAGAGCCAACGAATTGGATGTCTTAGAATAAATATGGTAATAACAAGATTTTTATTTATTATCGGACATTTTTGGGCATAACTTTGGAACTAGTTGACATATTTTTACAATTTTTTCACGCTTATATTCAGAGCTTCCTGAGGATTCATTTGAGTGTAGAAACATGGTTTTGGGTTAAAAATGTTGGTAGTTAAGGCAGTTTTGGCTGGGGTATGTTTTTTTGCAAATTTTTTTTTTGGCAATATTTTCACGAACTAATTAAAATATTCTTAAAAGGTTTCCGGGCAAAGAAAGGATATTTAATTACCAATATTTTCATGTGCGAACGTTTTTCGTACCTCTAAAATTCTCTGAGCTAGAGGTAATTTGATCCATCAAGGTCCAAGAGTCTCCGATTTTGAGGTTTTAGAACGAATATTGTAATAACTAGATGTTAACTTATTAGCGGGCATTTTTGGGCATAACTTTGGAACCAGTTAAAATATTTTCATAATTTTTTCACATTAATATTAAGGACGCCCCGATAATTAATTTGAGGGTTGAAACGTAGTTTTAGGTTCAGAATTTTGGTAGTTAGGGCAGTTTTGGTTGAGGCATGTTTTTTTTCTTGTTTTCTTGGCAAATGCTCACTTCTTTGGCAATATTTTCACGAACTATTGTCAAAGAAGTTATTGGTCAATATTCAAAGCTTCCTGAGGATTAATTTGAGTGTTATCATCGCTTGAAACGCGGTTCTGGGCTAAAAAATTTGGTAGTTAAAGAAGATTTGGTTGGAGCATGTTTTTTTGCTAATTTTCTTGGCAAATGCTCATTTTTTTTTACGAACTAATTGGAATATTCTTAAATAGTTATCGGAGAATTTAATTACCACTTGTTTTATATGCGAGCATTTTTTGTACATCAAAAAATTTTTAATATGAAAGAAACTGGGTCCACCAAGCTCCAAGAGCCACCGAATTTGAGGTTTTGAAGCGAATTTTACAATAACTAGATTTTTATTGATTAGCGGACATTTTTAACTTTGGAACCACAAATTTTTTCACACTATTATTTAGGACTTCCTGAGGGTGAATTTAAGAGGAAAAACACGAGTCTGGGACAAAAATTTCACTAGTTAGGACAGTTTTGATGGGGACATGTCAAATTTTCACTATTATTGAGAATATTCTCATATAATTAACTACTGGGATTCGAGAAGAATTTGGACGCGTTTAATAGTTCCAAAGATTACTTGAGTGAGACAAAGATGGGTTTACGAAATTCTCATAAAAGGTAGTTCTGTATGTACATTTTTACTTTAGGAATGCCAGTGCAATTTGAACGCGTCCAATAATCTCAAAATCTGCTTAGTAATTGCTTAATTGGCTTCATAAGCGAAACAAAGATCGATATACATCAAATTGATTCTTGTGATTTTTACTGATGATTAGAGTAGAATTTGGAAGTGTCCAATAATCCTAAGTTCTACAAAGTAATTGTTTAATTTACAATGAGTATAACAAGGATGGGTGTATAGTAAACCATTCGAGTGGAATTTACTACTACCAACTTTTCCCTCGAAATTTGGATCATTTCTAATGAGTTGTATAAAGATAGGTACAACTTCATGTATACGATTTACAATGAGTAGAACGAAGATGCGACCGACGCGTTTTCCAATGAGTGGAAGAAAGATGGCGGTATTTATTGTATATAGGTCAGGTCTAGTTCCATATATTCCCACAGAGGTCTGCTATAAAAGCAGTTAGGTGGAATTTGGTGGTGGCAACAGATTTCGCAATTTCTGTGTTTTATAATACGTGCAACAAAAAACAGTATACGCTTATCTCCTGGTGGTTCCATATATGATAGATTCGAGAGCAAAGATGGATGTATGGATCGGCTAAGTGGTACAGTTTATAATGAAAAAACAGCAAATAACTTTTTGTAAAAAAAACTAGGGGCACTTATTGGTTAAGTTTTTCTCAATTTACTAAAAAACTATTCTGCTCATCTGATACACAATATAACCCTTAAAATCCAAAATAAAAGCCAACATTCCAGTAATAAAAAATACTTTATTCATTAAAAAAACAACCAAAAGACGCGACATAAATCCAATATTTGGGCCTTAAATCATTTCCATACAAAAAATTATTAACCTTAAAACGAATCGTTAAAACTTATATTACCGAACCCCTGGGTGGGGTATCCGTGCCTAATACCGGAACCGTCCATCGGGTTATCCTTAGGGATCGCCCTAATTAACTTATAAACGAAAAACAAAAACAAGACGAAGAACAAATAAGTGTCCAACCTGTAGTTGAACAGCCAGGCTACAAAGACACCGAGTAGCAAATAAGTTAAAAATCTGTAGCTGGCAAAATGGCGAAAAGTAACGCGGGGCGGTAAGTGGATGTTCACCCTGTTCGGCGACCCCACTACGGATTTATCGTACTTGTGAACGGTCATTGGCGGTAGCAGGAATTGACGGGCCAGTCTGCCGGGGTAGTTTGGGTTGTGGTAGAGCTGGTAGAACGTCTGACCAAACTGAAAAAATATTTAACGGTAACAAAAAGGTATAGGCTCCTTAAAACCAATTTTCTTATTTTAATAATGATCCGTAAAAGTAAATAAGTCAGAATGGTGAAGTCTAGCAAATTTGGCTATTCTACTTAACCATCGCAATAAACGAGAAAATTGCATGATCCCTTTAACAAAACACAATTATAATAATATAGATCTATGAAACCATTAACAATTATAACAATATACAAGACAAATTTCAAGTCCCAACTTAGCCTTAAGATTAACAAGGATAATCATATTAAGAGTTATAGCGCAGTGGCAACAGAAAGCACACTTTAAATTACAAATAATTATGAGTACTTAACAAAATAGTAGTTTAAAACTGCAGGACATAAACACGTGTAATAGATAAAACATTACAGTAAGCGATATTCATTAGTTTGCCTAATTTAAGAGAAGAAATATTTTTAACTTAGAATTAAATTTTAAAATATTCAAACTTCTAAACTTTACTGGCAACTAGAGATGGAGAATGGCAAACCGCTGGAGACTTTAAAGGTCAACACTTCACAGTTTTAATATCTAGGCATATACAGGGTGTTTCGACAGGAAAGGAAAATATTTTGGGAACATGTTCAGAAGGTCAAAATAAGATAAATTAACCCATATTATGTTTTAATCCGATTCTCAACCGTTTCTGAAATAATCGGTTCTAAAGTTTTTTTTTAAGATTTAACATAAGATTAAGTTTTAACACAAGCAAATACTAATAAAAAACAAAATTCCACTAATTTAAAATGTTTTCGAAAATACCCCTACCAACTTCAAGGCAAGCTGCAGCACGTTTGTTAAGCGCTTGTATTACAGGTTTTATTGCTTAGGGACTGTTTTTAATATTTGAAGCACTCAAAATTGTGGAGTCCTTATACGGTTTCTACAAGTTGGTGTTTCGTATACTAGAGCTTTCATCCACCCCCAGAGGCAATAATCCAGTGGATTTAAGTCTGGTGACCTCGGTGGCCAAACTTGAGGACCTCCTCTGCCAATCCAACCATCATGGAAAACGATTGTCTAAGAAATTACGCACTCAGCGACTAAAATGAGGCGGGGCTCCATCGTGTTAAAAATACATACGGTGTCGAACAATTAGCGGAACATCATCCAACATACACATGTTTCTTCTAAATGGACTTTCAAAAAGTGTAAATATCGTTCTCCAGTAAGACGCTTATCTTATATAAAAGAACCAAACAACTGGTCGTTCAGCATTCCACACCACACGTTAACACTGAAGCGATGTTGAAAGTTTCGTTCAAACGTGGCATGAGGATTTTCATCTGACCACCGATGTTCATTGTGCCGGTTATTAATTCCATTGCGGGTAAAATGAGCTCCATCGCTAAATTAAATGTATTTATATAGGCCTCGATTTTGTTGGAACCTTTCGCAAAATTGAACCCTTTAGCCATAATCACCGTCTTGAAGATGTTGAACCGGTTGAATATGGAAAGGCTTAAAACCGTTTTTCCTAAGTGTCTTCCGAACGTCCATATGTGATGCTAATCGAAGTTCTTTTGTAATCCACCTCGTACTAACACCCGGATTCTCTTCAGCCATATCCAGAACATTTTCTTCATTTTTCACATTTAGACCCACCTCTCGTTCAGAATTAATTCTTACGCTTGGAAACATCCAGTACCAGTCAAATAAAATAGGTATTAACAAACCATGATGAAATACCTGCAACTTGAGTTAGATATACAGAAAACGTAATTATTTCAAAAAATTACAAAGAAAATCTAGAGCCGATTATTTCAGAAACGGTTAAGAATCGGATAAAAACATATGGGTTAATTTATCTTATTTTCACCTTCTAAATATGTTCCCAAAATATTTCCCTTTCCTCCCGAAATACCCTGTATATGCCTAGATATTAAAACTGTGAAGTGTTGACCTTTAAAGTCTCCAGCGGTTTGCCATTTGAAGTAGATTTAATTTATGAGATATGTGGTTGCGCCTATTTAGACCAAAAATAAGTCTACCACATGTAATTTGATGAAACATTTTAGAAAAATGTATTTAAAGACCGCTTAACAACGCTTCTGAACTGATTTGGCATATTCTCGAAAAATCAGTATGGATTTACAGAAGGACTAAGTACATTCACTATGTAATAATAATAATAAAAAATTAATACTATAAAAACAGTATTGCATTTTTCACTGATCTGGCAAGGGATACTATACCGTGTACAAATCTTCTCCAAACTTTAAACCATTACAATATTAGCTATCTGAAAGTTATTTTGAATAGGGAGAGCAGGTCGTTAGAATTAATAATAATAGTGATCCCTTATATGTATTCATAGGAGTTCCTCAAGGAGCTTGAGGAACTCGAACCTCAAGGATGCCTTTAACAGGTCAAATAGTATCATTTGCCGATGATACTATTTTAATCTTTAATGCAAAGAGGCTTTGTTTGATGAATTTAAGCATGTAAAAAAACTGGTTGTACTGTCAATTTGAATATTGACAAAACTAATTATAAAGCCTTTTCTTAGACCACTTTAAATAGACCATCTGTTGACAACAATTTATTGGATGATGTTAATAATGAAGAGATCTTTGAAGTAAGAAAAACAAATATTTAGGGGTCATAATTGATCAACTCCTCAAATGGGCAGAACACATAAATTATCTTGCTGAAAGAATTAGACATTTGATCCAAAAGTTTTACATATTAAGAGGAATTTTAAACACTAAGCTTTGTATTCTTATTTATAAGTCCTTAGTAGAATCTCTAATAACATACTGAATCATAGCATGGGCTGTTGCCTACAAAACTATATTGCAGCCTTTAAATGTAGTGCAAAATTATGCTTTAAAGGTCATTTATAACAACAATATATATATATATATATATATATATACAATGAAAATATAAGCAACCATAAATACATGCTGTATATTCAGCATCCCTTCCATTAAATATAAGAAGTATACATTTAAAGTTTATAGACTGGGACCCAAGTTCTATAATTTGGTGCCAAGGGAAACTAAAATAATAAACAACAAACGAGATTTTAATGGCCAAAGGATATAAGATTTAGGGACCTAATTTCATGGGTAAATATTTTTTATTTTGTAAACAAAATTTATTTATTTACTTGTTATTATTATTTTATTACATAGGTGTAAATTTAGATTCATATTTGAGTAGTTGTTTTTTCTTTTCTGAGGATGTATAGGTGGTCTTTTGATTGTATATAATAAAACATTTACTTATTTGATTGCTGTTGTATCTTAGCTAAATATTCTAATGCAAATATATTTTTAAATATAAAAGCACACACAGGTATTAGGTTGCCTAGGTCCTTAGGGTTGAACAAGAAATGTTATGTTGAATACTTTATTATGTAATATATTTCATTTGATTTGACATAATAAGTTTAATAAATAAATAGGAAGTTAATATTTGCTTCTACGAGGTCTGGCTATTAAATAACGAGACTGGTTACAAAAAAGGGTTTTATCATAAAAATTATTATACATTCAAATGCTCCCCTTCAATATACTCCCCTCCCTTCGCCACACATCTTTCCATACGTTTTTTCCATTGATCGAAACAGTGCTGGAAGTCTTCTTTGTGTGTAATTCCCCATGTAAAATTTTTCTAACCGTTTCTTTATCGGCGTTTACAGCCTCGGCAATCATCCGGGTGCCTCATTCGACGATCTGCACGCTCACTTTGGTTGATTTTGGTCACTGTTTCCGGAGTTGAAACAGTGACAGGGCGACGACCTGAGCGCTGGTCATCTTCAGTGCTCTCTCGGCCCTCACTAAAGCGCTTACACCACTCAAAAACACGCGCACAAGAGAGAGAATTTTCCCCATAGGCCTGTTGCAACAATTTATAGCACTCAGTCGGACTTTTTTTCAATTTAACGAGAAATTTAAGATTGATGCGTTGCTCTTGTTTTTCGTCGTCACACATGGTTTTCGGCACGAGAAAAAAACACGTTCATTTCAAACCGCTACTGCACGAATACTATAATAGTGACGAAAACTTGTTTTGGCACTACTCGTTTTTTTCCCCATCCGTCTAGGGCGCTCTCTAGGCACGCAGTCTCGTTATTTAATAGCCAGACCTCGTATATAACAAATTTTATTAAGACTTATTGGAACACCATCCCCTCTTATTTCAATAATACAGTTGTTTGCACTTCTGAATGCTGAAAAGAAATTTAACATGCTTTCTTCAAATTTACATGAGAACACTTTAAAAATGCGAGAAAGAAACCTCGGATTCAGAAAATAAATGCCAAATATCTAGAATACATGTTGAGAATATTTTCTTTTATGTCTGATGATTCTTCGCCTTGGAAGCGAAATGCTCTGTAATTTTTAAAATTAAATTAACTCCCAAGACCTTGGGTCCCTTTTTCTTTCGTCTATGTGAGAGCAATGATTTTTTGTTATAAAATTATTGGTAAATTCATATAACATGCATTAAACGACTTCTTTAAAAAAATACTATTGGAATCTGCATATTTTATTGCTCCATATCACTTAATCTTTTCTGCACAGGTTCTAGCAATGTACATATTTCTATTTTGGAATACACAAGGGGTTATGTCACCTTTACACATTCAAAAAACCTTTTTTTTTAATTTGTTACATAAATGCTCGCTCATACTCCGGGGTACACGATGTAACATTCACAATGAGCGTTTTTCTTGAAACGCAATTTTAAAACGGTTCCGGCCTTTATCTTTCACAATTTTTCACCGATTTGCATATTTTTTACAGCAAAACTTTCGTAAAACAATCCTTTAAGGCCTATCGTAGCATTTTCTGAAAATATTTGACACGTCATAGATAATATGATACAAAATACTGTAATTTTTTTTGTCCGTAGTCGGATAAGAAATCGAGGAACTACACCCGAAACCAATTGTATCTGTTTCGCAAAAACTGTTGTATAAAATAAGCTTAGTGCGCTTATTTCGCCATTTACTCACATAGAAAGAATTAAATTTAGACTTCAATATATCAACAATATAATACCAGAATAGAATTTCTTTCAGTGGCTTGGGTATTCTTGGAAACAAATTGTGAATCTAGACATCATTGTACGGTCTTCAAGGTGGCGTAATCTCTTAATAGTACTGGCCTGAAGTATAAAGGGACGCCCTTAGGACATAATTAGTAAAGTTGGTGTTTATTGAAAACTCAACTGAAAAACTACTAAATAATACACTTACATTCTCGTTGACTTTCTGAGCAAACTGATAGAGCGCACGAACCAAAAACGTACACTCGTCACTCCTTATGGGCAACAAATCGGGATCTCCATCGTATTTAATAGTCTTCAGTCGACTCCTCACCTTCTCAGGCGTGAGGAACTTGAAATCGTTGGACATTTCAAATCCGTTCCCGTTGGAGATCGTTGAGGTTTCAGGCTCTTCCGGAACACCCTGTAAATCCTCGTTTATAATCTGGCCTCAACCCATATAATATAAGATACATATAAAAGAGAACAAAAGTTTTAGTTAAAGTCTCGCAAATATATAGGGTGTCCCATAATCAACGTCACAGCTTTTTTATTTTTAAATGTAAATATTTTTAAGAAAATGTATTTTTAATAGTTATAGGACCACGGCTCAAAATTCCTTAAAAAAATTAACCCCGACAAACTCAACCCCCAAAAATGTTTGGAATGCTTGTAAAATTATTAATTAAATTTCATTTAAAAAAATCATCAACGTAAAGAATTTTTAAATTTTGAAATTTAAATGTTTATGTTGCAAAAATTAAAATACCAAGTTTCTTTTTAAATTGAATTTATTTAGTATACAATATTTTAACATCGTATTAATCCGTTCTACAAAATCTATAGAGCTACGCAAGCTTCATATCGCCGAAAGATTTTTGTTGTGCAGAGGTTTCACGAATTCGGTTTTTAAGCTCTTCAAGATTATTGGATGGTCGTTGATAAACCATATCCTTTATATAACCCCAGATAAAAAAAATCCATTGGGGTCATATCTGGAGAGCGGGCTGGCCACTTAATAGGACCCCTATTTTCAATCCACCTTTGAGGAAATCTATATTGTCTAAATAATATGTAACAATTTTAATAATTATGGGGTGGAGCGCCGTCTTGTTGCCAAATCATTCAATTGCGCTCTAAAATAGGCACGTCTTCTAATAGTTCATACAGTGAATTTTGAAGAAAATTTAAATACCGCTCTGAAGTAAAAAAGTACGGTATAATAAATGTCCATACACCGGCCCCTACGTTTATGCTAATTAATAGTTTCAAAATGATGTGGATTATGTCTATTAACTATCCCATTATTATGGAATCTACTTTCATTATTCCTACAGATTTGTGACAAAACTTCGGGATTGTCATGAATTAAAACCCAAAGGGATGCAATAAACTCTAACCTTCGTTGGTAATCAGTACGGCGGAAGCATATCGACATATTCATTTTGAGCAAAAAGTTGCGGCATTATGCAAGAAAATAGCGATAGGAATTAGCGAAAACTATGGAACTAAAATGTGTATGACCTATACAAAAAAAAGGCAACAAAACTGAATAATAAAAATAACAGAATATCAAAACGATTATTGCCAATTTAAAGAATGCATGTATTACCTATAAAAATACCTTATACCTAAATATTTTATACTGAAGAGCAAGTTAAATTATTTGTTTACAGATTCAAAAATACGTTATGGCGTTGATAATTTTTAACTTGTGTTTGAAGCGTTATTTGTAGCAAATACTCTTGTTCTTTTTAACTTTTGTTTGAATTACTTAAATAAAATACTGATAACTTGAAGAGTTGCTAAGGTTTTTAACAAAAGCATGAGTGAACTACTAAGAAAATCAATAAAAGATATTCTGTGCCTTACGTTGATGTTTGATGGACATGTCTTTTTTTATGAAATTGAATTACAACATTTTTTACAAGCATTCCAAACATTAGAATAAAAAGTTGGGGTGGTTTTTAGGGGATGAATTTGTCGTGGGTAGTTTTTTTTAAAGTAATTTTGGGTAGTGGTCCTATAACTATTAAAAATACATTTTCTTAAAAAATGTTATATTTAAAGATAAGAAAGTTTTAGCTTATGTGGCGTTGATTCTCCCTCAAAAATCATACCCTAATTAAGAATTCCAGTTTAATTTCCCTAGATGTAAAAAGCCTTTTTTCCAGTATTCCTCTAGATGACTGTATTACCTTAGTTCAAAGAATGTTGCACTGGAATGGTTTCCCTAGTTAGCTACGGTTCTTCGTTTCTCGCGTTGGTACTTGACCAACATTTCTTCAGATTTAATAATGAAATCTATAAGCACAATAATGCCTTGTCTATGGGATCGTGTTTATCACCGTTTTTTTTTAAAGTGAATTATTATTTATGACTAAAAGTTTTGTTTTTTTTATATGTAAATTAGATCTCTTCGTGAACTGTGGACGACTTTTTCATATCTCAAAGCATATAATTCTAAAAACTTACCCCCTCATCCACCTGAAATAAATCCCGTAAATTATTCAGGGAAACCTCCAAGTAAACGGGTACTTTTCTCCTCTCGTCCAAAGTGAATTCGTCATTGGATGCGTGCGACTGTAAGAAATATTTAACGGAACCCCATAGACCCGAGTACATTTTCTTCTCCTCTTGTTCCTGCCATCCGATCAGGTCCTGGGCCTGTCTTATCGATTTCTTTATTTGACCGATTAACTCGAGGACTTCCGGCGCGGGCGGTTGCGTGAAAAGCGGTTTGTAGCAAAAGTTCGGCCCTTCGAGCTCGAATATTTTTTGTCTAGTGATGTTCACCCATTTCTTGTCCAAGTGGATCATTGTGCTGCTCAGCATCGATGCGTTGTTTTGTTGGAAGTCAAAGTTTCTGTCTGAAATGAGCATATTTCGAAATGAATTTCATATAATAGGGTTTTTTGTACCTCAAAAAGTATCGGAGTTAGAGGTGTTTGTGTCAATCAAGGTCCAAAAGTCATTAGTGGATATTCGTGAGCATAACTTAGAGCCACTTAAATATGTTCATATTTTTTTTACATTCATATTTTATGAAGTATTTGAATATTCTGTATTCAGTTACAAGCAAAAAATTGTATTAGACTATCATGTATTGGAGAGGATAATACAATTGTATGCAAATAGGTATTATATATTTAATTTAACATAAAATAAACAAAATTATAAACTGTTTTTGCAAAAAAAAACTATAAAATTTTAAAATATTAGCTTTATCCTAAGCATAAATTTGAAAGTGCATGTACAGGGTCCGGCAAAATGATCTCCCACATTTTGCGCCGCCACTAAGCCCGAGTCACTAAAGAGGGAGGCAGCTTAGCGTAGTCGGTTGGCTGCGCGCGCCTTGCCATTTCTGTTGTCGCGTGATTACGACACAAAGAAATTTTCGTACTCACTTCGCGCTTGGTAGACATGATCCAGTTCCAGATCGCAAAACAATACTGTTGTGGGTTCCAAATTTTAGAGCTACAGGTTCAGCCTTAAAAAGAAAATCAACTGGTAGACCCAGAAGTGTTCGGACACCTGAAAACATTGCAGCTGTAAGAGAAGCAGTTGAACGATCTCCTAGACGTTCCGCTGTTAAACATGCCTCTGCTTTCCGTTTGTCAGATCGTTCTGTGAGAAGAATTTTGCACACCGATCTGAAGTTCCACCCATACAAAATGATGATCGTGCAAACACTTAGTGAACGGGACTGGGAAAATCGCCGAGAATGTTCCAATGATATTCTTCAAAACGTCCCACAAAATGCGCTTTTAATAACGAGTGACGAGGCTCATTTCCATTTGTCTGGCTGTGTGAACAAGCAGAATTTTCGCTACTGGGCACCAGAAAATCCGCGGCAGCTCCATGAAAGGCCACTTCACAGCCAACGTGTTACCGTTTGGTGTGCTGTTGGTTCTTTTGGTGTTTGGGGTCCCTATTTTTTTGAAGAAGGAGGGGTATTTAACTGCTGATCGATATGTCGACATGCTACGTAATTTTTTGGAACCAAAACTTAGAGAACTTGAATATCCGGATGTGTGGTTTCAACAGGATGGGGCTACAGCTCATACGGCAAGAAGGACAATGGACCTGTTAAGGGAAATGTTTCCAGGACGCGTAATCTCGTTACGTGGAGACGTTGGGTGGCCTGCGCGTTCACCCTATCTTGCCCCATGCGACTTTCTCCTTTGGGGCTACCTGAAAGAGAAGGTTTTTCCACATCATCCCCGAACCATTTACGAATTGAAAGCAGCAATACGCCAAGAAATTACAGGAATATCGCCTCAAATCACTGCTCGAGTAATGGAAACTTTCAGAAATCAGCTTCGAATGTGTGTCGAAAGAAATGGTCGCCACTTGGACTCTGTAATTTTCAAAACTTAATAAAAACAAAATGGCATACCATATATTTTTAGTTAAAAAAAAAAGAAAATATAAATGGCATTTACATTGACTTTTGGATAAAAATCAAAATGTGGGAGATCATTTTGCCGGACCCTGTATTACACCTCCCGTATCCATTGTGGAGGAGCTTTGACAATTTTTCGTTGAGTGGAACCACTTTATATGTAAAATGTTAATTTTATAAAAGCTTTTTCAAATATTTCAAAGAAATGACAAGAAAAAGTAAAATGTCACTGAAATTTCATGAAGATCAAAAGGGTTCTTTCACTTGGATAGCTGGGACACTTTAAAGAGTTCAAGATTAACTGTTTCAAAGTTCAAGAGGAAGGTAAAGGCAAAGTTCAAGGCACTGGGTAAAGGTTGTTTTTCATTTTTTCATTTGATTTCAGGCAATCATTCCTAACTTGTTTCAGTGCATCAATTGACCACGCAATTGAGGTCATTCCTTTTTTTTTTTTTAAGTCATTTTTTATTTCTTCCATGAACTTTAGGTAATTTTTTTTTACTTCTTCAAGGCACTTATTTATTTAGGCAGTTTCAGGCAAATGAAGTCATGTGCTATTTCTTCCAGGTAGTTGAAGTCATTTCTTACTTATTTTAGGCATTAGGAGATAGTGAGCTTCATTTGCTTGGAAGAAATAATTAATTCCATAATTGTCTTATAAAAGTAGAAAATGAAAATACATGATTCTGGGTTAAGGATTTTGGTATTTATGTCAAATGTGGTAGTGGTTTTTTTTTGCATATTTCCTTCTCAAATTTTCACTGTTTTGAAAATACTGTTTAGGAAATAATAAGCATATTGCAAAATAAAGGCGTTTCAGTCAAAGAAAGACCATTTTTACCAGCAAATTAATTAACAGCATTTTTACTAGCAATGATTTGGAAAATCGGAAATATCCTAGAATTAAATTTATATATAATAAAATCAAGGAACGTCTTCAAATTAACATTACATTCTTATGAAGTTTGGATATATTAAATAATTTTAGGCAGGTATTAATTATGTCACTTCTTAAATTTTGTAAATGAATTTACTGAGAACTTTGTTCTATTTCTTCAAGTACAAATTTTCAAATCATCAATAGTGCCAAACAAATAACTGACAAAGATAGGATCATATGAACAAATACTTGAACATTACATCTCATCATACTACGTAAGTTCAAGAAAATGTATTTTAATTTCTTTATATCAATTTTCCTCTGCTAGATACAGTGTTCTTCATGTTTTTGATATGTTCAATTTTAAATATTTAAATAAGGAACCTACCAGTACCTGTTCAGGATTAGATAATTATTTTATAGATTTTGATACCCAAGTTAAAATAAAGACTATAAATTTAGGCTTTTTAGAACACTTAGGCTTAGAGTTGATACTAAATTCTTCAAATAATAAAACCAATGTAACTTTGTTGATTGATTAAAGTAACAAAAAAAATAGAAAACTAGTTATGAATTCGTCACAATAAAGATTTAACTTAAGAGTTTTAATGCTGACTGTTCTTTAAAACTGTTTGATAACTTGGTGCTATCAAGTTTATAGTCCCAATATGAAGTTTGAAGAAAACCAATAGTAAATATATAAAATAATATTTAATAATTTAATAAATTGCCTTTGGAAAATCGGTCTATTGGCTAAATATATTTGTATAAAGATTCCCCAGAAAATCTATCAACTCTTCCATTTTTTGTAAATATTGGTAATAGCAGACGAAGAAACACGTTTCATTTAACATTTCCTAGGACTAATGTATATAAAAACTCACCTAACACCACTAAAATGTGCAATTATTATAATACTAATAAACGACAAATTGGATCTTGATATATGGGTTTTGCAAAACTTTACATAATAGAGGACAGACTTTATGCTGCTCAGATTTAAGCCTTGCTATTTTTGTTTACAACGTAATTATTGTTATATTGTGGCTTTAGTTGTAGATATTGCATTTTAAATATTTATAAGAGAATTGTGCATTATTATAGTGTCTGCAATTGGCCTCTTGGCTGTTGATGCTGTATATATAAATAAATATTCATTAAATAAGAAATACTGTTTGGACATCTATGTCCAAACTATGTATTAATCTATGTTGTGACAATTGACATTATTTAATTGTTCCAAGAATAATGAAATTCCTGCTAAAAAGAACATTCTTATAGATGCTAGACACTAGAACTATGGTGAATTAAGAAGTTTCTTACTATTATTCACGGGAATTGGTGACATGGGCAACGTGGTGGACCAATTGTCTATCGGAGATGCTGACGGTAAATCACTAGGCATATCAAAGTACTTCTTATGGCTGGGAGATGGTTGCCTGTTCTCCACGCATGCCTCGATTTCCTTTAAATAATCCGGGAGGTTTGGTTGATCAAATACCTAAAAGCTTTAGATCATATAACTGAATTATAACAAAAAGGAGAATACCTTAGTTATCCTATAAAGCATCAAAGACATTTTGGGACTGACCAGATCGACCCTACAGAACCTCGGTAGTAATTGTTCTAAAATCACCACATAACATAAAAGATTTTCCGCTATAAAGTTTTTGTGGTCTGGAGTTGGGTTCAGTTGTTGCTTTTCCTTGCCCACATTGAGGTCCTCTATGTCTGGGTTTATTAACGGTTTATTTCTTAAAAGATAATAAGAAACTGTTTAAATTCATAACGACAAACTTAAAACTATAAAGGATAAGCTGTATGCACTCTTATGGTACAGTTTTGGAAACATGTTTCACAGCCTTTAATACTATTTAGGTAATGTAATATTTAAGACCATTATAATAAAGATGATTTTGGCTATAGTTAGTATTAACTTTTTGTGTTTATCAGTGTGTTATATACAATTTGCTGGTGCACATAATCAAATGCAATTTGTTTAAAATAAGAGAATCATTGTATTCTGAATTGAGATTGATATTAAACTGTAGTAATTGATAAGGCAGCTTTTAGATCGAGAAATAAATATAATGTTGTTATAGTTAGTAGTAGTTGCTATCTACTGAAATGATTAACTTAGTGGATACATTTAAATAACTTCACAGAGTCAATAATGTAAGGGAAGCCGAAAAGAAAACCATAAAGAATCTTCAAATGCCTGGAATAATCAATAGATTTAAAATGACTGTAATGAGAAATCCTAATATGAAAAATGCGAGGAAGAAACTTGAAATTTAAAAAATGATTGATTGATTAAATGATATTATACTTTTAACCAGTACACTTTATAATTTTAACGAAAACCTGGATTTACCCTAATGAAGAACACTTGTTTAGTCTATGCTTATACACAGCAGTGCATAATTGTCGACACACTAGAGGAGGCGGAACCAGTATGTATTTATGTTTGACACGAACAGTTATGTAATAAATAACAAATGCAATGTAAAAATCGACGACTGTAATAACATTACATCTATATTTTTAACGCAACAATACTTAATAATATACTCAATCTACATAACAATCAATGTGATGTATTTATAAATGAAATTGATAAACTACTGAAACAGCAAAAATAAATCACGTAGGCTTATTGGAAACTTCAACATAGATTTTTTAAAGAATTGTCAAAGTATTAATAGTTATAAAGCATTGAAATAAGTGAATTTCAATTTCATAACACAATAAGTAAACAAAATGCCACTCGTACAACTATAATACTGCATCAATCCTGGACCATTCAATAACAAATAAAAATATAGTGCATCATGAGACTCTAAAATTCATAATGATCATAAAATTTAAACAAAAATGGGCGACTAAGGTAGAAGAACAAATAAGGGCAAACAATATTGACACATTTAAGAAACTGACTAGAATTATCCAAAATACAAGGATGCTCTGCAGAAAAACAGCTACAATACAAATAAAAAAATAATAACTTTTGGATAGATGAAGAATACATATAAAAATTAGAGAAAGGGACAAAATATATATATAAGATGGAAAAGGATACAAAATGAATATAGCAAAAGAGAATTTAATAAACCAAAAAAAAAACAGTTAAATAAACTAAGAATAAAATTACAAAAACAGTATGCAGTAAAAAAATTAGATGACACAAGGACAGTAGAAAAATATGGAAGACAGTAAATGAGATTTTTCAACAGAAAAACAACAAAAAACAAAAAATACACAATATTACTGGGGTAGATGGTAAAATTTATCATAAAGACCAGGATATTGCGGAGCAAACGTATCAACATTTTTATTATAAGTATTGGACATAAATTAGAAAACTAAATACAGAGAAAGAAACACAACAAAGAATTAGCCTAAGGAAAACTGTAAATTAAATGAATAAGGTAGTAAAAGACATCAGTGTGTCCCGGGAGCTGACAGAGTCACTAAAAAAAGTCAAAGAAACACTGCTTAAAATCGTTGGACCTAAGATCGTAGATTTAACAAATAGTGAGAATTAAAGTTATCGAAATTAGTGCCTCTTTTTCAAAAAGGTGAACAAGACAATGTCAGCAACTATCGACCAATTTCCTTGTTGACCAGCTTTAGCAAAATCCTCAATAAGAGCTAAAATGATTGAAGAGCTGAAATGAATGAGTTCATAGACATCAGTTCATAACACCTTTAAATTTGACAAAAATCAGTATGGATTCCAGAAGAAAAGCACCACTTTGGGAGCAACACTACGTCTACTAGATTACATAACTAGTAAGGTTGGTAAAAACAGGTAACCGTATTTGTTGACCTGTAAAAATCATTTAATACAGTGGGCATTAATTTATTATTAAAAAAAATTAAGAAAAAGGGTAAAAGGGGGTACTAGAAAAAGACAACAAACAGATCTCAATGGGAAGTTAGGTAAGGAAGCTGGGAGTTAAAAGTCAGAATTAAAAGTCACTACTTCAAATTTTGTGATGACACAGTGCCTAGACTTTTCGGAAATTACTAAAACATAAGAAACAGTAAATAGTGAGCTCTAACAGTGTTACGATTGGCTGCATTATAATAATTAACTAAGCTTAAATGTTGAAAAGTTTACATGGTTATAAGGACTTTATGGACTCAGTATTAAAAAAAGTAAACCAATACAAATGAATTAGACTTATCATTAAAAAAAATTTAAAATGGAGTGTATATGTAGACAACATTATAGAAAAAAGTGCATCACCTTTGGGTGAAATAAAAAATGGCAATTATACGTTAAATAAAAGCTCAAAATATCTATAATATATAACCTCTTTATAGAACCACATCTAAGGTACCTGATCCCATTTTACTGAAATACCAGTGAAAAAGACTTAAAAAAAATTACAAAAGTTAGAAAACAAAGCAATAAGAACGAAAAAAAAAATTAAGTATTTTAGAGCTGGTAAAAGCCTGTACACAAAACTGTCATTTTTAAATACTTTTAACTTTTTAAACTTGTGTATAAAACGCCAAATAATTTTTAATAAAATTCTCTTAAACAAAATAAGAACTGTCATGGGTATAATATATGAACTGAGACTTAACTATGCAGTACAAAAAAGGACAGGACTCTCTGGTTTACCAGTGTATAAAAATATTTAATTTTATACCAAATACTGTACTTGAAAACAAATGAAAAGGTTGTAAGCTAAAGACTTTCTGGAAAAACACGGACGGCTAAACAATAAAAAAACAAATTGTTCAAGTTTTTGTTATGAAAATTTAAAAATTGCTATCTCTGTTATATTTAAATAGTCTAAGGCCTTTGTGTCAGATTTATTGTAATCTGATTTAAGGACATGAATACATATTTAAAAAAAAATAGAAGATTAAAATTGAAAATGAATTTTCAGAAAACTTGAATACTTTAAAAATGCGAGATTCTAATATTACTTTAACTTGATGGAATAAAATTGAGACAGTGATCTAATCTATCAATAAATAAGTTCTGACTTACATTTGTTTGATTATATTATTGGCCGGATACCTCCATGGCTGTATATAAGTCAGCCACAGCTCCAGCACCAACCTAAAACTCCCATCCAGAGGCCACCTATGGATCAAATTCCTCAAAAAAACATAAAACTTTCCCTGGATCATTGGCAAAGCGACTTTTTTTAATGCACATAGATAAGTATCATCGGCTTTGGCACTGTCCGAGAAGGCATGGAGTTGTTTTATTAACACCCTCACTATTCTCATGTATTCCCCGGTGGGCAGTTCATTATAGTGCATCCTCTATTAATATATTATGTAGAACAAAGTAGTTTAAGAAATTGTATAGTTCTTACCATAGATTTGGTCCCAATTGAGTTATTCAGATCACTAGTGGATAATGTTTGATTGACTGAGTCATTACACATCCACATATCAGTTAAAACAGTCAGTACAGTCTCACTTCTCCAGATTTCATTCCGAGGGTGGTAATTGTGGATGTTTAAAGTTTTTGTGTCATCTCTACCAAAAGGTATTGGGTTCGATAGGCCCAGTCTTCCTCTTGGGGAGGATCTAAGAATTAACTGATATTTATATACATAATAATAATGTGAGGCAATTTTTTAGATAGATATACAATTATTTGTCCTTTTACTGTAATATTTTAAGTCTATATACTTCAATTATTATTAAATTATATCAAAAGAAGTTAAGTTTATATACATATTTTATATTTTACCTGATTTAACTTATGTAAATACTTTGTATATTAAAATCATCAATAAACTGAATTGAATTGAACAAATAGTTTGATTTTACTTACTGGATGCTTGCTGGTGGTGAGATTTGCCTTTGAGGGTTCTTCCCATTATAGTAAATTTCTGGCAAAATTTTAGCTGCAGGATCAGTGGGCAAAAAGTGCAGAATATAGTCACAACATAATGTATAATATACAGTATTCCAAGAAGTTACCGAAGACCCTGCTCTCTGTTGCCATGGGTTTATTAGATGGTAAGCAAAATGGAAGAAGTAATAATCGAATGGGTCTAAAAATTGTCTATTTTGCAAGAGTCTCAACTAAACTGTAAAACTTACTTAGTAACAATGAAGTTATTCTCTTAGTTTGTGGGCTAATATTAATCAGTTCTGTGTAAAATGGGTTGACTGAGGGTAGTTCTAAGGCCTGTCTCACTTTCATCTAAAAACCCTACACTCAAGCAATTCCACACAAATAAACTAATCACAAACACTTACCGGTAAATAAGCCAAAGAAAACTCATACTTAATGTTGGGATCCTTTAGGAGAGCATAGATCAACCTGAAAACTGGCCCGCATGGGGACAAAAAATAATGCAGCTGCCTAAAATCCTCTCCGGCCATTTCTGTGCTGTTTCTGAGGCCCCAGCATACTGTCCCTTGGGGGCCAAAAATGTTATCGATTAAAATTGGGAAAAAGTTGTGGAGCTCCAATAGGCTGGCTCGGTCTAAGAGGACTGTGAGTTCGGCACATCTGGCTCGTACTGAACGTTTTAGGGCATGCTGGACGCGACTCTAATAATAATTTATTAGATGTATAGTTCTTTAAAAGCTAAAATGAAATAAATGAGGCTCTTACCATGAAATTATCGTAATCTTTAGAGTACATGTTGTCTCATTTCATCAATAATATTAAGAAGATGAGAAGTATTTTACAAGGATTTTGGAAAATGTAAATTTTGCGGGTAAAGTCGTATAATACAAAACGTAAACAAAGGGAATTCTAACCTCACAAAGTCTCCTTCTTTGTTTGTTCCTTGATTTGGTAAGTAGATTTTCGAGAGAAAGTTGCTTAGGCCATTTTGTTTCTTAGCTAACTTCCGTTTGATTCAATCAGCTGTTGATAACAGAGACGTCAAACTTTAGTAAGAAATTTAAATTGTTTTTGTTTATTTACTAGATTCGTGAATAAAAACGTCCTATAATAGCTCTTGGCTATTTAAACGGGAAAAAAGGCTTTTAATTAGTATATAATAGCCGCATCCTAAAATTCCCGTTGGACAATAAATAAAAATGGCCACTACCCCCTAAAAAACAAAAACAAAGAATCTCTTAATAATTTATTTAAAAATCAACGCGTCATCTCAATAAAAAATACAAAAACTCTTATTTTTAAATTTTTATTTTAAAAATATACAGTTAGAAGAAGAATCCTAGGATTTTTCCTCCGAGGTGTTTCCTCCTAGCTTCTTCATGGTCCATGATTCCCCCGCTAGTGGTCAATACAACATATCTGTAAAAGAAAAGGGAAATATTCAGTAAAATGGGTAAAAAGATTCAAACAATGTGTACTGCAGCTACTATATCAATAAATATTACAGGTAGTTTCTAAGGGAGAATAGCATACAAGGATAATTTCATTAAGACACTAAAGTCAAAACAGTTTCATTGTGACTTATCTATAATTTTTTCTCTTCTGTAATGTTTTTTGAAAGTTTGTGGAAAAAGCAATGAATAGAATTTACATTTAATTTTATATTAAATATAAGAAGATTTATTATTAGTATTATTGCAAATATTATAATTATTACTGAATCATGGTTGAGCGATGAGTTTTCAAAACATGAAATCAGATTTCATGGTTACAATATTGTAATAGGAGGAAGACTCAAGGCAATAAGCTCGAAAAAGTGGGGAGGATTAATTATGGCAATATAAACCAATAAACTTAGTTCAAAAATCATTTCCTCTCCTAATAATCCCATTGAACAATGACATATACAGGTATGTATGTGGAAATAAAATTAAACAATCATGATTTGACTATTGGATAGTCTATCTACCACCTAGTTCCTTACTGTCAATACCATATACCAAAGACACACAGATTCATAATAATGCATGACTATAATTTACTTGAGGCATTATGGTATACTGATGAAGTTTGTGTGGATTATCCTAGGAACTCAAATGCATTGATAGTTTGTGAATGTTTTTCTTTTTATATTTTTTCAATCAAAAAATAGTACATTCAAATGAGAGGGCTATATGCTTAGATTGGATATTTACAAATATATCTGAAGTCAAACTGGTGATATCTGTTCTTTTATGTACTATTAAAATTAACTTCACATATGAAGTATTATGACTTCAGAAATGGTAATTATATAGTGATAAATAATTGTTTGGTAGGTATTAACTGGGACAACTTATGTTTAATGTAACTATAACCCAAATATCTTAATTTACTATTATTCCTAACACATACTAATCAATATAAAACAGCCATCACCATAACCACTGAAACATAACAAAATTTCATAACATAATCATTTCATTTTCATGGTTTATATCATATTTATTAATTTATAAATTAGATACTGCACTTTTTTGGTTAGATATTGCACATGTAGATCCCACTTTGGATGATTATCATATTTTATGGTTTTTGGACATAAATTATTGTTAGTACATTTATCCTTTTTAACCTATTAAGAAAGAAAGAAAGAAAGAAAATGTGCTATATTACGTAAGACAACAAAATCTTGTGTACAAGCATCCTAAAAACTAAAAAAATCCAAATTCACTTTAAATTTCAAACAAACATAACATCTAAAACACTTTACCATAAAATTTACACACATTACCAAAATTAATCATAACAAAACAGATTGAGAAAAAAAAGCATCTTTTTGATAAATTTCATTAAAAAATAAGTAAAGCTGTCAATAAAACAGAATTTAGAAGAAGTAAATTACATTATTTAACAGGAAACAAAACTAAAACACTAAAATGATGTCAGAGCACAGGTTAAAAGGTATCATTAAAAAAATCGTCAAGGCTATAATATGCCCTGGATAATAAAAGTGATTTTAATTCCTTTTTGAATCTCTTAACTTCTAAAATTTGTCTGATACATAGAGGAACATGGTTGTAAATTTTTTTGCTGAGATATATAAGTGAGTTCTTCGTGAGGGAGGATGTAGGGATTGGTAAGGGAAAATCGTTAACCTGGCGAGTCATATGACCAGTGTTAGAGGGAGGTTTAGGACATTTATGAATAAGAGTAGCTGTTTCTAAGATAAAAAGAGAAAAAAGAGTTAGGATTTTTTGAGATATAAAGAGAGGTTTACAAGAATCTCTTAA
Source organism: Anthonomus grandis grandis (assembly GCF_022605725.1). Classification (NCBI taxonomy): domain Eukaryota; kingdom Metazoa; phylum Arthropoda; class Insecta; order Coleoptera; family Curculionidae; genus Anthonomus; species Anthonomus grandis. The sequence goes on from NC_065562.1 coordinate 14,427,688, forward strand.
CCCAGCGGAACATAGGTATCTAACTGCCTTTTTTTGAATCACAAAAATTATGTTTAATAATCCCTTGTTGCTTAAACCCCAAAAAGGCAAGCCATAACGAAGGTGGGACTCAATAAGAGAAAAGTACACTGAACGTGCAACTACCCCTCCCAGCTCATGCCCCGCCATTCTTACTGCAAAGCATCCAGAGGATAATTTTGATGCAAGATTTAGGATATGATCTTCGAAGCGAAGGCGACCATCAATGGTAATACCAAGGAACTTACAGCTTTCTTTGTTTTGCAAGGGGGAGTTTTCACTAAACATAAGGCCCTGAACGTCACACTTAAATCCCATAATAAAGGTTTTGCCCACATTAAATACAAGCCTGTTTGCAGCACACCACTCTGATAAAATCTTAAGATCCTTAAAAACCTGGGCTCTAACATTATCAGAATCTCTATGATTCCATAAAATGGTGGTATCATCAGCAAACTGAACCACTTTGCCCTGCAGTTTTAATGAACCCAAATCATTTACATAGAGCAAAAATAATAGTGGTCCTAACACTGAACCCTGAGGTACTCCAGTTTTAAGGGATCTGGAATCGGATAAACATCCAGATATTGTAACTCTTTGGGTATGATTAGACAGATAGGATTCCAGCCATTGCAATGCCACACCTCTAAAGCCATAATTATTGAGCTTAGACAGCAGTATTCCATGATCTACACAATCAAATGCCTTGGATAAATCGCAAAACACTGCCGCCGCGGACTCTCCAGAATTTAAGGACACATAGACACTCTCCAAAAAGCCGAAAACAGCGTCATGAGTCCCTTTTCCCGTTTGAAATCCAAACTGATTTGCAGATAAAATGCAATTATGTTGCAAAAAAGATAAAATTCTGATTTTTGCAAGTTTTTCAACTATCTTGGAGAGGGTAGATAATATAGAAATTGGACGAAAATTACAAGGCTCACTCACATCTCCACCCTTATAAAGAGGGATAACCACTGCCTCCTTCAAACATGCTGGAAAGATGCCATTATGAAAGGAATTGTTTATGGCAGAAGCTAAGGCATTCAATGCTGAGTCAGGCAAAAGGAGTAGTAGTTTTGATGATATTCCATCAGCTCCAGCTGATTTATGGTTTTTTAAGCTTTTAATTGCATCTCTAACATCAGTAAGGCTAACAGGATAAAAGAAAAAAGAATTTTGAACTGACACTTGTTGAATATAATGCAAAGGATCAATATTAGTATTCACATCCTTGAGCAATAAATGAGGAATATTACAGTAATAATCATTTAAACTATTTGGTCTTACTTCTGGTTCTGAAACTTTCTTGTGAGAATGCCTGAAGTCATTTATAATTGACCAACATTCTCTCTGCCTATTTGAGGACATATTCAAGCGGTCACTATAATATTTAACCTTAGCTGCTTTTATCGTCTTTCTATATAGACTACGATATTTCTGATGATAAAAAATAATGTTTGCATTAGTTGTAAACTTGCACAGCTTAGCCAAAAAACGGAGGTTTTTAGCTGAAGTTCTGAGGCCTGCTGTGACCCATGGTTTTCTATTTTTCATTTTAAGCCTCTTTTTAGGAAAACACTGATTGATCTTGTCACATAGCACATGAAATAACAAAGTAAACGGGTCAGGAGCCATTTCAACTGCATTCCAATTAACCAAAGCTGCAGTAGAAGAAAAAGCATTAAAATTTGCTCTGCTGAAAATTCTTCCTATATAATGAGATGAAGGAAATACAGTGTTGCATGGAATCCTAGCGAGAATGGCTTCATGGTCAGAAATACCAGATGAGAGTACTCTACATGACACATCATTTAAATTTGTACACAAATAATCAATAGTAGTTGCAGATGAGGATGTTATACGTGTGGGTGAAAGAACATGCATCTTCAAGTCATAAGATTCCAATATACTTAAAAGGGATGTATGATATGATGGCAAGCTTACATCAGTGAAGTTAATATTAAAGTCACCAGCCAATATAACTATGGAGTGTAGAGACAATTGGGATAATAGAGAATCAAGTTTGTCCAGGAACATAGCAATATCTCCTGTGGGTGGTCTATAAACACAAAGAACATATAAATTAAATCGCTTACAAAAACAAAGGGAGAATTCAAAAACCTTCTCCAACAGAAAGCTGTCATACTTATTAATTTTACAGAAAAAAGCTTCAATTGTTTGTTTAACTAAAATAGCTGTTCCTCCATGTATGGAGTGTTGCCGACAAAAAATTGATATGGAAATATAATCAGATATTAAGAAACATTCGTTAGGCTTTAACCAGTGCTCAGTTAGTAATACAATATCAGGAAAATCACATGAATCAAGTAAAAGATGAAGCTCGTCCATTTTATTTCTTAGAGACTGTATATTTAAAATAAAACTACTGAAACTTTTCGCATGCTTATTTTCAATGTTATTTATAGAATGTGAGTGAGCTTCATCTTCTGTGTATTTATCTATAAAAAAGAATCCCTATCACAGTCAGAATCTAGAGGTCCAGATTGATTACTTGGTTTTATTGTGGACACATTTTTTGATAAAATGCTACTTTTGAAATGTTTTAAAATATGGGTATACAGTAATGATGCCAAATCTGATCCAAAGTTGCTGGCATGATTAGACTCTAAAATTCTATTTAGATTAATATTATTTGCGTGAAATATTCTATAGAGAGCCTTATTGCTATTATAAATTACATTATGGTTTGGATACATGTAAGGGCTTGTCATCACTAAACTATTGCTGTGTAAATGTATAAATTTTCTTAAAATATCGAATGATGAGCAAATACTATTTAACATTAAAATCAACATATCATTTTCTGTAAATTCCTTAACCATAGATGATGCAGTATTGAGATTTTGCGAATTGATTTTTTCTTAAATTAATTAAAAAAATAAACAAAATATTGCGGTTTTGTGTCGAGTGAGAAAAAGAAAGTACTAATTTCATTTATGGAAGAGCACCCGGAATTAAAGTCGGGCAAATTCACCCACAATTTTTCGGCTAAAACTGCACAAACCTTGTGGATAAAAGTAGCAGACAGATTACACAGTCTTCGGAGCACATAAAAAATATATCAATTCTATCGTAATAGGCTTGCTTAATCTATATAATTTATTAAATTGAGCATCAGAATACATTTCAAATGGGTCAGGAAATGGAGAGTACATCCTATTCCTTCTATCTGCCAGAGTTTCAGTCTCTTCCAGTGCATCGACGTCGTTTCTTTGCACAAGATTGTTTAATCTTGCCATTTGATTATTGTTATTTTTTTTCAATAAACAACAAAAAAACACTACGAAAATACTTAACCAACTCACAAAAAAAACAAAGCTCATTTAAAATCAAAACAAGACAAGTGTCAGAATCGCACACGAACTTTGAAATTCGAATGGTATATACCCATTCGAGACACCGCATGCAAAAAAGTTCGCATACGAAGTGGTCGAAAATACGAATATCGATTTTTCGTGCGAAATCCTCTAATTTCGTATGCGAATCAAAGTCGAATGGTTTCAAAAATACGGCCCCTGTTTGCAGCACACCACTCCGATAAAATCTTAAGATCCTTAAAAACCTGGGCTCTAACATTATCAGAATCTCTATGATTCCATAAAATGGTGGTATCATCAGCAAACTGAACCACTTTGTCCTGCAGTTTTAATGAACCCAAATCATTTACATAGAGCAAAAATAATAGTGGTCCTAACACTGAACCCTGAGGTACTCCAGTTTTAAGGGATCTGGAATCGGATAAACATCCAGATACTGTAACTCTTTGGGTACGATTAGACAGATAGGATTCCAGCCATTGCAATGCCAAACCTCTAAAGCCATAATTATTGAGCTTAGACAGCAGTATTCTGCGTGTCTTAGCCTCTAAATAAAGTACAAAAAATGCCATAAAACTATGTGCATAACTCAATTTTGGCCAAAATTGGACATAGTGTTGTATACCTCCGGCCTACAGATATGTAGGTTCTGTTTTTAGAGTAATTTATGCTTCAAATATATTTAAGACTTTATGAAGCTTGTAAATAGATGATTTTTTCATAGGAAAATAATGTAATGTTATGATTATTTATTTACCAAATAAGACAAGTTGTGTTAAAATTCTGGTAACAGAAGTGCCACTACAATAAAACAAAAATTAATTCTCCAACTACAGGTTTGCACATAAATTCTTTAACTCAAAGGGCACATTGCAAATAAATAATTGTCCCATTCAAAAAACCAATGGTTTTTCAAAACAATAATAACTTGCCTATGCCTTAGTTAAATATTTGTGTTATGACATGCAGAATAAGTATAAAAAACATAGTAATTAATGTTTACAATCGTGACAATGAATATATTGTCTAACCCTCACATACAATTAGTTTTGGAGATATTAAAAGCCTCGGAGACATTTTAAGTGAATAAAGAAATGGTACTTACCCAAACTGCCTGCTGGGCAACAAATTATTTGTCCATTTTTCAATGTGTGTAATAGGTACATCGAACCTGGGCGAAATAACACCGCACTTGTTCAGCCTACCAGTCAAATTGACTACGATTTTGCCACTTCTATGGTCATCGACGATTTCGAATTCGCCGATGTAACCGTGTTTCATCATTACCGTAAGGAATTTGACGATAACTTTGGAGCAGGGGCGGATAAGAACCTGCCTTTTACCCCTTTTCTCGGCATTGTTTATGGATTTGAGAGCGTCACTCAATACGTTCATTCGTACCATGGCTGGAATAGAAATTTCGGATTAGTTTAATGGCAATGTTTTGTTTTAAAGGGTTTGTGCTTACTTTAGGCTAAGCTAGGAAGGATTGAAGAGCTTTCGTGGGAAAGATTTTGGATCAAAAAAGGGCACTTTCATGAAGAACAACAGTGGTGTTGTCAAAATAATTTTTAGGTTAGAAACAGACGTCAAAGTTAAAAGTCTTTTTTTCGGTTTTCCTGTGAAAACTTCAAGAAAATATTCACACCACAAGAAAGCTCAGACATTAAGGATTTCACTGATAAGACGCACTCGGTCCGATGGATAACAGATTCTTAAATTACCTGCGATTTATTTTGGGTTCGCCAAACAAATCCTCTACTTCGGGAAAACAACCTAAAAAGAAAGAGGAGCGTTTCCTCGAGTTAACGCTCACCGCTTATGGCGCTGTCGTCGCTGCGCGAGAGTCGAAATTTACGCCCTTTTGACAGTGTGCGTATAGGCAACCCGACGCGCACTCAGCTGTTTACATGACATTACCTTGAAAAGACTTCAGTTGTTAAAAAGCACAGGACCGCACTAAAATTAATTGAAATTAAATCCTATATGTATTTATTTTCTGATTGCTATCATAAATTCCTGCATTTTCCAGAGATATCCAGAAATATTTTAACAAAGGGTTTTATTTTTCCAAGTCTCTAAAAATTTGCAAAAAAAAATAAATTGGAGAGTTTCCGCTATTACAGATTTGCAATGCAACGTTTCGCTTGTAAGGCACCATCAACTTTTTTTGATATTTGATTTTAACTTATGCCCAGTGATGAAATATGAAAACATTATAAAGTGTTGCACATTTTACATCTACGTTAACAAATTAAAAAAAAAGACACCATAATTCAATAGACAAAACAGAGTAGCTCGTAAATGCTTTCAACAGTAATGAAATGTAATGGTAAATACATAAATGTTGTTGAAATTCATATTCCATCACTAGACATATAAGTTGATTTTTTAAACAGAAATAGCCCTGAAGATCCAAATAAATGCTGAAACGTTGGCGTTTCCTCTGAAATAGGTCCTAAGTCAGTACCACTTTTTATAATATCAAATTATTCCTAGCTACGCCCCTGTCTAACCCCCCCAAAACATAAACCACGTGCTGCATCCGCCGCGGGCTATAAATTCAAACCTAATTCCCGCACCTGTCCGCTAGAGCGCGCCACCGCATCTACAAATACCTCATTGGTCATTCGCCCTGTGTTACCTGTCATCTTTCGGCGCCTGCGCCCCAAACTTTCCAAAGAACAAACATGCACTTGGATAAATTGCATACGCGACGCGGCGCTTACTAGCAGAGGGGGCTCCCCATCAATTCCTGGATATAAATTTTATCGTCGTAACACGACGGGGCGAAAATAGGGCTTCTATGCCCTTATGGCTATTTGCACGTAAAACCCTTCGGCGGAATACGATGTGATATTTGTGTCGTGTACAAGCGGAAGAGTAAAAAAAGAGAGAAACAACGACGTTCGACGGGTATCCGACATCCACAGGTGGCCCTTTAAAAAGTTTCGAAAGTGCGGTAAAACTTTCTGTTGTGGGAGTCGAGCGGAACGTAATGGGGCCACTTTGGCGTTACGTGTTGATTTGAGTGAGAAAATTGAGGCTGATTGTAGTGGTATGATCAGATGTAAACAAGGTGAGGCTCCGTGGATACCTATGGTGAATATGGAGGAAAACGAGAGAAGTTGGTATCGCAGGCGCTGGGTTTTGATGGTGGTTTTATTGATGGTTCAAGGAGTTTCTGCAGGTAAGTTTAAGAAAAATGGTTAGATATTAGTTGTTGAAAAGCCATCTTACCTTACAAGTGACATACCTAACTAACCAAGTGTAGTCCTATCTCTTCAAATAAGACCTTTTGTTTTCTTGGATATTGGGCATTTGATGTAAGGTAATTTGCCAAACAGGAAATTTCTAATAATAAGACAACTTACGCTTGACACATCAAAAAGTAATTATAAAACCTATTAAGGGTCTAAAAATTGACCCAATAACAAGGGAAATCCCAAGCTCACAACTGCAGAATATACTACAGGCAAAAGAAAATTAAATGAGGGCTTTATAAATAAAGAGATATTTGGTGGTTATAAGGATATGATTCTTGGAGTAATTTTGTTTTTAAATTTAGCTGTAGTGTCAATAAGCAGGTCAATATCATTATTGCTGTGTACAATATTAAACCTTGAGCTAGCTCCTTAAGGTGAATAAGAATATGTGCAGCGCACATATTTCAGTCTGTCTGTATAGACATTATAGTTGGGGAACTACATCTTGTATCATTGCTCTACTACCATTGCTGCATGACAGTCTTATTACCTTAAATTTTTTTGTAGACCTGATGCTGAAACCAAGAGTTTTTAAGGAAGATTTAACCATTTTATTTATCACAATCTGCTTTATCTAGGCACCCTTCAACAATGAATTAAAATACCTGAGGAACAAGGCTTGGTTGTTCAGTTTGTTGGTGATTTCTTAGTCAGAGTAAGTCATCACACAATTCAGAATCTCTCCAATTATAACTCAAAAATTGCTGCAGATATCGCAAAGTAGTATGCAGACAAAATTTAATACAGAAAAGACAGGCTTAATTATGTTCAGAAAATCAGGAATTCCTACACATCCAATGAGGTTAACTTCCTAGGAGTAACCATAGACAATATAATAAGCTGGGAAGGTGATATTACCTAGACTGGCAAGCTTTTGTTACCTATTTTAAAGACTGACCATAAGTATGAGTTGTTTTAAGGTCTACAATTTTGCTCATGTTCAAAGTATCATTAATTATAGAATAGTCTTTTGGTACTCTTCCATATTTGCAATTAAGGTCTTTATTGCTCAAAAGGAAATAATTAGGGTCATGCTGAATCTTGCAGCGAGAACACTGTGCATTTTCACAACTAGGCCTTCCAACTGTCGCTTATATTAATTACCATTAGTTATGTTTGCAAAAAAATACAGATCTTTTTACCAAAACCTAAACAATGTTACCAGAAGCAGAGATGAGTTAATTATTCCGAGGCACAACATATCTTTTTTCCATTATTCTTTATTACTGAGGATAGAGAGATACAAATAATACGAAACCAACAAAATTTATATTTTAATAGATTAAATCAATTTTGAAAATAGTCTGAAAATGAATAAAAATAATTTTGTGTTTTTAAATAATACATTTCCACTATAGAATGGAACTTATGAAAACATCCTTGAAAATTTCTTTTCTCTTATTAACATTGCTTGTGTCTGTATATCAGAACTTGTGGGCAATAAAGAATATTTGCTTTTTTATCAAATGTGAGTTTGTTGTCAATTATAACTCCTAGATCCCTTATAGAGTCGACAGGTTTTTAATTTGATTCTGAATACTTGAGATTGACATACACTTGCACTTTTTAATATTCAGAGGTAATTTTTTATTGTACACCAGTGTGGTAAAGCATCAATGTCTCTTTACCTTAGTTTCTATCATGCAAAATATTAAGTCATCTGCAAATAAAAGATACTCAGGCATAACATTTCTAGTGATAACATTGACAAATGTAGAAAAATTAATGCTGCAAAATAATAATTTTACTTAAATCCATTGAATTCAACAACCAGACTGGAACAATCTTTTAGACACAAAGAATTGCATAAGGCCCTGATGGAACCACATAAATATCATTTTTTGAATGATGAGATGATGGTCCAGCCTCTCCAAGGTCTTTGAAAAATCTATCTACACAACATCCAATTGCCTCCTAGTTCCACAGCTTATACACTTTTTGTAAAAAACGGGTGAGATTTGTGATCATTGACCTTTTACTGAAGAAGCCTTGTTTGTTTAAAGAAATATGATTTTTTAGTTGATGAAACAGCAAAGTTATAAAATGCATATGTAATTTAGCAATCTTCCAAAATATGTCTGGAAAAGTGGAAGTACTTATAGCAAGGCTAAATATGAAAAGCAGGGAAATTGTGACACATTTTGCTTTTTCATTTTTTGCAGCTTAGTTTTAACTTAATTTTCACTTTAAGGGATTATTAATATGTTATGGAAGCAGGTATCTGTAGGAAGTGGATGTGGTGAGTCGCCTTTCACACACTCAAACTTATGGGCCATTTGAGATAGTTTTGAAATTCTTGTACAATATTTTACTACAAATTATGTACATCAAATTTATGTAAATAGTTTGATCCTAAGTTAGGAATTAATTTCTCTAGAACACTTAGTTTCTGGGTAATTTTCTGATTCATTATCCCATTTTTTTTTAAGGATAATTGAAAAACTTGTAGGAGTATATGCAGTTTAAATGTCAAGGTGTTTTCTAAAGAATTATTTCATATATTCACCATTTCTGTGACTTTTTGAGCTAGTTTTACCTGCCAAGACCCAACTCTCACCAGACTTGAGGTTTGGGGAATAAATTGAAAAGTTTGAATTTTTCTTACACATTCTTCCATTTTATTACAATTACTTTACAATATTATAAAGGGCACTTATATAGGCCAACCATCGTTCTGATAAATCTCTGTTGAAGATTGCCTGTACATGGTTAGAATGGTCCTGCTTCATAATTGCATAGCATATATTTACAGAAAAATAACCATGGTATAGGCAGTCAAAATAGTGGACAAGGATATAATAGCTTCTAAAGATCTTATCATCAAAAGTATTCTACTCAGTTTGCCTAACTGGTGATTTACATGTTAATTTAGCATATCTTCGTTGTCACAGCAATATCTGCTATGTGAAAAAACTTGTTTTTGTAGTAGAAAGGGAAAACTAGACCCTTGTGACAAATATAAGTTAAAAATTTTATGGAATTTTGGCAGAACCATTTCAGAATATATTTTGATAGTAAAAAACAGAAAATATAGTAGGGTTTTTTGATAGTTTGTAAAAATTGAATGTTGCTTACACATAGCAGGTATTGATTGTCATTACTATATACATAGCAGATGGTGGCAGTTGACTTTTTAAACATGTCATATTTTGCGTTTTTACCAAGATGCACATAGCTGGTATTTCTCAATAAAAATTAAAAGAAAGCAATAAAAAGAGTTTAGAAACCAGTTTATTATTTCAAAATAACATTGTAATTATTAGAGGTATGATGTAATACATACATAGATAGTATTTAAAGATGCGGCAGAGAATCATAAAAGGCATGATAATCATGTTCGATTACTTTTTTTAGTTCTTGCAAGTGTTCAAATTTTTGCTTTGTTATTTTTATTGGAGCAGAAATTTATGTCATGTGTTAGTCTTAGCACATAGCATTAATTACAATTTAGTGCTTCACATAGCATATATAAAATTACTATATTTGCCGGTCTTCTGTAGAGAAATATGCACATGGCATAGTTTCGTTCTATAGAGAACATAGCGTATATTTCTATGAAGCAAATAGGTCAAATTGGCCCAAAATTCACATAGCAGATATTGCAGTGACAACGACGATATATAAAGTAACTCTTTGAAATTTTTGTGTGAGACCATCTCTGTTATATTAAATGAATTTAGTAATTTCTTAAGCTAAAGTTTAACTTGTTGGTCTTCCAGTCATTTGAGAAAAAAAACATTCATCAATATTTTTATTGCTATCACCTAGCATGTATGGATTAAAAGCACAGTAGTGGATTATGCTACTAGTATGTAAATGTTGAACATTCTGAAGATCTTTAATGTATTTGAGGAATAGTAGAGGATCAAGGACAGAATCTTGTGGAACACCATGATGTATGTTTCATATATCACATAACCAACATATTCACTGCAACCCTGGGTATTGACTCAATTAGTCTAGAAGCATACGAATCCATACCCAATTCCCATCCTTCCATGATATTTTGTTATTTTTAAAAAAATGGGTGTCTGAAAAATAGATTTTTTTTTCAAAATTGATCCTTTAAAATTGACTCAAAAATTTTAGGAAGTATTGGACAAAGAGAAATTGGGCGGTAATTTATTAGTATATCTTGATATCCCTTACATCTAGGACCTACTTTTGCTCTTTTAAGTGCACTGGCTTAAGAGTTTGGTCAACAGAACAAGTTGTCTAAGAGTTTGAACTTTCCCAGTAATAATATCAAAGTAGTCTCTACTGCTGTTTTTCAATCTTTTAATTATTTCCTTATGGCATTGAAGGAAATCAGCTGAAATGAAAATAGAAGATTGTCTATAATTAGGAACAGGCATGTAATCAAGAAGTGAAGTTGATGAGGTAGGTATACTACTAAGAATGTTATCTGCAATGGATGAACATAGTGAATTAAAAGATTCTGTATTTAATGTGTTTTTACTATTACCTTTTGTTTTATTATTTTCAACACTAAAACTTGTTTGTTATTGAAGTTGTCTATGTAAGAGATAAATTGTAAAGGTTTTATGATTGTTTATCTGTTCCTTGGTGACTAAAAGGATTACATTTATAGATATTATGTATGATATGAGATGCGTTCAGTAATTATTATAATCATTTCTTTGCAGATGAATTTTATGCAAAAAATCTTATAGGTACTAAATTAAAAACTGGCTTTATTAGAATTTGGATTCGGGCAATATTTGCATTAGATTTTTGAATATTCCAAGGACCACTGTAACCCTTTTTAATGTATTTAAGTGAGGGTTGAGTCCGAAGAATAAGTGTCTTTAAAGGAATATTTTGATATATTATGAACCATTGTTATGGGTCTTTTCTTACAGGTACTAAATTAAAAATTGGCTTTATTAGCATATTTTTGATTCGGGGCAATATTTGCATTACATTCTTTAGTTTTGCCAGGATCATTTTAAAACTTTTCAAGGTGTTTAAGTGAGGGTTGGACCCAAAGAATAAGTGTTTTTAAAGGAATATTTAAATATATGAACCATTGTTGTGGGTCTAATAGTTTTTTTTTCAGGTACTAAATTAAAAATTGGCTTTATTAGAATATTTTTGATTCGGAGCAATATTTGCATTAGACTTTTTAGTATTCCAAGGACCACTGTAAAACTTTTCAAGGTAGGTATTTAAGGGTTGAACACGAAGAATATGTGTTTTTAAAGGAATATTTTCATATATGAACCATTGTTGTGGGTCTAATACTTTCTGAGTTAGAACCAGTTTTGCCTGCTGAAAACCTATGCTATTAAAATTGAAAAATTTTAATTTTATATTTTAATTTTAAAATTTTAATATTTTATGTTTCCTTGAATGTATTTTTGTAATTATATTTAATTAAAATTCCTTTACTATACTTTTTGTTTTTTTTTGTTGCAATTGTATACTTTCCTTTATACATCCTACTGGTGTACTTATGGCCCTGGAACTGTTGAAATAAATAAATAATATAAAGACCACTCTATCAAAGAATTCTAGGTAGAAAGTTTGATACTGTCCCGAGGCAAATCAGAACATAAAATTAGTTTAAAATGAAGTCCACACCTTAGGGCTCAAAAGCAGCATTTTAATAGAACTTATAAACTTTTGTTCCAGAAGAAAATTCACCTTAAAACACAGAAAAAACTTGAAGTTACAGGTCGTTGAGGTATAGCTAATTAAAGTTTTACAGGCAGCCACTTGTTCGAACTCCATTGGATACAAAACCCTTTGAATAAATAATTTTAAGGGCCTGAAAGTTTTTACTTTTGCCGAGTCACTCGAGAATAGGGTAAGAAAATGTATAGGGCGCGATCATTCTTTTCACGCGACGACGGACATACAAATGGGGGCAGTTTTAAAGGGTCGATTGACAGGGAGGTCCTTCCGTAGATTTACTGACCATTGAAAAAAATCCCTTTTGTTTTATGTGGTGTTACAAGATTGAATCGAGCAAAGTGCTTTTCAGGTTCATGAAATGTCTAATATCGATTGCATTTTAAACCGGTAAATTACGATTTTAAAAGGAAATTGCTTTTTGGGACATTTTATTGTTTGAATGGGATTGCAATTGCGATAGAGTGAATTGCATATTCTTTGGTGCAATTGTTAAAAAATCACATCTGTCTCTCTTGTTCCCTTTATGAGTTCTCCTTCGGGAGCATGTATGACCGAGCGTCTAAATACAAATGACCCTTTCTAATATTTAGTGTGAAACTTAAATACAAATGGCTCGATAATTTGGTTTATGTTTGCTCTACGTGCTAACGATTCTCGGTATAAATATGAGGGCCTGGTTTAGCTCGTACATACACAAATTACACAGGCCATAACTCTAGCCAGAATACGTGACGTCCCGGCAAACGTTTGCCGTAAAATTTGATGTTTTCCTTTTTTATCCCACTCGTTTCTCTATATTAATTTTCTTGATGATGTAAACGGAGTGAGACGGGTTGTGGGAGTTCAACACCCCGATTGAGTCCGCCAATTTACGAGCGAAATGTAAACGGTACGAACTATAAATTTTTATTTATTATATAAACGCTTTTAGCTGTAAGTACACTAAAGTTAATTTAGTTTACTTAATAAATAATGTCAGTTTACATAATTTTTTTTAATGGTTAGAATAACGATCATCTGAAATGTGTGGGGCCAAAAATGTTGGATTCCTGACTGAAGGGGGAGTCGAAAGCACGAACTTAATAAATTATTAGTTAATAAATATACCTGGACTGCCAATTCAATTATGAAAAGTAAATGACCACTACCAGGGGGCTGCCATTTTGTGTGATTGTGTCCTTTCGATGTTGGTCACTCTGACAAATTTCAGGTGTGCCAATTGTAGGGAAATAAAAAAAAATTAACGTTTTTGGAAGGTTATGTTTAAAACAACAAAATGAAAAGTTACATTTAGTTAAGAATAGATGCGATGAGACAAAGTTTCAATTAACTTGCGATAGATGCATGCACCTTAAAATACACAACCATCTATAAAAATCAAAATATAGATGATTTTATAAGGGTTTGTAATTAGTAAAGGTTTATATAGTAACAATAAACTCTATATATTATTCTATGATAAACAGTACAGACAGACAATTGACCATAATTCGGTTTTGAGAAACAGTGTACGAAATACGTTTAAATAAGGATGCTGATACATTTTATCCATGTATTAAATAAGGAGGAAGCTATATCTCCTAAAGCGGACCAGGTGTGACGTTTACAAATCGCCAAAAACTAGGCAATCCGCTATACATACACGTCAAATGTCAGTGTCGTCAACTTCGTTACCGTTATTCAATATATTTTTTGTTAGCAACATATAAAAATGGCGGCCCCCAGGCAGTGGTCATTTTTCGGTATATCGTGGCTATATGCATTAGCAGTCAAGGTATATTTATTAATAAATAAACATATATAAGTTCGTGGTCGAAAATTACTTTGCTTACCGAGGAATGAAAAATAAATCTTCAAACGTCAGAACTGTCATTTGTCAACTTAAGGGTGATATAAAGTGTGGTTATGTCATAGTGATTCCCAGATTGTTTGACTGCAGGTCCAGGGATTTCTAAGTGATATTTATAGGCGACTTGTGCCTAGTGCGATAGTGCTCTAAAAAACATGAGAAATATTCCATATCTCTGGAGGTCATAAAAAATTATTCCAAGAACTTGAAAAACATGAAAAATTATTACCATTAGCACACAAGATAAAAAAATAATACGATTGTGGTACTACTAGACTTTTTAAAGGCGTTTGACACAAAGAATCACTATCCGTTGATGCAATATTATGGATTTTATAAGGAATCTCTTATGGTTATAAAATCATATTTATCCAACATTATTCCAATCGATATGCTATAAATATATTTTTTCTGATACATACTTCTTAGATGACAACATTTACAAACCGTTACAATCTATCCAGAAAACGACTGAAAAGCCATCCACCGATAATCAAATGTCTAATTTGCATTGGAAAGGATTCCGGTATATAGACGTACGAATCGATTAGTTGGTTTCCAATAGTATAAAAAGGCTTCTTATCCTCCGGATTCCTAATAAAATTTTCAGCGAAAAGCGAGGAAAGGGAATTTAAGAAAAAAAAAATTTTTTTCGCATAAATGCAGTAAAAGTTATTTCCGCGTTCAAGGTTCGAAGGGGGAGTTTTAGAAGATTAATTTGATTTACTTGATGCAAATTGAGAAAGGATATAAGTGTTTTACTGAGTTTTTCAGAAATATACATTTATTTTTCATGTTTTCCAGGTATTTGGAACCATCCTTTTTTGTGTCTTTCCACCTTATCCAGGTAGTTTTCATTTTATTCCAGACAAATTTTGACGTAATTTTTTGGTTTTTCTGGAACGATTTTTTTTCCTGTAGTCATTGATCACATACCTAAGAATCACTAAGAAATTCAATTGAACAACCGACATTTTTCAAAAGGCGCCATCTAGAGGCTTAAAAAAAAGCTTAGATTACTTAACTCAACTCGAGTAAATGTTTGAGGACTTCTGGTTCTGTAAGGAAAACTCCGTTTTAATAACCTTCACATTACTTAAGAGTTTTATTATTTAATCTTCGAAATGTTGGTTGTTCAAATGGTTTGGAACCTCTGTTAAAAACGGATATAGTCGAATACACCCAAAAAAAATTAAGTAGTTTTCCAGTGGCTGCCAAACAATCATTTTATTTATTTTAAAATCGGATGGCAAACGCACTGACCTCATTTGAAGAAGTTTTCTTGAAACTCAGTATTTGTGAAGAAAAAGCGCAATTTGATATTGATTAAGTCAAATACCAGTTGTGACGTTAATGTTCAAATAATTGGGAACGTCTGTTAAAAAGAGATGAATATCAGTCCGATAGAAAAAGAAAGTGTAATTTTCCAGTGGTTCCCGGACAATCATATTATCTATTTTAAAACCTGATGCCAAACATAGCGACGTCATAATGAGGAGTTTTTTATATGCAGTATTCGACAACATAATACGCAATTTGATGTTAGATCAGGTCAATTAGGGTGACAGTTTTGACGTTTATGTTCAAATAATTAGGAACGTCTGTTAAAAAGAGATGAACATCAGTCCGATAGAAAAAGAAAGTGTAATTTTTCCAGTGGTTCTCAGACAATCGATATATTCGACTACATAAAGCGCAATTTTATGTTAGACCAAGTCAATTAGTTTTGACGTTTATGTTCTCATAATTGGGAACGTCTGTTAAAAAGAGATGAATATCAGTCCGATAGAAAAAGAAAGTGTAATTTTTCCAGTGGTTCTCAGATAATCATATTATCTATTTTAAAATCTGAAGCCAAACATAGCGACGTCATAATGGGTTTTTTTTTACATCCAGTATTCGACTACATACAGTCAATTAGTGTGACAGTTTTGACGTTTATGGTCAAATAATTGGGAAAGAGTGTTAAGAAGATTTGGGCTTATCAGTCCAATCCAAGATAGAAAATAAATCATAATTTTCCAGTGGTTCCCAAACAATCATCCCATCAAACCGGAACTCAGGCAGAAGATTAAATAGGTCAATTATTAATTAGGGTGGCACCCAAAATTCCCAGTTTCTTTCACGCTGTTCACTCTAATATAAAGATTTAACCTGTAATGATAATAGTCTATAACAAGCTGTTTTAACAAAACGACCATTCACGTAAAAAATTAAGTAAAAATGACATTTTTCCACGCGTGTATGTACATTTCCGGAACCTTCTGAGCCCCTATTTTTAGCTCAGTTACGGAAAATTAGCTCTCAGTTAACTCCCTCCTTGATTTATAGGGGTCGCAATTACGACGCCTAATTTTCACGGTGACGTTCGCATTTCTCGGCATTACCACCCCGTGAAACGACGATTTTCCTGTTTTCTGTTACGCGGCCCCCTAATCGTGACTTTCTGTTTCTATTTTCGTGCATAAATATCCCTCGTTTCCATGGTGTTAATGTCTTAATGGCATTTTAACTAAGGGTTGGGTTGTAAACAAGGGTGGATGCATTAGAACAGTAGCAAACTAGAAGAAGATGTTTTTAAACAGCCTTGTTTGGAGCAAAGACTGTTTTAAATAATAAATCGATCTCTATGAGATGACTCTGAAGGATAAACAAATCACAAATAAAATCATGTATTCTGGCAATAAAAAGGTTTTTCAAAATTAACCCCATTATCTCTTTGAAACGATTGCAAGAGATGGACATAGAATGTAATGCAATCTATAAAATTTCATTTTGTGAATGTGATGGTGTGTACATCAGACAAACTGTAATTCAAAAACCGTTCTTGCTGAGTCCTTTGACAAGTTTTAAGACTATTAAATGAAATTAAAAAACACCCACTTCTTGCTTATAACTTACTTAGAAGACGGACTATATATTCTTATTAGTCCGAGGGCAGTATAGTAACAGATTCCTCCTCTGAATCGCTTTTCACATTGTCACACGTTTTATTCAATTGTTATATATTATTTACGACCCTTAGAATGGGGTTAGCGGAGCATAATAACCGCCCCCACAGGTCGTATATTAATACCCTTCGAGCGTGCTAGGGAGTGTTTTGGTAAGCCCGCTATAATAACTACTCCAGCACCTTTATTAAATTGATGCTGTAAGTTTAATCAGCAATGAATAGTCTATCAAGCGAAGGGGGTAAGTTATAAATAGGGGTGGCGCCTATCAAAATTTGATTATTATCGGTGGTGGTGGTGGTGGTGTTAATTAACTCTCGGTTTGTAATGTCTGGGAGGGTGACGTATGCGAGGTTAGAAACAGTAGCAAACAACAAAGAAAGCAGAAGGACAAGAAATACGGTCGTATGTAGCGCGGCCGAAGGTACTGCTGCCATGGTGGTTGACCCCTCAAGGACACATTCTTTCAAGTATGCGGCCAAAGAGACATCCGGTAGAATGCGTGTTTCTTTCTTTTATACACCTATAACACCGTTTATGTACATATAACATGAAGGTTTTCAAAACGGGTGCGAAAGAGAGAGAAAATTCGGATATGGATTAGATAATTTAACTTCGTACTATGCCGCGTACATTTTCGTTATAGGGAGGCCGCATCTTATACGGATTCATTAGTACGAAACTTCTTCCTAATTCGAAAATACTTTAAATACTTTTTCAAAATAGTCTGAGAAACTATTTTGAAAGATAACAAAAAATTCAAAGGTTACTTCTTTAAAATTAAAATTGCACTTTTTATAACTTAAGGAGGCTTTAGAGCTAATTCTGTTTAAAATAGAAAAAAAAAACTTAGAAATCATTTAAAAAGTTTAAATTAAAAACACGAAATGGAAAATTCAAATCTGTTTTTTCTTCATAACAGAATTAGCGTTAGATCCCTTTTAAAGTCATAAAAAGTGCCATTTTCAACACCTTATATTAAAAAAATAGTTAACAAGTATGACATTATGATACATGAAAATTTTTAACATTTTATGTAGAATTTAAAAATGTGTTGACTATAGGGTGGTTCGTTTACAATAAGTAAGGTTTTGGCATGTTTACATATGTTATTTAAATAAATCTACATTCCAACGAAACTATCCGCAAAGTCGTAGCTTTTACCATAGCCAAGATATGGCATTTTTGATGCCCATTTTTGGCCTTAAAAACGGACGTCGAAAACGACTTTTTCAGGATTTTCAAAGTGCTCTCATTCCCTTAGTTCTGCTCGGATCCTATTATAACCCGGTGTTTTCGTAATCTAGGTGACCCAAATAAGACGGTGGTATACTTAGTTTGATTTCGAAAAAAATCAATTTTTGGTGAAAAAATTCGATACGGGGGGGTATACCCGAAAAATGAAACATTCCAAACCTTGAGGGTCGATATCTCGGCTTCTATGTGAGCTATCGGGAAAATTCCAACGGTTTTGTCTTAGTTTCGTCGTTCTGAATCCAACGAGACCATCCGCAAAGTCATAGCTTTTACGATAGCCAAGATATGGCATTTTTGATGCCCATTTTTGGCCTCAAAAACGGACGTCGAAAACGACTTTTTCAGAATTTTCAAAGTGCTCTCATTCCCTTAGTTCTGCTCGGATCCTGTTATAACTCGGTGTTTTCGTAATCTAGGTGACCCAAATAAGACGCTGGTATACTTAGTTTGATTTCAAAAAAAATCAATTTTTGGTGAAAAAATTCGATACGGGGGGGTATACCCGAAAAATGAAACATTCCAAACTTTGAAGGTCGATATCTTGGCTTCTATGTGAGCTATTGGGAAAATTCCAACGGTTTTGTCTTAGTTTCGTCGTTCTGAATCCAACGAGACCATCCGCAAAGTCATAGCTTTTACGATAGCCAAGATATGGCATTTTTGATGCCCATTTTTGGCCTCAAAAACGGACGTCGAAAACGACTTTTTCAGGATTTTCAAACTGCTCTCATTCCCTTAGTTCTGCTCGGATCCTGTTATAACCCGGTGTTTTCGTAATCTAGGTGACCCAAATAAGACGGTGGTATACTTAGTTTGATTTCGAAAAAAATCAATTTTTGGTGAAAAAATTCGATACGGGGGGGTATACCCGAAAAATGAAACATTCCAAACTTTGAAGGTCGATATCTCGGCTTCTATGTGAGCTATCGGGAAAATTCCAACGGTTTTGTCTTAGTTTCGTCGTTCTGAATCCAACGAGACCATCCGCAAAGTCGTAGCTTTTACGATAGCCACGATATGGCATTTTTGATGCCCATTTTTGGCCTTAAAAACGGACGTCGAAAACGACTTTTTCAGGATTTTCAAAGTGCTCTCATTCCCTTAGTTCTGCTCGGATCCTGTTATAACTCGGTGTTTTCGTAATCTAGGTGACCCAAATAAGACGCTGGTATACTTAGTTTGATTTCGAAAAAAATCAATTTTTGGTGAAAAAATTCGATACGGGGGGGTATACCCGAAAAATGAAACATTCCAAACTTTGAAGGTCGATATCTCGGCTTCTATGTGAGCTATCGGGAAAATTCCAACGGTTTTGTCTTAGTTTCGTCGTTCTGAATCCAACGAGACCAACCGCAAAGTCGTAGCTTTTACGATAGCCGAGATATGGCATTTTTGATGCCCATTTTTGGCCTTAAAAACGGACGTCGAAAGCGACTTTTTCAGGATTTTCAAAGTGCTCTCATTCCCTTAGTTCTGCTCGGATCCTGTTATAACTCGGTGTTTTCGTAATCTAGGTGACCCAAATAAGACGCTGGTATACTTAGTTTGATTTCGAAAAAAATCAATTTTTGGTGAAAAAATTCGATACGGGGGGGTATACCCGAAAAATGAAACATTCCAAACTTTGAAGGTCGATATCTCGGCTTCTATGTGAGCTATCTGGAAAATTCTAACGGTTTTGTCTTAGTTTCGTCGTTCTGAATCCAACGAGACCATCCGCAAAGTCGTAGCTTTTACGATAGCCAAGATATGGCATTTTTGATGCCCATTTTTGGCCTCAAAAACGGACGTCGAAAACGACTTTTTCAGGATTTTCAAAGTGCTCTCATTCCCTTAGTTCTGCTCGGATCCTGTTATAACCCGGTGTTTTCGTAATCTAGGTGACCCAAATAAAACGCTGGTATACTTAGTTTAATTTAAAAAAAAATCAATTTTTGGTGGAAAAATTCGATACGGGGGGGGGTATACCCGAAAAATGAAACATTCCAAACTTTGAAGGTCGATATCTCGGCTTCTATGTGAGCTATCGGGAAAATTCCAACGGTTTTGTCTTAGTTTTGTCATTCTGAAATTAACGAGACCATCCGCAAGGTCGTAGCACCTCTAATAGCCGAGATATGGCATTTTTGATGCCCATTTTTGGCCTTAAAAACGGACGTCGAAAACGACTTTTTCAGGATTTTCAAAGTGCTCTCATTCTCTTAGTTCTGCTCAGATCCTGTTATAACCCGGTGTTTTCGTAATCTAGGTGACCCAAATAAGACGCTGGTATACTTAGTTTAATTTAAAAAAAATCAATTTTTGGTGAAAAAATTCGATACGTATACCCCAAAAATGAAACATTCCAAACTTTGAAGGTCGATATCTCGGCTTCTATGTGAGCTATTGGGAAAATTCCAATAGTGTTTTACATGAGTTTAAAACCGTCTTGCTTTCTGCTAAGAAGTAAATGGGGATCAGTTTGAACACTTGATACATTAATAAGAGTCTTCACAATTTATAACATTTTATCCTCCATTTTATCTTAATTTGTAAATAGACGTACTTACTTGCTTTCTTGTTGGTTAAATGTAAATATTTCTGAAACAGTTGAGGTTTGAGATACGGTGTGTTAGACAAAACTTGCTTGGAATTTTGCCTATATTTCATAAAATGCAATAAAAAAATATAGCATTCTATTTAAAAAAATGACCGATAACGTCATATCTTTTTTTTTGTTCCACCCTGTATACAAAAATGTATGTGAAATAATGCGCAACTTAAAATAAAAATCGACGGGTCCTAGCCTTTTCTCAAGAAATCATGTCTCTAATTTTTATCGAATTTATGCGGAACTTTAGGCGGTCACTGTATATGCATATCAAATATTTTAAAACATTAATTAATCTATTAAAATCTATCTATCTACCTCAAGTAAATTATTGTTTTTAAAAGTTATTGAACTTAAATTAAATTAAGTATATTGGACGATATCATTACAGATTTCAGTTCATATTTCTTTTAAATACGTGAATAAGTCTATTTTCTTCTTCTTTTCAATTTTTTGAGCGTGTGAGATAAAAATTTCTAAATTGATTTTTGCTATAAGTCACGTAATAACCAATAAAATAAGTAACTCATTATAGCTTTAGATGTTAGTAATAAGATTTTAGGAAATAATGCTTCTCCTCCTGGTTATGTACTTCTCTTTAACAGCTCTGTTAAGAACTTTTAAGTTTATAACAATAAAGCGATTTTTGCATTTGAAGAATGTATGAGATTTTTTTATTATCAGGAAAACTAATCTAAAGGAAAATAATCTGGATATAAACGGAAAGAAGTTTTATTCAAGATGCGACGGAATGATGTCGGCACCGCGACGCTTCCCAGACGTCAGCGTCGGAGCGGATTAGGGCGGAATGGGGCGGCGCGAAAACCGCAACTGACCGGATCCGCAACTGGTGCAGCGGCGGCAGTCGTTCCTTCGTTAGGGACCGCAATGCTTGACAAACCGATTTGCTTCTACAGCTTCGGCATGGTTTTAACTGTATATATTGTGTCATTTGCAGTTTCGAGGTTAACGAGCGATTAAAACCGACTATTTAATTAAAGTCTGTCTAAAGTGAGGGTTTTTGGGGAGGAAAATTGGATTTTTTTTTCTATTGGGTCATTTTGAGTTAAGGTACATTTAGGAAAATGTATGTAATAATAGAAAAGTTGAACCCTGAACTAGAGAATACCAAAAATTCAACTTGTTTTTGGTATTAATAGTAATTCTTATTCTTTCAAGGTTGGTAGTATGCAAGTATCGTCGGCAAAAAGTGTAAACTTTTCAGAAACAGGGAACAGAGGTATTTTATAAAACAACATGGGCCGAAAGACAAAGTCCTATGCCACAGTGGAACGGCTTAATATAAAATCAGATACATACAGAATAAAATTATGTTTATTTTTTTACCATTTAACTTGCATTAAAATTCAAAGCAATCACCTATTATTATTATCGTATTGAAACTCTGGGGTATTGGTATCGTAATACAGCAAGTAGTGAAAATATGCACTTCTTCTAAAAAACTAATCTGTTTACAGCTCGTTTCCGATGAAATTTGAAACATTTAAACGTGTTCAAGAATTGATTGTAACACTGGTAAATGATTTCGCTTGCTTATTGACGATTGTCACCGTTTCTTTGCTTGCTTTCAACATTTTTCAAAATGGCTAAAACAAAAGAGTTATCGGTAGAAACAAAAGGTATTATCATTGGACTTTATAAGGCTGGAAAGACTAACCGTCAAATTTCGACGGATTTGGGAATTCCAAGGCGGACTGTCAATTATAATGTTAGGAAATTCACCAGAGAAAGGACTATTAGCAACAAACCTCGATCGGGAAGGCCAAAGGCAACAAGTTCCAAGGAGGATTTAAATATTATAATTACAAATCAATCAAACCAGATGTATTCAGAGCAATTTTTATTTTAAAAGCTTAGCAGAGCGCTTTCGGCGTATGAGCCATCATCAGTGCTAACTGAAATGAGCTGGGTGTTAAATGCGTAAAAGACACTATAGTCAAAGGTGAACGAATGGGATGTACTCACTTGTCACAGCCCAGAAGTTTACCATAGTGGGAACACATTCGATTTTATTAAAATTACACGTAACATAGAGAAAGTTGTATCAATTTCTAAGTAGGATATTTTTAAAACTATTCCAGGCATCTGGATAAGAGTTTTCCTGGAAGTTAAAGCGTTTCTTTGTAAACATTTTGATATGCAAACGATTTTTGTAGCTTAAGAACTCGCTGAGTTAGAGCCAGTTTTGTGAGCCACTTAATGTGTGAGAGTTAAAAAAATGGTCTCGAAGAGACACATATCAGGGTGATATAAAACCTGTTTGAAATTTTTTTAGGAGAGTATTGAGGGCCTCTTGAGGTTCGTTTTAAGGTATAAAAGGTGTTTCTAGCTCAAAGAGTTGCTGAGCTAGAGCACTTTTACTTAAGCAATACTTCATTAACTGTTTTCTACCAAAATCTCGATTTTGATCAATACCAAGGATAAACTTGACACATTATCAAAGAGTGGTATTTACAGATTGCAGTGTGATTCTTGTGATTGCTCATATGTGGGACGAACTTGTAGACCCTTAAAAACACGCATAGCCGAGCACTTAAGTAGACCCTCATCTGCATTTGGTAAACATCCATAATTTCAGTCCAAGGTCTAATTCTAAAATCCTCCAACAGGTTACCTCTAAGAACTATACCCGACTAGATTTTCTTGAAGACATTTATATCACCAACGAGCTCATAAAAAATCCCTCTTGTTTAAATACACAAGTGAACCTTAACAGACCTTACATTCCATTACATAGAAGACTCCACAATTAAAATTTTTTATAAGCATTGGCAACTTTCTAATTTAAAATTCCGTATCCGAAATTTCCTTATCCGAACAAAAATTCACTGTTGTAGTCTAATTTGTGCCAGCAATTTATAACCAACTCGCACTACCGCACATCATTTACGATAATGACATCTAGACCGATCTGTCGCTACTACCACTCTGATAGGTTCGCATAATATAAATATTAATTTTAAAGTAAAGTTAACTGTAGGCTAACCTAATTTGACACACATTTTTGCCCGCCATCTAAGAAACCACAATAAATGTAAACAAAACACAAAGGAGACCAACGTTCTCCCCTTTTTAAATACTGTTCGTCCTGTTTAGTGTTCTGTATTGTATTAAGTGTGTCTAAATGTTACGTGTAATTTTAATAATATCGAATGTGTTCCCACTATGGTAAACTTCTGGGCTTAACTGACAAGTGAGTACATTCCATTCGTTCACCTTTGACTATAGTGTCTTTTACGCATTTAACACCCAACTCATTTCAGTTAGCACTGATGATGGCTCATACGCCGAAAGCGCTCTGCTATAAGCTTTTAAAATAAAAATTGCTCTGAATACATCTGGTTTGATTTGTATTGTCCTTCGAGCAACACATTCACTTCCCTCTTCCATTATAATTACAAGCAAACGCAATAGACGCCTTACCGCCTCTGAAATTACAGCAAAAATCAACTAGGAGCGTAAAAAAGTGGTCAGTGTTTCGACAGTAAAACGGCGACTTTATAATGTTGGTCTTAAAGGACGTTTAGCTGTATCAAAACCGCTACTGAAGGATGTTAATAAGAAGAAAAGACTTGAGTGGACCCAATCACACAAAGAATGGAAGAGAGTTCTCTGGAGTGACGAGTCGAAATTCGAGGTTTTTGGAACGAAGAGGCGAGTTTTTGTTCGCCGTTATGCCAATGAAAGGGTCGCTGAGAATTGTACGGTGGCCTCAGTTAAACACGGTGGTGGTTCGGTGATGGTGTAGGGTTGTTTCGGAGGATCTGCAGTGGGCGATCTATAATTAGAATAGAGGGAATTCTTCGGAAAGAGGGTTACAAAACAATTTTAAGTGACAATTTACTTCCTTCTGGTACTCGAATAATTGGGGAAAACTTCATCTTTCAACATGACAATGACCCCAAGCACACGTCGAAATTGTGCAAGCAATATTTAGATCCTATCGAATTACTGTGGGATGAACTGGATAGACAAGTGCGAAAATTGTGCCCCACATCAAAAGAAGACTTGTGGAGGATCATCCAAGAAGAGTGGCACAAGATACCTCAGGAAACTTTGGACAAATTAATTAGAAGACTACGGAAACTCTGTGAAGCTGTTATTAAAAATCGAGGCGGACATGTAGGTAGATGAATCCAAAATTTGATTTTCTTAAATTTAATTAATTGAAAAATGTATTGTTTATATTCATTTTGTTATAAATAAACCGTTTCATAAGAATAACTGATGGGTTTATTATTTTTAGTTATAACTTTAAAACAGTCATATGTGGGCAAATACTTTTGAGCGGTAGTGTAAGTATCAAATCTTGCTGATTGATTACTAAGCTTACTGATACCAAAACTTACAAAATCAACAAATTTTATAACCAAGGTTTGGCTAGAAGAAGATCCTACCTTTGTCCCGCCATTTCCACACATTGGGACCCACTGCACACCGTCAATTTCAATTCGAAGCTAATCCCAAGCCAACGGCGACGACTATTGAGCCATTAGATACACTAAAGAGCCATTCGTCTTTTGTTTTCAATAAACACAGACACCCTCCTCTGTCTTCTGCTCTCGCACTTTTTCCTCCACCAAATAAATCTACGAGATAGTCTATCTCTGTCAGGCGTAATAAATGCCTCCACTTGAGGTGCCAGCCAATCTTTATTTAATTTGGTTTAATTGCGGACATTCATTAAGTTTTATTTCACTTTTATTTAATGAAAAAAAAGCGTTAACTGAATCAATAACAGATTCATCCAGGGAGTCTTTCTCTTCTTCTTCTTCTTCTTCTTCATGCGAATTTCCATTCAGAACTGATTGAAATAAATTTCACCTGCTGACCCATTAATGCCCATATAAATCGGCTCGGATTACTTCCTCTCAAATAAAACCCCCGCAACAAAAACGCGAGGAACAGGTGTTTAACTAAGGGCGAAAACGACTGACCATTTCACGAAAACAAATTGATCGTCATTATGTCGGAATTTAATGCGGAGTAATTTTAATCATTGGATTTTCAAAGGGCCGTCCAATTAGCTGACGATGATAATGAGCGAGTTTTCATTTATGTTTTCGTTACATCACACATTAATGAAATGGATTCAATTAGGTTGAGCAGCAGCCAGCACCAGGAATACAGAGACTAATACTTAGTTTTTAATCATAAATAAATAAAGGAAAAATAAGGATAGGAATCTATAATTGATCTTATATTTTGTAATTCAAAAATTGTTAAATCTTCTGGCGTTAGTACAGTTCAGATTGCTGATCATTTTGCCACCTATTTAGAAATAAATACTCCAAAAGAAGGATGTGAGTCGAGAACTATTAAGTATAGACCTTTAAAGAATATTAATTTAAATGATTTTAGTCGTGATTTGTCTATATGTCCTTGGGATGAAATTTTATATATGCCAAACGTGGATGATAAGTTAGAATATCTGAATTCTCTTATTTTAAACCTTTTTGATATTCATGCTCCCATAAAAACCTTTAAAACTAGGAATAAACAAAATTATGCGCCATAGATAACTGAAAATATTAAACTCCTACAGAACCTACGTAACACTGCCTTAAGGCGTTATAAAAAATCAAAATTACCAGCACATTTTTCTTATTACAAAGAATTGAGAAATTATACAACATGGGCTATAAGAGCTGAGAAGAGGGCTT
This sequence comes from Anthonomus grandis grandis, assembly GCF_022605725.1. NCBI lineage: Eukaryota > Metazoa > Arthropoda > Insecta > Coleoptera > Curculionidae > Anthonomus > Anthonomus grandis. Next base: position 14,454,281 of record NC_065562.1, read on the forward strand.
ATTTGAGGGATAAATTTTTGAATTCAACTGTGAAGGAAAAATGGGCAGAGCTGCAGAAACTTAATTTAACAGGATCAAAGAATAATAATAAAATTCCTAAACATTTAACTGAAAACCTAAACAATATAAATTCGTTTTTTGCTAATCCAACACAGGTTACTCATCCGTTAAATAATGATCTAATTCACTTTTATAGTACTCACATTAAGGAAGGCATAACAAATATATTAACTTTTGAACCGGTAGTAGAGGCAGAAGTCACTAAAATTATATATGACATTAAAAGCAAAGCTTTTGGGTCTGATCAAATAAATGCCCACCTAATTCAACTTTGTTGCCCTCGTATTATTCCTTACATCACGCATATTATTAATGTCTGCATTGAAATTGGCTATTTTCCACAGCTTTGGAAGCATGCATATGTAATTCCCTTACCTAAAGTTAATGAACCAACTGAATTTAATCATTTGCGTTCTATAAGCATTCTTCCGGCCCTGTCGAAGATCTTCGAAAAGGTACTTGAAGGTCAAGTGAGAGCATTTATTGGTGAGTTTGATATCATTCCTTCAAAGCAATCTGGTTTTCGCCCAGGATTTGGCTGCTCCTCCGCAATGGCAGCTGTTACAGATGATCTGATTAAGTGGGTTGATGACGGGAAAACAAGTGCTTTAATCCAATTGGACTATAGTAAGGATTTTGATATGGTAAATCATCATATTCTCATATCAATTTTGCATTACATTGGTTTTAGTATGTCATCTGCACAGCTTATTAGATCATACCTTGCAAATAGATCACAGCAGGTTATGTATCGGGACAAGCTTTCTGACTGTCTTCAAGTTATTGCTGGGGTACCACAAGGAAGCATATTGGGTCCTCTCCTTTATACAATTTATACTTGTAATTTTATTGACAGTCTTCAGTTTTGCAATTACCATCTTTACGCTGATGATACTCAGCTCTACTATTCTTTTAATATACGTGAAGTCGACATTGCTAACGAGAATATAAACCTTGACCTTCAGAGAGTTTGTCAAACCTTCGCTGATCATAATTTAAAAATTAATCCTGCCAAATCAAATTTTATTATTTTTGGTAATGAAGTGTCAAAAAAAGTTGCCCAGGAGCGCCTAAGTCTTAAAATTGACAATGTGAATATACCTTGTGTAAAACATGCCAAGGGTTTGGGATTGGAAATAGATAGTGATTTGCGGTTTCGGGAACATGTAACTTCAAAATTGAAAAAAGCTTATTCAAGTCTCCGTCTTATTTATTCTAGTCGTCATTTTTTACAAAAAGATATTAAATTATTGCTATGTGATTCGTTAGTGCTAAGCCATTTCAATCACTGTGATGTTATTTATGGGCCTTGTCTTGATAGTTTTGAATCTAGAAGGATTCAAAAAGTACAAAATTCATGTTTACGTTTAATTTATGGCGTCCGTAGACACGAACACATTTCACCGTTTTTACGTAAATCAAAATGGCTTAACATGTACAATCGTAGAAAACTACACATGAATACATTTTGCTTTAAAATTCTTAAAACAAAAAAACCAGGATATCTTTTTGAGAAACTTGAATTTAGAGTTGATGCTTGTAATCGACCTTTGCGTTTTAATGATAAAGTGTCCATACCTAGACATCGAAAAGAAATATTTAAAAGATCATTTTCATATTGTGCGGCTAAAACTATAAACCTATTTTCACCGTCATTTTCAAACACTTCGCTGTTGAACTTTAAAAAACGACTTAAACAAATTCTGATTGTTGAACAAATGGGCTCTAACTGAATTATAGGGGTAAGCTTGTCTAACTGGATCTCTTAAATAGCTGTGATTTCTTGAAAAACGGTTTCTAAATTACGTGTTGAGTTATTGTATTTTTATTTTTGTTTTTTTTTTTGATTTCTTGTGTTTTTGTTTGCTGTTTTTGCTTTGTGTTTCTATTTATATCTCTGTATTTCTGTTTTACATTTTAAATTTATTCTAAGTATTTTATGGTTCTATGATTTTAAATTATGTGTTTGCTTTGGCCATTATGTATTTTTGTATTTTGCATTTATTTTTAATTATGTTTGTTTCAATTTTGTTACTCTACCTTATTTTCTAATGATTACCTTAGATTCTAAATATTTAAAAATGTAAAAGTTTTAATTTATTTGTGTTTGGGCTTAAGCAGTGCCTTACAACACTTCTATTGTAAGGTGTCTGAGGAGCCTTTTAGGACATATTGCATTGAAATTTCTGTATTTTTGGTTAATATTGTTGGTCCTAATAAACGAATTATTATTATTATTATTATTATTATTATAATACATAATAATTACTAAGTTATTTCGTGTGTTTGATAATGAATTTAAATTTTTTAGGATACTTACAACTCTTAATTGCAACTTGCAGCAAGTTTACTAATTTTGGTTTCATTTTATTATTTCAATCGCTTAAATTACTGCGTAAATAATAGAAAATTGACAAAGTTAAAATACAATGTAAAGTAATTTTTGGCTAACTAAAAAAAAACTTTAAGAGTATTACTAATGCCAAAAGGTATGAAAACTATAATTTACTTAATTAACTTGTGATATAACTCAAAGCTTAAACTAATGGGTTTAGATAAGATTTTCCAGAGAACTAATTAACCATGAAAACAAAAATAGGTTACCTATATATATATATAAATTTTCCAACCTGCACTGGCTGTCAACTAAAGTATTTTTAGCAATATTAAAGAAAATTTAGCACTCTACATAAATAATTAATGTCCATCGTTTAGACACAATCTATTGTAAACAAGAAATAATAAGTAATTACACAACACACGTTTTTCTTCTTTGCAAGATTGTGTCTAAGGTAAAGAAACTGATTACTTATTTAGAGTCCTAAATAGATTTTCTTATGGCGAAAAACCCAATTAAATATTTTATGCAATATGGATCTGTCAAAAAAATAACGATTTTATTGGCAACTTCTGAAAAAAAAGTTTTCTTTATTTTCGTCAGTTTTTCCGATGTTCTATGATTGCCCTCGCGTTTGATATTATCAAATATGCAAAATTGTCGCTACAAAGTGCAGCCAAATTAAGTTGTCGACCTGGTTTTAGCTGATTATTTTGTTGTTATTTTTTTTTGAACCCTTTGTGGCCTCCGACCCTTAAGGAGCCACAAAGGGGGGCAACAGTCAGTCATATTGTGTGCGGCACGCTATTAATTTTTTTCCTTTTGTACTTAAATAGCGAGTGACTCGGTGGAAAAAGGGAATATAATACGATTGTATTTTTGGCGAGCCTTTGTCGAACATTTGCTCTTTGAAACGTGCAGACTTATAGAAAAAATTGCTGTTATTTTCTTTCTTATCCATAATTGTCTATTATAACTGTATCTGAGAGGGTTTATATATATTGTACCAAGAATATGGGCATTGATAAACATTTTTTTAATCAAGTGGAATTTACACGAAAATTATTCCGGTTGTATAAAATACCCTTATCAAACAATTAAACGAGAAGAGACCAGAAGTTTTGAAAGAAGAATTGTCTATATGTCTCTTGTATTATTTATATGTATAGAAAAGAGAAATGAAGAAGCAGCAAGTTATGTTTTCTGCCATTTATTGACATTCATTAAAATTCTTGTGTGATATGGCAACAACAACAACGCGAACTTCCACGATTCATAACGAATCCATCTGATTTTTTCAAGGAAACTTGTTTGAAATTTAAATACATTTGCATGATATGGCAACAATGTCAACACGCACTATCACGAGCCTCGACGAATTCATCCGATTCTTAATCCTACAACCGTTGGGAAACAAAGCGTTGTTGTCACATCAACATATTTTTTCCTAAAATAGCAATAAAAAACGGAAAATAAAGCAATCTGCTTTATAACCCGAAAACGAGCAAATAAAGAACAAATTCCAATTTACAAATGGGGAATATGATGTAAAATACTTCACAAACTGCCCTCGCTATGCGTTATAATATAAATAATAAAGCCGGGATCCGTGCGAACCTGTCAGTGTATTGATATGCAGACGCGTGTTATCCCTTTTGTTATAGGAGGCCCTCGGAAAAATGAAAATCTAAATAAACAATACTGCGAACAATTTCCGCGAATAAAATGTATTCATTCTATATTAATTCTAATTAAAAAAAGGGAAAACTTGCTGCATATGCGTCTTTAATGAAATGTTACTCTTAATTTATCCTAAAACTATAGCCCACCTATTTGACATTAGTTCCTCGCTAAAGTAATTAAAGCTGTTTTAATTTTGAAACCCCAAAAATCCACTTTTTAACCCTCAAACATCCCTTGGGGTTTTAAAATAAACTGGATGTTTTTTTGAAAATGAAATTTTCGTCATCGTTTCAACCCCCGCACACATACACGCGACGCAAAGTTAATCCGGTTTAGGTAATTTGCGAAAAATTCTGATTATTAAATCGACCGACGTCGCGTAGGGATGAAAATTAGGTCCTCGGTTGCTAAATAACGATTCTAGTGCAGATGGGAAAATTTGAATGTGAAAAAATTACAGTTTGCATAATTTAGAGAAGAAAAACAAAACGTTTGTTTAGGAGATTGGCTTTATAGTACAATCAGTATATAAAACCTATTCTCTTTGGTATTTTTAATTCATTGTCTTTACTGTCAAGTTGTACAAAATTAAAGAACATTGTATTTCAATTGTATCGAACTGATGATTTTCCAATTTTAAACGTCCCAGTGTTTTGGTACAATATACTTACATTAGCAACTAATGACAACCCTGGGTCGGTCAAATGCGTAAATTAAATTCGTACTAAAGTTTAGTTCACAATGTACTGATCTGAAGATAAACCGTATTAAAAAAATTAAGACAAAATCAATTAATCACGAATAGTTCATTACAAACACGGACTAATTAATGGCAACCCTGGATGAGTTAAATGATTTAATTAAGTGCAAATTTAAATTCTTTAATTTTTTTGAGCAATGAATTAAATTTCTACATAAAGACGAGGTACAATAAAATGCAAAGTCAAAATTGTAGGAACCTGGGGACTGAAGGAAAAAGAAACTGAACGAACAGAAATCCAGTACAAAAACGGACTGGTGGCAACCCTCGATCAGTCAAATAACAATTTCATTCAATTTCATAACAGTTCAATTAAACGCAATTAAAAATTGTACAATTTTTTTGGTCAGTGTATCAACTTTGTACATTTTTAATGACTACCATAGTAATGAAAAATTGTATCGAACGGCCGTTACAGAAACGGAGTGATGACAACCCTAAATGAGTCATATGGTTCATTACAACACACTTTTTTTGGTCAATATATTAATTTTCTACATTTTTAATGACCATCATAGTAATGAAAAGTTAAATTCCAAATTGTATTCAATTTTAGAATACCGCACAAAAATTAAGACCTAAAATATCACTGATACTCCATTGCAATTTGCATTGAAAATGAAGTGATGGCAACCCTGGATCACTTAAATAAGTCAATTAAGGGCTAAATTAATAATGTCCAATTTTTTTGGTTCAAGAATTTAAATTGTACTTTTTTTTTAGTACTAACTATAATGATTAAAGTTTAAGTCCAAATTGTAGCAAACTGAGGAAAATCGTAATAAAAAATTAAGACTATAAAAACCGAACAAACGAAAATTACTGATACTGATGGCAACCCTAGATCAGTCAATTAAGGGCAAATTAAACATGTACAATTTTTTGAAATCTAAGAATTAAATTTGTCAAGAAATTGATTAAAAGTTAAAGAACAAATTGTACAAAACCGAAAAAACCATATTGAAAAATAAGAAAAAATTACAATCCTGGGTCAGTAAAAAGATTTAATGAAGTGCAATTAATTTTTGTACAATTTTTTGATCAACGAAGTCAATTTGTACTTTTTTAATAACCGCCATATTAATGAAAAGTGAAATTCCAAATTGTACAAAACTGAAGAAAACTTAGGGCTTGAAAAAAGTGGGTACTAATGGAAAGTGAACTAATACTCCATTACGAAAACGAACGAATGGCAACCCTGAATCAAACAAATAGGTCAATTAAGTGCAAATTAAAAAATGTGCAATTGTTTTGATTCGAGAATTCAAATTGTACTTTTTTTTTAATAATCATTATAATAATTAAAATTTAAATCCAAATTGTGCCAAACAGACGAAAACCGTAATAAACAACTAAGGTGTAAAGAAAACCGAGAAAAGGGAAATCACTGATACTCTGGTATGAAAACGAACCCTAGATCAGTCAAATAGTTCAATTAAAGGAAAATTAAAATTATACAATTTCTTTGATCTAAGATTTCAGACTGTACTAAAAGTTAAAGAACAAATTGTACAAAACTTAAAAAAACAGTATTAGGAATTAAAGACTGAAGAAGAAAAAGGATCGAACAAATGGAAATCTATTTTTGACTGATAACAACATAAAATTGTACAGTTTTTTTGATCAATGAACTAAATTTGTACTTTTTTTATTACCACCGTAGTAATGAAAAGTAAAGATCCAAATTGTACAAAACTGTTAAAAAAATTAAGACTGAAAGAACCCGAATTGTTGGCAACCCTGTATTAGTCAAATAGGTCAATTAAGTGCAAATTAAAAATATACAATTTTTTTATGTAAGAATTCAAATTGTACATTTTTAAATATTCACCAGAATGATTAAAACTTAAAGAATAAATTGTACATAACTAAAGAGGACTTATGATAACCTTGGATCAGTTAAATGGTTTAATTCAGTACAAATTTGAATTGTACAGTTTTTTTATTAAGGAACTATTTGTAACTTTTTAATAACCACCACAGTAATAAAAAGTCCAAATTATATACAACTAAAAAACCGTATTAAAAATTAAAAATGAAGAAAAAAGGTTCGAACAAATTAAAATCTATTACGAAAATGACAACCCTGGATCAGTCATCTAGGTCAATTAAGTAAGTAAGCAAGTTAAAAATTTACGTATGAATTAAAACTTAAAGTTAAAGAACAAATTGTACAAAACTATAATAAGAAATAAGACTTAAGAATAAAATGACTGACCAAATGGAAATCCATTACAAAAACGCACTGATGACAACCCTCGATCAGCCAAATGATTTAATTAAGTGCAAATCAAAATTGTACAGTTTTTTTTATCAAGGATTTAAATTTATTATTTTTTTAATAACCAACATAATGGTGAAAAGTTGAAATCCATATTGTACTGAACCGAACGAAAATATTAAAAGACCGTCGAAAACAAGAATCAAGCACAGGAAATCCATGACGAAAACGAACCGATGACAACCCTGCATTAGTCAAATAGATCAATTAAGTGCAAATTAAAAATACATAATTATTTTACGTAAGAATTCAAATTGTTACATTTTTAGATAGAAAGAATATATTACTGTACATAACTAAAGAGTACTTATGACAACCTTGGATCAGTTAAATGGTTTAATTCAGTGCGAATTTGAATTGTACAATTTTTTTATTAAGGAACTAAATTTGTAACTTTTTAATAACCACCATAGTAATGAAAAGTTAGTCCAAATTATACAACACTAAAGAACCGTATTAAAAAATTAAGACTGAAGAAAAAAGGTCCGAACAAATTAAAATCTATTACGAAAATGACAACCCTGGATCAGTCATCTAGGTCAATTAGGTAAGTAAGCAAATTAAAAATGTACGTATGAATTAAAACTTAAAGTTAAAGAACAAATTGTACAAAACAAAAAACTGTAATAAGAAATAAAGAATAAAATGACTGAACAAATGGAAATTCATTACAAAAAACGGACTGATGGCAACCCTCGATCAGCCAAATGATTTAATTAAGTGCAAATCAAAATTGTACAATTTTTTTGATGAAGGATCTAAATTTATTATTTCTAATAACCAACATAATGACGAAAAGTTGAAGTCCAAATTGTACTGAACCGAAGAAAAATATTAAAAAATAAATACTGTTGGAAACAAAAATCAAGCACTGGAAATCCATGACGAAAACGAACCGATGAGAACCCTGGCACAGCAATTAGTGCAATTTAAATTGTACAACTTTTTTCTATCAACTTCTATTGAATAAAGAGAGTTACAATTTAATGAACTGTGTTTTTTTATTCCATTCAGTTGAGTGCAGTTAACCATCTTATATTATTGATGAGAGTGGCAGCTCAATAACCTGGAACTTAAGAATTTAATCCAGTTTAGTACATTTCCTCCATCTGAACCTATCCAAGCTACCAATCATCCAGAATCCTGTAGACCTGACATAGATTCACCTATAGTTCTCTATATACTTTCCACATCTTGTAGGTAGGTATGACCAGAAAGGAATCAATTTCTAAGCAGAGATCTATAGTTGTAGAGGGTATCAGCAACATATGCATATTGTAAGTCTCTTAAGATATTTATCTCATGTCACAAAAATTAACAGCATTGCAGTCGATTGCCTGGAAGAATATATTCGTTATTTCCAGGCAGTTGAGTGCATTTAACCATCTCCCCAAGAGAAAAGAGCCTGCAACCCAGCTGCCTGGACGAATATTTTTCTTTATTATTTTCACCTGCGCCTTTTTTCTATTACCACTCAAACTATTCATATTTTTGTACAGCATTATGCAGATGAATTTTATACAAAAATTGATGAATCAATATTAGGCAGATTTCTAAAATAAAATTTTACCGATTCTTAAACCGTTTACTCATGGTATGACGTAACCTTCGGTACCAACGACCAGAACCAATACAAGTTTACCTTTTATTCGCATTTTAACGTCGTTATTCACCGGTGACATGGTAGGTATAAGTAATATTATACAAAGGAAATACCTGACGAGACCCCGTTGCTCGCTTAGGTTACCTAAACCAGAAGAATTCCGATCACACAGACGGAAAGCGTATATTAGGACATGCGCGATGCGTTGCTTTTACCGTCATAGTGGTTTTTTTTCCGGACTACACAATTTTATAAATTGTTATCCCGCAGGTATAAAGGGATAAAAGAAGTCCTTTTTTTGCCTCCAAAGTTTCCTGCTTAGAAAACCCTCTATAGAGCCAAAGTTTAGAAAACAATTTGCATGCGGCGGCCATCCATCAAATTTAAATTTAAAAGTGGAAGAATAAAATCTTAATAAAAATAAAAAAATTAGGGCAATTTACCCGGGGGGTGTTTTCAACCCTAAAACGACCGGAATTCGCTCACGTAAAATGCATATACAACCCCCGATAAAACTTAATTGGGCGACCCTGTCGTGCGACCCTAGGACTCCCTCACCCCTTTTTTTTCTCTAAACTTTTAAAAAGTGTTTGCTTAAAGGCATTTTGCATTAATAAGGCGACCATAGTTTCTCATGGCGGAATTATAACTCCGCCGCCCGTCGGAATTGCTCATATGCATTTATAATGCGGTCTCGCCCAATCTTTACTGCCATCTCTGAACAGTGAAAATATCGCGGCATAAATCACAAGGCAACGTGCGCCCTAGAGGTTTTTATAGAAACTTTTTGGAATAATCGGCCCTCTATTTTTACCATGATTTACATAAGCGACTTAAACAAAGAGAACGCTAAAGTGCCCAATTCAATTACGGTTTGTCAAATTGGGTGTGGGTAAACTTTTAACGTTAAAATGATAGATATGAACAGGATATGACAGGTTCATAAACACCGTAATACGACAAGATTGTTTAAAAGAAAACTGGAAAGATCACCACCAAATTGAAGCTAATTTTATTAAATCTGGAAACAGAAACTGGATGCTTAAATACCTACTTCCATTAAGCGTAACACGCGTCTTTAATGACCCGGTATCCCGCATTGATCCAGTGATAATCCAGACGCGGGGGCAGATAACGTTACGTCAGGTGACATTATTCAGATCTGACGCCTTTCGAACCCGCATAATCTGGGAGAAACCGTGTTTCCTTCCCGGATCTCACTCAGGAATGATGGATGACGACGGTCGGGATAGGAGGAAGGGGGAGTCCTTAAGGTACAACAGGTGGAGAGATTTTTGAGGTTAGTATTATGCGAGTCGTTTTAAAGGCGATAAACTCTGGATTTTCTGCTGTTTGTGCTGTTTTGTTGTTTTAGATGAAATTGCCAGATAACTGGCAAGGTTGCATCACGTAACTTTAGCCGACGAACGTGTGGAATAAATGGTTACTTGTTTGTATATTTTGGCATATGAGAATTAGGGAGTAAGTTATTTGCAACGCTGACAAGTGAAAGTTATCTGGATAGGATTTGAAAATTTCTGAGTATATAGAGAAATTTCCAAATAATAAATAGAAAGTTTAACCTAATTAGGAAATTATTTAGAAATTGCATGAAACGAACGCATGTTCAACTGTTGCGCAACAAAAATCCCAAAGAGCCATGCTCAATCAACAACCGAGTAATATAATACAGAAATATTGGTCGCAAGGCACTGGGAAAACGATTCGCAAGACCCATAAAGCCTTCTCACTTCCACAAGTCTAAGGCCGCATAAACTTGTTGCATTTGTCATATCGTATCGTAACATAATAATGAGTTGCTGAACATTTTAAATAATTATCTGGAAACGTATCTATTCGCTTTAAAATCTAAAGCCGAGTATCTACTTATTACACTTATCTGTACCGTATTCGCATGATGTAGCTAATGAATACGAAAACGTGTTCCATTGTTACGCAACAAAAAACAAGGATCCTGCTTATTAAACAAGGCCGAGCAACTTAATACAAAAATATTGATCAAGCCATAAAACATGGATACATTGGTTGCGCAACATTGAAAAAAAGGGATCACAATAAACATAACACCCTCTCAGTTCCATAAGTCTATTATTGTTTTATTTAATTAAAAATCTAATGCCGCATATTCACCTGTTGCATTTGTACGTGTATTGCCATTACGTAACAATTAACTCCTGAAAATTGCTACTAATTACCTGTCAACGTATCTATTGTCTTTAAATAAAAATCTAAAGCCGAATCTGTGCTTGTTACAGTTACCTGTATCGTAATTCATTGCGTATTTAATAAATACGAAAACATATCCCAATGTTGCGCAACAAAAAACGCAAATGTTCACGCTTATTCAATAATGCGAAGCAACAAAATACATAAGTGGATTTTTTCCAAGATATGCAATTCTCAAGAAGTTGGAAGTTATCTGGATAGGAGTTGAAAATTTCCGAGTATTAAGAGGAAATGTCCAAATAATAAATGAAAACAGATTAATGAGAAATTATATGGAAATTGCAGGAAACGTAAACATGTTTAATTGTTGCGCAACAAGACTCCCAAAGAGCCATGCTCAATCAGCACCGAGTAACATAATACAGAAACATTGGTCGCACGACACTAGGAAAACTAATCGCAATACCCAACAGTAACAGTTAGTTCCTGAACATTTTTATTAACTATCTAAGGCCGGGTATTTACTTTTTATTGATCTCTACTGTATTCTAATTACGTAGCAAATGAATACAAAAACATGTTCCAATATCGCGCAACAATAAACGCAAATTTCCATTCTCATGTAACAATGCTGAGTAACATAATACAGAAATATTGGCCAAGTGACAAAATATGGATCCATTTGTCGCGCAACATTCAGAAAAAACAATCCCAATAAACATAACACCCCCTCACTTTCACAAGTCTATTATTGTTTTATTTAATTAAAAATATAATGCCGTATATTTACTTGTTGCATTTGAACGGATCGTGTCGCCATTCCTTCCTGGAAATTTCGAATAATTAATTTGGAAATGTGTTTTAAATAAAAATCTAAAGCCTAGTATCGACTTATTTCACTTATGTATACGGTATTCTCATTACGTATATAACGACTGCGAGATGTTCCATTATTGCGCAACAAAAACTCCGAAATCCTGCTCATTTAACAATGCTGAGCCACATAATACAGAAATATTGATTGCGTGACTAAATACGGATACATTTGTCGCGCAACAGTGGGAAAACGAATTACAATACACATAAACCTCTCGCTTCTACAAGTTGTATTATTAAATTAAAAATCTAATGTTGCATATTCACTGACCCTTGCCACTACGTAAGAATGAATTCCTGGACATTTTTATTAATTATCTAAAAATGTATGCATTGGCTTTAAAATCTAAAGCCGTATCTTTACTATTCTCATTACGCATCTAATGAATACTAAAACATGTTGCATTGTTGCAGAATAAAATATGACACAAAAATCGCAAGGATGTTAGTAGTGCAACAACGTAGAGAAAAATAATTCAGAAATATTATTTGTGCATTCATTAGACGTGAAACACTGAGAAAAGGGAAACACAATAAACATAAACCCTCCCTCTTCCATAAGTGTTATTAAATTAAAAATCTAATGCCGCATACACATCTGTTGCATCAGTCGTATGGTATTGCTATTACTAAAACATGTTGCATTGTTGTGCAATAAAATATGACACAAAAATCGCAAGGATGCTAGTAGTGCAACAATGTAGAGCAAAATAATTCAGAAATATTATTTGTACATTTATTAGACGTGCAACACTGAGAAAAGGGAAACACAATAAACATAAACCCTCCCTCTTCCACAACTGTTAATAAATTAAAAATCTAATGCCGCATATACATCTGTTGCATCTGTCGTATGGTATTGCTATTAAGTAAAAGTGAATTACTGGAAATGGCTACTAATTATTTGGAAATCTAACTATTGTCTTTAAAATAAAAATCTAAAGCCAAGCATCGATTTATTGCACTTATCTGCATCATATTCGCTTTACATACTTAATAAATACAAAAACATTTTGCATTGTTGCGCAACATATGACACAAAAAATACAAGAATCCCTAATACAGAATTCAACAATGTCGAGCTACATAATGCGGAAATAATGGTCGTGCAACATTGAGAAAAGGAATGTGAAGCAAAAAACCTCCCTCTTCCACAAGTGTTATTAAATTAAAAATCTAATGCCGCATATACATCTGTTGCATCTGTCGTATGGTATTGCTATTAAGTAAATGTGAATTACTGGAAATGTCTACTAATTATTTGGAAATCTATCTATTGTCTTTAAAAAAAAATCTAAAGCCGAGCATCGATTTGTTGCACTTATGGCTTTACATACCTAATAAATACAAAAACATGTTGCATTGCTGCGCAACAACATATGACACAAAAAAACAAGGATCCCTAATACAGAATTCAACAATGTCGAGCTACATAATCCAGAAATAATGGTCGTGCAACATTAAGAATAGGAATGTCAAGCATAAACCATCTCGCTTCCACACGTTTTATTATGTTAAAAGTCTAAGGTCACTTATTCACTGATATCGCCATTAAATAAAAGTGAAATCCTGAAAATAAGATTTTACTAATTATTTGGAATTTATTTATATTAATAACAAAAATCTAAAGTGGAGTATATGCTTGTTGCACTTGTCTGTACATGTTCTTATTAAGTATCCCGTGAATTCAAAACATGTTTTACTGCGCTACAAAAGACAAAAGGATCCCGTTGAAAAGTTCAAATAATTCAGAAATATTGGCTGCGCAACATAACGTGGATACATTAGTCACAATAAACGTAAACCATCTCGCTTCCACCAGTTTTATTATTGTTTACACGTCTTTTTCTGGCACGTGTGCGTCTTTCTTTTGTCGCACGAGCCTTTTGTAATTGCATCCACTGTTTGTTATTCTTTGCGTCCATAAAATTTCGGGAACCAGGAACGGGTCCAGATTGACTCCCAGTTCTCCTTTTTAAGGTCGAAAATAGATTTTTATTGAGTCTTCGGGAACACATGTTGTGCCTTATGGCAGTTTATGCGATAAAAGGATCTTTATGGGATTATTTACTTCCGTATTATTGGATTATATCGATGTATTACAATATAATTTTTCTGGAATTAAATGAGGAAATGTGTGGTTTATCGTAGAAACCTCTCTCTCCCAGGGAGGTCTTATGGGGAATATAGTTATTTAATTAAAATTTTACAATATTTTCTGTTATTTTTCCCTTTTGAGCCACCCTATATTTAAAAAGAATTTAGCCCTATTTCCTCTAAATAAAATCGAATAATTTTATTTAAATGTATTTTGTTTTATTTGAATTTTTATCGTGCCAAAAGCCCTTTCATCCCTGATAAAAAAAGGGTAAATATTTTGAGTTTTAACTAAACAAAATACCAGTGCATATATAATATTTTACCGGAAAATAAATGGCATATATGAAATGTTAAATATATGCATGCATCGTATAAAATTGCCATAAAAACAATGATATATAGAAGAAAAGATAGTAAAATCCGAAATTACCCGTAGGCGGAAAGAGTTGTTATTATTATCATTTAAAAGGGATGTTTGGCCCTATAAACTGTATATTTTATAGGGCTCAAGATGCAAGAAAGAGCAATTTTCTACATTTGCTTTTTTCTATACAGGGTGTCCTATTTGCTATGTGTCACTATTGCTACTTCCTAAGTATAAGAGATACGAGGGCAGTTAAATTAGAAAAAAGTTGCCAATTTTGATGCTTATTATAAATCCTTTTACAGCGTTGCAAAATGTTTTTCCAAAACTATTGATTTTAGAAACTTTTTTTTTATGACATTTGGTATCTTGGCAACGGCTATCAACTTCTTTTTTTAAAATACGGACCTGTAATTTTTATAACTTATTTTAAAAGCATTTTTTATTCCCTTTAAAATGATTTATCTCATTCATACATTTTCTAACGTTTCATCAGGATTTTTTCCTTAGTGCGAATCTGACTTTTTTAATTGCTAAAAACTTAAATACTTTTAAATGTTTATTTTTTTCCTCATGATTGCAAATTCAATTAATTAAAAGCTTCAGCTTATTAAACTAGTGGTTATTTGTGTTAAACCCGATGAACCCTAATCTAAGTGTTAAAAAAATATAGTTTTAAATTATGATACTTATCGATATTATCCGTTCAATTTAGTTGGCTGTGACAGTAGTTGATTGGTAATAATGGTACTATACATTGGCCCGCCAGATCGCCTGATATAACACCCATGGATTTGTCTATATGTGGTTTTATTAAGAACCAGGTTTATCAAACTACGCCTCGACATTTAGAGGACCTAAGTTTAAAATAAGAGAAGCGTGCAATAAAATCTCAATTAATTCAACAACATTCAAAGAAAAATTATAACCAATGCGCGCAAATGCTTACAAAATAATGCTGGTCATTTCATAATTATAGACATATTATTTATTTGCCTTTATTTATTTTAAATAAGTTCTGGATTTATTTTTCTTCATTATTATATTGTTTATTAAAAGTACATTGTGGTTTGTCCAAAACCACTATGATAGTTCTCACTTCCTGATAAGGATAACGTGGAATTGCAAATTTTTACGTACATGTTTCCGTAAACGTAAACAAATTAAACGTGATTTGTGTCAGACAACAGTCTTAAAATTGCTTATGATTTGGCAATCAAAATTCCAATATAGAACGATTTTAGCATTAAAATTTCCTATTCAGAACCATATGGCCTTGAATAAATTGCCTAACTATTTGGCACTTTATACGGCCTATTCCGGAAAAATATAGCAATTTTTAACACCTAAAGGACTTGCTAAAAGTCATATGGATAATAAGATAACTTTATGGGATAAGGTTTAACCAACTAGTCACAATAAAACACAGTTTGCGGACGGTCGCGACTATTAAATCCTACGTCATTTATTCTTAGAATACAGGGATGTCTTGGCACAAAATTGTAAGAAGTGGTAATTTTAAAAGAAAAGTGAAGCGAAATTTCCAACGAATTACAACTGGTCAGGTAAATATGACAAATAAAATATTGACAATTTTGGTAGATTATAACGTAAAAAAAAATTTAGTTTGCAATAGATACACCGGAAGAAGATAATTCTCGTAATTTAACTGATGGCGGTCTTGGCATTGAACCTGATCCTCTAGAATCAGATATTCACGATGCCAGTACCAGTGGCTTAACAGAAAAACTGGCTTCAGAACAACCAAGTTCATCGATGGATTGGAATGAAGATGATGAAATTGATGACTTTAAGAAATTTGATTTTAGTTAAGATTTAAAAGATTGGGCACTGAAATATAACATTAGACACGTTGCCATTAAAGATCTTTTAAGAATTTTAAATAAAAATACAGAGGCAACAAGACATGGCAACACCGGATCGCCTCGCATTAGGTTGGTTGTCGTCGATTGTTGGCAGCAAATAACATCTGACAGTGTTGATTTTCGGGGATTCACATCGTATTAATTTATTGGAAATACATACAATCTTACAATCATTATATTTCTTCAATTTTTTTGTGGTGCTAATATACTTTGAATTGAAATATTGCATGGGTGTGTTAAGAGAAAAATGATTTGGTACTCATAACCTCTAAACTTGCAACAATCTGTATTTATCTTTATCAAAATCGCTTTGCCTATCTTTATTATATGAACTAAAATGAACTTACCTTTTTATGTACCTAAATACAGCCCTGTATGCAATTTGAACGATAAAAAAACACACTTTTATTTTCACAGTAACTGGAACCACCAAAACCAAACGCAAACTGAATTGCAATAGTTGAAGACTCAAGAAATCCCGCGTAGTAATAAATAATGCCAATAGATCCTACTAAATGCCTAAAAGCCATTTATTGAAATTCGCCCAGACTTTGCCAGCTAATTGGTTATTAAAAGTGGCCTATAAGTCCTGGAAGATGCTAGTTAGCCCTGTTTTAGCTTTTTTTAAAACCCACTGGCATTTTTTTAAGCCTTTTGTCCTACGACATAGCTTTTGATACTTACTTAAGTTATTATAGCAGCTTAAAAGCATACCCTGCTAGGCGTCCATTTTGAAGAAAAAATGTAAATGTTCCATTTTTATAAGCTATTCAAATACAGGCAAAAATAATGTAATATGTAAACAATTTAGATCATATATAAAGACACTGGAGCATTTAAGTACATATTATCACTAAAGCATCTCAGAAATAAAAATATATTAATTTTTTGTTTTTTTTTTTATTGGCATTGAATAATGTTTAATTTGTAAGATATCAAAGGCGCGCGTGTTTTACAGTTAAATTACACCCAACTTTTTCAAGAAACTGGGGTGCGCAATGAAAATCGGTCATCTATTCCAGTATAATATATTTTTTTCTAAAATAAAGTCATACTTACTGAAAATATCGCCATTGCTTTTTATTTTGGCGTTGTCTTATTTTTACCTTGGCTGTATCATATTTAAAACTAAATGGCAAAATTTTAATACTTCAATATGTATCTGAAATGCCAAAAGCCAGCCGGCGAACAGGCCAAACTATATAACCACCTAAAAGTCTAAAAGGACTTTGCTAAAGGGTTGGAAACAGGTAGGCGTAAAAGCTTTCAGGTCCTACATAGGTTACTTTTAGGCATCTTCGGGTTCGATAAAGGTTATTTCTATTAGCTATATAGGTTCTGTGATATGCGATCTGGTTTCAAATTGGGCAGGGCCTATTGGCAACGACAAACTCTTTAGGGCTGGGCCTTTTTTTACTACAGGAGGTTATTCGGGCTAATAAATAACGTTGTTTGTGCTTAATGGCATAATCAATAATTTTTTCTTCAGTTATCTATAACCTTTTTAGAACCTAAATTGTTACTAGGGTCACTACATGTGCAACGTGAGGTCTAACATTATCATGCATTAATGTAAATTGGTTCCCAATGAATGGAGCAAATGGGACAACTTCTTGGAGGATTTCCTCACTGTAACGGTGGGCAGTTAGAGCTCCATTTTCAATAAATACAAGATTGGTGCGTGCTTCGGTAGAAATACCCGCCCAAATCATGACTGAACCGCCACGATATGAGATTTGTTCTGAAATGGTGCAGTCAGCATATCTTTCATTTCTACGTCTGTATACCCGCTCATGACCATCCGGCGTCCTTAAACAAACCCTGGATTCATCTGTGAATAGTACGTTTGCCCATTGTTCTAGAGTCCACTCAAAATGCGATCTTGCAAACCTCAGTCGGTGTTGTCGATGCCGAGGAAGTAATTGTGGACATCTTGCTGGCCTTCGTGAATTAAGTCCAGTTTCTGCAAATCTTCTACGTATCGTTTTTTCACTTACACTTACTCCATGAAGTATTCGCAAGTCATTTTTTAGACATACAGCAGTAGATCTTCGATCTCGTAAAGAACTAATGGTGACAAAGTGATCATCAGCTGCAGTGGTCACTCTCCTGCCAGAGCCTTGTCGTCTAGTAAAAATTCCCGTCTATAAATACCTATTACAGGCATCTCGAACTGTAGACCGCGGACATAACTTTTGCTACGGCCATCCTCTATTAACGCAACAATTCTTCCCACGTCTGCTGGAGTTAATACCATATTGACACACAACAAATTATAATAGTGACACTGTCAAACTTTATGTCACATTAGTTGCGTCCTTAGCCAACGTCGATAATTTTTAACCGAAAACTTGACATTAATTATCTAAAGAGAAACTTCAAATCAGCGTATTAATAAAAAATTTGCAGCTCGCAGCAGAAATGAGATAATGGAATGAATCAAAAATCGAAATGTTTAGAATACATCAAAGACTACAAGGAACAGTTTGTAAACAGAATTATCCACCTTAATTTTCCTAAATCAAAAAAATCGTGAGAATCTGATAAAAAATTAAAAATTTATAAAACATCACACTTGGCCAATATTTCAGGGTGGCGGAATTTTGTGCCGGCGAGTATAGTTTGACGGAACAAAATTGATGATTCAGGAGTTGTTCTACCACGTATGCGTGGAAGAAAATTAGCAAATTTGGCGCCCAACAACTTTTAAATCCTTAATTTTGTTGCGGTCTGTCGTCTTATATTAAAATCATTCAAAAAAGGAAAATAAGTTTATAAGGTTTGTTACCCTTGGGTGTTATGAATTTTGGGAATCTTATTCAGCAGATAATTATTGAATAAATAAATTGATGACAGCTAAACAAATTGTACACTCTTTAAAGGTTAAAAACCAAGTCATTTTGTGTCTAATATGGAATTATTATTAATATTATCACTTTTATATTATTTTGGCGTATATAAATATTTTTATTATATACGCCATTAATTAATTTACAATTTAACAAAAATCTGTCCCGCATTAAGGAAAAATTCCTGACGATGGCTATTAATACGTCGAAACGTTGGACAATGCATGAACGACCAAAGGCCATAAAAAAATTTTGAAGAGCACAAAAAAGTTTGTGATTAAAAGTAAGCTTCTATAATCAATAGTTTTGGAAATAATAATTAAAATAAAATTTGGCGTTTTTTATAAATCACCCTGTAATTCACGAACTAATAAACATTTTGCAACGCTGTAAAAGGATTTAGAATAAGCATCAAAATTGGCAACTTTTTTCTAATTTAACTGCCCTCGTATCTCCTATACTTTCGAAAATAGCAATAGTCACACATAGCAAATAGGACATCCTGTATGTTTTACAGGACACTAAAAGGCACTTAAGATAATTTCGTGTTTTCTCCTAGGAGAACATACTTCAACCGTATGTACTGATGTTACGTTAAAGTACATTAAACTATTGTTGTTAGAAGTTGTAAATGTATTTGGGAAGTTTGTTGCCTAACCGCAATATGTAGTCTTTAAGTAAGGTCGCGACTATTTAAGACCCCTGTCAAAACATGACAATGGTACGCTTGCAGCGGACTATTGTTTTCCGGCTTTGTAAAATACAGAGCGTTGATTTGACTATTTTGTTTTTATAAACAGCCTTGGCACAAAACCCCAATACCTTTACCGGTATCTCAGCAGGTTATTCTTGTAAAAAGTGATCAGAGATGGAACTTTTGTACCCAATAAATTACTCAAAGATAAAAGCACTTTTTATACACCCGGCTGTCTATCGCATGACCAGGAGATCCTTCAGACAATTATATACACCATTTTCAATTGAAATTCTGGTTCTTAAATTCAAAAAGGAGACTTTTTTATTATGACAAATGAACGTAATTCCAGCATATGCTGCTCACCCTCGAAATATTTTCTTTGCTCCTTTTGAAAACAGGGTGCGGCAATTAGGTCCGAACTCGCAAAAAAGGACAAAATTGTTCTGCAGAGAGCAGCAAAAGCGAAAGGGAAGTGTCCAATTTGAAACTACGTAAGACGAGAGGCCAGAAATAACGACCTTATAGGAGGGATTATCTTTAAATTTCCCGTCTATTTTAGTTCTTTCTAACTGGCGGCCCTTTTTTTTACGTCGTATTTGTATCCTGTAGTGCCTGAATACGTCGCTAATTAACGAACAATGGCCGGCCTTAACCGAAAGTATGCCGCAATATTCATTTGTGCAGCGTAATAAAAGGTTCTTTTTCGCAGATATTTGTTTCCTCCGAGTACCGTTATCCGCAGCATAAGAAGAGGTCATGACGCTTTTTATATGTGCATCAAATTAATAAGCATCTTGAAACTTGTCTTCTAGACGAGATCCATAGATTTACTGGAAAAAATTTGGCAACTCTAATGTACAATCCAAAACTCGATTAAATAACAAAGTTTGAATGTTGTTTCGGTAACATTTTGCCAAATAATTGACTTCGCTTGTGTATAGGGGAAGGAGCGGAAGCCAAATCATATTTCCATTCTCCAGGGTTTATTTTCAATTTCGTCTTCTTCGGGTTACTAAGTTATTTTGCCGCTGTACGTATGTGCATAACATCGTCTTGTGTTTCTCTCGGTTTGTGTCTTGTTTCTCTGCAAATGTTTACTGGGAATATACTTTGTAAAAGTTGAATTTTAGTGGTAGTAAAATAAGACAAGACAGTTCAATTTTAGACATCTTTTGATGTAAAACTACTAACTGAAGCGTTTATATTTATATCGTCAATTATTTTTCAAGATGGTGGCATTTGGAAAAATTGAACCGTTGCCACCATCCACTTTAACGTTAGAAAAAATTTAATTCATTGATTAAATAAATTGTACAACTTAATTGAAGTGTCTGATTGGTACAGGGTTGCCATCAGTCCGTCAATTTGCAAATCGTAACTGTCACTTTCGTGTGTATTTTAGACAATTTGACGCCACGTTTCATCATAATTATTAAAAAAATTTAGTTCTTTGATCAACCAGAATTGTACAATATTATATCGAACTTCATTAAATCATTTGACTGATCTAGGGTTGTCAACAGTCCGTTTTCGTAATGGATTTCTATTTATTTGTTTAACGGTTGTTTTTAGAAAAAGACAAATATAAAAAAAATTACATTACAATTATTATTATTATTATTAGAATTAAATAACTTAATTCTTAGATCAAAAAAAAATGTGAATTTTTAATTTGCACTTAATTGACCTATTTGACTTATAAAAAATCATCAAAATATAAAAAATATGTATTTTCTTAAATTTAAGTCTTGATTTATTTATTTACAAATTATATTTTTATTTATTTATTTCTTTAAAATGGCAAAAAGTTAAGTTTTTATGTTTTATTTTTCGTCTTTTCTTTTATCTTATTTTTTTTAGCCAAAATTATCTACTAATAGTTTAAAATTAGCAAAAAACATATTTGTGATAAAGGTTAAATTATCTCAATTTATTTACTTTTTTAATATAAAATTGTCCAAATAAAAGTGTAAAAATAATGAAAACTGTAACGTTTTTTTTAATGAAGATTTTTTTTCATAACGTTCAGTTTAATTTTTAATATAAGAATATAATAAAAAATTAATGTATTTAATTATAATTGAAAAAAATATATATTTGTCAAATTATAAAAAATTAAAATAACACTTTAATAAATTAATTTTTTTTGTAAAGACAATATTAAATAATTCAAGTATACAATTTGGCTTCATTTTTTCTACATACAGGACTTTAACTTTTCTATTTCAAAAAAGCACTATGAATTAATAAATTAAAAAACATCTTAGAAATATCCTAAAAAAAACTTCTTAATTGATATAAATAAATTTAGGTTTTTGTATCGTTTATTTAAATACCAAAATTAATTTATAAAAAAAAACAAAGATTTTAAAATTAGAAAGAAATTTTCCATTTTTATTCTTTTCTTTATTTTTAGAACAACCCTGATTTCTTTTTATGACTTTCAACTGCCTGGAAGAAATTTTTATTTCTTCTACTTGTCTTCTGGATTGTTCTAAAAACAGTCCCAAAAAGTACTTTAACAGATGTATTACCTACCATAGACATATGTTAAAAGTACACTTTTAACAAAAAATTATTTACTCTAAATGTGACTTCTTTTTATGACTTTCAACTGCTTGGAAGATGTTCTTAATTTTATTGTTTCAAGCAGTTGTAAAGAATAAAAATTTAAAATTTCTTTCAGACAGTTGAAAGTCATAAAACGAAAACACGATTGTTCTAAAGACAGTCCAAGAAGGAATTTAACAGATATACTACTTACTATAGACGTAAGTAAAAAGTGCACTTTCAACAAAAATTTACGTACTGTAAATGTGATTTCTTTTTATGACTTTCAACTATCTGAAAGAAATTTTACATTTTTATTCGTTTCAACTGCTTGAAACAATAAAAATCGAAAATTTCTTCCAAGCAGTTGAAAGTCATAAAAAGAAATCACGATTGTTCTAAAGACAATCTAAGAAGGAATTTAACAGATACATTACTTACTATAGACGTAAGTAAAAAGTGCACTTTCAACAAAAAATTACGTACTGTAAATGTGTTTTCTTTTTATGACTTTCAACTGTCTGAAAGAAATTTTACATTTTTATTCTTTTCAACTGCTTGAAACAATAAAAATCGAAAATTTCTTCCAAGCAGTTGAAAGTTATAAAAAGAAATCAGGATTGTTCTAAAGACAATCCAAGAAGGAATTTAACAGATGTATTACTTACTATAGACGTAAGTAAAAAGTGCACTTTCAACAAAAAATTATATACTGTAAATGTGATTTCTTTTTATGACTTACAACTGTCTGAAAGAAATTTTACATTTTTATTCTTTTCAACTGCTTGAAACAATAAAAATCGAAAACTTCTTCCAAGCAGTTGAAAGTCATAAAAAGAAATCACGATTGTTCTAAAGACAGTCCAAGAAGGAATTTAACATATGTATTACTTACTATAGACGTAAGTAAAAAGTGCACTTTCAACAAAAAATTACATACTATAAATGTGATTTCTTTTTATGACTTTCAACTGCTTGGAAGAAATTTTCGATTTTTATTGTTTCAAGCAGTTGAAAAGAATAAACATGTAAAATTTCTTTCAGACAGTTGAGAGTCATAAAAAAATCAGGATTGTTCTGATTGTATGCTTAAAGACTATTATCAACTATTTATACTTAGGAAACAGTTGTATTTACACTGTTATTGGACTTCTATTTCATCATCTTCAACTGCCTGTAAGAAATTCTTTATGTTGATTTTTCCGAACAGTTGTAAAGACTAAAAATGGAGAATTTCTTCCAGGCAGTTGAAAGCCATCAGACAAATCAGGAATGTTCTAAAAATAGTCCAAAAAGGATGCCATATTGATTTCTCAACTGCCTGGAATCAATCAATCAATTAATTTTCCTATTTAACCAGTTCTATCAAAAGAGAATTCAACCCAAACCATTCACGTAAATAACATCTTAACTAAATAGTAACCATCAAATATCCTTTACTTCCTTTACCCCAGGACAACGTAAAAGTAAAAGTGGTCTATACAGAACACACATAACAAGACGTATATTCACAAAACATTATTTATTCATAAGACGGAAGTTGATCAAATTAACAACCACAAAAAAAATGGAAACCAGAAAAAAGGTTCGTTCGAGCGAAACATACTTATCGCACATTGGTTTCTAAGGTTTTTCAAGTGCTAAGAAACTGGAGATTTTCCATTTATTGTTCTTAAAGTAGCGAAAGTGGTACCTAATTACAAGATGTGGAAAGGTGATTCTTCAGTGCATTTCTGGATAAAAACAGGACTCTTGATGACATGACGCATGGATAGGTTCAGACAAAAAATGAAGAAATCTACTCAAGTGCTTGGACCTATTTAAAATATTCGTCCAGGTAGTTGAGTTGCAACCTGTCCTTCTTTTTCCTTTATGAGGTGGTTAAATGCACTCCTGAATTTTAAAAAAAATTGCTTATTGAGTTGTGATTCTCTTACAACAAATCTCATTAAGACTAAAAACTAGTCGAGGTAAATGTTTAGGAAATATCACGAAATATCACGATTGAGTCCGAAATCTCAAAAACTGATTGAAATATTTGGCTGAAATAAAAAAAACATGATATTTAGGAAAATATTATGTACAAATCTCATCAAGTGTACAAACTAATCGAGGCAGCCTGTTAGGAAATATCCGGTTCTTTAATTAGTGGTGATTAGAAACAATGTCTGACCTCCAGGGAGAACACTCACTTTAAAGTCCAAAATCTCAAAAACTGATTGAAATATTTTGCTTAAATCAAAAGCATAATATTTAGGAGAGTTAGTTATTTAGGAAATTTAGTTATCTAGTTGATGCAACCATTAAGGAAATATCGAGCTTTTTTAGCAGTGGGGGTATAAGAATAATGTCAGACCTCTAAGATGAGCACTCACCTTAAATCTAAGTATCTAATTGAAATATTTTGATAAAGTATAAAACAAGTTATTTAGAAGGACATTCTGTGGGAAAGTTATTAAGAGTACAAACTAGTCGAGGCAACCGTTTAGAAAATATCCTGCTTTTTAAGCAATAGGGTCTAAGAATTCCAGAATCTCAGAAACTAGTTGCACTCCTCTGCTGTAAAAAATGTTTAAGTTTTAAGTAATTAAGCTATTTAGACCTAAATTGAAATATTCGTCCAGGCGGTTCAGCCTGTCATTCTCTTTTCTGTGAGGTGGTTAAATGCACTTAACTATCTGGAATTAAAAAAAAATATTCAGTCTCTTCATTGAAGATGGTTAATTGTAAAGTGCCTGGAAGTAATTAAAATATTCTTCTGTACTCCAGCCTATTTTTTATGGTTAAATGAACACAACTTCCTGGAAGATTTTTTTGAAAAATCTGGATTATTGTGCTTTGACTATTTTCCCTCTGTAGGAGCTTCTATAAACTACTAATACTACTTTGATTTGATCAAAATAACCCTTCTTTTTTAAAACTTATTGAGTAGTAAAACGCCACGTATTTTCTGTATTATCCTCCTTCACCCCTTTGTAGTCGTCACGTGATTTATGAATGATTCCATAGAAGATGGTTAAATGCCCTCAACTGTCTGGAAGTAAATTAAAATATTCTTCCAGGAAGTTGAGGTGGAACCTGTCGCTATATTTTTCCTTTGTGATATGGTTAAATGCACCCAACTACCTGGAACTGAGGTAAAGTCTGACAAGTGAAAAAATTACCAAAACCAATATTGCCCTAGTTCAGCCAATTTTTAACCTAAAATTGATTTTTATATATTGAAATGTCCATTATAATTTTGTAAAGAAATTACTAATATAGTTTGAAAGTTATATGGGAAAATGCCCAAGAACATCTAAAAAACTTGCTCTAACTCAGAAAGTATTGGAGCCACAAATATGGTTTATTGCCATATGAAAGTATTCCTCAAAAAGTGCCTTCTCTATGAGTTAAAATTTTATTTAGGCATCTGAAATAATTTTTAAGTAATCCTTGAAAAACTATAAAGTTACCTGGAGAAATTTTAAAACTAGGTCGTGATCGTTTGGTATAATCGTAAACAATAAATCGTTATACAATTTAGAATTTCTCAGAATAATATTAATTTACCAATCAGAAAAATATAAACGTTCGCTAAGCAGTACCAAAAGCACGTCCTAAAAACGTCTTTTATCAGTCCATTACAAATGTACGGTTAATAAACCAACTTCCACGAAAAACCATGTTTATATTACTCAATGGTCGTCAATTTACAGCTCCGAAAACGCATGTTTTAAAATTTCGGTGTTTAAAAACATAATAGACTGGCGCGATGAAATTTGTGAATAGTTAAACTCGGTTTAAAGCATTATTTGTCCAGACGACTCCGTTAATAGTATAATTGAAAGAGATCCGCGAGGTTAAATTACATGTTAACCCCATAAATTCATATTAAGTGGGTTTTGAAAAATTGTTTGTTCTCCGTCGTCAAATTTAAGACAATATGCTTAACTTGAGTATACATAAACCCGGACCCTTGTTGTATCTTTTCTAAGCCGACGTAATCCTTCTCCTTCAAATTGGATTAGCATCAATCCACGTCCCTGTTTCGGGTTTTTTTCTTGGGGTCGAAATGGGATTTATGGAGTTTTGTAAGGAGTTGGGGAGTGTCTGTTTTTTTTTTAGGGAACAATCTCTGATTTTGATTGGATCTTGATTGATTGCGGATTACTAGCCAGTTTTGTAATAATAAAAAAATTATATTATAGTAGGGTCTGTCTCAGCTTCAGGGTACATTTATCAGTTTTTTTTTTAAATTTTCTGAGGTATTTAAATGGAGTTTTTACTCAAAGAAAGGACTTTTAACAATAGAGAAAAAAGAGAACTGCAACTCAACTGCTCGCAAGAATATTTCAATTACTTCCAGAATGTTTGTTCTTCAACTACTTCTAATAATTTAATTATTCACGCTCATGTTAATGTCAGTAAACATCGCATGTTTTATCTATAATTAAAATTAAGAAGAAAGACTACGTAAAAAGAAATGAGAAAAAATCAACAGACGGTGATCCACTTTTACTATTTTTTAGTTAAATATTGTCCACAGCACTTACATTTCTCGTACACAGGCATATGCTTGAGTGAAATTAACCATATTATAGAGTAAAGAGTCACAGCTCAATATCCTAGATTTTTTTATATGTGACAGTAGTGCAGTTAACCATCTTATAGAGAGTGAAGAGAGTCACACGTCAGTTAACTGTTTTTTTTTCAATTTTATATAAGCAGTTGAGTGCAATTAATATCTTCAATAGAGTCAACCCAACAACCCGAAATTAAAAAAACTTCGTCCAGACAGTGGGGTGCATTTAACTATCACCCAGAGGGAAATGATAGTGATAGGCTGCAACAGGAGTGCATTTAACCATTTTAAACAGAAATAAGAGAGTAATAGGCTGCAACTTAACTAAGGGAAGAATAATTTAATTTACTTCCAGGCACTTGAGTGCAATTAACCATCTTCAATAGAGTCAAGAGAGTCAACTGAAAAAAGCGAATTTTTAAAAATGTCGTCCAGGCAGTCGGGTGCATTAAACCATCACCCAGAGGGAACACACAGCGTGCCACAGGAGTGCATCTAACCACCTTAAAGAAAGAAAGTAACAGGAGACAATTTAACTGCCTGAAAGAAAATTCATATTCACTTCTAGGCATTTGAGTGCATTTAACCATCTCTTATAGGAGAAAGAATAATAGACTTCACGTCAACTGTCTGGACTGCCTGAAACAAAAAAAAATATTCACTTCTAGGCATTTGAGTGCGTTTAACCATCTTTTACAGAATAAAGAGAGTGAACCCAATAACCCGAATTTTTGAAAGTTTCGTCCAGACAATCGGGTGCATTTAACCATCACCCAGAGGGAATCGATAGTGATAAGGTGCAACAGGAGTGCATTTAACCACTTTAAACAGGAAAAAAGTAACAGACTGCAACTTACCTGACGGAAGAATAATTTAATTTACTTCCAGGCACCTGAGTGCAATTAACCATTTTCTATAGAGTCAACTGAAAAACCCGAATTTTTAAAAATGTCATCCAGGCAGTCAAGTGCATTAAACCATCACCCAGAGGGAACAGACAACGTGCAACCGGAGTGCATCTGACCACCTTAAATAAAGAAAGTAACAGAAGGCAATTTAACTGCCTGAAAGAAAATTCTTATTCACTTCTAGGCATTTGAGTGCATTTAACCATCTCTTACAGGAGAAAGAATGACAGACTTCACCTCAACTGCCTGGACGAAGATTTTAATTACTTCCAGGTACTTGACTGCAATTAAGCATATTCTATAGAGTAAAGAGAGTCAACCCAATAACCCGAATTTTTAAAAACTTCGTCCAGACAATCGGGTGCATTTAACCATCATCCAGAGGGAAACAATAGTGATAGGGTGCAACAGGAGTGCATGTAACCACTTTAAACAGGAAAAAAAGTAACAGGCTGCAACTTAACTAATGAAAGAATAATTAATTCTACTTCCAGACACTTGAGTGCAATTACTCATGTTCTCTAGAGTGAAGAGAGTCACAATTCAATAACCTGACTTTTTAAAAATTCTTCCACCCAATTGAGTGCAATTAACCATCTTCAATAGAGTCAACTGAAAAATCCGAATTTTTAAAAATGTCCAGGCAGTCGGGTGCATTAAACCATCACCCAGAGGGAACAGACAGCGTTCCACAGGAGTGCATCTAACCACCTTAAAGAAAGAAAGTAAGAGGAGACAATTTAACTGCCTGAAAGAAAATTCTTATTCACTTCTAGGCATTTGAGTGCATTTAACAGAATAATAGACTTCACGTCAACTGTCTGGACGAATATTTTAAAAACTTCCAGGCTATTGAGTGCAGTTAACCATCTTCTAGACCGTAATAGGCTCTTCCCCGAGACATTTTTCCATAAAACTTCTAAACTACTAAACCTAAAAATTGACTTAAAATAGTGTTTTTTTTTATGTGATGATTATCAGGTGGGGCGATAATTTCTATAAAAACCTTGATAGGACTTATCACAAAGATAAGCAATTTCGACAATTACTCACTTGTATTTAATAATTTATTATACGTTAAAGAGATAAAAAAGCGTATACAGTGCACTGATACGAGAACCCAACCTCTATCAACATAACCCGTAACGGTACCACGCATAATTACATCACTTCACGTGTATAATTGTTGATCTAGAACCCGCGATAAGGTACTGTAGGTTTTAAATGCCCATTGTTGATTACTTTATTCTCACACTTTATTTAAATGCACAGAAACTAAACAATAAAGAATGAGGTTTATTAAGGATTGTGCAAATAAAAAAAAGCAATCATGAGGCTATTTATGGCGATATACTAAACCTCACAAAGCAATTTTACGAAAGGTTAAGCCTGTGTTATAAACCCTATAAATTTGAAAATCCGATTTTTGCGAATATTAAGATGTTAAAATTCAATGGATTTTCCCAATTCGCCACCTCGATATTAAATCAATAGTCTACTAACAGGGAAATGCTCGAAAATACCCTTGCGAGACCCTTCATTTTAATGATGCGCCCCCCTTAAAGGTCGATCCGACCGATAGGGCATGAAATTTGTTCCTTTTTTTCACCGCTAATAAAGGTGCAGCAAATTAACCCTAAAACGGCATAAAATAACAAACGATCAATGAACTGTTAACACGCCGCAGGTTATCACAACGAATAACCCATAACGTAAACATCGTTCATCGGACCAAACCGAATTTACAACTGTAATATAATTATTCAGCCCCAAAGTCCAACAATGGCGTACATAAACATGTTGAGGTCTCCTAATTACAACATGCTCAGTAAATATTGCTAATTATTTACCTAATTCGATTAGTTATGCTAAAATATTCTATTGGATCATAATGAAGCTTGGTTATTTGTGTAGAACGTGAGCAAGATAGACACAGGGCGACGTGATGACAGAAGGAAGAAGTAGAACAAGAGGAAGTTAATATTAGAACAGAAACAAGCAGTAGAGAGAAGAATAAGAGTGAGATAACAAGAACAAATTATGAAAGAGAAAAATTGATGAGACAGTCTGAGTAAGTACCATGACAAGGAGAGCAGAAGAGTAAATTAATATCAATAGAAGACAGAGAAAACAGGAACCGGAAAATAAGAAGATAGAGACGAAAACTTAAAGAGAGAACAAGAATTACGTAAATTAAATCTACCTTATATAGTGTTTAGGGAAAAAAGAAGTGAGAGTCTAAAGGAAGGTACATGTTTCTCTCAAAGATTATTATAATGACTTCCAGGGTGTTGAGTGCAATTAACCATCTTCGATAGAGTGAAGAGAACTTCAACTCAATCACCTAATTTAAAAATATCTTCCAGGCACTTGGATGCATTTAACCATCTGACAAAAGAAAAGGGAGTGACTAACTGCAACTCAACTGCCTGGAAGAATATTTTAATTTACTTCCAGGCAGCTGAGTGAATTTAACCATATCACATAAAAATAAACCTTCACCATCTGTAGTAAAGTTGCCGTTTTCCGCACGTAAGGACTCAGTTTGCCAGGCGTGAATATTATTAATCAGATTTAAGGAACAAATTATTGAGGACTTGTATAACGTGCGTTGACTATAGTATTGGAAATCTACGACGGAAGAAACATCTTAAGTTAAGCACTTAAATTTGATTGACTATTCAATGTGGGGGTGTTTTCAGAAAATGCCACGTGACACACAAATTAGTACGAAAAAAACAGAGAGAAAAGAGTGACAGGGTGCACCTCAACTGCCTGGAAGAATATTTTGTGGATTTTTCAAAAAATTCTTCTAGGTAGTTGACCATCTCACAGAGAAACTTAAAACAGAGACAACCAGCAGAGAGAATACTAAGAGTAAGATAAAAGATTAGAATATGTCATGATAGAGATGAAAAGAATTAATTGAGAAAGTAGGAGTAGAAAGACGACAAGGAAAGCAGAAGAGGAAATGAAAATCAATAGAAGATAGACAACAGAGAAACTAAAAACTAAGAAGATAGAGACGAATAGATCTTATCTAGTGTTCAAAGAAAACAGGAGTGAGAGAGATTAAAGATTATTTTAATGACTACGGGCACTTGAGTGCAATAAACCATCTTACAGAGAGCAAAGACACTGACAGGCTGCAACTACCTTTAACCATATTCTATAGAATTAAAAGAGTTACAATTCAATTACCTGGATTTTTGAACAAATGTTTCTCTAAAAAAGAAGTGCGAGTCCAGAGGAACGTACATGTTTTCCTCGAAGATTATTTCAATTACTTCTAGGCATTTGCGTGCAATTAACCATATTCTAAAGAGTGAAGAGAGCCTCAACTCAATTACCAGGTTTTGTTAGAAAATTCTTTCAGGCAACTGGGTGCAGTTAACCATCTCACAGAGAGAAAAGAAAATGACTGGCTGCAACTCAATTTCAGACAGTTAAGAGCGTTAAACCATCTCCCAGAAAAAAAAATGATGTTCAGTAAATATTGCTAATTATTTACCTAAATCAATTGCTAATTATGATACAATGATAAAATCAGCTATTGGATCATAATAGATCTTAGTGATTTGTGTAATATTTATAGAATGACTCCATAAAGTCATAAGGACGAGAGCGAGATAGAAACAGGACGACGTGATGACAGAAGGAAGAAGAGGAAGACGAACGAGAGTGATACAGAAACAGAGAGATGGGAAAAATTAATGAGACTGTATGAGTAAGAAACACGACAAGGAGAGCAGAAGAGAGAAGAAACAGGACCTGGCAAATAAGAATTACATAAATTGAATGTAGTTTATCCAGTATTCAAAGAAATAGAAAGTGAGAGAGTCTAAAGGAGCGTCCGTGATTCCCTCAAAGATTATTATAATTATTTCCTGGTACTTCAGTGCAATTAAACATCTTCTATAGAGTGAAGAGAGTCACAAGTCAATTGCATGAATTAAAAACATCTTCCAGGCAGTTGGGTGCATTTAACCATCCGACAAAAAGAAAAGAGAGTGACTGACTGCAATTCAACTGCCTGGAAGAATATTTTAATTTACTTCCAGGCAGTTGAGTGCATTTAACCATCTCACATAATTATAGCACAACTCCATAAAGCCTAGACGAACGAGAGTGAGACAGAAACAGAGAGATGAAAAAAAGTAATGAGACAGTATGAGTAAGAAACACGACAAGGAGAGCAGAAGAGAGAGAAAACAGGAAATGGAAAATAAAAAGATAGAAACTTAAAGAATTACGTAAATTGAATGTAGTTTATCCAGTGTTCAGAGAAATAGGAAGTGAGAGAGTCTAAAAGAACGTCCATGGTTCCCTCAAAGATTATTATCATTGTTTCCAGGTTCTTCAGTGCAATTAAACATATTCTATGGAGTGAAGAGTCACAGGTCAATTGCATGAATTAAAAAAAACTTCCAGGCAGTAAGGTGCATTAAACCATCTGACAAAGAGAAAAGAAAGTGACTGACTGCAACTTAACTGCCTGAAAGAATATTTTAATTTGCTTCCAGGCAGCTGAGTGCATTTAACCATTTTACATAAAAGCAGACCTTCACCATCTGTAGAAAAGTTGATCTTTTCCACACGTAAGGCTTCAGTTTGCCAGGCGTGAATATTATTAATCAGATTTAAGGAACAAATTATTGAAGACTTGTATAACGTGCGTTGACTATAGTATTGGAAATCTACGACGGAAGAAACATCTTAAGTCAAGCACTTAAATTTGATTGACTATTCAATGGCAAAAGGGTGTTTTCCGAAAATGCCACGTGACACACAAATTAGTTTGAAAAAAACAGAGAGAAAAGAGTGACAGGCTGCACCTCAACTGCCTGGAAGAATGTTTTAATTACGTCCAGGCAATTCAGTGCAATTAAACATATTCTATAGAGTCTATTAGTTTACGAGTCAATTGCATGAATTAAAAAAAATCTTCCAGGCAGTTGGGTGCATTTAACCATACGACGAAGAGAACAGAGAGGCTGACAGGCTGGAACTCGATTGCCTGGAAGAATATCTTAATTTACTTTCAGGCAATTAAGTGCATTTAACCATCTTCGATAGAGTGAAGAGAGTAATCTCAATCAACTGAATTAAAAAAAAATATCGTCCAAGCAGTTGGGTGCATTTAACCATAGCACGGAGAAAACAGAAACTGGCATATTGTAACTCAACTGCCTGAAAGAATACTTTAATTCCTGACCAAGATTGATTTGACCAATACACAATAGGTTTAAATACATACCATCACTAATGGGAATATCAATATCAAGATCAGGCTTGGAATAGGCTAATTCACTGTATTAAAGGTACCTACATGAAGGATACATAAGATTATCAGAATGGCAATCACTAAGCATGAAATCTCTGTATTAAAATTGGTTTTGAGTGCCTGCAATTTAATCATGCATCCATATTTTAATTGGCTTATTGTTTTTCCAACAACTGTCACAGTAGAAGGCAATTCAATTTTTTTT
The DNA here is from genome assembly GCF_022605725.1 of Anthonomus grandis grandis. Taxonomy (NCBI): domain Eukaryota; kingdom Metazoa; phylum Arthropoda; class Insecta; order Coleoptera; family Curculionidae; genus Anthonomus; species Anthonomus grandis. The sequence goes on from NC_065562.1 coordinate 14,487,476, forward strand.
TAAACCTAACTTATCACAACACTTTTTTAAGGAATTAAATAGCCCCGACTACCACTATTTAAAAGGGCTGTACACATTTGAGGAACACCATTTGATTAATCCTAATTATGAATTCTTTAAGGGGAAGAAACATTAACTAAGACTAATGGACAAGACCAAGATTAATAGGAGAAGAGACAGAGAAAACTGGAACTGGAAAACAAGAAAATAGGAACGAAAACTTGAAGAGAGAACATAAATTGTAAATCGAATGTAGCTTGTACATAAAAACACCGAAACTTTGTTAAAAAATCCACCCTTTCCCAAATATCCAGAAAAACCAGTTTTCAAGTCAACCAACTTTCATCTCAGTAAAATCGAGCTCTCCCCCTAAAATATTAACATCATTTTGAATATAAACTACTTAGAAGTGCATATGAAAACGCGCCGTATAAACTGGAAAATTCCCTGGATGTACTCTCGCGTTTGAATTTATTATGAGATTTCGCTCGATATTACTGGGGAAGAAAAAAAAACGTCGTTTTGCACACGTCAACCCCCTTTTATCTTCTAAAAGTTTTAACGGGTTATTTATACCGATTGCACCCGAGTGCAGATGGGGGCATTCAACGTAACTGAACTTAAAGAAAATGTTAAGAAGAGAAGTGAACGGAGCGAGATAGAAGACAGGGAACAGAAAGAGACAAGCAGCAGAGAGAAAGAGGAGTTAATAACAAAATTATAGTAAGAATGATGATGAGAAGAGCAGAAGAGGAGACAGTAGAAGCTGAAAAATAAGAAAATAGAAAAAAATATATTGAAATTTAAGTGTGTTTTCTGTAAGTGCTTTACATATTTGGTCCTTTGAGCCGGATTTTTTAATATTAAATGCATAATTTATTGTGGCACGATGCACCTTTTGGGTCCAATAAAATGGCAATGAATTGAGTTTCTCTATTTAATGCATTATGCAAGAAAAAAAAGATTTTTAGCGTTGATCCTAGTGGAACGTCGAAGATTTGTATGTAATAAAATTCGAAATTCTAAAAACAGTAAAAAATAATTTTTTAAATTTTCAGTATTCGAATTTCTGCAAAGTTACAAATATTCCAATAAAAAAATCTTGTTAGTGCAAGAGAATATTAGATATCCCTATGTTAAATTTAAATTAGTAGCTTCAATTCCGAATAAAATTCACAGAATTCCCGGATTTCGACTCGAAATAGGCCCTGGAATATTTGTTTTTGTTAATAAAGGAATAAATTTATGGAATTTTTGCCAAATTTAAAATCGGCCATATTTTGAAAAAAATTCAATTCAAACTAAAGGGGAATGGTATTGTCATATATTTTTTTTAATTCCAATTATTCCAACCAAAAGATATTTCAATAAGGGTTTCCAAATTTCAATAAAAAAAAACATTGAAAATTTAAAAAAAATTTTTTTTTTTAAAATTTAGAATTAAAAAATGCTCCTTTTCAATGGTTTATCAAATTCTAATTAAAATTTTTCGAAATAATGGAAAAATAACAGTTTTCAAATTTTTTTAATTTTAATAATTAGATTTGTTTAATTCCAAATATTCCAACATACAATTTTTAATCAAAGGGAAAACATTAATTCCATATATTTGATTAAATTTAAAATAATTCCATATTAGAAAAAAGTTTTTAAGTACAAAAAGGAATATTTATTTTATTTATGGAATATTTAAAATCGTAATTCTTTTCCAAATGCCAAACAAAAATTTAAAATTTTACCTTTTTTACTCCAACTAAAAATTCCGAAAAAATATTCCAATAATTATCAATGATTCCAAATATACCAGTAAACAAGCCTCTTTGAAAAGAAAATTTGATTCTTTAATTTTCCATTTGGACATTTCATTTATTTTAATGTCAATATAAAGTATGAAAAGTCCTTGAAATATGGAAAGTAGTAAAAATTTATACATTCCAGAAGTGAAAATTCCCAAAATCGTCAATTTTGGAAAATAGATTTTTATCATATTCCAAATATTTCAATAAAAATGTCTACTAATAAAGAAAAGAATAATAATTTAGATATTTCAAATATTTTTTGTTTTAAGAATTCCAGTTGAAAGCAGCAAAATTCCCTGGAATATGAAAAACAGCAAAAAATCCAGAAATTGGCCAATTTTTCAACATTTACATTTTTTCCACATTCCAAATATTTCAACAAAAATGCCTATCGATAAAAAAAAATAATAATCTTTAAATTCCAATAAAAGGCTTCAAAATTCTTTGGAATATAGAAAACCGTATAAATGTATAAATTCCAAAATTAAAAATTCCCAAAACTCGTAAAATATTGAACGTTTAGATTTTTTCCACATTCCAATAAAGCAATAAAAAATTCTAAAAATTCCAAATTTCAATTTAAAAAAAATCTAATTAAAAGCAGCAAATCTCTTAGAATATGGAAAACAGTCAAAATTAATAAATTATAGAATTGAATTTTCCTAAAATTCGTCAAATACATTTAGATTTTGCCCATATACCAAATTTCCATTTATTTATTTAAATCGTGATTAATGCAGTAAAATTCCGTGGAATATGAAAAACCATAAAAATTAATAGATTCCAAAATTCACAAAATTCGTCAAATATTTAACACTTATAATAGATTATAGATTTATAGATTTTTTCTCATTCCAATAATGAAAAAAAAAATTAAAAAATTAATAAAATTTAATTTTTTAGAAAATTGTCAGCGTTCTATTTTTTTTAAATTTTAATTAAAGACCTACACATTCCACATTCCAAATATTTCAACAAAAATATTTTTAGTTTATTAAAAGAAAAAATAATAATTTACAAATTCCACATTTCAGAAATATTTATTTTATTTCTGGAATATTTAAAATGGTAATTATTTTACATATGCCAAAGAAAAATTCAAAATTTTAACTTTTTTACTCCAACTAAAAATTCCGAAAAAATATTCCAATAATTATCAATGCTTCCAAATATACCAGTAAACAAGCCTCTTTGAAGAGAAAATTTTATTTCTTTTATTGAATTCTATAATTAATTTTCCATTTTGAAATTTTATTTATTTTAATTCCAATTCAAAGTATGAAAATTCCTTGGAATATGGAAAATAGTTAAAATTAATAAATTCCAGAAGTGAAAATTCCCAAAATCGTTTGTTTTGGAATATAGTTTTTTTTATCATATTCCAAATATTTCAATAAAAATGTCTATCAATAAAGAAAACAATAATAATTTAAAAATTTCAAATTTATATGTTTTTTAGAATTCTAATTAAAAGCGTAAAAATTCCTTGGAATATGGAAAACAGTGAAAATAATTAATTTTAAAATTGAATATTTTAAAAATTCGTCAAATGCTACGTTTTAATTTTTTTCTTATTCCAATATAGAAAGAAAAAAGAAAAAAATCCAAATTTCTATTTTTTAAAAATTTAAATTAAAAGCCGCAAAATTCGCTGAAATATGAAAAACAGTAAAAATTTATAAATTCCAAAATTGAATATTCCAAAAATTCGTCAAGTATTTAACATTTTGATTTTTTCACAATTCCAATAAAGAAAAAAAAATAAAAAAAATTTAGTGGAATATGGAAAATAGTAAAAACTAATAAATATTCCAAAAATTGGTCAAATATATAACACACTTAGAGTTTTATTTATTAAAGAAAAACAACACATTCCAATAAAGAAATACAATAAAACTTCCAAATTTTAATTTTTTTATTAAATCTTGATTCAGATCAGCACAATTTCCTGGAATATGGAAAACAGTAAAAATTCCAAAAACTGGCCAATTTTCCACATTCCAAATATTTCGACAAAAATGCCTTTCACTTATCCTGTCAAAATTCTTTTAAATATGGAAAACCATAAAAATTTACAAATTTCAAAATTGAAAATTCTCAAAAATTCTAAAATTGAATATTCCAAAAATGCGTCAAATACAATTAATTTTTTTTCATATTCGAATAAAGAGAAAAAGTCAAAAAATTTAAATTTTTATTTTTTTAAAAATCTTGGCATTTAGAAAACAGTGAAATTTAATACATTGCAAAATTAAATATTGAAAAAATTCGTCAAATATTTAACATTTATAATGGATTATAGATTTATAGATTTTTTCTCATTCCAATAATGAAAAAAAAATACCAAAGTTCCAATTAAAAGCGTCAAAACTCTGTGGAATATTCCAAACCGTCAAAATTGATATTTCAATAAACATGTTTTTCAATAAAGAAAAAAATTATAATTTGCAAATTCGATATTTCTGTATTTTTTTTTAAATTCCAATAAAATAAATTTATAAATTCCCGAAGTGATAATTCTCAAAATTGTTAGTTTTGGAATATAGTTTTTGATCATATTCCAAATATTTCAATCAAAATGTCTATCAATAAAGAAAACAATAATAAATTAGAAATTTTAAATTTCTGTTTTTTTTTAGAATTCTCTTAAATATTGAATATTCTAAAAGTTCGTCAAATATTTTAACGTTTTAATTTTTTTCTTATTCCAATATAGAAAGAAAAAAGAAAAAAATACAAATTTCAATTTTTTTTTAATTTAAATTAAAAGCCGCAAAATTCTCTGAAATATGGAAAACAGTGAAAGTTTATAAATTCCGAAATTGAATATTCCAAAAATTCGTCAAGTATTTAACATTTTGATTTTTTACACTTCCAATAAAGAAAAAAAAATAAAAAAAATTCAGTGGAATATTCCAAACCGTCAAAATTGATATTTCAATAAACATGTTTTTCAATAAAGAAGAAAATAATAATTTACAAATTCCACATTCCAGTTTTTTTTTTAAATTTCAATTAAAAGCATCAAAATTCCTTTGAATATGAAAACCAGCAAAAAATAAAAAATCCTAAAATTGAAATTTCAAACAAGACAGAAAACAAACAGAAAGCATCAGAAATAACAAGAGCGACAGACATAATAAGAAAACCCGATGAGAGGAGAGAAGGAACTAATAAGAAAATAGAAGAAACATTGAAAAATCCTGTAAAAAAAAAATTATTCCGAGACAGAAAACAAAAAGAGAGAAGCAACGGATATTTGTAGAAGTAATAAGAACGACAAGAATAGCAAACACGATGCAAGAGGCATATAGAGAAGATGAGACGAACTGAAGAAAAAACGAAACAGAACAAATTAATCACAAAGTTTGAGTAAGAATGACAACAAGAACAGGGAAGGAGATCGAGACAGAGAGAATAATAAGTGATGAAAAGTAAAAAAGACAAGAAGACTAAACAAGAGAAACTGCGAAGGAAGAACATTGAGAGCGCCTGAAAGAGAAAAAGGCTAAAAAGTGTAAAGCTTCAACATAAACTGAAAGGATCAGTTTCTTCTTAAAATCAGACGATTTTGCTTAATATAACGACAAAGACACCCCTTTTCACGTCTTTTATCTTAAAACTAAAATCCATTTTAACAGCTTATTTATACCGCTGACATCATAACGCTTGGTGCATTGAACGTTTTTGTATGGGGGGACGACGATACTGAAAAGACCCCGTAAGACGAGAAGTGTCACGATGATGTCTTAAAACAGAACACCAAAGGAAAATAAATTGATTCGACTATACAGAGATTTTGATAAGTTGAGACTTCAGCGGGGGGATTCCTGGCCAGGAGCCAAAATTGGCGGGTAATAAACCGCCAGACTCCCTCTCTGCCCCTCTCTCTAAACTTGTTTCAAGCCCTGTTGCTTTTGTTCTTGTTATATGTACGTTTGGTCTATTCTTGGCTTTTATAGTAACACGAAAAGAACCCTGATTTAATTTCATTTAAGTTGTTGGATCGAGAACAATGGCCTTAATATTGGTTTCCACTCGGGTGCATGAACCCATTCTTCCTTATTGGCATCGTAATACGAGTTCTGCAGGTTCGCTCTTTGACGGTCTGTTTCTTAGATTGTCCTCGGGAATCGCTTAAGAAATACGACTGTTAGAAAAATAGGTTTCGGATATCTTTGGCACTTAAAAAATCACATTTTAATGCGTCACAAAGTTTCGGCACCAGTTTTTGTCGTTTTTAGGGCTACAACGAGGATAAAATCGAATTTTTCATAAAATGTTTCAATGATTTAAATGTTTTCCTAGATAGCGTCCATCCGCCATTTTGAATTTTGGAACTGTCATTTTAATGTCAAAAAATACAGGTTATAATAAGCCACGCCTACATTTTTCCAGAACAACTTTTAAAAATTGTTAAAAGCTGCCTGAAAGACAGAAATAACTTTTTTCTAGGCACTTGCAACAATCTTCACTTATTTTTCAGACTATTAAAGCAATTGTTTTTAGTTGAAAGCAATTATTTTTCCAGACTGTTAAAGTTATCCGATTTATTTTTTCAGGCAGTTGAAGTCATCCTTATATTACTTCCAGGCAGTTGATGAAGCCAGTTTCTATTGTCTTCAAAACTGTTGAAGTTAGCATATTATTTTTTCCAGACAGTTGCAGCCTCTTTCAATTTTTTACAGGTACTTGAAGTAACCTATTTTGTTTATTCCAGGCAGTTGATGAAGGCTTTTTCTATTTTTTTTTCAGACTAATAAAAGGTTTTTATAAAAAAATGGCTTGAACTGCCCGAAAGAAACCCAAAACGTAATTTTAACAATATGGAAAAAAATCAAAAACTGTTAAAACTGCCTGGAAAATTAAAATAAGTTGACTTTAACAGCGTGAAAAAATTATTGAAAATTGCTTCAAATTGCCTAAAAAAAGGAGGGTGCAAATACATTGAAGAAAAAAATAAGTTTCCTTCAATAGTCTGGAAAATTTCAAAAACCGACTTCAACAGGTTTAAATGGCTTCAACTGTTCGCGAGAACATCAAATAAACTTTGAATTTAACAGCTTCAAAAAAATTCAACAGCCTTGGAAATGGCTTTAATTGCCTGGAAAACTTTAAAATGGCTTCAACAAAAAAAAAATGAAAAATAATTTCAACTTCCTGGTTGGAACAAAAAAGTATGACTTCAAAAAACTTTGAGAACGGCTTCAGCTGCCTTGAAAAAAATTAAAAATAATAAATAAAACTAGGACAGATTACTTAAATAGCCTGGAAGAAAAACTAGACTTCAACTTCTAAGAAAAAGAAATAAAAGACTTCAACACCCTTGAAAATTTTTTTAACTGCCTGCAAAAACTGTAACAGGCTCAATAAAATTGAACAATTTTGGAAATGGCTTCAATTGCCTGGAAAACTTTAAATAAAATAGCTTCAACAGATTTAAAAAAATCAAATTAAAGTTATCTTGGATTTTCTAAGGTTGGTAAAGCTATTGTATCTAAGGGTTTTCTTCCCGGGTGAGAAAAAAAATTATAGCTTCAAAAGTCTTGAAAATGGCTTCAACTACCTGGAAAAAATAAAAATGGCGAAAAAAAAAACTTCAATAGCCTTGAAAATGACTTTAATAAAATTGAACAACCTTGGAAATAGCTCAATTGCCTGGATAAATTACAGCTTCAAAAGTTTTGAAATTGTGACTTGAATAGCCTGGAAAAAAATGACTTTAATAGCCCTAAAAATGCCTTTAATTCTGGAAAAAAAATTAAAATAATAAAGAAAACATGGACTTGAATAGTCTCAAAAAAATCTAAAATAGCCTTTAACCGCTTTGAAAATGGCTTCAATTAGCTACGAGAACTTCAAAACTTTGAAATTAACGGCCACTAAAAAAATTCAACAGAGAATTGAAAATGACTTCGATTGCCTGAAAAATTTGAAATAAAATAACTTTAACAACATAAAAAAAAATTGAAAACGCCTTTCAAAAACTTCCAATAAACTGCCTTAATAAATAGCCTTACCTTCCTAAAAAAAATAAAGAAATAATGCTTTTTAATGGCTTTAATTCAACTTTCTAGAGGAAATAAATTAAGACTACAACAGCCTTCATATAAACGCCCTTAATTAGCCTCAAAAAGGAAAAATAAATAACTTCAACTTCCTGGAAGAAATAAAAAATCACGATTTCAACGTGGTTGAAAATGGCTTCAACTGCCTGGAAAACTTCAAATAAAATAACGGTAACTTCAAAATCCCTGAAATGGTATTCAAGTGTTTCGATAACTTTAAATAAGATATTTCAACAGTCTCAAAAAATATAAGATTAAGACTTCAACTGCCTGAAAAAATTATGAATAACTAAGAAAACAAAATTTAAAATAGCTTTTAATCGTTTTGAAAATGGCTTCAATTAGCTACGAGAACATCAAAACATTGAAATTAACGGCCTCTAAAAAATTCAACAGAGAATTGGAAATGGTTTTAATTGCCTGGTACACTTTAACATGACTTTAACAGCTTCGAAAACGTAAATAATTTTAACTTTCTGGATGGAACAAAAAATTACGGCTTCAAAAGTTTTAAAAGTAACTTTAATATCTCTGAAAATGACTTCAACTGCCTCGAAGAAGCAAAAAATTACGGCTTAAGAAGCTTTGAAAATGGCTTCAACTGTCAACTGGTTCAACTGGAAAACATTTTTAATTAATAAAAAGAACATGGGCAGATTACTTAAATAGCCTGGAAAAGTAGAAAATGGCAGAAAATTAATTATTAGTTAAAGTCAGTTTTATATGTCTCACTCTGGACAAGAATGAGAAAAAGCTTTCAACAGCATAAAAAAAAACTTTCAATTAAGAAGTTATCAAATAAATCAAAATCCTTAAAAAAGACTTCAATTGCCGCGACAATTTTGAATAAAATGACTTTAACAGTTTAAAAAAATATACCAATTAAAAAAAACAAGATTTTAAAAGCCGTGAAAATGGCTTCAACTGTCTGGAAAACATGAAATAAGATAACTTTAATAGCCCCAAAAAATCTAAAATAACTTTGAAATCCTTGAAATGAACTTCAACTGCTTCGAAAACTTCAAATAACATAACTTCAATAGCCTTGAAAATGACTTTAACTGCCTGAAATAAAATAAAAATCATTAAGAAAACATGTACAGATTACTTTTATTGCCTTTAACTAAAAAATCGTTTACTTCAGTCGTTTGACAACATGTCTTTTAATTTATTCCTCTTTTTTGAAATAATCAGATTTAAGCAGTTCTAGCTATTGTTAAAGCCATTAATAGTTGAAGTCAGTTTTTTTATGTCTTAGCCTGGAAAAATTTGAAAAAGCAATTGAAAACTTCCAATAAACTGCCTTAAGAACAACCTTACCTTCCTGTAAAAAATAAACAAATAATACTTTTTAATGGCTTTTTATTACCCTTTAAATAAACCGACTTTAATAGGTTTAAAAAAATATACCTAACTTCAACTTTCTAGAAGAAATAAATTAAGACTTCAACAGTCTTCAAATAAACTCCCTTTATTAGCCTCAAAAAGAAAAGATAACATCAACTTTCTGGAAGAAACAAAAAATCACGAGTTCAACAACGCCCTTGAAAATGGCTTCAACTGTCTGGAAAACTTCAAATAAAATAACGGTAACTTCAAAATCCCTGAAATGGTCTTCAAGTGTTTCGATAACTTTAAATGAGATAGTTCAACAGTCTCAAAAAATATAAGAATAGGACTTCAACTGCTTGGAAAAATTAAAAATAACTAAGAAAACATGGACAGATGACTTGAATAGCCTGAAAAAGAAAAATAGAAAATGGCTTCAGTTAACAACGGTTTACCTATTTCTCATTAATAATTAAGGTTAGCCCCGAAAAAAAAATAGAAAAAGCCTTCTGCAGCATAGAAAATGGCTCCGATTGACCGGAGAACCTCAACTTCATCGACCTGGACCAAGAAAAAAAAAGGCGACTTCAACGGCCTTAAAAATTGCTTTAACAGCCTGGAAAAATGCTAATAATAATAATGTTTTACATAAGTTTTCTATCCCAAATTTAAAAATAAAACCCAGAATAACATTTTATAAACTCCCTCCCTATTGACGAAATTAAAATGGGACATGCCGCTTCATTTTAGTAACGGGGGGGAACAACTAATTAGGCATCACTTGATTTGACATTCATATTCCCCCTTGATAGACTATTCATTGTTGATTAAACTTGCAGTGGCAATTCATTAGGTCGGGAGGAGGGCGACTGTCATCCCTTATGCGTGGCTCATATACCACCTATATATGGAAACTCATTAAATTCAAGGGGTTTGCTTTGAATATTAAATTTATTACGAAGTCTGTGAACGTATTTTATATGAAGAAAAGCCAGTTTCTTGAAGGCTATTAATAAGATTATTGTTGTTATAATAATAGAAGGCAACAAGTAATGCCACATGTAATAAAGCAGGACGGACTACAACAGGATCCGTGTCATTCGTACGTGCTTGAGGTGTGTAATTTAATGGTCATTACCGGTGAATACAAACTTTAGATTATTGGCCGATAGTCATGTCAACTGTAATTTGAGTTCTATGGAATTAATTTTAAAATGATTTTTATTAGGATCGAAGGGTTTGTAAAATTAAATAAAGTTTTCAGGGACTAACTGATACAATGAAAAAAAAAGAAGATATTTCTTTAAAATACCCACTTTTTCTAAGCAGTTTAAGTCATTACCTTTTTTCCTATTAAAGTTTACTTCTCCCTTTTTTCTAGGCAGTTCAAGTTATTTTTTTATAAAAACCTCCTTTTTTTGTCTCAGTCTGAAAAAAATAGTTAAAGCCTTAATTAAACTGCCTGGAACAAGCAAAAACTTCAAATGCCTGGAAAAAATTGAAAAAGGCTTTATCTGCCTGAAAAAACATAACTTCAACAGTTTAGAAGACAATAGCAACTGACTGTATCAATTGCCTGGTAGTAGCATAAAGATGACTTTAACTGCGTGAAAAAAAAAGGTTTAATTGCCCCGAAGAGTTTAAAGGGGTTTAAAGACAATTTTAAAATATTTTAATCACCTGGAAAATAATTGTAGAATATTTTAACTGCCTAGAAAAAGCATATAAATGATTTAAACATCTTCAACAATATCTAAAATCGTTCCTATATTTTTTCTAGGCAGTTGAATCAGCTTTCAATTATTGTTATTGTTTCAGGACAATTAAAGCCATTTTCCAGGCAGCAATTTTTACTGACTTTTAAGCAGTTGAAGTTATTACCTTAATTTTTCACACTGCTAAAGTTACATTATTCTTTTTTTCCAGGCGGTTCAGATCACTTTTTGTAAAAACCTTTTTTTATTTCTTAGTCTAAGAAAAAATAGGAAAACCTTTTATCAACTGCCTGGAAGAAGCAAAAAAAAAATTTCAAATGCCTCAAAAAAAATTAAAGAGGCTTCAAGTGACTAGAAAAAAATATGCTAACTTCAACAATTTGAAATACAATAGAATATTGCCTTATCAACTGATCACTTTCAACTGCCTGAAAAAGAAATTGAAAAAGGCTTCAACTACTCCGAAGAAAAAAAATAAGATAAGTTTAACAGCTGCAAAAAAAGCTATCAGGTTTCAACTAAAAAATATGGCTTTAATCGGTCGGACAAAAAAATTAAAGATTGCTTCAACTGTCTAGAAGAAACAACAAAATATGACTTTAACATTGTTAGAAAAATTCAAAATGACTTTAACAGTCTGGAAACATTTAACTTAAAAAAAGGCTTTAATAGCTTAGAAAATAATTGAATATTGTTTTCATTGCCTGAAAAAATAGATAAGATGACTTTAAGAGTCTTAGAAAAATCCAAAATGGCTTCAACGTCCTGGAAGAATTAAAAAAATATGACTTACAGTCTGGAAAAATACTGACTTCAAACAAAGAAAAGGGAGGTAACAGTTTGGAAAAATACCGGCTTCGCCCTAAAAAAATGACTTTAGTAGCCTGGAAAATAATTGAAGATTGTTTCAAGTGTCTATAAAAAATGGACGAGATGACTTTAATAATTTTATAAAAATCCAAAATAGCTTCAACTTTCTGGGAGACACCAAAAAATTAGACTTTAATAGCCTGGAAAAATACTGGCTTTAACAAAGAAAAATGGCTTTAATGGCCTAGAAAATAATTAAAAAATATTTCAATTCCCTAGAAAAAATAAATAAGACTACTTTAACAGTCTCAATCCATAATGATTCTAATTTTTTGGAAGAAACTTCAACTCTTATTTGCCTGGAAAATAACTGAATATTGTTTCAACTGTATTGAAAAAAGAATTGAAATGGCTTCAGTCTGAAAGACATTGAGCATGGGAAAAACACTGACTTCAACTAAAAAAATAATTGAAAATTGCTTCAACTGTCTAGAAAAAATAATTAGGATGAGTTCACAAAAAAACAAAATGGCTTTAAGTTTACAGTTAAAGCCATTTTCCAGGCTGCAGTTGCAGCAATTTTTACCGACTTTTAAGCAGTTGAAGCCATTACCTTAATTTTTTAGACTGCTAAAGTTATATTATTCTTTTTTTCCAGACAGTTCAATGCACTTTTTATAAAAACCTTTTTTTTCAGTCTAGGCAAAAAAAGGAAAACGTTTTATCAACTGCCTGGAAGAAACAAAAAAAATATTATAAATGCCTCAAAAAAAATTGAAAAAGGCTTCAACTTCCTGGAGGAAACAAAAAAAAACAGATTTTAACCTGAAGACTTTAACAGCTTTAGAAAAATCCAAAATGGCTCCAACTAAAAAATTGGCCTGAAAAATAATCAAAAATTATTCGAATTGCATAGAAAAATAAATAAGACGACTTTAAAAGTCTCAGAAAAATCCAAAATAGCTTTATGTGCCTGAAAGGCATTAAATAGCCTAAAAAAGTACTGACTTACTTAAAAAAAATTATTGAAAATTACTCGAACTGCCTTGAAAAAATAATAAGATGACTTCAAAAAAAAAAGCAAAATGGCTTTAATAACCTGGAAAAAAATTTAAATAATTCAACTTCCTGAAAGACATCGAAGATGACTTTAACAGCCTAAAAAAATACTGGCTTCAACTATAAAAAAATGGCTGTAAAATCGTAGGACATAAATAGAAATGGCTTCAAATTCCTGGAGGAAATAATAAAATATGACTTTAACAGCTTTGAAAATAATAGAGAATGGTTTGAATTCCCTAGAAAAAATAAATATGACGACTTGAAAAGTCTTAAAAAAAAATCCAAAATGGCTTCAACTACCTGAAAGACATATAACGTGACTTCAATAGCCTGGAAAAAGTACTGACTTCAACTCAAAAAAAATGCTTTAATAACCTGAAAATTATTGAAAATTGCTTTAACTGCCTAGAATAAAGATCCTGGAAGAAATAAGAAAAGATGTTTTTAACAGTCTAGAAAAATACTGACTTCAACTAAAAAAAATTACTTTAATAGCCTTGAAAATAGTTGAAAATCGTTTCAACTGCCAAGAAAAAATATCACTTTAACTTTAAATAAGATAACTTTAACAGTCTCAGAAAAAATTGAAAATAGCTTCAAGAACATGAAAACAGTTTAAAATTACATGCAACTGCCTGAACTAATTACTTTAACAGCCTGGAAAAATACTGGCTTCAACTAAGAAAAAATGGCCTTAAAAGCCTAGGATATAAATGGAAATGGCTTCGACTTCCTGAAGAAAAAACAATGAAATATGACTTTAACAAAAAAGAGGCTTTAATAGCTTGAAAAATAATTGAAAATGGTTTGAACTCTCTAGAAAAACAGAATAAAAGGACTTTAAGAGTCTCAAAAAAATCAAAAATTGCTTCAATTGCCTGAAAGTTGTTGAGCATGATTTAATAGCCTGAAAACATAATGACTGCAACTAAAAAAAAGGCTGTAATAGTATGCTATAGATAATATGACTTCAGAAAAGAGCAAAATGGTTTTAAGAACTTGAAAAAGTTTAAAATTAAGGCAACTGTCTGAAAGACGTAGACGATAACTTTAACAGTCTTGAAACATTTAACTCAAAAAATGCTTTAAAAGGCTTTAATAGCTTAGAAAATAATTGAATATTGTTGTCATTGTCTAGAAAAAATAAATAAGATGACTTTAAGAGTCTTAGAAAAATCCAAAATGGCTTCAACTTCCTGGAAGAAATAAAAAAATATTACTTTAACAGTCTGGAAAAATACTGGATTTAATGGCCTAGAAATAATTTAAAAAAATTTCAATTGCCTAGAAAAAATAAATAAAACTACTTTAACAATCTCAATCCATAATGACTCTAATCTTTTTGAAGAAACTTCAACTCAAAAAATGTTTTAATGCCTGGAAAATAACTGAAGATTGTTTCAACTGTATTGAAAAAATAATTGAAATGCCTTCAGTCTGAAAGACATTGAGCATGTCTTTAATATCCTGGAAAAACACTGACTTCAACTAAAAAAATGCGTGTGACAGCCTAAAAAAATAATTGAAAATTACTTCAACTATTTATTAAGATGACGTCAGTAAAAAACAAAATGGCTTTAAGAATCTGAAAAAAGTTTAAAATTAATACAACTGTCTGAAAGTCATAGAAGATGACTTTAATGACCTGAAAAAAATTGACTTCGAGTAAAAAAAGGGCTGTAATAGCTGGCTTCAACTGAAAAAAATGGCTCTAAAACCTAGGATATAATTAGAAATGGCTTTAACTTCCTAAAAAAACAATACTGGCTTTAATAGAAAAGAGGCTTTAATAGCTTTAAAAATAAATGAAAATGGTTTGAAAAATTCTCTAGAAAAACAGAATTAGACGAAAATTGCTTTAATAACCTAGAAAAAATAAATAAGATGACTTCAGAAAAGAGCAAAATGGCTTTAAAAACTTGAAAAAGTTTGGCTTTAAAATCATAGGAAATATATGGTTTCAACTTCCTGAAAAACACAATAAAATGACATTAAGGGTTTCACATAAATTCAAAATAGTTTTAACTGCCTGAAAGACATTGAGCATGATTTTAATAGCCTGGAAAAATACTGACTTCAACTAAAAAAATGGCTGTAATAGTATGGAAAAGATAATTGAGAATTGCTTCAATAGCCTAGAAAAAATAAATAAGATGACTTCAGAAAAGAGCAAAATGGCATTAAGAACCTGAAAAAAGTTTAAAATTAATGCAACTGTCTAAAAGACGTAGACGATGATTTTAACAGTCTGGAAAAATACTGGCTTCAACTAACAAAAAAATGGCTTTAAAAGTCTAGGAAATAAATAGAAATGGCTTTAACTATCAGGAAGAAACAATAAAATGTGATAATAACTAAAAAATATGGTTTTAATCACCCTGACAAAAAATTAAAGATTGCTTTAACTGCCTAAAAAAAATAATGGGAAGACTTTAAGAGCCTCAAAAGTAGGAAATGGCTTCAACTTCCTGGAAGAAATAAACAAATATGACTTTAAAAGTCTAGAAAAATACTGACTTCAAATAAACAAAAGTAAGAAAACAAAAAATATTTTATCATGAATACT
Source organism: Anthonomus grandis grandis (assembly GCF_022605725.1). Classification (NCBI taxonomy): domain Eukaryota; kingdom Metazoa; phylum Arthropoda; class Insecta; order Coleoptera; family Curculionidae; genus Anthonomus; species Anthonomus grandis. The sequence continues at coordinate 14,502,825 of NC_065562.1, forward strand.
TTAACAGTTTGGAAAAATAAGCTTTAATAGCCTGGAAAATAATTAAAGATTCTTCAAGTGCCTATAAAAATTAACAAGATGACTTTAACAGCTTTAGAAAAATGCAAAATAGCTTTAACTTCATGGGAAATACCAAAAAAATATAATTTTAACAGCGTGGCAAAATACTGGCTTCAACTAAAAAAAATGGCTCTAAAAGCCTTTGATATAAATAGAAATGCGTTAAACTTCCTGAAAAAACAATGAAATATGACTTTAACAAAAATACTGGCTTTAATAGAAAAGAGGCTGTCATAGCTTTAAAAATAAATGAAAATGATTTGAACTCTCTAAAAAAAAATAAATATGATGAACATTGCTTCAATTGCCTGAAAGGTGTTGAGCATGATTTTAATAGCCTGAAAACATACTGACTTCAACTAAAAAAATGGCTGTAATAGTATGGAAAAAATAGTTGAGAATTGCTTCAATAGCCTAGAAAAAATAAGTAAGATGACTTCAGAAAAAAGCAAAATGACTTTATGAACCTGAAAATTAAGGCAACTGCCTGAAAGACATGACTGAGGATGACTTTAACAGCCTGGAAAAATACTGGCTTCAATTAAAAAAAAATGGCTTTAAAATCATAGGAAATAAATAGAAATGGCTTTAACTTCTAGGAAGAAACAATAAAATATGACTTTAAGAGCTTTGAAAATAAAGGGTTAAAATGGCTTCAACTGCCTGAAAAAAAAAAGACTAACAATCTGGACAAATATTTCTTCTAAATTAATTCAATTGCTTGAATGACAGAAGATGACTTTAATAGCATGGAAAGTATTTAAAAATGGCAAATTTAAAGCTTTTAAGAAAAATGGTTAAAAAGGCTTCAACTGCCGGAAAAAAATAGACTTTAACAATCTGGACATATATTTCTTTTTAAATTAATTCAATTGCCTAAATGACATAGAAGATGACTTTAATAGCATGGAAAGTAATTAAAAAATGGCAACTTCCTGGAAGAAACAATAAATTATGACTTTAACAGCTTTGAAGAAAAAGGGTTAAAGTGGTTTCAACTGCCTGGAAATGTTTCCTCGTAACGTCACAGTTCGATTACTAACTCGATTACTGACCAAGCGCTTTATTAAAAAATTTAATTAGCAACGACGTTTTATGATCCTGGAAATAAACGGCAAATTAATCGGGCATTAAAAGACCCGTTTAATGGCCGTAAACCCTTCTAGAATCACTTGTTTTCGCTAGTAAAACATAAATTGAAGATTCGCACCTATGAGAGAATCCAATATATGGAAATTCATAATAAACCGATGCGGTTTCGCTTAAAAGTGATTTCGTGTCAGCACTTTTGGTAAATTGATTTTATATCAAAAATATTATTCCCGCGTTTGATAAGTGATATGCTGTGTATATTTGAAAGGTCTTACCCTCATTAAAGCTTTAAAAATCAAATATTTATATCGGAAACTTTTAAAAGCTAATCAATCAAGGCACCGCTCGCCTTTTCTCTTCGGACGTTTCTCCTTAATTGAATGCACCTTCAGGTCGTTAAAGGAATTGAAACGATTCATTTTCCCGTTCCACTAATGGTATTAAAATGGGACATGTCCGTCTCGTTTTTTTTGGGGGGGAATTAATTAGGCGTCACTTGAGTTCAGTGTCTTGGAATTATTGTTATTTTTTGTTAAATTGATCTTATTTCATTATCCCAGTCATTTTAAGTGGTTCTGTTTTTTTTCCAGGATGTTAGAGCATTGTATTGTATATTGTTTCACTGTTAAAGTTATCTTATTTTTTTTCCAAGCAGTTTTTCCATTTTTACAGGATTTTCCATATTTTTGTTTTTTTTCATATTTTTTTAATTAAAAATTACCCAAAAACATGAATATTTATTTTTTTGGAATTTATAATTACATTTCTAATAGTGCTTATAGGTAGAGTCTATTAATGATTTTTTGTGTTTTATTTTCTTTTATATATATTTGAGGGCCATTTTTTATTTCATCAATATATCAAATGTTTTTTTAAGTTTAATATTGTTTTTTTTAATGAAAAAATAACTTTTTTAATATTTACTATTTTTTAGTTAATTATTTATTTACTATTTTTAATTTAAGAAATAAATCATATCCATTTAATTATGCAAAAAAAAAATCAAATCGAAAATAAAATCAGCTCAATCCCACTAATACTCATTTTCCAGTGCAGTATAAATACAAAATCATAAATTATTTACAATAAAATTAATCTATGACTTTCTGAACCAATTGGTCATTAATAAACATTGTCTATAATATTTTAAATAATCCAGTTTAATAATAAACTTAAAAAAGAATGTTGAAACCACTCCTAATATATCCAGACTTAAAGTCATTATTCTGGTTTTCTTGGAGACAGTTGAAGCCAGTTTTAGGCTATTAATATCATTCATGCTTTTTCAGTTCATTCAGTTTTTCACTTTTGCAGGCTGCTTAATAAAAATTGTTTTCAAGATATTTCTGTTATTTTTGAATCAAAAAAATACCCAATATTATAAACTTATTTATTTAGTTTTTTTTTGGAAATAATATTTAAAGTTTCAACAGTCGTTAGAGCCAAGGACTGTTTATGACTTAATTTATTCTGTTTTTCAAAGGAATTTTTTTTTTTAATGTTTAATAATGTTTAATTTTAAATAACCATTAATTAATAAATCTAATTTGAAAATTAACTTAACCCAAAAAAAAAATGAAGCCATTCCTAATTTTTCCGAATTGTTAAATTTATAATTTTTTTTTCAAGGATGTTTTTCCACTTTTACAGGCTGTTTAATAATAATGATTTTCAAGATATTTGTATTATTTTTCAATTAAAAAACATGAATTTTCATTTAATAATTAAATAAATGTGACTCATATCCATTTAAGTTATGCATAAAAAATGCAATTAAAAATAAATTTATCTCAATGAAATTAATATTCATCTTCCAGTGCAATATAAATACAGTTATTCATAATAATAATAAAATAATTTCTGAAGCAGAGTTTGTCATTATTTATCATTGTTCAACCTAAATATTTTAAATAAACGTTAATTAATAAATCTAATTTTTTTTATATAAATTTTAGGGCCATTTGTTAGTTTTATTAAGACATCAAATATTTTTCTAATTTTAATATCGTTTTTTTTCATACGAAAAATATATTTTTTTAAAATATTTGATAATGTATAATTTTAAATAATCATTAATTAATAAATCTAGTTTGAAAATTAGCTTAATCGAAAAAAAAAATTGAAGCCATTTCCAATTTTTTCCGAATTGTTAAACTTATAATTTTTTTTCAGTGAAGTTTTCCCACCTTTACAGGCTGTTTAATAGAAATGATTTTTAAGATATAATTTTTCAATTAAAAATTTTTCGAAACATAAATTTTCCTGTAATAATTAAATAAATGTGAGTCATATCTGTTCGAGTTAGAAGATAATAAAAGGCACGAATGAATATATTGTATAATGATTTATTAACCGAATATTATAAGAACTGTTACAAAGAAATTAAGATGTTATTTCAACCTTATAAACTTACAGACTAAATACGGACGAAAAACCACATAATCCATATAGTGTTATACAATTATAAAAGAAGTGTTTATTTGCTGCGATATCTCGATAAAAGTCCCCGAACCCATAAATTTGTTAATGGTCATATTTTGAGATCCCGATGCCGCCATGAAGACTAGATTCGAACAATATCCATTTAAGTTATGCATAAACAAAATGGAATTAAACATAAATTTAACCCAATGCAATTAATATTCATTTTCCAGTGCAATATAAATACAGTTATTCATAATAATAATATTAAAATAATTTCTGATGCAGAATTTGTCATTATTAATCATTGTTCAACCTAAATGGTTTAAATAAAGGTTAATTAATAAATCTAGTTTGAAAATCAGCTTAGCAAGACTGTTAAAGTCCTAATATTTGTTGAAGGCACTTTAAGGCTATTAATACTCCCGAGATGCTTTAAAACCTCTAAAATTGCATAAAAATATTCAAAAAAAAATCCTCTCTATTAAATTATTTCCACACATTAATTAATAAAATAATATTCAATGAATAATAATCCGTTACACGTCTGAATTATATTAAAACAAAATTAATCGGTATATTGTATGTCACGGGCGTTGCAAATGTTTGATATTTCATAAATATTTGTTCTACTTATTTTCCCGAAAATATTTATAATAATTACTGCCGACTTTAATATCATTAATGAGGCGAGTAAAATTTTAAAATAAATTTGTGGAGCGGGATGTTTTAATTTAACCGTCATAGAGTTGTACTTTTTAATTTTCACCCTCGTCGTCATTAAAATAAACGAAAAATTGATTTTCACTCACCGAAATAAAGTGCGAAGTTATAAATATACAGGAAGTAAAGGGCAAAGTTATATCTGTGGCAGAATAAATTAAAATTTAAGGACGTGTCTTTTGACCCTTCTGTAGCCCCCGAAGAGCTTTACAGCCCTTTATTTTTAATACGACTATATATTTCAATGTATATCTTTGATCCTGCTGACGTCTCGTGTATCTACATTTGTGTTCGGGGGTTTGGAGAAAAAAATACATTTTATTTGGATTTATTTAAGAGACCCTTCATAAAATACTACCCTTGAGCCAAGTTTAGTTAGGCAACGGTCAGTTTTAATAAAAAATGGTTTTTATGAAACTGGGTGGGATTAATATCAATTGTGAGTGCAGCATTTTAGTTAAAAATGAGCCACAAGACACCTCTAAATGAATTTTGAAAAAATGATGATCTTAAAAGCATTTTTTTATTTTAGGGAATAAATGTATCGAGTGGGTACTCATTTTTTGCAAGTAGAGCGATGGTGTACTTTAAATTCTAATTCAACATTCTGTTATATCTCTGTTTCCCAATTCCAATTATGAATCGTGTTATTTGGAACAAATTAGCACCCATAAGTCTTAAATAATTTTGTATTAAATTAAAAATGGTATTATAAGAGATAAAATGAATCAAGTGAGGCACTCGTTGCATAAATTTGCCACAATGTTTAAATATTATTCAGTTTTTGAATGAAAAATTTGCAAAAAAAAATAGAAATTAAATAAATTATAGTAATAATTAATTAATTTATAGAAATTAATTAATTTAGCGGGCATTTAGTTCCAGAAATTCATAAATCGTCAATTTAAAATGGAAAAATCAGGCAAACTTTATTAAACTTTTTAGTTCCACGCATTAAACTGCAAATTCATTTTTTTTGGAAAAAATTACAAAAATTAAAAAAGGAAGCCTGAACCATATTTTAATTTTCCAAAATCCTTGAAAATTTAAAAAAAATATATAAAAAACTGAAATTCTTAATTTCAGGTATAAATTCCAAATATCCGTAAAAATCGTTAATTGTTTTTTTTAATTTCCTTTAAAAAAAATTAATTCTAGGCATTTTCCTGCTTAAAAATCCCCGAAAATCGGTCAAGCTTGAAAGAAAAAATTAATAGAACCTTTAATTTCAAAAATTCAACTTTTCGTAAATAAAATACTAATTAATTTAATTCCAGAGATTTATAAAAATCGGAAATTTGTTTAAATGAATATTAAATTAATAAAACTTAAATTTACTATCAAACTGATTCCTAAAAGCCTTGACAAGCATTTAAATTGCTAAAATTCCTTGAAAATAATGAAATGTTTGGAGAAATTCTTCAAAATCATTCAAATTTTTAAAAAATTAATAGAACCTTTAGTTCCAAAAATTTATAAAAATGTTTATTTGGAGGCATTCAATATTAAAAAATTCGCCAATTTTTCGTGTGAATTGCAAAAAAATCTTCAATTCTAGGCCTTCATTTACTCAAATTCTTAATAATCATTCTAATTAAAAGAATAAATAAAATAGAAAATAATTTAACTTCAGGCATTTAATTCCAGGGATTTATAAAAATTGTAAGTTTTCTGAGAAAAACAAAACAAATTAACAAAAACTTGAATTTCCTACCATTCAATTTTCAAAATCCTTAAAAATTATCAAATTTTTGGAAAAGTGGCACGACCTTCATTAAATTCTCTAGTTATATGTGTTAAATTCCAAAAATAATAATAATAATAATAATCTTTATTTAGCATAAATAGCTACATACAAAAACAAGAAATTTCCCATAAAATTAATAAAAATACATAAAATTTTAATAATAATGTTTATAAAGCTAATTCAACAACATATTTAGTCAGCAAGACTACCATATTAGTAAGCGATAAATATCAAATGCTGGGTATCCCGATCCCCGACACTTTCAACGCCCCGGTTTTACCAGGAACAACAGCATCCCGGTTAATCGAAGGAATACCGCAATATTCCGGTCCGTCTAAACATTGCCATGTCGGCGACCTAAGCACCCCGCCACCAAAACTGCTTCAGAAATTATTAAAAATTACCACATACATAACCCTAAAGCGCTCTTACTAACTTAATAACTTTATACACTAATAAAACTTCATTCATTCACAAGCATTCAGTTCCAAGAAATAATTAAAATTTGCTTCCTAAAGGCCTGCAACATCATTTAAGCTGCCAAGATCCTTGAAAATAATGAAAGTTTTTGGAAAAATAATAAAAATATTAAATTTTGAGTTCCTTTACTAAAATTCTTGAAAATTGTTCAATTTATAGAATAAATAAATAAAATAGTGCATAATTTAACTGCAGGTATTTAATTCCATAGATTCATAAAAATCGTAAATTTCAGACATTATTTTTTGAAACTTATTTTCAAACAATCCCTGAAAATCATCAAATTTGGAAAAGTGATACAAACTTCATTAAATTCTTTAATTTCAGGTATTAAATCCAAAAAATTCATAAAAAATGGCCAACATCCTTAAAAAATATGAAATATTTGGAAACACTTTAATATAACCTTAAACGCACTCATTTCTAGAAATTCCTAAAAAAAATTAAAAATTTCTAATTTCAGGAATATTTAAGGCACTAAATTCTAAAAATTCGTAAAAATCGTCAATTATTTTTTAAAACTACTAAAGTTTTTAAAAATTAAGAGAGAAAATTCAATTTTAGGCCTTTATTTGCTAAAATCTTCGAACATCATTTAACTTTTGTAAGAAATTAATAAAACCTTAAATTATTAATAAATCATAAATATGCTCAATTTAGGGATGGATTGCAAAAAAATCTTCAGTCCTAGGAATTCTTTTAATAGAATCCTTAACATTTATCCAATTAAAATAATAAATAAATTAATAAAATATTGATTAATTTCATTAAATTCTTTAGTTTCAGGTATTAAATCCAAAAAATTCATAAAACATTATCAATCTTTTGGAATTACAAATATTAAAAAAAAAAAAAAATTATTCTTATCGTTTGTTTCCTTAAAGCCTATCATTTATTTTGCCAAATCCGTCAAAAACTTAAAATTCTTCAAATCCTTCTTCAAAATCACTCAACTTTTGGGAAAAGTTAATAGAACCTTTAATTCCACGCATTTAATTTCAAAAATTCCTTCAAATTTTTATTTCAATTTCAAAAAATCATAAAAATCGTAAATTTTTCGAATTTAAAAAAACTCCAATTTTAGGTATTCATTTACAAAAATTCTTAACAATTATCGAATTTCAAAAATATAATAGTGAATTATTTTATTTCAGATGTTCATAAAAATCTTGAATTATCTGCGATTTATTGGCCAACATCCTTAAAAAATATGAAATATTTGGAAACATTTTATTATAACCTTTAACTAAATTCTAGAAATTCCTAAAAAAAACTTAAAAGTCTTCAATTTCGGGAATATTTAAAAGACTAAATTCCAAAAATTCGTAAAAATTGTCCATTATTTTTAAAATTAATTATTAATTATTAAAGTTTTTAAAAATTAAGAGAGAAAATTCAATTTTAGGCCTTTATTTGCTAAAATCTTCGAAAATCATTTAATTTTTGTAAGAAATTAATAGAAACTTTGATTCCTAGCAATAATTTCAAAAATTCATAAAAGTCTTAATTTCTAATTATTCAATAACAAAAAATCATAAATATGCTCAATTTAGGAATGGATTGCAAAAAAATCGTCAGTTCTAGGCATTCATTTACTAAAATTCTTTACATTAATCCAATTAGAAAATAAATAAATTAATAAAGTAGTGATTAATTTAACTCGAAGCATAAACTCCAAAATTCATAAAAATCATTATTTTTTGAATAAATAAAAAAAGCTATTTTTTTTTTGGCATTTGTTTCTTAAAAGCCTGGACCGTCATTTATTTTGTCTAAATTCTTGAAGATATTACAATTTTTGGAAAATAATAAAAACTTAAAATAAAAAAAAAAATAAAAAAAAATTCTTCAAATCCTCGAATATCACCCAATAGCACCTATTATTCCATGCATTTAATTTCGAAACTTCCTTAAAATTTAATTTCCATGCATTCAATTTCAAAAAATCATAAATATCCTCAATTATCGAATTAATTGCAAAAAAATCTTCAGTTTTAGGCTTTAATCTCATTTAATAAAATTCTTAACAGTAATCCAATTTAAAAAATTAATAAAATTACGTTGATTCATTTGTAGTCATATTACTCATATATGCTGTTTGGAAATTGGGTATTTTCCAGACATATGAAAATGTGCTTTGATAAGACCCCTTAAGAGACCAAGGTCAGTAAACCTGACAATTATTCAGAGCTTAGACTGTATCAAACTTTATCAAAAATTTTAGAAAAATATTTACATCAGTAGCTCCAACACTACTTCAAAAAAAAAAAAGATATAATTTCCAATTGACAATCTGGTTTTCGCAAGAATCATAGTACTACTTCTGTGTTTCTTAAAATAACAGATGATTTAATAGCTTCTATTGACAAGGGCAATATAATATCATCCTTGGTACTATTGGACTTTTCCAAGGCGTTTGATACCTTGGATCATGATATTATGTGTGGAACTCGATGTCATAATTACAGTTTCTAGGTTAATTAAAAAAATCACTGTCTACAGTAACGATCCGACCCATATGATATGAAATCACCCCCTAGGGTAGGCACACATAGAATCACCGAATTCCGGTAAACCTTGCGTTAATAACGTCCTGTTATACCCGGATTCGATGAGGGGGTGTGGCTGTTGTTAGTACAGGGATAAAATTACGCGTATATATATATGTATATACAATTGAAGCGTGGTGGCGCAATGGCGTCGCGCCAAAACCGTTTTATTTGCGTTATTGTTATTTACAATTTTACGACATAAACGATTTAATTTAGGGACGTGTTTAAACGTGATTAACAGAATTAAACAGCCTGTTCCGAAGCTCTCTGTTATATCAGAGGGTTAAGCTGTTTAATTGATGACAGCTTTCCTAAGGGGCGATGGGTGCGGGAGGAGGGTGTTTATGTATTTGTGTTAATTATGTTTTTGTTTATTTTCGGGTAAGGGAGCGTGATAGTGTTAAGGTTGGGTTCGTGTTATGGAAGCGGTAAGTTGGTTATTAGTAGTTAGGTACAGGGTGTCCCGAATTCGAGGGTAAGCCATATAAAATTTTCTATAGAAATCTGGAAAAAGGGAACATTTGAGACAAACCAATAAAAAACAAGGGAGGATTGATTGGTCCAAAAAATGTTCAATTACGGGAATTTTATTTCAAAAATAAATTTTTCAGAAAGTCCAAACATTCATTTTGTGGAAATCCTTGCAAATCATTCAACTCTTAAACGAAAAATTACAAATTGAATAATTTAGCTTCATACATTTAGTTTCAGAAATTCATAAAAATCAACATTATAAAAAAATAATAAACACTTGAATTTCGTGATATGAATTTGCTAAAATCCTTGAAAATTATCCAAATGATCAATCAAAAATTTGCAAAAAAAAATTATTAGAAATTGAATAGTTTTTTCGGGCTAAAACTTCGGGTATTTAACTCCATAAAAATCGTGAATTTTTAGGTACAAATATAAAAAAAATTAATAAGTACTGGAATTTTTTAATATTAATTTGCTAAAAAATCCTTCAAAGTCATCAAAATTTTTAAAAATTAACACCTTATTGAATTCTTCAGTTTCCAGAGATTCATAAAAATCGTAATTTTTTAATTAATTTATTTTTAATTTTTAAAATATTTTTGAAAAAATTATGAAATCTTCCTGCCATTAATTTGCCAAAACTCTTAAGAATGATCAAATTTTGGAAAAAAAGTATACACACTTTAGTGAGTTTACACTTGATAACGGTCGAAGATACGAACCGATCGAAACGTCGTGTTGTACGTTAACAAAGACAATGTCAGTCCGACTACCTGTTTCTAAACTTTATTGAATTCTTCAATTCGAGGCATAAATCTTTAAGATTTGCCCAAATTTTTTGGACAAATTATAAAATATGAAAAAAACATTCCTGGCTTTTGATTCCTGGACCATGATTTAATTTGCCTTGAAACTAATAAAATTGTTGAAAAATTATCAAAACTTAAAACTATTCAATTTCTTCAAATCCTCGAAAATCATCTAATTTTTCGAAAAAATTAATGAAACCTTTAATTCGAAAATATCATAAAAATCGTCAATTTTTTAAATAAATTGCAAAAATCTCTCCAATTTTAGGCATTTATTTGCTGCAATCCTCGAGAATCATCCAATATTTGGAGAACATTAATAGATCCTTTAATTTCAGGCATTTATTAAATCATAAAATTTAATAAATAAATAAATAAACCTTTTTCTGCATTATCATCGCATTATTTTCTTAATAGTTTCTGGAACGGCTTGCATTTGTTTGCTAAAAGCCTGATCTATCATTTAATTTGCCAAAATCCTTGAAATTAATAAAAACTTAAATTCTTTAATTCCAGGTATTAAGTTCCAAAAATACGTCAATTATTTTTTAAAATTACGAAACTAAAAAAAAATCAATTCTAGGCATTCTTTTGCTGAAAACCAAAATTTTCATTTCCAGATATTCAATATCAAAAAATCGTAAAATTAATAAATTTTTCCAAATTAATTGCAAAAAATCTTCAGTTCACATTCATTTACTAAAATCCTTGAAAATCATCCAGTTTAAAGAATAAATAAATAAAATGGTGAATAATTTTATTCCAGAAACTCATAAAAACCTTGAGTCTCCTGCCATTTATTTGACAAAATCCTTAAAAATAATCAGTTTTTTGAAAAAAAATAATAAGACGTCAAATTTAAAGAAAAAATTAAATCTTGAATTTCAGGAATATTTTAGGTATTGAATTTCAAACATTCGTCAATTATTTTAAAAAATTACCAAATTTGAAGGAAAAAACGAATTGTATTAATCTATTTGCTAAAATCCTTGAAAATCATTTAACTTTAAAAAAATTAATAGAACCTTTAATTCCATGCCTTCCAAAAAGTTATAAACATTCGCAGTTTTGGGTATAAAAAATGGTAAAATTTAATTCTAGACATTTATTTCCTAAAACTCTTGAAAATTAATAAATTAAATCGTGAATAATTGAAATCCAGGAAAAAATATTAATTGTTTTACAGAAATTACAAAAATTTGTAAATAAAAACATTAAACCTGGCATTTGTCTCTTCAAATCTTGGACAATTATTTATTTTTGCCAAAATCCTTGAAAATTATAAAAAATTTAATAAAACCATCAATTCCAGGCATTAAATTCTAAAAATGTTTGAATTATTGAATTTTATTAAATTCTTTACTTACAGACATGAAAACCATCAATTCCAGGCATTTAATTTAAAAAATTCATTTCTAGGCATCTAATTTAAAAAATAAATAAAATAATGATTAATTCAACTCCAGGCAATTAATTCCAGAGGTTCAAAAGAATCGTTAATTTTTTGGACAAATTACAAAAATTAAAAAAAAATGAATTCCTGCATTTGATTCCTAAAATCCTGGAACATCTTTTAATTTGCTAAAATCTTTGAAAATAGTAAAATTTTTGGAAAAATAATAAAAACTAAAATTGTTCGATTTTAGGTATTAAATTCAAAAAAATTGCTAGAATTGTCAATTTATTTAAAAATTACCAAACTTTAAAAAAAAATCAATTCTAGGCATTTATTTACTAAAATGCTCGAAAATCATCAAAGTTTTTTCAAAAATTAATAAAATCTTCAATTCCAGACATTTAATTTTAGAAAATGGTAAACTTATAAGATATCATAAAAACTAAAATTGTTCGATTTTAGGTATTAAATTCAAAAAAAAATTTAGAATTGTCAGTTCATTTGAAAATTACCAAACTTTACTAGGCATTTATTTACTAAAATGCTCGAAAATTATCAAAGTTTTTTCAAAAATTAATAAAATCTTCAATTCCAGGCATTTAATTTTAGAAAATGGTAAACTTATAAAATATAATAAAAACTAAAATTGTTCGATTTTAGGTATTAAATTCAAAAAAATTGCTAGAATTGTCAGTTTATTTTAAAATTACCAAACTTTAAAAAAAAATCAATTCTAGGCAATTCTAGCAAATAAATGCTAAAATCCTCGAAAATCATCAAAGTTTTTTTCAAAAATTAATAAAATCTTCCATTCCAGGCATTTAATTTTAGAAACTGGTAAACTTCGTCAATGTTTCGACTGAATTGTAAAAATAAATAATTCTAGGCATTCATTTGCCAAAATCCTTGAAAATCATTAAATTTAAAAAAAAAATAGAGTGATACAAATTATTAAATATATTTTTTTATTTTATCAAACTCTTTAGTTCCAGGCGTTAAGTTCCAAAAGTTCATAAAATTCATCAATTTTTGGACAAATTAAAAAAAATTATTTAATTCCTGGCATTTGTTCTCTGAAAGACATCATTTAATTTACGAAAATTCGTGAAAATAATAAAATTTTTGGAAAAATTAAAGAAAATCAATTTCAGGCATTTAATTTCAGACCTTCATAAATATAGTAAATTTTTTGGAAGAAACATAAAAAAAATTAGTAAAAACTTTAATTTTCTGCTATTCATTTATTAAAATTCTAGGATCAAATTCAAGGAAAAGTAATAGAAATTCGGTATTAGTTTCGTTAAATCCTGGACTATCAATTAAAATACCAAACTTCTTAAAAATAATAAATTTCATGGAATAATAATAAAAACTAAAATTCTTCAATTGTAGTTATTAAATTGGATAAGGATTAAAGGTTTTATTAAGATTTTTCCAAACAATTCACTGTTTTTGAGAATATAAAAAAATTCTACAATTTAATGTAAAAAGTTTCCAGATTTAATGCGAGAAATTTAAGACCTACTTTGTCCCCGTTCACATTCTCGAACACCTTGGAAGGGCGCAGTCGGTAGGATGATCTATAAACACAAAACCATCCTTTCTTTCATTCTCTTCGTCAGTTCTTCTATAAGAGAAAAAATATGTTTGTTTTATAATATATGGTGAATGCTTATCAGTAATTAACCCTTATCGGCAAGCATATTAGAGTTAATCATTATCGGTCATACATCATAAACCCATTGTTTCCAACTCTAAATGAGCATTTAAAACAAACTAAGAGTATTTAGACATGCAAACTTATGCAGAAATGAATTGCTTTTCTGCTCGTGTGAACTATCACCGACACGCAAACATATACAGCGTGTGTGATGTTTTCCTTCAAGTTTAATGTGGAACTTTCTAAACGACATAACAGGATAAAGTGGCATTAAGCGCCAAGTGAAGTGGGATTTAAAGCCCCACAAAGGTGGTGAACTAAAACATTTATAAAACAAATTAGACCGTTGTCCCAACGTAGTAGTTTGGATCCATAAAATGAGCAAAACGTTTGACATACCAACTAAAAGGTTTAACTCGCATTTTGGACGTGTGTACCCCCAAAGAGGCAAAAAAAAGGCTGATTTAATAGAACGATTGAACGTCAAGTCCATATAGCGAGCGAGTCCCGAATCTGGAAACAATGGTCCCGTGGGACGTAAAATTTTATACGTCGGGACCGCTGTTTTTGAACGGAGGCCTAATTAAAGGGCCGCTTATTAATTTTTCCCCCATGGGTAAATTTATTTCATTTTTTTTTCCGAGAGTTCAAGGAAACGGCACGTCATATAAAGATCGGTCAACTTTCCGGTGAAATTTAGGCTCAAGTCGCTTTATTCACGACCTTGTAGGGTCATTAAGGTTAACTTTTGAATAAAACATGGGGCAAGTCCTTTAGGGTTGGGTTGGGTAACTAAAATAATTCAAAATTTCGTTTCAACAAGAAAAAAGGTCATTTTTATGCATACAAATTCAAAACATGATGGTTTATTTAGAGGTGAAACATCGGATTCATTGGCATTTTAAAAATGTATTTCAGGATTGAAAAATGAACGAAAATCAGGCAATGGTGGTAGATTCTCTCTATTTTTCCAAAAAATTCAATTTGTCAAATTTTATGAATGCCTGGATTTTTTATTTGAATTTTTGTAATTTGTCCAAAAGATTGACGATTAATAATAATAATAAAGAAGTTTATTTAGCATAATAGCTACATACATTACAATAATTATAATTATAATATAAAGCAGTACTAAAGTCTACAAAGAAAATAAACTACAATAATAATAATAAACCAATAAAAGTTCATTACATACAGGGCTACATTAGGTATAATAGAGTGGTGATCAGCGTAATAAAAGAAAACGTACACAACAATTATTGGTATAAATAAAACCTAACCGAGGACAACACAAATGGTATAATAAAACTTATAACTAAAATCATAAAAAGAATATAATGTACAACACACACAGGCTATTGAGCAAAACTCTTTTCTCAATAGCCTCCTAAACTGGTTTACACTATCACAGGTCTTAATTATCACAGGCAATTTATTAAATTATATTGAGCCTCTAAATAAAATCGAATTAAGTAACTGAACAGTGTTACACCTATCCACTTTGGCGAAATCTTGACGATGTCTAGTATTGTATGTGTGTACAACCTCAAACGGTTTTTACTTATCACAGATACAGCTGGGTAACAAACGATGTTTCAATTTAAATATAAACAAATAGACATTAAACTTTATACGTTCAGTCACATACATCATATTTAGGACACTTAAAATACATTTAATTGGTGTATATCGATTACATTTTAAAATCAGTCTCATACCTCTATTCTGTATTACTTCCAACTGGTGTATTTTATATTGTGGCAGACCAAACAACAACGTGGAGCAATACTGCAAATGCGGAAGTGCAATGCTATTAAACAAAAGCAACTTTGTGCTCATGGAGAGGTTTCTTCCCACTCTGGTGATAAATCCAACTTTTTTGGAGAATTTTCGCATGACGTAGTCTGCATGTGCACAAAAGTTTAAATTGGCATCTAGAATAGTACCCAAATACTTAATTTCACTCTCATAAAGAATGCTATCCCCATTTACAGTGATGCTCACATTATCCATGTCTATTTTATTAAGTCGTGACTTTTTGCCAAATATGCAAAACTTCAAGCAAATTTGTTAGTGCAAAGCCAGACAAATGAACTATTTAATTCATTTTTTAGGTCGATTTGCATTTGCTGTAAGTTTTTGCCTATAATATACACCATTGTATCATCTGCAAATAATACCACCCTACACTTTTCAAAAACTTTTACCATATCATTAATGTACAGTAGAAATAACAATGGTCCTAAGACAGTTCCTTGAGGCACACCATAATTAACAGAAACAAACTTGCAACTAAAACCAACTCAAAGCATTATCCCTAATTCCTAATTGCTGTAGTTTGGTTATTAAAATTTGTCTATCTATCGTTTCGAACGCTCTCTTAAAATCTAAAAATACCGCTAAAACAAGATTATCACAGTCGATAGCTTTGAGAAAATCATCACAAATATTAACGACAACGCATTCACAAGAATGATGCTCACGAAATCCCGACTGTCCAGGAACAATTATTTTGCCTTTATCACAAAACTCAACAAGTTGTTTCTTAACACAATTCGTTAATGGGTCTAAATTCATTATGCAAATTTGTGTTTTGTACTTTGGGAACAGGAATAACAGTAGACAGTTTCCAATCATCTGGGAAAACACCGTTAGACAAGGAAGTATTAATAATATCACGATTAATAAATTGAAGACGTGGAATTAGTGATTTTATTAAATTTTTTATTATTTTCGAGCTTTTTGGGAAACAAGTGCCAGGGCCTGAATAATGTTGTTGAGAAAAAAAAAGAATAATTTAATTCGCTGAAATTCTTAAAAATCATGAAATTTTTGAAAAATTATAAAAAAAATACAATTTTTAATCACTTTTTTTTGGAAAAAATATAATAAATTTTTATAGGCATTTAATATCAAAAATCGTAACAATAATAATCAATAATCGTATAAATTTTGTGGGAGAATTAAAAAAATCGCAATTTACGCAATGTTTCAAAGGTTACATTTTTAATTAATCCTTGAAATCCAGACATTTGTTTCCCAAAAATTAATACAAATTTTGAACCAAGACTGTGAACGTTTTAATAAAACCTTGAATACTAGCCTTTTATTTGCCAAAATATTTGAAAGTCGTTCAATATTTGATAAAATCATGAAACTATTAAACCTTTAATTTTTAACAGATATATTGGAAAAATTATGAAAATTTCGAAGGCATTCACTTCTAAAAAAACTTGAAAATTATAAAAACTTTAATAAAATCCTGAATTCTAGACATCAATTGATTAAAATACTTCAAAATCATTATTTTTTTGAAAAATCTTTAGGAAAAAAATGCAAATGTCTAAATCGTCAATTTTAACAAAATCTTCAATTCCAGGCATTTATTAAAAATCATCTAGTTTCTAGAAAAAGAAAATTGAATAATTTAACTTCAGGCAATTCTTAAAAATGATTACATTTTAATAAATTTTTGAATTGGACATTCTACTGAAATTAGCCCTAGGCATTTATTTGCCAAAACCCTTAAAAATAATTAAATATTCGATAAAACCATAAAAGTCTTAGCAAGTATATAGTATTTTAATAAAATCATGTACTCTTAGTCATTCATTCGCCAAAATCCTAGAAAATTTTTGGATTCGGAAGTTCGGAAGAATGGAAAATTTTCGGAGTTTTTTTGGTAAACAAGTGCCAGGACTTGAATTTTTGAGAAAAAAAAGAATCATTTAATTCCAGGCAATTTTTAAAAATTAATAAATTTTAATGAATCTTTGGATGATAAAACTTTAATAAAGCGCTAAATTCTAAAAATCATAAAATTTTTGAAAAATTATTAAAAAAAATTAACTTTTTTAATCTCCTTTTTTTGTAAAAAATATAATAAATCCTTCTAGGCACTCAATTTCAAAGTCGTAAAAACCATAAATTTTTTGAGAGAATTTAAAAAAATTAATTCAGACAATGTTTCAAAGGTTAAATTTTTGATTAATCCTTGAATTCCAGGAATTTGTTTCCAGAAAAATCCTAGAAAATTTTTGGAATTTAATGCCTGGAATTGGTGATTTTCATAAAGTTTTTATTATTTTTGAGAATTTTAGCAAAATTTGTGATTGTCCAGGATTTTGGGAAACAAGTGCCCGTACTTTAATAATGTTTTTGAGAAAAAAAAAATATTTAATTCCAGGCAAATTGAATTTTTTGTTAATATTTTTTTTTTCAAAAAACGTAAAATTTTTATAAACTCCTTGTATTTCAGGCATTTATTTCCAAAAATTGAACCAAAAATATGAACATTTTAATAAAAACTTGAATTACTAGCCTTTCATTTGCTAGATACAGTATTGTACAAAAAGATAGCAACATTGAACTTTTAGTATCTATTTTATAAGTAAGGTTTATATATTATTTACAAGAATGGTTAGAACCTGTTTATATTTTCATATTATTATATTTTTTGTATCATAATAAATAAAACACTAAATTGTTTTATGCAAATTTATTATTCAAAAATATAGCAACAAAAAATAGTTTTGATTCTAAAAAAAATATAACCCAACTAAATTAAAATCAGTTCAATATTTCGTGTAGTACCCCTTCTCCTTTATAACATCTGTACATCGTCTTGGCATGGACTCAATTAATTTCATAATATAGTCATTGTTCACTTCTTTCCAAGCCTTTTCCACTATTTCAAAGAGAATATTTATATTAGAGCATGTTAGGTGCCTGATTTTGGTGTCAATGTAATGTCATAAATTCTCTATAGGGTTTAGGTCTGGCGATTGAGATGGCCAGACCATTACATTTATTTTTTCATCGGATAGCCACCTCTTAACAAATTGAGAAGCATGTTTTGGATCGTTGTCATGCTGAAATATGGCTGTTACTGGCATGACTTCATCCATATATGGCACTAAATATGTTTGCAGAATGTCTTTGTACATGAAACGATCCATTTTCCCCACTATTCTTACAGTTCTGTCCTGAATAAATTATATTTAGATTCATCACTAAATACGACTTTCTTCCAATCAGCTACAGACCAGTGGACATGAGATTGGGCAAAGTGAAAACGAGCCTTGACGTTCTTCTTTGAGAGTAACGGTTTTTTGGCGGGGCGTATATTTATAAACAATACAGAGGCGTGTACTTAACAGTAAAGAAATAATATGGAATAAATAAAGGAGCAAATAATATTTTTGAAAAATGTTTAGGAAAAAATTCAAATATTTTTTTATGATTTAAAAAAAAAATAAATATTTTTTTAAATCAACTTAGGTAAAAATCCTTGAAAATCGTCGGATATTTAAAAAAAAAAGAATAATTTCATTCTAAGCAATTTTTAAAAAAAATCATAAAATTTCAATAAATCTTTGAATTCCAGGCATTCCAAAGCGATTTCCAAAAATTCTTTGAAAAGAAAACTAAATATTTGAATAAAATCTTGTACTCTAGTCATTTATTTGCTAAAATCCTTGAAAACCATTATAATAACACTTAATAAAACCAAGCAAAACTAAAAACTAAGATTTTTACGTTAGCAAAACCTCTAATTCCAGGCATTGATTTGATTTTTTTTTAAATTACCTACGAAACTTGAATAAACTCCTTAATTTCAGATACTCATTTGCTGAAAATCATCTAATTGTGATGGAAAAATGTATTAAAACCTTGAATTTGTTTGTCGGCAATTCCTCTAGGTAGTTAGTTGCCATAATCCTTGAAACTTAATTAATATTTAATGAAACTAATTAAATGGAAAATCATCGACGTATTTTCTTTTTTCATCGACTATTTTCTTTTCTAACAATTGTAAAACTTGACAACAATTTTCTAACAATTGAATGAAATCTATATTTCTAGACACTCATTTATGTCCTCCTTTAATATCTTGAAAATTATACGATTTTTGGAAAAAAAGAATAATTTAACTATAGGCAAAAAATCCTAAAAATCATAAAATTTTTTATAAATATTTTAAAAATAAAATAAATTCTTGAATTTAATTCTTTATTCCTAAAAATTCTAGCTGTTCATTTGCCAAAATCCTTGAAAATCGTTAAATATGTTATAAAACCATAAAAATCCCAATAAAACCTTTGATTTTAGTTTTTTGACAAAAAAAATGGAATACTTTAACAGGCAAATCTCACAATTTCGTTGAATTCTAGCCATTTCAAAACGATTTCCAAAAATTCACACAAATTTTGAAAAACTATGAATATTTTAAAGAAAGCTTGAGCTCGTTTATTTGCTCAAATCCTTGAAAATCATTAAACATTTAATAAAACCGGTATTGATTTCTAAAACTTCCTAAAAATTATAAAGTTTCGGAAAAATGACGAAAACTAAATTTTGTCTAATTAATTCAGATTTTAATCCTTGAATTCCAGCCATTAATTTAAAAAAACGCACTAAGCTTTTAAGAATTCATTTGTGTCCTTTAAATCCTTGAAAATCATCCAATTTTTGTAAAAAAAATCGTAATTTAACTCCAGGCAGTTCGTAAAAATAATAACATTTTTTATTAAAGAATTTAATAAATCCTTCAATTTCAAACATTAATTTCCTATAAATTCTACCCTTTTTTATCCTTTAAAAAATTAATAAACGTTTGAATTCCTTACTGCTTATTTTTCAAAAAATTGTAATAAAACCATACATGCACTCAATTCCAAAAATCTTTAATTTCAGACATTCAATTTTAAAAAAATCATAAATTTTACAAAAGAATTAAAAAAAAATTCTAAGCAGTCAAATTTGCTAAAATTCTCGATTCAAAAAACAAGTTTGGAAAAATGAGAAAAATATATTAAAATTGACTGAGTCGCAATATTTGAAAAAAATATATATAAAAATTTAAATTATAAAAATGTAAATTTAAATTCCCATGCAGAACCCGATTAATTTTTTTAATTAAATCCAATTGGATTACCAAAGAAACCCATTATATGGCATCCAGACAGTCCAACTATACTTGTTAATATTTGATAAAACAAAAAGGGCCTTGTGCACATGTGAATATGCAAATTAACCCCGTGGAGTCAGTCCTTGATCCCGATCTTTCAGACACAGCGCAATAATCCTTGGCGGTTAAACGGCCAATTTGTTCCACTGCTTTGCTCTTAATTAGTTTTTAGTTAGGGAAGGTTCACTCGGTTCAACAAGGGCTATTATAGGTTTTCTGTATCACAGTTTCATTTAATTATTAACGTCTGGATCATCTGGAATTAGTGTTTTACTGGCACAATTTGTCCAAACACCAGAGTGTTTAGTGGCATTTATTAGTTCACTAAAATGTTTGAAAAATTATCAGTTTTTTGAAAAAATTGTAATAAAACCATACGTGCACTAATTCTATAAAAATTATAAAAATCATTCAATTCGAGGCATTTAGTTCCTAAAATCTTTACAGGCATTAAATTCCATTCATTAATCGACTTTATTAATGATATTAAATTCGGGCCTAATATACAATTAGCCTTATTATGGCGTTCAGATCAAATCGTTTTGGCGGCTTATTATTGCGAGGGGGGTATTTAATTAGCGTGGCGATGCGGAAAAGCCGAACTACCCTTAATATTTTCGAAACTATAACCCCGATATTGTAATTATTATTTTCAATTATATGACGCTCATTGATTATTTAATAATTGCTGTAGACCGCTATTTTATTCGATTATTGATTCGATTCTGGCCGACTATTTTGTGCAACAACAACCATTCAGGGTTGATTTTGCATTGGGTTTTGAAAAGGGAAAAATGTCATATAATTTATGGGGATAAATTGTTGTTTAAAATTATTAAAGCAACTATTTCAAATGATTATATTACCATATAAATTTAATAAATAAATGTGCAGTTTGTCTAAGTTAATATTTACTTCTATATAACAAATTATATTATATTTTAAGTAAATTTTTATTTACTTGCTGTAATAGGTAAAATTATTTGAAATGATACAACCATTTTTAAAAGAAATAGTTCATAGTTCGAAACCCATTATAAAGACTTATCGGAATCATTAATTGCCATGGTTGGAAAGCATTAGTTGCCATAGTGGAAAAAATTGAAGAATTTTCAAAAAAAAGGTCTCAAGGTTACTAAGTAGCAATATTAGTTATTATTACTGCGAAGTATGCAGGCCAACTTATAACCGAGTTAAAAAAAGACGTAAATTGGAATTGGAAATTGACAACCCTGAATATGATTATACAATTTAAGAAAGATTTATAAGTTTGATTAAATACTTAGATTTTTACATTAAATAAATATGTAGGCTTATTATTTTAAAATAATTAAAATAAATATACAAGGTACACGAATATTAATAATTATAAAAAACCAAAAAATTGATTTTTGATTTTATTACCATAATATAATCTTGTATGTGTATACATACATTCAGCAAAGAAGTACAAATAATTCTGGAATATTGTCCAAATTTATCTCCCAACATAGATGGTTATAACATAACAGAGGAAAAAAATAAAAATTAAAAACTCTTGAGCACGGAAGGATCTATGAATTTCTTATATTGATTATGATATTACAGTTATCATTATTGACGAGGATGATCTACATAGAGATCGAAACGTCGACAAAATATATAATTGATCATCTGTAAAGTAGTTTATTCACTACTTTTTCCGGTACTGATTATCCCATAATTTTGATTAATTAAAAATAAATCAATTATTTTAAAACACTTTAAACGCAACTCACAAGTGATAAAAGCTATCTAGAAGCTACATGGTCTAATTTAAATATCGAAGAGAAATCCGATAATTTTTTGACTGGCTAGAATTAGTAAAAAAACAGTACATTTTAGGAATTTTGAGTTCAACTGCCTGGAAGAAATAATAATCAATTCCATAACTGCCTCATAAAATTAGAAAATGACTCTAAATTACATTCAGGCAGAGTAGACTCAATTTATTGATTTACCAGATAATTTGAGGCCTCCTCTTATATCTGCTAAATCATTGTTTGGTTATACCAGGCACTTTAAATAATTTGTTATTTGTAACAGGCTTCAACTGCCTGAAAGAAATAAGAAATAATTCCAGAACTGCCCATCAAAGTAGTGGTAGCCCACTATCACCATTGATGAGTTTTATTTATCCCTTATGAGCAAATATTCGAGATAAACTTGCATCTCCTCCATGTACCTTACTTCCTGCCCTTACTTTTAAATTTCTAACGAATTCATTACATACTCCTCGAAAAGGTGGAGAGGTGATCTCCGTATCATTAATAATTCCAATATTTGCCTTAACGAAACTCATTTATAAACGTTCTCGCTTCACTTCTTGTCCTTTCTCTTGTAATCCTGAATTATCAATTCTTCGCACACCGCAAAGCAAACCAAAAACTTCTTACCGCAAGTTGTATGTTATCCGATACCGAAAATCCAGCGTCATCAAGCAACGACCATTTGTAACTTTTTGTCGCCTTGACGCAAGAAACTTTATAATAAAGATGATTATTTACGATGAGAAGACACTTTCTGAAATGTTAACAGCTTCTGTTAGAGAGAGGAATGGCACAAGTTATTTAAGACTGTGACAAATCAGTAAGAGAACGGATGCTTTTAATGCACTTGTTGCCTCGACATGTTAAAATTTATCGGAGTTACAGTTTTTAATTGTGTTACGGAACTTTGCGTCGCTCTTTATGCCTTTCGATTAAAATGGCGGGTTTATTAGAGGAACAATGACGCCCGTTGCAATATTTGGAAATATACAAAAAAAAATGGTGAAATATTAAAAAAAGATGTCATGAGTATTGAAAATTGCAATAAAAATGATGGCTTTGTTTAGCTGTGATGCGTTCAAATCGAACGAGGCATGCCATTTTCTAATATTGGTAAATTACCATTTGACTGGGGAACATTTTAGTAAATGTCGATAAAAAACGGGTTTAATAACAATTTATCGCACAAATTTTATGATGTACCAAGCGGTACGTCTTTCGGTGGACCCGGTCATAGAGTTGCAAATATTTGCACTTGGTGGGAACAGGATGCTTAACATTCACTCGCAAATATGTGCAAACATACAATTTCTCCATTGCAAATAATTAATTCAATGTAACCGTAAACGTTTGATGGTATTCGCCAAGTAGTCTGAGCTAAAAACGAGTCATTCGAATATAAATATTTGATGAATAATGCAGTTTGATTTATGTTAATTTGACCACCGAAAATGAAGCTCTGCTAGTGAATTCTGACAATAGCAGATGAGATTGGATTTTTCCTTCCAGGAGTATTTAACAATAATCAATAAAACCTATGCAAACTCGTTCGATGGTGTTCGTCGAGTAGTTTCGGCTAGAAATGAGTTATTCCAGTACAAATATTTTCAAATTACTGGAATCACTAGCAGCATTTAAAGAAATCATTAAAATCTGACAATAACAGAGAAGATATTGGATTTTTCCTTTCAGGTGTCCCTGTAATTAACACTATTCAATTACCCTTATGCAAACATTTAATGATGTTCGTACAAGCGTCGGCACCTCAAAGAGAGTTCATTAATAGAACAACTTCGGTGAAAATAGGGTAGTTTGAGGGCAAATGTTTGCCAATTACTGCAGTTTGTCATTGTTTAGTCTGTCTAATATTAATAATTTTATGCAAACATTTGATGATGTTCGTACAAGCGTCGGCACATCAAAGAGAGTTCATTTATAGAACAACTTCGGTTAAAATAGGGTAGTTTGAGTGCAAATGTTTGCCAATTACTGCAGTTTGCCATTGTTTAGTCTGTCTAATGTTAATCAGATAATCAATTCTTATGGAAACTTAACTAAGCTTCTTGCCAGTTCAACCAAACGCATCTCAACATTGCACGAATTTGGTATTACGTGTATTTAATAAACTGATTGGGTTTGGCTTGACAAAGGCAAATGTTGGCCAACTGGGTACAATTTTTCTGTTGACAATACTCAATTAAACTGTAATGTAATGATGTGCCAAGCAGTCAAGCGAACACTGCCTCTAAAAACCAGTTAGTTAAGTAAAATATTTGCCAATTAATGCAGTTTGATCTAAGAACTCGACTTCTAAAAGCTAGCAGCTTTTAAAAAATCTCTAAATCAGATATTGAGTTTTTTCTTCCAGGAGTCCCTGTAATTAACAATATTCATTTAGACGAATGCAAACATTTGATGGTGTTCGTCGACTAGAAACGAGTCATTCCAGTACAAATATTTGCCAGTTACTGCAGTTTGATTTATATGTTCATTCGACCTCTGAGAGCTCACATTAGCAGCTTTTGAAGAAATCATTAAAATTTAAAAATAGCAGATGAGATATTGGATTTTTCCTTCCAGGAGTCCCTGTAATTAACAATATTCATTTAGACGAATGCAAACATTTGATGGTGTTCGTCGACTAGAAACGGATCATTTTAGTACAAATATTTGCCAGTTACTGCAGTTTGATTTATGCTCATTCGACCTCTGAAAGCTCACATTAGCAGATGAGATATTGGATTTTTCCTTCCAGGAGTCCCTGTAATTAACAAAATTCCATTAAACCTATGCAAACATTTGATGATGTTCGGAACAGTGTCTGCACATTAAAGAGATTTCTTTAATAGAGCGCCTTTGGTCAAAAGAGTCACTTGAGTAAAAATATTTGGCAATTACTGCAAGTCTGTCTAATGTTAAACATACAGTTAATTTTTATGGAAACTTGGTTTCTTGCCAATTTAACCAACCCAATTTCTACATTGTACGAATATTGTATTAAATAAGGAGTTTAATAAAATGATGAGGTTTAGCTTGACAAGGGCAAATGTTTGCCAAGTTTAAAGAAAAGCGCAAACATTTAATGGTGTTTCAAGAATTGTCGGCACATCAAAGAAAGTTGGTTAATCGAGCGTCTTCAGTCATTCGCTAATGTTTGTCTAACTTCCGCACCCTAATCTAGACTGTATGGTGGCCCAAAAATAGGGCATTGTCGCATTATTTCATATTTTTTGGGGTAAATACGAACAGGGGGGTGGGTTGCACCCTTCGTGAATGTTAAATGGACCGCGAAAATAATAGTTGCATGTACATACAGTTGCCAACTGGCACAATTTTTTCATTCAAAGTGGAACAAACGGTAAATTATCTGAACCAAGGGGTGCAAGTGGTGTTCACCTGTCTACCAGTATCATATGGTATGGATTTTTTTTTAATTCAATAAATTGCTAATTAGAAGATTTTGTATTCAAAATTATATTAGACAATTATAGAATTATAGGGGGTATCTACAAATTAAATGACTAATTATTTGATTAATTAATAGGGAGGTTGAATAATTAATAAATAATATGGAGGATTAATAAATAATTAATTAGTTAATTAATATATGTTATATAATATAATAAAAAAACTAAGAAGCCCAACGGGACCCTTATTACTCAACATAACTCAACTTGCTTAAGTAGAAAAGTTACAGTAAAAAATCTCAACTAATTTGTTAATTGATTAATTAGTTAATTGATTTAAAAAAATTAACTGGAAACCTATAGAAAATGGGGTAAAGTTGTGTTGGGTTAAGTAGTATACATGACAGTAAAAAATCAGAATCATTAATTAATGATTTAAAAAAATTAACTGAAAAATTATAGAACTGAATGACTTAATAAATAATCACTTAATTAAATAATTAAAAAAACAATTAACTGAAAACGTATGGGAAAAAGGGTTAAGTTGTGTTGCGTTATGTGAAAATAAAAAATCATTAATTAAAAAAAAACCTGGTTGGATTGAATTAAGTCAAGAAAAAAATTAAAATTAACAGAAAGAGGCGGAGTTAATAAACGATTTTTTTATTTAACTACTTAATTAATTAACAAAAAAAGAAAAATTATAGAAACTGAGGTTAAGTTAGTTAAGCAGAAAAAAATACAAATAATCATTAATTTTAAAAAATAAACAAATAAAAGAAAGAGGGAGAAAATAATAAAAAAAATATTTAAATAATTAAATTTTGAACATTATGGAACAATTATAGAAAAAGGGTTAAAGCTGGTTGACTAAGGTTAAATTGGGTTAGGTTGGTTTATGTTGGGTTAACTAGGATTGGATTAAGTACAATTATGATAGATTAAAACAATTTTCCTGAGGATGTCAAATTCGTGAGCAAAACACGTGTCGAATCGTAAGACGTTTTGGGGAAATGATTGAATTTCGCAGACTAATAGCTTAAAGTTGTTGCATTATTGTCCACTAAGTATTTTATTTATTCGTTTATATTAATTTAAAAACATTACCATCCTTTACTCACTAGCACTAAAAGTATGTATTTCAGCTCCGCTTATCCTCTTACATGTGGCTCTTAAACTGTTATGTAATAAGGAAGTTCTATACTATCATTAGGGCAATTAATTGTGTCACATTAATCAAGGCAAGATGCTTTTTTCGGCTTATATCGTTCTTTTATTGTTTTGTTTACTAACAGCCGTTTTATCATGTGCATTATGACCCACTATGGCGTTCACATCGTAAATATTTAGTAGATAACGCCAATAGAGGTTAAAGCATTAATGACATGAAAATACGTTTTTTAATTTTCGTGTTATTTTATAACATGAAATCTCTTGTAAATTATGACACTTTCGTATTAACAGTGTCAACAAAATAAAAATGTCGCATGGAATATTTTATGATAAAACATAGAGAAATGTATATAAACTTTAAACCCCGCATAATAACATAATAAACAGTGAGGGAAAATGCGAAAAGTAATTTATAAAGTGAGTAAATAAAGCGGCACGAAACTGCCACATCTGTTACCTAATTTGTTTCGGCAGTTATTCACTCCATTTCGTTATTAATGAAATATGGCGATTTGAAATTGTTTCCCATCATTTTGCCCGCATTTGGTGTTATATATTCGAACGCGAAGACGGATCGGCCATAAACTTTAAAGACAACTTTGGGCCAATTCGATGTTGAATTATTTCTTAGTTTGCTACATGTAAACTGCTTGGGATAGTGATAGAACTTAAGGATGGAAGAAACACGACGAGAAGAAATAAATAGGGAAGACCGAATTAGACGTGACAGGCAATATAGAGTGGGAAATAAATATTCTTAATTCTTCCAGGCAGTTGAACTCTTTTTATGGAAAATCCATTATTTTTTAAGAGAAATTAAATTTATTGCTTGGAAGAATCAAGAAACTTCCTGGAAATGTTTGGAAATGTCTCACTGGTTTTTACAGAGTTATTTAAATGGTAGGTTTGAAATCAACGAACGAAAGACCTACAATCAATTTTGCGCATTTGACCTTCTCATGGTCACAAAAATGCTTAAATAGCATTTTGAACGTAACATTTTTAACTTTTTCCGAATACCAAGAAGTGGAATTTCCAATTATGGAATAATTTTTTATGTCTTCCAGGCAATTGAACACTACTTGCTGTGTCCAAGAAATAAAAATTTATTCAAAATGACTAAAGTAAGTAAGAAATGGTCTCAACTGCCTGGAAGAATATAAGAATGTCTAAAGTCACCTGAAATAAATAGAAAATGATTTGAACCTCAAAATTATCGAAACTGCCTGAAACAAGCAGTTGTTAGCGTTTTTTTGCTTGTTTCAAGCCATTTTCTAACGCAATCTAGGATTTATTGCTTATTTCTTCCAGGCTGTTGAAGCCTACTGTCCAAAGAAATAAAAACTGACTTAAAACGCCGAAAATAAGTAAGAAATGACTTCAACTCCTTGGAAAAAGTGATTGTGAATGCCTGGAAGAAATTAAAACTTATTTAGACTGTCTAGAATAGAAAATGACTTCAACTGCCTAGAATAAATAATAAATGACTTTGACTATTTCGACGAAATAAAAAATGAACTCAAATAGCCTGGAAGAGTATAAACATTATTCAAATCACCTAAAATAACTTAAGTAAGAAGAAGTAAAAAATTATTCAAACTGCTTGGAACAAGTGACTCCAACTGCCTTAAAAAAATATAACTTCAAAGCTTCGAATAAATAAGAATTAACTTCAACTGCCTTAAATAATTTCTTTTTAGACAGTGGAAGCCTAATGCCTTGAAGAAATGAAAACTGACTCAAATGTTAGTAGGACATGGTTTTAACTCTGGAAAAAGTAATTGTGAATGCCTGGAAGAAATTAAAACTAGCTGAGACTGTATAGAATAGGAAATAATTTCAATAGTCTGGAATAAATCACAAATTAATTCATTTGACTGTAAAAATCAAAAGTGCCAATTGAAAGAAATTAAATATGACTTCAATAGCCTAAAATAAAAAAAAAATTAACTTCAACTGCCTGGAATAAATTATTTTTTCCAGGCAGTGAAGGTCTAGTATCTCGAAGAAATAAAAACTGACTCAAAATACCTAAAATAAGTAGGAAGTGGCTTCAACTCCCTGGAAAAACTGATTGCGAATGCCTGGAAGAACTTAAAACTGGTTGAAAGTGTCGAGAATTGACAATGGCTTCAACTGCGTGGAATAAATAATAAATGACTTTATTTACCTGAAGAAAGTGAAAAATAAATTAAGTTGTCTTGAAAAAATAAAAATTAACTGAAACTGTCTGGAACAACTGCCTTAAAGAAATAAAATATCACTTCAAAAGCCTGAAATAAATGAGAATTGGCTTCAACTGCCTGAAATAAAAAGTTTTTTTTCAGGCAGTTAAAGCTTAGTGACTCGAAGGAATAAAAATTGAGTTAAACTGCGTGGAAGAATATATAAATGACTCATGTCATGCCCCTGAAATAAATAGAAAATGACTAAATCAACTACCTGGAAGGAGTAAACAATTATTTAAAATGCCAGAAACAAGTGCCTTTGACTATCTGAAAGAAATAAAATATGACTTCAAAAGCCTGAAATACAAAAAAAAATAACTTCACTGCCTGGAATAAATTATTTTTTCCAGACAGTGGAGGTCTAGTGTCTCGAAGAAATAAAACTCAAAATACTTAAAATAACTAGGAAGTGGCTTTAACTCCATTGCGAATGCCTGGAGGAACTTAAAACTGGCTGAGAGTGTCTAGAATCGACAATGGCTTCGACTGCGTGGAATAAATAATAAATGACTTCATTTACCTGAAGAAACTGAAAAATAAATCAAATTGTCTCGAAAAAATAAAAATTAACCAAAACTGCCTGGAAAAACTGCCTAAAAGAAATAAAATATGACTTCAAAAGCCTGGAATAAATTAGAATCGGCTTTAACTGCCTGGAATAAAAAGTTTTTTTCAGGCAGTTAAAGCTTAGTGACTCGAAGGTATAAAAATTGAGTCAAACTGCGTGGAAGAATATAAAAATGACTCATGTCACCTGAAATAAAAAATGACCTGGAAGAAGTAGACAATTATTTAAACTTCCTGAAACAAGTGACTTTAATTGTCTGAAAGAAATAAAATATGACTTCAAGAGCCTGAAGTAACTAAGAAATGACTTGAAACTGCCTGGAATAAATAATCATTGCCTCAAACAAAAATAATAAATGGACTTAATTGCCTGCTAAATTAATTAATTAATTCTGATGCCTGAAATAAGCAGCTACTATTATTTTTATTGTTCCAGGTAGTTCGTAGTCATTTTCTACTTTAATGACACGATAATGGAATTATTTATTCCAGGCAGTTGAAGCCTACTTCCTTGAAGTAAGAAAATTTTCAGATTGCCTGAAACAATTGACTTTAAACTTCCTGGAATAAAAAAGATATTACTTGAAGAGCCTGGAATAAATTTAAAAACAAATTACATAAATGAAAAAAATAAGAGAAGTGGCCTCAATTGCCTGATAAATTAATGAATTGGGTCCAATTCATCCTGAAACAAGCAGTTTCTATCGTTTTGTTTTTATTTTATGTAGTTTAGAGCCTTTTTCTAAGACAATTATGTAATTATTTATTATTTCGTTTAGGCAGTTGAAGCTTACTATCTTGAAAAATAGAAAATAGCTTCAACTACCTGGAAGAAATTAAAATAAATAAAAAGGAAATGACTTGAACTTAAAAGAAGTAAAAAATAATTCAAACTGCCTGAAACAAGTGACTTTAACTGCCTGAAAATAATAAAATATGTCTTCAAGAGCCTCAAACAAATAAGAACTGCCTGGAATAAATTATTTTTTTTTCAGCCAGTTAAAGCCTAATGTGAAATAAAAACTGTCTCAAAGTGCCTAAGATAAGTAGAAAATTGCTTCAACTTGTTGGAAAAAGCGATTATTAATGCCTGGAAGAAATTAAAACTAGCTGAGACTATCTAAAATAGAAAGTGACTTCAACTGCCTGGAATAAATAAATAATGATTTTAACAAAAATAGAAAGTGGCCTTAATTGACTGGAAATTAATGAATTACCCATAATTTACCTAAAACAAGCAGCTGCTATCGTTTTTTATTTGTTTGGTTTAGTCTCGAGTAATTTTTTAATTTTACGAAGCAATTATGGAATTAATTATTATTTCTTTTAGGCAGTTGAAGCCTACTTTCTCGAAGAAATATAAACTGACTGAAAATACCTAAAAACAGTAGGAAATGGCTTCAATAGTCAAGTCTCTTGAAATATATAGAAAATTACTTCAATTTACTGGGGAAGTATAAAAAATATGAAATCTTCCTGAAACAGGTGACTTAAACAACCTGAAAGAAATAAAATATGAATTCAACTGCCTGCAATAAATTATTTTTTCCAGACAGTTGAAACCTAGAGCCTTGAAGAAATAAAAACTGACATGCCCAAAATAAGTAGAAAATGGCTGCAACTACTTAGAAGAAGTGATCCTGAATGCCTGAAAGAAATTAAGAAATCTTAGACTGCATGACTTCAACTGCCTGGAATAAATAACAAATGACTTTTTGAAAATTAGCAATGACTTCATCTGCCTTGACGAAATAAAAATTAACTAAAATAAATAGGAAGTTACTTGAACTTAGAACAAGAAAAACAACATTTAAACTGTCTGAAACAAGTAGCTTTAACTGCTTTAAAAGAATTAAAATATGACTCCAAGAGCCTGAAATAAATAAGAAATGGCTCAACTGCCAGCAATATATAAACAATGACTAAAACAAAAATAAAAAGTAGCCTCAGTTGCCTGGTAAATTAATTAATTGAGTCTCATTTGCTTGAACCAAGCAGTTGCTATCGTTTTTTATTCGTTTCATTTTCGAATTTTATGAGGCATTTATGAAATTAATAATTTTTTTTTAAGCCTACTGTTTCAAAGATATAAAAACTAACTCAAAATGAAGCCTGGAATGGAGGCCTGAATGCCTCGAAGAAATTGAAAATCCTCTAGTGTAGAAATGTGAAATGAAAAATAACTTTGCCCATCTTGGTTAAAGTTATTTTTCATTTCAGGTCAGCTGAAATAAACAAAAGTTGACATCAACTTCTTAAAATAAGTAAAAAATCATCAAACTGCCTAAAATAAGTGACTCGAACTGTCTGCGAGAAATAAAATATGACTTCAAAAGCTTGAAGTAACTAAGAAATGACTTCAACTGCCTGGAATAAATAAACAATGACTCAAACGAAAATTAAAAATAGCCTTAATTATCTCGTAAATTAATTAATTGAGTCTAATTCGCCTGAAATAAGCAGTTGCTATCGTTGTTTATTTGTTTCAGGTAGTTGAAACCTACTTCCTTGAAGTAAGAAAATATTCCTAATAAGTGCCTAAATCAAGTGACTTTAACTTCCTGGAGAACAAAGGTACCTATTACTTCAAAAGCCTGAAATAAATTTCAAAAAATGACATAAAAGAAATAAATAAGTGAAGTGGCCTCAATTGCCGAATGTAATGCGTTGCCTATGTAGAAAATGGCTTTAGCTACCTAGAAGAAGTTAAAACCCGCTAATACTGTCTAGAATAGAAAATGACTTCAACTGCCTGGAAGAACATAAAAATTATTTAAATCACCTGAAATAAATAGGAAATGACTTGAACTTAAAAGAAATTAAAAATTATTCAAACTGCCTGAAACAACCCGGATAGCATAAATTATCCAGTGGATATCTATTGGATAAAGGATCTGTCCGATGGATATCCACGTAGGGATAGTCAATATTTACTAAATATCCAGTGGATACTACGAATGACACACTTATGTAAATTCTTTATGACACCATTTGTGGATACCTGGCGAACTCCAGGACTCCAATCCTGGATATTTAGGCATATGGTTTTTGCTCGTTATTAATAAATTAAATGAATAAAGCACGCATATTTTTTAAAAATAGCGAAAACTTATCCAGTGGTGGTTATTCTCTGGGCACCAAGCGATAATCCCTTAAATCCTGTTGGATACCATATGAGCACCTAATGGATATAATTTTTAGATCAAGGCGAATTTTGAATATAAAATTGTAATTTCATACATTGGTTTCATCTCTCGGCCACTACCAATTTAATTTAATTTTTAAATGTGCGAAAAATTCAAAAAAATATTTTCAATATTCTTGAGAGCATAATAGTAGAGTATAAATATATAATACTTCTATTGGATATTGAAAACTTAAAGGAAATACCAATAATTTCCATTTAATATCAATTTCAATTTGCGGATAATTTTTCCACCTTTCTTAAATACATTCTCCCTTTGCCCTTCTTAAATACTCTCTTCTCATGGCTGAATCATAACAGTTTTTATTTGATTTTTTAGGCAAATTTTCTTTTTTTCAATTAAGGTTAAATACCATCTAGACGAAAGAACTCCTTTGATCTTCATGATGAAATTTTTATTTCTTTTGTCATTTCTTTGAAGAAGAAGCTATTGAAAAAAGTCCTATTTAAAGCTTATAAAATTAACGTTTTTTATATAAAATTGTGCCTGATCCTGGTCTGTTTCCTACTTCCCCCCATGTTCCTGATCCATTCAACTAAAAATTGTCAAAGCTCCTCTATAGCGGAGACTGGAGGTGTAATACATGCACTTTCCCTTTATCTCGATGGGAACATAATAGGGTTTTACTGTGGAAGGAAATTGGAGTGGGCTATTTAAAGCGTACTACTTAATACCCCCGTATATGGAATTACCGAAAAAAAATAGTGGGAGGGCTTAAAACAAGTGCATAAGGAAATTATTTATCGGATTTGACGGTGAGTGAATGATGGCTTTATAAATTTTACTCTTAGGGAGGTAAAATCTATCGGACACGGGAGTTGGGAAACTTTCGAGAAGAATTTTAAAGTTTCCTGTTGAAATGCGGAATTTGTTATAGGAAGGGACCGTTGGGTATTTTACTTTAAAAAATTGGAAAGTTTAAAATTGGACGTGGTGGCGTTTATGAAGGAAAATTGCCAAAAAATCTGGATTTATTTTTACATTCGTCAAAGTGGGAGAATACTTTGGATTTTAATTACCCGTTGCAACATTTAGAAAAACTCTTGAATTGATTCACTTTATTTTAGTAGCAAAAAAAGTTATAATTTATAATTTTAAAGTCAAGTTGTGGATACTGGTTTTCAACTGATTTTATCCAATTAAAACGATTTCTCTTCCCAAAACTGGCATTTCCTAATAATTAGAAAAAATAAAACCTCTGTGGATCCTACTCCAACCCTGATCGAAAAAGACCTGAAAACCGCGACACTCTAATCTCCGAACGTACATGTCGGAATAATAGGCTCCTAAGCCGGATATACGTTATAGATGTATAACGGTAAAAGAGATCATCCAAGGGCCTCCCTATAATAATAGGGGAAGCCGGGATTTCGTAATACGTCACGACTTATTATCGTGTAATCCGGTCGGTTACGGAAATCAAGTGCGCCATTGAGTTGCTCCATCTGGTTTAACTTTAATTGAATGTCACGCAAGGAAAGTCAAAGTCAAATAGAGCTTTAGTGTTTAAACACCGAGATGTTACCACGAACAAATGATTTATGGGCAAAAATATTACAAGGATATAAATGAAATTTGTATAATACCGGGGTTGCATTAATTAATCCCTTAAGCGTGGGTAGCAATTACACATGTAAGCCAGAAAGAAAATATGAAACTTAAAAATGGTCCAATAAGTACTCTTCCACAGTAGAGTAGCCTTTCACAACTAACTTTCTTACCTCCCTTCTAAATAACTTATAAGAAACAGTCTTACGAAGAATCCATGGAATATTGTTAAATATTTTTTAATATCGTCAAAAATTGAGTTATTGGTTAAAGAAGGGGTAGGCATTGATAAATCTATATTATATGAGGACCGACTAATATTTACATTTTTCGACTTGATAACTAAAGAATACTTTTTATGCATCAATCAAACCGTCTCTAGTATAAATAAAGATAGAAGGGTCAACATTTTATGGATTAATATCCAGAAAATTATCCACTTTAATAAGTAAGAAAGACTCATGATAAAGTGATAACAAGTACAATGATAACAGTGTTGATGAAAGCAAGTTTGATAAAACTTTCATTGAGATGCAATCCCAACTTTTAGTTTTTACTTCTCTTAAAGTTTCCATGATTTCTTAACTGACTGAAATAATGAGAAAATTCTTCCAGGCAGTCTGAGTTATTTTTCCTTTAAAGTGTTTTAGGAAACCTGATGATTGACGTCATCAACTGCCTGGAATAAAGAGAACATTCTTCTAGGCAGTCTGAGTTATTTTTCCTTTAAACTGTCTTAAGAAACCTGATGATTGACGTCATCAATTGCCTGGAATAAAGAAAAAAATCTTCCAGGCAGTCGGAGTTATTTTTCCTTTAAAATGCCTTAGAAAATTTGATGATTGACGTCATCAACTGCCTGGAATAAAAAGAACATTCTTTCAGGCAGTCTGAGTTATTTTTCCTTTAAAATGTCTTAGGAAATCTAATGATTGACGCCATCAATTGCCTGGAATAAAGAGAAAATTCTTCGAGGCAGTCGGAGTTATTTTTCCTTCAAAGGGTCTTAGGAAATCCAATGATTGACGTCATCAATTGCCTGGAATAAAGGCAAAATTCTTCCAGGCAGTCGGAGTTATTTTTCCTTTAAGGTGTCTTAGGAAGTATGAGGATTGGCGTCATCAAATGCCTGGAATAAACAGAAAATTCTGCCAGACAGTCGGAGTTATTTTTCCTTCAAAGTGTCTTAAGAAATCTGATGATTGACGTCATTAACTGCCTGGAATAATGAGAAAATTCTTCCAAGCAGTCTAACTTATTTTTCCTTTAAAGTGTTTTAGGAAATCTGATAATTGACGTCAGCAAAAGCCTGGAATAAAGACAACATTCTTCCAGGCAGTCGCAGTTATTTTTCCTTTAAAGTGCCTTAAGAAGATTGGTGAATGATGTCATCAACTGCCTGAAATAAATAAAAAATTCTTTATGGCAGTCGGAGTTAGTTTTCCTTTAAAGTGTCTTAGGAAGTATGATAATTGGCGTCATCAAATGCCTGGAATAAACAGAAAATTCTGCCAGACAGTCGGAGTTATTTTTCCTTCAAAATCTCTTAAGAAACCTGATGATTGACGTCATCAACTGCTTGGAATAATGAGAAAATTCTTCCAGGTGGTCAAAGTTATTTTTCCTTCAAAGTGTCTTAGGAAATTTAATGATTGACGTCATCAACTGCCTAGAATAAAGAGAAAATTCTTCCAGACAGTCGGAGTTATTTTTCTTTTAAAATGACTTAAAAAATGTGATGATTGACGTCATCAACTGCCTAGAATAAAAAGAACATTCTTTCAGGCAGTCTGAGTTATTTTTCTTTTAAAGTGTCTTACAAAATCTGATGAATGACGTCATCAACTGCCTGGCATAAAAAGCACATTCTTTCAGGCAATTGGATGTATTTTTCCTTTAAAGTGTCTTAAGAAACCACATGATTGACGTCATCAACTACCTGGAATAAAGAGAAAATTCTTCCACGCAGTCTGAGTTTTTTTTCCTTTAAAGTGTCTTAAAAAATCTGATCAATGACGTCATCAACTGCCTGGAATAATGGGATCATTCTTCCAGGCAGTCGGAGTAATTTTTTCTTTAAACTGTCTTAGGAAATCTAATGATTGACGCCATCAATTACCTGGAATGAAAAGAAAGTTCTTCCAGGCAGTCGGAGTTATTTTGCCTTTATAATGTCTTAGAAAATTTGATGATTGACGTCATTAACTGCCTGGAATCAAGAGAAAATTCCATTTATTCTTTAATATGCATAGGAGAATATGCTTAATTTTTTTAAATTTACAGATTATAAAACCACGCCTCTTCTATCTATCTATCTATCTCAGCAGTTATAGATAGATAGATAGATAGATAGTTATATATAAACTGCCTCACGACCTGACAAATTAGGATTCAATACAGGACAGAACATGATTATGTAGGTTTAAAATTTAAAGACACATAATCTATAATAGACGCTGAATTTTCTGTAACATGAATAAAGTCATTGACATGCATTATCACACCATGTGAACCTAACAAATATTTAAGTGACTCCACTAATCTTTGGCTTCTATCTGCGTAATTAACATCAGAGTCACGTCCTATAATTACAGTTGTACGAGGTGGTAAGGCACTTAAGACTATTTCTAATTTAAAATCACATTACTAAAACAAGAATTTGAAGAACGATATATATAAATAACAAATAAATTCAATAACTCACAAGCTATAACAGAACATTCAAAATTTAGCACCTCATAGAGATACTTATTTGCTTCCATGAAAGTAATTGGTAAACAATTTTTGACAAATATCACGGTACCGCCAAGTAAAGAATTATTTTTATAGTACCTAGTTACAGTATAATTTAACAGATGTATTGCTTCATTAGCTTTTATCCGATGTTCTGTAATTAATAATATTGTTGGATACCAAAGATGGTTCAAGAAAAATTCTAGGCTCCTACATTATTTATTTTATATCTGATTCATTGCACATTGGTGTATATTCTAAACAAGAATTATTACCAATGGAAGCTAAAGGATGAAGATGATACTCACTAATTTGAGCAGCTCTCCTGAAGATGCTAGAATCATTACAGAAACACGTGTGTCGGCTATTAATAGGGAAACAAAAATGCAATATTTATGAAACGTTCGCATTGGCTCCCTGCAAAAAAAAATCATTCAATTTCCAAACAGGAAAATCGGTTTTGTTCCCCAACTCCGAAACTGGATATGGTGCAGGTGAAGTGCCCCGGACATGATGGCATGCCGGATGACGGACGTGGTATGGCCACTACATTGTTTTCTTATCGGCGAACGATCGCCGGCTTCCAGAATTAATAATTCTGGATTCGGGAGGGCATTCGAATTAGAATTTCAATTTACCCCCCCGTATACTGTCGGATCGATTCCGCATGTTCTGACTTCCGTTGAAAAGAAATCGTTATTATTAACACGTTGGCGTGTATGGGGGCCTGCTTATATTCGCGAGACGATAATGGCCCCAAAAGGGATTCCGTTCCTCATTTCCTATAACGGCAGAAATTGTATGCACTTTACAGGACCAGGAAAAAACCCACTAAACCCGGCACGTAATTGGTAACTTACCCTTCGGTAAGTTGTCATTAAATCCCGACCCGGATTACATGCCCGTTTTGCGGTGGCGTGTCTACGAAGAATTTTGATAAATGAATTATTGATCGGCTAGTCGAGGATTTTATTGTTAACCACTGAGGCACGAAAGGATTATGTACAGAAAAGAGTAAGCGTTAAAATCGCATTAACTGACCAATATTACCAACATTGTGGGTGCCAGCAATCTGTCAAGGGTGTTAATATTGTTATAAATAATGTAAATGTGTTAGTAATTTTTCTAGGACATAAAAGAGTATTCTTGGATTAAGTGTTGCAGAAAGTAGCTTGTTCCTGAATACCATTAGAATTAGTGTTAGAAGTAAACGATATTTTGACGCTCATTTTAGTGGATGCCTTTAACAAGGTCAAGATGAAGAACGAGAAATTAATAGAGCTGCTACTAAAGAAGTTTGACGAGCAGAGAGTAGAACAAGAGAAAAGAGACCGTAAACAGAGATAAGAACAAAAGAAACGAAACGGTAAACAAGAAGAACGAGACAAGAAACAAAGAGAAGAACAAGAAGAATGAGACAAGAAACAGATTTATTAAAGACAATTAAATTCGACCTGAAGAAAAATAATTAAGACCTCATTAAGACTATGAAAGATGACCTGAAGAACGAAAATGAAAATCGAGACAGAAAACAACGACACCTTATAAAGATTATGAAAGAAGACTTACTTGAAGATTTTCCTCTTTATTCCAGGCAGCTTTCTAAGACACTTTAAAGGAAAAATAACTCTGACTGCCTGGAAGAATTTTCTCTTTATTCCAGGCAGTTGATGATGTCAATCATCATATTTCCTAAGTCACTTTAAAGAAAAAATAACTCAGACTGCCTGGAAAAATGTTCTGTTTATTCCAGGCAGTTGATGACGTCAATCGTCAGATTTCCTAAGACACTTTAAAGGTAAAAATAAATTCGAATCCCTGGAAAAAATTTTTCGTTATTCCAAGCAGTTAATGACGTCAATCATCAGATTTCTAAAGACACTTTAAAGAAAAAATAACTACGACTACCTGGAAGAATTTTCTCTTAATTCCAGGCAGCTGATGACGTCAATCATTAGAATTCCTGAGAAAGTTTGAAGGAAAACTAACACCGACTGCCTGGAAGAATTTTCTCTTTATTCCAGGCAGTTGATCACGTTAATCATCAGATTTCCTAAGACACGTTGATGAAGAAGACTTACTGAATTTAAAAGATGAACTTAAGAAAGGCGCAGGATGAACGAGATTTACAACTAAGAGAAGATCTAGAGATGAAACAGGAACTAATAACTAAATTCGAAGTAACAGTTAAAAAAGAATTGGAGCAAATACAAAAAAAGATCCAAGAACAAGAGATGAAAGTAAAGCGTGCCCACATCTCAGCAATTTAAAATAGTTGTATGTAACCGCATATTGATGAAGAAAACTGAAGAGATCCTTATGCACCATCTACATGAAGATATTGGAAATACCCATTGGGAGTCGTTAACTCAGCTAACTCAGAGATTGTGATTAATGCCACAACTGTTCTGATTGAGTGCATGGATAACTCTAAAGTATATGATCAAGGAATTCTTCCAGCAAAGACTGCGTTATTCACCCCGAAGAAATCTACTCCTTCTCTTTGGACTCTCTTTGTAAGACTTATGAAAACTCTATGGCACGTTTGTTCCTGACATAAAAGAGTATTCCTGGAGTAAGCGTGTTCCTGAATTTCGTTAAAATATAATATTTTAATTAAGACTGAAAATATTCGAATAAATTAAATGCCCTAAACCTTACACGGGACGAGCACAACATCGGAGACAAGAAATGTTAATTAAATCCGTTTTTGTTATCGCCGGATGACGAAAGAACGAGGGTTTGAAGGTATTACGGAGGCCACCAAAACATATTCATTAACTGAGCACAACGGCCCAATGGGAGATTAAAAATTAATAAACTTTCACAACAAAAAAGTTAATAAAACTGCGAAGTATTAAAGGGTTTAAGGGCACGGCGAATTTTCGAATCCCTCAGCTATTATATTTTAAATCAGGGATGAATTATCTTTGACCAGTGTCGGCACACATCAAAGAGAATTCGTTGTTACCGACAGTTAATGACGTGCAATGGCAAACATTTGTCAACATGCATTTCGTCTTGTAGAAGCAGCCAATGAAAGAGAGGTTCAAGGCATGTACATTAAGAGGCAAACATTTGTCTAATTTCTCGGTGAATTATTGCAAAAATTAACTCTTAGGAAACCGCTTTGTTATGTACTTGAAACCCCGCAATTTCCTCGACGATGTATTTGTCCTTATTATAAATTGAACAAGAGGGTGATGCCACGCTTCCACTTATTCCAGCCCCCTCTTTCCCTCCCTGTCAACGTTGGGATTAAAACGTCAGGGATGATAGCAAGGAAGCATCGCCAGGCAGGGTGAACGAGAGAGTAGCGTATTGTTTCCTTCGGGGGCGTATTGTGCACTTCCCGTGGGTTTCCTTCCTTAATCCCTTATCACATATTTCCATTTACATTACCGACATCCTAAGGGATTTTAAAATTTCCGGGTGCGAGTTCAAAAGTTAATTGGATGAGAGATTTTTGTTTGAAGGTTGGTTGGTCGGGAAAAAATCGAAAATTAAAAGCACTTTTCGTTCATCTATATGGTCTTAGTTTCTCAATTTAGGCACCCTATCTTAATGGGATCAGAAGGAATTCCCTTAGGAGAATGGCAAAAATATGGCACATTAAAAGCAAAACCTATATTAGTAAGGAAAGATGTATTGGAATTGGATATTTTTGAAACAATGGACAAAAAAATACAAAAATTGTTCAGCAATCAGCAAAACTAAGTCTTCAGTATGATGATCAATTATCTTATTGAAATGCATCACTCATACAACAAGATTGGCATTTATTTTATGAAGAAAAGACTTCCTTTAAGAAAACATCCATTCCACTTCCAAAATGGACTTCTTCAATAAAAATATATATTAATAGGTGCTATATAAATGTACGTTTTGCCCTTTAAAAATTAATCTCAAAAATACTTCTACTTCGTCCTCTCTATGATGCTATTTTCTCATATCGAACCCTATCTCAGTGAGATGACAAAGAATTCCTTTGGGAGAGTGACAAAACATTCATATACAGGGTGGTCTAGTTTAAACGTATTAATTTTAATACGTGATAGAGAATTATGAAAAGAAATACGAGGCGTGAAGTGCTAAGCTGCATAATGCGCCTAATCTAAGTGGAGAATTTCGAAAATGTACCAGTAAGCCCTTAAAATATGCGCCACTTAAAAGGACCACATGCTTTCTCTTTAAATGGTTTTTGGGGTGATTCGTTTCCTTTTCATTCTCGTTAATGTTTGTCAAGAAGAATAAAACAGCATACGAGATGCCTATTCTACAAGAAAATTGTGGATTTTCAGCCCTATCGCCTCCATTACTAGCATTCTTTGTTGACTCACATTTTGACCATTTTAGTCAAAATTGTAAACGATTTGCCAATTATGATTTTCTTGCAATCAATCGATTCAGAGAATCACTCTGTATTTGTTTGAACCCTAATTTAATCGCACTTACTCTAGAATTCGAGATTTTACAGTAAAATATTTAAAATTATAGGGAATTAACAATTAAATAAAACATCTTGCAATTAAAGGTAAATTATGTTCATAAGAAGCATTTTTATTGGAATTCATTACTTTTTTTTTAAACATAAATGGAACAACCTGTATTTTTCTAGTCTCCTTAAATTTTAAGTACAAAATATTCATTATTATGAGAAAAAAACAAAAAAGTTTGAATACACCGGGTCTGGTCAATGAATTTCTGAGTCGTGTCCATTTAAGTTATGCATTGTATAATTTTTTTTTTAATACTTTAATATTTTTTTAAATATAACTAAATAACCATGAGTATTCGTTATTATTTAATATATCTTAAAAGCTTAATCATTAATTATATATTGTACAATAGAAAGTCAGTCAGATTTCACTAAGTTATGCACGATACATATAATTCTTTATTTTCCAGGCAGTTGATATTGCGATTTACTTTTATATATTGATTATATGAAATGATTGGAATTCCAAATGAGGAATATTTTCAAATTCCTGGAATTAAATTGAAAATGACTCCACATATCTGGAAGACTTTTTCTCAAAAATGAGGTGTCAAAGTTAAGAATACTTATTGGTTTATTTATCATAACTTTTAAACTGACGGCTCAATTTTAATTAAATTTAACATGCGCATTATTGTAGTCAATTGCCAATTATTAATGAAGCCAATTAAATAAAAAAAAGTAGCATAACATGCAGGGGTATATGATCTTTTTTGCCCCCAATCTATGAGGTGATAAACTATTGTTGTATGAAAATTCAACTTTGGATTCTCTATTTAATTTGGCAAAAAAAAGTTACTCTTACAAAATTTTAATTTAAGGCACTGTTTAATTGTACAGAAACGCCAGTTAAAATGCTGCAAAAATTTTGGAAAAAAAAAGAAAATTAGGCTTGAATCTTAAATTAAACCTGTCAAATGAAATAATGACTTAAGGTAACTCTTTTCTTTCTATCTTAACTTTTTTTTTAAATAACTCCCTTTATAGACAAGTATTATAGTTAAAAAAAAACTGAAAATCATTGGGATTATTGTAGAGTTTCACTGCTCCCTTAAATATTAGTCATCAAAAAAAAGTGCGCTGGTCGCCTGTAAAGGAATGTTAAATTACAACGCGGCCGACTTTGCTACTAATCAAAAGTACATCATACATCTATCAATAACAAAAGGGTAAAACCTAAACACCCGCCATATCAACCCTTTTCCAGGGTTGTTGTACTCCCTGGACCAAAGAAAAAAAAACTAACCCTATAAATATACCACGTCCTTCATCTGCCACACAAAACCGCATCAACGTTATTTATTTTATATTTATTGGGGTCGCTTATCCCGCTCATATCTCACCTCCTCTTCACCCCGAATGTATCCCGGGGGAACGTTTGATACAATGCCAGTTTAATAAGGCTTGAGGGGGCGATGCGACCCCGTTTGCTTACGCTGCCGAACGTGATCACCCGATTGTCAATCAATTGTTCCGCATTCTTTGCCCTTCCGCACACCACTCGCTCTTTGTCGGTAGATGGATATGACAACAGTTGTTTAATTCCCATCATTAGTGAGAGGGTAAAATGCTACACTTTTCTAGTGGATTTGGGTCACAATTCGAAATACTGTTTGTACAGTGTCTTTACTTATCGGACCTAAATAATTAAAAATGTAATTAGTGGTTCAATTGTCAATGATCCTGCTGCTCGTTTGGATATGGAAGTTTAACAATTTCAAACATAACAATAACTTCACAGGCACAATAAACAATAATGCAGCTTGCCCTTACTCAGCAAGATAAAGTGCATATTAAGCGTGCTACATGATAGATATATGGCGAATTTTAAGCTAAGCACGGGGTGTCAAACTTCAAGGAAATAGTTTCCCGAAACTTAGGCGTTAAGTGAGTTTCACACTTTCGGCGATCATGAAGGAGAAACTTTGCAGATTCATTAAAATGCATGTATTGGGAGCTCGCCTCATCTGGATAATAATTATCTTTGTAGTGGTGTTACGAAAGGGGGTCAGTAATACTAATATAAAGCTTTTTCAAGGGAAACTTAGCTTTAATATGCCCGATATTGGAAAGAAACCGGGTTAATGAAACGGCACTGCCCAAGTATTCGCAGATTACGCATAAAAGCTTAATATAAGGCGATTTTTATCGGCGGTTTGCGTGACTTTTGCGTTTTGTTGTTTAAATATTACGCCGGCGTGCAGGCTTTTATCCGATCCCCGCAAGGCCCTCATAATAATAGAACGGAATCTTTATTAAGGGTTAGCAGCTTAATAGCATCGTATAGTTAGGGCTTTTTAGGGATTAATTTTTAAAGGGCAAAACGTACATCTACACGGTACCCATCAGTATAGGTTCTGTTTTTAATGTGACGATGTATGTTTTACCACTCTCCTAAGGAAATTTTTTGTGACCCTATTGAGTTGGGATGTGGATGGTTCCTGGTCCTAAATTTGGATTTATATGAGAGGGAAAGGTTAATTTATAGTCAAGTATAAGTCTAGAATTTTTATATTGCAAATTTTAATAACAACATGGTGTGAGAATAAATAAATACTTTTTTATTTGATCCAAGGAAGAGAACATATGAATTAGAGGCATTTAACTTAAGATTATGGTTTTCAGCAAAAGCAGTGAAAAAGGAAAAGAGTCATCAAAAAAAGTTGTATACACCTGAGAATTATCGACCTACTGTTAAGGTTTAGAATAAGAGATCCATGTGTCCCAAGATGAGCGAATTTATACGTAAAAATTACAAAAAATTTTAGGGTTGAAATTTGACCGTTTGGGATCCAACCCTGCTTGACTAAAAAATACAATTTAGAATGTTTTTATTTTTTTTAATTAAGCATGCCTTGATTAACCGTAAAAACGATTTTGACGATTTTCGATTTTTTTCGGAAGTATCCGGAATTTTTAAATTCTTTAAACGTCATTTTATTAAGCTCCAAATTGCGCAACTTTGCCTCCATCGTCACCTTCGAATACATTAAAATGAATATTTGTATTATTCCTTTAGATTCTTGTTTTCTGAACACTATTGCCAATGGGAATGAAGCGATGCTCTCTTCTGTGTTCCTGGTCTCCCTAATCTATGCAAAGAAGAAATTCGTCGCCTAAATCCTTGTCTTCTTACTATGTTGATTTCTTTTGTATGTTGGCTTATTTTTCACCAATGCTGATAACTGCAAGTGCGTTTTCTGATTTTCCCCCAATGATACTCGCTAATTTTGTCG
Organism: Anthonomus grandis grandis; assembly: GCF_022605725.1. Taxonomy (NCBI): domain Eukaryota; kingdom Metazoa; phylum Arthropoda; class Insecta; order Coleoptera; family Curculionidae; genus Anthonomus; species Anthonomus grandis. The sequence goes on from NC_065562.1 coordinate 14,547,595, forward strand.
AATCATTTTAGCAAATCCTACCGACTGCGCCAATTTAACGATATTTTGAGAAAGAGAGTTTTTAAAACAACACGTCTTATAAATTATCACAACATGTACAAAGTCGTCAAGAGAAATAATGCGCTCCAAAAATGGTTACAATAATATTTATATATTAAAAATAAATGCGCTTGTATATTTATTTGTCCAGTTAGGGATTTCCATGGGACCTTTAGTAAGTCCTGTGGGTGGTAGCAAATTCACTATCCAGAAATAACCAGCACTATGCCTATTTTTTTAATCATAAAAAATTACAGATTTTGTTTTATCTGGATTGGCACTATGGTACCATGCTATTTTTTTAAAAATAAATTGTGTCGTTTTTTGTGAATTAAAAACTCAACCCTGATGGCCTATAAAGAATGTTATTTTAACGTAATTTGTGTGCATGCGAATATAAAATAACCATAAGGCCACATCACCCACAATAACTTAATTAGCGTGGGCACAAAGGAACGTGAAAACAACCCCCTACCGGTGAGTTAAATTGCACTGATTATAAATTCATAGTTTAAATTTTCCGATTGGTTTCAAAGTTGCCGATGGGGCGGATTAATTAAAATGCCCTCAACGAAAGTTACTTTTCGAGTTCGACTGGCTATTGAGGTTTTGATTGCTTGCTACTATACTGGCCATATAGAAAGCGAAGCCTTTTGTAGTTTAGATCATTAATGTCTCGTGGAATAATGGAATATATAAAGAGGAATCAATTATTTCGTGTATAAACAGGAATTAATCAAGAGTTTCCCAATAACACATTTAAGGATTCGTTGTATAGATATTGTCAATTTAACCAAAAGGTATATAATGGAGTTTTGAAATTCTCTTGCTGCGCCTTTAATAAACGGGGAATATCATCTAACATTCCATTGCGAGGAATCTCGCTTGTTTGAACATACTTCGAAAATATGTTAACTGTTTTAATATATTAACCGGAAAGTTGGGAGTACAGGGAGTTTTAGATTATCCTTTATAGGGATTATTGATTAGCGGGCATACCTGTTGTTTTAAAAGTTTGTGTTAGACATTAATACAATATTGATTTTTAAATTTCCAGTGTAATTGTAGAACAAACTTTTAAAGTCAATGTTTCAGGCATTTTTAGGTAATTTATGACATTTTTTAGATCCATTCAACCGTCAGTTATTTCCTGTTTTATTCCAGGCGTTGGAAGTCATTTTCTGGTTTATTCTCAGTTTTTCTAGGTTGTTGTGAACTTTTTGTATTCATAGGTTTTCCTTTTTCTTAATGTATTTCAGTCATTAGGAGCTATTTTCAATAATATTTTAGGAATTTTAAGTTATCTTAAGTTTCTTCTTAATATTTGCAGTCAATTTTATGAAGTCATTTAAGTGTCTTTCATGTTTTGAAAGTTATTTCCTATTTTGCCAGGTTATTGAGCACCTCATGTATTTTAAGGTTAATTTTATTCGAGGACTTTAAGGTAATTTTATGTTTCTTCCTGGCAGTTGAAGTAATTTCTTAATAGTTCCAAATATTTAACGCTAATTTCAATTTTATTTTAAGAATTTAAGGTAGTTTCAAGTTTATTTTAGGCATTTGAAGAAATTCTTTTCAGGCATATATGTTGTAGTCTATTTGATCGACGAATTTTAAGTTATTTTAAATTTCTTCCCGGTAATTAAAGTTATTTTTCATTGATTTCAGATATTTGAAGCCAATCTCACTTCTATTCCAAGAGTTTAAGATAATTTTAAGTTTCTTTCTAGCAATTGAAGTAATTTCTTATTTATTCTAAGTATTTAAGGCCAGTTTAAATTTTATTCCAGAAATTAGAGGTTATTTTAAATTTCTTTCAGGGATTTGAAGTCAATTTTTTAATGCAGGAGACGTTGTGGTTTATATCTTGCTGGTTATTGAAGTTATTTCAAATATTTAAAGTCAGTTTCAATTTTATTCAAGGCATTGAAATAATTTGTTCCAGGCTATTATGATTTATTTACTCCGGGATTTTGAAGTAAGTTGGGATTTTAAATGTCTTGTTCGCAATTAAATCATTTTTCAAGTGTTCCTAATATCTGAAGCCATATTTAATTTTATTCCCGGAATTTTAAGTAAATTTAAGTTTCTCCCAAGCATTTGAAGTAACTCCTTCCAGGCACTTGATATTGCGATTTATATTCTCCAGAAGCTTGAAGTTTCTTTCTGGTATTTGCATTTATTATTTATTCCAGGCATTTGAAGTAGTTTTTTCCAGACACTCGATATTGTAGTTTACTTGCTGCAGGAATTTTAGGTTTATTCCTGGTATTTGAAGTCATTTCACATTTATTCTAGATTATTTAAAGCAATTTCAATTTAATTCCAAGTATTTCATTTTAGCAATTGGAGTTATATAATATTCCAAATATTTTAATCCAATTTCAATTTTATCCCATGCATCTGAAGTAATTCCTTGCAGGCAGTTGATATTGTGGTTTAGTTGGTTCAGAAATTTTACGTTTCTTCCTGATGTTTGAAGCCATTTCACATTTATTTCAGATATTTGAAAGCAGTTAAAGTTCAATTTCAATGTAACCATTGGAGATTGTGGTTTAGGTCTTTCAGGCATTTGAAATAATTTTTTAAGTCTTCAACGTATTTGAAATCAATTCCTATTTTATTCCAGACATTTGAAATAATTTCTTTCAGGCAGTTGATATTGTGATTTATTTTCTCCAGGAGCTTAAAGTTTCTTTCTGTTATTTGAAATTATTACATTTATTCCAGATATTTGACGCCAATTGTAATTTTATTCCAGGCATTTGAAGTAGTTCTTTCTAGACACTCGATATTGTAGTTTACTTGCTGCAGGAATTTTAGGTTTATTCCTGGTATTTGAAGTCATTTCACATTTATTCCAGATATTATTAAGCACTTTCAATTTTAGCAATTGGAGTTAAAGTTATTTATTCTAGGTATTTGAAGCCAATTTCAGTTTTATCCCAGGCATGTGAAGTAATTCCTTGCAGGCAGTTGATATTGTGGTTAAAAAATTTTACGCTTCTTCCTGGTATTTGAAGCCATTTCACATTTATTCCAGATATTGGCAAGCAGTTTCAGTTCTATTTCAATGTAACCATTGGAGATTGTGGTTTAGGTCTTTCAGGCATTTGAAATCATTTTTTAAGTCTTCAACGTATTTGAAATCAATTCCTATTTTATTCTAAACATTTGAAATAATTATTTGCAGGCCGTTGGTATTGTAGCTTTCTTTCTCCAGGAATTTTAGGTTTTTTTCTGGTATATGATGCCATTTAATTCTTATTTATTCGAGGTAGTTGGAAGCAATTTCAATTTTATTACAGGTATTTGAAATAATTCTGTCAAGACAGTTGGTATTGTGGTTGGTATTTTAGATTTTTTCTGGTATTTCAAGTCATTTCACTTTTAGTCTAAATGTTTGGAAGCAATTTCGACTTTATTCCAAGTATTTTATTTTAGGCAGTTGATGTTGTGCTTTATGTCTTCCAAACATTTGAAATAATTTTTCAAGTTTTCCACATTTTTGAAGTCAATTTAAATTTTATTCCAGACAATTGAAGTAATTCCTTGCTGGTCGTTGATATTGTGGTGTCCTTGCTTCAGAAATTTTGGGTTTCTTCCCGGTATTTGAAGTCATTTATTCCAGATACTTAAAGCCAATTTAAATTTCTCTTTTATTCCAAGTATTTTATTTTAGGCATTGGAGGTTATGCTCCAGGCATTTGAAATAATTTTTTAAGTCTTTCACGTATTTGAAGTCAGCGTCTTTTAGGTAGTTTAAATTCTATAAAAAAGCTTCAAATTCCGGAAATAAAATTTAAAATGGCTTCAAATGCATGAAAGAGACAAATCACAATTTTAACTGTGTTGAAACAGAGACTTTAAACGCGTGGAATAAAATTAAAAATAATCTGAATTGGGTGCTTTAAATATCTGGAATAAATCAGAGCTGACTCAAATAAGGAGCAATGTCAACTGCCTGGAAAAATTGAAAAGGCAAACGCTTGGAATAAAAAATAAGAAGCTTAAAATATTTGCAAAAAACTGAAATGTCTTTAAACGCCAGGAAGAGACTTGAAGTGATTTCAAATTCCTTGAATGAAAGTTAAAATTACTCCAAATGCCTGAAATATAAACTAAATAGCTTCAAATATCAAGTGAAATGTGAACTCTGACTTCAAATACTAGAAGGAAATTTAGAATTATTTCTTACGTTTGGAATAAGTTTAAAAATTACTTTAAATGCCTGGAATATAAAAAAATGTTTCAAATGCTTGAAAGAAACCTAAAATTATTTCAAACATCTAGAATAAAATTGAAAATAGTTTTAAAGGCCTTTAAGATATAAAAAATATCATGAACACTTTTCTACATATCTTCGAGGCATTTTTAAGGTTTCTCCTTAGGGACACTTGTAATTTTAATAAAGGATATATTTTTGTTTGACTTTAACTGTCAACAGAATTATGTTCTTACACTTAAGCCCTCCATCCTTAAGACACTTCACCCTTGTGGTTCATTTATCCAAATTGAACGTTTATTGCCAAGAACTAATTTAATAAAAATCGCACTCGGCAGGTACCGGAATTCATCTTCTTTCCTCCTTCGCAGTAACAACGTAGAGACCCTAAGTATCAATTTACTAGGAATAAATGCCTTGCCGTAAAGCGATAGAGAAATCCTGAATAGCACTGACTAATTCCAGACATAAATAATATGAAAAACGTGCAAGTCGGCTAATGTAAATACATAGTTTTAAGTCCCGCTTAATCCAGGAAAAAGGCACTTAAAACGCCTTTTAAATCAGGCGCATGCCACACGAGATAGTGACGATTAAGTGCTCCCCTCTTAGTGTGATTGTTTTATTTTGTTAATGTTTAAACAAAAGGTCTGGAAAGTTTTTTAATCTATTATTTATTCGCTATTAAAACGGGCAGAGTGGAGAAAAACGCCCGGAAAACGGGCCTGCGGGACGTTTATTTATAAGCGTTTGCTTGTTTTAAGACGGAAAACTTACGGAAAGGGAGTTAGGGAAGTTTTGTTTGGTCCTCGTAAAATTATTTAGAAAGAAAAATATGGCCGTAGTTCGAGTCAGGAGAGACTGAGAGAAAAAACAGACTACAGCGCAAGTTCTGCACATTCTTATAGGGGACGGTTGCAAAATACCTGAAGGATAACATCAGTTCACTTGGTCAAAAGGGGGAAAAGTTGAACTAGAAGAACGAAAGATCAGTAAAGAGATGATATGAACATTACGTTCAAGTTTTAAAGGAAAATTATGTTTAGCCTGTGATATATGATGAGTTTTTGGTAGATCATTAATCTACCTTGATTGGATAAATAGTATTAAATGTTCATGATGATGAGGGTAATGATAAAGATTCCAGTTGTTTGACACTTTTTGGATCCTCGAGATTCCATTATTCCGGATAGTCGAAGTAAGTTTAAATTTTATTCCAGGAATTTTAAGCGATTTCTTATCAATTCCAATCATTTGAAGTCATTTTCAATTTTATTTCAGAAAACTGAACTAATTTTAAGTTTCTTCGAGGCATTTGAAGTTATTTCAGTTTTTACTTATTATTTGAAGCTGTTTCTTTTGTATTCCAGATATTTGGATTCATTTTCAATTTTATTCTACAAAAAAATTTGTTTTCCATATTAAATAAGTCCTCTCGATATTTGAAGTAATTTTAGGTGTATTTTTGCAAGCGTTTGAGTTTCTATCTTATTTCAAGTCTTATTCCAGTTATTTGGAGTAACTTTAAAATTTATTCTAGGAATTTGAAGCTATTTCTTATGAATTTTAGATTTTTAATTTAATTTTAGGCATTTTATTCCAAGTTTTATCTTTTATTGATTTTGTATTTCTGGGATATTTTTTGTTTTCTTGAAAATCCAATTACATTATTGCTCCGTATATTTGGAGTAAATTTCAGTTTTATTCCAGTCATTTGAAGCCATTTTTAGTCCTTTAGGATTTCTAGGACTTTTAACTTCAGGTCTAATTTCAGATATTTGAAGTAATTTTAAATTTAATTCCAGGCAGTTGGAGCTATTTTTTATTGACTTAGATATTTGGGATAGTTTTTGTTTTCTTGAAATTCGAATCGTTTCAAGTATTATTCCTATATTTAAAGTAATTTAAAAATTTTATTCTAGGCATTTAAAGTAATCTCTCATGTATTCCAGATATTTGTAGCACTTTTAATTTAGTTCCAGGCAATTGAAGCTATTTTTTAATTCCTTATATTTTTTTGGGATTGCAAGAATTATTCCAGATTATTTTTGAATTTAATTGCATAAAGCCTTTTTTTATTAATTTTTGGATTCATTTTAAATTTTATTCCAGCAATTTAAAATCATTTCAATTTTATTCTACAAAAAATATGTTCCCCCTATTAAATAAGTCTTCCCGATATTTGAAGTAATTTTAGGTGTATTTTTGCAAGCATTTGATTGTCTATTTTATTTCAGGTCTTATTCCAGTTATTTGGAGTAACTTTAAAATTTATTTCAGGAATTTTAAACTATTTCTTATGAATTCTAGATTTTTAATTTAATTTCAGGTATTTTATTTTAAGTTTTATCCAGTTTTTAAAATAATTTTAAATTTAAGTCATCTTTTATTGATTTTGTATTTCTGGGATATTTTTTGTTTTCTTGAAAATCCAAATACAGTTTTACTCCATATATTTAGAATAAATTTAAGTTTTATTTTAGTAATTTGAAGCTATTTTTTAGGACTTTTAACTTGTAACTTACGGTCTAATTTCAGATATTTCAAGTAATTTTAAATTTAATTCCAGGCAGTTGGAGCCATTTTTTATTGACTTAGATATTTGGGATAGTTTTTGTGTTTTTGAAATTCGAATCATTCCAAGTATTATTCTATATATTTATAGTAATTTTAAATATTATTCTAGGCATCTGAAGTAATTTTTTATGTATTCCAGATATTTGTAGCACTTTTAATTTAGTTCCAGGCAATTGAAGCTATTTTTTAATTCTTTATATTTTTTTGGGATTGCAAGACTTATTCCAGATTAATTTTGAATTTAATTGCATGAAACCTTTTTTTTAATTGATTTTTGGATTCATTTTAAATTTTATTTCAGTAATTTGAAATCATTTCAATTTTATTCTACAAAAAAAATATGATCCCCATATTACACAAGTCTTCCCGATATTTGAAGTAATTTTAGGTGTATTTTTGCAAGCATTTGAGTTTCTATCCTATTTCAAGTTTTATTCTAGTTATTTAGAGTAACTTTAAAATTTATTCCAGGAGTTTGAAGCTATTTCTCATGAATTCTAAATTTTTAAATTAATTCCAGGCATTTTATTCCAAGTTTTATCTTTTTATTGATTTTGTATTTCTGTGATATTTTTTGTTTTCTTGAAAATCCAATTACAGTATTACTCCATATATTTGGAGTAAATTTAAAGTTTATTCCAGTCATTTGAAGCTATTTTTTAGGATTTCTAGGACTTTTAACTTCGGATCTAATTTCAGATATTTGAAGTAATTTTAAATTTAATTCCAGGCAGTTGGAGCCATTTTTTATTGACTTAGATATTTGGGATAGTTTTTATTTTCTTGAAATTTGAATCATTCCAAGTATTATTCCATATATTTATAGTAATTTTAAATTTTATTCTAGGCATTTGAAGTAATTTCTTATGTATTCCAGATATTTGTAGCACTTTTAATTTAGTTCCAGGCAATTGAAGCTATTTTTTTAATTCCTTATATTTTTTTATGACTTATTCCAGATTCATTTTGAATTTAATTGCGGAGCTTTTTTTATTGATTTTTGGGATATTTGTTGTTTTTTTTTTTTTTTGGAATTGTAATTACTGTAAGTATGGGAACAAGCCGCTGGTATAGTTAATTCAAATTCGAAAAAAATCAATTTTTGGTGAAAAATTCGATACGGGGGGGTATACCCGAAATATAAAAAAACCCAAACTTTGAAGGCCTATATCTCGGCTTCTATGGGAGCTTTCGGGAAAATTCCAACGGTTTTGTCTTAGTTTCGTCCTTCTGAATCCAACAAGGCCATCCGCAAGGTCGTAGCTCCCATATTAGCTGAGATCTCGCATTTTTGTGGCCCATTTTTGGGCTCAAAAACGGGGTAAAAAATTGACTTTTTTCCGAATTTAATTCCTATAATTCCACTTGTTCTGGTCGAATTTCGTTATAACCCGGTGTTTTCGTAATGTAGGTGATGGGAATAAGCCGCTGATAGGGGTTTCTATAGCTATTTTTGGGTTTAAAAAAATCGATTTTTCGCATTTTCAAAGTGCTATAATTCCCTTACTTTTTATCGAAATTCATTACAACCCAGTGTTTTCGTGTTATAGCTCCAATATTTCATATATTTGTAGCAAGAATAACTTTTATTCCAGGAATTTGGAGCCACTTCTCTTGGAATTTTACACACTATTTGTGTTCTTGGGATTCCAGTCGTTCCAAGTATTATTCCTTATATTTCAAGTAATTTTAAATTTTATTACAGGAATTTGAAGCCGTTTTGAATTCTCTAGATTTTTTGGGATTCCAAATGTTATGTAATTTTAAAGTTAATTGTAGGCTATCTTTTCCAATCATTCCAACTATTATTCCAACTCTTCCATATATTTGAATTAGGTTTAAATATTCTATAAAGTTCCTAGAATAGGAATTTGAAGACATTTGTTCTCGAATTTTAAACAGTTTTGTGTTCTTAAGTTTCCAATTATTATAAATAACATTCTATATATTTGATTTAATTTTAAATTGTATTCCAGTTATTTAGACCAGTTTTTATGTTTGTCGGAATTTTTATTTCTTTTGAATTATTGGAATGCCATTAATTCCAAGTCTTATCCATTTTTGAGTAATTTTCAGTTTAGTTTTAGATAGTTGACACTATTTCTTCTTATTCTTGTATTCTTGTTTTTTTAAGATATTTCTTGTTTTCTTAGAATTCTAATCATTCCACGTATTATTCCATATATTAAGTTTATATTTTATTCCAGGAATTTTAAGATATTTATTTTGGATTTTCGGATAATCTTTGGGACTATTATCATGAGTTCAAGTATTATTCCATATAATTTGATTAATTTCAAATTTTATTCCGGGGATTTGAGATTTTTTTAACTTTTGGGTTCTTAAAATTCCATTAATTCCAACTCTTATTCCACAGATTTTGAGCAATTTACAATTTAATTCTAGGATTTGGAAGCCATTTCTTAGTTTTTTGGGACTTTTTGTGTTTTTGGAATTCCAATAATTCCACGTCTTATTGCAAATATAATAATATAAACATAATTCTCGTGATTTTTTTATGAATCCAACTATTATTTCATATAATTGGTGTAAGTTTATATTTTATTCCAGGAACTTAAAGCTTGATTTTCTTTGATTTTGAGTAGACTCTTTGTGTTCTTGGAATTCCAGTAATTCAATTCATATTCCAGAAGCTTTATTTCAGACATTTGACGCTATTCCTTAATGCATTCCATCATATTAAAGCCAACTCAAATTTCACTCCAATTATTTGAAATAATTTATTATTCCATATAATTTGATTAATTTCTAATTTTATTCCGGGGATTTGAGATTTTTTTAACTTTTGGATTCTTAAAATTCCAACTCTTATTCCACAGATTTTGAGCAATTTACAATTTAATTCTAGGAGTTGGAAGCCATTTCTTAGTTTTTTGGGACTTTTTTGTGCTTTTGGAATTCCAATAATTCCACGTCTTATTGCAGATATAATAATATAATCACAATTCTAGTGATTTTTTTATGATTCCAACTATTATTTCATATAATTGGTGTAAGTTTATATTTTATTCCAGGAATTTGAAGCTTGATTTTCTTTCATTTTAAGTACACTCTTTCTGTTCTTGGAATTCCAGTAATTCAATTCATATTCCAGAAACTTTATTTCAGACATTTGATGCTATTTCTGAATGCATTCCAACATATTGAAGCCAACTCCAATTTCATTCCAGTTATTTGAAATAATTTATTAAAAGTCTTCCAGGTTTTTGAAGCTAGTTTATTTCTTCCAAAATTTTTTTGTTGTTTTTTTTTGTAATGTTTGAAGCCATTGTCTGTGTATTCCAGAAATTTGAAATATTTATTTTAATGTTTCTATTTTTCAGGCATTTGAAGCCAGTCCTTGGGGTTCCAAATCTTTTTACAGATATTTGAAGTAATTTTAAATATTCTTCTAGTTATTTGAAGCATATTTTCATTTTGTTTTAGATTTTTGGGATACATGTGGATTTTATAAAAAATTTCTTATTGCTTTTGACATTTGAGGTAGTTTTCACCTTGTTTTTTAAGTCAGTATTTATACCTTCCTAGTTTTTGTTGAATATATTATCTTGTGATTTTTTGTGTTTTTCAGATCCACTCGTTCCAATACTTATTCCAGACATTTCCGGTAAATTAAAATTTGCTTCCGGGCACTTGAAGTAATTTTTTTTGATCAATTCGATTACTTGATTGATGATTCAATGTGATGGCCTTACATTTGAGTCTTTACTATACAAGCTGCTACGCTAGAAATAAAAAGAAAAGAACTTCTGGATTTTTTGGCGTCTTTAATTTCCTGGCAGCAACCATGAACTAAGACGCTTTAAACATTCAAAATAGGTCCTGCTTTATCCTTGTCTTACCCCCCAGACACGTATATTCATTACCCAAATAACATTTAATCCCTCAAGAAAAGCGACGGCCGATTATTCTAACTCTAATTCGTCTCCGTTACGTCTTCTATTTCCCTTCCGACGTTTCCGTTTTCGTAGGTTCGAAAAAGTAAAACAACGCTTTGAAATGTTGCACTAGGTTATGCTATTCCCTGTGTACGGTACGAAACAGCTCGTTTCTCTACGTTTTATTGTCTTTTTCGGGAAGAAATTCCTCTTTACTTTCATGAAAAAGCTTCGGGAAAAGGAAAACTCACTTTGTTTGGTTAATTTTCCGGTGTTACTGCCAAGACGGATGTTCAATTTTCTTTCTTTTTAAAATTTTTCTTTCGGCTCTCTCAAACGTCTCAATTTGTTGTTCGAATTTTTAATTGTTGAACTACCCACCGGTAAAAATTGAAATTTAATTCGGAGGAAAGTTATGAGGTAATTAAAGTTTCAATCTTTAGTCTTTTGTCATTGTAATTTAATTAAAAGAAGGTTCCTCGAGTCTTTGTGTTACGGCGGAATCTCTTTTGATATTAAAAATCGTTATGCTAATCTAATTAAAAGGCTTTTCCTTGACTACTTTTAAGAAGAGAATGGGATATTTTAAGAAAATTAACTAAAAAAATTACATGAAAATGACTGGAAATTTCCAGAAATGTTTGGAACACCGGCGCAATAGTATGGAATTGACCTATTTATTTATTTAAATAAATAAGATGTTATTAACGTAAAAGTAATGTCGGCAGGGATTATTTTGACGTTAATGAATGTCTTTAGGTCAAAACTTGACTGGTAAAGATTTCTAATTTACAGACGGTTACAACTTTTGATATATGTCACTTTTGTGAGGTTAAGTCATCATCGTGGGTTAACTAATTTGAGATTGATCAGTTAAAGTGGGCATTATTTTAATCATAATAAAAATTCTAAATGGGCGTTATTAGTTTTCATTATCGGTCCGTTATTGCCGATGCCAAATTTATATTAAAATGCAATTCGATAATATTATTCGTCCACATTAAATTCATATTATGAAAAGTCACCTAGACGTGTTGTCCATTTAATTTCGAAATTAATTCAACGGCTCGTTTTCATTTTAAGTAGATAATATTAATCTCGTATATAATATGTGCTTTACATGTGTCTTCTTAAAATAGTTTAGGTGCAATCAGATATCCACTAATCATACCGTATGATGGGCATTTGGGTCGTATGTACATAATTTGACACTCTGTGATTATCGGGTGTGGGGGATAAATGTGATTGACATAAAGACGTTTGTTTAAATGCTGTTAATTAACTACCTTTGGCTAAAAAACAGAGAAGAGCGAAATTTAAAATTATTTCTTACATCTAGAATAAATTTAAAGATTACTAGAAATGCCTGGAATATAAAAAAAAATGTTTTAAATGCCTGAAAATAACCGAAAATTATTTTAAACATCTGGGATAAAATTGAAAATTAGCTTCAAATATTTGATATTAGCTATTTTTTCTATATTCCAGGTATTTGGAGTAATTTTCAAATCTGCTCCAGGAATTTGACATAATTTTATGTTTCTTCTAGGCATTTAAAGTTATTCAATTTAACGCAATAAAAAATGTGTTTCTTCTATTATATTAAAATGCAATTTGTTAATATTATTCGTCCACATTAAATTTATATTATGAAAAGTCACCTAGACATGTTGTCCATTTAATTTCGCAATTAATTCAATGGCTCGTTTTCATTTTAAATAAATAATATTAATCTCGTATATAATATGTACTTAATATAATAACATATTGTGTCTTCTTAAAATATTTCAGGTGCAATCAGATATCCACTAATCATACCGTATGATGGGCATTTGGGTCATATGTACCGGGTGGCCAACTAAGAATGGACGTCGGCGATATCTCAGGCCCTAATAGTCGTAGCGCCTTGAAAAAAAAATGTGTAATAAAAGTGGCAAAAAAAAATGCTGGAAATTATTTTGAAGTTCATTAGTCAACCGCTAGAGGGCGCCACAGCTTCTTTAAATCTTAAAATTGCATTTTTGCTAAAAAACCTCCAATAACGTACACCTCAAAATATTATATTAATATTCTAGGAAGATTTCCTCACAAAAAAGTTTCTACAAAAGTTTCTGTCAGTTGTCAAATAAAGTGGTGAGGGGCGTTTTTAGCTTGAATAAAAAAAACAGCTGAAAATCAGCTATGACTGGACCGATTTTTTTTAAAGATATATTTTTTTCTATTGTCTTATTTTTTTAACCAAAAAAAAAAATTCAAATTACTTTTCCTAAAATCCGCTAAAGGACGTTGACTTGTGACTAACCCTTTCTGACGGATTATTTCAAAAAACTCAAATGCAATTATATATATTTTTTTACGTCATTAAAAGCGGGGAAGAAAACCAAAGAAACTGGTGAAAACGGCACTTCGATATCACTTGTTAAACTAAGCTTATTACCAAAATAGTGTCCATTCGAAAATAAAAGTGATAAAAATGGCCATAAATTACTATTTGCTTAGACAAACTGAATAAACTCGTATTAACTAAGTATTTTTAAAAAGAAACAAACTCAGTAGTGTTTTAGAAAATCCGAGATATAGAATTGATCGTTATACGTTTATTTATACAGGGTGTTAACTAAATAAAGTTGACCAAATTGGCCTATTTTGGGAAAACTGTGCATACAGTTTATAGTTATTCTATAGGAAAGTTTTGAAAGTTTGGCACCATACCATACCATAGAAAAGTTAATTAAAGATACAACAATAAAATAATTTGACACTTTTAACAATTTTGATGATACCGGATGTAGATGAAAACTTGCTTATTTTAAATAGAACACTCTATAATATGTTATTTGATATTTAAACTCTACATACAATTTTAAGAAATCTTAGGTGGTACAATAAATAATATGTTATACACATAATTTATTTAGTGCCTCCCCAAATGTTCAAAATGCATTCCATCATTTTCTATGCACTGAAACATCTTTTGTTCGGTAGACAAAACTGCAGTCTCTACCTCAGCAAATGAGAGAGTCTGCATGCAATCCCTAATCCGGCCAATCATATTTTGTCGCGTCGTAGGCCTTGTTGCAAAAACAATTTCTTTAACTCGACGTCATAAATAAAAATTCAGGCACGTTAAGTCTGGTGATCTAGCCGGCCATAGAAAGGTACCGCCCCGTCTTATCCATCTACCAGGGTAGGTAGCATCTAAAAACTCCCGAACATTTCGGGCGAAATGTGCTGGACAGCCATCGTGCTGGAATATTCAAGTGGCACATCCTCTAATAAAATTGGCAATTCCTCCCTTAAAAACTGCAAATAATTTGCACCATTTAGTGCGTTGTTAAAAAAAATGGGCCGATAATTCGACCTCCTAATATTCCTGCCCAACAATTTAAAGACCAACGGCCTTGATGCGGATTCGTTGGTGACTAGTAATGAATATTGTGGAGATTCACGCCTCCATTGCTGTGAAATGTAGCCTCATCTTTTCACAATATGTTTGAAAGCACCTGAGGATCCTCTGCAATCATACTCAAAAGCCAGTGACAATGGTCTAGCCTTCGGTCAAAATCTTGTGCACTTAATTCTTGATGCAGGACTAAATGATATGGATGAAACCTGGAACAAGATGATGACTGCTGATTCAACAGAATAGACCAATCTGGTGCTTTTCGTGTAAAGAATAATTAATTTTACATTTAAAGCATCATCATCAAAAAATGAACTCTCCTTAGGAAAATTAAGTCTCATCGCGTGTAGTGAAAATTAATATCCAAAAGATCGCTTACCTGTACTCCTTAAGAATATTCGGAACAGTAGTTCGATTTACTCCCAGGTCGTGCGCTATTGTTCTAGTACTTAAGTGAGGATTAAACTCGACGTAGGCTAAAACATTTATTATGTTGTCTTCGGTGCGTCCCCTGCGTTGTCTCCGAAACACGGGCAGCCGAACGTTTCCAGTCATTCGCAAACGATGTATGATCCGAAGAAAAACTTTTGCAGTAGGATGGCGTCTATCAGGATACTGATGCGCATACACCCTTGCAGCAACTGTGGCATTTCTCATACATTCAAAATAAGTACCTATTATGTCAAACGCCTCTTCGTTTGTGTAAAGCATTGTTAAACAAAGCAATACGAAAAACAGAGATAAAAAGTTAAGGAACAAAAAACTTGAACAAAACACAAAAAACTGGAACAAAACTGGAAAAATTGGAACAATACGAACAACTGGCACAACTCGAAAAACTGGAACAACACGGAAAACTGGAAAAGCAAAGTTCACAATACGGCGAACTAACAAGAAAACTATTGGATATTATTAGCGAGACTTAAAAACGCTTTAACAATCGCAAGAAGAGACTCTAAAATGACATTTAACTGAAATATTTACATATTTTGCTTCCATGGTTACCTGCCACTTTTGTTTCCATAGCCTACTAACTCAACTTTCCTATGCACAGTTTTCCCAAAATAGGCCCATTTGGTCGACTTGGTTTAGTTAACACCCTGTATAAATAAACATATAACGATCAATCCTGTATGTCGGATTTTCTAAAAGAGTACTATGAGTTTGTTTGTTTAAAAAAATAAGGTTGTAATTATTCCAAGTCTTACTCCATAAATTTGGAATAAACTTAAATTTACATGTTTTTGAATTTGAAGTATTTTAACATCTCTTTTAGGCATTTGAATTTATTTCAGTTTTTCCTGATATTTGTAGCTATTTTTTTATATTCCGGGCATTTGAAGTAATTTTCAATTTTATTCCAGAAATTTGAAGTCATTTTAAGTTTCTTCCAGGCATTTAAAGACATTTTAATTTTATTTCACAAAAAAATGTGCTTCCAACATTACTTCAGTCTACCTGGTATTTGAAGTAATTTTAAGTTTTTTACAGCCATTTTTTATCTATTCCAAATATTTTTTGTAATTTTAAATTTAGTTTCAGAAATTTGAAGCTATGCTTCAGTTCTATAGGATTTTTGGGACTTTTCATATGTTCTCGGGATTCCAAGACTAATTCCAGATATTCGAACTTATTTTAAATTTACTTTCAGGCAATCTAAATTATTTTTTAATAATTTTGGATTTTTGGGATATTTTGATTTTTTGGAATTTCAATCTTTGCAAGTATTTTTCCATATAATGAAGCCAGCCATTTCTTATGTATTCTAGATATTTATAGTAATTTTCAATTCAGTTCCAGACATTTGAAGCTGTTGTTTGAGATTTTTGACACTTTTCTTGTGTTTTTTTGGATTCCCAGTCTAATGCCTGATGTTTAAAGTAATTTTAAATTTAATTCCAGGCAATCGAAGCCGCAGACATTTAGGCATTTGATATAATTTTATATTTCTTCGAGGCATTAAAGTTATTCAATTTAACGCAATAAAAAATGTGTTTCTTCTAATATTAAAGCCTTCCCAATATTTGCAGTCATTTTAAGTTTTTTTTAGGCATTTTAAGCAAATTTCCACTTTATTCCAAGAGTTTGAAGTAATTTCAAGTTTCTTCTAGGCATTTTAAGAGATTTTAGTGTTTTCTGATATTTGAGCTATTTCTTTTAAAATTTCGAGCATCTTTCGCGTTCTTGGGATTTAAATATTTGGAAGTCTTATTCCAGGTTACTTAGAGTCAATTTATTTCTGGAATTTGAAGCTAGTTCTCATGCATTCTAGATATTTGTAGCAATTTTTAATGTTGTAGGTATTTTTAGTTCTTCAGGATTTTTCAGATTTTTCTTGTGATTCCAAGCCTTTGAAAGGAACTTTTCATAAGTTCTCGGGATTCCAAGACTAATTCCAGATATTCGAACTTATTTTAAATTTAATTTCAGGCAATTGAAATTTTTTTAAATTAATTTTGGATTTTTGGGATATTTTCAATCTTTGCAAGTATTTTTCCATATATTTTATTGAAGCCAGTCATTTCTTATGTATTCTAGATATTTGTAGTAATTTTCAATTCAGTTCCAGGCATTTGAAGCTGTTTTTTAAGATTTTTGAGACTTTTCTTGTGTTTTTTGGATTCCAAGTTTAATTCCTGATATTTGAAGTAATTTTAAATTTAATTCCAGGCAATTGAAGCCACTTTTTATTGTTTTTGGATTTTTGGTATTTTTTTTGTTTTCTTGGCACTCCAATCATTCCTAATATTTTCCTTTACTTGCAGCAAGTTAAAATTTTATTCTGGAAATTTGAAGCCTTTTCTTTTGAATTCCAGTTATTTCTTGTAATTTTACATTTATTTCCAGGCATTTTAAGCATTTTGTTATTGCTTTTGTATTTTTGAAATTTTTGTGTTTTCCAATTCAGTTATTTGGAGTTGAAGTTTAAATTTTATGCCAGCAATTTGAAGCTATTTCCTATATATTTCAAATACTTGTGGTAATTTTTTATTTAGTTTCAGGCATTTGAAATTATCCTTTTTAAATGCTTAAGATTAAATGAAAATGGCTTCAAATGCCTGGGAGAAATCACTATCTCAACTAGTGATGTAAAATTTCGAGCACCTAATTTAAAAGAATGTTCCCTGAGCACGAACGAGCATGAACGAGAGTAAACAAGCATAAACGAACAAAAGCTGAGAATTTATGTTTGAGATGTGGTAAAGTATTCAAAAACTTATTTTTCATGTTTTTTTCTCAAAATGCCTAGAAAAATGCTCAATATTCTCCTAATGCTTTGTAAAATACCGACACTGAATTATTGTTCTAACTTCATAAAAACCTTAACATCATAATATTCATAAATCCGGATTGAATAAGAATATTCATCATAAATAACCAAATATTATATCTAAAGGGGTTTTTAAAGAATATACAAGAATTTATGTTACCGTTATAAAAAAATTAACTGCAATCTGCAATAAACCAAAAATACAGTTTTAACCTAACTCAGGTACTCTAATTGTGGATCAATATCAAGATCAAGAGTAGTCAAGCCCATGGAAACTTTCTGGCCCAATGGTACTATTGGAATCGAAATCGTGAACACTGTGCCCCGCTCTCTTCGTCATCGGACTCATCAGTCTCTGAATTCTCAGATTCTAATGTTAATAATAAATCATGGACCTGATCACCCAGAGGAGGAGCTGTCTGTGTAGACGTGGAAGGATCCAAGGATTGAGGTTGGTTTACCTCCATTGACGTTGATTCATTCACCTTGTCTTTGGGACTCTTTGGCCATCAGATGAAGGTTACAGGCAATATGGGTTAGCATTCCCGCTCTATTCACCGTCAAACGATTTCGACGTTTAGTTTAGTATGGACTAACGAATACCTACTAAATGTTCGCTCAGTCGCGGCTGACGAAGGCGGAAGCGTCAAAATGCTTAGTGCTAAATCCTTGATAGCTGTTTTCGAGCAATAACCCTGCCACCACGTTACAGGATCTATTTTGCCAACAATGCCCCATAAATAGGGCTTCGCAAATGTTTCGGTATGTGCTATGTATTGAGCTAATTCAACGGCAAACAAAAATTTTCATTAGTGGCAGCCAATGTATTAATAAATTGTATCCCTAAAATAAAAATACATCATATTATTACATTAGATACCGTGTTAATAGATGCAAATGTCTTACCATCGGAGTGTTCCTCAGGTAACAAATGTATTCCTTGATATTTCGGGTTTAAAATATTAGCAACTAAAAGCACTCCGCAAACGAATTTGCTCTTTCGATCACTTAGGTTTTTGATTAGCGTTTCTTCCTCTTTTTTGGTGACTGGTAGCCCAGGTACCTCTTTTAGAAACACATGGAGTTCATAAAAGGCTTCTGTGACATCATACATTTGCAGGTTATCTCCTTCCAGCCTTGTTATCCATTTAACAATAGGTGACAAAACTCTCATTACCTTCTCAACCTTGATCCAATATATGTCATCATCGAGACAATTTTTTTTCACTGCTGTGCTTAATTTGTCACTGATGTCTTCCGAAATGGTTAGCATTTTTAATATTTGTCTGGTGCTCCATAGGCTTTCCATACTTTTTAAGATAGATCCCCACCGAGTTACCACAGGTAATTTTTTAAAGCTACTGCCTTACCAGTTTTCTCAACTTGTAATTTATTAAATGTAGCAAGTACAACATGTGAATTTGTTACTTCTTTAACAATTTGTTTGCTATTGCCGACAGTAGTTTTTGTAAATAAAACGCGCCGAATACGAAATCGTGCTGAAAATTCTCTGGCGAACGTTCGCACACGAGAGAACGATCTATCTTGCGCGCACGAACGATTTATCGGGCGCGAACGTGCGCGAATATTCGCCATAGCACGAAGAGGGAACGTTCCCTTCGTGCTATGGCTTCATTTACATCACTATTCTCAACTGTCTGGAGGAAGAGATCTGAAATGCTTGGAAAAAATAAACTCAATTTTTTGGAAGAAAAACTTCAAACGCATCAAAACAAAATTAAAAAAGCCTTCAAACGACTGGTAAAACTAACTGTATAGAAAGACTTTAAATGCCTGGAATAAAATTAAAAATGGCTTCAAATGCATGGAAGAAACAGACCACAATTTCATTTGTCATACAAATAAATTATAATTTCAACTGGTTGAAAGAAATGGTTTCAAATACCTGGAATAATAAAATTGAGAATCACACAAAATGTCTGCGGAAACAAAAACAAAAATGGCTTGAAATGCATGGAAAAAGTGAAAAAATTAATTCAAAAAATCTTAAAATTTAACAATCAACAGCGTCGACATACAACCGTCTGTAAATTGTAAATCTTTTGAGAACGTCGGATTAATATAAACTTGACGTCTCTCATATTCGCGACGTTGCCGAAGTGCAAATATCTTTTCCTCTCTCTCTCGGTTATACTCTCATGCTTTCAAGCGCAAATACGTTAACCTTCGGCCATAATACCATAATAAAACAATCTTTTCTATGTGTATTTTTTTTTCGGTTAAAAACTTACGTTCGGGGAAATATATTGTTCCCTATACGTCCCACCGGGATTTTTGTGAACTCCCAGTAATAAAGTGCCGTGTTTTTCTTTCGATCTATGGCTCTACTCAAAGTTTTCGCTGATGAAATAGAGCCATACGCGAATCCAACGTTCCGTACACCCCCGCGCACCCCTCCCAACTCCCGTTTTTAATAACGGGCAAATAATAAACCAAAATGAAGTAGGAAAGTTGCTGCGCCCCTGCATTCTGGCTCGTGGTTTTCATGGCAGAGTGGCTTTAAATTTTAGTGCTCTCGTGATTTAGAACGTTTGCACTTTTATTTACTGCTGTTATACTTATAACAGTGTTTTTACGTCATAAAACATGTTGAAAATACCTGCAAAGTCTAGAGATTATTTAGTTTTTAGCTGATATTTGACAATGCCGCTTTCAACGCGCATGTGTGAAGTCCATTAGGCTGGATCGAAAGGACTCGTCATGGCTCGTGGATATTCGGGTAGCGCTGTTGCCATATTTTGCTGAAAATGACTAAATTCGGACTTGCTTGTTTATTTATTTTAAGAATCAAAATGGTAAACTGTGATAAATATTTTCTAACGAAGTCCAAGCTATAAGAATTTTTTTTTTGGCAGCTAAAATATTAAATTCACATTTTGGTCATATAATAAATATTATCATAATAAGACATCTAAGCTAATTAGAATAAAATCATTTTTATTGGTTAACCGTTGAAATCACTGCTAATATAAATCTTTGTTATTTCAAGACCAATTCGCTTGTATTAATGATTACAGTAAAAACAACTTATCTTTTTTAATATCAATATATGATAAATAGTAAGTACTATATTATTTCCAAACCAAAAATACAGCAAAACAACAATTTTTCTTGTTCCAGAACAGAGAATTTACAAAAAATCACTGCTGAGATAAATATATTTTTACAGCAAA
Organism: Anthonomus grandis grandis; assembly: GCF_022605725.1. Classification (NCBI taxonomy): domain Eukaryota; kingdom Metazoa; phylum Arthropoda; class Insecta; order Coleoptera; family Curculionidae; genus Anthonomus; species Anthonomus grandis. The sequence continues at coordinate 14,568,203 of NC_065562.1, forward strand.
ACCAATAAGATTTCCTAGTTTTTGTATTAATATCACTGCTGTGATAAATATTTGATTATTTCCAAGGTAAAAAAGGACCAAAACATCGTTTTTTCTAGTTCTAGGAATTTCTGGAATCACTGTTAAGATAAATCCTTTACAAGTGTAAAACTAATAAAAAAAAATAGTTTTTCAAAGACTAATATAACGTAAAGTAACGTGAACAGTACGATTTTTTTTTGGGTTAATAAACCTTTAATATCACTGATGTGATAAATATTATATTTTCTTCAAGGTAGAAAAGGATCAGAACATCGTTTTTTTTTAATTTCAAAAGTATTTTAAAATTTACAGTCAGGCCAATAAGGAAAAATAAAATTTGCTTGGGTCAATACACCTTTAAAATCACTAATGTGATAAATAGATCTAGGAAAAGATAGAATTTCTTTGAGTTAATGAATTTTTCATATCACCTTTGTGATAAATATTTCCGATCCAATAAAGAGTCAAAACAGCGTTTTTTCTGGCTTTAGGTCGAGGAAATTTAAAATCAGTACTGAGAAAAAAAAGCGACCAAACCGAAGAAAAGGTTTTTTTTTTTTAATAAACTTTCAATATCACTGGTGTAATAAATAATTTACTTGATGTGATAAATAATATATTTATCACAGCAGTATTTATTCTCAAACTAATATAAGGAAACGACATGAAGGAAAATACAATTGGTTTGGGCTAATAAATCATTAATATCACTGATGTCATTCTTTTTACGCCAATAAAGGATCAAAAGAATTTTCTGATCTTAGGTCGAGGAATTTCCAAAATCACTTCTGTGATAAATGTTTTACCACAGCCAAACCAAAAAGAAAACCATTTCAAGGTTAATGTAATTTAATGAAGTAGAAACAACACATTTTTTTCATGGGTTAATAAACTCTTAATATCACTGATGTACTAAATATTTTATTATTACAAATCGGTTAATGAAAACAGCGTTTCTTCTGGTATTAGGTCCTGGAATTTCTAAAATCATTACTGTGATAAATAGTTTATTTAACACATTAGTGTTTAATTTCAAGCTAAAAAAAGATTAAAATATATTGTTTTTCCCTTTTCAAGGGTCGAATATTAAATATCACTGATGTGATAAATATTTAATTTTTTTAATGCTTGAAAGGATTAGACCAGCATTTTTTCCGGTTTTAGGTGAGGGGAATTTCTAAAATCACTACTGTGATAAATAATTTATTTAACACATTAGTGTTTAATTTCAAGATAAAAAAAGGATCAGAACATTTTTTTTCGTTTTCAGGGACAGAATTTTAAATATCACTGATGTGATAAATATTTTAATATTACAAATCGATAAGTAACCAAACCAACGTTTTTTCTGTTTTTAGGTCCGGGAATTTTTGAAATCATTGCTGTGATAAATAGTTTATTTATCACATTAGTGTTTAATTTCAATCTAAAAAAGGATCAACATATATTTTTTCGTTTTCAGCGGTAGAATTTTAAATATCACTGATGTGATAGATATTTAATTGTTTATTGCTAGAAAAGGATCGGACTCGCATTTTTTCTGGTTTTAGGTCGGGGAATTTCTAAAATCACTACTGTGATAAATAGTTTATTTAACACATTAGTGTTTAATTTCAAGATAAAAAAGCATCAGAGATTTTTTTTTTGTTTTTAGGAGTAGAATTTTAAATATCACGGATGTGATAAATAGTTTATTATTACAAATCAATAAATAACCAAAACAACGTTTTTTCTGCTTTTAGGTCCAGGCATTTCTAAAATCATTACTGTGGTAAATAGTTTATTTAACACATCAGTGTTTATTTTTAATCTAAAAAAGGATCAACATATATTTTTTCTTTTTCAGCGGTAGAATTTTAAATATCACTGATGTGATGAATATTTTAATGTTTAATGCTAGAAAAGGATCAGACCAGAATTTTTTTTGGCTTAAGGTCAGGGAATTTCTAAAATAACTACTGTGATAAATAGTTTATTTAACACATTAGTGTTTAATTTCAAGATAGAAAGGATCAGAATTTTTTTTTTCGTTTTCAGCGGTAGAATTTTAAATATCACTGATGTGATAAATATTTCATTGTTTAATGCTAGAAAAGGATCGGACCAGCATTTTTTCTGGTTTTAGGTTAGGGAATTTCTAAAATCACTACTGTGATAAATAGTTTATTTGACACATTAGTATTTAATTTCAAGATAAAAAAGGATCAGAACATTTTTTTTGTTTTTAGGAATAGAATTTTAAATATCACTGATGTGATAAATATTTTAATATTACAAATCGATAAATAACTAAACCAACGTTTTTTCTGCTTTTAGGTCCAGGCATTTCTAATATCATTACTGTGATAAATAGTTTATTTAACATATAAGTGTTCGTTATCATAAAATTTTTTTTTTCGTTTTCAGGAGCAGAATTTTAAATATCACTGATGTGATAAATATTTAATGCTAGAAAAGGATCGGAACAGCGACATTTCTGGTTTAAGGTTGGGGAATTTCTAAAATCATTACTGTGATAAATGTTTTACTAAAGCCAAACCGAAAAGAAAATATGCATTTTTTTGGGTTAATAAACCTTTAATTCCCTGATGTGATAAATAATTTATTAATTTGTTTAAAAATAGTAGTTTATTTTTAAGCTAAAAAAGGATTTAAACAAAGGAGGGGGAAAGTAAACTCAAAGTCGGGATTTAGAACATAATTTAAATTACTGTCGTGATAAATATAAATATAATTTTAAAGTTAAGCTAGTAAGGACGAAAAAAGAGTTTTCTGGTTTTAAGTCGAGAAATGTTCAAAACTCACTGTTGAGATAAATATACTTTCATAGTCAATACAAAACGTTTGAATGAAGCATGAATGGAAATCTTTAATATCTAAACAATGACCCGTTAATATCATTGCTGTGATACATATATTTTCACAGCAAGTAATTTTTCTTAGTCTTCAATATCAATGTCATAATAAATAATAATTTATTAGTAATGGGTTGATGAACCTTTAAAATCACCAAAGTGATAACCTAAAATCATTGAGCAGATAAATAAATTTTCCTAAGTCGATAAAAAAATTACTCGATACCTTTAAATCATTGTCGAAAGACACAAGTGATATCACGCTGAAAAATGTTAAAATCACTGATGTGATAAATATTTTACTATCGTTATATGACGTGGTACCCATTTTACCCTTATAAGAATCGATACAAAAAGAAATCGCCAGTAAGTAAATTACTGAAATTTATACCCCAAGAAACGAATAATAATTAGTACTTCATAACAACCCTTAGAGAAAGGGTATGTATTAAGGGTTATTTTAGTCCGTGACACAAAAACGAAAATGTACAATCGGAAATATTGACAAAGGTCGTATAACGGAAACTATAAACCCACTTGTCGCTGCCAACTGGATTTATCGACACACAGTGAGTGCTATATTCCAGCGACACAAAATGGTCGTAGCGCTGGATTTTAGCGTAGACCACTGCCTCAGCTACAATGCTTTTGCTTTATAGTATGCAAATAATTAATGTAATAACCTACAACGGGTTTCATTCGATCGATCGCCATAATGCAGTTTCAGAAGAACTCTAAGGCATTTTAAAGGATATTAATAAAATAAAATAGTGTTTTTTCTGTATGTAATGTATGGAAATAAGAACGTGAAATGTACTCTTGTGCCTTGCTTTCTGTTTAAATAAAAGCCATCGACTGATAAAACCATTTCCGTATATTCGATGAAACCGTATCTCCTCAACCGTTTAATGTTGAGATTTTAATCAGGTTCAGAGAATGGGAAATAAGACGTTAAAGAAATCCGATATGTGCGGCTCGAGATGTGCATTTTTCCATATTGCAGGATGCACGCTAAAAGCGTGTCAGTCTCTTCATTTTTCTTATCGGTTTAGTTTCCGTTTCCGTAATGGGTTTGTCTTAATAGTCTGGATGGAATATTGTGTCAGAAAAGTGGATATTTTGGTAAAAAATAAAACAATTAAAGATGAAAATATCAAGGTATTTGTTTTTTGTCGATATCCGTGAATTATCGACAGTTAAGACAAAAAAAAAAAGTTCCTTAAAAAGCACTAATTTTTTGAAAACTCTCGATTCCTGGAATACTATAATTACACAAATCAATTAAAAGTTTATTGAAAGCTAAGAGCTGTACAACCTACGTTGCATGAAAATCTAAACAAGTTCTACAGCTAGATCTATAACATCTGTGTGTGTACAATATGTATTATGTGTTATTGAGTCTACTTACAGTAGCACACCCACTCAATTTTTTGAAAGAGGGATCTTATGTAGAAACGTTAAGAGGCCTTTTTTGTAGAGCATTACATTTCCGTTAAGAATATTGTTTGTTCGTTAGTTACAAAATTTCAAAGGCCTTTTTTGAAACTTTGAAGGCTGATATCTCGGCTTCTATAGGAGCTATCGTAAAAATTCCAACGATTTTTTCTTAGTTTCGTCCGTCTGAATCCAACGAGACCATCCGCAAGGTCGTAGCTTTTGCGATAGCCGAGATATGGCATTTTTGATGGCAATTTTTGGCCTCAAAAATGGACGTCGAAAACGACTTTTTCAGGATTTTCAAAGTGCTCTCATTCCCTTAGTTCTGCTCAGATCCTGTTATAACCCGGTGTTTTCGTAATCTACATAGGTGACCCAAATAAGACGCTGGTATACTTAGTTGATTTCGAAAAAAATCAATTTTTGGTGAAAAAATTCGATACGGGGGGGATACCCGAAAAATGAAAAATCCCAAACTTTGAAGGCCGATATCTCAGCTTCTATGGGAGCAATCGGGAAAATTTTAACGGTTTTTTCTTAGTTTCGTCCGTCTGAATCCAACGAGACCATCCGCAAGGTCGTAGCTTTTACGATAGCCGAGATATGGCATTTTTGATACCCATTTTTGGCCTCAAAAACGAGGTCGAAAAAATACTCGATTTCTTATTTCTGGTCAGATTCCCTTATAACCCGGTATTTTCATGATCTACTTGATGAGAACAATCCGCTGGTATAGTTAGTTCGAATTCAAAAAAAAAAAAATTTCTGAAAAAAATCCAAACGGGGGGGTATACCCGAAAAATAAAAAAACCCAAACTTTGAAGGTCGATATCTCGGCTTCTATGGGAGCAATCGGGAAAATTTTAACGGTTTTTTCTTAGTTTCGTCTGTCTGAATCCAACGAGACCATCCGCAAGGTCGTAGCTTTTACGATAGCCGAGATATGGCATTTTTGATACTCATTTTTGGCCTCAAAAACGAGGTCGAAAAAATACTCGATTTCTTATTTCTGCTCGGATTCCCTTATAACCCGGTATTTTCGTGATCTACTTGATGAGAACAATCCGCTAGTATAGTTAGTTCGATTTCGAAAAAAAAAAATTTCTGAAAAAAATCCAAACGGGGAGGTATATCCGAAAAATGAAAAAACCCAAACTTTGAAGGCCGATATCTCGGCTTCTATGGGAGCTATCGGAAAAATTTCAACGGTTTTTTCTTAGTTGCGTCCGTCTGAATCCAACGAGACCATCCGCAAGGTCGTAGCTTTTACGATAGCCGAGATATGGCATTTTTGATACCCATTTTTGGCCTCAAAAACGAGGTCGAAAAAATACTCGATTTCTTAGTTTTGCTCGGATTCCCTTATAACCCTGTATTTTCGTGATCTACTTGATGAGAACAATTCGCTAGTGTAGTTAGTTCGAATTCGAAAAAAAAAAATTTTCTGAAAAAAATCCAAACGGGGTGGTATACCCGACAAATGAAAAAACCCAAACTTTGAAGGCCGATATGTCAACTTCTATGGGAGCTATCGGGACAATTCCAACGGTTTTTTCTTAGTTTCGCCCGTCTGAATCCAACGAGACCATCCGCAAGGTCGTAGCTTTTACGATAGCCGAGATATGGCATTTTTGATGCCCATTTTTGGCCTCAAAAACGAGGTCAAAAAGTGACAATTTCCGAATTTTTCAAAGTGCTCTCATTCCCTTATTTTTGATCGAATCCTGTTATGACCCGGTACTTTCGTGATCTACTTGATGAGAACAATCCGCTGGTATAGTTAGTTCGAATTCAAAAAAAAAAAAAATTCTGAAAAAATCCAAACGGGGGGTATACCCGAAAAATAAAAAAACCCAAACTTTGAAGGCCGATATCTCGGCTTCTATGGGAGCTATCGGAAAAATTCCAACGATTTTTTCTTAGATTCGTCCGTCTGAATCCAACGAGACCATCCGCAAGGTCGTAGCTTTAACGATAGCCGAGATATGGCATTTTTGATACCCATTTTTGGCCTCAAAAACGGACGTCGAAAACGACTTTTTCAGGATTTTCAAAGTGCTCTCATTCCCTTAGTTCTGCTCGGATCCTGTTATAACCCGGTGTTTTCGTAATCTAGGTGACCCAAATAAGACGCTGGTATACTTAGTTTGATTTCGAAAAAAATCAATTTTTGGTGAAAAAATTCGATACGGGGGGGTATACCCGAAAAATGAAAAATTCCAAACTTTGAAGGTCGATATCTCGGCTTATGTCGGAGCCATCGGGAAAATTCCAACGGTTTTGTCTTAGTTTCGTCGTTCTGAATCCAACGAGACCATCCGCAAGGTCGTAGCTTTTACGATAGCCGAGATATGGTATTTTTGATGCCCATTTTTGGCCTCAAAAACGGACGTCGAAAACGACTTTTTCAGGATTTTCAAAGTGCTCTCATTCCCTTAGTTCTGCTCGGATCCTGTTATAACCCGGTGTTTTCGTAATCTAGGTGACCCAAATAAGACGCTGGTATACTTAGTTTGATTTAGAAAAAAATCAATTTTTGGTGAAAAAATTCGATACGGGGGAGTATACCCGAAAAATAAAAAATTCCAAACTTTGAAGGTCGATATCTCGGCTTCTATGGGAGCTATCGGAAAAATTCCAACGATTTTTTCTTAGATTCGTCCGTCTGAATCCAACGAGACCATCCGCAAGGTCGTAGCTTTAACGATAGCCGAGATATGGCATTTTTGATACCCATTTTTGGCCTCAAAAACGGACGTCGAAAACGACTTTTTCAGGATTTTCAAAGTGCTCTCATTCCCTTAGTTCTGCTCGGATCCTGTTATAACCCGGTGTTTTCGTAATCTAGGTGACCCAAATAAGACGCTGGGTATGCTTAGTTTGATTTCGAAAAAAATCAATTTTTGGTGAAAAAATTCGATACGGGTATACCCGAAAAATGAAAAATTCCAAACTTTGAAGGTCGATATCTCGGCTTATGTCGGAGCCATCGGGAAAATTCCAACGGTTTTGTCTTAGTTTCGTCGTTCTGAATCCAACGAGACCATCCGCAAGGTCGTAGCTTTTACGATAGCCGAGATATGGTATTTTTGATGCCCATTTTTGGCCTCAAAAACGGACGTCGAAAACGACTTTTTCAGGATTTTCAAAGTGCTCTCATTCCCTTAGTTCTGCTCGAATCCTGTTATAACCCGGTGTTTTCGTAATCTAGGTGACCCAAATAAGACGCTGGTATACTTAGTTTGATTTAGAAAAAAATCAATTTTTGGTGAAAAAATTCGATACGGGGGGGTATACCCGAAAAATAAAAAATTCCAAATTTTGAAGGTCGATATCTCGGCTTCTATGGGAGCTATCGCGAATATTCCAATGGTTTTGTCTTAGTTTCGTCGTTCTGAATCCAACGAGACCATCCGCAAGGTCATAGCTTTTACGATAGCCGAGATATGGCATTTTTGATACCAATTTTTGGCCTCAAAAACGGACGTCGAAAACGACTTTTTCAGGATTTTCAAAGTGCTCTCATTCCCTTAGTTCTGCTCGGATCCTGTTATAACCCGGTGTTTTCGTAATCTAGGTGACCCAAATAAGACGCTGGTATACTTAGTTTGATTTCGAAAAAAATCAATTTTTGGTGAAAAAATTCGATACGGGGGGGTATACCCGAAAAATGAAAAATTCCAAACTTTGAAGGTCGATATCTCGGCTTCTATGGGAGCTATCGCGAATATTCCAATGGTTTTGTCTTAGTTTCGTCGTTCTGAATCCAACGAGACCTTCCGCAAGGTCATAGCTTTTACGATAGCCGAGATATGGCATTTTTGATACCAATTTTTGGCCTCAAAAACGGACGTCGAAAACGACTTTTTCAGGATTTTCAAAGTGCTCTCATTCCCTTAGTTCTGCTCGGATCCTGTTATAACCCGGTGTTTTCGTAATGTAGGTGACCCAAATAAGACGCTGGTATACTTAGTTTGATTTCGAAAAAAATCAATTTTTGGTGAAAAAATTCGATACGGGGGGGTATACCCGAAAAATGAAAAATTCCAAACTTTGAAGGTCGATATCTCGGCTTCTATGGGAGCTATCGGAAAATTCCAACGGTTTTGTCTTAGTTTCGTCGTTTTGAATCCAACGAGACCATCCGCAAGGTCGTAGCTTTTACGATAGCCGAGATATGGCATTTTTGATACTCATTTTTGGCCTCAAAAACGAGGTCGAAAAAATACTCGATTTCTTATTCCTGCTCGGATTCCCTTATAACCCGGTATTTTCGTGATCTACTTGATGAAAACAATCCGCTGGTAAAGTTAGTTCGAATTCGAAAAAAAACAGTTTTTCTGAAAAAAATCCAAATGGGGGGTATACCCGAAAAATGAAAAAACCCAAACTTTAAAGGCCGATATCTCGGTTTCTATGTGTAGGTGATGGGATGTAGGCGATGGGAGCAAGCCGCTGATATAGTTAGTTGAAATTCGAAAAAAATCAATTTTTACCTGATCATATATCAATACTGATCAATACCTGAAAAATGTAAAATCTAAAATCTTTTTCTATTCTTGAGTTATGAGCATTTGGTAGCGATCATAATTTCTTCAACGCCTTGTTAACTTTAGATTAAAGAAATGTGAATTTACGTAGTAATTAATATTTTTATGCGAGGAAAATGAAGTTAATTTTATTTACACTGATGTAATAATAAAAAATGTTATATAATAAAAATTATAATTCTAGTAGAACGTGTATATGAATGACAAGATAATGACTGTGGTTGTGTATTACGATGTAGCAAGAGCATTCGATTGTGTCAGTCATTAAATTTTTCTCGATGAGCTACTGTGGCTGTGGCTTTTGACATTGGGTTTGTCTCAAGATTTCTAAACTTCTGACGTAGTTTGCCCAATTACATTTAAAAAAACAAAATTTCATTATCACTTTTTAATAATACCTCAAACTGACAAGGCGGTCACAGACAAAGAGCGCAAATTTGTAATTATTTCTTTGAGGTATTAGCAAATTTTAAACTCTCTAAACAGAAATCGTCTAAATCTGATTAAACCCTATAAAATAAAGAAATGTTAATAAAAATTCAATTTATATTTTGCTTATCGTAAAAAGCTGACCACACCACGTGCTGCTAGTCCGGTTGTAGCGAGGTCCGCATTAAAATTTGGAAAAGTCGGAAAATGGAAATTGAAACAAAAGTGGCCGCCTCCAATCCGGATGAATAAAGAAACCGGACTCGATTTATATTTTCGGTTTAAACGTTCATTTCACCAGTGAAAAGATATAATTATTGTATATAAAGGACGTCGTTCAGATATAAATTTGCTGTTTTGTGTATAGGAAAAGTTCACAAAATTTAGGAAGTGACTTTTTTTGCCTTGGTTTAATGTGTAAAAATGCACTGATATGTGTATTACCACCTTTAAAAAAAATTAATGCACATACAAATTATACACAAAAAATGTACAATTTTATTCTTTTTCCAGACAACCTGCTCCAAGCCCCCAGGTTCACCACGTTCACGAGCAGCAGCATAATCAGATTGGGAACAACGAAAATCGTGCAATGCCAGGCGTTCGGTAAGTGCTTTTCCTATTTTGTTACCCCTCCTTAATATTTACTAAAGTCATCAGTTTATACACGATAAATCAAGCGAGTCAAAAAAAAATAATTCTCGTCCAGAAGCGATTTAAAAACACAACAAGTCGCGTCATTTATTATTAAAAAAGTCATTTACGCCGGCTTTGATCACTCGCTTTGAAAGTCCATCGTTCCAGGGGGTGTCCTCGAAAATACCCTTTTTATTATTATTACAAGTGCGATAGGGAGAGACTTTTAATGGAAATAATATACTATTTATGACCTATAAAGAAAATCCTTTTTAATATGTATAAAAGGTATATTTTCAGAAAGTATCCTTACGTATGGCAACGTGGCTTTTAAGCTGTCAAACGTGCGCGGGTATAACAAATATTTTGACAATCTTGACCCATTAACGATTTTCGCTCTCGGCACGTCATTTACGAATAGTTTGACACACCTTGATAATAACAACCTTCGTTTGCGATAATTTGTTGTCTTTTTACAAAAGTTGTCTATTTGCTAAGTATCTCTTGATAATTTGACAGATTTTGCAAACTTTGACGATTCACTATATTTGCTTGCGATGCATTGATAAAAATTTATTTTCCATGTACCTCATGATCATTTGGCAGAGTTTGTCTAATAGCGCACATCGTTTACGAGATGTTTGCCAACCTTTGCCTATTAACGTATTTTGCTCACGATAATCTGATAAAAAGTGTCTAGTTGCCAAAGTCGCTCGTGATAATTTGACATAATTTGCTTAATATGTTTCAACATTTAAGAAAAATTTGGCAACGTTTGCCTATTAATGATCATTGAGTGGGACAATTTTTATTTCGTGATAATTTAAAATAATTTGCGAATTAGGAGACATCATTTATGAATAGCTTGGCAAACTGTGATGAATACCAAAAAAAAAGTCTATTTGCCAAAGTAATAATAATAATCTTTATTTAGCAAAAAAGCTACATAGATAAAATAGTACAATAATAAACGTATTAATACAATATATGAGAAATTGTTAATCGTGCTTCCATTGCATTTCCAAAGAACAACAATCGATGCTATTAATTGTCATAACAAGGTCGGCTCGTTGGTATTTTGTGATTATTTGAAATGATTTGCCAATTAGAGCACGTCATTTATAAATAGTTTGGCAAATCTCATAAATAACAACCGTCTTTCCCGATGATTTGTTGTCTTTTTACCGAAAGTTATTTATTTACCAATTATCTATTTGTCAGTGTTACTGTGGGCATATTTGCTTGCGATGATTTAATAAAAATTATCTATTTGCCATGTACCTCATGATCATTTGGCAAAGTTTGTCAAATAGCGCACGTCGTTCACCAAGTATCTGGCAATCTTTGCTTAGTAACGAATTTTACTCACTATAATCTGATATAAAAGTGACAAAAGTTGCCAATGTCGCTCGTGATAATTTTATAGAATTTGTGGAAGAGTCTACAATTGTTATAATATTGATCATTACTTGCGATAATTTGACAGAATTTGCCCAATGGAGCACGTCATCTACGAAGAATTTGGAAAACTTTGTCTATTTATGATATTTTCTGACGATAATTAGACAAAAAATGTATATTTGCCATGTATCTCATAATAATATTAAGGAATTTGTTTAATAGTGCACGTCGTTTACAGGATATATTTGGCAACCTTTTTCTTTCTATTAATGTCTTTTGCTCAGGATAATTTGACAAATATTATGTACTTGCCAATGTCGCCCGTGACAATTTGACAGAATTTAAACAATAGGTTACAACATTTAGGAAAAACTTGGCAACTTCCTAACAATTTTCGCTCGCGGTAATTTGACAAAAATTGTCTATTCGTCAATATCGCTGATTATGATTTAACAGATTTTGGCAAACTTTGCCGTTTAACGATTTTCGCATACGATAATTTGACACAAAATTTCTATTTGCCAATGTCACTCAAATTTAACATAAATTGTCCACTTGCTACCTGATATTCTATCAAGGTATCTCGCCATAATTTGCACAATAGTTTACGTCATTTATGAAAAATTTTGCAAATTATATACGATATTTCCTGGCCATAATTCGATAAAAATAGTCTATTTACGCATCTCCTTTACGAGATATTAGGCAACCTTTGCCTTTTAACGAATTTTGCTTACGATAATTTGATAGCATTTGGCGAATTTGGCAAATTTGGCCACCAGTTTGCGCTTACAACATATACAAGGAACTTGGCAATCTTTGCCTATTAATAATCATTGTTTACGATAATTTGACAGAATTTGTTTAATAGAGAACGTCGTTTATGAGAGATTTGCCAACCTTTGCCTATACACGATTTTCGCTCATAATAATTTGACAAAGACTGTCTATTTGCCAATGCCGCTTAATTTGACCGAATTGGCCCAATAGGTTACAACATATACAAAAAATTTAGCAAACTTTGTCTATTATTGATCACGCAATAATTGGACAACAAAAAAAACATTTTCAAAAGTATCTCGTTATAATTTGAAGTAATTTGCCAATTGGGGCACGTCGTTTACGAATAGTTTGGCAAACTTTGATGAATACCAACCTTTGCTCGCGATAATTTCATATTGTCTATTTGCCAGTGTATCTCAGAATAATTCGATATAATTTACGAATAATTGGCAAACTTTGTCTATTAACTATATTTCTTGTCGATAATTTGATAAAAATTGCCTATTTGCCATGTGTCTCATAATAATTTGACCTAATTTGTCTAATTGCCCACGTCGTTTCCGAAATATTTGCCATGTCGCTATATGTCGGCATAGCATATAAATATTTACGAGAAATATGACAACCTTTGCTAATTAATGATCATCATTGTTGTTTGTCAATGAATCTTGTGATAATTTAAAGTGATTTTTCATTTTAGGCACGTCACTTACGAATAGTTTGGCAAACTTTGCTCGCGATTATTGGACAAAAATTGTCTATTTACCAATACATCTCGTGATAATTTGAAATCATTTGCTAGTTATTGCTTTTTTGCAATTATATTTGCTGACAGTAATTTGATAAAAATTTCCTATTTGCGAACAGTTTGTCTAATAGCGCACGTTGCTTATGAGATATTTGGTTGCCTCGACTGATGAACGAATTCTGCTTAAGATAACTTGTTAAAAATTGCCTATATGCCAATATCTCTCGTGGTACTTTGACAGAAATTTCCTGATAGGTGACATCACTTACAAATAATTTGGAACGTTAGCGTTTATTCTGTTCACATTCATTTGACAATTTAAAAAAAAATTTGAATGTCGCTCGTGATAATTTGCCACAAATTGCTTATACGTGGTAATTTCATTAATTTCTCAATACGGATCTCTAACCCCATTTACAAATAGTTAAGCAAAATTTGCTTATTAACGAATTTTTGATTTGACATAAATTCTCTATAAAGGTTTGCCTTTTAGCACACAAATAGTTTGTCAAATACCGCCTATTACCAAATATCCCTTATAATTAATTTGACAAACATTTGTCTATATCTGCTGATAATAACATAAATTAACTAAAACTTATGTTTGGGTCATTTCAACCCTTTGGTGGCCGGATCTTCTGTACATCAAGAAACTTGGCCTATCAACGAAATTTGCCCAATACTTTCACATATTTGCTTGGCATAATTTGTTTATTTTGGAAAAGTTTGTATTTAAGCTCCCTAGTAGCGAACTTCGCTTATCCATTTGATTTTTCAGGGCAATGACTATATGAGATGGATTTTATACAACGTTTCGGAACTGTGGGATCTTCAGCTTTCGAGTATTGATTTCATGTTAACTAGAATAGAAATTACTTTTTAATGAGTTTAAATTTAAAAAAAAAACTTGAACTAACTTTGCATGCGTACTCGTACCGAATAAAAAGGCCGTATAAACCCGATACTTTTAGGGCCAATAAACTTTTAAAGTGGAATTATTGGCCCCAATCAAACCGGCGGGGATATTTTCAATTTACCCCAGTCGTTGGTCGTTTTATGTCTCAGCTTTTGCCTGTTTTCGCTTGAAATATTTACGAACCGACCCGTTTCCGTTCTGAATTACCTTTTTAATGTTTTAAGTACTATTTAACCTTCCGTTATATGTCAGGGAAATTATAGTAGCAACCGGGGCAAAATCGATTTGCGTTTTAGAAGAATTCCTTCGCCACTCTCTATAAAATGCTTATTAAGGAATTTAAAAGTCATTTCGCAGTAGCAAGCTAATCGAGCAGTCACAAATGGGCGGGAAATTTGAATGAAATCAAGTTTAACGAACTCGTGTAAAATAAAAGCTAAAGACCGAATAGGAAATGATCCATTCGCCCGCGGGGTATTTTAAAGGCATAAGCAAAAATGTAAAGAGATTACTTTAATAAATCTGGATTGCGAATGAAAAATCTCGCACCTATTCGTCGAGACGGCAATTTTCAATTTTATAAAAATCGAATTAGCTCGCATCCGGCAGGGAAACACGGAAAACACATAAATTTTGTCCGGGGCAAAAACCGCGAGAGCAGAAGTGGCATTACTACATTTTTCCGTATCATTCGGTTTATTTTTAACGGGATTTATTTGACTTATACCCTTTTATTTTGCGAGCAGTTTGATTGGAGACGTCGTAGTAAGTTACTCAAGGATATTTATTTACCGTCATTCCAACGTCATCAGAACGAGACTTTTCGTAAATTATAGGCATGTTGGCAACGTCGCCTTGACTATGTAACCAAAATGAATTTCGATCTTCTTTTACGATCATGCTCAGGACGCGCCAAATTTAAAAGAAAAACTTTATCTCATATTTTGCATAATTTTATTGAGTGAAAATATTTAAAAATTTTAATTTTCATTTATGACGTATAAAATAACTAAGAATGAAAGAAACTTTCGAAAAAAACACGCAAAATAAAAAATCAAATCCTGCATTTTGCATAATTTATACGACGTCCAATTTTTAGCCATTATTCGTCAAAAAGTGTAATTTTGTCTTAGGAACCAGATAACGTATAAGTCACGTTGTGGTATCCAAGACTGAAAATCGACGTTTTGATTTTTTCGATCATCCTCAGGACACGTAAAATAAAAAATCATATCCCGCATTTTGCATAATCTAATTATATACGACGTACACATTTTAGTCGTTATGCGTCAAAATATCCAAAAAGTGTAGTTTTCTCGCAGGAACTTGATAACGTATAAGTCACGGTGTGGTAATCAAGACTAAAAATCGATGTTTTGATTTTTTCGGTTATCCTCAGGACACAAAAAATAAAAAATCATATTCCACAGTGTGCATAATTTAATTGTATACGACGTCTACTTCTTTTAGTTATTATGCGTCAAAATACTCAAAAAGTGTAATTTTGTCCCAGGAATCTAATGATGTCTAAAACACGGTGTATTATTTAAGTGTATTTTATAATCATCCTCAGAACACGCAAAGTAAAAAATCATATCCCGCATTTTGCATAATTTAATTGTATGCGACGTACAATTTTTAGCCAATATGCGTCAAAATATTCAAAAAGTGTAATTTTGTCCCAGGGACCTGATGACATATAAGTCACGGTGTGGTAACCAAGATTGAAAATCGACGTTTTTATTTTTTTCGGTCATCCTCAGCACACGCCAAATAAAAAATCAGATTCCACAGTGTGCATAATTTAATTGTATACGGCGTTCACTTCTTTTAGCCATTATGCATCAAAATACTCAAAAAGTGTAATTTTGTCCCAGGAATCTAATGATGTATAAATCACGGTGTATTATCCAAGACTAAAAATTAACGTTTTGAGTATTTTTATAATCATCCTCAGGACACGCAAAGTAAAAAATCATATTTTACAGTGTGCATAATTTAATTGCATACGACGTCCACTTCTTTTATGCGCCAAAATACTTAAAAGAAATATAAGTGTCTCGCAAAATCTGATGACGTATAAGTTAAAAATTAAGAAACTTTGAGCCTTAAAAATTTACAAAATTGTTCCTGATTCAAAATAGCTACACTCCTATTTTAGCGTTTTTTGAACAATGTACAGGGAGTTGAAAAAAATTTTAAGTCAATTGATTTTTTTCTTGAAAATTTTTATCAACATGTCCATTTCTCAAAAACCAAGAATCTTAGACTCTCAAAAATTTGCACAAATATTCCTCAATTAAAATGATTAGATACCTATTTCAGGGTTTTTTGAAAAATGTACAGGAAATTAAAAAAAACAAATTTTAGGTCAAGTGATTTTTTTTCCAAAATTTTTGTATTAACATGTTCATAACTCAAAAACCAAGAAACTTAGACTCTTGAAAATATGCACAAATATTCCTCAATTAAAATGATTAAATACCTATTTCAAAAAAAAAATTGTGTCAAGTCATTTTTCTCTTAATATTTTTTATAAACATGTCCAATGTAAGTGTGGTAAATGTGTAGTAACCAAGACTGAAAATCGAAGTTTTGATTTTTTTCAATCATCCTCAGGACACTCAAAATTAAAAATTATATCTCACAATTTGCATAATTTAATTGTATATGACGCCCATTTCTTTTAGTGATTATATGTTAAAACATTCAAAAAATGTAATTTTCTCCCAGGAATTTGATGACGGCATAGCAAACAAGACTAAAAATCGACGTTCTGATGATTTACGATCATCCTCAGGCTCCCCAATTTAAAAGAATCAATTTTATCCGACATTTTGCATAACTTGTTTGTATATGAAAACCACATATTTAACGCCTTATGTGTTAAAGAAAGCCGTTAAAAAAAGTGAATTTTTTTCGTAATATGTAATAAATCTCGGTATAATAACCAAGCCTAAAAATCGACGTTTCGTATAAAAAACCGGGTTTATTCCCCATTTTGCATAATTTTATTGGATATGACGTCCGAATGTTGCATTATTTGGGAAAAATTTTACCAAAAAAAAAATTAAAATGTGTTTGTACACTCGTAACACCTCAATCAAGATCAGTTCTGTTAAGGAGGTTAGAGCAGGGGAATATTTAAATTAATTTTTCATTCATTAACTAAATGAGGCTACTTAATTCCTTACTCCAAAACGAAATAAAAAATTATCACTTTTTTAGGCTTCAAAAATTTTACATCAAACATAACCAAAAGTGGGAAATATTTTAGCAATAAAAAAAAATTAAAAAGTGTTTTCGAACACTCTTGAACCATTGAACCACACTCTTGAATTTATTTTTTACCCATTAACTGCTATCAGAATATTAAAAAACGCAATTTTCCACCTATAACGTAATAAATCACATTGTTATAACGGGTCCATTCCATTAAACCACGACATAGTTCCAGTTTGGCCATCTAATCAAGAGACGGAACGCAACGTCTTACAAACTAAATTAACAGTCAAATTAGTACGAGCTCGGTGGTATTTTATCATCCTGGCAGTCGTGTAGTTACGGTGCTTTATTACTTATTCCAATTAATAATGATTAGGTCCGAGATTTACTCCGGTGCTGTCAAATTATTCAGTATTCCGGCGACTTGTATTGTGTCTTACTATGTACTAGTTAATAATGAAAAGTGAGTGTTTGGATTAATGACTTATGGGTTACCTTAATGTTTTATGAAAATCTGACTCAGAGGACCGAAACTTCTGGGTTTCTAATATTTAACGACGGAACTGTTTAAAAATTCCGTGCCATTTGACGGCAATTTTGTAAAAATTGAATTACTCCGCTAGCATTAGTTTATATAGTCCAGAAACCATGAAAAACATATAAATCGCCGTGCAAAAACCGCGAAAGCAGAAACAGCATTACTACATTTTCCTAAATTTGTCGCGTATTATGAGGGTTATTTCTGTGATTTAGGTGTCTCCCTTTTTAGTTTATAGTGGAGCTACTTTGCCAGTAGTTGCCAGATAAAATTACTCAAAACGTAAAAATTAGCATTAATTTATTTGTGTATCTATGGTGCACCGGGATATGGACACCGAAGTACAGGGTGAGAATGAATAGTTTCACTTTTAAGGGTGATAAGCAGATTTTATGAATTTTATAAGTAAGAAAGTAAAAACTACTTTAAATAATTTTCTTATGTAGAGTTTAATGCCATAGTCAGTTCTCTGAATATATGACCCATACTTGGCTAAGATTAAATGGAACATCCTTATATTTTTATCACATAAAAAACTGTTTCTGGTTATATATAATGTGTAAAATAACATGGTAGGCCAATGGAAAAAATACAATTAAATAACGGCAATTTTCGGTTATGGTATCAAAGAGACAGTCTCTCATTAAAAGTCGGATATTTAGTACAATTTTACTATAAAACTGGGGGTCTAACAGTACGAAATATTTACAGAATATTGTACTATTTAAAAGTTTGTAATAAATATTATAAGCAATTTAAAATTAGCAGTTGAATTCATTCTTAATTTTTTCCAGGTAGTGAAATGAATTGTCAGGCACAGATTATATACTCAGGAACTAACTCCAGTTTTTTTAAACGATTCAATTTCTTCTGAAATTTTCGAACTAGTTTATGCTAAATTATTCCTGTATCTTTTTTCATGAAATTTCAAGCTTTTCCAGACAATTAAATTTATTTTAAGCATGTTTCAGCTGCCTGGAAAAAGATTAGAAATTATCTTGACTATTTCTAAGCTTTTTCCAGGCAATTCAACTAATTTTGAATAAATTTTCTATTGCATGGGAATTGCTTACAAGTCCTTTAAATTCTAACTTGTTTCAAAAATTTTTGAAATAATGAAAAGTTTCTAGGGCACTTTAAAAACTGGTTTATCTTGTGTAGTCCATTCACTTGAATTGCGTGCCTGAAAATCATCAAAAATTACTTGAACTGCCTGGAAAATTTTACACGAATTTGGCTTAACAAGAGGGAATTTTTAACAATAACATTTTTTCAAAAATCCTTGAATTAAAGTTTATTTTTGGTTTCTGAAATTTCACAAAATGGTGAATAATTGTCCACTACTTGGAAAGAGCTTGAAAGACATTTTTACTATGTCTGTAAAATTTTTTGAAAAATTCTTGAATTAAGGCAACATTAATATACCATTTTCATAATTCTGTAAAAGTTTCCTTAAGGTAATTTTTTTGCAGCACACATATTTTGAGTTGAAATTATTTTTAATTTTTTCCAGGCAGTTAAAAGAATTTTCCAGTGTTTCCAGGCACAGATTTTAATGTACTAATACCTAGAATTTTTTTAAATGACATTTTTTTTTTGAAATCCTCGAACTAGTTTATGCACAATTATTTCTGTTTTTTGAGGCAATTTGAATCACCTTTAAGCTTTTCCAGGCTATTAAATGAATTTTGAGTTTCGTTTCAACTGCCTGGATCTCATTATACAATACAGGGTGTTTTTTTGCGAAAAATTCGCAAAAAAGTTCCTATAAACATAGGTCCTAAACCTTTTAGATTTTGAGCTACAGGGTGGTAAAGTTTTAACAAAAAAAATATTTTTTTTCAATAACTTAAATACCCCTGTAGATATTTGTCCAAAGATTGGTATGCAGGGTCTGTGTATCCAGAGCCATTAACCAACATACTTTTAACATTTTTATGTTCTCCAGTGGCGTGTGTGCGGGTTTTCCGCTGAATACTTTTATAAAGAAAAATGGTACGCCACTAGTTTTTCTTGTATTAAAAAATATTTTTAAATTCCCCGTTTTATTTGCAACATTTTTGATCCCTTGGACTTTGTCCGTTAGATGCACGGTTTTCACACAAAAAATTAAAAACCATGGACATGCTGCTCAGATTTGATTAGACTTTCTTTATTCTAGTAATTATTCGTTTTTTTTTAGTTTATTGCAATTTTAATAATAAATAATAAAATTTGTATTTAATAAAATAAGTCTTTCTTGAAAAAATGACTAAAATCCATTCGCAAAAAGTCAAGATAATAGAATTCTTAGTCCAGGAGTGCCTTTAAGAAACAAAATGATTTGTCTTTTATTTCCAAGCAACACATCATATATTATTATCGTTAAATATGGATTTATTTAATGCTTTTTTAGTAAATTTTTGGTTATGGTATATTTATCAACCACATATAGCCCTAAGAGAGTAAATTATTTAATTTTTTTAAGGCAATTATTTTATGCAATAAAAGCGTTTTTCATCAGCACTACCCTTACACCCCCCACCCACCCCAAACAACTTATCAGTAAAAAAATTCTTATGCATAATCCCTGTTTTTCAACATCATAATATGCATCAACCAGAGAAGTTCTTGTTTTATGTTATACAGTATATTTGTTTCATACTATAAATTTTAATGTAATTTTGACTGAACATTTTAAATTTTATTCGGTAGATAATCTCCTCAAAATAAGCCTATAGAAACATTTTTACACCCTGTATATTAAAAATTAGAAAAAAATTGCTTAGTCTAAAGTCTTTCTTGAAAAAATGACTAAAATCAAGATAATGGAACTCTTAGTCCAGGAGTGCCTATAAGAAACAAAATAATTTGTCTTTTATTTCCAAGCAACACATCATATATTATTATCGTTAAATATGGATTTTTTAAATGATTTTTTAGTAAATTTTTGGTTATGGTGTATTTATCAACCGTTATTAAACTGTAGAATTTACGTATATCATATAGTATTCTGTTTACAAATGGGAGAAAACTACGGCATTTAAAAAAATTTACACGGGACTTATCTAGTTTTAAAACTCGATTACTACGCCTCAAATATTTCATTAAATTCTTCCGAAAAATCATTGTTTCGTCCATATTGTCCAATTTAATAACGCTATTTTTATACTAAATTTTTTTGCAAAAACATTGTTTTTCATTAACACAACCCTTAACCCCCCACCCACCCCAAACATTTGCTCAGTAAGAAATTCTTTTGAAAAATCACAATTTTTCGTCTATAAAATCCAAACTAATAGCACCGGTTTTGTATTAAAACTATTGGTATATTTGTCAACTGTAAGTGGTCAAGGTATATTTATTAAACTGTAGAATATACGTATAATATATACGATTCTGTTTACACAATTTTGGCATTTAAAACAACTGACAAGGGATTTACATAGCTAGTAATGGAATATCATACACAAAGAAATCTAGAAAAAAATAAAAAATGCATTAACGTGTATGAAACAATAATTATATCAAGTAAAATAAAAGAATCAATTTGCTCAAAACCAAATAAGGATTTTAAAAATAAAATTTATTTAAAAAAAATGCGGTGGTGTCTTTTTTCTTATTAAATAATTTTTAGGATAAATCCTTTATGAACACTATGGGTATAAATTATTTGTTATTTATAAAAAAGCCTCCTGATGCATAAAACGCATCTGCAAATTAAAAAAAATCAACATCTACATTGCTAGTTATTTTAAAAAAATCTCATTCCATTAAACGCATTTTATAAAAATCTTTAGATATTATACAATATACCATACTTAAACGTTTAACTTTTATGAAATAATCATTTTATATTATTAATATGTAAAAAAACCTGAGTGCGGACATTTCATGATGTTGAAGTTAATATTATAGTCGAATTAAACCAAAATGAACGTTTGTTATCTATCCTGTGTTGCTTGGGCATGTCATTTGAAAAAAAAAATCACCCTCTAGGTAGATTTAACCATTTCTTATGTTTTCCAGATAGTTAAAGTATATTTAAGAAACTACCAGACAGTTCATAAAAATAATTACTGACTGACAACTTCCTGGAAAAAAAATAAAATTACCACCACGCAATTTCTTTAATTATCACAATTTTAGCATTTAAATTGAAACAATTTGGAAATTTCTTAGTGATGCAGAACGCGTAAGTGTTTTTCTTATTTTAATGTAAAAATCGAGCGCATAACCAAGTAGACTCAAGTTTAATTATTATGCCATAACTGTATAACCGCAAAATTAGAACACATTGCACACCCACACGTATAACGTTGTTTTATCTCCCCCTCGTTGTAAAGAGGTAACCAGATAATACATAATATTGGATTTTTAATCCGCGGAAACCATAGAGGGTCGCAATAGAGCCGCAGTTCATGGCACATTAGGGCGAAATAATAACCTGCACCGGACACGGTGTAATTCGATCAGATATAACCCGGGGACATCGGGGTTCTATTAAATTTTCCTTTGCTCGTAAAAATGTTCCTTTTCCTCGCTATGCCGCATGATTTTCGACTCGACTGGATGAGGAAACTGTATGTGTGTGTCTTCCTCGAAGCAGATAATCGCCTAATGGAAACCAAATATTTTAATATGGTCTCTTAAGAATTTTACCTGGAAATATTCTTGACTTCTATATATAAACGGAGTCGGGACATTGAAAGAAGTTAATTGCCATCAACCTAATTTCCAATGTATAAAGTTCGGAGCGTGGCGTTGATTGAAATCCAGTAAATTTCGAGGCGGAAAATCGCTCTTGCCGCACACGCCCAAAGAAAATGGGAATTTCGACACGCAAATTGGAAATATCGGCTTTTGTTCGTGACACTACTTGTCTTTTTTTTGTTTAGTACCTGTTACCTTGTGGAAGTTTTTACTTTCCGCTTTCCAGCACATTTTATGGAAGGAAATTGATTTATTGATTACGAGTTTAAAGGGGTTATAAAAAAACAGTCTTTAGTCTAGGGAAATTAATTGGGGCTAGACAAGGTCTTTTTGAAGTATGATTATATCGTTAGGTAAGCGACTATCGAAAATAGCTACAGTCTATTTTAAATAGGTAAAGAATAATAAAACCTTATTGAGTATGGGGTACAGGGTGATTTTTCCAATAATGGATGCCACTTTCATAGTTTCCATTGCGAAATTAATTATTTTTACGGAGTGCAGGTAGTACCACCTGGCTTATGAGCTTTTTTTATTGTGATGAACACTGAAAATCGTATGACAAAAGCGTGCAGGCAAGGTACTATATTATAAATTGAACCAAGTATTATTAATAGAACCATTAATTCTTAGATAAATTTTCTTTTCCAGCGGGTAGTTGAATTAATTCTTAAAATTTGCAAGGCAGTGTACTAAAATAATAAAAAATCTTATATTGAAATGATATGGTAATGCTTGCACCCTGTTTTTTGCCTGTATATATTGATGCAATAATTAAGTATTTCTGAAGTTTACTTGGGCAGTTGTTGCAAGGTAGTTGAATTAATTGATAATTTTTTCCAGGCAGTTGAAATGAAAATGTTCCATTTTTCTATATTATCTCTCCATCGATTTAATTCCTTAACTAAAATATTCCAAACAGGTATTTAAATTCACCTGGAAGGCATTTTAATCTATTTAGTCCAAGAAGGGATTTTATAGTATTTCAAGTAGTTAAACATGTTTCTAAAAAAACTTAACTGCCTATAAAAGATCTAACAAATTATAATTTAAACACTAGAAATTTTTTTTTTCCAAAAATCCAATTAAGGAAATTATATAGAAATTTGTACATTACCTATAAAACATGCCTAAAAAATAGGGATCTCAATTTTGATTTAACAATTTTTAATAGAAATTATAATATTTCAAGTTATTTTTCCAGGCAGTTGAAACATGCTCAAAATTAATTTAATTGCTCGGAAAAACTTAAAAATGATTCAAAATGCCTCAAAAAAAAACGAGAATAATTGAGCATAAACTAGTTCGAGGATTTCTAAAGAAATTTTATCATTTAAGAAAAATTGTAGACAGTTCCTGAATATCTTAAAATCTGTGCCTGGAAACACTAGAAAATTCTTTTAACTGCCTGGAAAAAAATTAAGAATAACTTTAACTCAACGCATATGTGACTCTTTGCCGCAAAAAATTGATCTTAAACATTATCCAGATTTATCCACATTTTCTATTGATGTTGGTTTGATTTAAGAATTTGTCGGAAAAATTAAGCATATTTACGGGTGCAGTAAAAGTGACTTTTAAGCTGTTTCCAGACAATTGTAAATGAGTTGAAATGCTTGGAAGGCATAGAGGATAGGCTGAAAAAGCCTACAAAATTAAAAATAATATAAAATTGTTAGGCATTAAAAATAAACTCTAATTCAAAATTTTTTATTATTAAATGCAAAACTGTGAAATCAAGATATGTAAATAAAAAAAGATTTTCCAGGCAGTAGAAGTTAAAAAAAAATCTAGGCAAAGTATAAGTAATGTAAGCGATTTAAATCAGATTAACTAACTGCCTAAGATACAAGGAAGCTTAAGTACAAAATAGGCAAAATTATTAAAGCGTCCTGGAAACTTTTCGTTAAGTCGAAGCATTTTTTTCCCAGGCACTTTAATTTACTTTTTAGCTGTTTCCAGGCAGTTAAAGTAATTTTTTTTTCATACTAATGTCAAATTTAATTATTTTCATGGAAAAATGTTAAGATATTTCCAACTCGTGGTTTCCAGGCCATTTAAATTATGTCCATCTTTTTCCAAAGAAAAATACTGTTTGATGGTTCTTAGGAACTTTCTTTTCCAGCAGATTTAGTAGTTGAATTAATTCTTAAAATTTTCAAGGCAGTTTACTAAAATAATAACAAATCTTATATTAAAATGATATGGTAAAGTTTGCACCCTGTTTTTTCCCTGTATATATTGATGCAATAATTAAGTATTTCTGAAGTTTACTTAGGCAGTTGTTGCGAGGTACTTGAATTAATTGATAATTTTTTGCCTGGAAAAAATTAAGAATAACTTCAACGTAATTAAAACATGTGTGAATCTTTGCTGCAAAAAATTGATCTTAATATTATCCAGAATTAATAAATTTTCTAATGAATCTGTCGGAAAAATTAAGCATATTTACGGATGCAGGAAAATGACTTTTAAACTCTTTCCAGGCAATTGAACGTGTTGAAAATGAGTTGACATGCTTGGAACACATACAGAATGGGCTGAAAATAGCCTAAAAAATTAATTATAAAAAAACTTATATAAAATTGTTAGGTATCAAAAATAAACTGTAATTCAAAATTTTTTATTATTAAATGCAAAACTCTGTAATCAAGATATGTCTAGGCAAAATAAATGAGATTAACTGCCTAAGATACAAGGCAAGGAAAGTTAAGTACAAAATAGGCAAAATTAATAAAGCGTCCTGGAAACGTTTCGTTATTTCGAGATTTTTTGAAAATAATTAGAGCTCAAAGCATTTTTTTCCCAGGCACTTTAATTTACTTTTCAACTGTTTCCAGGCAGTTAAAGTAATTTTTTACTTTCCAGGCAAAAGTAAAATTTTGTTATTTTCATGGGAAAATGTTAAGATGTTTCCAGGCTATTTAAATTATATCCAACTCTTTCCAGGCAATAATATGCAGAATTATTTCAAATAAGATTTTATTATTTTAACGAACCGCCTGTAAATATATTAAAAATTAGCTCAACTGCCTGATGACAAAGTAATTTTTAACTTTCTTCCAGGCAGTTAAAATGACCTTTAAACTATTTCCAGGTAGTTGCTATCATACGGTTATTTTTCCAGTCGATTTAAGTCACATTTTATTTTAATATAATTGCCTGGAATACATAAAATATTGGGTGAAAACATTATTTCAACTGCCTGGAATTAATTTTTTGTTTCGTATATTTTTTTTAATTTTTTACACTTTTTTTTTTAATTGCTCCTTTCTTTTAATGACAGGACAATAAATATCGTCGTTATTAAGTTCAAATAAATTATAATTTATTTCCCGATGGCGTTATCAACCAAAAAAAAAAAAAATCACCCGTTTCGCCATTAAGCTCAATTATCGTTTCCCTAGAAATTAAGATCTGTGACAACGATAATAAAATATTCATTAAGAATCAAGGCTTGACATTCAATGACAACAGATGGTTTCGATAAAAACCAACCCCGTAATAAATGGGCTTTTAACGGGCCGGAAAAATCCTTTTGGTTCTGGTATTTTAGCATTAAATCCGAAAAACAGCCCAGCGAAATATGAAAAATTACTGCCGGCCATTTTAATTTCGGTTTTATTTGCTAGTGGTGTTTTTTTTTTATGGGCAAGCATGTTCATTCTGATCGTTCAATTTTCACGAGTAATGGGGCAGTTTGTGCAGGTAATTCCGTTAATTTTTTAAAAGCTTCAACACTTTATTATTGCTAGTTTCTTTTTAAATGTGACCTGTTAAAATTTGGCTAAATGATTCTATGTTTTTCAATATTCATGTAATATACCCAAAAGTAAACACTTTTATAATAAATAAGTAAAAAGCGTAGTGCCTTCTCCTCTCCATTCGGGATTTCACCTAAACACGTCCAAGTATGAAATAAAAATACCCAGGCGGATTGTTTCATTATTTTTATCCGGGAAAACGTGCGGAGGCGCCTTTTTTTCTCTCTTTCCCACGAACTCGAACATGTAACGTTGCGTTTCTCTTTATATTTGCTTTGTCTTGTTTCGTAGTTTTGTTTTTTTGCTACTGACCACAGGCGGCGACCATCAAAGAACTTTCAAGTATACATTGTGGTAAAAAAGAGATAAAGAGATAGTGACTATATTAAGAGAGAAAAAAACATATTTTCAATAAAACGTGCTTTTCCTGATGGACATCTGTACTCGGCAAAAAGAAAAATGAATATTTTCGAGAGCGTTTTGGACCTCACCGGACGTGAAATATGTCCCGTCAAAGGACAATCCAAAAATCTCCGAATGAATGATTTATATTGTCGAACGTTTGAGCTGTTTATGATAAACCTGGAAATATTATTGTGCATAATTTTATTTACTCTGACGCACATTTTCTCTCTGAATAAGTCATATACCTAATCTCCTATTTATTCTTATATTCTAAATATGTACAGGGTCGCCATTTGAAAGGCAAATTGTAACGATTTAAAACTTTAGGGTTATAATCCACATAAAAATACCTTCAAAATAAGGTATCACTCGACCTCCCGTTCCATTTAAAATTTTGGGGGCCCTTGTCACCCCCGCTAGGGCTTTGCCCTCAGGGGGGCGAAACTAGCAAAAAAATGTTTCCCCCTTGAATCAAAAATTGACGGGTCCGAGGATTTTTTCGCAAATGTTCTGAGGGACCCAAAATAGGCTCTGTTTCGTTTTTAAATGGCCACCCTGTATACTATGGATATATTTTATTAAAGGAAATATTCCCCGTTAAAAATGAAAAAAAAATACACACTCGACAAAGAACACAAAGGGATTGAAATAATCCCCTGTTAAAAAGTATTTATTTCTATGGTAACAAAATGTTCGTCGTGTCTAATTAAGTTATGCACGAACAAAGGAATTAAAGAATCTGTATACGAATTTTCAAGTCTATAGTATCAAATCAATTTTTTTTCCTCACAGCCTGAATGTTTTTTCATCAAATGCTGAAACAGGTATTTAATAAATTTAATTAAATAATTTGTATACGAGTTTTCAAATCTGTAGATTGACTAGCTTTTAAGTTATGATTTTTTGAATTTTTGAGAAGAAATCATTTTTTTTGTCATCACATTTTTATTTTTTTTTAAAAACGCCAAAATAGGTGTCCAATAAAATGAATACAAATTTTGAAATCTTCATGTTTTCTTCTTTTTAAGTTATGAGCATTTTTAGGATTTGGAAAAAAAAAATGTTTCTTCATTTTTTTTTTTAAATGCTGAAATACGTGTCTAATGAATTAAATTAAATAATCTGTATACGTATTTTCAAATTTGTATCTTCTCCAGTTTTTAAGTTATGAGCATTTTTTTGAATTTTGAAAACAAAAATAAAAATTATTTTTTCTTAACTTCTATTTTTTTTTAAAAGTTTAAATATGTGTTTAATGAATTCAATCCTATTCTGTATACGAATTTTAAATTCTGTATGTTTTTGATTTTTGAATTATGAGCATTTCTTAAATTTTGAAAAAAAAAATTCCAATATATTGTTTTAGCATTTTTTCAAAAAACCCTGAAATAAGTGTCATATGAATTTAATGACAGAATTTGTATACGAATTTCGAAATAGTTGTTTAATGAATTTAATTAGAGAATCTGTATACGAATTTCCAAATCTGTATGTTGCCTGGTTTTTGAATTATGAGCATTTTTCGAATTTAAAAACAAAATCCAATTTTTTTTTCTTCAAATTCTAATTTTTTTAAAAAATGCTGAATGAATGAAAAAATAGGTGTCTAATGAATTTAATTAGAGGATCTGTACACGAATTCCCAAATTTGTATGTAGTCTAGTTTTTGATTTGTGAGCATTTTTTGAATTTTAGGAAAAAAATCATAATTTAGTCAGACTGATGTTTTTTTCAAAAAACGCTGACAGGTAATATTTTGAAAACATAAAATTTAGGTTATCCTATATAAGCCCTAATAATTACTAAATATTAATTAAATAACAATAATATGTAGATGTCTGTAATAAAGTAATGTGCTCGTATTATTTTAAAATATAACATATCAAAAGTAATCAAAAAATTTATGTTATTATGGTAATTAATTCTCAAAGTCTAATTAGTCGATTTTATGGGTTAGCAAGAATTTCCCACCTACATAAAATATTTAACACTTAAATAAATGTTAGTGTTCGTCGTGTTCAAGTAAATCATGTACCAATAATTAAAAGTTGACTAAAACACCCGCCTAAAGTCTGGTATTAAAATTAAATGAATTAATTTTTGGGGTATTATTAGGGCGAATGTACGTTTATGTTTTACCTATCTGTTATTGATTTATAATACCTTAGAAACGGAATATGTTATGGTAGCAATAATACCTGCTATCACACCTAGGGCATTATAAGCGGGCATTATGATAATGCCCGGAAATTTTATTGCTTATCCAATTTTATTTCTCTCATAATAAAGACTAAACATCCATTTTATACAAAAAATAATGTTTCTTTAAATACTAAAAATTAAACTTTATTTCCAAAATAAAAATTACAATTTTGAAATGTCCCGGAAAATGTAGCTGATCCCACTATAGAATGATCGGTGTTTTTTGTGATGGTAAAGGTGGCAACACTAACGTTATTTTGTATAGTTTGTAAATTGTCCATTAAAGAATTTTCAATAGTCGATACGGAATTAACCTCGGAATTAACTGAATTGGCAATCATTTTGCCTACTTTATTTTTGGATGAAATACTTTCTTCTATATATCCTTCAGCTACTGAAGAGCTTTTCCATTTCCCATATTGTTTTGGCATTGCAAACGAAGCACCTGCCTCAACAAGTAAAGTTGACAATGTGCGACGCAAACAGTGGCTGGTATAAGCTTCTGCATTATCCAGTTTTAAAAATTTTGCGATCAATGTTGGGACGCTTCCTATGGTATTTTTTCCAACAGGTTGTACAGCGACTCTTTCTATAGGTAAGAAAGAATCTTCGCTCCTTTATTCCAGCTGGTCTTAATGCTGCGTACTTTTTTATTAAATTTAAAGCGCCTAAATCTTCTTCAATGATAGTAAAACTTTTTGAAGTTGAAGTTTTAGTTTCTGGTACCTTTATAACCAAGACCGTTTCTCTATCTTCAATGGTCATTTTGACCAACTCATCTCGTCTTAAACCTCCAAAAACACCCATTACCAATATGACTTTGGGTTCTAGTCGACTTTAAGAATCTCCGAATTTTAACATTTTTGAATATTAAATAGTAAGCTAATCTTCTTTGGACTATTTTAAGCAAAAAAAATTGGAGGATGAATAACTTTTCTTTAATAAAATAATAAAAACAAAAAAAATCATGACAATGTGTACCTATGTACAATATAAACACGTTTTCCAATATTTGCCACAAGCTCTTCCATGGGTTGTGTTGGGTTGGGTTGGGTTGGGATAAATTGTTTTAAGTTAGAATGTAGGATGTTGTAACATGAATTAATTAAAATTCATACCAATTTTTTGCTTGTGTACAACACTGTTATCATTTTGGCAGATAGATTTAGGTGTCTTTCATGTTTTCTCAAGATATGCTTTTTAGATGTGCTTGTTTCTTATTACTTGCATTGAGCTTTAGAGAAATAATTTTGTTTATTATAGAAAATATACATAATTTGGCAACTGCGAGATCATATATCAAAAGTTTGACAATGTAATTATCAATAGCAACGAGTTTCGATCATCAAATAGAGTAGAGTAGACCTCTTTTTTTGACCTAATTTAAAGAAATTTAATATTATTTTTTAGCGCCCTATGTGAATAATCCGCAAATTTTTTTCTCTTAATCTATTCTTTTCAAAGTACTCTTTATGCTCAAATTTTAAAATATTGCAAAATCGGAGATACTTAAAGTCGACAAGACCCGGATCAGCTACATTTTCCGGGACATTTCAAAATTGTAATTTTTATTTTGGAAATAAAGTTTAATTTTTAGTATTTAAAGAAACAAAATTTTTTGTATAAAATGGATGTTTATTCTTTATTATGAGAGAAATAAAATTTGATAAGCAATAAAACTTCCAGGCATTATCATAATGCCCGCTTATAATGCCCTAGGTGTGATAGCAGGTATTATTGCTACCAAAACATATTCCGTTTCTAAGGTATTATAAATCAGTAATAGGTAAAATATAAAATATATATTAATTTCAAGACAAAGTGTGAAAATGCTAAAAAAAGTGTTTGTTATGTCCAATTAAGTTATGCTCTAAAAACACTCTCCTGTCTTCTTGGCACGAAATTATCAATTTTTTCCTTGTAATTTAGCACCAATACTTCCTTGTAAAAATATTAATGGAATAGAAATTATGCACTATCTAAATTCACAGACTTCGTCTTATGTGTAAAAATTATATGAAGTTTCATAAGCTACATTGTGCATAATTTTATTGACTGTAACGCACTTTTTTTTAGTAACTCATAATGCAATCCTTTGTATATTTTTACATTCCAAATATATATTATGTTGAGGGAAACATTAAAAACGACTACAAAAAATTACAATATAATATATTAAACATACACAATCGACAAAGAGCAAAAAGGTATTGAAACTATCCCCTCATGAAAATTATTAATTTCTATGCTAAAAAAATGTTGGTCGTGTCCAATTAAGTTATGCAATAATTCGTAAAAGTTTAATGGTGCTACTTTTTAACTAACGAGAGTGTTTGAAATTTTTCTTCTCCGGACGTTTATTAATTAAATAAAATTATCTCTTTGGCACGTGATTATTCATGTTTTTTATGTAATGCCTCCCGTTGAAACATGTAATCAAAGCTTTTTGATGTGATAGAATAGGAATCTGTAGATTATCAATTTCAGAAAATATGGGAAAAAATTTTGAAAAAATGTTCATCGTGTCCGGTAAGATTAAACCTACCTAACATTAAAATTCGCCTAAAATCTATACTAAAAAATCTATTAATGAATGATTTCGTTTTTTGCACATTTGAACTCTATAATAAACCTAAAAATATTATTGCACATGACCTCTTATGTGTCAAAATTATTGCAAATTTCATAAGCTACATTGTGCATAATTTTATTGACTCTGACGCACATTTCTCTTTGAATAACTCTATATAAACCTACATTTATGTATGTTCCTTTTGAAGAAAACATTTAAAAAAAACATACGCTTACCTACTCTCAACTAGTTGCAATAATACTCTCCTAAAACAAAGTGTTCATCGTGTCCAATTAAGTTATGCAATAAAAATAATTCTTAAAAGTTTAATGGTGCTACTTTTTAGCTAACGAGAGTGCTTGCAATTTTTCTGTTCGAACGTTTATTAATTAAATAAAATTGTCCTCTTGGCACGTAATTATTCATGTTTTCCTTTTAATTCTTCCGGTTGATGTAATCGAAATCTCTAGGAAGAATGTGAAATAAAAATATTCAAGTTTTAATTTCAGAAAGTATAGGGAAAAATTAAGTTAATAAACTGTTCGCTGGAGCCAGTAAGATTATGCATAACCTAAATACACATGATCTCCTGTATATACTTCTTAGGTGTCAAACTTATAGGAAGTTTTATAAGGTACATTGTGCATAATTTTATTGACTGTCATGCACATTTCTCTGTGAATAACTCTTAAAAACACAATCCCTTAATCCTACATTTAGGTATGGTTCTTATTGAGGAACAAACAAAAAAAATAACATATACAATCGACATAGGGATAGAAACGTCAATATTTTCAATTACGTTTAGCGATGTGCAATGGGCGTAAAAATCCCAAAGCTTTCACCCCGAAATAAAGAGTGTCAGCAGTGGTATTTAAAAGAGCTCATTTGATAAACAAAATGTACCACTCTGCGGCTTTATTTTGGCTCTATTAACCTCCCCAACATGGTAAATAAAAAAGATTTACTCGATGTCGAGGGAATATGTCGAAGAATGGGGAAAATTGCGTATTTTTTTAACGAAACTTCATAAAAGTTAACGTGGTTCGGATATGATTAAATACAAACAAGCAGAAGTCTTGCCGGAGTTCTTATTTGTGTTTAATGCCCAGGCGTTTGTTGAAGTTTAATTGGACTAACTTACTTTTAACTAGTTGTAATAATACCCTCTTAAAAATTATAAATTTCTATGTTAAAGAAATGTCCAATTAAATTATGGTAATTAATTCTCAAAATCTAATTGGGCTAATCTACTTTTATCTCTTGATTAATTCCTAAATTAAGTTTATTGTTGATCGTGTCCAATTGAGTTATGCACTAATAATAAAAAATTCACCAAGCGTTTGCAATTAAAATGATTTAATTGCAATAATCCCTTGCTAAAGTTATTAATCTCAGCAAAAAAGTGCCCATTATAAGTTGTACAACAATAATTTAAAGTTTAATTCGGCTCCTTTTCGGCTAATAACAGTGTTTGCAATAATCCTCTCCCGAACATTTAATAATTAGATAAAATTGCTCTTGTTAGCGCGTAATTATTCATGTTTTCCCCGTAATCCCTCTGGTTAAAACTGGTAATTAAAACTTTTCGATGTGAGTAAACACGAACCTCTAGAGGGATTATAAATAAAATAAATACAGATAATTTCAGCAA
Source organism: Anthonomus grandis grandis (assembly GCF_022605725.1). Taxonomy (NCBI): domain Eukaryota; kingdom Metazoa; phylum Arthropoda; class Insecta; order Coleoptera; family Curculionidae; genus Anthonomus; species Anthonomus grandis. The sequence continues at coordinate 14,601,031 of NC_065562.1, forward strand.
GAATCGAGAAAAATTGCTAGAAAATGTTCACCGTGTCCAATTAAATTATGCACTAAAAAAATTAAATTATGCATCAATAGTGTCACAGTTGTGATAGATACTTTAACAGTGATAAAATAATTATGTATTCTACATTAAAACTAGAATAGTACAACATCTAGCTGGAGAAACTAGGTTTCGTATAGGAATTATGAAACATTTATCGCAACAGTGAAGTTTTTAAAAATGTTGTTTTTTCATTTTGAGTTAATGTTTATGGAATTAACTCGGAAAAAATGGTTCTAGCAGCAGTGATTTAAAGGAAGTTTAGATGTGATTGAAAAAAATTGAGTGATTTTAATAAATAAATAAATTTGTTATCTCAGCGGAGAGTTAAAGAATTCAACAGTAAAAAACCAGGAAAATTGTATTTTTTTTAAATTATAAAATTACTATCTCAACAGTAATTATAGTGACGTGACTTGAACCCAATTTAAAAAATTGTTTTTAACGTAAAAATGATAAAATATGTATTTTTTTGTGTGATTTTAATAAATAAATAAATGTATTATCTCAGTAGTGATTTAAAGGGTTGAACGGTAGAAAAGTAGCAAAATTGTAATTTTGTAATGAATAAAATTATTATCTCAATGGTGATTGAATTAAAAAAAACAGTTTTTAACATAAAAATATTTAATTTATTTATTTTTTGAATTGATTTATTAATACTAATAATAATAATAATAATGTTTATTTATTTAGCAAGTTTTTTTTTTGCTACATACAAATACAATTATATAAATTACAATATCTTAATAAAACTAATAGCTGATTTCAATAAATGAATAATAAACGGCCTTCTTCCGGCAGGACGTATGAGGCACATTTGAGTACGTAAGAAATCGCTAAATATTAGGACTTCAGGTCCTACCAGCAGGACAAATGTGCATATATTCTGATTTGTAAAAGATTGTCCTACAAGCGCATTTTTGAATGACGTCAATATCTGTATTGAGTCCGAAGAGTTTAAACTTGTCAATTAGTTACGCGTGAAAAATGGAAGTCGGCAGTCGTATTTTTACACCCGCTATGGTTTTTGATTCAAAAAATAATATTTCGTGGAGTAAATCACAGTTTGGGGATAAATGGCAAACTTCAGTGTGTTATGGCGTTGTGAAAAAAATGTTTAAAACAACAAATATGGCATTAGTAGAGTGGGAATTAGATGGAAACCAAACAAAAATTAGTTGCAAACATCTGCGACTTGCTAATAATGGTAAGTTTTTAGTGACATATGTTTCTAATTTTGAGCAAACTTGAGGTACAGGATTTTATTTGTATTTTATTTCGGCGTATTTTTACATTCCCGTTTTTTATTTATTCAGGGAGCTAGCCAATATTATTTTGGTAAGGATTACAGGTACATGTTTTTTAAAAATCAGGAAAATTTAATGAAGGCTAAAATACTCTTTTTATGAAATACAAATTTAATTTTTGGGAATGGGTAAGATTTTAGTGTTGAAAAAAACTTTGTTGGTTGGTATGAAGGTGATTTTGTAAATATTAGGTGTCCCACTCGTAAATAGAATCAACGCATCCGAGCGTTTTTTTTTAATTTTATTTTTCTTTCAAGGCGTATTAGAGACAAAAGCCCCAACACTCAAACGCAAAATTACTGATGTCATGATATCCAGCTGTAATGATGAGCCTCACCAAACGTCATCTTCGTCTTCCTCTGTATCATCTGATTCAGATTCAGCTGACGACGATGCAGTATCCACCATGGAGACAGAATCTGAGAGGTATATGCCAGTTATTCACAGTAATCAAGTAACAGTTCATGACTGTACCTGGACTTTTGGAGAAACCGTGACCATCAATGCTTTCAAAGATGCGCAATATAAGCCCCAGTTACATGTTAATAACATACCAAACATGACTGAGTTAGATTTTTGGCTACCATTTTTTCCGTCTAAATATATAGATCTTATTATCCAAAGTACCAATGCAAGATTGAGGGAGCGCCGAAGAGCTGTAACCAAGGGCGACCTGTACAAGGCTTTAGAAATTATGTACGCGATGACTCTGAATTCACTGCATACAAAGCGAGAGTATTGGAGTACCGAATCTGGTTTGTTTCCGGCTCCTGCTTTTGGTCAAAGGTTTGGAATGGGATTACATCGATTCGAAGAAATCATCAATTGCCTGGCATTTGCAATGCCTACTGCTGAAGAACTTAACAATGAAGAAAATATGGATAACTGGTACCAAGTCAGAGCGTTCTTCGATATGAAAATATCTAAATGGAATGATATTTTCAGCCCGGGCTATAAGGTAACCCTTGACGAATCGATGTTTGCGTGGTACCGGAAAGGACTTCATAATGAACGCGATGGTATGCCAGCTGTAATAAAAATACAAAGAAAGCCAAAAGGTGTCGGTTGCGAATGCAAAACCATTGCTGATGTTCAGTCTGGAATTATGATAGGGCTTGAAATAAACGAAGGAGAAGAGGCAATGCAGAAAAAGGAATGGCAACGAGAACTGGGCGCAGGAACTGCGACAACTCTGAGACTTAACCGTCCGTGGCATGGATCTGGACATATTGTAGTAGGCGACTCGTCGTTTGCTTCTGTCAAGACGGCTGTAGAGCTCAATAAAAGAGGCCTGTATTTTTTAGGAATCGTAAAAACAGCAACCCGAAATTATCTAATACAGGAGGCAAAAATACGTTGCCCAGAAGAAAAAGGCAAGTCTATTGCTGCCACCTGTGTGATCGCAGATCCATACATCAAACTAACATGTGTTGCTTGGCGTGACAAGAAGGTTCACACATTCATAGGTTCTTGCAGTACAACTCTGCCAGGTGAATCTGCGAGAAAAAAAAGGACAGATGCCAACGGCAAAACCATTATCAAAGAAGTGGAGCGAATCAAGCTAGTGGAGGATTATTTTGATGGAGCCCCCGCAGTCAATATTCATAACCATATTCGTCAAAACGGCTTAGCTCTAAAAACTACATGGCATACTCAGAGATGGCAGCATAGAATGTTTGCTAGCATGTTTGGAATTATAGAGACAAATGCCTTTCTAGCGTATAAATATTTTAAACAAGATTTTAATAAAAAACATTCTGATTTTACTGCAGCTTTGGCATTACAACTTATTAATAACCAGTGGACAGGTGCTGTAGTAGAAACTCCGCTGCCTCCGCGGCAAGTACATAATGAAGCACGGCTACCCCCGAGACAAGATTGGCTTCCTGGAGAACACACTCTCATTGCCCTGAGTAAGGAAGATGAACGGCAAAGAGTGCAAAGAAAGTGTATTATTTGCAGTAGAATAAGAAATGTGCAGCAGAAGTCTAGTTACAGATGTAGCGCTTGTGGAATCCGAGCAGTAATGTGTTCTCCAACTACTGGAAGAAATTGTTTCACATATCACATTCAGCATGGTATACCAGCCTAATTTTCTATCAACATAAATTTATTTCCTTTTTTTTATAAAATCCTTATATCTTAAGTTGATTAAAATATTACCGTTTCATTTAAAATGTTTTATTTTTTATTTTGTACTTACATATCAAGATAAAGTTAATAAAAATAATTGTTTTTAAACATTGAACTTCTGGAAGTACAAATATGCCTAAATATAAGTCCTGCCAGCAGGACATGCACTGATTAAGACGATGAGGCTGCATGTTTTATTTTTTTATTTTTCACCTGTACTGCCAGACGTTTTGTTCTGCTTGCAGGCTAATCTTATGAGCGGAAAGAAGTCCTGCCGACAGGATATGTGTCTCTGTACAAAAATACTTCCAGAAGCGCTTCTGGCAGGACAAGCCTCTGTATACTCTATCATTAAAGGCCACAGCGCCAGAAAACTGGAAAAATTATATTTTTTAATTAATAAAATTATTATCTTAACTGTGATTATAGTGTCATATGACTTGAACCCAATTTAAAAAATTGTTTTTAATATAAAAATATTCAAATATTTATTTTTTTAAGTGATTTCACTAAATAAATAAATTTGTTATCTCAGTAGTGATCTCAGCGCCAGAAAACTGGAAAAATTATATTTCCTTGAAATAATTAAATTATGATCTCAACAGTAAATATAGTGTCATGACTTGAAATAAATTTAAAAGTTGTTTTTTAATTAACGTAAAAATGATAAAATGTTTACTTTTTGAACTGGTTTCAATAAATAAATAAATTTGTTATATCAGTAGTGATTTGAAAGATTGAACGAACTTTCTATAATTTTTTTTATCTCAGTAGTGATCTAAAACGATCGAGGCTTCAAAATCACTATAAAAACATTGTGATTTTTTCAACTAATTAAATATTTATTTCTACAGTGATTAAAAACTGTGCTTGTTTGTTATCTGCAATAATTTTTTTAAAAAGCCAAATTCGGTTACTTATTCTTTTCTTTAAATCGATAAAATATTAATCTCAGTAGTGATTAACGATGAACGAAAAAATAGTAATTTTAATAGTGATTTTAAACGTTTAAAAACTCAAAATCTTATAATCTCAATAGTGATTTAAAATGCTCGACGTTCCGAAATCACATAGAAAAATTCGGTGTAGTCACTTTTTACTTATAACATATTTATCTCTGCAGTGATTAAAAAGCTTACCTCGCAACCAAATAATAATAAAATATTTCTTTTAACAGTGATTTCAAGTTAGTGGCTTTTTTTCTTTGAACCGATACATTATTTATCTTAATACTGATTTAAAACATTCTTGTCATCAGGGGTGGCATTTATCACACCAGTGATCAAAAATTTCCTTAGCAATCACTGCAGCGATTTACATAGTTTACAATGAGACAATTTCCTACTACTACTGCACTTTTAATACTTATAAATTAATAAATTCATTATTTTAGATCTCTAAAGAATCTTATTCCAGACGGTGTATATAATATTTCCAATAAAAGTATTACTCACAATATCCTATAGACATCCTGACATATAATATACCTCATATCCCATAATAATAATACAATATAGGATTTCCTTGTGACCGCAAAATTTAATAACGCTTAACATTATTAAATTTCTCTATGACGCCAAGTTGGCTTTAAATAAGTTAAACGGCAACAAACTTGCAACTGTTGCATATAAACTTAACCGCGCATTTAAAACGTTTATTACCTGACCAATACACTAAGGTTTTAGACACAGTTAAATATATTAGGGCCCTGCATGTTACAACATAACCGTAAACGTCAAAAAGACACATTATAGGGCCACTTAAGTAGTTAAAGTTGCAGTTTTAATTTCTTAACTGCCCCCCACCCCCTATTTACTGGCTTTATGGGGCTGATATTGTCGAAGAAGTTTATGATGGAAGATTTTATTGGGTACATTGAGGTTATACGCAGTTACTAAAATATTTTTAGTTATAATACTATATAATCTAGTTATTTAGTTATTTAGTTAGTTATTAATTTAGTTATAATACTATATTTTAGATATAATACTAATACTATCACAGATTTAACTAGCTAACGCAATTGCGTTAGCTAGTTAAATCTGTGATACTATGAATTATTTGGGGTAGGTAACATGTTACCTCTTTGGGTCATATTTTCTTGATATTTTATATACTCGCGGAACGATTTACGATAAAGTTTAATAAACAAATCCGGATTGGAAGGGTCAAAAGCTTCTTTTAAAAATTAAGCCTTAACCGAATCTAAGAATGGGCGTTAAGAGATTTTCTAATTTATGTAGTCGCTTTAAAAACAATTTCGCGCCACTCGATGGCAATTTCTGCGGGAATTGAATTAGTCGCTTGGCAATCGGTTATATAGTCCAGAACCATGAAAAACATATAAATCGCCGGGAAAAAACCGCGAAAGCAGAAGCTGCATTACTACATTTTCCTAAATTTTTCTCGTATTATGGGATTATTTTTGTGATTTAGGTGTCTCCCTTTTTAGTTTATAGTGGAGCTACTTTGCCAGTAGTTTCCAGATAAAATTACTCAAAATGTAAAAATGCCACCATTAGCATTAATTTATTTGTGATGTACCTGGAAATGTACATTGAGATACAGGGTGTGAATGAATAGTTTCATTTTTAAAGGTGGTATCACGTTTTACGGCCTATATAAGTGAGAAAGAAGTAAAAACTACTTTAATTGATTTATTATTTACTATTCACTTTCCTGGATGTAACCCAAACTTGGTTATGATTAAATGGAACATCATCTATATTTTAATACAAAACTTTTAATTATAACTTTCAAAATTATAATTGCCTGGAATAATTTTAAAAAATTAACTGCCTAAAAAGAAATTATTTTGTATTTACTCATGTTGAGTTAAGAGGAATTAATTAATAATAATTAACTTAATTTATGTTTCTTTAAATCCTTGAATTAAAGTATATTTTTGGTACCTAGCGATTTCATAAAAATGTGAGAAAAAACATTTTACTACTCAAGTGGCTAAATAACTACCAACTACCTGGAATAACAACTTGTGGACTAAATGCCTGGAATGGAAAAAAAAATATTCCAGGCAATTGAGCTATAAACAGGCTTAGCTGCCCAAAATATAACTAAATAATTAATTTATGGTTTAACTGCCTGGAATTTAAGACAAAATTCTTCTATTCATGTCGCTGAACCACTGAATTTTTTTATAATCCAATGTCTAACTGCCTGGAATAACACCGTTATTATAAAACTGTGTACCTGCAATTAAAAAAATAAATAGATTTCAAGCAGTTGAGCAACAGGCTCTATTTAAAGACGAATATGAGGCTCAACTGCCTGGAATAACAAATTCACAAGGCCATATTAAAAACGAAGAAATATATGCCGGGTGTCAATGATATTAAATAAAAATCGTATTTTGGACTAAAAAATAGAACGAACATGAACAAAATGAGAAAAGGGATCAACTGCTTAAGAAATTAACAGACATTAACGCATCAATATACATATACAGGAAAAAAAAACACTGTCTGCCATTTTAAATCAGATTTTATTATTTTAATATAACTGCTTGTGTGCAAATTTTAAAAACTAATTCATCTACCTCCAAAAATGATAGAATAATAATAATAATAATAATAATAATAATAATAATAATAATAATAATAATAATAATAATAATAATAATAATAATAATAATAATAATAATAATAATAATAATAATAATAATAATAATAATAATGAAAAATAATAATAATAATAATAATGAAAAATAATCAAGTTCACCTTCAAATGACTTATGACTTTCAAGGTTCTGTAATTTTAAACTATAGGCACTTTTTGGACCAGATGCTTAAGAACTTAAAAGAAATTATCGAAAAATTTCCTTACAATTTTTTTTAATTTAGTTCTAAAATTGGTTGAATTAATTTTATGAAAAAGTCAAAATATTGAAAAATTCACATTTTTGCTTCCATTAAAATTCTACAAATTGCTATTAAATTTAGTCGATTTTAATGAAAAAAAAATCATTAAAATTGCATTCTTTAATATTTTTAAAAAAATCAGTTATGAAGAATTTCATAAATGCAAGGATAAAAGAATGCAATGAAATTTCAAAATAATTTTTTAAGTTCAACTGATTTTCATTAAAATATTTAAATAATTAAAAATCCAGTTTGCTTAGGATAATAAAATTTAAATGAATAATTTTCATGAACATATTTAAAAAAATCCTTAAATATTTATTGTTTTAATATTAGTGAACGCTTGGGATAATTTTAATTGTATTAAAAGTACTTAGAATTTCACTATATTTGAAAATATATTAATATTCAATAAATTAAGCAAAAATAAATTATAATGCAATTTTACATTAAAATCCTACGAATTTCATTGCTTAATATTAATGAAACTACTGGGTTGAATTAAATTTAATAAAACCAATTTGAAATAAAAATGTAATGAATTTAATTGAATTCTTAAAAAATCTTAAATTTTATTGCAGCGTATAGTTTTCATTACATTTTAATGAAATGAATTCATGCTCAATTTTTATGAAATTACTAAAAAATTAAAAATCCAGGTTGCTTGAAATAAATAAAATGAAAACATTCAAAATTTCATTATATTTTAATGAAGTTAATATGAAAAATTCTCGACACATTAGATGCTTTAAGAATTCAATGAAATTCATTACATTTTTATTTGAAACTGGTTTTATTAAATTAAGATCAATACAATAGTTTCATTAACATTAACCAATGAAATTCGTGGGATTTTTATTTAAAATTGCATTTTAATTTATTTTTGCTTAATTTATTAAATATTAATTAATTTTCAAATGTAATGAAATTCTAAGTACTTTAAATTATAGTAATTAAAATTATCCCAAGCATTTATAAGTATTAAAATAATGAATATTTAAGGATTTTTTAAATTATAAAAAATTTCATTATAAATCTAAAAAATTCCACTACAATTCCATAAATTTTATTGGCTTAACATTAATGAAACCACTGTATAGAATTAGTTCTATGGAAATCAATTTTTAATGTTAAAGACTAATTAGAGTCATTAAAATCCAAATAGTCATAAATTTGATTGCATCGTATGCTATCCGTTGAATTTTAATGAAATTAATCTTAAAAATTCTCTTATGTTTAAATAATTAAAGAATTTAAGTGATTTTAATTAAAATACTAAAAAATCAAAAATTCAGGTTGCTCGAAATAAATAAAATGAAAATATTTAAAATTTCATTATATTTTAATGAAGTTAATATGAAAAGTTCTCAACATCTCAAGTGTCACTAAAATCCAAAAAGTAATAAATTTCATTGCATTGTATGTTATCCGTTGAATTTTAAAGAAATTAATTAAAACAATTCTTTTATGTTTAAATAATTCAAGAATTTAAGTGAATTTAATTAAAATACTAAAAAATCAAAAATCCAGGTTGTTCGAAATAAATAAAATGAAAATATTTAAAATTTCATTACGTTAAAAATATTCAATACATTTTAATGAAGTTAATATGAAAAATTCTTAACATTTTAGATACTTTAAGAATTTAAGTGATTTTCATTAAAATATTGAAAATTTTAATATAAATCGAAAAAATTGCGCAAAAATTCCACAAATTTCATTGGCTTAACATTAATGAAACCACTGTGTAGAATTAGTTCTAATAAAACCCTTTTTTAATGTAAAAATCTAATAAGCGTCATCATAAAATCCAAAAAGTCATAAATTTCATTGCATCGTATGTTATCCGTTGAATTTTAGTGAAATTAATTTTAAAAATTCTCTTATGTTTAAATAATTTTAGAATTTAGGTGAATTTAATTAAAATATTAAAAAATCAAAAATCCAGGTTGCTCAAAATAAATAAAATGAAAATATTTAAAATTTCATTACGTTAAAAATATTCAATACATTTTAATGAAGTTAATATGAAAAATTCTTAACATCTTAGATACTTTAACAATTCAAGTGATTTTCATTAAATTATAAAAAATTTCATTATAAATGGAAAAAAATTCACTACAATTTCACAAATTTCATTGGGCTAACATTAATGAAACGACTGTGTAGAATTAGTTCTAATGAAACCAATTTTTAATGTTAAAACCTAATGAGTGTCATTAAAATCCAAAGTCATAAATTTCATTGCATCGTATGTTGTCCATTGCATTTAAATGAAATTAATTTTTTTAAATCTTTTAATTTTAAATAATTCAAAAATCCAAGTGATTTTCATCAAAATATTAAAAATTTTATTATAAATCGAAAAAATTGCACAAAAATTCCACAAATTTCATTGGTTTAACATTAATGAAACTTAGACACCGTGTAGAATTAGTTCTAATTAAACCAATTTTTAATGTTAAAAACTAATGAGTGTCATTAAAATATAAAAAGTCACAAATTTCATTGCATGGTATGTTGTCCATTGCATTTTAATGCAATTAATTTTTAAAAATCTTTTAATTTTAAATAATTCAAAAATTCAAGTGATTTTCATTAAATTATTAAAAATTTTATTATAAATACAAAAAATTGCACAAAAATTGCACAAATTTCATTGGTTTAACATTCATGAAACCACTGTGTTGAAATAGTTCTTATGAAACCAATTTTTGTGTCATCAAAGTCCAAAAAGTCATAAATTTTATTGCATCGTATGTTTAAATAATTTTATACGTATAATGTTTAAATAATAAAAATTTTTAAATAATTTAAAAATTCAATTTTTTTTATTGAAATACTAAAAAATCAAAAATGCAGTTTGCTTGATAATTGTAATGAAAATATAAAAAGTTTCATTATAATTAAAAAAAAATAAAAATCTTGAAATGTTTATTATTAAAAGCATTTTAATCAATTTCAAAATAATTACACAAAACTCCTATAAATTTCATTTCATTAATATAAAGGAAACTACTGTGTTGAATTAGTTTTAGTGAAAAAAATTTAATATCTTGAAAAATGAACTTCATTAAAAAACTAAAAATCAAACATTTCATTACATCCTAAAATACAAAAAAAAAATTATGTAAACCTAGAAACTTTACTAATGACCTAACAAAATTGAAAACGAAATGAAAAAAAGAATAAGAAACCATATTTATTATATACCTATAATTATCATAATATAATAATAAACACAATTAAAAAAATCAAAGAAACACTACAGTGTACCCCTACATTTAATTGATTATTCAACTGTAATCCTCTACATAATATCCATTTTTGGCCAAAAGCCTTATACTTGCAAAAATTTTGTTTTAAATAATGACAGGATTGTACATAAACCTACGCCTGAATTTTTTTAAATAATACTCGTATCTACTAATTAGCGCATCTAAAAATCTTACGTTGACCTTACGTTCTTTGTCCCTACATACCAATTTGTTTTACAAATAGGAGATTGAAGAAGTGAAATTAACTCTGTGGACAAAAACACTGAGGTTACAATGAAATAAATTTTCTATACGAAGCCATCCCAACTCGTCAATTTTAAATGATACTCTGTCATCTAAGGTTAAATATAAATTGTTTAAACAGGTTTGAAATTTGAGAAAAGGGATTGACTGGCTAAGAAATACTGAATAAATGCCTCAAAATATACAGGAAAACAGTCTGCCATTTTAAGTCAGATTTTATTATTTTAATAAACTGCCTGGAAAAGAAGAGTAAAAAATAACTATTACTAAGATGAAACAAAAAATCCAATCCAAAAACCTAAACTAAAATTATACAAAAATCATCAATTTTTAACCGTTTTCCAGACAGTTGCGTGCATGGTCAAAATCAGTTCAACTGCCTGGAAAAAAATCATTGCAATTTTGAGGTAAAAAATCCACGACCGATATACAAAAGTGCATATCGAGCAATATTATGGGAAATCTATGGATTTAGGGTAAATGCCTCATTATATGTGCGCCACTGTTAAAACCTCCCCGCATTTTATTTTGAGAGAAGACTCGGTCGGTCCGTAAATTAGCGCCCGGATTCCACTTTTTCAGGTTTAGCCGCAACTGCAGGAACATTGCTCCCGGACGGCGAAAAACTAATTATAAAACTTAAATAACACGCTGGACAAGTAAATGCACTTCGTTCTGCTTATACTTAAAACTAGCCTGGCCGAATGATGTCGCACATCTACCCTCCAAAATGACTTTAAAATTACAGTTTTAACCGATGGACATTCAAGGAAAAACGGAGCGGGATGTTGGAGGAGGAAGAGAAGGGAGTTTTTTTTTAACAATTTTGAGAGATACGGATTTCTACTTAGACGTTGTTACGTCGAAATCCAATCATCCCCGGACTTTAACAAAGTTTCGGCGCCTCGGAGCCGTAAACATTTTCAATTTTAGCGACACCCGAATTCCCAATTTCCCATTCGGTAACGACGTTTTAACTTAGTTTTCACACAGTCGCTCCTCGGCCGGCATTACGCCCGTAAAACGGTGTGTCGGAAACAGACGAATCATTTTAGAGAGATTTAAGGAGAAATTTTGAAAATTTCTGATAAAATATCGGACCGCGGTAGTATATTAATGGAAATCTAGGAAAATTGGACTCGTTTTGATATCAACCCGTTACGAAAATAATTCTCTTCAGGGCACTTCTAGAAAAAGTCGGGTTTTTGATATGACGAGTAGTACACAGGCACTCTTTAATATTCTTTTATAATCTATGTTAAAGGATTAGGAGGATAAGGAGGACAGTTACATACCTCTAGATATCAGAATTTACCTCTTCTCGTCATTGAGTTTTTTTTTCCTTGGAGACAGATTTCTCAAGAACCATTGATGATAAGAAAATGAAACAACAGTCAGAATATTGAAAACATTCTTTTAAAATATAATTAAAGGATTCGGACAGTTAAAGTAAAATTTCTTTGAATATCCTTTAGTCCAGGAACTTTTTCTCGTCATGGAGCTTATATTTGGCCTTAATGATAGATTTCTCAAGAACCATTGAGAACAGTATTTTTCTAAAAGAAATACAACTCCCTATTTGATAATAATAGGTGGAAAAACTGGCTTTTGTCGAAATTTTTATTTATGTCAAAATTAAAAATTGCACGTAATATGAGTCTCAACTGCCTGGAATTAGATAAATTAATATTTTTCTTCCAGGCAGTTGAACATATTTTTGGCTCCCAACTGCCCGGAATTAATTAATCAATATTTTTCTTCCAGATAGTAGAGAAAGAACTACTACTCCTGTTTGCCTTAATGAAGTCCAATTTAATAATAATAAGTGAAAAACTAGTTTTTGTCTCATTTTTATTTATTTCCAAGTTAAAAATTGAACGTAATTTAAGTCTCAACTGCCTGGAATTAAAAAGTCAAAATTTTTCTTCCAGGAAGTTGAACATATATTTGGCTCCCAACTGCCTGGAATTAATTAATCAATATTTTTCTTCCAGGTAGTAGAGAAAGAAATACTACTCCTGTTTGCCTTAATGAAGTCCAGTTTAATAATAATAATTGAAAAACAGGCTTTTGTCTCATTTTTATTTATTTCCAAGTTGAAAATTAAACGTAATTTGAGTCTCAACTGCCTGGAATTAATAAATCAATATTTTTCTTCCAGGCAGTTGAACATATATTTGGCTCCCAACTGCCTGGAATTAATTAATCGATATTTTTCTTCCAGGTAGTAGAGAAGGAAATACTACTCCTGTTTACCTTAATGAAGTCCAATTTAATAATAATAATTGAAAAACTGGCTTTTGTCTCATTTTTACTTATTTCCAAGTTAAAAATTGAACGTAATTTGAGTCTCAAGTGCCTGGAATTCATAAATCAATATTTTTCTTCCAGGTAGTTGAACATATATTTGACTCCCAACTGCCTGAAATTAAATAATCAATATTTTTCATTCAGGTAGTAAAGAAAGAAATACTACTGTTTGCCTTGATGAAGTCCAATTTAATAATAATAATTGAAAAACTGGCTTTTGTCTCATTTTTATTTTTGTCCAAGTGAAAAATTGAACGTAATTTGAGTCTCAACTCCCTGGAATTAATAAATCAATATTTTTCTTCCAGGCAGTTGAACATATATTTGGCTCCCAACTGCCTGGAATTAATTAATCAATATTTTTCTTCCAGGTAGTAGAGAAGGAAATACTACTCCTGTTTACCTTAATGAAGTCCAATTTAATATTAATAATAATTGAAAAACTGGCTTTTGTCTCATTTTTATTTATTTCCAAGTTGAAAATTCAACGTAATTTGAGCCTCAACTGCCTGGAATTAATAAATCAATATTTTTCTTCCAGGCAATTGAACATATATTTGGCTCCCAACTGCTTGGAATTAATTAATCAATATTTTTCTTCCAGGTAGTAGAGAAAGAAGTACTACTCCTGTTTGCCTTGATGAAGTCCAATTTAATAATAATAATTGAAAAACTGGCTTTTGTCTCATTTTTATTTATTGCCAAGTTGAAAATTGAACGTAATTTGAGTTTCAACTGCCTGGAATTAATTAATCAATATTTTTCTTCCAGGTAGTACAGAAAGAAATACTACTCCTGTTTGCCTTAATGAAGTCCAATTTAATAATAATAATTGAAAAACAGGCTTTTGTCTCATTTTTATTTATTTCCAAGTTGAAAATTGAACGTAATTTGAGTCTCAACTGCCTGGAATTAGAAAATCAATATTTTTCTTCCAGGCAGTTAAATCATATATGTTTGACTTCCAAATGCCTGAAATTGAAAAATTGAGTGAGTGAAAAATTGAACGTAATTTAAGTTTCAACTGCCTGGAATTAAAATTTTTTTATTTTTCTTCCAGGCAAAAACTGGCTTTTCTCTAATTTTTCATTTATTTCTAAGTGGAAAATTGAACGTAATTTAAGTCTCAACTGCCTGGAATTAGAAAATCAATATTTTTGTTCCAGGCAGTTAAATGATATATGTTTGACTTCCAACTGCCTGGAATTAATAAATCAATATGTTTCTCCCAGACACTAGAAAAAGAAATACTACTCTTATTTGCCTTAGTGTTGCCCTATTTGATAAAAATAGTGGAAAAACTGGCTTTTCTCTAATTTTTTATTTATTTTTAAGCAAAAAACTTAACGTAATTTGAGTCTCAATTGCCTGAAATGAAAAAATTAATAGTACTCCTATTTGCCTTAATGATATCCTATTTGATAATAATAGTTGAATTATTTATTTCCAAGTTGAAAGTTGAACGCAATTTGAGTCTCAATTGCCTGGAATTGAAAAAAATAAAATTTTTCTTCCAGGCAAAAACTGGCTTTTGTCTCATTTTTTATTTATTTCTAAATGGAAAATTGAACGTAATTTGAGTCTCAATTGCCTGAAATTAAAAAATCTATATTTGCCTTGGTAATACCCTATTTGATAATAATAGTTAAAAAAGTGGCTTAAATTCTCATTTATTATAAATAACCGATGTATTCTACATCCAATGGTGAAAACTGAACTTAAATAACAACGTATGTTAACACCGACCTGGTAATTCGTTCATAACTATGCAAAGCTCGTACTAATCCCCCAATCTGTTCCCTACTACCCCCAATGATAAATAGTTCCTAAAACATTATTAATTCTAACGAAAATTACCCCCATACTCCCGGATAAACGAGCCGAAAAACCAAAAGACAAAAAAAAAACGAGCGAAAGTTCAAATTAAGCCGCGAGTTCTTCGCTCCACATCTGGGCACAACAATACCCGAGTAACGCTAAACATCCCCGCCGAGTTATACACCAACGGTTCGGCCCAACAATTTAATAACAACTTCATAGTACGTACCGAAAATTAAAAACTTTAATGCGAATTTACCCGGAACGAGAACAACAAAGTTGTCGGGAAAAATGGCGCGCCGATATTATCAGCCGGATGAAGCTGGAAAACGGCTTTTGCCAGTTTATTCGTTGGGCACTTGTTGCTTTTCCTGGAGAGTGATTTTATCTGCTAAGTGGTAAAGTAGATTGGCAATCACTTAAGTAAGCGATCTTGTGGTAAGCAGTCGTGGATTGATTAACAAAAGATTTAGTTCTTTGTGTCAATGTAATCGAGGGATTTTTCTACACATTCTGGAAATACTCAATCGTTTTTGTCTCATCACCGCCTGGAATATTTCCGAATGAATTTTATTTTAAGTTATTTTTTTTCCAAGCAATTAAGCTCTTTTTTCCCTTATAAAAGTTTTATGTTAAATATAGACACCCGGGGGGTATTGCGAGCAACAGGTAGCTATTACAACGTCGTCCTCCCTTTCCTCATTCTCCCGTTCTGCGGCTCAACAGCTTTTTAATAGACCTTTTCCGTGATAAAGGGCTTTTGCTCTTCCACTGTGCCCTTTTACTGCTTTATATTATCGTTAACGATACATTTATCGCTTTTTCGTATATTTCAATAACGCTTTGATTAACCCCTTCAAAAAGCCCAATTTTGGAATTAAAAATTGACAAAAAGAAGTTCAATTCCTGAGAAATTATCGATTGTGTCAAAAAATTTGATTTTATTTATTTAGTTATTGTCTAAAATAAATACAATGTTTAATTGTCAATCTGACATTATGGGAATTTTTTTTACCACTAGAGAGCGTAATTAAAAGGTCAATAATTTAAGTCTAATTTTCTCCGGAAAATGTCAGCTTAAGGTACTTTGTTTTAACATAATTAGAAACCTTGGAATATTTTCCATCATCTTAGTCAAAAACTCATTGGCGTACCGACGTTCGTAAACTAGAGGTAGTGAAAATGTTTAATTGTTTAAATGGGTATAATCCGATTTTGTTTAATTTGTGCTTTTTTAAAAGTGAAATTTAAGTAGTTTTAAATATTGTATCCAGTAGTACGCAATAGTTTTTAGTGAAATTGGTAGGAGGACTCATTTAAATTAAAAACTGTTTAAATTTAAAAAGTTTTAATGGCACTGTATAAATTTTATAGCAGAATCGAAAACCGCAATTGGCTATGCTTTTTACTTTTCTAGTTATTGTCGAAATAAGATTTTTTTACGCTTAATACGGATATGTTACTTGGAATTAATAATTATTGGGTTTCTTTTATTTATTTGGCATTTCAAATTCATAAGAAATTATTTCAGGCAAAAAAAATTAAATTTCAGGCAGTTAAACTCTTTTTAATCAAGAATTTCGTTAATAATCGTAAAGCGGAACTTTAATTTAATTTAATTTATTAATTTTAGGCAATTGAGCCATAATTTATTAAACATTATTTCAGGCAAATTAAAATTAAATTTTTGAAATTCCAGGCAGTCGAGTTTTTTTTAATTAACATTTTTGTTAAATTTTATTACGTTGAATTTTAATTATTTTATTGAATAAGTTAAATTTCAGGCATTTGAGCATTTTTTAGTCAAGATTTTCATTAACTTTCGTAAAGTGAAATTATGAAAAAATAATTGATTGATTTTAGGCAACTGAGCCATAATTTATTAAAAATTATTTTAGGCCAATAAAAAAACAAATTTTTGAAACTCCAGGCAAGTAAGCTTTTTTTAATTAAGAATTTCGTTAAATATCGTTAAGTGAAACTAAGAAAATATCATTGATTAATTTTAGATAATTGGGCCATAAGAATTTAATTTAATCTAAATCAATTAATTATTTTGAAAAAAAATCCAGGTAGATTGGTTGTTTTAATTATAATTTTTGTGGAACTTCATTACATTGAATTTCAATTAATTTATTGATTAAGTTAAATTTTGTAAAGTGGAATTAAGAAAATTTAATTGATTGATCTTAGGCAACTAAGCCATAATTTACTAAAAATTATTTCAGGCAAGTTAAAGTAATATTTTTGAAATTCCAGGCAGTTGAGTTTTTTTTAATTAACATTTTTGTTAAATTTTATTACGTTGAATTTTGATAATTTTATTGATTAAATTAAATTGCTGCCAGTTCAGTTATTTTTAATTAAGAATTTCGATAAATATCTTAAAGTAGAAGTAAGAGAATTTTATTGATTAATTTTAGGTAATTGGGTCATAAGAATTTAATTTATCCTCAAGCAATTAAATATTAAAAAAAAAAATAAGGCAGATTGATCGCTTTAATTGAAATTTTTGTTAAATTTTATAACGTTGAATTTTGATAATTTTATTGATTAAATTAAATTGTTGCCAGTTCAGTTCCTTTTAATTAAGAATTTCGTAAAATATCATAAAGTGGAAGTAAGAGAATTTCATTGATTAATTTTAGATAATTGGGCCAAAACAATTTAATTTAATCTCAAGCGATTAAATATTTTTAAAAAAATTCAAGCTAGATTGATCGCTTCAATTAAAATTTTTGTTAAAATTCACTTGATTAAATTAAATTTCAGGCTGAACACTTTTTAATTAAGATTTTTGTTAAATTTCCTAAAGTGGAATTAAGAAAATTTAATTGATTGATCTTAGGCAACTAAGCCATAATTTACTAAAAATTATTTCAGGCAAGTTAAAATAATGTTTTTGAAATTCCAGGCAGTTGAGTTTTTTTTTAATTAACATTTTTGTTAAATTTTATTACGTTGAATTTTGATTATTTTATTGATTAAATTAAATTGCTGCCAGTTCAATTATTTTTAATTAAGAATTTCGTTAAATATCGTAAAGTGAAAGTAAGAGAATTTTATTGATTAATTTTAGGCAACATTATTAAAAATGATTTCAGCCTAGTAAAAATAAAATTTTTGAAATTCCAGGCAGTTGAGTTTTTTTAAGCTAACATTTTCGATAAATTTTATTACGTTGAATTTTTATTATTTTATATTTTATTAATTAAATTAAATTGCTACCAGTTCAGTTATTTTTAATTAATAATTTCATTAAGTGGAAGTAAGAAAGTTTCATTGATTAATTTTAGGTAATTGGGCCATAAGAATTTAATTTAATCTCAAGCAATTAATTATTTTAAAAGAAATTTAAGGTAGATTAATCGCTTCAATTAAAATGTTTATTAAATTTCACTTAGTTTATTGATTAAATTAAATTTCAGGCTAAGCACTTCTTAGTTAAGATTTTTGTTAAATTTCCTAAAGTGGAATTAAGAAAATTTAATTGATTGATTTCAGGTCATGAAGCCATAATTTATTAAAAATGATTTTAGGCAAATAAAAAAACAAAATTTTTTTTAAATTCCAGGCAAGTGAACTGTTTTTAATTAAGAATTTCGTTAAATATCGTAAAGTGGAACTATGAAAATTAAATTGATTAATTTTAGGCAATTGAGCCACAAAAATTTAATTTAATCTCAAGAAATTAAATATTTAAAAAAAAATCAAGGTAGATTGGTTGTTTTAGTTAAAATTTTTGTTAAATTTCATTACGTTGAATTTCAATTAGTTTATTAAGTTAAATTTCAGGCTGTTGGGCACTTTTTAATTAAGATTTTCGATACATTTCGTAAAGTGGAATTAAGAAAATTTCATTAATAGATTTTAGGCAACTAAGCCATAATTTACTAAAAATTATTTCAGGCAAGTTAAAATAAAATTTTTGAAATTCCAGGCAATTGAGCTTGTTTTAGTTAAAATTTTTGTTAAATTTTATTACGTAGAATTTTGATTATTTTATTGATTAATATAAATTGTTGCCAGTTTAGTTATTTTTAATTAAGAATTTCGTTAAATATCGTAAAGTAGAAGTAAGAGAATTTCATTGATTAAGTTTAGGTAATCGGGCCATAAGAATTTAATTTAATCTCAAGCAATTAAATATTTTTAAAAAAATTCAGGGTAGATTGATCGCATCAATTAATTTTTTTGTTAAATTTCACTTAGTTTATTGATTAAGTTAAATTTCGGGCAGTTAAGCATTTTTTAGTTAAAATTTTCATTAAATTTTGTAAAGTGGAATTAAGAAAATTTAATTGATTGATTTTAGGTGACTGACCCATAATTTATTAAAAATTATTTTAGGCAAATAAAAAACAAAATGTTTGAAATTCCAGACAGTTGAGCTTTTTTTTGATTAAATTTTTTCTTAAATTTCATTACGTTGAATTTTAATTGATTAAGTTAAACTCTAGGTGGTTGAGCAATTTTTAGTTAAATTTTTGATAAATTTTGCACAATACAAAAAAGTAGAAAGTAAAACGAAGAAGATTTTATTAAATAATTTTAGGTAATTAAGCCATAGACAATTTATTTTAATTCGCTTTTGTTATTGTATTTTTAAAGTCTCTTTTTGCTAGAGTATATACAGGAACCATAGAGAAGTAGTTTGAGATAGGATACCATTGATCAAAAGTTCAACTTTTTTTCCAAAAAGTCGAATTTTTCCATATGTATTAAAAAAGCTTTTAGCGATTTTAATAGAGTTTTTAGGTTTTAAATGATAGGTAGTAAGGCCACTAAGAAATTAGAGGTGATTTGATTTCTCCAGGGATGGACTTGCAGCAATTGTGTTCAATTTTTTGGAATAAAACGCCGCTGTTTTTTTGAACCTTTGATAAAAAAAAATCGTCTTTAATTAAAAAAGTTTTTGAGGTACTAGAAATATTCTTATATGAAATTATTTAAAAATGTCCTTTTTTACGTTTAACCTTTTTAAAAATATTCCAATTATTTTATAGGAATATTTGCAATAAAAGATTGGAATAGAAAAAAAATTGGTCCAACCAAAAATATTGTAACTGTCTAAATTTTTAATTCAAATTGATGCTTCTACCCTCAAAATAATCCTCAAGAATTTCACTATTTTGCCGTGAAAAAATTATGAAAGTATTTCCAGTGGTTCCCAAGCTATGACCAAAAATGTCTGTTAAAAAATAAAAATCATAAAATTAGAATTTGGTTTTAAACTCTACAAATTTCGTAGCTCTTGATGGACCTTGGATGACAAAATCGCCTCTAACTCATAAAGTTTTTCAAGTACAAAAAATGTTTATATATGAAATTGTTTGACAATAATTAGACTTTTTTTATGTGACATTTTTGAAAAAATATTCCAACTATTTCATAAAAATATTTTCAGAAAAAGTGAAAATTTAAAAAAGAATGAAGAAAAAAAATGGCCGAAGCAAAAATGCCCTAGCAATCTAAATTTTTATTTCAGAGTGACGTTTCTAGTCGTAAACTTATCCTTTTTTTTCGTGAAAAAATTATGAAAATGTTTCTAGTAAATCTCAATTTATGTATAGAATTCATAATATTACAATTTGGTCTTCAAATCTTCAAATTTAGTGACTTCTGGACCTTGAATGTTAAAATCGCCTTTAACTCAAAAATTATTTGAGGTATAAAACCGTTTATATATGAAATTGTTCAAAAATAGTTGGACTTTTCTTATGTGTACTTCGTTTAAAAATGTTCCTATTAGATATTTTTTTTAAATGAAGGATCTTTGTATGGCATTTTATTTTTTACACAAAAACGGTACGTCGAAGCGCAAGAATTCAAAGGTTTTTTTTTGTGAGATAATTTGTTTGTCTTTTTTTTTGCTAGAAATTAATAGTGTTTCGAAAATAACAAATTTAAAAAAAAAACTAGTGGTCTATCATCTATGGTCGGCATCCTATCTCAAACTACTTCTCTATATGGTTTCTATATTATACTCTAGCATTTTTAACCAATTGAATGGGGACACTCGGTGTATTTATTTTGGTTCATATTTAGAAATCTTTGGCACATGACTAGTGCCATGCATATGTTAAGTGCTTAAAAAGAGATTGTTTTATTTTTAACAAAATCGGTGTTTTTGAAAGGACCATTGATCAAACCTTAAAATCAACTTTCCCATTAAAGAGTTCCATGTCGATATATTTATTTACATTTGAAAGCAAATTTGATGTATTTTCTTAACAAAAAAAATTCGATAATTCCAGGTAATCCAGCCCCACAATTCCGATGGCTAAAGGACGGCGAACCGATCACAGAATTTTCCACCGACCCCTTTTACAAAATAATATCGGCCAAACTAGAGGACGGAGGCAGTTATCGCTGTATCGCCTCAAACAAGATCGGATCGATTTTAAGCGAAGAGAACAAGATCATCGTTGCATGTAAGTACTGTAGGCGTTCCTCGATTCCTCACCTTTAAAACTCCCTTTACTCCACAGATATGGACGTATTTAAAGATCAAACTGAGAGCACTATGACAGTGATCGCGGGCAGTGCAGCCATCTTAAACCTTCCGGAAATCGATTCAGTACCTGCCCCAGATGTAACCTGGCAAACTGACGAAGGGGTACTGCCCTATGCTCAGAAATATGCCAAATCTAAGACGAATCAGCTGATCATTTTGGCTACGGACCCGTCGGATCAGAAACCTTACAGGTATGGTGAGAAATGTATGAAAACCAGGATGAACGTTGGTTATTTTGAAAGAACTATTGATAAAACCAAGAATGACTTTCCTGAATTTTTTTAACCTAAAATTCCTTTAAGCTCTTAATGTAATTATACTGCTGCACTCCTTCTTTGTCGCAACTTCACCTTTAACCAATCAATCGGCAATGTTACCATAATAACCAAAGCCAGAGAGTAATAAAAAATTTATCACAGTGGGGATTTAAGCGATTTTAATAGACATAATTGATTTATCACAGTTGTGTTTCAAAGGTATTCGTTCCCTTAATACTTAAGAATATATTTGTTTCTTACAGGCGTGGAGGTAATAACAAAATTATCACAGCAGTAATTTTACTAATTTATTAACCCATAACCAGCCGAGAAGTTTTGTTACAAATTAATCATTGTACTGATTTTAAAGTTCCACTAATCAGTAATATTATTTAACATTTCTCAATAACAAGCAATATCTATTTACTTATCAGCTAGGATTTGATAAAATATTCATCACAACATACAAAGAAAATCACAGTAGTGATTTTACGAATACATCAATTAGTAGTGAATAAAAAAAATGTTTTTCTTGGTCAACCTGGAATATAATATAATAAAATATTTTTGTCAACTGTGATTGAAGACATTCCTTTTAAACAGTGATTTTTGAGACAAGTGATTAGTATGTCTTCAAAGCTGTATTTTACCGTTAAAAAAAATAATCACTGTAGTGATTTTTTAAGGTCAATTTATAAAACTGCACTTTTTAATTTCGTCAACCTCGAAAAAATAAAATATTTCTTATATCAGTGATTTAAGTGCATCAGTTTTTCTTAGCAGTTATTTAAAATATCCCTTATAGGCCTGGATATATTTAAAAAATTATCACTGTAGTGATTTTTAAATGTAGAGTCAAAAAGAGTTTTCCCTTACAGAAGTATAAGTAATTTAAAAATTATCATAATTACAAAATTTTCAGAAAAAAATGTTTTGGCGATTTTCTCGACTTTCATACTCAACCAGGACTTATTATTTAAATATTATTTATAACAATTTCCACTTTATTTATATTTACATTTATTTTTCATTAAACTGACTTAAAAATTAAACAACAAAAAAACACGAATTCTAAATTGTCTTTAATTTAAAATTAGTATTTCTTGAATTGTGCATAATTTAATAGGGCATGACATGCAAATTGTCTTGTCCAAGAAATCTACTTGGAACATTTTTTTGCTGTCTTTTAGGATATATATATAATTTTTTTTTTAATTGTGAATCTAATCTATTTCTTTTAATCTCATTGTTGATTGTTAAATCTCATTTATTATTTTTTTATCCTGAATTTTTCAATTTTGTTTTAAATACTTAATAGCGAAATATGGAATATTAAAAAGTGGATTATCAAGTTCCTTAAAGTGATCAGAGTGAGAAGCAGAAAGCAAAAAAAAACTGAATTTTTAATTTCTCCTAAAATTTGAGATTATACGCTAAAAAATCTTATGTAAATATTATTAGTTTTTCTATTGCCTACAACTTAAATTGAGCTATTTTTGTTTGAGGAATTTAATCGTAAAATAATTTCTTCGGTTTTATTAATAGTTTTCCTAAAGTAGCTAAATTTGCAGGGTCAAATTAACCTTTTAAAAGATAATGGATAGATTGTGTAAATCAGGTAATGAACCTTTTAAAGTGCAGATAAAGTCCATGCTTCTACATTCAGTGAAAAATAAAATCCTGGTTATTGATGTTTATATAGGGAGCATCAGGTTACTACAGGATATTATCGGTCTTTTAAAGCCCTTTGAATTATTAAACCAGGCCAAAAGCCGGTGTGACCCCCTCAGTCCCTCTCAATTTAAATTATTAAAGATATTGTAGCCGATGAATTTTCAACTGAATTCTTAATTTAGTTATCGTACGTACGAGTGCACCCGTTTTGTCATGAATTAAAAATTACCGCGGACACGAATAATTGAATTAATATTCACGTTTTTTTTTCCAGTTTTCGTTTTAATTAATTTAAACAAAAAAATCCTCAATAAAATGACAAATTTCCAGATAGTATCTGATCCAGGCGACAATCAATTAATATCTATCATACAGCGTGACCGCTGACCCATTATCCGATTTTGGAAATCCATTTGTCATCGTTATTCGGGTAAACATTAAATTCCTTTTAATTTACCCGCATGCGGTTGAATAAAGTTTATTTCGTAAACATGGATTGTGGATATAATGTGTCATAAAGCCTGGTTTTTTGATAGTTCAATTAGAGTCAAGTCATCAAATACTAATAAAAGAGGTCACTTTATTACTATCCTCTCCTAATTCTCAGGCTAAGATAAGGATATAAAAATGAAATATCGATTTTCCCACTTTTTTTATTACAAAGAAATATACAAGAAAAATATTACTTTATTATTATCCTCTTCTAACCCTCAGATTGAGATAAAGATAAAAAAAATCAGAATTTTGAAAATTCGAATTTTCCACTGTTTTTCTATATGAACGTTTTACTTGTGAAATAGTGCTCGGATCGCCTGGAAATATTGTTGCTTTAATGTTGATGATAGTGATGATAATGAAAGAGATCAATGATGCCAAAAAGAACTAAACAAATGGTAAAAACGATATTCGATGAATCTTATTTTGAAGCAAAAAAAAATATATTAAAATGAAACTTTTATGGGTCCTCCGTGAAATTCTGGAGTTTCCAAGCTATTTTCTGGAAAAGTTTCAATCAACTCTGCTATGATGCTTTTTTGGCCCCATAAAATGTTACCGAAAACAAGGATTATACATTCTTTATTCAAC
Source organism: Anthonomus grandis grandis (assembly GCF_022605725.1). Taxonomy (NCBI): domain Eukaryota; kingdom Metazoa; phylum Arthropoda; class Insecta; order Coleoptera; family Curculionidae; genus Anthonomus; species Anthonomus grandis. The sequence continues at coordinate 14,625,580 of NC_065562.1, forward strand.
ACCAAAAAGAGAGAATTAGTAATAATTTTTTTTTGTATTTAAAACGTTGAAGGTCATAGTGATCTTTAATTCTATTAGCAATTTTTCCTTCCCTTATTTTATTATAAACAAACCCATTTTTGTATCAGAAAAATCAATAGCCCTGATCCTTCAGTTTTTCAGCCTCTCACAATAGATTACATAAAAATGCAGTCATTTTCTCATGAATGTGGATATACTTATTTCCACCTTATATAGCATTCTTCTATTTTAAGTCGTTAAGTAGCGTATTATCCTTATTCAGAGTACTGTCTTTACAGGTGTACTTTTTTTCGTTTTAATTATCTTAATATCTGTAATACAATCTTTGGGAAAAGAAGGCTCTATGAAGGCAAGTACTATCCACTTTCCTCCTTACAAACAAAACAATTTTTGTATCAGAAAAATCAATAGCCCTGATCCTTCAGTTTTTCAGCCTCTCACAATAGATTACATAAAAATGCAGTCATTTTCTCATGAATGTGGATATACTTATTTCCACCTTATATAGCATTCTTCTATTTTAAGTCGTTAAGTAGCGTATTATCCTTATTCAGAGTACTGTCTTTACAGGTGTACTTTTTTTCGTTTTAATTATCTTAATATCTGTAATACAATCTTTGGGAAAAGAAGGCTCTATGAAGGCAAGTACTATCCACTTTTCTCCTTAGAGTGTTAATGTCTTTAGTGCAATACTCAGTTACCATTTTCCTTTTTAATTTTATCCATCCATGCTTCTTATTCTTTTGCGAGTTTTTTTCATCGTCATACATTTCATTGAGAATATTCAAATTTTTCATATCCGTCATCTCCCCTTGATCTTTTTCGTGCTGTATGGATTAGAGATTGAATTGATCCAGATTGTCGGCCTATTATTTTAGGCAAGCAACTACTGCAAGTCAATGACTTTTTATTTTCTTGAATCACCTTCAAATCAATTTCATTAAGTACTACACACTTAAATTTGAACCATATTTTGCAAACCTTCTTGCACAATTTTTTGAAACTTCAAGTCTAAAACAGCCTAAAATTAGCCGACGTCTTTTATGAACGCCCTCAAACTTAAAATCACTTAATTAAAATCACTGTCGTGATAAATATTTTATTGCTTCCAGGCTGACCAGTAAAATCATATTTTTTTTATAAATTACTAGTTAATGTATCCGTAAAATCACTATAATAATTTTTAAGTTCAATCACTGCTGGTATTTTCTCTGTAACTTTTATGTTGTGTGTCCAAATCCTCCAATCACTGCTATAATAAATATTTTATCAAATCCAGGCTAATAATTGAACATATATATTACTTTTATTGATAAATATTAAATATTATTACTGTGATTAAAAAAGCTTTAAATTCACTACTGTGATTACTTTATCTTGTGGGGTTAACCTTAAATCACTGAATACCTTGCAAGGTTGCACATTTTTAAAATCACTGCTATGATAATTTTGTTATTATTTGCACGCTTATAAGAAATAAATACATTTTTAGATATCAAAGGAACAGCTAAAATCACTGCTGATATAAACATTTTATTGCTAATCAAGTCGATGACGCATTTTTTTTTAAATTGTGGCAACGTTCAGAATCACTACCGTGATTATTTATTAAATCACTGTTGAGAAAAATATTTTATGATTTCCAGGTTGACCAATAAAACCATTTTTTTTCAATCACTACTTGTTGATGTATCCGTAAAATCTCTACTAGGATTTTCTTTGCAGCTTTTATGTCGTGATAAATATTTTATCCAATTCAGCCTGATAAGTACAGATAAATTGCTAGTTATTCATAATTAAACTATTCATAATATAAACACTACCAGTTGACGTAACCATAAAATCACTATTGGGATTTTCCTTGGTAACTTTTATGCTGTGATAAGTTAACAGATATTGGTTTTTATTGAGAAATGTTAAATAATATCACTGATTAGTGGAATTTCAAAATCAGTACAATGATTACTTATATCATTTTACGAGAACTTCTCGGCTGGTTATGGGTTGATAAATTTGTAAAATTATCTCGACTCGAAAATTTTGTAATTTTTTTGAAAAATGTATTTGTGAATCTTTAATAAGACTTTAAATAAATTAAAAGAAAAAAAAAACAAATTATTCGTTTTTTCGCCAGTTTCTCCTTAAATGTGATAAGATGTCTCCTATATAAATGTTTTTCATCTTCTACTAAAGATTCTCTCTATTTAAATTTCAGTATAAGTTACACTATGTATAACTTACAAACATACGACATGCATCTTTTTACCAAATAAATAGACACAGAAGTAATTACTTCTTTCAGTTTTCTTTAAGTTGGATATTATATCTACTAAAATTATGCGTAAAAAATCATCTAAATTAAGGAAAAAAATTAAGATAAAAAATTCGGGTTTCTTGCGATTTTTTTGTGTAAAAATGTATTATTTAGAGATTTTTAATGTTTTTATTATCTACAACTTTTGTGCATGATATTTTAGGCTAGGAGGTCATTTTTTACAATAATTTGTTTTCAACCCCTAAAATTACCCTCATTAATTTTTTTTTCAAATTAATAATTCACTGGTCGTTTTTTTCTAAAAATTATTTCTTGTAAAATTTTATAGTAATGTACGTGAAGAAGCCGCTGGTATAGTTAGTTCGAAAAAAAAAAATTCTGAAAGAATTTGATACGGGGATACCGGAAAAATGAAAAAACCCAAACTTTGAAGGCCGATATCTTGGCTTCTATGGGCAATATCAGGAAAATTTTAACGGTGTTGTCTTAGTTTCGTTTTTTTGAATCCAACGAGACTATCCGCAAGGTCATAACTCCCATAATAGCCAAGATATGGCATTTTGAATGCTCATTTTTGGGCTCAAAACCGACGTTAAAATTACTCGTTTCCTTAGTTCTGCTCGGATCCTCTTATGACCCGGTGTTTTCGTGATGTATAATTGAGGAGCAGACTTTTTAGATGCATTTTGTCAATTTTTTGTAATTTTGGCAAATAAGCAAAAACTTCTTCTTGTCTGGCAAGAAATTTATCGAAAATATGATATACCCGAAGCATTACAACAGGTAGCTGTAAAGTCGAAAGCTTTTTTCCGCGTTTTAATAACGTTTGAAATTGCTTGGATGGATCGTCATTTCTGTAGAACAACTCGGTCTGTTGTTTTGTGATCTCTTAATAATAATCCGTTTGGCCGCACTGATCCCTTCAATTTTCTTTAAAGAGGTTAACGCAGTTTTTATATCGTAAACAACCCAGTCCTTACCAAGTTGTCTAACGTCTCCCTTCTTGGAGTATATCTCATGATATTTTGTAGGTGTTTTTATTGTACTGTAGGATCGTGTAACTTTTTCTATTTGCCCGAAAACACGATCCGCTGGCAAATACGAATGGCCGCGTACCGGAAAGGTAAGAACCACAAGTGTAATGACAAACAAATGGCAATAAGTCCACGGTGCAAGGATAAACTTCTGTTAGTTTGTCTACTGGTAATGGACATATACCATATAGAAAGTCCAAGGTATTTTCATTATTTAATTTGCATGGGACAAAGTGTATTTGGAACGTCTATTGTGGCATAATACTGTAGCAAAGTGTATATAGTTTGCAACGCCATCTTTGGTTGAAAATTTGAAAAAAAGGACAAAATGCATATGGAAAGTCCACAATTGTTTAAATAGTTTAAAATACAAATTCCTCAATTTCCGAAAAAAATCATTTCTGTTTAACATAAAAAACGTACATTTTTACTAAATTGCGTATAAATTAAGAGAAAAAAATAGAAACGAAAAAAGTGGTTTATGCATTCAAATATCCTTTAAATTTCATGTAAAATTTTGCAGTTTTAATAAGGTTTCTTAAAATGTTAACTGATTGATTTTTACGAGATTCTCTCTCTTTAAATTCCAGTAAAAGTTACACTATGCATAACTTAAAAACCTATGACGTGTATATTTTTATTATATAAATAGAGAAAAAAATTAATTAATTTTGTCCAATTTTTGAAAAAAAATTTCCAAGGCTCAAATGCCTGCAATTAAATAAAAATTGCAATCAATTGTCTCAAAATTGTGAAATAATGTATCCATGACTCATATACGTGGAATTAATTGGAAAATTGACTAACCGGACTTAAAACTGTAAAAAAATTTACGATTTAATTCCTGAAAATTCTATAATGCTATTATGGCGCAATATGGAAATTAAATTCATGAATAATTGCATAGAATTTAATGAAGAATGACGTGATTTGCACCACGTATCTTTATTTTGATTTGTTAGAAAATGTGGTGGTTATGAGAAAACCATGTATAAAACCAAAAAACTTAGTTTACTATTGAATTATTTAGACAAAAATAGCGCAAATAGAGTGCCACGTCGATGTGTATGTTTTGATTTATCAGAAAATTAGTGCCTTTGGGAAAATCGTTAATGAAACCAAAAAACTGATTTTACCGTTGAATTCCTTGGACAAAAATAGCTGAAAAATAAGTAACATGTCGATGTATTTATTTTGATTAATCAAACCGATAAATTGTCATTGGCAAATCTATCGTGATTTTTAAGGAAATTTAAATTATTTTCAAAAGAAGATCATTCAAAATTGATTCAATGTGTAAGTTTTATCCACTTGGATCATATGCCAAAAATCCATCTTTCAAAGCCTGTAAGTACTAAAATTTCGTAATTTGCTTGTAGTATCAGGTTTTCTTGTTCAACATAAAGTCCCAAAAATCGCCTTTTCAATAAAAATATTCATCTATTTTGAATCTCTTACCTCTAGGAAACCAACACTGACATAGGCATTCTTCTCTGAAATCACTGAAACTCTTCTATCTAGCTGAATCCTTCTCTTCAAGCTTTGGTTATTTAAAATCTTCTTAATAATCTCTCCATTTTCTGTCCTCTTCTCCTTCCATTTAATCTTGGCTTTCTAAGGCATCCAGACTTTCACTATCTGTTTTCTTTGTCATCTCATCTGGTAGGGCATAATCTGGATTTCAACTCAATTTTTGATGATTTCCCCCCCTCTTATAATTCCTAAATCAGTTTCAAATTAGCCTCGTAACTTTTTCTATTATTTCCAGGGCTCGTGCAATAAACACCCAAGAAGGTAAAGAAGAAAACAGCGCTTTTATCCGTCTAGTAGTAGAAGAGGCCGCGGAAAACAAAGAGATCGCTCCAGAAATCATAATTCCTCCTGAAGACTTGCAAATCATTAAGGGAGCCTCGGAGGCCACCCTGGATTGCATTGCTAATGCCAGTCCTCTACACGAGCTGGAAACCCTTTGGTAATAAATATATTTAATCGGAAACAGCATATGTTTTTACTAATTCATTATTCTTATTAATTCAGGTACAAGGATGGGATTCCGATCGAGAGCGCCGGCATATCGTATTCCGCCAACGATATCTGGAACAGGAGCCTGGCACTATCCTTCATTAATTCCACACACACCGGATTGTATGAGTGCAATGTACAACTAAAAAGCGGCGGGTATCCTACTGTTAAAGCGGCTGCTCAGGTATAGTGGAAATTTGGAAAAAACGTGGTATTCTTCAATTCGTCTTTTACAGGTTGTGGTGCTAGAAAAACCGAGATTCTTAAGCAACGCGAAGCCAGAAACTTTGGGAGACTACGGGTCCGCGTTGAGCTTACCGTGTGACGTCATTGGAATACCGAAGCCTAACGTTACTTGGTATAGGAATTCGCAAGAGTTAGATCTCAGTGATAAGAGGTAAATTGATGAAAAGCTGTGGATTTTTCCAGGATTCTGATGATTCACTGCTTCATGTTGTCTTGTCTTCAACAGGATTTTTTTGGGAGAGTGGACATCCTGGTACCTCTTTCTGTTCCTCTCTTTCTGGAACGTCCTTATTGACTCTTTTTTTGTCTTTAAATGGAAATTATTCCGTGAAGTAATTTATGTCTTTAGTAAGAATCTCACGACGTGGAGAGCTTAACGGAATAAATCAAGTGTCTTTCTTTTTAAATCTTCTCGTCTACAGCTGAAATGGATATCTCTGATCCTAAATTGTTCCAGGAGTCTTCCAAGGTAAATGCTTCCAGAATTGTTCAGTCTAAAGAGTCTTCGAAAGTAAATCATTCCAGGATTATTTGCTGGATCAGTTCATGTTTTATGTAGAAATGTCACGACATCTAGTATCACGTCTGTTTTTGAAGGTGGTAGACAATGGTACAGTGGAAACATCTTGTCGGACTTGCATTGTCTTATTTATTTAATGTAACACGACGTTTCGGTTGGTAAGTATCTCCAACCGTTATCAAGTGTAAACTGTTTTACTTACAGTTTACACTTGATAACGGTTGGAGATACTTACCAACCGAAACGTCGTGTTACATTAAATAAATAAGACAATGCAAGTCCGACAAGATGTTTCCATCTAGTATCACGAAGTGTAGATCTTGAGTATCATTCTTGAGATAGACCGGGTCGTCTTGGTTCTTGGCGTTAGATGGTCTGAAGTAGACTGTCATTATTCCAGGAGTCTTCAAAAAGGTAAACACTTCCAGAATTGTTTAGTCTATAGCAGAGAGAACCTAAATGGTTCCAGGATTGTTTGATGGGTGAATCTACGTTTATCTGGAAAACCTTTGACGTGAAGTGAATCATTTTTACAGTCGTGACAGTCTTTCAATTGAAGTTTTCTTGCCTAGACCTGAAATGGTAATCTCCGAACCTATATTGTTTATTCCAGAATTGTTTGGTGGATTGGTTCATGTTTTATGTGAAAATCCCCGTATATGGACTGTTACACTTTCTCAATAGACTGGATTCTTTTGGCTTGGTATGATTCTCATTGTAGAGTGCTTTTATTTCCAGAATTTCCAAATTGAAATGGAATCGCCTAACCTGGATTATTCCATGATTGTGAAGTCAAGCAGTTTCTTTCTAAATTAGAAATCTGAAATCCCGCAAGACTTGAAGAGTAAATAACCTGGAAAATGACATTTTACTACCTGAAAAATTGGAGACATGCCTGGAAAAATTTAATGACTAATATTTTTATTATCTGAAAAAATGGAAACATACCTGGAAAAAAATAAAAAGTGACTTATATTATTGAAATTACCTAGAAAAAATGGAAAGTCTTCAAATGCCTGGAAAAAATTTAAAAAAACTTATATTGCCTAGAAAATTTATTTTTTTGCCTTGAAAAATTTAAACATGACTGAAAAACAGTATTAAACTTGCCTGGAAAAATTGAAAGAAGTCTTAAAATGCCTGCAAACATTTAATGGCTTATACTGCTTTTAAAATGACTTTTTATTACCTGGAAAAATAAAATGTTTGAAAAATATTAATAAAATTGTCTGAAAAAATCTAAAAATGTCTGAAATATTTTTTTTAAATTATTGCTTAGAAAATGTCATTTTAATGCCTGGAAAAATAAAAAAGTGCCTGAAAAATATTTGTTAAATTGCCCCGGAAAAAATTAGAAAAGCCTTAAAATGCCTGAAAAAATTTAATGACTAATATTGCCTGAAAAATGACATTTTAATGCCTGAAAAAATTGAAACATGTCTGAAAAAAAATAAAAAGTGACTTATATGGCCTGGGAAAAACTTGAGACTTGCCTGAAAAAAATTAAAAGTGATTTACATTGAATCCCGGAAAATCTTAGGATAAATTGAATCATGCCTGGAAAGTTCCTCGAAAAATTAAAACATGCCTGAAAAAATTATTAAAATGCCTTAAAAAAAATGAAATGTTACCCTACATAGCCTGAAAAAGCCTGTACTTATATTGCTTAGAAAATTAAATTTTTTTGTCTTGAGAAATTTAAACATGGCAGGAAAAGAGAATTACCTACCTTTTAATAATACCTGGAAAAATTGCCTCGAAAAAATTAAAAAATCTTCAAATGCCTGGAAAAAATGAAATTTTACTTACATAGCCGAAAAAAACCTGGAAAAATTTTATGACTTATATGGCCTGAAAAATGATATTTTAATGTCTGGAAAAACTAGAACATGCCTAGAAAGTTACATTCAAATGCCTGAAAAAATCGAAACATGCCTGAAAAAAAGTGACTTATATTGCCTAGAATAACTTGAGATATACCTGGAAAAAATTAAAAGTGATTTATATTGCACGGAAATTTTTAGGGAAAATGCTGCCTGGAAAATTGCATTAAGGTTCCTCGAAAAATTAAAACATGCCTGGAAAAATTATTAAAATGCCTGGAAAAAATTAAATGTTACCCTACATAAAGCCTGGAAAAGCCTGTACTTATATTGCCTAGAAAATTACATTTTTTTGTCTTGAGAAATTTAAACATGGCTGGAAAAGAGAATTACCTTTTAATACCTGGAAAAATTGCCTCGAAAAAACTAAGAAATCCTAAGATGCCTGGAAAAATTTAACGACTTATATTGCCTGAAAAATGACATTTTAATGCCTGGAAAAACTAGAACATGCCTGAAAAATTGAAATATGTCTGAAAAAAAATTAAAAGTAATTTATATTGCCCAGAAAATCTTAGGAAAAATTGACTCGTGCCTCGAAAATTACATTAAAGTTTCAAAAATTTAAAACATGCCTGGAAAAATTATTAAAATGCCCGGAAATATTAAAAAAATCTTCAAATGCCTGGAAAAATTTAATGACTTATATGCCTGAAAAATTATATTTTTATGCGTAGAAAAACTAGAACATGCCTAGAAAGTTACATTCAATTGCCTGAAAAAAAAAGTGACCTATATTGCCTGGAATATTTTGAGATATACCTGGAAAAATTAAAAGTGATTTATATTGCACGGAAATTTGTAGGGAAAATTGAATCATGCCTTGAAAATTGCACTAAAGTTTCAAAAATTTAAAACATGCCTGGAAAATTTATTAAAATGCCCGGAAATATTTAAAAAATCTTCAAATGCCTGGAAAAAATAAAATTTTACCTACATAGCAAAAAAACACCTGGAAAAATTTAATGACTTATATTGCCTGAAAAATTACATTTTAATGCGTGGAAAAACTAGAACATGCCTAGAAAGTTATATTCAAATGCCTGAAAAAATTGAAACATGCCCGAAAAAAGTGACTTATATTGCCTGAAATAACTTGAGATATACCTGGAAAAAATTAAAAGTGATTTATATTGCACGGAAAATATTAGGGAAAAATGCCTGGAAAAAATGAAATGTTACCGTAGCCAGGAAAAACTTGAAAAAATTTAATGACTTATATTGCCTGAAAAATGACATTTTAATGCCTGGAAAAACTAGAAAATTTTCTAGAAAGTTACATTAAAATGCCTGAAAAAATTAAAACATGCCTGAAATAAAATAAAAGGTGACTTATATTCTTTGGAAAACTTGAGACATGCCTGGAAAAAATTAAAAGTGATTTATATTGCACGGAAAATTTTAGGGAAAATTGAACCATGCCTCAATTGAAACATGCCTGGAAAAATTATTAAAATGCCTGAAAAAAATGAAATATTACATAGCCTGCAAAAGCCTGGCAAAAATTAAAACAGGCTTTGAAAATTAAAAAAAAACACTTTAAATTAAAAGTAGCTCCTATTGCCTGGAAGATGATATTTTACAAAATGAAAACATGCCTAGAAACAAAATTAAAGTGCCTGAAAATATTAAAAAGTGACATTTACTGGCCAGAAATGCCTGAAATATTACATTAAAATACATGGAAAATTTGAAAAAAGCCAGAATGCCAGAAAAAACTATTGCCTGGAAAATGACAGTTTATTAGTTGACAAAATGAAACTATGCCTGAAAACTATTATTAAAATGCTTCGAAATGATAAAAAGAAGTTTTAGTACCTGGCAAAAAATAGTAAAATATAATTAAGAACTTTTTATTTAAATGTTGGTATTACATACTTTTTTTATTTTATGATTCCAGGTAGTTGATTTTTTAATTTTATGTAGTTTAGTATAGAGAGATCAAAATCGTTTTACTTTTTATCTACTATTAATCTTTTTACTTGGATTTGAGTAGAATGTCATTCTATTCCGTCTTTTCTCGTCTACATCTGCGCTTGGAGTCTACAGCAGAAATGAGAGTCAAACGTGTATTATATCAGGATTTTTGATGAAGGAGATTGTCAATTTTGTTAATGTCTTCTCCAGAAAAAATCCCACGATATTTGGTCTTATCGTGGCCCTGGCCGCATTTACCCATATTTTTCAATTCATTTGACGGTATCCAAAATAAATAATTACCTGGACGATTTCATATTTTTTTGATTTTAAGGGTTATGCGAAGACCAAGATCTAAATTCGAAAAATGTCAAAACAGCATTAAGTTATCCGTAAATCGGTTTACGTGTGGAGTGGCACAGCTCATGTCGTATTTACTACGTCATTCTTGTCCGTTCGAATCTGGTCTACAAATTATTCCCCGACAGGTTCCGTAAATTATATTTTGAAACGGAAAAATAAACCGTTTCCCTGCTGCTGGAAAACGTCCGGAAATCCAGCGTAACCTGAAAAGAAAACCACAATCTATTTTCCGGTAAAATACGGAGCCTGCCGCTGTTGTTATTTGAAATTTTCTTTTCGGATTTCTCTTCCGGTGGGTTTTTGTTCTTTAAACAACCGTAGAGGAAAGCACGATTTGGTTTAAAGTATTTTTGATATAAATAAATGTTGTTTCTGTAAGAGGATCCCGGAATAGTCTATTACGTTTTCGGATCCAGGTACCTTACCTTACTTCATTTATGTTTTAAAACGTCCCTCTTAGATGGCGCTCCCAAGTTCAGAATTAACTATTAAGGCAAAAAATGTATGTTTTTGGATTATTATATTGAAAGATCAGTAGATATGAATATTTTAGATATAATTACTCCCCTTGTATCTCCCAATTTACTAATATTTCATGCCAAGAAGAATTCAATAATTCAGAATGTAGAAATTCAGATCAGTTATTAATCCAATTAGTAAGAGAACATTCCTTCTTATATCAGCAAGAGAATTGGGATTTTAAGGATTCTTTGACAATGCCTGGAAATAAATTGGCAGTTTAATTAATTTACATGGGAAGTGGGCTGCCTTTACTTCTTTGAGAGTGATTTATTGTTTCACTTACCTATTTATATTTTTTTAAAATTTAAACTACAATGTCGCAATAGTTGAGGTCTTCGTAAGATTTATAAGAAGAAAAGGAGATAACTGGTCCAGTAGTGTCAAAGAGAAAAAGAAATCAATTAATATATTACTACTTTGCATAGCCTAACGGGACATGGGAAATCCCATATAATTTTAATTTTTGTTTTTTTTTGTATAAGAAACTTAACATAACTTCCATCTCAATACTAGACAAAAATAGTAAAATATATGTATTCACAGGCAGTACTTTTACAAAATTGCCTCAAATGCCTTGAAAAGTCGCTTTGACTATTTGAAACTTAAGTGACTATTTCAGGCAGCTGAAACTTCTTCCTGGAAATTCCGTGGAAGAAATTGATGCTTTGAAGTGCCATAAAGTGCCGGAAATCAATAGTGTCAGTTGTCTGGATTTATCAAATAATAGCTTCCAATACTTTAAAATTTCTTCAAATGCCTTGAAAAGTCGCTTTAACTATTTGAAATTTAAGTGACTATTCCAGGCAGTTGAAACTTCTTCCAGGCAATTCTCTGGAAGAAACTGATGCTTTGAAATGCCTTGAAAAGTTGTTTTAACTATTTGAAACCTTAAGTGACTATTCCAGGCAGTTGAAACTGCTTTCAACTTCCTGAAAGTGCTAACAAATGACACCCAATAGTGCCAATTGCCTGGACGTATCAAAAAATGACTTTTCAAATTCCCTCAAATGCCTTGAAAAGTTGCTTTAACTATTTGAACATTAAGGGACTATTCCAGGCAGTTGAAACTTCTTCCAGACAATTCCCTGGAAGAAATTGATGTTTTCAACTCCCTGAAAAGTGCAAACAAATGACACCCAATAGTGCCAATTGTCTGGACGTATCAAAAAATGACTTTCAAAATTGCCTTAAATGCCTTGAAAAGTGGCTTTAATTATTTGAAAATTAAGTGACTATTCCAGGCAGTTGGAACTTCTTCCAGGCAATTCTCTGGAAGAAACTGATACTTTAAACTGTCAGAAAATTACTCTCAATAGTGTCCATTGTCTGGATGTATCAATGAATAGCTTCCATTACTTCAAATGCCTTGAAAAGTTGTTTAAACTATTTGACACTTAGTGACTATTCCAGAAAGTTGAATCTTCTTCCAGGTAATTCACTGGAAGAAACTGATATTTTGAATTGCCTGAAAGTACCAGAAAATTACTCCCAATAGTATCAATTGCTTGGATGTATCAAAGAATACCTTCCATTACTTCAAAATTGCGTCAAATGCCTTAAAAAGTTGAAAGTTGCTTTAACTATTTGAAACTTAAGTGACTATTCCAGGCAGTTGAATCTTCTTCTAGACAATTCCCTGGAAGAAATTGATGCTTTCAATTACCTGGAAGTGCCAAAAAATGACTCCCAATAATGTCATCAGCCTAAACGTATCAAAAAATGATTTGTTTCCAAGGATTTTAAAGCTAAAATTAAAAATTTAAGAATACTTAAATAATTAGTCTTGGAGCGCAATAATGATTTAAGTGCCAAGACATTGCATGTGGTTTTTTAAAAATCAAAATAAAAAGAAATAGGCTACATCGAGTTAAAAAATTATCCCTGGCCTCCAAGGATTCATGAGCCAAGACTGAAACTCAACAATGCTTCAAAAATTTAATCTAGGTGTCCAGAAATCCAACTTTTATAATGAAATATAAAAAATGTATCTCTAAATATTTAAAAAATTAGTTTTGTGCTAACTTAACTTAAGTCAAGACTAAAAATTCGAAACTAAAAAATCAAGTCCACGGAATTCAACATTTTTTTGAGTTCCGTGGTCAATTTCATGATCCAAGACTTAAAAAAAATTAGTCTCGGCATTCGAAAATCGAAGGATTCAAGAATCAAAGCTAAATAATCATCAGTGTCTTAATAATCTATTTATCTTTCAATAATCCAGCATTCTGTAAAAAATATATACTCTCAATAAAATGGGAGGCATGATTCATGTTTCGATTAATCTGTCTTAATTATATTATGACTTAATAATATCAGCATAATGTTAAAACACCCAAATCTTAGGCTATATGATATTTAAACGAAGATAATCATTGAAAATTTCCAAATCTTGTGCTTTGTATACTTTAATGCGCAGCTACTATAATATTTAATCGTAATTGGTCGTATTGTGTGTTTAAAATCTTTATTGTGACCACCTTCAAGTTTTAATCCCTATTACTTAAAACATAAAACTTAATTCTTAAAACATAAATTTTTTATTGTGTCGTAGCCTTTATCGTACCGACTAAGCATTGCTCTTTTTTCTATCTTCAGATATGTGATAGAAGAAGACAACTCGTTGATGATCAAGAAGTTGCTGATAACGGACAACGCGATGTACCAGTGCTTCGCGAGAAATAAAGCCGGCGAAAGTTCCTTATCCACTTGGATACGGGTGAAGAGTAAGTCGTTTGTTTTAAATATTAATAGACAAAGACATTAAAAACTATTTTCCTCCCTTAGCTTACCGAAACGCGCGTAGTATAGCGGCAAAATTAGTAAGATTAAAACAGTCCGGGGAACGTCACGGAAAAAAGAACTTTATCTTTATGACTCCCCGTAAGAATTATATCATCGTTTTTTTTTATTTTGGTTGAATTTTTCACGTTTTATTGCACTTGTAGATTAGTCATATTTAACGTTAATAAACGTGGTTTTCTCTCTATAGATCAGTATTGTTTCGATCTATAGAGGCTTGTAGCTGTTGGTGTTTCATTGGTCTGTAGTGGTTTTCCTCTACAGAGCTATCAACAGAGTTAAGAAAACATTTTTTTTATACAGATTTTTGTTTAATTACTACTTTAAGGTATATTAAAAAAATATAAAAAAAAATTTTACTAATTAATGGTTTTAATTAATTAATAGCTTAGAACTTTCTTTTGCTATTTAGTTAATACAACTTTTTTTAATTTCCATTCAATTTCAAAATTCTGAAATAAGAAGGAAAATATTAAAAAATGAGAATTAAATTTGTCATTACACTTTTTTATTATTATTTTAATTTATACATTTTTTTAAAGTATTAGTATAGGACTTTTTTTGCATTTTTGTCTTTTGTTTTATTTTTTTTTCCATTTTTCGCCCATTACACTTCATTTAAATATCGTTTAATAAACATCGTTTTCCCCTCTACAAATCAATTTGTTGTTGTTATCGCTGTATGGGTGTGATTTAATTCGGGAATTTTTTAAAATAATTCCCTGTGCATGCTCTTGTATATGCGGTAGTAAATTATTCATACGTGTTAATTATTTTTTTTATATGTGTTTGAATGATTTGCACCAATTTTTTTAAATTTAGGACCGTTTGTTCACTCTCACAATCATATAGAGGGTGTCCGGAAGCTAGATGCAATCCTTTAGGGGAGTGATAGCTGACTTAATTTCAAACATTTTAAGCTAAATATGTGTAGGTCGAAATTTGTTTATAAATTTGTTATGACAATGTTTGCATTTTTCTCAAGAAATACCAAAATTTCACACTTAAACGGTAATAGAGCGCAAGTTACAATTAGTATCGGAGTTTCAAAGTTTATTTTGTTTTGTCTAATGTGTATTAATAAAAATACGATCAATTTCAAGCTTCTGTGTAAACTTATTAGAAAAAATAGAGATATTGAAACGTAAAAAATAAATATGGAGTTAAAATAAAAATGCTTTGTTTTATATTTAAATAATTGTTATGAAAATGCTTTCGTGGTTCAAACCTCTCTAAAAATATGCCTAGCTTCTGCCCTTTATTTTAAGATATCACTCATGCCGATGCCTGGCCAATTCTCAGAATTATGGCCTCTTTTGTGCGGCAGGTCATGTAAACAAAACTTACTGGATTGGTTTTCTATTATGGGACAGTTCAGGTAAATAAAAAGTAATAAAAACAAAATTAAGCAAAGGTACCTAATAGTAGATACTAATAGTAGACCTAGTAGGTACTTTGGGGTGGGGGTTACAAGTTAGGTATTCGCTTAATAAATAAAAACGTGTGATTTTAGCGGTTAGCCTCTTGTTGTTTAGTTTCACTCTCGCCTCTAATTTTGTAAGATTATCAACTTCGTACTGACTGCATCCACTGTTTTTTAAATCGAGTTTCTGTCCGTTTTATTAAACTGACTATTAAACGACGCTTGTACCAGGAACGTTATTCAGATCGGAGGTTACCAAACTTCGGGGTGTTTCAAAACACCTTTCGCCGTCTTACTGAAGTTGGCATTGGGAATAATCCGGCACGTGGAGTCAACCCTGGCCATAATAATGTAGAGATTGAGGAGCAAATACTGGAAGCTTTTACCGCAGACCCTGCTGCATGCGTCAGAAAAGTAGCTGAAGACATTGGCCTTTCTAGATGGAAGGTGTGGACGACCATGAATAAAGATGGACAGTATCCCTTTCATGGTACTGGGGTGCAGGGCTTACAAGAAGAAGACCCTGCAAGACGAATTCAGTTCTGCCGCTTTTTATTGAACATGGACATCGAGGACCCGTTATTCTTAAGAAGTATCTTGTGGACAGACGAGTCCAATTTTTCCAGGGAGGGTATTACCAACTTCCACAACCTCCACGAATGGGCTGCCAAAGATGCAAATCCGCACTGGAAAAAACAAAAATCATTTCAGAAGAGATTTTCGGTCAATGTGTGGGCCGGAGTAATAGGCAGGACTATTATTGGGCCACATTTTCTACCAGATAATTTAAATGGTTCCAACTATTTAGATTTTCTACAAAATGATATCCCCGTTCTTCTAGACGAAGCTGGATGATTGGAACGAGAAAGACCAATAATCTTTCAGCAAGATGGTTGTCCAGCGCATTGTTCCTTGGCTGTCAGGAATTACTTAGACGACTGTTTTCCAGACGGTTGGATCGGTAGAGGCGGAATGAAAGAAGATATGACCATAAGAGTAACCACCACCGAAATAACAAAAAGGGCACGTGCCTGTATTAGAAATAATGGATTGCATTTTGAACATGAACAATAAATAGTTTAAACAAAGCTGTGTTTTTTTTAACATAAAAACCTAAAATAACCCCACAATCGGGGCTCTAATGCTTAGTAGGCTTATGAGAGATCTCAGTCTAATAATTTTTGTTTACATGACCTGCCGTACAAAAGAGGTAATTCTGAGAATTATGGCCAGGCATCGGCATGAGTGATATCTAAAAATAAAGGGCGTTTCAATGTCTCTATTTTTTCTATAAGTTCACAGAAGCTTGGAATTAATCGTATTTTTATTAATACACATTAGACAAAACAAAATAAACTTTGAAACTCCGATACTAATTGTAACTTGCGCTCTGTTACCATTTAAGTGTGAAATTTTGGTATTTCTTGAGAAACATGCAAAAATTGCCAAAAAAAATTTATAAACAAATTTCGACCTACACATAATTAGCTTAAAATGTTTGAAATTAAGTCAGCTATCACCCCCTTAAAGGATTGCATCTAGCTTCCGGACACCCTGTATATAAAAACACAACACAGGTTTTTTGCTATCACCAAACTTTGCTCATGTAAAAACGACGCTTTCACCAATTTGTCAATATACCTGAGTTCCTAGGGGCTACTAGCTAAAACTGCAAAAATGGGTTGCCTACCTTTGCATGGTCTAATTACCTTACCTGGTAACCATAATAATAATAAAGGAACTGGCCCACCTGGCGGCCCCAGGCATCCCTCACCCTTCTCTATGTTTATTTTGCTCGGTGTGTATAGTCGGGTCGTAAAGTTAAGGACTTTTCGAATTTTATTATTTGAGAAAAATTTAAATTTGTTATTTTTCCCGTTTTTATGTCTCGGATGAATTTCAAAAATTTGGATAACTTTTTTCCTTTTAAATATAGAGGCTTCATTCTAATGACAAAAAATGACCCCAAACGAAGGAAAATTAAATATTCAAAAAAACCTTATAGAAAATCTCGAAATATAAGACCAAATAAACTGCCAGTATTATCTCTAAATAATTCTAATAATATAAGCAATGAGCTTACTTTTATAGTAAGTACAATTTTGTAAATATCATACTATAAATTTAGGGCTTGTCTTCACGCTTGAAAACTTGGTTTTTTAAATTATCAAGAAAACAAAATTTAAATTTATATTATCAGCAGATTGAGGGGACTTTTAAGTCTAGACAACTTAAAACTTTTATAAGCTAATATCTATTTTGATCAAGATTAAATTCAGTTAATCCTAGTTACTCCTTAGGCTAGAATAAAACTTTGATATAATCAAATTAAACCCGAGTGAAATTTTATTGTCATAAAACCCAGATCGGAACAAGTTATTAGAAATGAAACGTGGAATTTTAAAAGTTTGGGTAACTTTTTTGCTATTGAATATAGAGACTTTATTCAAAGACTGAAATGTACACTGTGTCCTACAGAATTTTTAAATAATTACAAAACAATCGGAAAACTCAAAGGCTTTTGAGAAAAATAGATATTTGTTATTTTCGCCATTTTTGTGTCTTGGATGCATTTGAAGATTTCGGATAACTTTTTTGATATTAAGTATAGAAACTTCTTATATGTTCACTAAATCCTATAGTATCTTTTATGTCATTTCCAAAAAGTCTGAGAAATCAAAGGTCTTAAAGAAAAATGGAAATTTATGTTTTTTACCATTTTATATGTAATTATAATCCTAAAAAATTTTATGTACTAATCGAGTAAATATCTTAATCTTTGACAATGATTTTATGTTTGTTGGCAAATCATTGAAACCGCATAATCCCTCATAGAATAAATTTTTTGAAGTCGAGTTGTTATAATTGTCCTTTGATCCTATATTATATGAATGGATATCGGCTCCCTTTTTTAAATATGACTTAAAATATGGCAGTTATAAGTTCTGTTAAATTTCATAAATAAATATTACATTTTCCCTTTCAACATTCCGCCCAACTGAAAGCCAATTAAGCAGAGTCAGCATATAACTTATTGGTGGATATTTTCAGAGACATAAAATAACTTAAAAGTGAAAAAATAAACTCAAAAAAGAACCTTAGAAATTATTAAGCATAAGCCAATACCACTCCCTAGTGAATTAATTTATAAACTAGCTAATATTTTAACTCTAAAGCAACTATATATAAGATTAGTTGTCAAATTATTATTAGGTGGCAAATATAGCTCAGGCATGGTTAGTAGGCAAATTGCACAAAGCAATGTTAGATGGCTTTTAGGCACAAGAATAAAAAATTGGTAACGTCATGTTTAACTATGTATTATTTTTAGCTTTTAGTTGATACTCTTAATTATTGCATGTTCCCTAAATTGAGTTACTTGAATATAACTTGTTTAATAAGAATATGACACACCCACATTTCTTTTTTATCTTATTGTAATAATTTTACGTTTTAATAAAAATTTTTCTTTCTTTTTTTCTTTCTTATGTCTGAGTAGGTAATAATAATATTCGGCCGTCTTTTTTTCGATAACTGTTGACTTTAGGTATTCAGGACATGATGCATGAAACCTATTTAGAATTACACGCAAAATTCAGAAATAAAATTAAAAAAGGTCCTTTCATTTAAAAAATGAAGTCGATGGTTGAAATTTATTTTTAAGGAACCCTGTATATACAAACTTCACGTACAATCTACGGGACCGAGCGTTTTTGCAAAAAAAACCCATCGTTTAATTTTAAATGAGTTTAGACATTACTTTTGGGAAGCACTGTATATTAAAATTATAAACTTCCTAATAGCGTTAATTTCCAACGACCCTTAAGTTCCTCACCTATGCGACCCGACTATCCCCTTCTTCGCATTTCATTCACTTCTTCAGGCCGACACATACATAAATACATACACGCCGAAAAAAAAACCGTTTGGTTTACTTTTTAGTCCCCGTTCGGGTTTTTACCATGCATGCCGTGTACCGAGCTAGGAAATTAGTGAAATCCCGTGATGTTTTTAACAATTTTCATACCGAGCGTTCTGATTTTAGCCGCGCAGCCCGTTATGGAATTCGGACCGAGGAATTTGACCGTTTTGGACGGAAAAGATGCCACTTTGACTTGTAGGGCCGCCGGAGCCCCCGTACCTAACGTCACTTGGATTCTTAACGGTGAGTTTGTTTTGTGAAAAATCGTTAAAATGTTTAGTGAAAGTCAAAATAAACTTTATTGTTTAGAAACACAAAGCTATCATAAAAATATTGGAATAACCAGTACAGAAAGCAACAAAAATACACTCAAAAAAGAAAAAAAAAACACTTTGGGTACCAAACAATTGTTTAAAAATACTTACATTCACATCTCCAGTAAAAAAGCATTAGCATAAAACTAAACTGTGTGACTATTTCTTCACTATAAAACAACGTATGCATCAATCAAATAACAAGACAGTCTAAAATTTATCTAGAAAGTATTCGTCACTGCTGTAGTAAGATTTTCCTAATATCAATTTTTAAACTCATATTTTAAATACTTTATAAGATATGGCCTTTTTAAGCAACAGTGGAAAATGGTTGAATATCTTCTTACTGTGGTCAGATATATTTTTATTCTATTGGATATTGTCATTTTATAGGAAATATTGAACGAGTGGAATTTACATTTATTGAGTGAATGGTTGAAGGATACTTTTGTGCGTTAAAGAAGCATTCTTAAGAATAAAAATAGACGAGAGTGTTAATATGTGTAAACTGATAAAATATGGCTTACAAAATTATCAATGGTTAGTCAGAGACAAAGGCTTGCTTTTACGGTACAAATACTTAATTGTAAATTAAATAAGTAGGCCAGTTTTCCCAATAACAAACACCATATCTTAGTTTTGAGTCAACCAAAGCATAAGAAAAGAACCTGATGAGAACCTAGAGCACAGCCACTCAATTTGTTTGTTGAACTTTGACCTTCCATTGATAATCAATCCCAAAAATGTATTTGAATCTATTATGGTGCACTTAAGCAGACATTATCTAAAATACATTTAAAATTTATGATATTTGCCTTTAAAACATGAAATGCCAATAAATTACACTTGATACACATAACATTTGCCAAATCCTGGTTAACCATTTCCTCAAGAATAGTTAGTAAGAAAAGACTCCTGGCACACCGGCTATGACATTCAACACCCCAGACTCATCCTCAACAAAAATGAACCCTTTGACATCCATTCGAAACATATGATGTCAACCACTTTAAAATAGAACCCCTAAAGCCACATACTTCAAGTTTCTGAAGTAAAATCCCATGAGATACACAATCCAAGGCTTTATTTAACCAGATCACGAAACACTACCGCGACGTTATTCTTGTACAGTTTCAATCCAAATTGGGACTGATTTAGAATATGTTTTCTTTCCAAGCAATCAACCATACTTTTTTTACAATTTTAGAGAGTAAGGGCAGTAAGGCCTAAGGCAATTAACCTAGTACAAAGTGCTATCCTCTCCATTCTTAAAAATAGGAATAACTATAGAGAAGAAACTAGGCATTAAAACAATCAACCAAGATTGAGAATGGTGGTGTTGGCAAGTTTTCAAATACTTTAATTGAGAGTCCATCGCAACCCGACGAATGTTTATTTTTTATCTCTTGCCAGATATCTGTAATTTCTTTTTTTTGTAACAGCAACGAAGTCGAATAATTCCCTAGTCGCATGGTTCAGAAAAGCTGAGCACTATAGAATTTGTTTATTATATCAGGTTATAATTATTAATAGGTGATTTATTAACGTACCGAAGAGCTTTTGCAATTATTTTCCAGGTCTCTTTCTGTTTGCCTATTTGCTGTCTCTAGCCTATTACTATAATGCTTAGTCTTAACCAGTTTTATAGTTTTACGATAAAATATAATAGAGGTTTTTAAGGGATATCGTTGTGGGAATGCTTCCTATTCAGTGAATATTAAAGTTTCTCATTTATTCCAACATCTGGTGTACCTCTGGATTCCAATTTGGGTCCCTTCGGATTTACAATAAGATATGGATAGTGTCATTTAGTGGTCAACCGAGAATAAAATATTTAATATAGGTAAATGTGTGGTCTTTTCATATCATAGGAAAGAAAACGATATCATGTACTCGTACAAATTAAATAATAATGTGTTGCTTAAACGCGTCAGTGAGGTTACTAACTTAGGAGTAGTCTTTGATCAAAAACTAACATTTATACCTTATTATATATATATTACAAATAAAGCATCTGAAATGTATAGGTTCATAGTAAGACATACTAAACAGTTCTATAATCCAGCATGTTTGAGACAGCGGTACTATGCCTACATAAGAGATTTACTAGAATATGCCTGCATAATTTGGAAGCCATTCTATGAATGTTACAAATATGACTTTCTTTAGGAAAAACAAAGTTTACAATAATAATGCCTCTTTAATTGAGTTATGTAATATTTACATCAATATTTAAATAGGTTAAATTGCTAAATGGCCTTATTGATGATCCTTTATTCTTATGTAATTTTTTTCTTAATATGTGCCAGAATACCATACCAGAAATGCTCTTAGTTTTTACCTCCTATATGTAGCCAATAACAAGAGACATCTAAATTCTCCGCTTTTCATTATGTGTAACGTCAATAATAATAATAAAATACACGATAAAATAGACTTATTTAATGTTACTTTACCCCAACTAAAAAGAATTTTAAGAGGAATGTAATTAGTTTATAGTTAGTGAAATATAATCTGTAAAGTGGAAGTAAATAAAAAATAGATAAATTTGCATGTACTTGCCAAAGTAAATCATGAATCATGTATTATTCAATACAAATTTATGCAAAGTGAGCAAACATCTCACATCCTTGGACTCAAAAAGTGCAAACATCTTTTATTAATAATGAAACCCTTAAGCTCTCAACAATCACTGCTTTTTAATTTTAGATTTTATATTTATAATAGGAAAATGATTTTTAAAAGCATAAGATTGAATGTATGAATTTACAGTCACTTCAATAATGTCAAAGGTGTAAATAAGAAATAGCAATGGTCCAACTATGGATCCCTGTGGAACTCTAGATATTATGGTTTTAGCAGAAGAATAATTATTACCAATTCGAGCACACTACTGTCTAACTGATAAAGACTTTTAAAAAAATAGACAGAGCCCAAGAAAATCATGTAAGTAAGTCATGTTCGGTAGAGCTGTAGTGGTACTATCTCTAGATCTGAAGCCTAATGAGTCGGAAACAAGTTATTAAATTTCTGGCAAGGCAAGCAATAAGCTTATGGGATGAAAATTACTTAAATTCATTGGTTTACTAAATTTTGGGATAAAAAGTATGGCAGAATTATGTGAGTAAATTATTATATGAGTTAAACGGTTTAAAATAACAGTTTGCTTAATTTTTATTTTTGTTGGGTATAGGTCAAAAAAACTACTTCAGACGATCAATTGTATATTTTGTCGACGTTTCGATCTCTATGAGATCATCCTCAGGACTATATATTATAGATCCTCCTCGTCAATAATGATAATTGTAATATCATAATCAATATAATAAATTCATAAATGCTTCTGTGTTCCAGAGTTTTTAATTTTTATTTTTGTTTCTGTTATGTTATAACCATCTATCTATGTTGGGAGATGAATTTTAAATTTGTCCAACATTATAAGTTATTCCACTTGATGATCAAGTCTACTTTATCATCTGAGTTATCCATACTAATGGATTATTTGTTTATATTAATTATTTCAAGCTAAAATGGTTAAAAGAATTTTTGAGAAATGATTGATAGCCTTCAGGTTATCTATATTTTCAGGGAAAAACTGATTTTGGGAAAACTATTGATCAGACCAAACAACCAATTTCACCATCGATTTTTTTAGAACAAACAAGCCCGAAATGAGTTCTATAGTAATGTGTTTATCGTGATATCGAAAGAAAAGAAAATCGACTTTGCGTTTGTGCGTAATTTGCACTGGTTAATATAATAAATGTGCGTAAGTTTATTTCAATTGGATTGAATGAATTTTTTCTTATTTTAAATAAGGCATTAATCAAACCAAACAACCAACAATAAACATATATATTTTCCACCATAACCATCACTAATCTGACAAAAACAGCATTTTTCAATAAAAACCCAGATAAAACCACAAATTGAATTATTTTTTACTTTGTGGCCATACGCAATTATTAATCCCTTTTTTTTGTTCGTCGCTTTGACAAACAGAATTTTTCCTATTTCAATTACAGAATATGTCATCATTTTTTAACAATTCCGAATTTAATTAACAAAAACTCACATAGGTGAAGAAAAAATAGCGACAACCAGCAGAGTCCAAATCCTAGAAACCGGAGATTTACTTATAGCCGCTGTGCGAGAAAAGGACGCGGGACACTACACTTGCATTAGAGCGAACGAAGCTGGGGAAGTGAGAGGGTCAGCGCATCTCTCAGTACTTGGTATGTCACATAAAACCACCAGTAATAACCAAGAAATAACTTTTAATATATTTTTTTTTAGTTCGGACCCAAATAGTCCAGCCACCAGTGGACACCAGGGTGCTCTTAGGACACACCGCCACCATGCAGTGTAAAATCTCTTCAGACCCTATGGTGCCTTACCAAATAGACTGGTTCAGGGACAAACAGTGAGTTTAAATTCCTAATTATAGAAACTTTAACCTTTAAGCCTGCCGCGGTAAAATTTCTTCTTTATGCAATATTTGTATAATAATAATTCGAGGGGTTCTTAAACCGGATCGTGTAGCAAATGGGGCGATTTAAGGAGGGCGACAGGTTCTCTCAATTCCTTTTTAATGAAATATCGAGTTTCACCCCCAAAAAGTTTCCAGATCCTTTAATATATTTGCCAGTTCTCAGCGAAAGTTTGCCCGTTTTAAGCTAATATTTGTGAACCTCGCGCTTTAAGTGAGTGTAGCTTACACCCCATCAATAATGTTCCTATTATTGGAAATTTCGAAGGAGGTAAAGTTTAAAATGCCACAAAAACAACTTTACCAGTCTATCTAAATCTTAAAATTAGAAGAGGATGGGAATAAAATTATGTTTTACGGGTATAATTAGACACATTACGAGAGAAAAACACGGTTTCCATCCGATCCAAAAACTATTTAGAAAATGAAACAATGATATAGAAAATAGGTGAAAAATCGAATTTTCATTTATATATCCGTATCTCAATCTGACATTTAGAAGAAGATGGGAACAGAATGATGTTGTTCGGGTATAATTAGACACATTACGGGAGAAAAACACTATTTCCAGCTGATCCAAAGACTTTTTAGAAAATGAAACAATGATATAGAAAATAGGTGGAAAAGCCGAATTCTCATTTATATATCCCTATCTCAATCTAAAAATTAGAAGAGGATGGGAATAAAATGATGTTTTTTAGGTATAATTAGACACAATACGAGAGAAAAACACTATTTTCAGCTGATTCAAACACTATTTAGAAAATGAAACGATGATATAGAAAAAGGTGGAAAAATAGAACTTTCATTTAAATATCCTTATTTGAGTCAAAAAATTAGAAGAGGATGGGAATAAAATGATGTTTTTCAGGTATAACAAGACACATTACGAGAGAAAAACACTATTTCCAGCCTATCCAAACACTATTTAGAAAATGAAAGGTTGATATAGAAAATAGGTGAAAAAATCGAATTTTTATTTATAATATCCCTATCTCAATCTTAAAATTAATTTGTAAATGAGCAAAGAAACTTGCGGGTTGTAATGACAGAAAACCTAAAATGGGAAACACATATAGCTCAAATGGTGAAAAAAGCTAATTCTCTGATCTACCTTATAGGCAGAGCATCTGTATCTGGAATCCTTGATTGACTTTGTCAAAGGCTGCTCTTGGAAAGAGTCCATAGAAGAGTGACCTGAATTCCTATTGAGACTAGAGACATGCCATACCAGGATAGATTAAATCTATTCAATTTAGAAATTCTGAAATAAAGAAGACAGAGAGGATACCTCATAGCAACTTACAAAATCATCCATGGCAACTATGACGAAACTCCAAAAGTGACATTTAAATTACCAAGCACAGACAGGACTAGAGGGCCTTCCAAAAAACTCCAAATATCTTGCAAAAAAAACACTTCCTCACTTTCCAGAACTTGTTGTGAGTGTGGAAAATAAAAATTTATTCAAAAACAGACCAGACAAATTCTTTTTAAGAAAAACCGAATATAGTGCCTGCATATAAAGTACACAAACAGTAGTTCCATCGGTGCAAACCGCTTATCTAATGTAATGTACTTGAGTGAAAAACGGGCATGTTTTAAAATTCATTTGTGATTTTTTTAAGCCTTTTGCCACTGTCCCATAAAGAAATTAAGTACTTCCTGGTAACTCTTTACATATCTCCCAAATTTTATTTTTTTCAAGGAAAATGTTTTCGTACAACTCTCCCCTGAGAAGGGAATACTTTCCCATTACCTTTTAAGAAGGCAATAAATCAAACAAACTATCAATAGAAACTTCAATTTCCTTTCCAGGATGATAAATCCAAGGGGCAGCCAAAGAATCAACATACTACAGGACGGCACTTTGGAGATTCAAGCCGTAAGGGCGTCCGACGTGGGGCATTACACCTGTGCGGTAAAATCCCCCGGGGGTAACGAGACGAGATCCGCCAAGCTGAGTGTTATCGAGCTCCCATTTGCCCCTACAAACGTTAAGGCTGAACGGTAACTTTGGTGATCTTTTTCAGCATAAACTTAAGGGTTAATTATGAATTTTTCATTCGGTATAGGACCGAAATCGAGGGACAAAGGGCGGTCAACGTGAGTTGGACGCCCGGTTTTGACGGGAATAGCCCGATCCAGCAATATATTATTCAAAAAAGAGAAGTGCCCGAGTTCGGTAAGATAGATGAGTAGTGGTGACGGGTTGCCCTATTTTTCCCCCTTTTTTTTAGTTGGTTGAACTTTGTTTTTGTGTTGGTAGAAGCAGTTAGGGACTAACTTCAGTACAGGGTTAATTTTTTGATTTAGTGTTTCTTGTATTTAAATTGAAATAACAGGCTCTTAGATGTTCCAACTTATTTGGCTTTTTAACCCTTTTTAAAAGAATATTTTTATAACAAAAATCAGCCAGATTAACATACTAAAAATTGACTATACTAACCAATAAAAAACACGCAGTAAAATATGTCTCAGGCATAAATCATTTTAATACCTGTAGTAATCACAGGTTTTTAAGAGAAATCAGTTTCAAATCAAAAACCAAAGGAGGAAATTCAAGAAAACATTGAAAAATAAAGTTTGTCAAAAAAACTTGTCTTATAAAGAACTAATAGGGACATAGCCGAGGTCATCGCCAATCACCCTACTATAACCATAAAAAAAGCAACATAATTTTTATTATTATACAACACAATCAAATAACAATATAGAAATTCCTATTCCTAATATTCTTTTATATTTAATTTTTTGTATATTAATAGTATTCGCTTGTATTTCAAATTTGCAGACTTATTTGTTATGCCCTCATAAAAGTGGGGACCATCACTACTGTATAGAATTCTCTTATCAATAGTCATCAGAAGAAATGACCATCTGTCAGTGGTCGTTTCATTTTACCGAGAAACTATTTGCTTAAATTAATACGTAAAATTAATGATTTTTAATTTTTTGTCCCTCTTATTTATACTGTCTTAAGTACGGGATGATCGTTAGAAATAAATAAATTTTAATAGCAAATTAAGTGGAAATAAATGAAACAGTATAAGACTAAAAGTTTAATCCCTAAAGATCATTCCCAATTTTCGACATTATTACTGAGAAATTTGATTATAACAGTAAATTATTTTGAGGTAATTGTATTTTTAAAGTGAATCATTGAGGTCGTGGTTTATTTCGTCCAGGCATTTAATGAATTTCATTTCAGAACTTTTAAACAGAACTCTAAAACTATTAAAACAGTTCTTAGTTTTAAGTCTTAGTTAATTTTTCAGTATAATTTTCCATTTTATTCCAGGCGTTTGAAGTAATGTCAAACTGTTCCTCTTTTAGGAATATCCAAATTCTTGGATTTATTTTCAATTTTAGGCCAGACATTTAAAGTATTTCGATTATTTGTCCTAATCTTTCCGGGATTTTTTTTGAGGTCATTTTTAATTTATTTCAGGCATTTAAAGTCGTTGTAGGTTTTTTCCAGGCATTTAAAGTCATTTTTTATATTCTCCAGACTTTCTGAAGTCATTTTTAATTTGATTTAGGAATTCATAGTAATTTCTTGTATACCTAAAAAATTATTCCACGCATTTACACTCAATTTTAGTATGAATTTAATGGCTTTTGTGTTGATCATTTACACATTTTAAGTTCCTTTTTAATATTTGAAGCCATTTTTCAAATTTCTAAAGAATATTCCCAATTTTCGGCATTATTACTGAGAAATTTTAAAATAACAGTACATTATTTTGAGGTAATTGTGTTTTAAAAGTGAACCATTGAGGTCGTGGTTTATTTCGTCCAGGCATTTAATGAATTTCATTTCAGAACTTTGAAACTATTAAAACAGTTCTTAGATCTAAGTCATCACTAATGTTCCAGATGTCATTTTCCATTTTATTTCAGGCATTTAAAGTCGTTGTAGGTTTTTTCCAGACTTGTTATTTAAGCCATTTTTTTAGGGACAGTTTTTGGATATAGAGTTAAATGCTTGGAATATGCCATTTTAACTTGTTTTGCGGATGTTTAAACCCATTTCTTCCAAGCAGTTGTAAATATAATTTATTTCTTCCAAACATTTAAAGTCATTTTTTATACTTTCCAGACTTTTTTAAGTAATTTCTAATTTTAATTTAGGAATTCATAGTTCCAAGTTTTTATAGATACCTAAAATTATTCCACGCATTTACACTCAATTTTGTTATGAATTTAATGGCTTTTGTGTTGACAATTTAGACATTTTAAGTTCCTTTTTAGCATTTGAAGCCACTTGTCGTTGTAGCAACATTTTCAAGCTACTTTTAAATGTTATCTTATTTTCCAGACATTAAGATTCAATTTTTATTTTATTTAAAGCCATTTCTGAACTTTCCAGATTTTTTAATTTATCTTAAACTTATTTACTCGAGTATTTAAAGTGATCTTCTTAGTATTTAAAGACACTTCAATTTTTTCCTTGGGTTTTGGTCACCAATAGTAATTTTTTATATATTTCAGACATTTGTAGTTATTTCTTGAATTTCCCAAAAATCTAGGGAAATTTTTTTAATTTTTTACTTTTTTACATCTTTCATCTTCCAACTATTGATACCACGCGTACTTAATGCTGAACTCGAACTTTTGAGAAGAAAAGAGATAAGAAAAGTTAAGAAAGGTAGGAAATAGGACGTTGCCAAACATAAAGAGTTAAATAAAATTATAAATACCAAAACCATAGATGATCTGAGACATTAGAACACAAAACAGTTATTAAGAACAATAAAAATATGAAGGTGATGATGATCCCATAGAGATCGAAAGCAATTTATATATATTAGCTTTTTATTTTGACCTAAATTGACCTATTTTGACCTTTTCCACTTACAAGGGTTACCATAAGTCTAAAAAATATTGTTTTCCTATGCATGCCATTTGAAATAAAACCTGAGGATGAGATCTATTCAGAACAAATTTTACGGTATAGAGAGGACTTAAATCAGGGCTATGAGCCGGCTATTATAAATTTACGTTAAATAAAATCCCGGTATCGTAATAAGTTATAATAGTCGTTACATGACCAAGTCGTTATTAACCAGTCAATTTTTGTACTACTCATGGTAGCCCCTGTGAGGTATGTCCGAATATGAAAATTAACCCTGTAAAAATTATAACATTAAATTACTTACTTAGGAAATACCTACTAAAATTTTGATACAGAAAAGCTTGTAGGACTAACTAATTGATACTAATCTAATCCTCAAGAATCCTAGGGTATTTGCAGGAAAGAAATAATGTAACATTTTTATCGGGAGAATATTTTTCTTATTATTTTCATGTACAGTGAATACAGTGCCGCACAGAGATGAGAAAAAATCAAATGGAAATACAAATGCATACAAATATAAAAATAATATAAAATAAACATAAAAATTTAGAAAATTCAAAAGTTAAATTTTGTTCAGATGCTTTTTATCTGTAGGGCATATTGTCACAAAATGTAATAACTAAATTTCAAAAGTCAATTTAGAAAATTGCAAGTGAATGTATTTTTCTTTTTCTATTGGTATTGGTGAATCATATAAATTAGGGAGACTGTTTACTGGGCAAGCAGTATCAATAAGTTAATAAGTCTCTTTAGACCAACGACTGAAGTATAGTTCAGCAAAATTGTCTCAGTATCTAAGTATATAAAGAACATTGCCATCTGTGGTATATCTTAATGCACAAATTTGTCTAACTTGTAATTTTTGTAGGGTTTGGGCTTTTATCGTGCCTTCATATAAATGCTAACATAATCTGCAGGCACATTTATATTGTTATTTCGAATCGGTCTTTCTATATATTAAGTCCACTTGTAGGCCGCATTTTTCTAGAAAGTTTTGTTCAATATTTATATTTAAAGTTATTGCAAGAGAGTGTCCGCTAAATTACATAAAAGACATTTACAACATAATTCCAGTATTATTAGGGAATCCTCGCAATTAATATTAATTTTATGTTAAATTTAGCACCAATAAAGTAATTTTTATTGGAATAACAATGCAATATATTCATTTTATTCTATCAGTAATTGTAATTAAAACCCCAATTAAACCTAACAAAATCACCAGTAGAACCTGGGTAAATAACAATTTAGCGAAAACACAAAAACATTGTTTAACTGCATGAGCATGTACGCAGAATTGGCAGTTGGTTATACTTTTTATTACCAGTTTGGGTTGCCGTTTTTTATTATTTATGTTTAGTAGGAACACATTATTCTACATTTATTTCAATAATTGCGTTATTGTTTTTTTCCATTTTTGTTCAATTTTCAGCCCAGTTTTATTCATTTAAATGGGAACGATGGATTTTTTGTGTAAATTATGTTTATTTTATTTGTTCATGTCTGCTTATGACATACATGACACGTTTACTGATTATTTTATATTATATAATACATTTAATTTAATTTCAAACTCGTTTAGACAAAACAGACTGATCCTCCGGTAACTCATTACTCATTTCTTTGATTTCAAAA
This sequence comes from Anthonomus grandis grandis, assembly GCF_022605725.1. Taxonomy (NCBI): domain Eukaryota; kingdom Metazoa; phylum Arthropoda; class Insecta; order Coleoptera; family Curculionidae; genus Anthonomus; species Anthonomus grandis. Next base: position 14,655,826 of record NC_065562.1, read on the forward strand.
CTTCTGTATAGAAAGTTATTTCTCTAATTATTATAGTTAGCCCAAGACAAATAATAACTGTAAGTAAGTTTACGACAAAGCTTAACCATAATTATCCTACGAGTGATTATAGAGTAATTATCCTATCCAGTACAGTCTCTATTCCAAATAGAAGCCGTTACAACGTTTAGATATGCAGATGTATGGAACATGGCACGCAGCAGTATTACTCCAAAAGTATTTTTCTACTTTAATTATTTAAAATTTAATTTACTCTAATTATTTTAAAAAAATGGCTATAAAGTAAACAGTTTGTTGTATTTCATTTTTATATAAATTTAGCCGTAAAAAAAATATGTACTCTAAACCTTGCAAAAATATATTTCGGTTTGTGGAATGCCAGTAATGCCAAAATGATTAATATTTATCTTAAAAATACGTAGATCTAATAATATTGAATTTGGTTATAATATAGGTAGTGTTCTTTTCGGTTTAAATATAATAATAATTCGTTAATTTTTTTTTAAGATTGACAGTAGTGTTACGTACATTCCCACTTTTATCTTTTTTAATATGAAATATTTTTTTTTTACTACCGTGCGTAAATTACTCACTTTATACACTTTCCAGGGCTTATAAAGTTTTACGCACTAGTGCCTAAAAAGAATTTTTAAAGTGCGTAGAAAGTAGTTTGACGGTTATTTGACATTCATTTTATAATTTGTAAAATTTTTTTTTACGTTTTCTTACGCAATAATACGTAAAGAGAGCTAGTAGAAAAAATGTTGTATGTTATACGTGTGTAAAATCTCCTTTTTTATGAATTTCCATGAATTAAAAAAATCACTTTAGATACGTGTTACATAAATAACTATTTTTTATAAAGAAATTAAAATAGAAAAAAAAAGTTAAGTAAGATTTACACTACCCTTATATTATACAGTGCATCCCAAAAGTTATGTCTAAATTCATTTAAAATTTAGGGGTGTGCTCGAAAAAAAAACGCTCGGACCCATGAAGTTTGTATATATAGGGCTGCTCAAAAATAAATTACGACCATCAACTTCATTATTTCAAATGAAAGCAACTTTTTTTTATTTCATCTTTGAATTTCGTGTGGAATTCTACGTATGTTTCATGCATCCTGTCATATACCTAAAGTCAATGCGTAGCTATAATAATCTTTGATAATACAGATTGTACCGAATTAAAAATGGCCAATATCCCTTGATTTTTAATGGAACTTTCTGTTTTTATAATTTTGTACGTCCTTCTCACCATAATATTATTGTTTATCAATTATTAGGCTAGAGTCAATCCTCTTTTATACAGGGAAAAAATCTTTAAAGAAGGTTCTTCTTTTGTACAAAACATTTACTAAAAATAATGAAAACCTATACATTTTCCTATTATATATACATATATAATCTATTTACGCAAATCCCGGAGGACCACCAAAAACAACCTTAGTTAGAAATTCAGAGATTGGAGGGACACAAAGTCAATGGTCTCAAATTATGTTTATTTTTAAAAACGATTACACTAACCTTAGTTAGACCTTACACAGACATTAACCTAAACGGGCACCTACTCCAGACACTCTTATTACTATTTTTACTTAAAAAAACTCTCAAGCCTAGCGCATGCTCATGAAGCACCCCCTTATACCCACTTACCCCCCGCCCACCCTAATAACCGAACAGAGTGTTACCTTGCTTCATAAAAGTGCCACCGATTTCAGGTCCAATCCCCGATCCACTTCTAAACTGGATCACCGAGCTGAGCAACGTGTCCGGGGATCAACGTTGGACGTTGCTTACCAATTTGAAGGCGGCGGCTGCTTACCAGTTTAGGGTGAGCGCGGTGAACAGCGTGGGCGAGGGAAGTCCCTCGGAGCCCAGCAATCAGGTCATGCTGCCGCAAGAAGGTAAGTGGGGTTTTTTTGTAGGGAAGTTTTTTTGAATTTCAAGGGGTGTGGGAGAAGGAAAAGTAATTGGATAAAGCAACAGTCTGGAAATACTGTGAAAAATTATATGTTTTGAATGTGGTATGGATCGAACGTTAAAATCTATATTTTTTGGCATTGCATCAAGATTGTAATTGTGCTTAAGAGTCATTCTATTGTAGCTTTTTGTTTATTGCAGAGCCTTGAGGATGGTGGTAATGTAATTCGAAAGGTTGGCCTAAAGCAATAATTGTTTTTTTTTCTCAATTTTTTTTACCAAAATACCTATTTATTGTATATGTTATCACCTCAAATCGCAAGTAAAAGTGAAATGCTAAATAAGAAAATATGAATTATATAAAGATTAATAAAATGATAATTTTCGTTTTTTAAGAACACAATTACCTGAGAAAATTAACATTTCAAGGTGATTGAAGAGTAAATTGCCGTAGAAACTGAATAAATAGACGTTTCCCCCATTTTTTGACATAAATCTCTTTTTGAGAGCTACAATTTGCAAACGATCGTAATGAAATGATGATCTTCATCTATTAGGATCATGACTAACTAAGAATATTATCATTTCAAGACGATTGAGGATGTAATTAAGTAGTAAATTACGGTAGAAACTGAAAAAATAGACTTTAACCATTCTTTTACATAAATCTCCCTTTGATAGCCACGAATCATAAACGATCGTAACGAAATGATAATCCTCGTCTATGAAGATCGTAATTACCTAAGTAAATTATCATTTCAAGACAATTGAGGATATGAGTGACGAGTAAATTACGGTAGAAACTCAAAAACTTGACTTTTTCCCATTTTTTGACATAAATCTCCTTCTGAGAGCCACGAATCATAGACGATCGTAACGAAATGGTTATCCTCGTTCGTGAAGAGTATAATTACTTAATAAAATTATTATTTGAAGACGATTGAGGATGTGAGTAAGGAGTAAATTGCGGTAGAAACTGAAAAAATTGACTTTTTACCCATTTTTGACGTAAATATCCTTCTGAGAGCCACGAATCGCAGACGATCGTAACGAAATGATGATCCTCGTCTGTAAAAATCATAAGTACTTAAGAAAGTTATCATTTCAAGAGAGTTAAGGATATGAGTGACGAGTAAATTACAGTAGAAACTCAAAAACTTGACTTTTTCCCCTTTTTATATCATAAATCTCCTTCTGAGAGCCACGAATCGGAGACGATCATAACGAAATGATGATCCTCGTCTGTAAAGATTATAATTACTTAAGAAAATTATCATTTTAAGGCGATTGAGGATGTGAGTAGGAGTAAATTGCGGTAGAAACTCAAAAACCTGACTTTTTCCCCCTTTTCTGTCATACGTCCCCTTCTGAGAGTCACGAATCATAGACGATCGTAACGAAATGATAATCCTAATTTGTAAAGATCATAATTACTTAAAGAAATTATCATTCCAAGGCGATTGAGAATGTAAGTGAGGAGTAACTTGCGGTACAAAGTCATAAAATTTACTGTTTACCCATTTTTGGACATGAATCTCTTTCTTAGTGCCACGAATCATAGATGATCGTAACGAAATAATAATCCTCGTCTGTGAAGATCATAATTACCAAAAAAAATCATTATTTCAAGGCAATTGAGGATATGAGTGACGAGTAAATTACGGTAGAAACTCAAAAACTTGACTTTTTCCCCTTTTTCTGTCATAAATCTCCTTCTGAGAGCCACGTATCGCAGACGATCGTAACGAAATGATAATCCTCGTCTGTGAAGATCATAATTACTTAAGAAAATTTTCATTTAATGGCGATTGAGGATGTGCGTGCGCCACGAAACGCAGATGATCGTAATGAAATGATGATCCTCTGAAATTGACTTTTTATTAATTTTTTGCATATATCAGGTCGCAATAAAATATTAATGCATTGTCATTTTTTAGGTAATAATCGACCATGATTGAAGTTTAAACTGTCATGTTTATGTCAAACAATTGTTTAAAGCCGTGCCTAAGTTAAAACAAAAAATACTGGAAGTGAATAAAAATTAACCTACCAAAGGGTCTTTTTAGATTAACAACGATTTAGATCAATCAAGCAATGTTAAAAAAAATTAATGCCACGTTGCCAACATGCCTAAAATTGTCAAGGTTTCAGCTACTTTCTTCATTATTTCTGACTATTCTCTTTTTAAAATTTTCTCCCACTCTATAGCACGTAAGGTCATAAAGTTTATAGAAGAAGATGAAGACTTTAGACATGGCAAATTTGGGCGTCGCATGTGGATTTGTTAAATTTATACACATTGTAATCCTCCATTATGATAGTCGAAACTGTAATTTTTATGTACAAAAATGAGTCATCTCCTGTCTGGAATAAACAAAAAATTGTGCAATTCTTTGACTGTCTTGACTTTTCCTTCTCCCTGAGTATGAATTGATCAAAGCATTTAGCGTAGCGATTGATATTATTCATCGCTTAATGCTATCTTGATTTTCCATTATATTATTATTAATATTACGGAAATAATAAAATAACCATAAAATATTTAAAAGAAAAAGAAAACTCGTTTTTATTTATTTTTTGTCATGCAGGCAGCTCATATACATATTTCTTTAAAGGTGGGATGTGCATACGTATTTTTGCATGAACGTTTACATATATATATTTTTTATTGTTATGTGCTGCATTCGTATATACCTATTTTACATAAAAACTCTCTGTTATGTACCGTTATTGTTCACGTTCAATATCATGCTTAAACCTTATTTACTTTGCATTTTAAATTACATATTGTGCACTTAAATTAGTTTAAAATATGAATGTTCGTTCAGTGAAGCTTTTACCACGTAAATTAATGCAAAAAACTAAATTTTAATGATTTATAGCGCCCTCTGGACCTCCGGTGGGTTTCGTCGGATCCGCCAGGAGTTCTTCGGAAATCATCACACAATGGCAACCTCCTCTGGAAGAACACAGGAACGGACTCATCCTGGGTTATATCATTCGTTATAAGTTGCATGGGTACCACGATAGTCCTTGGACCTACAGGAATATTACAAATGAGGTGAGGTTATATCTGCAACATAGGAAAGTAAATTTCATTGATACTGTCAAAGGCTTTAGAAAAATCTAATTGTCTTAAAAACTAATGTGACGATTTTATTGGTTTTAGTTTCATAAGAAAGCCAATGAATTTCTTTACCAAGAGGGTTCTTACAAGTTTCTTTGTAAATGCAATCGTTTTGGAGTTATTGAGTAATTTTTTAATTGAATTTAAAAAATCGTGATTCTATCAAAGGCTTTATAAAAATCTAATTATCTTTAAAATTTATGTAGGAGGAACTATTTTATTAATTTTAAGTTTTATACGAAAGCTGATTAATTTCTTAACCACAAAGTCCTTTCCTAAGTAACCAAATGATTCGTTTTAAGGCTCAAAGGAACTACCTAATAACGGACCTAATAACATGGAAAGACTACATAGTCCAAATAGCCGCATACAACAACAAAGGAGTGGGGGTGTACACAGACGGGGCCAAAATAAAGACAAAAGAGGGCGTACCCGAGGCACCACCTATAATCCAAAAAGTGGAACCGTTGAACTCTACTGCCGTGCAAATCTGGTGGATACCACCTGATCCTCAGAAGATAAATGGGATTAATCAAGGTACTTAATCAATTATTGCCTCTTTAAGTGCAACGGACTCCTAAAAACCACTTATACCGGTTTTAGGTTATAAAATACAAGCGTGGAAGTGGCATCCATCGCGTGGAAACGTCGAGGCGAGCATGATGACTGTCCATCCGAACCTTTTGGATCCATATGCGGAACAGACGGCCACGATGACACACCTGGAAAAGTTCACCGAGTACAATATTACAGTCCTCTGTTTTACAGATCCGGGAGATGGCGAAATGAGCGATTTCGTTTATGTCAAAACTAAGGAGGATGGTTAGTACCATAGAATTGAGGGGGTCAGAAGCCAAGGGGTCCAAGTGACAAATTAAGAGTTTTGAGAATGTTTGATTTAAAGTTTTAGGTCATTAAAAAATATTCGGTGATATGTTATATTTTTGTTTTTATTTAATATTGTAATTTTAATGTTTCGAAATGCATTTCATAAATTCTAGACATAATTTTTTGGTTTATGTAAGGCTTTTTTGCGAGTTAAAACTCATAGGCCAGTCACTTAAACCCCTTTGCCTTAAAAATAAAATACATAACAATTTACCAAAATAAAGAAATGTTTATTCTAATGGAGAAATTAACATGAACTCAATATAAACAAAAACATATTAATCATTCAAAAATTCAACAAATAAAGATTCAAAATTTCTGTAAGTGTCTGTATCCTCTTCTTGGGTGACATTAATTTGTTGTTGTTGAAGCTTTGAGCTTTTCCCTTCATATAACAGATCCTTGTAAAATTTATGATGGACAGGCGGAACAAAAGGTAGTAGCTGCAAGAGATTCTGATACCTGACCAGTTTGATTTTTGGTGGGGTAACATGCAAATTTGGCAATGCTACAATGGTTGGCTGATTTCTTGGGCGTCCAGTAGTATTTTTTTGTTTTTGTTTTGTTTTATTATATTAAATGCGATTTCTTGGTTGTAGACTTGTTTATAAAACATCTTGTAAGGTTCGGATTTTTCAAAATGCAACCATTGCATCTTACTAAGGCCTACAATGTTTGGTTTCATATAGCTATCCATTGGAGTTACATTGACTTAAAGTCCTGAGGCTGCATATTAACCACAATAAATTTGCGACTAGCGCCGCCCACAAAATGGATCCAATCATCAGGAGTAAATATGTTTGTAAGCTTCCTTTTTGATTTTTCTATAAGGACAAAAAAACTTTTTCTCAACGAGTAGTTAAGAATGTGCCGATTATTATACAATCATTTCAGTGCACAAAAGCTTTTTCTTGTTATATTCTGAACGTGCGTCCTAAATCTGAGATCTTCGTTGGTAGTTGAGCCAAGATTTTTGCGCTGGATACAAATTTTAATGTAGTATCATTTATTTTTAATTTTAAGTTGTTCTTAATAGAGATTTTCTTTTAATTTTGCTGCCAATACATAATAGCAGCATAGCATAATTCTTTAATTACCTAAAGATCAGCGTTTATTTTATCGGCCATTTCTTGCGATTTATTATAATCAAAAGAGACATAGATTTGTGTGTCATCCGCGTATGCTTGTGTTTTACAGTATTTAGGTGCGAGAATTATATCAATGGTGTAAATAATAAATAGAAGGGGTGACAATATGTGTGTATGATTTAGTTTTATGTAAACATATCCTTGGTTATAAGTCTATGGTTAGTACTGAGTTGGGTAACTTATGCCGATAAAGCAAGCCTACAAACTTTTTTAAGTAATCCACGGTGTCAGCCATAACATGACGTTGCTAATTTTTTTTTAGTACCCGATGAGGTGTCCAACCTGCAATTCGACGACATAAGCGACAGAGCCGTGAAGGTCCTGTGGCAACCCCCGAAAAAAACCAACGGCATCCTGATCGGCTACCAAATCCAGTACCAAATAAAAGACATGCCGGACACCATAAAAGTGCGAAACCTATCGGCGGACACCCTAAGCGAAATGATCACGGAACTGCAAGCGACCACCCATTACAAGTTCGAGGTGACCGCGTGGACTGCGGTAGGTCCGGGCCCCCCTAAAGTGGCGATAATCCAATCCGGAGTGGAACCGGTACTACCCAGTCCACCGTCCAAGCTGGCCCTGTCCAACATCGAAGCGTTTTCGGTGGTACTTCAGTTCACGCCGGGTTTCGATGGGAATTCCTCGATCACCAAATGGACGGTTCAGGCGCAAACCGCTCGGAACGCCACCTGGTTCACCGTGTCGGAAATAGTTGATCCCGATGCCACTACGATTACCGTAACCGGTTTGGTGCCTTTTACCATGTACAAGTTGCGTCTGATCGCGAATAACGTGGTGGGGTCCAGTCAGCCCTCGGAGGCGACCAAGGAGTTCCAGACGATCCAGGCGCCTCCCGCGCATCCCCCTAAGAATGTTACCGTTAGGGCGATGAGCGCTACTGAGTTAAGGGTCAGATGGATTGTAAGTATTTAATATTATTCATCGTTTGCGGCAAGAAAGCAATATGGACAATAGTTTGACAATAATTAATTCTCTCTTGACATGGTTTCAAATAACTTGGTGATAACTTGACTTCTAGTTCTCAAATCGGCTTAATACTTTTTAATGTTTCTTTTGAATGTGGTTATAGATCGTTAAAAAAAACCATCATCTTTTTTATTTAAGTTTTTGAAAATCATGTCCAAGTGGAGAAACAGGTACATTGGATTGTAATATCCTAGATATTGGATATCTTAAGTACCAGTTCTACGTATTGAAGGAGAAAAATAATAAACGTGGGGAATCTTTCAGTTGGTTTATTCAAGTCTTGAACAACTTTGGTCTTAAACATTTTTCTGTACCTCGCTTACTTTCGGCGCAATTTGGGTGCATACAGTAAAATGGCGCAGCCGATACATCTATAACCACTCTACTTGAAATTCATGTTATTTAATATCAATTAACGAGTACGAAATCTAAGAATGGCTAATAGCAAAAGATGCCCTAGATATTTAGCAATAACTTATTAAATACTTAGCAATTTGTTGTTATTAATCTATAAAATATTGATTACAGGGTTATAGCTCCACGTCTAGTGTTTAGATCAACAAGATTTTTGCTTTAACAAATTCTTTGGAATATTTTTCAGCTTTCATTGAAAAAATTATGAAAATCCATGCATTAAAAGCTTTTTTATTTAAGTTATTGAAAGCCATGTCCAAAAGAGGAAACAGTTCAACGTGAAAAAGTCATAAGTCTACTTCTAGTGATGGGATGGACTTCACTTTTATGTTAAAAGTTTCTTTGGAAAATTCTTCAGCTTTTATTGAAAGAATCATGAAAATCTATGCATTTAAAGCATGCTTATTTAAGTTTTTAAAAATCATATCCCAGGGGAAATAATAGTTTCAGGTAACTTAACTAAGTCATTAGTCAAAATCTACAAAAATCACTCATCTGACCCAGATTATATTTTTATTTCACTGATTGCAAATCTTCCCAAAGCACTACACAAATTATTGAAGTACTATAATTATATCTCGTCCACAAACTCAATTACTAACTTATGGAGACATTTAATCCTAAGTCCTATTGTAAAACCCGCGAAACCACATCACCTAGTTGTCGTTTTGTTTCATATAACTTGTCCATTTCATATATTATTAGGATTTTCTTTTCTTGGGTAATAAGAGGTCATATACGAAACTTACATATACCAAAATCACTCTTTTCAAGTTTTCCTCAAGGATCTATACTTGGTCCAACTTATACTGTTTGTAGCTATTAGTTATTTATAATAGCTACAAACAGTATAAGGTTTTCTATTCCTTCAGCTATAAATTGCAGAACATTCGTTGATGATATAGTAATCTATCACTCTTCATTAGATAACCAAATATTTTAAAGAACGTTGGAAAAAGCACAGGTAATATCACATCTTGGGCACATAAAAACGGATTCACTATACCACCAAATAAATCTAATGTGCACTGCTAACATAGACCAAATAAATATATTAACAAACTCAAAATTGGGGAAGTATTGCAATAGCTTCTTAAAAATATACGTTACAATTAGACATATTTAGATATAAATGAAATAAATCCAATACAAAATCTATGCCTTAGATTGTGTACTGGATGTAACTTTTCCAATTATTCTTAAACTGTATAACAGGAATCACATCACTACTTTTAAAATATTCAACTAAACTGTGGTACCAACCAAATCATCCATTGTATAAAAAGTGTTTTCAACCACAAATACCAGAACATTCATACACTCGAAGCAACCAAATTATTGCAACAAATATAATACTGTTGAAATCACTTAAACTGTATGATATAAAACTCCCTGAAGTAAGCCATTACCAACCTAGAGACACATTAATTAACTAAATTTAATAAATAATCTAATCTTGCAGCATTATTAAGAATAATTAATAATTTTCACAGACAAATCAAAGACAAATTCACATACTAGCTCAGCCCTTTCAATTTCAATACATTCTTAATTATTTAGCTCATTGCATACTCTTAGAAAGTATAGTTGTGAATACATTCATAAATATTCAGAATGACACAATCAAATGAAATAGAGATGGTAAAAATATTAGTTTTAATTAGATCCCCAGTCATATAAATAAAATCATAGATATAAATATTTACATTACTACTGAGATCTATTATTATACCACAAATAAATAATAAAATACAAAACTCAAACTAGATTTGGACAAAACCGACAATATTTCTTGATATAGTCCAAATACGACCATTGCTTACTCAGTAGACGTAAATTTAAATAGAAAAGACCAAACAATAATTTTTAAAATTCTGATAGGACACACCAAAACCACATATGAATTGAAGAAAAAAAATCAACCAACATATACCTTTTTTGCAGCCACTATAACTTACCATAAAACATATTTTTGCACATTGCCATAGACTGTGTGTGTGTAAATGAGTCATAATTCCACTTCTGGTGCTCAGATCGACTTGATTTTAATTTTTAAAAGTTTCTTTAGAACGTCCTTTACCTTTTATTAAAAGAATCATTAGAAAATCCATGGATTTACATTTATTTATCGAAGTTTTAAAAATTCATTAGCTAAGGAAAATATGTTGTCATTCTTGTCGCAAACAAACCATACGATTTCTCCAGAGTTTATTTTCGTTAATTTTCCCTTTTTAGCCACTACAACAGATCGAATGGTTCGGTAACCCGAGGGGCTACAATATAAGTTACACCGAAGTGAGGACGGGTTACACCTTTAGCGCCATGATTGAAGATCACACGGCTAATTCACACGTGATAATCGGCCTAGAGGAGTTCGCGTTGTATGGGATTAGGATGCAGGCTTGTAATGATGTGGGCTGCTCTAGTACCGGACCGAAAGCGTTAGAACGAACTAGAGAATCAGGTAAAATTTATTCAGAATTCAATTTTTAATAAAACTCAAATAAAATTATAACATAAACATAATTCTGTAAAAAATTATGCAACACTTATGCCGAAAATGAAAGTTTTGTGCAATGAATGGGGAAACTTTTCACAATTTTGGGGAGATGGGGAACCATGGAAAACTTTTCTGAGTGACAGTTTAGGGTCATAAAATTGTTGATCCACCACGATTTTTCAAAATTTGAAACACTTGCAGGTTTTTTACGCACTACCTGGAAAAATAAGTAGCAGTTAGTAGAAGTTGAAAATGTGTTTTATACTTTTTTAATCGCAAATAAAATTTTTTCGGACAAAAAATCAATAATATTCGACTTTTCAGACAAAAGTATTTTTAATGATTTCTCACATCTGTCCCGGGCATTTATCATGTTTCTCACTGGAACAATAGTATTTTCTTTTTATTTCATGACCTTATAATGCCTTATTACATCATTAAAACCCTTGTAATAGAACATCATCTTAGAGGAGTCGTTGTTGAACAAACAGAATCTTTTATCTCTTGTTTTTCAGTGAATACCTCAGCTTCTAGGATTTAAAAATATATGAATTTTGAATTTCGGTATTTTTTTAGCCTGTTTTTGCTAAATTTAAAGAAATCGTTTAAATCCTTGCACTATGAGACGATATATTGAATTTTTCTTATAGCAGTGCCTCTAGCAGACAGAATCTTGAATCTCTTGTATCACTAAATTTCTCAACTTTTAGGGCTCATGTTTACGCGATTTTTAAATTTCTAGATTCTTCAAAGCCTTTTTCGGATAAATTAAACCATCAAAATCCTGGCAATAGAGGATGAAATATTGTATTTTTCCTTCCATGAGTACCTGTAATAAACAGAATCTTTTAACTCTTGTATATCAGTGAACACCTGAACTTTAAGAGCTCAAATTCAATGGACTTTTAAATTTCTAGATCCAATAAAACCTCTTTTAGTTAAATTTAAAGAAATAGTTAAAATCCTTTTACTATAAAATGAGATATTGATTTTTTTCCTTATTGAAGTGCCTGTAATAAACAGAATTTTTAATCTCTTGTATATCAGTGAATATTGTAACGTCTAGGGCCCAGATTTATATGGTTTTTAAATGTTTATACTCTTTGAAGGCTTTTTTGGCTTTATTTAAAGAAAACATTAAAATCCTTATACTGTAAGATGAGATATTGAGTTTTTTCTTACAGTAGTGCCTGTAGTAATAATAATGTTTCTAATTTTAGTCTGTCTAATCTTTAAAGCTATCTAGTGTTTTTATTAAGTTAACCTACATTTCATGAACTGCTTCATATTGAAATGTAGAAATATTAACTGCATAAACCATAAGCATTAATACCTAAAATAACTTTTAGGGTTCAGATGTATGTGATTTCTAAATGTTTAGATCCAATAAAGCCTCTTTTAGCTAAATTTAAAGAAATCTTTACAATATAAGTTGAATTTTTCCTTACAGGAGTGCCTGTAATAAACAAAATCTTTAATCTCTTATACATCAGTGGACACCTTAACTTTTAGAGCTTAAATTCATGTAGAAACTGTCTAGATCCAATATATAAAATAATCCAATATTTCAAACCCAACCAGATTAACCACCCATGTCCGTTTTAGTCTGGTTATAATTACTAGTATATACGCTAATATTACTTATTGATAGCATAGAAAAATAAATTCATTTTAATATAACTTTTTGCAAATTTAATCTGAACCTATTCTTTTTGTCCTATATTTTCTTATTGGAATATCATCTAGTAACACAATTAAGTAACACTTCCCAATGATTTGAAGCAATGCAACATACTTACAATATTTCAGTAGTAGAACTCAATATTTAGAGTTTTTTTCAATTACATACACTTGTAAATAACTTAATCTTCACTACTATTTAACGATTTAATTTATTAATTTAAATATTTTGGATTTGAAGATTTTTATATAGGTAGTGATCTCCTTATTTTAGCTCTTGTTTTTCAGATTTTTTTGGTCATATGGTTGTTTTAGGTTAAATAAAGTTTTTATACATCCTATTATCTAGATATTTTTGTATTTTGTTCTGTGGATAACAATTCAGAAAATACAGCAAACACCTTGCCTTATTATATAATATAATTTATGGAATTTTATTTAAGGATTATCCCAAACTGGTCTTTGGACGTGATGTCTATTCCTTGGTCTCAGTTTATTCCCTATTTTAATAGTAAAATGATTGTAAATTGGAATTTGTAAAGCTAAAAATCTTATACATTTCAAAATAAACGTTTTGTTTAACATTGAATAAAAACAGAAAAATTCGCTTGCTTTTAAACCAAATTAAACTTTTTTCCAAAAAACTTACTTCAATTTATATTTTTTTGTTAGTACCATCCTTCGGTCCACTAAACGTGATGGCGAACGCCACCTCCTCGACAACGATAGTGGTAAAATGGGGCGACGTACCAAAGGAGCACCAAAACGGACTCATAGAAGGCTTTAAAGTTTACTACGCCACAGACTCCAAAGTATCCCAATATAAAGTGATCGCGAACAATGCCACTTTTACCACAACCCTTACCGAATTACGGAAGTTTGTTGTGTATCATATACAGGTAATTGACACTCGTTTTTTTTTTGTAATTGCCTATGTTATATTGCTTAATAGGTTCTAGCATATACAAGATTAGGAGACGGCCAGCCAAGTACCCCGGCAGTCAGCGTAAGAACTTTCGATGACGTTCCAGGAGCACCATCAAACGTCTCTTTTCCGGATGTATCGTTCACGTCAGCCAGGATCATTTGGGATGTTCCGGAGGAACCAAACGGGGAAATATTAGCTTACAAGGTCACTTACCACATTAACAATGTGAACACGAACAATAAGTATTCGAAGGAGTTTCCTCCGTCTGATAGGACTTTTAGGTATATAAGAGATTTGTGAACGTTTCTATATAAACTTTGATGTGTTTTTCTTTAAGGTTCACTCAACTGGAAGCAGAGAAATATTACATGTTTTCCATTACGGCCCAGACTAGACTCGGATGGGGTAAAACCGCTCACGCGTTAGTTTTCACCACGAATAATCGGGAAATTCCTCAACCGCCATCCGTGCCTCAAATTAGCAGATCGCAGATACAAAGTAGGGCGATTACTTTTAGTTGGACCCCCGGTAGGGACGGGTTTGCACCATTAAGGTAAATTTTGAGCAAGTTTGCATTATACAGCGTATCCCGGGACTAATTAGGAGGCATTATCTGTTTGAAGCCTATTTTAACTAAATTGAGAAAAGTGATTAAAATTCATACGGTAGAAGATGAAATATTGGATTTTTCTTTCCAGGAGTGCCTGTAATAAACAGAATCTTTTTTCTCTTATATGTTACTGAATATCTCAACTTCTAGGCCTCGGAATCATGTGATTTTTTAGTTTTTGGGTTCTCTAAAGCCTTTTTTAACTAAATTTAGAATAATTATTAAAATCCTTGCAGTAGAAGATAAAATATTGGATTTTCTTTTTCAGGAATACCTATAATAAATAAAATATTTTATCTCTTATATACCTTAATTTTATGATGAATATCTCAAGTACTAGGCCTCAGAATCAAGTGATTTTTGATTCTTAGCATTCTATAAGGCCCATTTTAACTAAATTTCAGGAAATCATTAAAAACCTTGCAAAAGGGGCTGAAATATTGGATTTTCTTTTTCAGGAGTGCCTGTAATAAACAAAATCTCCTATTTCTTGTACATCAGCGAATACCTCAGCTTCCAGAGCCACATGTGATTTTATGCTAATTGAGTTGGATCTGGGGTCAAATAAAACTCAGGGTTTGGATTTTAATACTGCCGACGTTTCGGCCAGATTAGGCCATCTTTAGGGCGATAAAGAGTGAAAACCTTTTGTACAGTCTAACTAATAATTAAGTCATTAGTAGTTATTATTAGTCAATTATAAGGAGTATTTATAATTAAGTCATTAGTTGGTTCTACTTCTTTTTAGACTGAAGCAAAAAGACCATTGCATATTATAAGCATTTTTGAGGTTTACTGCGCTTTTTATGACTGTAAAGTATAATGTTTTTGGACAAAAGTATTATCTCCCTGAGGATGGCTTAAAATAGGCCGAAACATCGGCAGTATTAAAATCAAAAACCTGAGTTTTATTTGACCCCAGATCCAATCAAGTTTTTTAGCCAAATGTCGATACATCATTAAAATTCTTGCAGTAGAACATGAAATATTGGATTTTTCCCTCCAGGAGTGCCTGTAATAAACAAAATCTTTGATGCTTGTATATTAGTAAATGCCTCAACTTCCAGGTTACAGAATCATGTGGTTTTTGATTCTTGGGATTCTCTAAAGCCTTTTGAGGAAAATTTAAAGAAATCATTAAAATCCTTGCAGGAAAAGATGAAATATTGGATTTTTCGTTCCTAGAATGCCTGTAATAATGAACATTTTTTATCTCTGAGAATAGAATCAGTGAATACCTCAACTTTTAGGTCACAGAATCATGTGATTTTTAATTCTTGGGATTCTTTAAAGCTTCTTTCAGCTAAATTTTAAGGAATCATTAAAAACCTTGCAATAGAAGATGAAATATTGAATTTTTCCTTCCAGGAGTGCCTGGAATAAACAATTATTACCCTTGTATATCCTGATGATTATCTTATATACCTCTAGGGTAACTATCTGAAACAAATGTTCTGGTTTTTTATTTATTTATTAACAAACGGGAACGCCCACTTGAAAATTTTACATAAACAGTTTAAATGCTTGTAGAAAATTCTTTTAAATACAAAATTCACATAGTAACAAATTTGATAATCTAACTCACATCCTGCTTCAACACATGCATAACATTGGTTTTAAATTTACTGCATAAGCATCCGAATGAATCAAGAGATAAATGTCTCTGGACACAATGGACTGTGCATTCTCTATTTTTTTCTATCTTAAATATTCAATTTCTGCTCAATAGATGAGCTGACACACTAAGATCCACCTGCTCCAACCAAGGTGCCAATTAAACTATTAATTATCTTATTGTCTTTAAGATAAACAGACATCATTAATTTTACTTGTCTAGGATAAAGACTGTAACATATCTGGAATTGATGTTAATTGCCAAATCTAAAATTCGAAAAGATTATTAATTAACTTGTTCTAAGTTATTAATGTGTACAGTATAGAGTGGAGACCCAACCACAGATCTATTGAGATATTACCAAGGAGCAGTAAAAAAAATATTAAAGATGAAAGTGAATAATCACGCGTTTACCTTAGATTAAAACACAGAGTTTTCATTGCATGATAATGAATAATGATCCTGAAAAGTGATTTTATTGTCAAACTAGATTCTCAGATCCTTTAGCAGAGATAACATTTTCAAGTTCTCACTATTTATAGAATAGACTCTGTTAATCCTGCGTTTATTTATAAAAAAAACTAAGAGGAGGTTTTCTACACCAATGAAAGAAATTATCCAAGCTTTCATCCAAGATTTAGAAATAATATCCCTGTATATGGTCATCTGCAAACTTAAGATACTTGCAAGATGTAATTTACTGCTCCATGTCATTAACAAACAAGTTGAAAAGGTGCACAGTGTGATTCATTAATCATAGTCGATACTACCTTCATTTAATTTTTTTCCGTCCGTCTCTAGGTACTACACCGTCCAAAAAGCGGAAAGCAACGGGCCGTGGCAATCATTACCAGAAAGGGTAGACCCCCAACTTACCTCTTACACCGTAACAGACCTTAAACCCTTCACGACTTACCGCTTCCGGATACAAGCGACCAACGATATCGGGCCGAGTAGGTTCAGCCCCGAGTCGGTCGAAGTAAGAACTTACCCTGCAGGTAAGTACTGAACTAAATATTCACTCACACCAATAACTTATAACGCCATTTTTAGCTCCTAGCAAGGCAGTACAAGGTTTAAAAGCGGTCCCAATAACTACGACTAGCGTGGAAGTCTTCTGGATACCGATTGAGGAGCAATCCTGGAGTGGCGACAGTAAAACCGGCGGGTACAGGGTCGTTTTTCAGCCCACTGACTTTATTAGTGCCTTACAGGACACCCCCAAGGAAGAAGTTATGGGCATTAACGTAAGCCTCTTATAATAATAGTAATAATGACTTTATTGAAAATTTGAACTAAAGCTTACAAAAGGTGAAGTTACGTTGAGTTGAACTTCCTATCTTGATCACAGAGTGATTGACAACGTTTTTTAATTACTGATGAACACAATTTAATAAATAAATAGTGATACAATAAATAAACAATCTTAGCTAAAACATAAATTGATTCTATTATATAAAGCCGATAACTGGTAACTGAATTATCTTTCAAATAGAGCAGTTTTATGTAGGCGAGGGATATTTACACTTATGTCACAGGGTTATATCATACATTTATGCCGTAAGTCTAAATTATGTGTACCGTACCTAAATAACTAATTTTTTTAGTAGAGATAGCTCGGCGATTTGTGGGTGGGTTTAATTCCCTTGTGACGGAAGATCTGGTTATTTGATTCTGATATGCTAAAACTCCTGGAAGTTTTTAATATGTTATATTTTGCACTATTGATTTCCAATGTTTGGTGGTCGGATGGAGAAACACCCTGTATATTTGCATTTTTAACAAACAGTATCAAATAATTTAATTCATTAAAGACACACAAGGTGTTGTAAAAAGATCCATCCATCAATTAGTTAATGGGATCTTCCTTGGTCAAAACTAAAATGCACTAAAAAATGCACCCTTCGTGTATTCTTCTTTGCAAAAATTATCTTTGAACCACAAGAAAAAATATATAAAAATCTTTGGCCTTCACATAAATGTGGATGAAAATGCTTCTTAATTTTTAATCGAAGTTCTTTTAAAAATACAATTAACCAAAGTACAGGTCAAAAAAAAAAGATTATTTTGTAACAGATTACTCACTTGCTAGAGATATATTAAATAAATGGATTAAGATATATTTAATTAATGATTAATAGAGACTATTAAATAAATGTATAGATATATGAAGGGTACAGGTTAAAAAGGGGGAATGTCAAAAATCATTGATTTTTAGGAAATCAATTTTTAATTTTAAAACCCAATAACTTATTATTTTATTACTTTCTATTGAATGTATTAATGGATCTAGTTTGTTGTATCTATTTAGGATTGGAATTGAGAAAATATTAATGAAATTCCATTTAAACAAATTTTTAGACCAAAAAAGAAGAAGAAAGTACAGATTGCAACGAACAAGAAGGGGGAATGTCACATATTATCACTGTAGTTTTGTGGTATCCTCAGTTTTTATACACAAATAATTCTAAAGCAAAACAGCAAAGGTTAATTCGAATTTCTCATTTAATTGGAAAAGATACAGTAAAAATTCAAACACTTTTTTTTGCGCTTCTTACACATGAAGCTTTTGGAAAGGAAGCCTTGTCTTTGACATTTCTGGTATGTTTTAATGTAGAGAAATATTTTCTAGCGGCTGGATTGCGACAGAATTTCATTAAGCACTGCAGGTCATTGTACTTGG
This sequence comes from Anthonomus grandis grandis, assembly GCF_022605725.1. Taxonomy (NCBI): domain Eukaryota; kingdom Metazoa; phylum Arthropoda; class Insecta; order Coleoptera; family Curculionidae; genus Anthonomus; species Anthonomus grandis. Next base: position 14,674,331 of record NC_065562.1, read on the forward strand.
CTAGTGTTATAGGCAGTAGTCCTGCAAATAGATAAAACATCCTTAACATTGGAAAATTATATTATGTGTATAGTTAGGTACCTTTGTATAATTGGCCTGGTAATTCGAACAAATTGTTTGGTAAATTATTGATAAATTTTTTCTTCAATCAAAACAGCCGATTCCCACATACCATTCCATGTTGATCGATGGTAGACAAGCCTGGGATGATCTTTAACGACTTTCAATTCACGTATGGGCATGATCTTCATTGGACACTTATTTTTGTAAAGTGTAGAAAAATGTGTAGTCCAGCATTTAAAAAAATCGAAAGTGATTTCCCTAACATCAAAAGGATTTGGTTTAACTCGTGCAGCTCTGAAAACTTCAGCCCATTCATTTGGAAGTTCCACACGCGACTTTTGCTGAACTAGTCCAAAATCCTTGTCGCATTCCATAAATGAATGTCCTCTAATGGGAAAACTGATCTTGATTTCATCAAACCTTTTTTGCACATGCACTAAGTGATGGAGGTAACGGATAACTGTGTAATTCTTATTCTGTCCCCCACATGAGTCGCAAAATATATCGAGGACTCGAACACTACTAGGAAAGTTGTAAACAAAATGATGCAACATCGAACATACATCGTCAGAGCCTTTTCGACCGTTTGTTTCAGGATAAGTATAGAAAATACTTTGACTAGTCAACAAAACATGAATATTAAAAGAGAATACAGCTAACTGTCTCTTATAATAAATATCATTTGTGCTGATGTTGGGCACTGGCAGATTTTTAGCAAAATCCATGCATATTGCTTCTTTGTTCTCATTTACCCGACTAGATAATTTTGCAGCCTTTTTTCTTGAATAAAACACTTCAGCTTTATGCTTGTGAAGTAGATTTTTCTGTTGGAGGGTAGTGATTTTGTCATCTAGTTGTTTTTTTCTATGGCATTTTCTGACACATTCTTCATTTTGGCTTCTAGGGACCTAATATTTGCCAAGTATTCGTCACAGATACTACACGTATCCGACCTTGGATAACCAAATGAAATGTAGAAGTATCGTGAGAAAATAGATCTATATGTTTCATATGACACACAATATTTTTGATCTGTAACGGTATTTTTGTACATATTGTACATTTTTCTGATATTTAAATCTTTGGGCAGGTAGGTTTTTGAAGAAAGAATCCTTTAGGCTGTAATAGCTTTGTCGTCCTTTGAAAGAACTAATATGATTGACTACTAGATCTTTAGCTTCCTGTTTCGGCTTCAGAGGCCTATTTAAGTGTTTTCCTCGTTTATCAATTGGGGCGCTACCAATCATTTTTAAAGATTTCTGGAAAATTTCAAGCTTTTTTTTGGTTATACCATGTAAGGAAAGAAAAGCCTTAAAACAAACTGGTACTTTTGTTGTCTCACCGTCTAAAGAGATTCTAACACGATAAGCAAATGAACTCTCATGTAATCTTGCGACCTCTTCTGCGTTACGTGGATGTCGCTTTTGTACAGGACAGACACTAATAAGTCCACACAAATAGATGTTTTGCTCATCCACGGATTTTAATAAATTAAACTCACTTATTATCTTTTGTCTTGCACTAAGTGGAACTTTATCAAAATACTTGAGACGTTTACATTGGCAGTCGCTTCCTGTCACGTGGCTTTGTAGGTTAATTTTTTTAGAAACATCGGTTAGTCTTCCGTAACTTTTTCTGTTTTTTCCTGGAACTGGCATAACAATAAAGTCTTCACTGTCACTGACACTTGGATTCATTTTATACTGTTTATTAGCACTACAATATTAAAATACGACTTGTCACTTATATTTCCACAAGTTTGACGAACAATAAATAAACACCAGAACCGGTAAACACAATCAGAAAATAAAAGTAACTGCAGTCAAGAGAGCCTTCTGACAGTTCCTGAATAACGTGCATTTGTGACGTTCCCCCTTCTTAGCATGCGGCGCGCGGACTCTCCTCCTTTTTAGCCAGTACAGCTTAATTTAAATTGTCGATATCTGGCGACTCTTCCCTTTTTTCGCCTGTATAATGTTACTAGGTGATACTTCTGTCTATTAAAAGTTGAACGGACTGAACAGCTCAAAATGAGCAAAAAGTGACATTCCCCCTTTTTAGCCTGTACCCTTCATATATTATATAGATTTATAGATATATTATTAAATGAATTTTAGTTAATATATTTATTAAATCCGCTATAACGTAAAAAAACCATGTTAAAATTTCTATAAAAACAGCAAAAATGTTTGCAGCTTTTCATATAAAAATACTGATGTAATCAATACTTAGAAAAATCCTTAGAATAATACATTTTGACAAAAAAAAGTTATACGTTTTCTTATCTGATGTTAATATAATATAACCACTTTGAAACAAAGCGTTTTAACAACACTTTGATAAAACTTTGAAGGTTGATAGTGAGAAAGAAAAAACATAGAAGGCACGATAATATTAAATTTAGTGAAAAATTTACAAGTTTTCACAGGGGTTTACATAATCTTAAAAATATATACAGGAATTTACAAGAAGCTATGAAAAAAATGTTAAATATTTGTAATTAATTGGTATTTTAACCATATTGGAAAACCATAATACTTGCATTTTTAATAGGGTACCAATATTGTTTTTAATTTTATTGCTGCATACTCAGTATATTTTCTAATCCAAGAACTTCTTCTTTTAGTGTCTGATATCTATCTAAATATTTCCATAAACATTTCAGAGATTATTTTTGTTCTTTTCAACTCTTTCCACTTATTATCGTAGTACAATTCAAACTTGCGTATCGACGGTATTTGTTGTTATTATTAAATTGCAAACATTGATAAAAAAAAATGTGGAAATTTTAAATGTTATTATCAATACTGTTAGGTTCAGTATAAAATGGTTAAATTCGATAAACTTATAAAAAAGTAGTTATTGATGATTAGTAGAAATACAATCAATTTTACCAGAAAAAGCTACGTTTCCAAAAAATACTATACTTTTATAATTTTAGGCAAGTAAAATGGTGCTTAGCGAGCTGCTGCAGGACCGTAATTACGAGATCAAAGTGCTCCCATTTAACACCCAAGGGGACGGCCCTGTAAGTCCTCCCGTAACCGTGTATGTAGGCGAGGCGGTTCCTACGGGAGAGCCCAGGGGGTTACAAGGAGAACCAGTTTCCTCCACCGAGGTCCGATTGAGGTGGAAACCGCCCCAGCACCACACGCATAATGGGGAACTTTTAGGCTATAAAGTAGGTAGCACCTATAAGAATATTCTTTCTCTATTTGCAGTGTTTATAGTTTATTTATTAATCCCCCATAATTGAGAAAGAGTTTTTTCGAGGTTTCTGATTGAATATTCTTCTCCTAGATTTTCTATACGGTAATAAACTCACCGCAAGAACTAGAACCTGGAAAAAAATGGGAAGAAGAAATCGAAGTGGTAGCGGCATCCACGACCGCCCACAGTCTCGTGTTCCTCGACAAATACACCGAATACAAAATTCAGATTTTGGCTTTTAATCCCGCCGGGGATGGTCCGAGGTCGCAACCGATCAAAGTGAAAACGCTCCAGGGCCTTCCGAGTGCCCCGGTGAATCTACGGTTCACGGAAATCACGATGAACAGTTTGATGGTGTTGTGGGATTCCCCTAAGAAGCCTAACGGGGATATTGTCGGTTATATTGTCACGTATGAGACTACGGAGGAGAACGAACGTGAGTATTTTGATGTTTTTATTATGTGCTTAGGTTGATTTTTTGTCAAGTACGCGATTTTGGTTCAAACTCTTATTTTGTTTTACACTTTGGGTTTAATTTTTACAAGCAATCTGATTATTACAAGAAAATTCAAATTTTTGCAGTAAATAACGAATTAGTGGAATTTTTCTTCCAGCATATCCTGTAATTATTAAATCTTTTAATCATTTGAATATCAGTAAATACCATAACTTCTAGGGTTCAAAATGATATATTTTTTCTCGCTCTGAAGTCATGTTTACTAAATTTTAAAGTAATCATTAAAATCTTGGTAGTAGAGGAGAAAATATTGGGGTTTTCCTTTCAGGAGTACCTGTAATAAACAAAATCTTTAATTTGTTGTATATCAGTGAACACAACTGCTAGGGTACATAATGTGTTAAGATGAGTTTCAAATATGTACTACTCTGTAGAAATTTTTTTGTAGCAACAGGCAGTTTGGCAACCTTGGTGTATTTAAATGATATTCGTTCTACGTCAAATAAAGTCAAACATGTAGTTAATTTTCAGTGGTCATACGAACGTGCTTTATTTCGTCCCTCCATTTTTTTTCACTGTTAAAATTGACAACATAGTGTGACTATTGATTCCTCGCATCTTCTAAAGCCTTTTTTAGCTAAATTTGGAGTAATTATTAAAATCCTTGCAATAGACGATGAAACATTGGTTTTTTCCTTTCAGGAGTACCTGTAATAGTCTTTTGTCTCTTGTATATCAGAGAATTTCTTAACTTCTAGGGCACAGAGTCACGTGACTATTGATTCCCAGGGCTCTCTAAAGCTTCTTTCAACTAAATTTAAAGAAATCATGAAAATCCTTGCAATAGAAAATGAAATATTGAATTTTCCCTTCCAGGAGTGCCTGTAATAAGCAAAATCTTTAGTTTCTTGTATCTCAGTAAATTCCTCGACCTGTAGGCCTCGCAAAGGCAAGTCGAAAATTTTCTCTCAAAACTTTTTCTCCAAAATTAATTAAATCAATAAAATTCTTGCACTATAAGATAAGATAAGCCATAGAATCTTTAATCTTTTTTATATCGACAAATACTTGGACTTGTAGGTATAAGATTCATATATTATATCTTGAGTGTTTGGGCTTTTTAAGTAATTTGTAATTTATTCATAATAATTTGGAGAAATTTTCAATTTTATTTTAGGAATTTTGAGTTTCTTCCAACCACTTGAAGTCACGCTTTGCAAAAAATAAAAATTAAGATTTTACTGGCTTTTCACCCTTCTAATGAACCAAACCTTAAACAATTTCTTCCAGTATCGACTACCAACAAATATTTTATATTAAAATGGAACAACTACAAAATTTATTAGACTTATAGTTAGTTGTACGCTATAATCGCTTGATAAGCGATGTATATCTTGGTTGGCACACAAATTTTCATACAAAAGCTATGAACTTAACGATGGTCTACTATTTGTCTTTGTTTTCGTTTAAGTAGATGCCCTTAATTTTGACAAAGTCATAGCTCTGATACTAGGCAGATATAATACATTCCTTCTTACGCATTTATATTGACTTTCATGATACAAAATTTCTAATAAATGCACTCCCCTTTAGGTTTTAGCAAACAAGTAAAACAAAAAGTCTCAACGAACTACCTACAAGTGCAAAGTCTCGAGGAAGAAATCACGTATACTTTCACCGTGAGGGCGCAGACCATAGATTTGGGTCCTCCAGTCTCTAACAACGTGACCACCGGGCCCCAGGAGGGGTCTCCCGGTAGCCCCAAAGAGCTGACCGTCATAAGACAGCTGTCGAGCGTCGATCTGCACTGGTTGAACGGCCCTACTGGCAAGGGACCCATTATCGGGTACTATTTTGAATGTCAACGAAAAGGTAATAAGGTTTTGTCTAATAAGTCTGATTGAATTTAGGGTATTTGATGTTGTAAAATGTTAACTGAAAACAATAAGAAGGAAAATATATAGGCATATTAGACGTATATGGAAAACGGAACATACTTCTTAATGAAGTTTTAGGCATGTTAGTGAGGCATGAGTCCAAGATACATTTTCAGGTAACTTGAGTCATAGATCCACGTATAGTCTTAATATCGGCTTGATTTTTGTTTTAAAAGTTTCTTTGGAATGTTCTTCAGCTTTCATTACAAAAATCCATGCATTGAAAGCTTTTTTCTCAAAATTTTTGAAAGTTATATTGAAGAGAAAAAACCGTGTCAGGTAACTTGAGTCATTGCTCCACTTCTAGTAGTCAGATCATCTTCATTTTTGTTTTAGAAAGTTTCTCCGAATATTCTTAAGCCTACATTAAAATAGTCATGAACATCTATGCATTAGAAGCTTTTTTATTCAACTTTTAAAAGTATTGTCCAAGAGGAAAGACAGCTGCAGCTTGGGTCATAACTTCACGTCTAATAGTCGGATTATCTTGATTTTCTTATTTTTTCTTACTTTCTTTATTTCCTTAAGTTTTCCAATGATACAAGTACCCCCCATAATATTTATTTATTTATTTATTTATTTATTTATTTACACCACTCCACAGAATAAATTCCAATTAATGAGTGGGAAAATTACAACAATAAATTACAAAACATAGGTATCTTAAGAAAATTAAAAAGAATACAATATTATCAATAATTACAAGCAAATGGTATTAAAAGAAATATAGACAAAGTAAATTAAAAGTAAAACATCTAGGAAAAGTGTACTCTTTTAATTTCCGACAAACTGCAATTAAAGATGTCACACTGATCCAGAACAGAGTCATGTATGTTACATGCTCTGCGCAGAGGAGAAAATTTACAAATGTTGGTTCTAGGTCTTGATAGGTAAAAAGTTGATGTATTCCTTGCTGATATGCGAGGCACATGAAAATTTAGTTGCTGCAATAGATCTGGTGAATCAATAATATTATTTACCAACTTAAATAAAAATTGCAAATCAGCGGATTTTCGCCGATCCTCCAGCAAAGCAAACGAAAATCTTTCCAATAAACGCTGATGTGGGAATTTTGGATAAATATTCAAAATATTTATCCAAAATTTTGAATATCATGTCCAAGAGGAAAGACAGTTTCAGGGTCATAACTCCTAAATGGTCAGATTGGCTTGATTTTTGTTTTAAAAGTTTTTTGGGATTGTTCTTTCAGCTTTCATTGAAAAAATCATGAGAATCCATGGATTTAAAGCTTTTTTATCCAAGATTTTGAAAATCATATCCAAGAGGAAAAACCCCTTCAGCTAACTGAGGCCTTAACTCCACGTCTAGTGGTCAGATCAGATTATTTTTTTATTTTAAAAGTATCTTTTTAATGCTCTTCACCTTTTATTCAAAGAATCACTAGAATCCATGCATTAGAAGTTTTTTAACCCAAGTTTTTGAAAAGCGTGTCCTACAGCTTCAGGTAACTCAACTCCAAAACATTGTAAATTGGAAGATTTTGAGGGTATCGCTGGTTTTTTATCCATCATCAGGGGGTAGTAATTCGGTAAAGATATAACGTGATATCTCATAGATAGCCTTGGAGTTCAATTAAATTAAAATATAAAAAAATACGATTACTCTATCGTACACAACCTGAACCTCTAAAGATTTCCCGAGCCCTTTTTACTCTTTTAACATCTGTTCCGTATAAACTGGTCTATTCTTGCTTGGTCGTTTTCTGACTATGATTGATCCTCTCTGAAGCCGCTAAAGAGTTTTCTTCTGTGTTTTTTATTTTTTTTTTGCTTCAGTGTTATTAAGTTTTTTTTTCCTTAATACTTATTAATCAAATAGAATATGTAAAAGCACTAACTATAGATATGCAAGTAGAAGTTACAAAGAAATACGAATCAGAATTGAACAGACCAAAAGCACATGTATAAGGAAAAATAGATTTTTCTGCTACCAAGGTTTAAGATCAAAGTTAAAAATACGTCGCCTGAGATGTAATTTTAATTTCTTCCAGGCAGTTAATTGAATTCAGTCATTTAACAGTAAAAAGAGAGAAATAGACTCAACTTTCTGGAAAAGTATTTTATTAGTAGTACTCAGATCGGCTTGATTTTAGTTTTAAAAGTTTCTTTGGGATGTTCTTCTATTTTTACTAAAAAAATCATGAAAATCCAATTATTAGAACCCTTTTTCTCCAAATTTTTAAAAAACTTGTCCAGAAGGAAAAACAGTTTTAGGTAACTTCGGTCATAACTTTACGCCTAATGCTCAGATCGGCTTGATTTTTGATTTAAAAGTTTCTTTGGGACAGTTTTAAGCGGTCATTGAAAGAATCATAAAAATCGATGCATTTGAAGCTTTTTTATTCGAATTTTTGAAAAGCATCATCGTTTCGAAGGGGAAAAATAGTTTTAGGTAACTTAAGTCATAACTGGACATCTAGTGGTTAGATCGGGTTAATTTTTGTTTTACAAGTTTTTTTTCTAATTTTCTTCAGTTTTCGTTGAAAGAATCGTGAAAATCTATGGATTAGAACCTTTTTTTATCAATTTTTTTTATAAATCATATGCATTAGAGACACAAATAAAAAAAGCGCACTAAACATAAAATGGTCAAATGCAAATGAGCTTATTTTTTTGACGACATTAATTTTTAATTATCCTATACAACATAGAGAAAAGCTCCTTAAGAATAACTAATATACGGGGCTTTTAAAAGTGATGTTTGAAATATTAACTTATATCAAGGAAAGACATCACTGGAAAGTCAGATAGTGCCGATATTAAACTATATATGTTGCAAATACTGACTATTTAATAGAGAATCAACAAATATATTGCTTTATATGCGTCTAAGATGCCATTAATTATCAATCAATCACCCTATATATACATACCGTTCCAAATTAAAATGTTGATTTTTAGACGACACTCGATGGCAAACGGTGACAAAAACGAACAACGGACCTCTGCAAGACTTCACCATCTCTTACCAGAGCCTCTTACCGTCTACAGCCTACATCTTCAGGGTGATCCCTTACAACAAATTCGGGATAAGTTGCCCCGCTTCGTCCAGCAATTACATCCTCACGCCCTCCAAACTGTATATGGAGTACGGATATTTGCAAAACAGTCCGTTTTATAGGCAAACGTGGTTCATGGTCGCCTTGGCTGCCACTTCGATCATCATTATCATCACGATCATTGCCATTTTGTGTGTGAAGAGCAAAAGTTACAAATACAAACGTGAGTAAATTGGTTATTTACTAGTTATTTGTGAGAGTATTTTTTTTAAATGTTGAGTGTACTAGAAACAGTTCGACAGATGTCAAAAGTAATAATAAGATGGCATTGGGAGACTTTTTTGGACATAACTTAAACAACACTTAAAATATTTTCATATTCATGTAAGGGAGTTCCGGAAGGATCGATTTGATGATAAAAACGTGACTCTAGGTTAGAATTTAAGGGTAATTCGGCCACTTTTGTTTAGGGCATTTGTGTCCAAGTTTCTCATAAAATTTCGGTTAGTTTTGGGAATGTTTTTACAAAATAATCAAGATTTTCTTAAATGGCTGACACCCAAAGAATGAGCATTAGTAACCCAACACAAACTAAAAATAAACTGCTTCTACTGTAACCCTCAGCTTAATAAATGCAAGATATTTAATAGCATCAACATTCAAAGTTTCCAACGAAAATCTCGAAGTTTTCAAAGAAACATAGTAACACACGTTTTTAAATGAATAACCTATGTTTTCTAGATATTGATAAATTATATAATATTATCTACATCCTTTTAAAGAAAAATTATCATTATTACCAAAAAACACCGATTTAGGAAGTGAACTGACTTTGAGTTTTGCTTTTTAGTCAGTGTGCTTTGTTTTTTTTATAAAAAACGATAAACATATAAGTTTAACTTACCGAAATTAAACTCACAAAAATTTCATTTAATTAATTTAATTTTTTACAATTTTTTTTTTTTGATTTAACACTGAAATTTCCAACAACGTATTAAAGAGAATATAGAATGGCAAGGTAATTGTTTTTTAAAGGTAATTATTTTTTAAGGCAATGTGCAAACACATTGCCTTAAAAAATAGTTAGGTAAACAGATAGGGTTTTGTTATCCTCAAACCATTTATATTACTACCAACATTATTGTTATATAGTATAAACTGTCTGAAAACAATCTCTAAAAGTGGAAGCACAAGATTATTATAATAGAGTGTATTTGGCAGAGTATGGCTTCATCTCCTGTCATTGCTGATAAATTCGATAAAATTCAACATTGTGCCAAAACCCCTGATATAGTGAAAAACAGGTATCCGAAAGCGATTTTTTTATAATTTGCATATGTGCGATATTGCGTATACACAAAATAAGCTCTTTTTTTCTGCAGAGTTAACTTTCTCAATTCCGAAGAGAACCACTTAGAAAATGAAATTTTCTGTACCTCCTCAACTGATTCAAATCATTTAAATTATTCCCATTTAAAGACTGAGATCAGTCAATATATAGAAGTAAGAAATTTCTTAATTTCCTTAGAGTTGGTATTTCTAAAATCACAATATGTCAAGTTGTCCACCTTTGTTCCCCCAGCACAATACACTTATAGCCAAAATGATGAACACTACTCTGAAATAGTGGATCAGAAGTTACAGTAATGGGTACATCACAGATATTAGAGAAGTTGAAAAAGCTTAAGATAACTAATCGACTCAGCCACCTGAAGAGGCGGATTCCCCGTAGGACATTGAACTGTTAGACCAAATCTACATTCGAACATTGGACAAAATATAGTCAAACAAGCAGAAATTTACCGTGGAATGCTACTGATAGATCTGCTCACTGCACGTATTGATGAATCAAGGTCTCTTCTAAAAGTCGTAAAACTATTACATTTTATTTTACTGTCGAAGAAGTATTTGCTTAAATTACTTTCCAGCAATAAAATAATATCGTAGGAAGAACCAATAGAAGATATCTGAAGACCACCAATATCATAAAAGTAGATGGGGCTAATGGGGCATTCGGATGTTTTTTTGATTAAACCACTGGAAATGCATTACGATATCTGATAACCAGATCCACTTCACCTTTTCCTAGTATTAAGTATTTACTTGGCACAGTTTGTTGTATGCCTCACACTGCATTTTAGTCTGATCACTAGAAATTTTAAACAGTAAGTCTTTGAGTTTATTTTCTGCTTTAAGTACTGATGTAACTTTAAGATTTGAGCTGATTGTATTATTGTTTTCTCACCTCATGCTGCAGACGTAATATACTTGAGAACTTCCTAGACCTTGGTTTTATCATACTGAATACACTGCTTTCTAGCCGATGAGATGCAGATTCTGGTACATTCGGTTTTTATACCATTAGGTTTTTGGGTCTCATAATTTTCTCACTCACTTCATACGAAATAGTTTCAGAAGAGAATGATGATTTGTCCTTTTCCAGCGCTGACATTTTTACTTTTAAAGAACTAATTACTTCCTCTAATCTTTCTCAACATAGTTGGAACACTCTTGAGAGCATTCAAGCTCACAGGTCTCACAGAAATACATAAGATTGGGCTTTTGTAGAACCACCACTATCACAAGCAATAACTTTCCTGTCATCTGTGACTTGCACCACTAATGCCTCTAACATAATAAAGGTTTTGGTTGAGAGCCAGACTTTTGGCGGCATCATCTACCAGTTTTTCATCTTATGAACATGAATATCCAGATTTTGAAGATGCACTTAATTCTCTATTCATAAAAAAAGGTGACTTAAAAAAGGCCACGTTTCCTCTCAATGCCTCTTATTTTTTTGTTTCTGTAGATCGATTTGAGGACAAAAACAAGATTTTCAATTAAAATATTCATAGACTTTATAGGGATATTTATAGGAAATAAGGTAAAAGGTCAATTTTTACAGAAGAAGCCCAAAAAACTTTAGAAGAATCAATGGCAATGTCCATGGGGGATCATCAAGAGTTAGCATTGGATTACTATCGGTCCAAGAGCGTCAACGGAACGATAAGTGCTATGGGAACGTTGAGTAGGCGCAACGGCCAAAGGAAACAAGGACACAGTCAACCACCACCAATCTTAAGTAAGAATAGTCGCTGTTTCATTAGAAATAAACTTTCTAATGATAATTTTTTAAAGGTAAATCACCTCCAAGACCTTCTCCCGCTTCAGTACCATACAACTCGGACGAGGAGAGCTTAAAAGGCTACGATGAAAATCCGGATGATAGCAGTGTCACTGAGAAACCCTCCGAGATGAGTTCCTCCGAACAGGTGAGAGAAACTTTAATGTTATTAAAATGATTTGTACTAAAATTAACATTACCTTGCAATCGTTACGTCCGTAGTCTCCACAGGTGAAGGTAAAAATTGTGCGTATTTTAAATAATGTATGTTTTTTTTTCAATGGCTAAAGCGCATGTGGTGTGTTCGCTTAAAGTGCATGTGACTTTTGCTTAAGCCAATTTGAACTTTTAAATATTTTTTAAGGGTCTAAGGGTCAGAGATCTCAAAGGTTTTTAAATAGGAGATTATAACCCAATTCTTCTTACTAGGTTAACATTTTTTTAACGATAAATTTATACAGAATGTGTGCTTGCACCAGAGTACAATGCCTCGGAAATAAGAACATTGTTTTAACTTCTAATTTGTAACACCATGTAAAATCTAGGTAGAAGTCCTGGTGGTTCGGCAGTTTTGTTAAAATCAACTTAACTAAGTGGGTTTTTTGATTAAAAGAACTCATTTTAGTGACAAACTTAATGCAAAAATAACGGCTAATCATCGACAAAACCTTTCTAAAATACCTCATTTTCCAACCTAGCAATTTTCGACAAGAACATATTGCACTCTTTATTGCCGTAATTGACGAAATTCCATCTCACTCAGTTTCAAGTTTCCTTGATCTCTAACCAAAGATTAGATTTATCACAGCGGTGATTTTTAAAAGTTAGAATATTGTTTTTTCCAAACCAGCTTAGAAATGATCAAATATCAATCTCAGAATCATGTCAAATGATTGGGAATTGACTCCTGACCGAATAAATTCTTCCAAAAATTGGTAGAATGTAAGTGTTCAAAATAAAACAGAAAAAAAAAGATAGACTCGCAGCAAATACCGTCTTCCGGCACGTTTTATAATAAACTGAGCCATTTTAACAAAAAAAATCCTTTAAAAAAAGACGTTGATTTTGACAAACGTTGCAGAATTACCAAAATAAGAAAATTCTGCTCACCTTACATCGCCCTTTCTTTGTTGCCTTTTTAGCACACGCTATATTCTATGCTTTCGCCTAAAAATGCACATTTGACCGTTACTTACACTTTACCAAAATTTTACCCTCTGCGACTCATGTTCCAGGGTTCCGAAAGTGAAAACGAAAGCGTCCGCTCCGATCCGCACTCGTTCGTCAATCATTACGCCAACGTAAACGACACCCTGAGGCAGTCGTGGAAAAAACAGAAACCGGTTAAGAACTACAGCAGCTACACGGACTCCGAACCGGACGGTAGCGCCGTGGTGAGCCTCAACGGGGGTCAAATCATATTAAATAATATGGCGAGGTCCAGGGCGCCCCTGCCGGGATTCTCCTCATTTGTATAAAAAAATATCTTTTTGTTTTTTTTTTGTCAAATTTAAAGTTTCTCCTTAAATTCTTTACTTATTATAGACCTATCTGTGAATGCGTAGCTACTTAAGACATAATTCGATGTATATAATAGTGTTTCTTACTTTGTATTGTATATTTTCTTTCACTTTTTTCGGACCAAGTTGTAGTTCTAGGATCTTTTTTGTTTGATCTCAAGATATTTTGAGTCGTTCGCACCAGTGTCCATGACTTATATTTTAGTTTGGACAATAGGTTATTTATTAGTTGTGTAAGCCATAATTACAGCCATAATCACGTTTGCTAGCTTTTTTTTATTTATTTCTAAAAATTGTACTTTTTTTAGGTACTTTTGAGTACATATTATACTGCCTTAAGTTAGATTGTACATAGTTATTTATTGGTGTATCTAAACGAGATAACCTACTGTCCATGCAAGCTTTCTTTTTAAATAAATATACAAAATAAAAGACTTGACTTTAAATTAAATATAAATGTTAGGGTTTTGTAAATACTATACGATATTTTTTACTATTCTGGTTTCTATACTATATTCATGTTTTTACCTTTAACTAAGGTAGCGAAAATTTAGAGTTTATATTTAATTATTATTATAATATAGGGGATGTTATGGTGTCACTGTCAATTATCTCATCTATGTATTTCAGCTTGAATAGATTTATATAAATTGCCAATGGTATTGGCAAATAGGAAAATTGTCACATAGTATATTTAATATCGTTTCATCTCTAGGTAAATTGTTTTCATCGAATATTTATTTACTTATGACCCTGTTGTTTACAGGCATACGATAGTCCGTCTACGAATGTTTTTAGGAAATAATTTACTGTATATATATACAGGGTGTACAAAATTACTAATAGAGTTCAAGTTAAATCTCTTCCATTTTGCACACCCTATATATATGAAATATTTCAATAGATTTTATATATATTTATACTTTTCTGAATGTTCATGTGAGCTTATTTGTTTTTAAATAATTATTGTATACACAAGGGAATATTGTGCAAAATGTTTTTTTTAGGAGAAAAATGCAATTTATAGCCTTTTTTCGCTAAATAGTTAAAAAAATGCGGTTATTGTATCATCACACTTGATCATTACCATCGTTCTGGTTTGCTCAATCACAGAAATGTCATCAAAATTATCCCGATAGTTATAGTTTTTTTAATATCTTTATTTAAACGTTTATTACTCTAGCAAGCTGTTTGTAATATAAAACTGTGATTCTCGATGAGATTTTTTTGATTTCCTTTATATTTGTAAAACTATTAATGTGACATAAATTTACTTAGAATTAGCAAACAGACTTCTCTATTGTATTAATTACATATATTTTGTTTATTTTACTTTTAAGACATTTGACACATAAAACTGGGCCACAAAATACAAAACATTTTGTGAAAGAAAAATCAACATCGTAAAAGTGCAGAAAGACAGATTGGGATTAGCGCTCTTCCCCAAAACTCCTAACGACCACCGCGAACTAACAGGACTTCTCAAGGAGGAAGGAATGGAATTCCATTCTTTCTTCCTTGAAGAGGACAGGAAGCTGAACGTGATCTGAAGACCCACAGACCTCATCAGATTCCTCGTCCCTAAAGAGCAAGAGAATGTGTTTCAGATTAATAACATTTTAAACATCAGGGTATGCGTCGAGCGCTTAAGGACTCAGACTATTGCAAACAAGCAAGTTGGGCAGTGTCATCGATGCCAGGAATATGGTCACGTCCTGAGCAATTGTAACGCAAAGCCGCGTTGCCACAAATGCAAAAGCGAACATTTCTAGTCAGAATGTGTAAAGAACAGAGCAACCCCGGCAGAATGTTGCAATTGCGGCGGTGACCACCCGGCGAGTTATTGGCGCTGCCCAAAAAATCCTAATATAAAAAACATAAACAACCAAAAAAAAAGCTTCGCTGAGACCTTGAGAACGACCGACACGGACTCTAATAACAGGAGGGCGGAGCCAAAGGATGGCAATACATCATCGCACATGAAACGTCCCGAGCTATCAATCAAAAACAAATCTCAAAAAACAAATCTCCGAAACCATTTAAGTTTGCCTGACGCGATCCTAGAAAAGAAAATCGACAATCTAATGGCAAAACTTGAGAAATTAAATACCAACCCGCGGCGATCAAGCTATTGCTGGGAGTCAAGGTCTAGGTTCTCACAGTGTCCGTTCGTCTCCTTCCTAACGTGTTCAAATCCCAATTACAAACCACATAAAATTAAACCTCATACAAAACACAATCCAACCGTCAAAAACCTAAAACATTACCAAAAAGCACCGTAAAAGACCGGTTACGTTCACACCTCCGCCCGACCTTTTCTCACTAGCCAAAAGTTCCGCAATCTGAGTGGGCGTGGTCTGCTCCACAGGCTCGCGTCCAATTACATCACACCCAGACCTCATAAATACATGAAACCAAACCTATCCCGACCAGTATTCTCCCAGCAAGTCAAAAGTCCGAGCACCTAGATGCGACTCAGAATTATAAAAAGATGGCGCCTAATCTCGACGAAAGGATCAATCAAAAGACCGGCAAGAGCCATTCGTTGCTAGACCGGAATAATCAGTGCAAAGAACGAAGACATTTGAACCGAATTTTAGGCCAATATTCAATTTGATTCTAGGTATTTAAAATTTTCCAGGAATTTCGAATAATTTTCCCTTTTATTCCAGGTTTTTGATTATTGATACCAGTTTTCCACGAATTTTAATTTTTTTATATATTCCAGACTTTTGGAGTCAAGTGTTGTTTTATTTACTGTGTTCGTCCAGGAATTTCAAATTTCTTCATATTTTACGGACATTCAACGTTTGATCTATTCTTTGCATCTTCCAGAACTTTCTTATAAATATTCCAGGGATTTTGACTCATTTTCCCTTATATTCAAGACTTTTGGTTATAGAGCCATTCATTTTCCTTATTTTCCAGAAATTCGTGATTTTTCATATTTTTCAGGCTTTGGAGTCAAGAAGTTGAGATCTTATTTACTGTGTTCTACCAGGAATTTTGAAATTTCACTATGTTTTACAAACATTCAACATTTGATGTATTCTTTCCATCTTCCAGAACTTTCTTATAAATATTCCAGGGATTTTTTTTCCATTTTCCCTTATACTCCAGACTTTTGGTCAATCAGCTATTCATTTTCCTTGTTCTTCAGGAATTCGTGATTTTTCATATTTTCCAGGTTTTGGGAGTCATGCTTTGATTTGATTTACTGTGTCTTCCAGGAATTTGAAATTTCCCTATGTTTTACAAACATTCAACGTTTGATGTATTATTTGCATCTTCCAGAACTCTTATAAATATTCCAGGGATTTTGACCCATTTTATTTTTAATTCCCGGGTTTTGATTATTGAGTTATTAATTTTCCACGCCTTTCACGGATTTGGAACTTGGAGTCTATATTTACTGTCTTACCTTCCAGGAATTTTAAATTTCGACATGTTTTTCAGGCATTTAAAATTTAGTATAATCCTTTGATCTTCCAGGATCTTCTTAGAAATATTCCAGACATCGTTTTCCCTTTTATTCCAGAATTTTGATTATTAAGTAATTTATTAACAAAACAAAGGTAAAAACACAAAGTCACGGTCTCATCAAATCCATATAATTTTTTAAATGCTACACGTGTTTCGCTCCTATCGGAGCATCATCTTTTTTTTTGTTGTTAGTTGCAATGTGATCTGTGTAGGTCTAGGCCTGATGATGCTCCGATCGGAGTGAAACACGTGTAGCATTTAAAAAATTATATGGATTTGATGAGACCGTGACTTTGTCTTTTTACCTTTGTTTTGTTTTCGTTTGGTCTCTTAGAGAACAAATGGATGATACGTTTCTAATTAAGTAATTTATTACCCATGATTTCCAAGGATTTGTGTTTTTAAAATCTTTTCTAGGCTTTTGAAGTCAATTTGTGATGTTAGTTACTGTCTTGCCTTCCAGGGATTTAATCTCTTTGAATTTATCCAGGTCTTCCAGGCATTCAACGTTCTATGCAATCTTTTCCTCCAGAGTTTTCTTATATTCCACGCAGAATATTATTAATCATTTTCTCTTTCATTCCAAAGTTTTGATTATTGAGCCATTCACTTTTCATGGTTTCCACTGTTTGGCAATTTTTTAATCTTTTTCAGGCTTTTAGAACAAAGTTGTGATTTCTTGTCAAGAATTTTCTATATTTTCCATTAATTTTCAATAAATTTCTCCTTATGGTTCTAAGGTAGATGTAGATTTTAAGATATACATGTTTATGTAAATGGCGGATCCAAATCCAAAATAAAATCCACGTATTTCAATTTGTAGATAATTTATTTGTCAGTAAAACGTTTTCTTTTAAATGTCTACCGACTAAATATAAAAACCTTTTTTGTTTTAAAATATGTGCAAACGTAAATCGGAATCTCTCCGCCGAATGTTTAAAAAAAAAACAAGTCGAAACCCTTATATAATATCTACAATGGCACTAAACCTAAAAGAAATCAATGATAATTACATAAATATAAATACTCTAAACATTTCTCTCAACTAAACATTACCGAAGCAAAAATTAAATAGTTTATTTAAAAACATGGTACAATATATAACAATGCTTTAACTAAATTTATATACAAGTTGCTACTGGGAACAACTTGTATGTAGATTGACAACTGTACAAGAAATGTACAAAATATAATTTATATTACAAAGTAGGACCCCTGGCAGGGCTAAAATAAAAAAGTATTAACATTTTTTATTTTAGGGTTTTTCAATACCCTGTTTTTAATCTGAGATCGTTGAAACTGCCAAAGATCCGTCGGGTTTGTTATACGCTTAAAACTAAAGCCCAAAGGGGTGCGACCGACACCCCACACAATGTATAAAATATACAAAAAAAGACTATAAAAATTTCGATTATAAATCGCCATTACCCCTTCGGGCTGCCCGAAATTCGATAGTTACCAAATAATAATCACCGTACAAAAAAAAGCTACTTTGTCTACTTATTCTCGTAAAGTTTGTCCCTGAGGCATTTGATTTTGTTGACGAAATACGCCTCGAGCGACTCCGCGCATTTGAAAAACGGCGACTCCTTCGGGTTGTAGTAGCGGCAATTGTCGAAGATCTTCGTCATGTCC
Organism: Anthonomus grandis grandis; assembly: GCF_022605725.1. Lineage (NCBI taxonomy): Eukaryota > Metazoa > Arthropoda > Insecta > Coleoptera > Curculionidae > Anthonomus > Anthonomus grandis. The sequence continues at coordinate 14,692,779 of NC_065562.1, forward strand.
CCGATGAACTCGCTGAGTTTCCGGTACTTGTGATCGTTGATTTTGGTTTCTATCATTTGAAGGTCTGGAAATTGACGAGAAAGGAATTAGACTTTTTTCTCAGAAGAGTAGGATATCGTGTGGACAGCGTATTGTACCGGGAAAACGTTTTATACTCACGAGTCTTAGCGATTGTGAGACTAAACTGATAGTAAATCCGTTATTAATGGATTAAGAAGAGACTTAATTGCAGTTTTCTCAAATAGAGTACCTTGTAGGCATATATCGGGTGACACAGGAAACACTTAATAACTATTTAACTCTTAAGAATAATTCAAGTAATAAAATATGCATATTATTTTTACGCGATTACTTGATTAAAAATTTCAACGCATTCATAGCACTTTTCTTTGAGTATAAAACAAAAAGTAGCAAATGCGGTATCATTGTTCTCAGAATATATGTAATTTTTATCGAAATAGGTAATATACCAATTGCCCCATTTAAAGTAAGAAAATTAGTGTCACTTCCGGTTAGACAGGAAATGACGGAAATCAACTGAACATGTCAAAAGAAGCTCTTATGACATGTTCAGTTCAGGTATTCCATCGATATACCAAACTTCATTTGTTTATTTTCAAAAGTAAAAAAGGTGTTAAGCGTTCCTCTTTCCTGTGTCACCCGGTTTTAAATATGTTATAAGCATATTGCACCGCTGTATTGTTGCTATCTCTTGAATCATGTAAATATCAAGAATTCTCGATTAAAATACGTCAAAGGGCGTCGTACGTATTCGTTCGTCGTCGTAACACACTTCCGGTTAACTAAAACGCGCTCCTGCACTATTATAACCCGAATGTTTCAAAAACCCACCCAAGTTAGCGATGTTACTGTCAAAAAACCAGAAATTTGGAAACTCGCTCCTCTACTATTATAACCCGAGTTTCCCAAGAAATCCCCCAAATTATTGATGAATGTTCCAAATTCGAGTTTTTACTGTCCAAAAACTCAAATTTTGAAAACGAGTTCCTGGACTATTATAACCCGAATTCACCAAGAAACCGCCCAAGTTGGTGGCGTTACTGTCGAATAACTCGAATTGTAAAAACGCGCCCCTGGCCTATTATAACCGGAATTTCCCAAACATGCAACCAAGTTCAGCGAGTGGCTGTCAAAACAACCAGAATTTTAAAAATGTGTTCCTGGACTATTATGACACGAATTTGGTCAAAAACCAGTGAAGTTGGTAAAGTTACAGCCAAAAAGTCAGAATTTTGAAAACGTGCTCCTGGACTAAACCGAATTTACTCAAAAACTATTGAAGTTAATGGAGTTACTGTCAAAAGACCAAATTTTTGAAAACGTGCTCGGATCTAAAAATTTACTGAGTTTCCGGTACTTGTGACCGTTGATCTTCGTTTCTATCATTAGAAGGTCTGGAAATTGACGAGAAAAAAAATCAGTTTTTTAGCATAAGTGTAGGAAGTCAGGTGAACAGCGTATTGTACTGGAAACACATTTTATTCTTATGAGTCTAGGCAATTGAGATAAAATAAGAGCTTTACAAGGTAGGTAACTGAAACCAGTTAGTAAATCCGTTATTAATTGATGGGGAAGAGAGTGGATCGCAGTTGTCTCAAATGGATGCACCGCTGTATTGTTGCCAAGTTTTAGTTATAGCCTATTTCTTGAATCATGTAAATATCAAGAATTCTCGATAAAAATACGTCGAAGGCCTTGATACGTATTCGTTCGTCGTTGTGCGTCGAATTCCTCCCCTCGAAATAAATTCACACTTTCTTAAGAAATCACCCAAATTGATGAATGTTCTAAATTCGAGTCTTTACTATCCAAAAACTCAAATTTTGAAAACGAGCTCCTGGACTATTGTGACGCAAATTTCCCAAGAAACCATCCAAGTTGGCAGCGCTACTGTCAAAAAACTCGAATTGTGAAAACAGGCTCCTGGATTATTATAAAAAAAAATTGAATTTTAAAAACGTGTTCCATATAACCCGAAGTTCCCCAAAAATCATCGAAGTTGGTGTAGTTACGACAAAAAAATCCGAATTTTGAAAACATGCTCCTGGACGATTATAAACCGAATTTACTCAAAAGCGATTATAATTACAGTGAAAAAATCAGAATTTTGAAAACGTGCCTCTAAACTATTACAACTCAAGTTTCCCAAAAACCCACCCAAGATGATGGCGCTACTGTCAAAAGACCAGAAATTTGAAAACGTGCTCTTGGACTATTGTAACCCAAATTTACCCAAAAGCCACCGAAGTTGGTGATGTTACAGTCAAAAAACCCAGAATTTTTGAATACACGCTCTTGGACTACTGGGACTCAAATTTCCCAAGAAATCACTCAAACTGGTGGAGTTACTATTAAAAACCCAGAATTTTGAAAAAGCGCTACTGGACTATTGTAACCCAAGTTTCCCAAGAAATCACCGAAGTTTGTGACGTTACACTCAAAAAAATTATTATTACCCGATTTATAACCCGAATTTCCCAAAAAATCACCCAAGTTGGCGGCTTTACTGTTAAAAGACCAGAAATTTGAAAACGTGCTCTTGGACTATTGTAACCTAAAGTTACCGAAAAGCCACCGAAGTTGGTGATGTTACAGTCAAAAAACCAGAACTTTAGAGATGTGCTCTTGGACTATTGTGATCCAAGTTCACAAAAATCCACCCTAGTTGTTTTGTGTTGCTGTCAAAAGACTGGAATTTTAAAAACACGCTCCTGACCTATTATAACCCGAGTTTTCCAAAAACCCACTCAAGTTGACATTGTGACTGTCAAAAATCAGAATTTTGAAAACGGGTTCCTGGACTAACTAACTCAAATTTCTCTAGAACTAACTCAAATTTCTCAAGAAATTACTGAAATTGCTGAAGACTAGCTTAAAAAAAAAACAGAATTTTTGAATACATACTCTTGGACCACTGGGACTCAAATTTCCCAAGAAATCACCGAAGTTTGTGCCGTTACTGTCAAAAAAAAACTATTATTACCCGATTTATATTCGATATTTATTTAACCCGAATTTTCCAAAAAATCACCCAAGTTGGCGGCTTTACTGTTAAAAAAACAAGAATTTTAAAAACGCGCTCTTGGACTATTTTTACCCGAATTTTCCTAAAACCCCACAAGTTGAGAGCTGAGCATTACTGTCAAAAGACCAAAAATTTTTAAAATGTGTCCCTGGACTATTAACTAGAGTTTTATAACAACACACCCAACTTGACAGCGTTACTGTAATTTACCAGCGTTTTAAAACATGCTCTGGGACTACAGTAACCCAAATTTCCCAAATTGGCGGAGTTACTATCAGGAAAAGAGGCTCCTGAACTAATATAATAAAAAAAACAGAATTTTAAAAACGTATTCTATATGATCCAAAATTCCCCAAAAATTATCAAAGTTGGTGTAGTTACGGCAAAAAAATCCGAATTTTGAAAACGTGCTCCTGGTGGACGATTATAAACCGAATTTAGTCAAAAGCGATTATAATTACAGTGAAAAAATCAGAATTTTGAAAACGTGCCTCTGAACTATTACAACTTAAGTTTTACAAAAATCCACCCAAGATGATGGCGCTACTGTCAAAAGACCAGAATTTTGAAAATTTTTGAATACACGCTCTTGGACTACTGGGACTCAAATTTCCCAAGAAATCACTCAAATTGGTGGAGTTACTATAAAAAACCCAGAATTTTGAAAAACCGCTACTGGACTATTGTAACCCAAGTTTCCCAAGAAATCACCGAAGTTTGTGATGTTACACTCAAAAAAACTATTATTACCCGATTAATAACCAGAATTTCCCAAAAAATCACCCAAGTTGGCGGCTTTACTGTTAAAAAACAAGAATTTTGGTAACGTGACCCTGGACTAGTATAAGTTGAGTTTTCAAAAAACCGATCCAAGTTGAGAGCGTTACTGCCAAAAAACTAGAATTTAAAAAACGCGCTCTTGGACTATTATTACCGGAATTTTCCTAAAACCCCCACAAGTTGAGAGCTGAGCATTGCTGTCAAAAGACCAAAATTTTTTAAAATGTGTCCCCGGACTATTAACACGAGTTTTTCAACAAGCCGCCCAACTTGGTAGCGTTACTGTCAAAAAACCGTCATTTTGAAAACATGCTCTTGATCTATAGTAACCCAAATTTCCCAGCATATCACCCAAATTGGTGGAGTTACTGTCAAGAAAACAGATTTTTGAAAACGCGCTTGAAAAACTATTGAAACCCGAATTTCCTAAGAAATCACCCAAATTGGTGGAACTACTGACAAAAAACCAAAATTCACAAAGAGGTTTTGTGAATTATTTTTAATCGAATTAAACGTTACATAACTCAAAATAACAAGAAATTCTTGTTCAACCTTACTGATTCAATTGACAATTACTCACCCATCGGCTCCTTTATAACTTTATAGTAATCAGGAGCCTCCGTGGGGTCGACCGGTTCCATGAAAGGCCACGCACTTTTATGAGCCTAAAAAAGACAATTTTACAGACCAAAAAATCATAAAAAACACCTTTTCTGGCACTTACCTGTATTTGCTTGATAAGCTTCTTTAAATTCTCATAGTCTTTATGCGACAGCTCCTTCATATTAACGTAATTCACCGAACTATTCTTCTGACACCTCGGGCACACGTATTCGTCTATATTGTCCGCTTCGGACTGTAGTATGCCCACGCACCTGCCATGGAACCAGTCTTGACAGGTATCACAGCAGATATAAAACCTAATAAACAAAGTAATAATAAATACATAGTACGCAAAGTGGTTTAGAAGCCTCAAATAATGCAAATACCCGTGAAGATGACCTAAATACAAGAGAAATGTCTCCAATGTTTTTCGGATAAAATTTAGTATTTTTTAAGTATTTTAGTTGAGGTTTACGTACTGTGAGTCGTCGTAAGGCTGCTGACAGAGACAGTAAAGTTTTTGCGTTTCCCTCGCCTGTCGACACTCGTCGCATATGAACTCGGTGAGGGTTTTGCTCAACTCCTCGGTGATTCCCACACAGTCGCCGTGGAACCAGTTATTGCACAAATCACAGCCCACGTAGAATTTGGTTTCGTCGTACGGCGTCCGGCAGATACAATACACCTGGAAGAATTAATCTTTTTAGTTTATTCTCAACAGGAACGAACAACTTTTTTAAAAACGGAAATTTCCCGTCAGTGGCCAAACCTGGCTACGCTGACACAGTGTTGCCAACTTATGACATTTTAAGATCTCAAAAGTTAACCTCAAAATTATCTAGATTTCAGCAAATATTAGGTCAGTGGCAAGGAGGTTACCTAGCAGCTTTTAAATCAATCAGAAACTCGCATTGCTCCCCTGCAATACGTCACCCAATGAATTTATTTAAAATAAGTTTGAATGTACAGGAGACCAAAGTAATTGTAAAGCAATTAACTAGATAACAACCACACCATAATTTAATGATAACTTCCTCAGGATAATGTAAAAATTATGTCCTCGTGTTACCGGCCGCTCACCTTTGTTCAAAATACATCTACTTCTGTTAATATTCTCTAAAATTCGATTTCTACAGATGTCTGTCTTTAGTCGTTAGTAAAATTACATAAAAGTAACAAGGACGATACCTATAGAAATAGAATTCCACAATTCACAGTGGGACTCTGTGGGCTGTGTTACAGGGGCAGATTTTACAGTTAAGGGTTTTTTCATATTTTCTTTCATGGGGTGTTTCATTGAGTATGTCAATGGAAAATAACTCTTCGCCGAAAAACCGTCCGGACTTTTCTGCAATAGTAATTGGATTGTCTAATGAGAACAAAGTTTGTTTGTTTTAAATAAACAAACAATCATTGATACAAAACGGGTTAATAAAAATATTAATTAAAAGAAACAATTATTTACAAGGCAACATAACATACAGACGTAATCCTTTCTTAATAATTGGTCTTTTTATATTTGTTCAGAAGGAAAAAGAGGCCAATATTTAATTTCACTAGATATTCTCCAAATAAAATCAAAAATACACCAGCTTAGAGACGCTTTTCAAATTCATCTTTAAAACAATAAAATTCTGCATTTTTGGTGAAAACACCGAGTTGGCAACATACCTACTCGGGTTTAGAGTTATATTAACAGTGATGTTAAGCTTTGATGTATTTATTCCCCATACTAACTGAACATTTTAGCTGGAAACGTTTTTCCTTTTTCGTTTTGAAATTGAAGGTTAAGAATTGCCTATTATTTAAAAACAAAAAAATCCTATTCCAAGAAATAGTCCATCTTTTCTCAAAGAGACCGGCTTATATTAAATATTAATGAAAACAAACTCCCAAGTCAGAGGTCTCAAATTTATTAAAGTCCGAAGATTTCGCCGATACTAGACATCATCAGATCCACTTGTGTATTCACTAATAAAAAAGAAGCAGAGAACAACACTACATGATACAAATCAAGGGTAGAAATTAAGTTCAACTTGGTAAAATCGGACGGAGACTAGTTACTACATATTAAAATTAAATTTTTAATACGCTCAGACACGGAACTCTTTAAGAATTCGTTTTTTTTTTGACAATTTTCCCTGCCTCATCTTGAAAGTCAAAATTCCTTCGAAATGGAAAAATTCTCTGTTGTTGGCAATAGTGGCGTCATTACTTAGAACAAAACGGCAGCGCACTAGAAACAGTGCTGCCAATCTTTCAAGAAATATATTCTCTAGATCAGTAACAGCAATTTAGCCCCACTGAGGTAGATTTTCTAAAACGAATGCGAGATTCCTTTAAATTACAACATTTTTCCCTTTGCCGCTGTAAAGTTTAAAATTTCCCTAAAAACACTGGCCTCTCTACTTTGACGTAGTACCTACTCAAAAGGGCGATGAATTTAATACAGTGCTGCCAACCCTTGACAAGGAACTCCCTAATTTGACAAACATTTTCCCTGCCCTCTTGAAAGAAATTATATTTCTAAAATGGGAATAGTCTCTATTGTTGGCAACACTCGGGTCATTACTCGGTTTAGAACAAAATGGCGGCGCACTAAACACAGTGCTGCCAACGTTTCACGGAATATTTCCCTAGAAACGTACCTTTTAAACACCAAATAAGTTTAAGAACTTCCAAGGTCTACGCTCGCCTGTAAAATATATTTGCCAAAGCATTCATGAATTGTTGTTACACTTCCTTCCTTTACTGATTCTACCGTGATTCCAGTGCAGTCTCGGCTATAGCAATTTTCGTAAAACGAGAATTTCCTTGCCTTTGTCAATTGGCAGCGATGTCTACTATATAACAAAATGACGGCATACTATACTACATACATATGATTGATCACTTTTTTTTGAATTTCTCAAAATGGTCTCCTCGGAGACCCACAAAAATTGCCTTAGTGCACGGTATTTCACGTGCACGTGGCGGGGTATTGGTTAAAGTTTTCAACTAGCAATAATCGCACCTCGGATAAACCTCATTGGTTACGATAATGCCTCTGCGCAAAGCTGACGAGAATACCCGCTGAACTAGCCCTTGAGGCACCGACACGAATTCGAAGTGGTGAGACCTAAATTGGGGCGCCATCTGCATCAGAAATGCGTCATCCTTTTGACAGAAATCTATGAGAACCTCCGCCAATACGTGAAGAAGTCGGCGTCACTATTCTTGGCATCCAAAAAGTCACACATATCGTCACTATTCTTGTCATCCGCACATATGTTAATTTTTACCTCAGCAGTTTACTGAATGCAGTTTTTTATAAATTGCTTATTATGTTAGAGAATATTTCCCTCGGAAGGCATGTTTTTAGGGCATTTCGTAGTGCTCTGGCGTTAAACTAAAATAGTCCAAATTAGAGGAATAAAAACGTAGGTAACCGTTTAAGGCTGGTTACGTACAGGAAGCAATACAATTAAAATATATAATGTGAACAAACCAGTAGACCAGCGAATTCAGTACTGGTACGACTTCCGAGCCCTGAAGATGAATTAAATATTATTCGAAACGTTGGCTAGAAACAAATAGTTTTCTTCAGCAACTCCTACAAAACACCACTTCGAATTCACAATCTTTGTTCACTAATTCACAAGAATAATGTCAATTATGTTCCGGATTTTCGAATTAATTTTCAATTTTATTACAGGCATTTGAAGTCAGTATTAAAGAAAATTGATCTCCAGACCTGGAAGACATGCATTTTTTGGGTCTTCCAAGCAATGATAGTTTATTCTTATTCTCATTAATCTTGTTATAATAAATCTATTTCAACTGTATTAACAAATCATATACCTAATAGATATATCCTATAAAGGTATTTGCAATAACATCTAGATATTAAGCATCTGTATTTGCAGTTAATTTTTACTCATTTTCCAGGCACTTGCAATAATTCTTTATACTTTCGAAGAGTTTAAGGTGTTTTTCATGTTTTCCAAGGATTTTCAATAGTTTTTTGACTTTTGGAGGCTTTTGAAGTCCTCCAGACCTGGACGGCACAAATTTTTTAGGATCCAGAGTTTCGTATTAATTTTCAATTTTATTACAGGCCTCTTACAGGAAATTAATATTTTTTTATTTTAATCCATTTAATTGTAAGTTTCTTTTTACAACAGGCTTTTGAAGGCATTCTTTCTTTTATTCCAGGCATTAGAACTAATTTATTCACGTTTTATAGAAATTCAAGGCTTCTCTTAAACCAGGCAGAGTTTCCAACCTTTTGTAGTCAATTCTTGTGACTTCCAGGCGTTAGAAGATTTTTTTTTTTACGTTTTCCAAGGATCTGAAATAATTTTCATGTTTTCCAGAGTTTTGGAGTAATTTTTAATTTTATTACAGGACTTGGAAATAGTTTTTAATTTTTTATTCCTTTCAGACTTTTAGAGCCAATTTTTGTGTTTTCCACGAATTGAAATTATTTTCTTATCTCTGAAGTTATTTTTAAGTTTCCTCCAGACTTGGAAAACACACATTTTTTGTGTACCAGATTTTCGGATTAATTATTTTAGGATCAATTTTCATTCCCGACATTTGAAGGTCAATCTTACAGGAAATTGATAATTTTTTATTTGATTCCAGGCCTTCGAAGTAATTTAACTTTGTACCTCTTCTAGGCCTTATAAATTGTAAGTTTCTCTGTGCAATAGGCTTTTAAAGGCATTTTTTCTTACATTCTCGGCATAAGAAATAATTTATTCACGTTTTCCAATGATTCAAAGCTTTCCTTAAATCAGGCAATGTCTCCAAGCTTTTGAATTAATTTCTTGTAACTTCCAGGCATTTGAAGGAATTTTCTACGTTATCCAAGGAGATTCGAAATAATGTTTTATGCGTTCCTTAATTTTGGACTAATTTTTGATTTTGTTCCAGGCCTTTAAAATGGTTTTTCATTTTATATTCCTTTTGGACTTTTAGATCCAACTTTTGTGTTTTCCACGGATTAAATTTTTTTTTCACGTTTTCCAGAGATCTAAGTTATTTCTAACGTTCTTCTAGACTTTTGCAATAATTGCCTCCAGATCTGGAGAACACACATTTTTGTGTCTTCCAGGCAATGGAAACAATTTCGTATGCATTTTTTACGGTTTTGGGGTCTTTTTTACGCTCTCCATAAATTAGAAGTACATGTTCAGGTTCTGCAAACATTTGAGGTCTTTTTATGTTTTCCAGAGATACTTTTTACACTTCGAGATCTTTTTTAAGACTTCCAAGAATTTAAAATAATTTTGCATGTTATCCAGGATATTTCAAATGCTTTTCCGCATTTTCCCGGTTCGTTTTCAATTTATTACGCCATTCCAAGCATTTGTAGTTAATATTATATGTCTTCCATGCATTGGAAATAATATTGCACACCTTCCGAAAATTTCAATTAATTTTACAGCATTTTCAGGCTCTAGGAACCACAGTGGTGCCACCAAGACTCCGAATGCCTGGAAGAACATAAAAAATTATTTCAAGTGTCTGGAAAACATGGAGTAACTTGATTTGCTCTAATATTGATTGATTAATTGGTTGACTGAATAACAAAATCTATAATCTATAAATTTATATTCTGTTGTTTTTAAAAGTTATATTTAATAAGATATTTAGTCCATATTCTAAGTATTTACTCCGAGAAAAAGAGTTTTTAAAATAACAAAAGTCTGTGAAAAAAATTACCAATTTTTCCCCTTTTTTACCTTTCTAACTGGTCTACCACTGCTGCATCTCAAGATATCGAAGCACATTAAACTTTGTGTTAAAAAAAAAGGACCAATAATGGTCTTACCTTCTCCTTTTTCGATTTATGTCCGCCGCCACCGCCCCCAGGCGAATGATGTGACTTGGAGGTCTTTTTACTCCTGCCCCCGGCTGGTTTATGTACAGGAATGGCGGGCGTGGTGACCGTCGCCGCCGATTTCCTTTTACTGCTCCCGGTTCGCACCTCGTCCTGTTTCGTGCGTTCGATTTTCGTCCTGGCGGCCAGCTCGTCCGCTACCTCCTTCTAGACCAACAAACCAATCACTCCAAAAGTCAACAAATTTAAAAACACGAGTATGAAATGCTCAATAAATACCAACTTGTCTTGGGTTATGCTTTACCTGGATTTCGTACTGCAGTTCTTTTTCGAGTAGCGCCCGTTTCCGAAGGATGTCTTTCTTCAGCATCTCCTTTTGCCGATACAACGTGACCATGACTTTTGCCTTCGCGTTGTTGGAGTGTCGCTCCTGGTCTGATCTGCCGCTTTTAGTTCGCGTTCGTGGTGATATGATCTTTTCAGGTTTTTCTTTGGTCGGCGTTTCTGGCAGACTGATGAACAAAAAAAAAGTTTACAATTGGGCGGGGACAAATTCCAAATAAAACTAGTTAAATTTAAAAGTGGTAGTTTTATCAGAAGCCAAATGCAACGGCTTAATGTTCACTTTTTGATGGTTTTGATCAATTTATGAGTTTTGCAAAGGAACATCCACAAGTTACAAAGTTTTTAAGGTGTACTTAACAAAAAAATAACACAAGAGCAAAAATACAATAAAGCCCTAAGATTCTAATTTAGTGTTCTTGTTATTTAGAACTAATATCTCTGATTCTCTTCTTAAACAAATGGGTGTCAAATTTATCGAAAAGTCGTTTTTTTTTTCAACCTGGCTTTTTCCTTTTAACTTCAGTGTAAAATCTTAGACGTTTAGGACATATGTTCTAACAGGACTTTTTGGCTTGATTTCGTCCAAGGCACATGCCCCTTAATTTTGTCGCAATATTTAAAAAACAACCAAGCTTAAAGCCAAACTGGATGAAATTACTCTATAAATATCTGAAATACACTAAAGGTTATCCCCCCAGCTTAAATCTTTAATCTATGGAGTTTCCTTCATAGAAAAAATGCATAAATTCCTGAAATCTTTAGTAAGAATTCTACATTCTCTCCCTCCTTACACTTTCTAAAAATACTTACGCAGGTGCAACACCATCACTCTTCCTGCTCTCGCTGCTCTTGTTCGGTCTACTTCGTTTCGGTTGATCGATCACCCAATCGGCGTCGTCGTTCTTGCTCGTGCTCGGTGGTCGTTTCCGCGAGTTCACCGGGTAAGTTTTGCTCACGTTACTCGCCACCGAGATACCGGGTGGACTGGCGATCTTCGGGGTGGGCGATGGACAGCTGCTTTCTCCCGGTTCCTGTTTCATCTGCTTCTCCTGGTACCGTTGCAGCTGCAGCAGCTTTTCCTCGATTTCCGGGTTCAGGTTTTCTTGTTTTAGGGCCGTTTTGATTGCTGAACGGTAAAAGGGAGAACGGGAGAAGGTTGTTATTATTTGTTTAAAAAAAATGTTTCGAGGGTTAAGGGCAAGAGATCTGCGTAAGAGATTTGTTCTTTTTGTAGTCAGATTCCAGCCTAATTTGCCTTAGTGGCAAAAATCTCGCAAGGTGTCAAAGACGTAACTAGGTTTTCTTAATAAAAATCATTTATACCTAAATGTTTTAATAACATATCATGTTCTATCTTTCAGTCAGTTGTTTCAATTCAGTGTGTATCAGCAAATGGAGTAAATTCCATAATAAATAAATACGGACATTTTGGCAAAAACGCTCAGATATGTCGATTGGTATTTTTACTTGCCTATTTTTTTCTACAAATAAAAATTATTCAGCGTGTATCATGTAACAGTGGTTAATATCAACTTTTTTATTTTAAATGCGACGCCCAGTATATTACCCAATTTTTGGATTCTTCAGAATATTCTAGAGGTATTTCATATATATAATGTCCTATACCAATTTTCAAATGCTTCTGAGATAAGTGTTTTCCAATTTATTGCAAAAATTATCATTAAAAAAAAGAAAAATATTTGTTTACATAACTTAATTACAATACACTCAGAAACTAATAAGTAATACTGTCTATCTCTTAATTAAAAAACAAAAAAAAAAGCATTAACGTCATGTTATGTAGGAAAGGTTCAATATGCTCGCCACAAACGTCTTGGAACACCCTAATTTGAGATTCCAAGATTAAGATCGAGAGGTTTAGTTTTGTAGACATTTTTTACGTATTAAAAAAAATCTAATGATGTCAGATCAGGGGATCGAGCTGTCCATTTTATCGGTCCACGTCTCCCTATCTAGGAATTTGTAAATATTCGGTTAAGGTACTGGCGGACATCTGGTAATAATGTGGATTAACTTGTACCAGGATATAAATTTGTTAAAGTTGGCAGGACACCATTTTGGAGCAGTGTTAAATAATTATCACCGTTGAAATATTATCGATTAAGAAGCGACCTATGATATGATCTCCAATTACTGCCCAAACACTAACCTTTTCAGGGTGTTGTTCTTTCACCCAGTGAGCATTTTCTTCAGAACAATATTGGCGATTAGCAAGACCATGAAGTGTAAAAGTGCACTCATCAGAAAACAAAACATGCTCCGATTGGATCTCATTCTTATCTAACTTTGCCATAATTTATTGAGTTGGTATCAATTTATAGGTTGGTATATCTAATCTAAACCTAACCTGGTATCAATTTATAGGGATGCATTTTATTTTCTTTTAATGTTCGAATATTCGATGAATGACTAACATCGAACTTGTGAATTTTCCTCAAAGTCAAGCACAATATCCAATTTTTTAATATCACTTATTGCATCCGCAGCTGCTTTTTTAATATGCCATTACATTTCCTTTGGAAGATAATATAAGAGGAACATTGCAATTAAATATTTCAGGCAGTTCGGGTATGCGTTTATGATGTTCTTTTTCAGGCCGTTACTCTATGAACTTATTCTTGAATTCTAGGCAGTTTCTATTCCAGATAGTTGAACTTGAAACAATAGTTATGGTCTCTAAACAGAACTAGCAGGAAATTGTAGGAGGCAGTTCGTTTTGAACTCGTCTTACATACACCCTTCGATTGCCCATTCCACCTTAAGAGCAAGTGAGAAGTTGTTTTATTTACAAGGGTAAGATGTTCAATCTTCAATGTTCAATCTTCGAATAAGAAAACTTAACTCTTATATTAGATTTAAAAAGATTAGTAGTTACTAAGGCATCTGATACTCTAGACGAGTTGTTTAATGATTCTTCAGCTCTGTCCTGATTACCAAATATGTCAGTTTTAAATTATACTGACTTAGAATAAATAAGGCTTTGTCAATAACTCTGTTTAGGGCAAAACAGCTACTTTTGAAGTTGAAATCCCAGGTACTTAATCCATAAATTCATAATTATTTTGTTACAGTTTAGGGCAGTTAAGCCTGTTTACGACTAAAATGCCTGGAATATACAGGGTGTTGTATACATTAACCATCGAATCATATGAGCATGTACTCTTTAAATTGACCAAGGATTTGATGGTTAAAGTTTGTCTTAATATTTTATTATCAGCCTGTATATATTTTTTTAAATTCTAAACACTTAATTCATAATGAATGTTAAATGTAATCAACGAATTTATTTTTAAATTCTAAGCAGTTGGGTGTTAGGTTTAAATAGAGCCATAAACAAGACTTAGTTGCCTGGAATGTATATTTTTTTAATCCCAGGCACTTAATCCAAAAGTTCATAGTTAATTTGTTATTCTAGGCAGTTTAGCAATAAATTTTTTCAGGCAATCTATGAATTTATTTTTTGAATTCTAGGCAGTTGAGCTTTAGATTTTCTTGTTGTTATTCCAGGCCGTTCAGCAATGAATTTACGATTCTTTTTTCAGACCGTCACTCTATGAATTTATTCTTGAATTGTAGAGCTTTAGATTTGCGTATTTTTTAAGTTCCAGCTAATTCAACCATAAATTCATCATTATTTTGTCATATTTTACGCAGTTAAACCTGGCATAGAGCCTGTTTTAATTTATTACCTGAAATACGAAAAATCCATAACTTAAGAACTTAGCTACTGGAATAATCAAACTAATACGCAGTAATGGCTCAATTCCTTGAAATATTTTTTTAAGGAAATTTAGGCACTCTAAAACATAGATATTGTATTATTACAGGCAGTTCAGTCAAAAATTCATTATAATTTGTATATTCTGACTTTCAGCCATGGATTTTCTTGGATTTCCGGCGATTGAGCCATATATTCGTTGTAATTGAATTACTTGAGCCATGTATTCTTTCCACTTAATAAATAAACAAAGTTCAGTTCTAAGTTGATTAATATATGCTTTTCCAGCATGTACTGTGCAATTAAATTGGCAACATTCAGATATAAAGCAACAACCATACAAGGGAGAAAATGGTGTGAAACGACATTGGAATCCAACTCAACTGTGTGGTTAATAGACCACACGCAGATCTCTTGTACTTACCGTAATACCAAAATAAAATAAAAAGAAAATTAAAAAAAATTAAGAAAAAAAAAAACTAAAAACTAACCCAAAGCAAAACGACACTATAGTGAGAAAACTAAAATCGCAAAAAACTAAAAAGAACAACAACAAAAAAAAAACTAGAGAGAAATGCAAGGGTTTGTGACAAAAACGCCCATTTGTTCTTTTGTAACGAGTTTATTTATGACAAGAAACCATACAATCATACAGCAAATACAACCTGAAAAATGATAACAAACAATAATCCTGAAAATATATACAATCATAAGGAAATATACGGTGAAAAAAAATGCATTCGTTTTTGAGTGAGACCCTTGCATTTCCCTTCGGCGAGAGTATAAAGTTTGACTAGAAAAATCACTAAATTTTATAATAGAGAGAACCTATAAGAGAACAATTTGATTTTTTTTTTAAGAGGAACATATCTGAGGGAAACGTTAAAACAATCTTAGTTTGCCCGCTAATATGCTTATTTTAAACTTTAAAAAACTGTATACGCGATACGACTCACTAATTTAATATATATACAGTACAATTAATAAATATCACTGCGATAATACTTCAGAGGGCTAAAAAAAAATCAAAGCCAACACAGACAAGAAAAAAACAACTACTTAGCCGTATAATACCGTATACACCCGCTGTCGTTTTGCATTGGGAAAGCACAGTTCGGATTATAAACGATAACAGACGGCTGATAAACAAACATACTTTGCTGTATATAGTCCGGGGTCACTATGAACTGCTTATTGGCGTCGCCAACGGAAGTCGCCACTTGCACGAGCTGTTGCTGTTGTACAGTCGCTACGACTGGCTGTTGTTGTTGTTGCTGTTGCAGCTGTTGTTGTTGATTTCCCTCCATTTTGGCCTTCATCGCTTGTAACAGGGCGGAGGTTTGCGTTTGTTGACCGTTAGCGACCGTTTGACGTTGAGGGACCAAGGTGGGAGTCAAGTCCGGAGGTTTCGTAGTTGCCTGGAAAATAATCGTGAGGCAAACAAGGCAACAGTGGTGAGGAGGCAGAATTAGAGACATTGATGGTTTTAATGCAGGATAGCGTGCTTTTAAGAGCAGAATAAGGGTTTCTTTTTTTATTATTGAATGTGCTAATTGTCACTTTTGTAATACGTCACTATTTCAATAAATATCAGTTTAAAAAATTGAAAAATTATTGGACTTAGATCGAATCAAATGTAACAAAAGGTATCTTTAAAGATGTATGTTTATATTTCTTTTAAATATGTGAATAAGTCTATTTTCTTCTTCTTTTCAATAATTGAACGTATGAGATTTTTCTAAATTATTATTTACTGAAATAGTGAAGGAATACCAACGAATGATTAATTTCATTACAATAATATAGATTTTATTTAATTGTCTATATTGTGGTAATTAGTAAGGAGGAAAATGCACTGTGAAGGTTCTTACCTACATTTTCTTCATGTTTTGTGGTTCTGTTATCCTGAATGTTATTTTAAACCTTTTTATTTTTTATGGGCCCACAGAATTGTCAATAAGTTGCTGCGGAAGGCAATAAAGGATATATTGATTGATTAATGTTTGCTAGGGTGAAAAATGCTTTCCCTGCGTCCAAACCCAACCATTTTTCTTTAAAAGCGTTAAAACGAGTCCCAAATCATCCGATCTAAGTCCTTTGGACATCTATCTGTGGGAAACCCACTATTATTACAGCAAGTAATAAGAGACACTCAAGGGTTACTAAACAAAATAAACAGATTTAGATATTCAACGCGAACAGACAATATTTTAACCCATTGATTCCATTAATTTTTAATAATTTACCTTTTAAGTCGATGTATGATAAACCGAAAGTGGTTTGTCAAGATTTATTAGTTTTTTTGCTTTTTTCTCAGTTTTTCAAGTAAAATAAGCTTTTTTTGGTTGGGATGTATTAGCGGTTGAAAAATCACAATCTTCATTATGGTTGGTTCTCTATACAGGTAATCCCTTTATAATGAACTCGCTTATATTAAAAACTTGGATATAATTAATGCCTTTTAAGCTCCCTGGATGCTATAGAGGTCCAGGCCTGATTCCCAAAAATGCATTGCAAGTATTGGCTTAAAAAGATCCTTCTATCTCAGTTATTATTAACTATAGAGCTATAACAGCATTGATCTTGAACAGATTGGTTAATCTGATATGCCAGAAATAAAATGCCGAAAAACAATGGAAAATTGCTAAATCCAAATGCTAAGAATTCTTCAGTTACAAGTCCCTGGATTCAAACTTTAAATCTATGCTCCTATAAGGTTAAATTTAGAGCCCTAGGCAAACAGTTATAGTCCCACTTCTTGGAATTTAAATTTAAAATTCCGTATGGATGACGGTTTCATGATCTAGATGTCTATAATTTATAAGAGCTAAGGCAAGTACTGCAAGTCCTAAAATCCTTTAAATCTGATCCCAAAAGCCTTCAATTCTAAACCTATTGGATGTAAACTTAAGAATCAGAATCTAGGATCCTATAAGGAGGATTCTAGGACCTCTCTAAATACAGTTTGAAGTAAGTATAGTGAATCTTCTTCGGTTGTGACAGCAAAGTATGTGCTCCAATCAACAAATCTAAACTATAAAAAGAATTTACTGACTGGAGGAAGAATCGGAGACATAGAAGTCATCTTTGAAACATAATTTCTAAGTTTTTTTCGATTCCTCTCCCCAAAACTATTATATGCAGATTACAGTGTAATTTTTTATTTCACGAACTATTTGTTCATCAGAAATATACCCTTTCAATTTAATTGCAAACATTAAAACTCTGTAAAAATCATGGGAGATTATCACAGAAGTGAGACAGACAGAAAAGGCCAATTTCGTAGGTGAATAAAAAAGTTTATTTACGATTAAAGCTCCTTAAATAAATAAATAAATGCACAAACTAAGATAAATCACTTGCAAAATATATAATTTTAATTATCAGTCATTACTTAAGATAATTAATTATAAACAAAATAAAAAATGAGGAAGCAGGTGATGTAAAACACCCAAAGCCCATGCATGAGGATCAAATGAGGGCAGAATGTCTACTAACAGTAAAACAAGAAGGTACTGAAGGCAAATATGGACTAGCGGCGTTGGTTTAATTTTCTGATGAAACTTGAGGTTGTGACTTTCGATTTGTTGTTTAGCAGAGTAAGTAAAACTATGCACAGGGCGATATAACCCTAGTTGGACCATATTAGCTACCATATGCAAAAAAATTAAAGTTTTTGATTATTTCTTAGTAAAAAATAATTGTTTTTTATTTTAGGTCCACAGTGGAAACTACCTTAACTCTAAACTAGACTTTTATTTTCTATTTTTGCCTTTTTCCCTGACTTTTTTATTTAATTTTTTTAACCTTTTTTCCAAGCAGTTATAGTTATTTAAAAAAATGCCTGTTACTTCTTCAGCTGCCTGGAAGACTTTCTTTTAATTTTATTTTTGCCTTTTTTCTAGGCAGTTAGTCAATTTTCAAAAGAAAAACAAAGTTTTAGCTACCTTATACTTATAGCAAACCCATCAGAAAACTGCTTAATTCCTATCCAACTGACTTAATTATAAAACGACAAGAAAATTGCTTATTTTCTAACTTTTTCGTACTTTCCTTTTAAAAAATCCTTTCTAAAATTTTAATTTTACCTTTATATTCAAAAAAACTGCTTAGTCTTCTTCAACTGCCTGGACTTCATTTATTTCATTTTTGCCTTTTGTTAATTAAAAAAAAAACGCCTATTACTTCCTCCACAGCCCCAATTATTTTTATATTAGTTTTGCCTTTTTTCCAGACAGTTGTAAGAGTTAATTTTCGAAAAACCGACATTGAACTGCATTCATTTAATCACTGTAAATAGGAGAAGTTACTGAGGAGATGAAAGTCCATATTCGGTTGACAAGTCTCACTTTAAGTCACAAGGTATTGGTGGCTCATATAGAAGATGCGTTTATTTTGGGAATAAATCTTATTAGACAGCACGGAATCTCATTTTAAACAGGTCTAATATTCTTAGAATCGGATCATTTTTGGTAGATTGAAGAAAAATTCTAGGAGCCGTATTGGATTGATTCAAGGAACAAGAGAGCGCCTGTAAATACCTTGTGGTAAAGTCAATGTTAACATCACAAGGTGACATTCCTATAAAGATTGCCAATATCCTCCCCAATAGCCTTAAGATAAGCAACAAAAGGGTGATTGATGGCTTTATACCAACCAGTAAGATCTGTGTTCAGATGTGAAAAAGGTTACCATATTTTTTTGACCAAGAGACTTGACACGAATCTGGACAGTTTCCCAAAGGATTGGAAACATCTTTTTTCCGGACGAATTGAGCAAGGCCAAACAGCTCATCAACAAGCACAGTAAGATCTTTGAATGGTAAAACTGGAAGAACTGAACTATTTAAGCACAAAAAAAATACTGGAAATGCTCAACCAACACATCAGCCACCTAGAAGACTACCTGTTACCAAACAACATGCTTAAGGAGGGGATTATCGAGGAGTCAAACAGTCCATGGTCTTCTCCACTCATCTTAGTCACGAAAAAGGATGAGTCAACTAGATTCTGTGTGGACTATAGAAAATTTAATGAGGTCACCAAAAAAGATAGCTACCCACTTCCTAGCATTGACGATACGCTTTCGACTCTTGCCGGTTCAAGCTGGTTTTCAACATTTGACCTAAAAAAGGAATATTGGCAAGTGGGCATTTAGGAAGAAGACAAGGATACAACTGCGTTTTCTACTAGAAATAGCCTCTATAATTCTAATGTTATGCCATTTGCTCTGTGTAATTCAGTTTTTAATGGAACACGAAGTGCGATATTGCTTTACGAGTAGAGAGCTTCTAGCGTTAAACCATTTCGACAAATACCTATATGGACAAGGGTTTCTCAATAGGAGAGCCCATGTTAGGGCTAAATGGTTGTTGCAGATGAAATAACCAGAATGACAAGTCACAAGATGGTTAGAGAAGTTGCAGCAGTACAACATCAACATTAAACATCGGTCGGGTAAACTGCATAACAACGCAGACGCTTTATCCAGGAGTCCTTGCCAGCCACAATGCAAACATTCTGCCAAAGTAGAAAAACGGGAAGGTATGGCATATATAAAAAGTCTTAAATTTGAGGTTAGTAAAGGATGGAGTAAATGCTGAGTTAATAAAAGATTAACGCGAAGATTATTTGCATTTATATCCGGAAATACTGCTTGTATCTTCCTCAACTGCCTAGTATTTTGTATTTATTTTGTTTGCTTGTGTGTATGCTCTTATGTGTTTGTTGTGGTTATCTAGTCAGTTGACAAGTGAATTTTTCAAAAAAGTGCTTTTTTTTCTTTAACTACCTGCTTTATTTATTTATTTTGAATTAAAACTTTTACACTTATTTGTTAAAAGGAATTAAAAAGAAAAAATATGAGATTTTTCAAGAGTTGCTCTATATATGGAAAATAGTGTATGTTTATAAAGAAAATTAAGGCTTATTCTGAACATAAAATGCGCTGTTAAAGTTTGGACAGTACAATTCGGTATATAAGAGCATCCAGTTCCTTGTTTTATGTATAATAAGAAATATTATTACTTTGCAACTTAAAATAAGTCAGACCTAAATTAAATTATTTATCAGAAGACAGTTGACCTCAAAGTCAAGAGCTGGGCCACATTTGCCTTCGCTACCTTAATAAATGATTTAGTAAAGTGCGAAGCACACTAAATTAGTCACTAAAAAGCGTAAATCAATAATTTCCAATTGGCACCGCACCCGTTAGTAGACACCCCGACTCATCATAATACATTCAGCAAAACACGTTAAAACGATAAAAACAATCAAACAAAAGGACAAACGTTCAGGTAAAAAGAGCCTGCGGCACACTTTGCACGATAACTTTGGGTTTTTGAGGCGTTTTGCATACCTGAACTGAAATGGGAGACGGTTGCTTCGACGACGGGCTCTGCTGCTGTTTCACCGGCGATTTCAGCTGCTGCTTCATCGGACTCGGTTGGACGGGGGCCAAAGGCGGCGGATTCGTCGAGATCGGTTCGGTTATCGATTCCGGTTGGGCGGCGTTGGCCGGTTGTACCGCCAAGTAGATCTTCGTCGGACCTAGGACGCCTTGTTTGCCGGTAGACGCTTGAGCTAAAGCAAAAACGTAAATTTGCTTCATTTTATGGCTTTAAAGTATACATTTTTATTATAATTTTTTTAAGACATCACGGACTCATTTTTGATCCTTATAGATTTGGTTGGAAGGCACCAATATTGCATAGATTTTTTTTAAAGCGTTAATTGAAGACATTGGAGGAGGAACGGGATAAGCCACATTTCGGCGAAAAAGAAACAACACTATGTAGGCTAAATGAAATATCTACGACTTGGCGAATTATTACATCGTTTAGAGTATAGATAGCGCCGCCTTCCGCAAATCCTTCTCTTCCTTCAAAAATAAAATTAGATATTTTTATATTTAGTGATAATGGTTTTATGGATTATGATTGTGTTAAAGTCAAGGAATATGTAAAAAGTGATTTCTTGCAGAATTTATTAAGTGAGGAAAAGGGAACCTGGCTTGTCCCCTTTTTGGCTTCTTTGTCGCTTATTATTTTATTGTGTTTGGTTACAAAAAGAAGTTCACATGTTTTTGTTTTATAATGGTGTCACACGAATATAGTTCTATAATAATATTCAAATACGCTCTAAATATATAAAGCAACAAAATTAAAAAATGGCATATCCTATTTTTGACTTAAAATTACTTTGTCGTTTTCTCTTTCTTCTTTGCTGAAAAAAGTCTATTTATTTTCAATTACAAAACAAAACTAATGCACTTTTGCAATTGATCTCCTACCCACTCCATAAAAACCAATGCCTTTCAGATGGAAAAAAACCAAGGACAGAATGAAGGAAAAAATAAAAAAACTAAAATAAGAAGGAATTTGGGTCATAATGACAAAAATCATAAAGGAATCAAAGTAAGTAGCGGACAAATAGGACCATCCTATAATTATAAGAAAAAGTGCAGATGAGAGCACCTAGGTGGAAAAGAATTGGACATACATATTTAAATATTTTGGGAATTAGATGATTACAACGCCTTCCTTCCGAGTTACAGCCTGTGCAAATTGCTTAAAGAAAATCAATTATTTGAACACTGACTACAGTTATACGTCAAACCCTTTGAAAATTTGCAGGTCCGCATTGCTTTGGGTTCTCTTGACATTTTCCGACCCAAAAATGGTGTAAGCCTAATTTTAGGGAAGAATTCAGGGGGGATTACCCTTATGATAGCCCATATCTTATGTTTTTAACAAGAAATTAGGAAAATCGAATCTAAAACGCTTAATTATATCGAAAAAAAGCAAGAGACAAAAATTTTTGATTTTTTCATGGTGAACTAGATGGTGTTGTTAGATTTTTAAATTTCTTATAGGAAAGATAAGATAAGGGCCATCAGAAGGGTAAACTTCCCTGAATCCTCCCCTAAAATTGGATTTACACCATTTTTGAGACGCAAAATGAAAAGAGCACTCAAAAAACGGGGACACATACATTTTTGGAAGAATTGACGCATAATTGTAGTTACGGTTCCAAATAATCGATTCTCTTCAAGCAATTTGCACGGGCTGTAGCTCGGAAAGAAGACATTTTAGGATACATGTTTATAGGAAAAAAAAGTCTTATTTTAACTCCACCAATACGCTTTTAAAATATTTGCACCGAATTTTGTAACACCCTAATTTAAACTAGACTCACCCTTCAGCAACTGCTGTTTAACCTGCTGCTGAACGGCCGCGAGCTGCTGCGGCGTAAAGTCGGCCCCCTGCAGGCCTTGCAACACGATCCGGGGGCCCTGTTGCGTCTGAATCACCTGCGCGGTCACGCATTTTATCACCGTACCGGGCGGTTGCCCTTGCAACAGGTGCTCCATCGTCACCTTGTCGATCTGATTGTCCGATTGTTGTTGCTGCTGCTGCTGGGGTGTTTGAGCTATCGCGATTTGTTTCTGTGGGGTCGCGGTAGGTGTCGTTGTCTGCTGCTGAACCGGTTGAGAGGGCGTGGGACGCGGTTGGACCGGCTGCGGAGTGTAGATAAATCGGATCAATTAAATTAATTTATCGTGGATTTTTTAATTTTTTTGTTATCTTAATTTTACTATGAATTGTGTGATTGCAGGTCTAAAGTATGTTTTCCTTTTATATAACAGAAAAAAAGGTGTCCAAGATTTTGTAATTAATCTGAGACATAAAAATAGTAAAAATGACAAAGCTCCATTTTTCTCAAAAACCTTGGATTTCTTATAATTTTTTGTCAATGCATAAAATCTACTGCAGGACTCAATGTACATTTCAGTCTTTGATTAAACTCTCTATATTTAACAGCAACAAAGTTATCCAAAATTTGAAATTTATCAAAATGGTAAAAATCGCAAATTTCCATTTTCCACAAAACGCTTTGATTTCTCAGATTTTTTTTTTATGACATAAAAGCGTACTGTATGACTAATTTTAAACCTTTCATCTCTAAAGCCAGATGATGTTCTCTTAAGAGCAAAACACGCGTAGCTATATTTTATATGTTTGAACCCGTGACTTTGTGTGTACTTTTCAATTATACTGTTTCGTTTGGTCTCGGAGAAAAATCGATGATGTACTTTTATACAGGGTGTGAGACCTGAATTTCTTATCGTGCCAATTGACAACAGAGTGTCTGTTTCCTAACTTTGCTATTTCCTTGATTTGAGACCAACATGTCCCGGAAATAAGTAAAAAGTTGTCAAAACCAATTTATCTCATTCAGAGTTTATCATCTTGTGCCTCTTTAAAGACCGTACTTACACCCGACCATAATGTTCTCACCTCAAATGACCTATGTTAAAAAATCGTCGTTAAAAAATCAGAAATCAAAAATGTCATAAGTAATTACCGTCCGATTAGCTTAAGTAGTTTTAGGTTCTTACCGGATTGTAGTACATCAGATGTATTACACAAACTTACTTTAAATCACATCTTAACCACAGCAGAAAGTGCCCTAGTATTTTCATAGATCTCGCTAAAGCATTTGATACTGTCTCATATAATAAATTTTTTGAAGTTTTAGAACATTATGAGGTGAGAGGAACTTGTGAAGGTGACACTATGAAGTTGTGAAAATAACTAATATTTTAAGTAAGAAAGAAGAAATACAAATAGGAGTCCCATAAGGCGCAGTACTGGGCCTTGTTCTGTTTATAATTTATTTAAACTCTCTACTTAAAGCAAAAATAAATAATAGGGTCATTATTTACTATAGAGGCGATACAGCATTAGTTTTTAATGGCACAGACTAGGACCAAACCAATTAATATGCCATAGAGAGCCTTAATCAAGTGAAAAAGTGGCAGAAAAAATTTAAATTAAGCCTAAATTATAAAAGAACCATTGCATATTGTGTTTTAACTTAACGCAGCAAATAGAGCCAACTTTTTACAATTCTCTATGAATAGATATAAACAGATCAAGAAAACAGCACACACAAAGTATCTGGGAATATATGGGGACCAAAATCTTAAATGTACATGCCGATTATCTAGGGAACAGATTTAAAAAATTGATTATAAATTTTATATAGTGGGAAGTTTCCTAAATTTAAAGAAACCTATATATTATAATCTATGAGTCATTAATTCAGTCAATCCTAAGATGCAGTATTTTAATATGGAAAGAATTGTGTACCAATGCTTTACACAAACTAAATATTGCACATAAATATATCTTAAATACGATTTGTATTAAAAAACCAAGACCTTTCCCAACGGATCAAGTATTTATATTATTATAAGGAAATAAAAAATAAATCGAAATTTAGCAAAAAATGTAATAAGTATTTTCACAATCGTAAATTTTGCCATATTTTTCTGATTTTATACATATGTAAAAACATATGTTACACAACAGTTGTGTAAATGATAAAACAGATTTTTTTTTGTTTTTTTTTATTATTTTAGAGTTTAGGTCTTTACTTTAAAATATTAACCCAAACAGGTGTTTTTCTGTACACCTAGGCTAAAACGTATAAATGTAGTAATAAGATTTTTTTGTTTGTTAAAGACACATTTTGTTAATTTATGAGCCAGGGTGTACTGATCCTTCCAAATGTTTGCACTAGTATATTATTAGTGCAGTATCCAATTTTAACTTTCGACTTGTAAAAATGCTTTGCATTTCTTACCAATGAACATCTGAATTTAAATTGATTTGAATATGAATATATGGTTATAAAAATTATTGTAAAATGTTATTACTCACAAAACTGCCTAAAGAATAAGGCAAAGATGCACGATATCTTTTTTGAAAAATTAATTTTTTTTATCTCACCTGGGGTGCAGGATTCTCGCGTTGCTGTACGGCCGGAGCGACATTTCTGAGCGGCGGGGCGGCCACTGAGTGCACCACCTGGTTCCCTTGGATGCCCTGCGTGATGCTGCCCGGGGTAAGTTGCGCAATCACTTGCGCCTGATTATTACCCGTGGGACGTATCAGTACTTGCTGCCCGTTGACCGTTGCCACCTGCACCTTCCCAGTCGCCAATTGTTGCGCTAAGTTCGGATTGTTCACCACTATTTGGTTCGTTATTACCTGAGGCAGAATTAAGTGTGATTTATTGGAGAATAGTATAAGCATACGACATCATGAAAGTCATTAATATTCAGTACTGATAAGATCAGCTTTGGACAAGATGGTGGCAGGAACAAACTTGTCTTGTAGTTGGTAATAAAATAAATGTGGTGGAACTATTTTAAATTGAAAAAAAAAATGTGAAAATGTTTATCTGTAGAGATAAAGTCTAAAGTTTATTTTTATAAAATAAAATTATATAACATACCATTATATACAAAACTACTTACAGATTTTAACACATAAATTTATACAGTACAATACAAATTACATATATACAGAGTGTTACAAAATTTGGTGCAAATATTTTAAGAGCTTATTGTTAAAGTCAAAATAAGCCTTTTTTTCCTATAAACACGTGTCCTAAGATGCATTTTCTCAGAGCTACAGCCCGCGTAAATTGCTTGAAGAAAATCGATTATTCGGAACCGTGACTACAGTTATGCGTCAAATATCCTGAAAATTTTCTAGTCCCTGTTTTTTGAGTGGTCTTTTAATTTTCTGCGACAAAAATAATATTCCCCCAATTTTAGGGGAAGATTCATAAGGTGGGCCTACTCTTCTGATGGCCCCTATCTGTTTGCAATAATAAATTTAAAAACCTAGCAACATCATTTTGTTGCCATGAAAAAAAATCTTAAGTTTTTGTTTTTTGCATTTTTTCGATACAATTAACGGTTTTCCAGAAAATCGCTGATAAACGAAAGGGGAGCATTATTAAACCCGATCAAATTAGAAAAAAATGAAGTAGGCTGTGACTGCTAATTTTTGTTTGATAATTTTAGATTTTTTTATGGCTAACTAGACGATGTCCAGATTTGTCCCAGATTTTCAAAATACTTTTCAGTAACATAAGATATAGGCCATCATAAGCGTAAAAGCTCTCATGAATTTGAGTTTTGACCATTTTTGGGACGAAAAATGTCAAGAGAACCCAAAAAAACTGAGACTAAGACAAATTTTCAAAAGATTTAATGCATTTTAGGACACATGTTTATGGGAAAAAAAGTCTTATTTTGACTCCAACAATACACTCTTAAAATATTTGCACCCAATTTTGTAACACCCTGTATAGAGTTGTAATTTACATAACTACATTTACAATAAAAATTAATGTTGAGTTTCTATATTTCAGTTTCACTCTCACTGTCGTCATTTAAGTTGAAAATAATCATCCTCTCTGTGTTGTTTTCCCTTTTACTTTTTATTTTTATATTTTGAAATTCAGTTTGTATTAATTCATCAAATTGGAAGTTGTAAATCATTATTTCACCTTAAACATGTAATAATAAGGAGGCCACGACCCATTTCAGCCGCCTAACTGTCACAATAATATTTTTTACTTATTTTTTTATTCAAAATGATTTAAAATAGGAAATTCTATTCCTTTAATAAAACTCATGCCGTTAATGTAAATTATAAGCAATAAAGCTCCCAAAATAAGCTATTTTGTTGAGTCATTATTTCCCAATCTTGTATATTGTAACCTTTCTCCCATAAGGTATTCAATAAACCAATGAAATGCTCTAGCAATTATACGATAAAAATTTATTTTTTTAACAATATTTAACGGTCTATTGTTTGAAATGCCCTTTAAAAATAAAAAAATATCGCAATAATAAAGTTCCCTTTATCTATTTTTTTTTTCAATTTATTAATTGTTAATTGTACGACAGTTTCACAGGAGTGACCTTTCTAAATCCTGATTAATTTCCTAAAAATAATTTGTGGGTATTAAAATAATCAAGTAATTGGATGAAAATTGCTTTTTCCAAAAATTTTTCTATACATGGTACAGCATTTCGTCGGTTTACCGCCAAAATAAGATAAGTACATTTGTGCGTTTAGTGCATTTTCGTAAATAATTTACTGCATAAATCAGATACGCGTTGGACAATAGAAAGGTAGTAAATGATGTAGGGTTGTTTTGGTAATTATTCATTTTGTTCGAAACTATACCGCTAAAACAGAATAAGTGCACATTTAACGTAAAATGTTACTGGGATACTCTGGTTTTGGCAATAAGTCGACGATTTATTGGTCTAAACTTTTAAATCTAAACAGTTATAGGTCTAGACATATGATTTGCATTTGTCACCTTTGAAACTGGTGCAACCCTGCTAGTCTTTAGGAAAGATGTCTAAGAAAAGTGCAAAGATAACTCTGTTAATTCATTTAAATTAAAAGTTAAGGAAGTAAACGTTTTTTTACTTTACGTTTTTGTATTTTTTGTTGTAATTTTGTTCATTTCCATATTATTGATTACTGTAATATTCTATGTCCCTTATTGCTATTATTATTATGTATTTTATTATATTCTTGTACATTGGCTATGTTGTTGCAAGAGTACTACTATCCCCAACGAAACCATACGGACTATTTAAACTAGTGATGGTATAAAAGACCTGCACCTGCTCTTTTGGACCTAGTTCGCCATTTTGGAGCGGTGCACCTGATCCCAAAACCTATAATACCCAGGTGTAGGTGCACTACCGATTTGTTAGTGTAACGTCAGATCTTGAACCGGTTCGAAACGAATCCGGCGTGCACTTACAGGCCAGATCCCAACTCTCAACAGGAGCTAAAGCTAAGATTTAGTCGGACTCGGACCGAGCATATTACGTTAGAGAATTTTATAATGATGGCGGTTTGGACTTGACAATTTGTAAAAATTAAATTTAAATACTTTAGTTTTTTTAAAGAATGAAAGGAGTTAAATTACGAGAAATAGAATAATATCTACTCTAGAACAGTGCAGTTGCCGCCATCTAACCGCAGATTGTCGAACAGCGAAACAGCCAAACTTACAATTTCAATGGTTTGATCCTCTCGGGATATCAATATCAAAGCCAAGCAGAAATATATAAGTTATTATAGTATAATAAGTATAAGTACATAATATCATAGTAATAATATTCATTTGAATTCTTAAAAGGGGTATTTGATTTGAACTATTTGCTATTTGCTTTCATAAATTCATACATATACCTACCTAACCAGATGATTAATTATAATTAAACATAGAATGTAAAATTTTTTTTAATAATAATAATACCTAACTCACGTGAATATTATTTAAAAATCTTTTATTTTTATTAATTTTAACTATAACACTAAAAGGTGAGAACAGTAAATAGGAGAGGGTCACAAAAATAAAAAGCATAGTTCGAATCTTGGTTCAGCCCGGTGCACCTGCACTTTATCTAGTCCCTATCTCTATTATCGGAGCTAGGTTCATAGCCGGAACTGGAGCAGGTGCACCTGATCCCAAAAAGGAACTGATCTTACCACCCCTAATTTAAACTGCCATGTAAAACTTACTTGTTGTCCACCCTGCGTCGAAATCACTTGATTCGATCCGACGACGACCTGCTGCTGCACCACCTGGTGTCCCCCAACGGCCACTTGGCCCTGCACGATCTTCTGCAAAGTCGGCTGTCCCTGCTGCTTGAACACTTGCTGCCCCTTCGGACTCAGAAGAATCTGCTGCTGGCCCGGTTGCTGTTGCTGCTGCTGTTGCTGCGTGTTCAACGGCCTCAGCTGCACCTTACCGGCGGGCGTAACTGCAGAAGAAGCGGAAACCGCCGGTTTAATAATCTGATGTTTAACGGGGGTGCTCGATGTGGCTGCGACGACCGGTTGTTTTGGTTGTGTGGTGGCAGGAGCGGCTGCGGCAACCGTTTGCGTGGTGGTAAGCACCTGCAGCTTACCGTCGGGAAATTGGACCAACTGCTGCCCGGGCATCAGACCTTTGACGGTGATACGACCGTCGGGGGTGCGCATTATTTGGACCTTTTGTGGGTCTTTCGACGGTGTTAAGGTTGGTGTTGCCGCGGGTGTTGCTACTGCGTAAAGCAAGAATGTTTATAAATTGTTTGTGTTAAGGTGGAGGTTAATAAATAAAGTCTCGGTTTTTTATGGTTTTTTTTTTAAGGATTTGAGGTGTATTAGGAGAATCTTCAATATGAACAGGAATAAATGGAAAAAGAATGATTTTTTTGGTTTTTCCAGGCAGCTAAAGTCGTTTTTTAACTTTTGGGACCAGTTTTTCGTTGAAAATTCGACTTTTGTTACTTTATGTGAGTTCACTGCCTGGAAGAAAAAAACTATTTTTACGAGACACTGGAAGTCATTTGTACACAAAAAGCAGATAAAATATTCGGCTTATTTTTCCAGGCAGCTGAAGTCGTTTTTCAACTTTTAGAAGCAGTTTTTCGTTGAAAATTCGACTTTTACTACTTAAAATGTGAGTTTGACTGCCTGGAAGAAAAAAAAATTTTTTCAAGCCCTGAAAGGCATTTTTCCACACAAACCAGAAAAAATATGTTGTTTTTCCAGGCAGTTGAAATCAGTCTTTAATTTTTGGACGCAGTTTTTCGTGGAAAACTTGACATTTATTACTTTAAATATGAAACCAAGTTAAAAAAAAACATCAACGATAATACAGACTGATTGCGGAGGATACTGATCGTGAACTGAAGGCTACTAAACACGGAAGAACAAATATAGGTATACCTGAAGAATGATGGAGCGAAACATTAATCATGGATAACAGAAGAAACTCTATTACTGATAGAAGAAGGGAGAGAACAAAAGAACAGTTTCTCAACATACAAAAACATACAAAGTGATATACAGAGGGAAATCTGAGAGAACGACTTCAGCCGGTAAAAATAAAGAACTGCCTTTCAGGCAGACTTCCTTTGTACAGTCTGGAGTTCCGCAGGACGGACATACCGTGTGTTAAGAGTCCGTTAAGTTGTAAGTCCCGAACCCCCTTAATAATTCGTGAACCTTTCATGGAAAAGTGTCCCAAATAAGAGTTATAGATCTCTTTTAGGACTACATTAAGAAGATAACTTTGCATATTCAGGAGGCATCACAACAGTAGTAGAGACCAAAATTACCTTTTTTAAAGGGAATGGTCATCTTTTTATGCATTTTCCGATTCGACACAAAATTTTAACACAACTTAATGTAACATACTTTGCCATACCTTACTCCACTAGCTTAAAAGATAGGATAGTTTAAAAAAGTACTTTATCAATAAAAATGTTACTAGTTACTTTTTACACGTTTTTACCAGCAAGAAGCTCAGATCTTACACCTCTAGACTAATTTCTTTGGTGGCATTTTAAAAAATAAAGTTTTTGCGACAAAACCGGAAAATATTAACATATTCTAAGATAGAATTAGACCCGAATGTAAATTGAGAACTCCCGATATGTTAGAAAACGTACCAAATGCTTTTTACTACAATTTGGCACATTGTCAAACCGTTCAAGGAGGCTATTTTCAACATTTAATTAAATAGGTTTATTGTTTAAATATATTATGTGAAATTTATTAATAATAAATTTTACATAATAATTTTTTAAGCCATTGTATCTTTTTATCTGTGGTAATTAGGTATATCATATGTTACATGAAGCCGAGTTAAAATTTTGCGTAGAATCAGAAAATGGATAAAAAATATACCATTCCCTTTAAAACAGGGAGCTTTGGTCTCTGCTACTTTTGTGATGCCTCCTGTATATGCAAAGTTATCTTCCTAATGTTGAAGTAAGTCTGAAAGAGATTATTAAGGGGGTCCGGGACTTTTTTAACACACATGTTTACAATTCTGTTCATTTGCGTTATAAATTACATATCTGAAGTTTTTGCTGTATGCACGTGATTTACAAATCTTTAGGGTTATTAGCGATGTAAGAGACTGTGTAAAGATGCAATCTGACTTAAATAACTTCACTAACGGTGCAACGGTAATGATTTAAAACTAAACATAGATAAATGTAAGATTATGCGTTTTAATAGAGATTCTAAACAAATTTTATTATCTAGACAACTTTTTGGAATGAGTTGACCATTTTTGAAGGTTTAGGAGTTGTTTTTTGATCCAACTTTAAGCTTTAAAAGCTCATAATGGCTTTTTTTCAAATAAAGCGCTAAAGCTGATTTGCCTTTAATAGTATTGAGTTGTTTTAAAAATGTTTACTGTTCCCTTGTGAGATCTTTCATAGAATATTCAAGTAGTATTTGCTCACCATTTTATAAATACCATATAAACAATTTAAAAATTAAAACAAAATAATTAAACAGAAGAACAAGAACGATAAACATAAAATTTGAATATGCCAGTGATTTCTCCGCAAAAAAATCTACAAATATAGGTTTTTCCTTTTTTAACAGGTCTGACAATACCAGAGTTACAGGGGACGACTGAAGAGTTATTTTTTCGATATCACTCTGTAACACAAAACCTAAGGTAGCTATGGCAAATTGGATTAGTGCATGTTTGATTTTATTAAAAAATAGCACAGTGTCGCGACAATCGCATCTCTCTATCTCTTTTCATAGGCGAAACAAATGTGTGAAAGTGAGAAAGTACTTCAAGAAGATGGAATTGTTCCAGGCAGTTATCGTTTTCCAAATTTTGAAAAGAGCTTTTCTTTGAAATCCGACTTTTAATCCTTCTACTGCCACATGCATTTTTCCACACAAAGTAGATAAAATATTCCATTTTTTTTTCAAGGAGATGAAGTCGTTATTTTACTGCAAGTTGACTTGCAATACCCGGAATAAAGTTAGAAAATTAGTTCAAACACCTCCAAAAGTTTATCTCCAAGTGAGAAGGATCTCCAATAGGAAAAAGGAATGAATAGAAATCACATTGGATGTTTAGTGCCAAAATAATATTTTATAGGCAGGGAAGGTATGGGAAATATATGTGTTAATAATGCAGTGTGTCATTAAACCATTGTTTTTTAAAACCAAATCTTCAACCCTCTACAGCCCTAGACCAATCTTAAACGAGCGTGACTCACCCTGAGTTACAACCTGTTGTTGTACAGCCTGTTGACCCGAGCCACTCTGCAGCTTGACGAGACTTGGCTGTTGCTGCTGCTGCGATGGCTGTTGCGAGTTCTGTTTGGGTAAACTGGGACCAGCTGGTCCCGTCAGAACCCTGGTGGTACCATCAGGGCCCTTGGTCATTAATATCCTGCGCCCGGCGATTTTATTGCTGTTGGTCAGCAGTGATGTCAGAGTGTTTTTGCCCGAAACCACCGCCTGGCTCGGTACCACGACATTCTTTACCACTTTGAGATTTCCTTCCGCGGTGGATACTAGAAGGAAGAGAAATCGTGGTTGTTAAAAGGGCAGTTAGGGTATGTTATTCTTGCACTGTGGATCGACACACTGCAAGCGGTTATATTGTTCTTAAAAGTTTTATGTACATTTGTGACAAAATAACTTGAATGGGTAACGACTTAATAGTCTAAGAAACTTTCCAAAGGATTATGCTTCTGGATGCCTTCTGTGTAGCCTTCTTAAGTTGTTACGGCATATTGTCCATTTTCTTACACATTTGTATAGTTTCTTTAACAGTCTTCTTGAACAATGTTGGTTTTCTAATCCAATCTTTCTTGCCTTTGCCTTTTTTAATGATCACACTTCCTTGGCTTGTTTAATGGTTTGAAAGCACTTGGAACCTCTTGGAAAATCTGCCTCTGATTGTTAAATGAGTTTTCAGACTATTTAAATTTTTGTTAATCTTTTGACAGAATATGAATAGCTAATACTAAAAAAGATTATTAGGGTCAAAAGTCTCTTAACTCGATTTGTCCATAAAACTTTGTCAAAACTAACCAAATATTGCACTAAATCGGTCCACAGTGCCTAAAATAATATGCAACAATCAAACCTGTCTGGGATGATACGCCTTTAGGGACAATTCTCTTAACGTATATGACATCAGAATAAAAAAATATAAATAACTATAAAATGGCATTCTAACCATGCAATAAAATGAAAAATTCAAAAGAAAATAAAATGAAACGGTATGAGGACCATCTAAATTCAACTTGGATCCTACCTTTGGGTTGAATCGGTTTTAAAGAATTAGTGGTCGAACTAGTAGTGGTACTAGTCGTAGCGGTAGCGCTAGACGATTTTTCCGTACTAGCGCTAGTAGTAGTACTAGTTCCGGAAGAGGCGGACGTTGCTTTTAAAAAGAAATATACATTAATTCAAATTCGTTTACCACATTAACAGTGCATACATATAAAATCACAATTTTCTTTTTTTTCCTAGATAAGATTACTTATAAATGTGGGCTGAACAGCTATTATAAGAAACCGATAACAAACGAATTATAAAGCACGCAAGTACTACTAAAATACAATAGTAAAATTAATATATTAATAATCATAAAATTCAATTTATGCTTGCAAGATCGTATAAAGTGATTTATTGAAAAAAGTATATGAATAATATTTAAATATATATAAGAATCAAGATGCTTTCACGTACAAATAAGAACAATTAAATAGAATGTTAATAAAGTTGTTGTGGTTGCCAATTATTGTAAACATACTTATACAAATAATTGCGAATTGTAATGAATCTTCTTAACACATGCAATAAATTGGATATGTTAAGAACTTGGCAACTTGTTCCGCATGTGAATTCTTAGATACTGAAATGATTTTCTTATTCCTTGATGTTCTATAATGTGGATTTTTCATATTGTGGATATAGGGTATCTCAAAAGAATAGAATATTGCAATTTTCTCTACAACCCCGTACATTTGTTAAAAAAGCTCGGATCCATCGATTTTTATATTTTTTGCCAATTTTTTAATACAAGAATATATCATAAAGGGTGGCTCACAAATAAGTTATTCATTTTTTTAAATAGCAACTCCGCAATGTTTTTTTTTTATTTTTAAATTTTACGTCAAATTCTAGATTAATAGGATGCTAATTTTATTTATTAAAATAATATAGAACTGACCACCATTAACTACTTGACAAAATCCTAGCCTACCATAAAAATGTTGTATAGAGTCCCAAACTGTTACTGGCGATATATTTTTGCTATATCTCTTATGCGCCCTTTTAATTCCTCAATATGTTGAGGCCGATCTAGCATATATAATGTAGCTCTTTAGAAAAAAGTCTAATCGATAAGATCCGGAGATCTAGCCGGCCAGTTCTCAGCCCTCCCTCTCCCTAACGACTATTGTTAGGAAAGAGCACCCTCTTGATTTGGACAGATAACTGATAAAGCTGGAATTAATTTTAAAGATTAGAAATCTAAATATAAATCTGTAATTAGATTTCCTTCAAGAAAATATAACCATCCGAACCCTATTGTTAATCTAGTGTTGAGCTTTTGCGGATACTGTTTTTTTTTTTTTAAGTGGGAGTTTCCTTGAGACCCATAACGATAATTTTATTTGTTAACTTTCCCGCTTAATAAAAATGTAGCTTCATTTGTAAATATTGTATTGTCTAAAAAATTTGGAATTTGGTCACATGACTCCATCCATTCACAGAATCCTGGGCGATTTTATGGATCATTTTTATAAATTTCTTGTATATACATAAGAAATTTTAAAGGGATGATCATGTTCTTTTTTTAAATATCGAATAGATCCAGATCTAAGATCTAAATATCGAATTTTTATTAAAAATTTGATCTCTTGCCAAATTACGTAAAGACGTATCCTCAGATGTCTCTTTAAGTGCTAATCTTAAATTTAACATATCTCCTTCAGAAAGAACGATTTTTTGGCCTTTAAACTTTCCGTAATTTTGTTACACTGGCATATTCTCGATATTCTTTCTGAATTTTGCTTAGCATTGATTTCGTTATATTAATATTTCGATATTTTTTCATTTTATCACCATCACCAGCCATTATTAGAATATCAGTTCTTTGCTGCTCCCTTAAATACACCATTTTTTTATTACGAATCATTTTATTGCGGTGATACTCGTTGATAATTTACTTTAAGGTTTTCTTCAAAGCACTCCAATTCTTTGTCTAAATATTCAACTTTATTAAATATCAAATGTGCAAATTAGTCACATTTCGACAATCAATACGCCAAAAACGGTTAGATTTAGGTATAGGACATTATACATAAAATGTGTCTATAATTTTCAATCGAAATTTAAAAGGATATATAGGGTGTTCTATTTGAAAAAAGTTGATTATTATAATTCCTTTTTCAACTGTATACTATTTTTTTATAGTCCGAGCGTTTTTGAGAAATATACAGGGTTGTCGAGGAAATTGCAATATTTCATTTTTTCGAAATACGGTGTATATGATCGTGGTAAATAAATAATTCCCTTAGATATGACGGCTGATTTCTCATATTTAGTATAAAATTTCAATTCAGATAAGGAGTAACATAATTCCTATAAGGTATGTTAAGAGAAAAAGGCAAACATCTATTTTGCAATTTTTGTATCGTCCCTGACTAAGCCACGGTTACAAGAATCGCCATAAACAATGTCTCCATAATCTAGCAACGAGATTAAAAGGGAATTGCAAGGCAAATATTAAGTATTTGATTTTTTACAGAAATTAATTTTTTAAATGCCAGTAAGCAATTTTAATATGGTTCCTAATATGGGAGGCAAAACTGAGATTGGAATCATATATAACTCCTAAATTAAACTTTTTTGGCAACTATTGGTAGGACGGTTCCGTTAATATTAATTTTGAAATTTTCGATGCATTTTGCGAGAAAAACATTGCATATAATTTTAAAGCATTTAGTTTGAGGTTATGGGTTTAAGCAAATAAAGCAATCTTGTGCAAGTCGGAGTTAATTTTACTCTGTGCCACCTGAATGTCCGACATGTTAAAAAAAGGATAAATTTATGAATCGTCAGCAAATTGGTGTAGTTTTGTGTGCACTGGTTCATGTCAACAACATACAGAAAGAAAAGTAGGGAACCCATTATAGCACCCTGGGGGAAATAAAAATACTTTAAATGGCAAAAACTTGGAAAATGCAATTTTAGCGTAATTTACAGTTACGAACACAATGTAAGCGATTTTCCAGAGAGGACTGCATCTATCGAAAAACCAAAATAGAGCCACTTTGCAACCAAAATCATTTGGTGATCTATGGTATCAAATGCTTTACTTAGATCTGACAGTGTTAAGCATGTTATCTCCCTTAAATCCTCCTTAACAATACCAATAAGACTTGTTATAGTATTGAATGAGTTACGAAAGTCTGATTGGCGGTAGGGAATTTTTATTAAATTATAAACATAGTCAGCTATTTCATTATACACGTCGTGACGTTCTAGGATTTTTGAAATGACAGAAAGAATACTTAATGGTGTCATATCTCTAAAATCTGTTGGTATAGGTATTCTTGTTAAGGCAATATGTATTGATTTTTTCCATTCATAGATAAAAATAATGCAGGAATTTAAAATATCGAACAGTGGATTAAGGCAAAAGGGAAGACAAAGTCTAAGATCTTAAATGGAAATTTCATCACTTCCTATTGCATTAGCCCCTATTTTATTTATAACTTTAACAGTATTTTTGTTTGCAATTAAGATCTAAGTTAAATTTTATAATAAATTCACTAAAAGTATTCATATTATAAAAGTCAAGTTTTTCTAATGACGTCGAATTTGTAAAGTTTACGGTATTTGATAACAAATTATTTAAGTCCTCGGGTTTATTAAGATTTTCATAAATTTTATTGTTATTTTTTATCCTTTGTTTGAAAATTCTTTCTTCTAATTTCTTCGCGATTAATCGCGTTTAGAATAATTTCTTAAGTGCCTATAATATGACAAATTGGTGGGCCTTCTTTGTCGTATATATTTTTTATGAGATATATTTTAATTTTTTGTCCCTTAGTTTTATTAAATATTTGATATTACCCATATTCCAAGGTGTAAAGGGTCTATCGATATACATTTTTTTAAAGAACATATTTGGGAGATACTATTACTATAAAAATATACTTGATGGTTGATATCGTAAATGTAATAAATATTATGTCACTGTAGCTGTCTGGCTTCTTTTTTAAATAGAGTCATATTAATATTATTATAGTCTCGATACCTAACAAGTTTTTTACGTAATTTAAATTTTAGTAGATTTTTATAGACATTATACAATTAATAACGAACCAAAAATGCCGTAAAAAATAAAAAAGACACTCACTAGTGGTTCCCGTCAAGTCGATCTGGTTCTTAACGTTTAAGCTCTTGACCTCCAGGGCGCGCTTCTGTTGGTGGGCGGCCCTTTGAAGTCGCAGCTGTTGTTCCATTTTCTCTTTGATTTCCTCGGGGGTGGCCTTGTTTGTCACTGTCACTTTGTTCGGCTCTTGGTCGGGAGCCTGCACCAGAGGGCGCGGCGGTGGTAAATTTCCTGTACGACTTCTGGTTACGACTTGTTGGTTGGCCTTTTCCACCCTAAGGGAGCGATGAAGTCAAAAGATGTTAGGATTGAATTTAAAAAAAACAAGGAGTTCCAACTTATTTCAATAGAAGTTATTGTTAAAATGGCTTTTTTCCTATAAAGTTTAGCCTGGAAAGTAAGTACTTTATCCACGCGAGTAGAAAAAAATCTATTATAAGATTGAAGAAGTCCATTTTGGAAGTGGATGATTAATAAGGAAGATACTTTCTTAGGAAGGAAATCTTATCTTCACAAAATAAACTGCCAATCTTGTTTCAAGAGTGATGAATTTCGATGAGTTAACTCATCATCATCGGATTTTAAAATATATTTACATTCAAAATAGAACACGATTTAAAAAGTCAGTTTAAAAGTAAAATTCCCAATTAAAGGACTAGAACTACAAATAAAATTTTAAAAGACAACAATCAAAAGCAGAAATATTAAAATTGCGCAGAAGGTGATGACTTCTAATAAGTATTCATATTAAAACCAGATAATCCTATACACATTAAGGTAAAAGGTTCCTGCAGAGGAACAGCAGTCAATCAGTGAAACTTGAAACTCTAATTTCTATATTTTATTAAGGAGGCAGGATTAAATGAAATATAAATTAAAGGATTATATTTTAAAGTAACACTTTTAAATTTAATTGTAAACGTCGGAACTAAGTTCCTAAGTAACTTGTTTTTTAATGCTTTTTTTGTTATTTTTTGAGTGCACTAAACTAATATTGTTTCATTTTCAACCCTAACGTTTTACAAAGAAATTAATTTAATGAAACGAAACTTCATTAAATTAATTTCCGTCCAACGTCAATAAT
Source organism: Anthonomus grandis grandis (assembly GCF_022605725.1). Classification (NCBI taxonomy): domain Eukaryota; kingdom Metazoa; phylum Arthropoda; class Insecta; order Coleoptera; family Curculionidae; genus Anthonomus; species Anthonomus grandis. Next base: position 14,731,266 of record NC_065562.1, read on the forward strand.
ATGGTAAGCGGAGGAAGAAGAAGTATTAGCAATAAACCTATTTAAACTGTATAGAAAAAAAAAACATTTAATTTTCAACTACAATTTCTCTGAAAGCCACCTGATTTGATATTTTATCATAAAATGTGATACTTTGGTATTCGACTTCTTTAGTGTCTATCTAGAGTCCAAATAGCGCGATCCGTTTAATGTTTCTTCGATACTGACCTGCTCACACATAAATTTTTTGAGGACGCTGTGTGTGGTATTCTTGGGTTCAATGATGTTTGGTTGCCCAATAGCTGCAATTTTGCCTGTTAACGTGGCCATTTAACGTAAAGGTGGCCATTTTATTAAACAATGATACGAGAAATGTCAACTAATATGACAATTACGCTAACAAATGTATGACAGTCAGTCATCAAGTAGGTTCTAAAATTGGAAACTAAAGTTCTAAAATAATAAGGTCTACCTTTTTTCGAAGAAACCAAATAAAAAATTAAGGTTGCTGTCATAGTTTCTACTTGAGACACCCTGTCATTGTCATTCATTGCAAACAATGCATTTAATCAAATGTACAATAACTTAAACATTAGTTATGATAAATCTAGATTAATTTTTAATGTCGTATGTTTCGTTACACGTCATTTGTGATAAACCATTGACTATGCATATGGTTTTTTATACAAAAAGTATTCAGAATATATTATAGAATTGTAAAACGTCATAATATACAAAGTGTTCTATTTTAAAAAATTAATGCTGACGCCATAGTTTCTATTTGAGAGACCCTGTATAGAAATCTTTTATTTCCGGAAACGCGCAAGTACTAATTGAACATTTAAAACGAATTTGTTCCTTTCATCGTGAATGCACTGTATAAAAGTATAAATGGCCCTTCAAATCACCCTGCATTTATCCAAATTACCTTTTAATATTCCTAGATATAAACACCAGAAATTCAGTTACTTTTTATATTCCTGACATGTATAACCACAACCCTCAACTTGGGTCACCTCTTGATAATATTTGTATAATCTAATTGAAAATAGTATTGATATCTTTAGTGATAATTATATGAAGTTTTTGTCAACCATAAAGACCTTAATGTAATTTAAAAATACTGTCTTCTTTTTTGGTTTAAGTTTATATTCAGAGATGTTAGTATTTAGAGACAGAGTTTATCTGTTAAGTGCATATTAAAATAAATAAAAAAAATTAAGATTAAAGATTGGCAGTTTACTTTGTGAAGAAAAGACTTTCTTCTAAGAGTATCTTCCTTTTTTAAGAAAAGAGTTTCGTAAGAGCATGCTTACCAACCCCACCCAAACCTTCAATTAAACTGCCCCAAAACAATCAAACTTACTTCTCTCCATACTGCTTGATCTCCCACAACTCCAGCTTGTCCTCGTCGACCCACTCCTCGGTCACTTGAGGATCCATCGATTGCGGCGACTCCGGCCGCTTCCTCTTCCTCAATCCGCTCCTTATAGACGTAACTTCCCTCACGGTCTTCGGTAACTCCAATGGAATGACCACTTTCCTCCTCAGATACTGGGTCTTCTCCAAAAACTGACCGACGTGCCGATGTTTCAACAATTCCAGCGACAAGATCTCCGTTTCGGTGGTAATTTGGTGTTTTCCCTCGGTGTTGGGCGGTTTCGTTTGCATATCGTCCCAACGTAGTGTGGCCCACAGGATTCTCAGCTGTAGGGCGGCTGCCGCAAGCGATTTTAAATTGACCGTTCGATAGATCCAGCAGGTTTTGAATAACGGTCTGGCGCACGGATACGGCCAGACCAAGTTGTTCTGCTTCGCCAGGAAATTGTAGCCCAACACCTGGATTTTTCCGGAGTTTCTGGCCAGTTTCCGGACGTCGTGCTGCGGCAACACCAGCAACGAGTGCACCCCTTTTCTCGCCTGGAACGTCGAGCACGCCGGGTACTTTACGATTTGTCTCTTTTTGCGCCTGATGTCCACTTGACTGGGGAGTTTTTTCAAGAAAATTTTCCCCGCCGTGTTGCTGGTTGAGTAAACTCGCTCGCTACCATCTTCGGCGTGTTCGGTTTTGATAACTTTCTCCTCACGCTTTATGCCGACTTTATATCCGCAAAACCGCCGGTTTTGTTGAGCCATGTAGGTGGCGCTCTTGGTGTTGTGAGTCTCCAGACTGTGTCCCGCTCCGTTTGAGTTCTTAACAGTCAAAGAGTTCGTGGTGGTTTGGGTGGCCGTTAGAGTTTTAATTTTCCCGTCGTTTGATCTGGTTGTTGTGACGGAAGTGGTTGTGGTGGTGGTGATCTGAGTTATATCGGACTTTGAGCCGATGATCATCTCTTTAATAGCGTCAGGTGACATGTTCTCCATATCGACATCGATGCAGTTTTCTTCCTCTTCTTCTTTTTTAGGCGGTTTTTTGTCGTCAGATGGTGTGCAAGTCACATCAATGTCCATCGGTTCATCCTTAAGCTCCGAGTTATCCTCCTCTTTTTTAACTATTTCCTCTTTTATCTCGCACTTGACATCGTTTGAAACGCCTTTCATAGGCACGTAAACGTCCTGTTTGGACTCGTCTTCGGCACTTTCCGCCGCAAGTACGGCGTTAACCAAATCCTTGCACATCGCCCCCTCGTTTTCTTTGACGGAAAGTTGAGGGGCCTTCAAGGTTTGTTCCAGAATTGACGATTTTTTACCAGCGGGCATTATTGCTTTTAAAGGACTATTTGAGGCCACGTTCGCCCTCCTTAGCAAAGTCAGCAAGTCCCTTCGGATTTTAACTCTCTGAATGCACAAAGGGGAGTAGCAGTTACTCTCCAGCTGGTGGCTGGAGCTAGAGTTGCAACCTTTAGAGTAACACTGGAAGTCTTTAGCGACCTTCGAGATGGCCGAATATTGCGTTCTAAGGTTATTAATTCGCTTGGCGATGTTATTGATCAGTTCCCGATTTAGTACTGGGGTGCCCGGTTGAGAAACCGCTACTTTACCGGTGAGCATGTTGTTTAATTGCTTCTCCACCCCACCAGTGTCTTGATGTGAATCCTCTTCTTCTTCGGGGTGTTCATCGTCTTTTTTTGGCTCGTTCTGCTCAGTTCCCGTCTTGCTTTGGGCAATTTTGCGCTCCTCCAGAATCTTTAACTGTAGTCGGCGCGCTAAAAGTTCGTCCAGTGACCCCTTTTTCGCCACCTTCGGATATAAGAGACGCCCGGGGGTCGTCAGCGCTTTCGACACGTCGATCTCTTCGAACTGATTGACGATCGGGATTATTTCGATGTTCTTTAGGACCTCCGGGAAGGTTTCCTCGATTTTTTTGTCGGTTTCGCTTATTTCCTGGCTCTCCTCCTTCTTCTCCGTGGCGTCACCGTTTTTCAGTTTGTTCATTAAGAATCTGTACATGTTGGGACTTAAGGAGACGATTTTCTTTTGGCCCGCCTTGTCTTTGATTTGGAGCATGTACCTCTGGGGATCCCCCGAGAGGCCCAACTTGGACGAGTCCACCGGTTTGTAGTTCCTAGGGATCCTTATCCAGAGCCAGCCCCATCTGCCGTGGATTCTGTACTCCTCTCCCTTTTGCTTCCAGAGTTGATGCTTAAAACCCATGGTGTACTTTACGTAGCTACTGATAATCAGCCTGTTGCGCTCCTCTTCTTCTTCCCGATCCTTTTTTTCGCGTTTTTCGATCTTCTTGCGCTCCTCGCGTTCCTGAGCGGTGATCCTTGACAATTTGCTGTGCCCCAGTTGGTCGTGCCATACGTTAGCGAAACACACCGGTTTGATGCATGCCTGAAGAACTATTAAAGTTTTAGCGAAGTCTTTGGGGGATTGGCAATTGCCCACCACGTTCAGCCAATGTTTCCTCACCAAATGCCAATTGGGGTGCATAAATGGGGTGGGAACCACTTGCTCCAGCTGCAATATCGAATGCCGTAACGTATTCATTAGGAGTACTTTGGTTCCGTTGGTGCCGCCCACCCATTTGAACTCTGATGCCGGTGTAAGGGAAAACTTGTGGGATAAGTGACGCTTTTTGTCTCTTTCCTCGTTTCTTTGAGGCTTATTTAAGGCGATAATGTTCGTGGTGAACTGGTTTACGTAACTTTTAAAGGTGTTTTCCATGCCCAGTTTGAAGAGGTAAGTGCCGTTGGCTATTTGGTTGGTGCGTTGCCGCGTGAGGCGAGACTCGTCCTTTTCGTCACCGAAACCCAAAGATTTTCGCTTCAAATCGTCAATATTGAACATGCGAGGCGTTAAAGAACCCGTCTTGGATCTGGTTACTATATCTTTCATTTTTTGATCCTCGTCCTGACTTTCATCCCCCGATTTAGCAGTACTAACTTGCGTTGGCTCTTTATCCGCACTGGTTCCTTCCGAGGTAGTACTCACCGTCTCGCTATGCACCACCGTCGTTGGTACCTCTTCTTCACAATCTTCGTGCATTTTTGCCACCATATCTTCGGCGTTTTGTCTCTCCCGTTCCTTTTCTTGCTCGGCAAGTCGTTCCTCTCGCTCTTTTATCTCTTTTAATATGGCGGCCTGCTCAGCATCGAAATACGTTTTCTTGTTGGCTTTTAGTTGATTGGTCAGCTTTTCCGTCAGCTCCATTTGCCTGATGATTTCCTCTTTGTAATCTGAGAGTTCGCGGTACAGCTCTGCCTCCATGTCGTCCTTGTCCAGGCTTTTGAGCAGCTCCTCGAACTGAACCGGTATGGAGTAGTACCATATTTCACCTTCCTGGCTTTCTCTGTTTTGAAGGAAAAAAAAGGTTACGAAATAATGTATATTACTTGAGAAAATAAGTCAAAGTTGTGGGGTCCCCCACAAAACAGTCTTTTTAGAACAAAAAGTCAAGTTTGAATAAATGGTAAAATTGTGTGGAGGAATTTCATGGGATAAGGTCAGAAGAAAGGAAATAAATGAAATGGATGTGGTAAAACCATGGCTAGATTTAAATAAATTGATATGATACAGAGGGACATTTTCTAGTCAAGAAAATTAATGAGGACTTATGAAAAATCAAGACCTGGCGTGACTATAATTATTTGTCCTTTAATGTAACTAAAACAAAGGTTTTATGTGTAGACTAGAGAATGTGCTTTTGAACACAGAGTCTATTTTAAACATAAATAATAACATGTTTATAATCTGGGCCTAATAATACACATATAGAGCAATTATCCCTAAAACTTGCTTCTGATTGCTTTGCAATAGATTTTGGATAGAGATATTTGCAATTAGAACCTGCTTTTGGGGATGTTGCTCAGGTTACTTGTTTTGATCTATCTTTATGCATAAAAAATATTTCACAGCAATTACTTCTCAGCATACTATTGTTACTCCCTCTACATTTAAAATAATAAACCTTGCTATAGATCTTCCATGAGCTATTGTTCTATTATTTACTTTAGTAAGAAACCGTTTAACCATCTTGCTATTTCCATAGGAAGGATTTCTAATTATATTCAATTCAAAGGGAAAGTTAGGAAAATATTACTCAGAGGAGCCTATTATAGTGTGAATCATTATTTATTAGAGAATACTTAGGTGCATTGTAATTTTATTCTGTCTCTTACATTGATAAGTTTTATTTTATGTAGTAGATAATTTACTAATCAAGAATTTTAATGAATTTTGACTTTTTGCTGGGAGACTAAGGCTTTAGGGCAATTATTGCCGACAAACCTTTGCAATCTCTTTTAAATATATCTTCTTACTTAATTATAAAAATGGACAATTCACTGTTTCCACAAATCAATAATTACATTCATGCCCTTAACATAAATAAATTATTATTATTATTACTTACACAAAAATCCTCCTACATAAAAAGTAATACTTCCTCCCATGCCTATCGAATCCCAGCGGTTGTTGCCTGGATAGTTGACCCTGTTTCTCCAAGTCCAATACACAGTCCACCACACCGGAAACTTTATGTGATCGGCAAATGCCACATTGCCAATCTTCTTCTGGCACATGGACCAAAGGGGGATCCACACATTCCAGGTGGTATACTGCAGGACACGTCTCGCAACATAAGAGATCTCCCAGTTTATGACACACTCGACAGTGGTCATCATAGTGCATGGGAACTGGAAAATGTATGTTAAATTGTTGAGAAAGTTTCTGTTTTTTTTTAAATGTGAAACTAGTAAACAAATTCAGCTCAAAATCATTTTTAGTTCCTGTTCAATTTTATCCATTGACAAGACATTGGTTTTGAATAATAAAAATAATAGACTATTTTGAATAACTAGTTAGATGTGAGATTTTATATTTAGTACATGCTGCCAATTAAAATAATGAAAACTCAAGGTTTGAAACATTGCAACTCGAAAATAGATATAGACCATCCATCCATATAACAACAAATGATAGCTGGTAGTGCTCTTTTATCATACTTATATCATATTCAAGAGATAAAAACCTTTGAAAGAATGCAGAGTGATGAGTTGGATAAGCATCTCAGCTCTTCGGCATTCAGCTCTCCCCCTAGTAACGGTAGACACACCTTCAGCATAATGCAACAATTTTTTTGCAATAATAGCTAATATAAGAAGATAGCAGAGCTGGAATTGTGAGTAAACATAGTAAAATTAGGCCTTCAAGAGGTTTGAGGTGTAAGTTTAAGCATGCATCTTCTGATGCTTTTACACAGACTGGCATGGTGTTTATTGAAGACACTGAGAAAACTTGGTTCCCCTCACCAGACCCAAGGTAAACTGTCTGTTCCCAATAGAATGGATCAACAGAATCCATTTACATGGTAAATATAAAAATGTATAAGAAGTTACATCTAAGTTTAGTGAAAAGTTAAACTATTATTATAAGAGTCTATATCAATCAATATAAAAACTCCATTTTATATCATTTAAATTCACAGTAGGCAATATATGCATCATTTAACACAAACTTATGATTGAAGAAAAACCAATTTATAAAATCTGTTTTAGTTTTTCCCCAAAAGTACTAAATTTGGAGTAAGATTTGTTTGTCATAGCAGTCCATTAGCGCTATGAACCAGTAGCAAAATTGTATTACAAAAGTTTCAAACTGTCTGATATTTTGAGAAGGACTTCTGAAGTTTTAAAAGTGACAACAATTAAGGACAGTGTATAGAGGCTTTAAATCAGCCCGGATCAATTCCCAATCAGTCCACAGTTCCCAAGGATTGACAGCAGCAGATCATGGTTTATCACATGAAATGCTTTCGACAGATCAAAAAAGCATGTAAGCTTGAAAACTGCCACAGACTTGAAACATTGGACCTAAAACCAACCAAATTGGTTATAACAAAGAATATTTTGCATTTTTAAAAAGTTCATATTGTGGATACAAATAACCTCAAACATCTTTGATCTTGAACATAGGGGAGATATGGGTGGATAGTCTTCCAGATCACTCTTGTTTTTAAAAATAGGAATACTTTTGCGGTTTTGTTTGAAAGATTCTAATGACAGGCATTTATTATATAAGTTATTATAAGTTGTGAGTTTATTATAAGAGAAGCATCTATGTGCTGACTAACATTTTTCAGTATTATTCTCTGTATTTCTTTAAGTTTTTCCAGATGACTTCCTTTTTTATTTTTCATCTTAAGACAAACTTAGATTTCAAGCAACATGAAATTAAATCACTATGTAATTGGTGTAGTTTAAATGATTTAAGGGTAAATATTGCAAAGTAGAAGGGCAAAGCATAAAGGGATTCAACTCTGTGATAGATATTTTTAATATAAATGTTTTAACTCTTAAAGAAAAACTACTTAGTGTGGAATTAAATTAATTTTATAATTCAATGTTCTAGTCATAATTATACTCAATCTTATTTTATTTTGGTATGTATCTTTGTACTGCCTTTATTGACCTGTAACTTTTCCCTATAGTTTAATTTTATTGTTTCTTTTTTATTAGGTTAGTCGGTAGGCACTCCCTCATTGTAATTACATTATTAATGTGTTTTGATTGGAGTTTAAATAGATTTTTATATAAATAGAAGAAATTTGATTAACTTACTTTTTTATTTCAGATTTTAAATGGGAAATATACCTCTAAAAGTTACTGTAAATTACAAAATAATTAAATATCAATTACCTTCACTTAGCAAATCCTCTCTAACAGGATTGGTGATCAAGAACTGATCTGTCAAAAACTGTAAAACCTTTATCCGATCTTCGACACAGGTAAAAGGATAATCATTGTTCGTCAATATGTGTAGAACATTCTGATCAAATGATTTGTCACTTTCGACGTAAGCCCTTAACACTTCCGGGTATGTAATATTGTCAATTAAATACAATGCTATATTGACACTGTCCTTTTGATCTAAAGGCCCGAAATGGGTCTGCTGCGAATCCTCCTCCCTAAATAAAGCTTTTAGCAACATAATATGAATCTCTGACAAAAGACTGCTCTGGTCCTCGCACACTATTGCGGCACAAAAATCTTCTAATCTAAACGGAGATAACCTGACCAAGTTCCTAAAGTGCCTTAGCACTTCGTATATGCTAACCACTTCCATGATGCACTCTTTTGAAACAAGTAAATCTTCCGAAGTCCTTGGTAAAGTTAAAGCAGGGATTTCCCTGTTTTGAAGCCACAAAGGTTCTGGGGTGGGGGCCCTATTTAAAGCTAAATTTTGTTTTCTGGGAGTACCACTGACAGTACTATAGCTGCTTAAAGAAAAATCACTATCACTGCTCGGCCCGCCTAAGGATTCCACATCACTTTCGCTCAAGACCTCATCTTCAATCTCACTTTTATCACTGTCATCGTCCCCAAAATCTGAACCATAATGGTATTCAGAATCTTGATAGTCGTAGCCAGTATTGTAACCTCTTCTTTGGTAAGCTGAGCCCGCATAACCAGACTTTCTGCCTGCCCGAGAGCCTCTTGTTCTTGTGCTACTCCTCCTAGACTCACTGTCATGCGGGGACGAGGCCCTAGAAGCCGAGGGAGTGCTAGATTGGGAATCCGCATCCTTCTTTTGATAGTTCAACAAGTATTTTGGCTTTTTAAGCAAATGATATTGGAATTTTTTAGTCCTTTCTGATACCTGGACCTTGGGGGGGCGGCCCCGTTTCTTTGCCCCTCTCGCCGACATCCCGATGTTAAAATGTCATAGGACAGGTCCTAATCCACGTGGGTTATACAAAAACAAACTTGTGTACAAATACGAATGTCAAAAATTTACTTGAAATTACTCACGGTCGTCGTTCGGCTCTTTCGCCATACTAATCGAATACGTCACGTGACAACAATGGCCTTTTTTGCCATTTACCTTGTTTCTTATGGGGAATTTCTTGGGGTAGGGCCCCGAAAACGGTCCCGATGCTCGTCTCGTGCGATTTTCGAGGGTTAAAATCGCGAAATTCGCGTTAAAACTCGAAAATTAACGGGTGACGCGTACCCAAATGGAAAAAGAACACTCATCAATGATGGCATCCCGCGTTCCTATTGGTCGGCCGGCAACGCCGCCATGACAACTTGCAACAAATTTTTTCAAATTTTCACAAACGCCACACGTATCCTACGGGAAACCGTCGATGTGCACCTGGAGAACCGAAACCGTGCGAATTTTCACCGAGAAAATATTAAAAATATGGGAAAATTCGTTGAGCTTGACGGCTAACGAGGCGTTTAGTTTACAAGCCTTATTGACAAGTATAAAATATCGATAGAAGATGTCGCTTTTGTCGGAAATTCGATAATTTCAACATTTTTCGGATATTCGACGTGGAAATTGGGAAATTTTTGTTCCGGGGGGTTTTCTAAAGCCCTTTTTCACATGAAAATTTGAGATCCTTGCAGTTTTTTTCCTAATATTCGAGGATATTGCATAACACTTCCGGCGCAGAAGCTCCACCGGAAAGAGAGATAGAAGATAAGAAGGTTAATGTGCGCAAGTGCGACCAGTATGGCCGCCCTAATCTTTAAATTGTTCATTATCGACTCGTGAAGGATAAATTAATTTAATTAATTTTAAAAAATGGGTGGTTGCATTATAAATATAAACAACATTACTGCAAGGCCAATAAACTTGTATATCAGAAGTAATTTTTACAATAAATAATAAAAGGAGTTGAAAAGAGTGGATATTAATGGCCATGATCTCAATTTAAAGGCAATTGAAATAAATTAGTAATTAATTATGAAAAAGTTGCTCAAACATGTAAAAGAAAAAGTATAAAGATGGTAATTGTAAATTACATAAGCATTTCTATAAACGCCCATTTATTAATACATAAACTTATTATTGTAAACTTTTTCGTAATAATACAACGTTATGTAAACTGGTCGAACATTGAACTGATTTTTAAAGAAATTGATTCGTATTAAAGGAGTTTCGTATACTGATTTATTTGGACATTTGTTACTGCATATAGAATAAGATAACTCAGGAGAAACAAACTGATAATATTAGCTAACTTATTTAAAAGCCAAACTATTATAAAAAACCACACACATAAAACCTCGAAAATATAATAACCACAAAAGTACTAACAAAGTACAGACACTGACTAGGCAGGAAGGAATTCGTTGGTATCATAGACCACAGAACTTTTAAGCCGTTTTAGTTTATTTTTAAATACATTGAAGTTATCTATTCGTTTTAACGTAGCAGGTAGTTGATTAAATAAGCTAATTTCTTCATAAAAGCTTACCTTCAATACTCATATAGATACCATCATAAGATCTTCTTTAAAACCTCTATGCTTCATTATAAGATCAACAGAATTATTTTCTTATATTTTAAGCAGAACAATTTTTTTAAATCCCTGTATGACTCTCTAGTACGGTTTCCTAATTATGCAGTGCATATTCACAGGCTGGAATCAGTTTAACGAAAATTTTATTTTAGTTTTCTGAGGTTTTAGTCAGCAGTTATTGCTTTCAAGGTTTGATGCACCGTCTCTTCAGCAATCTGCTGTTTGTTGAAGTTAGGTGTTATTATTTAAAATAAGTAACAATCAAATTGATGCTTCCGATCCATACAAGAAGACACAGTGTATTTTATATTGATATTTATGGCACCAATTTGGCCAAGAAAGAGCCCATGTATAGAGCATGCAATTGGTTCAATAATGTTCAGGTAAGGACTGATGTTGATTTGCTACCCTGAGGAACACCAGAGGTGGCTTCACCCTTTGACTTCTTTTTGTGAGATATGCAATTAAAAATGTGAAAGCATTAGGTAAAAAGCCAATTACTTATATTATAATTTACCCAATTTTTTAGGCAAGAGACAATGGTCAACCTTATCAAACGCTTTGACACAATCTGTGGAAATTACATTCATTATATTTTTAGAATTAATGTCCTCAGTAGCAGTGTGAGAGAAGACATATAAATCTGTAAGTGTAGATCTATCCGGAAAGAAACCATGCTAATAGGGGAAAAATTAACTAGGAAGATTTTACAATAAAAAAATATATCAAATAGATTAAAAAATATTGGCCAGCGTATTTAGTATTCTAATTGAATAGGCCTATAATTTTTTATATCAATAATATTACCAGACTTAATAATGTATTGACTTTTAGGGCTAGGTGAAATATTACGTGTAAACGTGTTATAAGATATTCAATACAATCTTTATAAATATATGAAGATAAATTGTGCTTATTAGTATATTTGTTAATTTTTTTTGAGACGTTTAACACTGGCTCTAATGTCTTCTTCGGTCTAATTCCTAAGCTCCTAGACATTATTAATTGTATTTCTACAGTAAATAATTATTGTGCAGTGAGCAACATGGGGAAACAAATGAAAACTCTTCTTTGTCTAACTTATTAATTTATCTATATCTATATTTACATATCCTCCTGGGACCTAGCGTCCATTTAAATGGACATGCCAGTTTTATGTTTCCAGTTTCGTTAATTTATTATATAAGCAGGTTAGACCTCGCATCCACTACGTTGAACACTTCGGTGCTGCCGCCCAGTCCTATTCGGTCGACTTTAATTATGCACATGTGCTGGGAATCAGTTGTTTGTTTTCTGTTGTGATGCCGACTGCACGTGGTTCTCGTTATGATGGTATGTAGCCTATTTTTTAACGTTTTGTAATGATTTTTGTGAAAGTTTTTATTTGCAAATGTTTAATAGACAAATTTAAATAACATTACAATAATAAAAAAAAATTGTATTACCCTACCCCAAGTTATTCGCGTCCATTTAAATGGACATTGGGTCTATCTCATGCACATTTTAAATTAACTCATAAAATTTATTTTAGGAATTTTTGGCAATTAAAGAGTGCTTCGGCCAGGGGAAGATGACGAAAAATTGAAGCAAATACTAAAAATCATTGGAAATGTTGACTCTGACATTGAAATGTCTGATGATGAAGAAGAAGAAGATAGAATTCCTCTTAGTGTCCTGAGAGAAAACTTAAAAATGGCCAAGCAATCTGTGGATCCTTTAAAGCGAAAGTCTTGGAGAAGAGATGATACTTTTGCACCTCCGAAATTTTGTTGTTGCTGCCCCTGATGGTCTTGTCGTAGACTTTGAATTATATCAAGGAAAAGATACTTTTCCAGATGATTCTGTAAAACGACTTGGTCAAAGTCAAAGTCAAAGTCAAAAAAGTTTATTACCAAAAAAATAGTTATAAATATAATTAGCTACATGAGAAAATAAAATTGACAATTTTTGGTAAAAGGAACTGCTTCGCGATTATATAAAACCGATAGCGCAATTTGCGTGAAACAGGCCTTGAAAACATTATAAATAAACACAAAATTCCTAAACAAATTCTTAATTAACCTAAAAAAGAACAAAACTAAAACTAAAAAAGGGTAGAAACAAAAAATGGCAGAGCAATTTGGCTGGCATGCGACGGAAGGTAACAAGAATTGACAAAAAAGAACCACAAAAGAAAGATTGGACAGGCCAGCTTTTCTTTGGTCTTAGTTGATTTTGCAGTTTATACTACTATGTATCTACTACTAGTCATACTATTAGGCATCTCGTTGGGGGTCGAGAAGAATTTGCTTAACCTTGGTGTAAAATTTATTAAATGACAAATCTTTAATATTATTTGGCAAGTTATTCCACATTGTAACTCCGACAAACGAGAATGACTTGTGGAAGTTACTTGTTCTATGTTGAGGTATCCTAAAATTTCCAACATTACGAGTATTATGCAAATGCGAGAGAGTAGTAAATAACTTATTTAAATAAGGGGGTTGACCCGACTTTATTATTTTATATATGAAGGCATATATGTGTAATTTTCTTCTCCTTTCCATATTTAAAATAGAATTTATGTTTAAATAAGGTGTGATATGCTCCCGATAGGCAGCGCTATAAGAAAATCTTATACAGCTATTTTGCAATTTTTGTAAAGATCTAGAAAGCTCAGATGTTATAGAATTAGAATATACGATATCACCGTAGTCGAGTAAGGAGAGAATAAGGCTATTGCAGAGATAATATTTGGTTTTACTTTTTAAGACATTTTTAAATCTGTACAAATTTCTAAGACGCATATAGCCTATATTTAATTTGTTCTTAATGTGTGTCTCAAAAGAAAGGTTAGAATCTAAAGTCAATCCTAATATTTTCACTTCATTGACAACTGGAATTTTTTCTCCATTAATCTCAATATTTATACTTTCATATAAGTGTCTCAGAATTCCTGACTTACAGCCATATAAAATGATATTAGATTTAGCAGGGTTAATTTTTAAGTTATGCTCATTGGAAAAATTAACTATGTTTAGTATATCCGATTTCATTTTTTGCTCAGAAATATTAAAATTTAAAAAATTTAATGGCATGTATATTTGAGAATCATCAGCATATTGTTGTAATTTACAATGTTCAATACAGTTAGGCATATCAGCAACATACATCGAAAATAAAAGAGGTCCCAATATGGAGCCCTGAGGAACACCAACTTCCAAGTCAAGATACCTTGATTGCTCCAAACTTCCATTGTTGGTTTTTAACAACACCGAATGTGATCTATTTTTAAGATAGGAATCAAAAAAAGAAACTGTAGATTCGGAACAACCAAAATATCCCAACTTTGCAAGGAGCATTGAGTGATTTATAGTATCAAATGCTTTGCTAAAATCAAGCACCTGGTGTTGGACCTTCTGCTGTTGTTCGCCTTGGAAGGACATTATTTCCTGGAAGTCATGTGTACTGCGATAGATATTTCACGACAATACTACTTCTCGAATATCTTCGTCAACAAGAGAAATATTGTACTGGAACCATTATGAAATCTCGTGTACCAGCGGCAGCAAATTTAACTTCGGAAAAAATGATGGCCAAGATAGGCAGAGGCAGCTCGGAACAAATTGTAAGATAAGATGGCGAAATAGTAGTTGTACAATGGTATGATCTAAATTTGTACTTTTGGCATCTACGGCTCTAGGAATTCAACCTAGCGATGAGTGTAAAAGGTGGTCTAAGAGAGACTCTAAATACATTCAGGTTAAAAGGCCTTACGTTGTTCCTAAATACAACGATTGTATGGCAGGAATAGACTTGATAGACCAAATGATTAGCTATTATAGAATTCGAGCCAGATCAAAAAAATGGACTGTAAGGGTCATTTTCCATTTCTTTGATCTAGCAATGGCTAACTCATGGTTTTTTTATCGAAGAGATAAAAAAATATTTAAAATCCATCGACGCAAAATACAACATTTAGATTTTTAAAATCGAAATTGCCACTCAACTTTTGACAAATACACCCAACCCACAAAGTGAATCCCAAGAAAACATCCGAGGTGTAGGTACTAGAAGAAATCCTGAGGGTAATATCTTTGTCGATTCACCGTCATCGTCATTAGGCACCGAAAGAAAACGGAAACAACACTTTCCAGAAATTGCCACAGACTTAAAAAATTCGATTAGATGTAAAAATGACTCTTGGGCAAAAAAAAACCAAGTTTTTTTTGTAATACATGCAACACATTTTTGTGCATTACTGGCAACAGAAACTGTTTCATGGAGTTCCATAGCAAATAAATTAAAGTTTACAGTTATTTTCTGCGTTTTCATAGGTTTAGACTGAAATGTTATTAAAAAAAAAATTATATATTGGGAATTTTTGTTTAGGTTAAGACCCAATGTCCATTTTATTGGACGTCATGTAACTGTCAAAGTAAGAAAAAATAAATAAAAAAAGTTATTAGTAAACAATGTTTATTTATGTATTTTTCTATGTTGTATCTAACTTAACAAAAACATGTTCGGGTCTCAGGAGGATATAGCTTTGGAAAAGGTGTCAGGTGGATGTCATCTAGACCAATTTCAAGAACAAAGTCAATCGCAAAATTAAAAAAAAAATTGGTTTCTCTTAGATTTAGACTTTCAGATTATTTCCTGTTACGGTAATATTGATTTATTGTTTTGTCTTTTACCTTTTTTGGCCTCTCAAAAAGAACAATTATTACAAATTAATTAAAATAATAATGCAATTGATTTCAACTGTTGATCAGTGTATAATGAACGCTGCCACTGCCCGATCTGACGCAATAAACGAATCAATGGCGGACGAACCCGTCCAACGATGGGTTGGAGCGGAGGAGGGGGGTAAGATGGAGGACGCAGCGTGACGTCACACGGTCAATTTTAATGGTGACAGCCCCAAAAAAAAATTAACCTCAAAATAGCCTTTTTCCAATAAATTTTTTTCACATAAAAAACCGTAAAAATCCTAATCAAAATGCGTTCGCCGATAAAAATGTATTATCTGAAACCTATCGTGGTCCACGATTTCACAGTGGAGATACCCAAGTGCATGTACAAGCTGAGCAACATACACGGCCCAAGAAAACTGGATGGTTCTGAAGAACACGTTACCACACCGGCGAGAAAATTGGATATTACCGAGAAGGTTAAACAGTTTTTAAAGGTTTTTTATCGTTTCCGTATTACTTATCGTTTTCCGCACGTTTTGGTATACTTTAAGCTATTAAAAACCCACATTTACTCACCATATTTGTGAAAAAACCACTTGCATGATAGCACAGTTATCAATATTACTGAACAACTGTCAAATTAAACTGAAATAACTAGTGGAATAATCTAAATAATGGTGGAAACTTTTAATGGCCTAGTAAATACCAGCTCAGAGCATAACAAGACCCTTTAACCTGTTTAAAAGTGCTTTTTCAATCCATAAGGCATTATTTAGCTCATTAATAATAAATAACATAAATGCAGCATAAGCAGTCAATTATTATGTAATTTTTTTAGCAGGTTTAAGTGTAAATAAAGCAAATTTATTTAAGAATTTCCCTGCAGAATTGCCAAGAAGTTCCAGGGATGGCGGAGCTAGAAGCTAGACAAGGCGCTATCTTGGACCAGTTAGCCGAGCTGAGGAGGAGGATTTCTGGCCTCAAAAAGGAACTAAATTTGCAAGTTGACTCTACACCCCAGGAAAATACACCATTAAGCAGTTCCACTGTAACTACAACTCAGGTAAGTCTTGTAAATTAAACTCGTAATGTTATCAAGAAGAAATTGGACATCATTTTTCATGTTTTTTTTTGGTCACTTGGTAAATCTTTCAGGCATTTAACAACATTGGTTTATTCTTAACTTTACTGAGCAGGATCATTTGGTGAACTGTATCAAAGGCTTTGGAGAAATCTGTATCGACAATATCCAAGTTTTACTAAAGGCACTATATTTCAGAACTTTTGCCTGAATGCACAATTAATTTTTTTGTTCAGGGCTTTTAATTGACTTCAATTTCGATGCATTTTTCCATGGATTGACCTACTGACTCATTTAGAACTAACTTCTTATGTCTTTTAGGCATTTAGAGCAAGTTCTAATTTTATGCCAGGCATTTAGACTTTACTAGAAAAAAATTGTGTACATATACAAGAAAATAAAGGTCCAATTGAACAATTTGTGTCATAAAAAATATATCTTTTGATTCCTACACAGCTACATTATTCAATTTAAAAAGAAAAAACACTTAAAATCTATTTAAGAAAACAAACAATAAATAGAATATAGAACTAAAACAAATTGAAATCTGCAGTCCAAAAACTGTTGCACTGTTTATGATTCAATTCTATTAACTGCATTTTTACCTTAGTAAAAAGTAAGCCATATACACAGACCAGTCAATGTAAGTAAATCTAAATATGCCTCTGCATTAGGAATACTGTCATAGATGAAGCATAGTTCATATTACTTTGTTCTGTGAAATAAAGGCTCTATTTGCATCTATGCTTCTCCTCAGAAAATGATGCCATACCTTAATACTGAGTACACATTAGCAAAATAGACAATTTTAATATGCTCTTATGTATTTAGTGTGTCCTATCTATGCACATAAAACCAACAAGAATACACTCTGAATAATGCTTATCACGGCATGGTGGCGATATAAGTATTAATTTCCTAGGACTTCAAAGAACCAGTTTCCTCATTTAATATTATGCGCCTTTATGTTATAACAAATTGCCTGCCGATATGTAAAAATAAAAAAAAAATGTTTTTTAACTAAAAAACTGATTTCCTTGCTAGAAAAACAGCCTGCCAGGCACATTGGTGATCGGGGTCAGTCCCACCAATCCCCCATATTCCCTAGAGCTTTTGCAAAAGCTGCTGCAAGATCAAATCGGTTTGGCTGTCACCTGTTACCTGCACTCCTCAGTTCCCTCCCTGCCAAAAGATGCCGCACAACTCCAAGAAGCTTTAACTAACTTCAAGCCTAAAGATGGCGTGCATGTGGTGAATTTAAGGCTGATTTGGAAAAATTGTAAGTAACACCATAATATTTAAAATGTTGCTGTACTAAAGAACCTCGATCAGGCAATAGGCTTAGAAATTAAACTCTTTCCTGCATTTACAGTAATCCCCGCTGCACTGCTTCCTATTTCAGGGAAAAAGGGTGTTCCATGAATAAAGACTCATTAAACTGTTTTACACTAAATTTATTAAAAAAAAAAACTACAATTCATGGGCATAAAACGTTTCAGAAATAGGCTTGCTGAATCCATCATGTCTCCTGAACATATTTTGCACGTCTGTCACCCGTGTGAGTCCATGTAAAACCGCCCTGCTTCCAGTGGGATCCTTTTGTTGGTTGAAACTGTAGTACGAAGCCGGTGGGGAATTATAAAGAGGATATTTCAGTTGTAAATCGGGTTCTTTCAAGTAAAAAGCTTTGTCGGTCTGAAAATTGTCGATTTTAAAGTTTCCATCGTATTCGGTACAATAATCGTTTGGTTCCTCGTGTGCCGCTTGTTCTTCTAATACTTCCGCCGTCGCTTCTTCATACAGTTTCTTTATTAACGTTTTTTTTCTGATTCCTATGGGCTTATCATCTTTTTCAGTTGGGTAGACGTAGCTTTCTTTCATGGTGGAGCACAAAGGTGCCCTGGGAACCATCCCCGACGCGTCTCTTATAAGCCACTTTCTGCTCGCCCCTTTGTAATCTTCCCTCCAACATTTTTCTAAAAGTCGTTCATTGTCCTCGTCTCCCTTTTCCATTTTTTACCGTTTCCGTAAAAGTTTTATGCCCCTTCTTTTGCATGAATATTCGTAAACTGACATCAAAGGGATTTCAGGGTTATATAATATAAGGGTCGTCAGGGAATTCCTTTAGTTTCCATGGAGTTTATTAAATTGGAACTTGTTATGAAGTTAATTGATTTTTTTTTGGTGGGATACAAATAAAATTGTTTGTTCCATAAAGAAGATATGCCACCCCACATGGATCAATAAGTTGGTGGATAAAAATTAAATCATGAGTGTTGTTTTCTCACAATCCTTTCTTTAATACAATGTAAAACACAATATAAAAAAAATCTCCTATTTTAACAGATGTATTTATGCACTACTTAGGATTTAATAAGATGGTAAAAAATTCAATATTCTTAGGTAATATAAAGTTCCAAATATATTGGTAAAACTTTTTTATTAATTAAAAATAATAAAAGAAATATGTTACTAATTCCAGGCAGTTGATGAAGTCGTTTTTTTGAAATTTCCCTTTCAAGTATTTCAGGCTTTCCTGGACTTAGGAAACTCCCTCAACTGCCTGGAAATAATAAAAATAATTTATTATTGCCAGGATTCACTTTTCTGTCCTAAATTTTATAGAAAACGAATCTCTTTCAAGCTTCCCTGTGTGCCTGTAAGAGGCAGAAATATTTTACTAATTCCCGGCAATTGAGAAAGTCGTTTTTTTGAAATTTCGATGAGTGTTTCAGGCTTTCCTGTCCTTTGGATACTACCTCAACTGCCTGGAAATGAGAGACATAATGTACTATTTCCAGGAATCACTTTTCGGTCCTAAATTTGATAGAAAATGAATATCTTTCAAGCTTCCCAGTGTGCCTAAAAGAGACAGAAATATTTTTCTAATTCAAGCCAGTTGATGGAGTCGTTTTTTTGAAATTTCCATGTGTGTTCCAGTTCCAAGTGTTTCAGGCTTTCCAGGACTTAAAACAGTACCGCAACTGCCTGGAAGTGATGTAAATAATGTACTATTTGCAGGAATCACTTTTTTCCTAAATTTTATAGACAACGAATACTTTTTAAGCTTCCCAGTGTGCCTCAAATAGACAGAAATATTTTACTAATTCCAGGCAGTTAAGGGAGTCATTTTTCTGGAACTTCCATAAGTGTTTCAGGCTTTCCAGGACTTAGTAGGGCGGTAGCTCAACTGCCTGGAAATGAGGGATATAATATACTATTTTCAGGGACCACTTTTCTTTTCTAAATTTTACAAAAAAACAAATCTCTTTCAAGCTTCCCTTATATATTATACATCCCTAACAATAATTCATCACAATTCACTAATTCACTATTCATCACTAAACTTTTCATTGATTGAAATCATAATTACGACCCTAACAGTTACTTTAAAATTTATTATTTCTCCAAAAAAGAATACTACCGAAATAATTTAGAACTTATGGAAATTCACAATTTTTTTAAAGAAAATAATATGCTTACCTTAAATACACAGTTAAATTTAGAATATTTCTCAATGTTGGCAGCTCTTATATAATTAAATAAATTTATAAAAAAATTAATACGATATACGCAATTAACAATAGCACTTACATATTTACAATACAATGTACCTAATAAATAAATAGAATTCTGCCATTCTGTCTAGTTATTGTTAATTGCTTCTCACGTCATCTCGAATTTCTGTTGGGTCGTTACCAAACTCGGAAAATGTTTGTTATATCAAACATTTAATAGAAAGTCTAGGTTATTGTGCTTGTATTTTAATTTGTCCATATCTATAAATATATAGTTTTTTTTTTCAGTTCATTTCAGAGTCATGTAGTTCTTGCTTAATGTCCCGATCCAGGTATATTTGATATTTTTTCAAAAATTCAGGGTTTCTTAAGTATATTTGGTATATGAGTGGAAAATTTTAATGAGTGCGTCTAAAGTTAAGCTTTTAGTGTTTTAAGTACTTGATTATCAATGCATATAAAAAATTGTGAGGAGATATTATTTATGTTATTTTTATTACCAAACAGAATAACTTTTACTAACTTTTTGAGGGTTAAACTGCCATATATTGGATTGGAGGCGTCCTTGTGTGCGTTTAGACCAGCATTTATTTGATTAATAGCTACTTGATATTCAGAAGGTAAAAATGAATAATAGTAAATGTACGTATCGTCTGCATAAAGATGGTACCTACAGTTTTTAGTATATTGAGGAAAACAAGATGTATATATACTAAATAGCAATGGTCCCAATATGCTGCCTTGTGGCACTTCAGTAAGTACTAAAAGGTTGTTAGATAGATCTTCACACGTTGATGCCTTCGTTCCATAAAAGACCCAATCATCGTAGTTGCAGTATTACCAAAGCCCACATAGTGCAAAATAAGCTAATAAGGTCTTATGATTCAGAAACTCAAAAGACTTTGTAAAGTCCAACTTTACCAATGCGGTAATTTTATTATTACCTACACAAAGAATATCATCGACGTGTAAGAACTGAACACTTTAGATAATGGGAAGTAACTGGTAGACCGCGAAACTAGTAGCTATTAAAGAAAGGAGTGTGCGAAAAGACCATTTCTTATTTCATTTATGGAAAGTTTCGTTTGTCAAAAGTTTTATTTAATTTACAATATTTTATGGTGTGCCATGGGAAATTGATATAATCAGGTCGAAAATTTAAACCCTAATAGAATAAGATTATTAATTCTTTTATATTGTAAAAGTTATTTCTAAAATAAAATAAATTATTTGCTTCTACCAGTGTCTTCCTCCAATGCCGAATTCCTCCTAACCCGCACCCCAATCCAAGGCGAAGTAAACCTCCTAAGATACCTCTGCCGAGCGACAAACACGACTTTATCGTACGATAACGACACGAATTTGTTGGAAATCGACTCGATCTTGGACCAGTGCCACCTGTTGGCCTTGTTTACGACGAAAACCGAACGGGCCGCCATCTTCCGAACTCTGAACAAATCGACGAATAAATCATCGTGGTTGGCCGGGAAAAGTGACGTAGGCGTAGCTGACTTGGCCGCCTACTCGGCTATTAAGCAGAGTAACTCGGCGAGCGAGCTGAACGCTAGCTTGGCTAAGTGGTACCAAAGATGCGCTAGCTTGTAAGTGTAATGTTATTGGTTAAATATATTATTTTTATTTAAATGAAGTTTTTTCTTTTTATATGTATACCTTTATTTTTTTGTTACATCCTGTGTATGATACTTTTTAGGCTTGCCATCGTTACTGTATAGAGACTGTATGTTGTATGTTTGTCCACTTATAGAGGGCGGACCGTTTAGTCCTCCGTCTGACCTGTTTAATTAAAGTAATGTAAAACCGTTCGGCCTTTTTAGGTTTCTGGAAACTATCTGCTATAATTTCAGTACATAAATGTGGACCGAAAAATAATATTAAAAATTATAAGCAAACTGCGCACCTTTTCTAAGCTTTTCAAAGAACTAGTATATCCACATATTTTTAACTTTATGATAAATGCATTACGCTGGAGCAGTGTGGTTTTTTTGCAGAAACTCAGAACTAAATTTAATTAGACATTCACAATTTATACAGAGTGTATAAATCAGTCAGGGATTCAAAAAAAAATATTAAAAAACCTCAATCTTGAGTACTTTTAAAATGATAGGCCTTCATAGAAAACCAACAAAAATTGACACACTGTTATCTTTTTTAATACTGTGGTTACAAATTTTTGACTAACATTTTTTTTAATGTAACCCTTCGATAAATTACCCAAACTAAATTCAAACATAACTGTTCACATTTTTAAAAAATTATCATATTTTTGTTCAACTTGTCTTGAAAATTGTGCCTTTTGACCATTATTATAGGAATCACTCTTCTCTTAGATTTTATAGAAAACGAATCTTTCTCAAGCTTCCCAATGTGCCTGGAAGAGACAGAAATATTTTAGTAATTCCAGGCAGTTGATGAAGTAGTTCTTCTGAAATTTCCATAAGTGTTTCAGGCTTTTTTGGACTTAGAACATTACCTCAACTGCCTAGAAATGTGGGAAATAATTTATTATTTCCAGGAATCACTTTTCTCCTAAATTTTATAGACAACGAATGTCTTTCAAGCTTCCCAGTGTGCCTGGAAGAGACAGAAATATTTTAGTAATTCCAGACAGTTGATGAAGTAGTTCTTCTGAAATTTCCATAAGTGTTTCAGGCTTTTCTGGACTTAGAACATTACCGCAACTGCCTGGAAATGATAAAAATAATTTATTATTTCCACGAATCGCTGTTCTCCTAAATTTTATAGACAACGAATCTCTTTCAACCTTCCCAGTGTGCCTGGAAGAGACAGAAATATTTTAGTAATTCCAGGCAGTTGACGGAGTCGTTCTTCTGAAATTTCCATAAGTGTTTCAGGCTTTCCTGGACTTAGAACATTACCTCAACTGCCTGGAAATGATGGAAATAATTTATTATTTCTAGGAATCACTGTTCTCCTAAAATTTATAGACAACGAATCTCTTTTAAGCTTCCCAGTGTGCCTGGAAGAGACATAAATATTTTAGTAATTCCAGGCAGTTGATGGAGTCGTTCTTCTGAAATTTCCATAAGTGATTCAGGCTTTCCTGGACTTAGGACACTACCTCAACAGCCTGGAAATGAGGGAAAGGTTGGAATAACTGCCCTGAAAAAGAAAATTACTCCAACTGTCCTGGTCTACGTTGTTCTATATTCCTTATAGACCCATTATACTTTTTTGCAAAGAGTTTGCAGTTATTAAAAAATAGTCTTAAAATTTCCTACGATTGGTTTGAGGTTTTGCGTTGTTTTGTAACATTTAATATTTGGCAACCTTAAAAGCAGATATTACATATTTCATATTTAAATTAGTTCAGGATACTTTTTTTGTCAATCTCTTCGCATCCTAAAAACTAAAATAAATAAATAAGTCCTCCGTTCTCCTTTACGTTTTTGTCTTGTATTCTCAGGAATCCGTCTATTTTAAATGTGGGTACTATTAGACTGTGGATGATAAAATTGTTCTTAACTTTCTTTCTTTTTAGAGGTATAACAAACCTTTTTCCTCAAAGAAAGTGAAAATCTACTAAGAAAATGACCAAAAAATATGTTGTAGCCAAATCATAAACCCTGAACGACATTTTTACCCTCAAATCTATGCTCAGGAATTCCTCTATATTCATAAATCATAAGTGGTTCCGATGTTAAACTATTTTTTTGTATGTCAAAACGGCTTAATATGATACTCTTTAATCTTGCCATGGTTACTGTAGAGATCGTTCTGTTCTCCGTCCGACTAATTATAGATTGTGAAAGATGGAGGCCAATCGTTCAGTCCTCCGTCTGACCTATTTAATTTAAGGGTTGGGAAACCGTTTTCCTTTACGCTTTAGCGTGGAACTCCATCCTCAGGAATCCTATTTCAAATCAGAGTGCTATAGGACCGTGGAGGACAACATTGTTTTTTACTCAGAGTGTTTTTGAGATGCAACGTTTTTATATGAAAATATTGGGAAAGAAATGCTCTTTTTTTGACTAAAACCCTCTTAAACCCTGTTGGGAGATATCAGGTACAGGAAGAATAAGATGAACTTATAACCACGATAAGAGAAATTTAAATTAAGGGAGGGTATGAAAACAATGGAGTTCTTTATAGAGAATGAACTTAATATTAATGAAAAAGTTCTCACAAAGGATGGAGTCAAAGCTATAATTACCCAAAAAAAATTTGGAAAATAAAAAATCAATTATGCAAGCAAGTCTTAAAAAAGCAAAACTTACACTTCTTAGTAACACTGGTATGGGAAATTCTGCTAAGGCCATTTACATTCAGGAGGATCTACCTAAGGACATGTATAAAGTTGCTGAAAAAGGTAAAGCAACATTAAGAGAGGTTGTATATAAATATATTTGGTACAAAAACGGTAGAAGTCTTGCCAGGAAAATGTATGGAGATCAGTTTTTTCCTCAGTATAGGGACAGTTTAGTATCTAGTAACAGTTTAAAAATAAGTCATATTAGATCTTTGTTACCAAGTATTAATTTTATTAGGAATACTCTTTTATACAGCTTAAAAATAGATATTTTGGCTTTTCGGAAATTCTGAGAGTCGGTTAAATTTTAATGTATTGAACTCCGAAGTTGCTAGAAATGGACGGGTTAGTGAGAGTGGAGGTGTTGATTTGTACATTAAAAACACCTTAAAGGTTTCAAACAATAATACTGAGAAAATTCAGAATGGCGTTGTGCAACTCTTGGTTAAAATAACTTTATACAACATTGCAATCGGGGTTCTTTAGAAACTACCCAGGGGGTAATACATTGAATGCTCTAGAGAATACTTTTAGCAGTGATATACCTCGTTGTGATGAAGCATTTCTTTTAGGGGACTTAAATTTAAATTTATTGGTCAGTACTAACGGTACTCAAGAATTTTAAAGATTGCTAGAGTTTCAAATCTCACAAATTATTGAAAATGCTACACGATACGAGGGTAAAACGGCCTCACTTATTGATGTTAAGCACTTAGATTTACATGGGACTTCAGACCATCATAATGTAGGTACCTCGCGTTATTCCCAAACTAATCCAATCATTTGACTGATTTGATAACAGCTATGCTGAACTTCGCCGAGCTTAAAATGAAGACTATTATTATTATAAAGTGAAAATCTAAAAAAGTTGGCAAAAACAATGCCTCTATCAAAACTGCCCAACCCCTTAACCCAGAATTACGTTTTTATTTTCAAATGCATCCTCAGGAACTCCTCTATATTCATGGAAAAAATCATATGCGAATCCTAAATGAAGCCCTCAAATGTTCGCTAATTAATGAAACATAAATCTTATGCTGCAATATACATCTCTACTAATGAGGTGCATTTTTTTATCCGATTTTTCTTATGTCGAAATAGCTTTATATTATATTCGTTAAGGTTATGCCGTGGTTACTGTATAGATGGACCGTTATATTCTCCGTCCGACCAACTATAGATTGCGAACAATGACGGGCCGTTCAGTCCTCCGTCTGACCTGAGAGATGGAAAACCGTTCAGACTACCGCGTTTTACGTTTTTACCCCAAACTCAGGAGTCTCTTTGTTTTGACGTAAACAAATATTTATATATTTATGCGGTTATTGCAATACACTTTTCGATATTGGACCTTATATATGAGAAAGACTCTCTTTTTGAGGTACAAGAACCTTTTCTTCATGCTAATTAGACAAAACCCTTAACTTTTAAGAACAGTCGAGAATAATCAAAGTGTACTAAAATATGATTCCAAGGGTCGGATTTCCTGAATATGAATTGACCAAAACTGCTCTTGAATGACATTTTTATCCTCAAATCTATCCTCAGAAACCCCTCTATATTCATGCAAAAAAGTCATAAGTGCTTCCCATAAGTTATCCCTTTTAATGTTCACTCATTGATAAAAATCTTATGTTTCTATAATAATGGTGCATTTTTGGCTTTATATGATACTCTTTAGGCTTGCTATGATTACTGTGTAGACCGTTCAGTCCTCCGTCTGACCTGAGAGACGGAAAACCGTTCAATCCACCAAACTACCGCCTTTAACGTGTTTCCTCTTTGTTTTGACATAAACAAATATTTAATTATTTATCCGGATATTGCAATACAATTCTCTTTACTGGAGCTTAAGGTTTTGTACGGCAAAAATTCACAGAGTTTTTACAAGAACCTTTTCTTGATGCTATTTACAGAAAACCCTTAAATTTTAAGAACACTCAAGAATAGTCAACGTGTACTAAAATATGATTCCAAGAGTCAGATTTCCTGAACATGAATTCAGAAAAGATTCCTGGTTAAAATCTCCTAAAAAAATTAACAACAATGTCCCAACGAAAACTGCCATAACTACCCAAATCCTTAATCTAGAATGGACGTTTTTACCCTCAAATCTATCCTTAGGAACCCTTATAAGGGCTCCTAAGCCTTTACATATTCATAAAAATCTTATGTTGGAATATACGTGTCTATTAATGAGGTGGAGTGATGTTTTATCCTATTGTTTATATGTAGAAGTGGCTTTATATGATACTCTTTTGGATTGCCATGGTTACTATAGACAGACCGTTCTGTTCTCCGTCGGATCAGGTATAGATAGAGGACCATTTAGTCCTTCGTCTGACATATTTAATTAAACAGATAGAAAACCGTTTAACACTTCAATCTTTTTTACGTTTTTGCCTTCTACCCCATCCTCAGAAATCCCTATTTCACATCTTAGTGTTATTGAATTATCTATAATTATAGAATATATTATTGTTATTGAGAAATTGAACTGTAGATGATAAAATTATTTTTAACTTTGAGGGTTTTACTGGTACAACAAACCTTTCTATATCAACATATTAATGGTTAAAAAAATGCTCTTTCTTTAGCTAGCATCCTTTTAAAAATGTTGTTTTTATTTCCACAAAATATTTAAAAAAAAAGGAAAATTGGCAAAAACAATGCTCTAAATACCCAAATCCTTAACCCAGGAAGTCGTTTTTATCCTCAAATTTGTCCTCAGGGAGTGGTTCCTAAGTCAAGTCTTAAAATGTTCGCTAATTAAGACAAAATCTTATGTTTCAATATACGTTTCTATTAATGGTGCATTTTTGGCTTTACATTATGCTTTTAGGCTTGCTATGATTACTGTAAAGACCGTTCTGTTCTCTGACCGACCAATTAAAAATGGCGGATCGTTGAGTCCTCCGTCTGACCTGAGATATGATAAAACGCTCAATCCACCAGACTACCGCCATTTTCGTTTTTTCTCCCATCGTGAAGAATATGTTTTGACGTAAACAAATATTTAATTATTTATCCGGATATTGCAATACAATTTTCGATATTGGATCTTTTATATAAGATTGTCTTTACCTCGGAGAGTTTTTGCGGTATAAGAACCTTTTCTTCAAGTTATTTTCAGAAAACTCTTAAATTTTAAGAACACTCTGGAATAATTAATGTGTACTAAAATATGAACCCAAGGGTCGAATTTCCTGAATATGAATTAACAAAAACTGCCCTAGCTACCCAAATCCTCAAATGACATTTTTATCCTCAGGAACCCCTCTATCTATATTCATGAAAAAAAATCAAGCGGTTCCTAAGTTAGGCCTTTACATACTCGCTAATTAAAAAAAATCTTTGTTGCAATATAGGTGGTTTATACTATTTTTTGTATGCCAAAATGGCTTTATATAATACTTTTTTGCGTTCTGTTCTCCGTCCGGCCTGATAGAAAACCGTTAAATCCTCCGTTCTCCTTTACGTTTTTACCTAGTTCAGACCATTTAGTCCTCCGTCTGACCTGAGAGATGGAAAATCGTTCAGACCACCAGAATACCACGCTTTACATTAAAAATAATCAACATTTATTCTAAAATATGATTTCAAGAGTCAATTTCCTGAATGTGATTACAGAAAACATTCCAGGACAATTCAAAACCAAACATTCCTTCCAAAAGCCTTATCTACTAATTCTGTTTAAAATTATATTTAGTTTCTAAAACACAAAAAAACTTTTAGCATATAAACAGTTCAAGCAATATATGTATACGTGGCGGAATTCTCAACGTCCCGCTGAATGTACTCCCTCTCGATCAACGTCTCGATCCGCTTCTTCAAATCTTGTGATTTCAACGGAATATCCAGAACGCTAAACAATTCGGACATCAGCTCGTTATGCTTCATCACTTTTTTATTCTTTAAGATCCGCACTATGGCCGCGTCGATTTGCATCTGTCTGTCGGCCAGAACATTTCTCTCGGCCACTTTTAGTTCCTCTCTATTGTCTCTCAGTTGCACTTGGCTTATTTTAATTCTGCTCAGTTTATTAGTGAAATTCACGTTTAATTCGAAGGTGTCGTCCTGCTGTATGTAGTTGTTCTGCGGTTCTTTGATCAGCAATTTCGTTTTAGTGCAAGCCAGGGAGTACAGTGTGAGTATAAGATCTTTGCAGTCCAGCATGGTGTATTCTTGTATTTCGTTCAAACTTAACTTGGACCGTTTGTTGAACTGTAAAAGTACTATAGTTTGAAATAGGGAAACTGAGAGTTCCTTTATCCCCGCATCGAAGTATGCTTTGACGATGCAATGGCCTAAACTGGGCTGCCAATCCAACCTTCTGCCGGTATGTATGGACACGTAATATCCCGAAAAAATCGCTTGATAATTCAGAAGTTCGTCTGGTAAGATCAACATGTAGTTACCAACGGTTTTAGTCCAAATGCTGCTGGTAAGCACTAGCACGGACAAATCACACTTCTGACCAAACTCCGGGTGAGTGTTGAAGAGGAATTCTTTAAAATTGCTGTTAATTGTTTCACTCGAGTGCACATCGGTGAGCATCCCTTTGATTTTGGCCGTAAAACAATCGCCGCATTCTTCTTCGAGTTTGTAGACGATGCTCTCTTCCACATCTTGGTTAGTGGAACTGCCGAAGATCAGTCTTTTGGCCAGGTATTTCCGGTAAAAAACTTCGAATATGTCTTTGCCGTTGATACATCTGGAAATGAGAAGAACAGCTGGAATGTCAACCATTTATAGAGAGCCTGGAAGAGGTTTCATAAAAAACTAAAATTGTTACATTATATTTAGAAATATTGATTTTCGTAAAGGCTTTGATAGTATCAAGATTTTTTTTATGCATTACAATAGGTCATAATAACTACAAACTGGCTGTGTATACAAGAAAACTTCTAAGGACATTTTTGATAAAGAAACTCAGCAGCTTCCAAATGAAACTAAAATCAATAAAATCGTTACATGAGTTATTAAAATATTTGGATTTTTGTAAAGCCTTTGACAGTATTAAGATTTTTTCAATTCATTGAAATGGGTTATAATAACTCCAAACTGGCTTTGTATACAAGAAAACTTCTAAGGACATTTTTAGTAAAGAAACTCAGCAGCTTTAAAATGAGACTAAAATCAATAAAATCATTACATGAGATTTCAGAATATTTGGGCTTTTGTAAAGCCTTTGACAGTATCAAGATTTTTTTTCCAATCTATTGAAAAAGGTCTTAATAACTCCAAAATGGCCGCATATACAAGGAAGCTTGTAAAAACATTTTTGGTAAAGAAACTCATTAGCTTTCATATGAAAAAACTAAAGTCACTAAAGTCAATAAGATCGTTCCATGACTTTTTAAAATATCTGAATTTTTGCAAAGCCTTTGAGAGTATCAAGAATTTTTCAATGCATTGAAAAAGGTCTTAATAACTCCAAAGCGGCTGTACATACAAGGAAGCTCTTAAGGACATTTTTGGTAAAGAAATTCATCAGCTTTCATATAAAAGTAAAAACAATGAAATCTTTACAAACAGTATCAACAACTACTCCAACTCACTTACCTAAAAATAAGCATAACTTTATTCAAAATCACATTCAGCTCGTCCTCCCAGATATTCTTGGACCTCAATTTGCTATCCAGATATTTAGCCAGGAACAGTGCCGACTCAGAATTCCGTAAATTAATCGCTTTAACGTAACTGGCCCGGATCAACACCGCAAATTTCGGATTATTCCTAAAACACTTTTCTACTATCGTGTCCAACTTGTCCCTTAAATCGATCAGCACTTGGATCATCATTTTGTCGGTGCCCTTTTGGATAATCGAGACGCACAAGTCGTCCAAGTAACTTTGGAAATATCGTGAAATGTTAAATAAACCGGTCGGCCCTTTGGTGAACAAGTTGAATAAGAGACGCAAGGATGCTAAACAGGGTTCGTCCATTAGCTGCCTGAATCCTTGGGTTAGGATGTGTTCTTCGTATGATTCAATCATTTCTCTGTAACAGGAAAAGTAATTGATACTTTGTATTTTTTTGCATGGTTGCTTCATTTGTATAAAACCTTAATGGGGTTAAGATTGCCAACGTTGCCGATGTGACTTGCGTAAATCTTTGTATTGGTGAAAATGGGGAACATTTTGATTAATTTTTATAATAATTATATTATTATTAAGATAATTTAGCTTGACCATATACGGTTGATAAATATGCCAATAGTTTTAATTTAAAAATTGTATTTTTGAACCTAGGTAATAAAAAGTTGTGCAGAACCAAACAAAACTGATTTTTTTTCAAAACTTAATGACTTAGGGTCAAGTGGGGTAATTGTAAAAACGGGGTAAATGTAAAAGGCGTGTTTGTCAAATAGCCGTGGGCTTTAAAATGTAGATGGTGCTTCTGCAGCAATGTTTTAACCTTGGGCTATAGTGTACATGACCAGGTTGCATTTGTATTTGGTGGGATGAGGTTTTAACGCACGTGTTTTTGAAATGTGTCGAAAAAACTAAAAATCGTTTTATAAACGTTGAATGTTTTTGTAAAAATGTTGAGTGTGTATTGATTAATACTTATTCTAAATTTTATATAATTTGATAATTTACAATTACCCAAAAAAAATTTTGTTATGGGGAAATTGTAAAAATAGATTCAGGGTAATTGTAAATAACTGTTTTTTTCTTAGATATGCCTCGCAAATATACAAAGAAGCGCCAGGGACCTCAATATAGCAGAGAAGATCTAAGAAGAGCTGTGCAGGATGTTCTCAATAAAAACAAGACATCAACAAGCTGAAAAGTTTTACGGTGTTCTTTTACTATATACTATTTAAAGGAGCAGCAGTTCAACCAAGATGGATTTCAGAAAAAGCTTACCCAGGGATCCTGTACACTACTTCATCCAATGGTTGGATGGAGGAACCCCAGTTTTTTGAATGGTTCTCTACAGCTTTTGTGCAAGAGGTTCAGAATAAAAGAAGGACACAACACTAAATCAAACAGCTCTTTTAATGTATGATGGGCATAGTTCTCACATAAGCTGTCGTATTGTAAATGCGGCGGGAGTTTACAAATTTCCGAGTCATTTGACTGATAAGATCCAACCATTGGATAAATGTGTCTTCGGTCCAGTGAAAACGGCTTGGACAAAAAAATTAATAACCTTCACGAAAAAACAAAATGGTAAAGGTAACATAAGGTTATCAAAATCCCAATTTGTTGAGTTATTAGGAGAGGTTTGGAGAGATTCTATGAAACATGATAACATCGTTAAAGGTTTTATTTCTACTGGCACATTTCCAGTTGATTCAACAAAATTTCCTGAGGCAGATTTTAATCCTGTTTTGTTAAGAAGGTATAAAGAAAATCAGCTAAAATCTAAAAACTCATCCACACTAGCCCTACACAATTTACAGAAAATATTGAAGAGCAATCTCCTATTGAAAATCTTAAAATATTAAGTGTAAATAATCAAGTCAAGGTAGTATCTTAGAAAACAGCACACTTGATATAAATTTGGAAAAAAATGTTTCTAAAATCTCTGGTCCTGAACTTGCTATTCCTTCGACCTCTACCCATAAAACTCCAATTAAAACCCCAAGTAAAATAATAGATATTTTCTGTCAAGCAATGAATACTAGCTACGAAAAATTAGAGGTTGTTAAAAGAAGAATTAATCCAGTACCAAGATTAAAATCTGTAAAATACGGTAAAATACTTACTAATGAAAAAGTCGTGGAAAAAAAGAAAATTATTGAAGCTCAAAGAAGGGAAAAAGAAGTCAAGAAAAATAAGAATAAGAAAATAAAGATTAAAAAAAGACAGAGAAGAAACAAAAAAAGACAGGGAAAAAGAAAAATCCAATTGAAACTGATTCAGACAATGAAGACCTCGATGAAAACAATACAAATTATAGCTCAGATAATGAATCAGATGATTCTGATTTTCTGGCATCTTGCATAAAAGAAAATTTGAAAGAAGAAGATTATGAACAGCCAGATACATAATTACCAAATACATAATTATGAACAGCCAGATTACACCGGGTAATTGTAAATGAACCATAATTCCATAAAACTGCAAAAAACTTGATGGAAATCATCTTAGATCAAAAGTAAAGACTCTAAGGAAGGCTATAATATATCCTATGAGTTTTAAATTATTTACAAATATATTTAAAAATATTGACATTTATAAAAATTGCATATTTCATTTACAATTACTCCACTTGACCCTATGTTAAAAAAAACTGAATCTCCACTTATTTGCGATAAAAAATGGTACAACTATTGCAATTTTTATATAGCGATACGCCTTGTTTTCGAGAAATAAAATAGGGTATTTTCACGATTTACTCGAAAACTTTAAGGTTATATGTGAGAAAAGTATAGATACAAAAACTATAGACTGTTTTATCACCTATAATTGTTTTAAAAAGCATTTTTTCTCAGACAATTATTTTCTGCAAATAAACTGTTTTTTATTAACCCAACCCTTACCCCCCCACCCACCCCACACAACTTACCAGTAAGAAATTGTTTTCAAAAATCATTGTTTTCCGAAATAAGACACATGAATAACAGCTGTTTTTGTCATTAATATCTAATCTAATAACACAGTTTGTTTATTAAATTTGTTAAATATAATTATATACATAATTAATTATATAAATAATTAATAATTAATAAAAATAATTAATAATAAACAATTATATAATAATATTTGATATAATTATATACAATTGTATATGTATATTAATAAATATTTAATATAAAAACAGTGCTATTAGATTAGATTTTATAGACGAAAAACGGTGATTTTTTAGAAGAAGTTTTTACTGGGCAAAGATTTGGGGTGGGTGGGGGGGGTAAGGGTTGTGTTGATGAAAAACAATGTTTTTGCGTTCATTGACGTTCACTAACGTTCATTGTCTTATTATGTGTATTATTTTATATCTATATATCTTTTGATTAATTTATTATTTTAAATATATTGTCCTATCTGATTATTTTATTTAGTAAATTTACTTGCAAATTTTAACTTTTTTAAATTTTGTAAATCTATTTTTTCTTTTATCACATAAGCGCTAAAATGGTGCACTGTATTCGACGTTGCTTTATGATTGAAATATCATTTTGTTGAAAATAAATTTATTATTATTATTATTTATAATGTTGTCAGAGTTTAACAATAGTGTATTAAGCGGCTCTCACACGATCAGTAATACTGACAGTACTTGATAATGTCAGTATTTCGTCAATATTTTGAAATTCACCTCACACTATCAATATTTCTATCAGTAACCTATACAATATTTAGTTTTGTTGTGATCGTTCTTTCTCGTATTCCTCTTCTTCAAAAAAATGGGCAATAAACAAAAAGCTTGTGTTGCCATTATATTGTTTCCCTATCCACTATCATTTCTCCTACAATCATAAGTGAAATTGTAATGGAGGTTTGCAACGCCATAATTGAATTATTGGCAGACTACATCAAAGTAAGTAAACATTATTTTTACATAAAATAAATTTCTCATTTCGTTTTTTTATTATTTTATTTTACATTACAAGCTATTACAATTTATTTAAATGAACTTAAATATGTCTGTATAGTAGGAAGCTCTGTTGGTGATTGTGGTGTGTGTTCTGTTTGAAGAGCTTGTTGATGATTTTGGGATACATTTTAAAGCTCTAAATATTGTCGATTTTGACTAACGTTGTGTGCTTCATCCAATGGCATTGGTGGAGAGAACATGGGCGTTGAAGTGTAACTATAGTTGCAACTTGCGGATGATAAACTTTGAATTGATGCTGCTCTTGAATATACATCAACAAAATTTGCTTCGTCACAATTTATTTTGACGGAGCTTTTGGTTAAGGTGCCCTGTTCCGCCTCGAAAAGAATATCATTTGTGTATTTCTCTGCCAACCTTCGTTGTTGTGGGTCAATAAGACTTTTCAACTTTGCTTCCCAAATTTTTCCAATGGGATATTCATCGTATTTAGTTAGATATTCACGCGCCATGGATAATAGCTGCTGACGATCTTGGTTATCCTGGTTTCCAGTAGCTTTTCTTTTTGTTGCTTCTCAGTTCTATCAGTGCCTTCTTTTTGTTGCATGTCTTCAGAACGCTGAAACGATAGGAAACAGATCAATGAATTAAATGCTTTGTTTTTTTAGATACCATTAACCGGAGACGAATGGGAGAAAATAGGAAAGGACTTTGGGGCAAAGTGGCAATTTTGGAACTGGGGCAATAGACGGAAAACACGTTCACATTATTAAACAAGCGAATTCCAGATCAAGGTACTATAATTACAAGGGCACCCACATCAACGTTTTGATGGCGATTGTAGATGCTAATTATAATTTTATAATGATTGATGTTGGCACTAACGGACAGGTATCGGATGGAGGAGTTCTTTACAATACCGATTTTTGGGAAATGTTCGGTTGAATATTCCTGATGCCTCAAAACTGCCAAATACCGACGAAAATTTTCCTTACGTTTTTATAGGGGATGATGCCTTTGCGTTGAGCAAACATTTATTGAAACCATTTAGCCAAGAGGATTTATCAGTCACAAACCGGATTTTTAATTACCGATTGTCACGGGCTCGCCCAGTAGTTGAAAACGCATTTGGCATACTTGTTACTCGATTTGGTGTATTTCAAAAAGTTATAAATTTAACACCTGAAAAGGCCACCGTTTTTGTTTTAGCCTGCTGTTATCTACACAATTTTTTAATGATACAAATAATTATTATAATAACATTAAATGTAGAAAACAAGGAAACAGGGGACGTCGTTATTGGCACAGACAGATCCGAACATACATTGAATGGGCTTCGTTTAGGACTATATCGAAATGCTTCAAAAAACGCTAAGCAAGTTAGGGAACGCTTTAGGAACTACTTAAATAAAGAGGGACAAGTGGATTGGCAAAGAAAAATATTGAAATTAACTTAATCGAAATAGGTATTTTGGCTTGTTTAAAAAATGTAAAATGTAACTTTCCTGTTCCAGTAAAACACTATTTACTTACCTCATTTTGTTTTATTGAGCTTCTTCCTTTCTCCGGAATTTCAACATCTGCTAAAAACTGAAGTTCATAAAATATCCACGAACTGGGTTCATACACACTTTCAGCACTACTTACTATACCAGTGCGCTTAGAGTCTTTTATTTTCTTCAATGTAATTACTACGTCGGGTATTAATTTGCTTTTTCACATCTTCAATAATGGCTTGTGCCTTTAAACGTACATAAATTTGAAGCAAAGCTTCGTATCCGCGTCTTTTTTTGTCTCGATCGGAATACTCTCTCAATGTGATATTCCACAACTCTGGCATGACTTATAAGCTGCAATAAACCTCTTTAATATTGATTTTCTTGTTTCTTCTTCAGAAGATATGCTAGATGAAGGTGACCCTACTGGAGACTGCATCGATTCCATGATGCCTCGATGACTTCACTTGAAATACTGAATTACTTTACTTTACTGCGCTCGGACGATCAATATTTTCATCAGTATTTTGGCTCCGCCTAAATACTTTCAGGATCCCGAAAGTATTATCAGTATACTGAAAGTCCATCAGTATTTGCCCTCACACGATCACGGGTACTATTGTCAGTATTTCGAAATACTGTCAGTAATACTGATCGTGTGAGGGCCACTTTAGTGTGATTTGACGACTGAACAATATTTTCTTAGGTAGACTACTCTTCAAATTTATTAAAAAAAGAACGTGTAGAGGAAATAAATAATAAATAATCTCCGAAGTTCTGGGCAGAGTTAATTTTAATATTCTTAGGCGCGTAAGTCTTTGTATTTGTGAAAATAGGGAATATGTTTTATAAATTAATTTTGTTCTTAAATAAAACAATTATTTTTTTTTAATTTAAAATATTTGAATATACCTAGAAACAGAATTATCGCAAAAACGGCTAACTTGAGCGGGTTTTAATAAAAACGCCTTTCTTGTTTAAATTTAATGGGAAAATTGTTTTTTTTTTAAACATAAAAGTAAAAATCATGGACATTTTAAACCATTAGAAGTGCAGTGTGAAGCGCCCTCTTGCTATAGGGACACACTGTGCATATTCAGGTTTCGCATCCCAAAAATCCCCTGGATACAAATTTAAAAAAATGCGATTTTCATTTTTAACTTCACCGCCCTAGGTGTAGTTTTGAATCGGAACAATTTTGGACTAAAGTAAGTTGCTTTAAACCGGCCTAATAAGTTGCTTTCAAATTTTGATCCCAGGAATACGTGGTGAGATTTTGTAAGGACACCCTATATATTGTACTGCTTACGCGGATTTCCGCCGTCTTATATTAAAGTTTGCGCAAAAAAAAAATAAAAAAAAATAAGAAATTTCTTACTCATAAAGGATCGCTAAAGTTTCTTGCTCAGTATCCTTCAGTACGTAGTTTCTATCAGTCTCCTCGCGGATTTTATCCCGAACAAACAGCAAATACTCTTTAACCCCCATGGCGTTTTCTCCGATTTGCCGGCCTCCCAGCTCGTAAAACTTCCTTGATTCTGCTAAAAAGTACTGTTCGAATATCGCCCCATAAACATTTAAGTCAATTAGAACGCTTAACATGGTACTGAGTCTGTTGCGATCGATGGTACTGCCGTGCCTCTCCAATCTGACCTCTTCCAAGATCTGCCGAGTTATCTGCCTAGAAATGCACGGGTTTAAGATGATAATGGCTTTAAATAGTTCCAAGCAAGTGATTTGGGTTTTATTGAATCTGTACTCGTTCTCGGATCGGTCATGCCATAAATAAATATTTTTCAGCAGGGTCACTTTTTTTGAGTAGTAATTCCATAAGTCGGTGAGGGCAGTCAAAAGTTCTTTGGGGCTATTTATTTGCATTAGGCTCTCCAGTTTTTTATTCAAAAAAATGGTGTTGACGTGATATAAAATTTGGAAAATCTCATTTCGCTGATCCAGAAACACTAAATCCTCCACTGTTCTGTACAGCTCCTCTAGCGACAGCTCCGTACGGTCTTCCCACAGTAAATACTCCAGTTTATTGTACAAATTCCCTTTGGCTCTATCGATATAGTTCAGACCCAGCAGCGGCCGTCCTCGAAAGTTTTTTATTTTCAAGACTTTCGGGGGTGTACAGCCGTGCCGTGGCTTCTCCAGTTTCCCTTGAGACTGACAGTCGGAGAACTGGGAATTTAGCACTGCCGTCGGTAAAAATAGCGTGACGGACATGATCTACTAGTACTACTGCTAGTTATTCAACTATAGTTTGCCGCTATATTGTCACAGTTATATAAATGACAAGCATGGAGGACTTGTTTTATTAGTTTGACGGAAAAATGACAGTTTCAAGTTTAAACAAGAACGTTATCTTAGAGAACTGGTAAAGATTAAGTGCTTAATGCGCGCGCACACGTGCTTTATATTCTCGATGTAACTTAACCTAACAAAGATCCAAGGATGAGATCTTTATTTTATGAGGTTAAGTGTTATGTTCTTCTTCTTTTCAATAAATGAGCGTATGAGATTGAGTATTTTTTGTGACGTAAAGGTGGGTCCAGACTTGAACATTTTAACCCGAACGAACAGAACGAGCTGAGCGTGCGGAAATAAGCAGAGCGAACAGACAGAGCATAGGTCGATCCGTTCGCGCGAGCATTAAAAGTTCCAACTGCTCGAAGTGTTTATGTATTTGCTATTGTTATTTTTTTCCGCAAAGATATACGAAAGTGCTGGTAAAAGTAAGATAGTGAATTTCAAGATTGAATATGAATACTGAGTTAGCGGTAGCATTTAGCTCTTTTTTTCTTATTTGTAAAATTGCTGCCAAAAAGAAGAAAAAAGCGCGGAGCCAATGGGTACGAAAATTGTATCGACAGCGCAACAATAACTTGTTATTAGAAATGGACCACATTCATTTAAAAAATTTTACCAGAATGACTTCAGAAGATTTTGAGGAGTTGATAAATTTAATTGGACCTGTAATTCAAAAGACGGATACAAAGTTACGCAAAGCAATACCAGTTAAATATCGTTTAGCCTTAACATTGAGGTTTTTAGCTTCTGGCGATTCTTTCACCAGCCTTCAGTATTTGTTTAAAATGTCAAAACAAAGTATTAGCATCATAGTGGCAGAAACATGTAAAGCGCTAACCTTGAGTTTGAAGAACCAGATAAAGGTAAGAAATAATACATATGCATTATAAGTGATATTAGAACCTATATTAATTAACGAACACAAAAATAAAGCAGAAAAAAATAGAAAATAATGAACTTTTTTTCCAATAATTGGTAGGTAGTTAGTAATGTTCAATTTGCCAGTTGCTTAAGAAATTAGCGGCTGTTCCAAGTGAACCTGTTTCTTCTTGAGCATTAACTTCGCTGATCGGAGTTGACAAATCAGTATATGAAACTTCACTTTGTGACGTTTCTTGTGGAGAAGGTGTTGGAATGGGTGTCGTAAAGTGACCAGTGGGCAAAGTTATGGACGAATTCTGATAGTTTGCAGCAACATTCATAGCTGCTGCATTTCTATTTATTTCAAAATTACCCATGTCAGCTTGAAATAATATATTATTAAAATGGTACTGTACTATCGCTTTAGTCCTCTCCGAATAATTTCTCAGCTTATTTGCCACATGCTTTCCATAATCAGTACAACTATCGAATATTTCTGCGGGCTTAAGATTGCCTCTGTCGTTTTGTGAATGATCATCATTTATATCTGTAGATTGATCAAGGGAATCCTCAATATCTTCTTGCGAAGCAGCCTCCATCGTTTCTGTGTCATCCTAGAAAAAAAAACATTTCCGCATTAAAATAACATAACCAAAAATTTCGTCAACAACTCCTAATTAAAAAATAAGGTATAGGTTTAAACCGACAAGTGCACGAACCGTTTTCAAGAATATTTTTTGATATATAAAATATATCAAAAAATAATTGTGCATCTATATTTTTTTTTTAAATTTAGTCCTAAACTTAGGCCGTTTTTTATTTTATTTCAGATTCCATCAACTGCCGAAGAATGCTTCAAATTTCCAAGATTTTTTACGAACAATGGCAATTTCCACATTGTGTGGGCTCCATGGATGGGAAACATATTATAATAACGAGCCCTTTCAATACTGGAAGTGAATATTATAATATAAATCAAATTTTAGTATTGTGTTATTTGCAGTTGTGGATGCGGCATACAATTTTATTTTTGTGGACATTGGTTCTCAAGGTAGAATTTCAGACGGCGGTGTTTTTAAACATACTTCACTACATAGAAAAATCACAGAAGACAGGCTACACCTTCCTATGGACAAGTTACTGCCCGAAATAGGCAATAATATGCCATATGTTTTCTTAGCAGATGAGGCATTTCCCTTGACAAAGAGGATAATGAAACCGTACTCGGGGATGCACGAAAAAGGTACAACGCAAAGAAAATTCAACTACCACCTAAGTCGTGCAAGAAGAGTTGTAGAGAATGTTTTCGGCATTGTTTCTGCAGTTTTTTGAGTTTTACGAAAACCCATGCTATTGGAACCAGAAAAGGCAAAATACGTAGTCATGACAGCAGTATGCCTACATAACTTTCTACGAAAAAGTAAATCTCGAAATACTTATACTCCCCCTGGAACATTTGACCAAGAAGACAGCATGGGAAATATAATTCCTGGTAACTGGAGAAGTGAAGGCAACAATGATTTGTCATCATTCATACCCATCAGGCAAATTCCACGTAAAACATCATTGGAAGCAAAAGAAGTGCGGGATAAATTTGCAACTTACTTTTACAATAAATAAATATAATTAATACCTATGTAAATATTACTTCAGTTTCTGCCTATTATTATTTATGAGTCAAATATACTTACATTGAGAGAAGTTAATGTTTCTGTTGGTTCATCTCTGTCTAATAAAAAGGCCATTCGGGTGAAAGCAAACCATTTGGATATATACACTTCTTGCCTACCTATAAAAGACATTGTTTTTAAAATATAACACCTAATTTGGTCCACAGTGCTGTATAAATTACCTTTACCGGTACCAACAGATTTTTTGCCTTTGGATTTTTCCCGCCTGAAACTTGCCAACATGCTCTCCATTTTCTTTTTTACCTCTTCACTACCACACTGCATGTTTTGACCAATATTCACCCAGGCGTCATGCTTTTTTATTTTATAGTAATACAATCCGTGTTTGGGATTCCACAACACAGGGTTTTGTTCATAAATGTCAATTAATTTTAAACATGCTTCCCTATTTCACTCCATTATCAAATTATTATTTAAATAATAAAACTAAATAACTCTTTCTTATTTTTTCCGTACCTTCAAAACACACAGACAACTCGAATGCTGCGAACCGCGCGAACTATATTAATTCCGTCAACTGAATAATTCGGCGAACAATAAACCTCTTTGAGCATTTCCGATTTACCGACAAGCTCCGGAAAACGTTCCGGCTCGTTAGATTCGGCTCGGGCGCAAGTCCACACTTAGCGAATTCGGCTTTGCTCGTTCAGCTCTTTCTGTTCGTTCGGGCTAAAATGTTCAAGTCTGGACCCACCTTTATACATACCAACAAATGTGTAACCATAGCAACGGGTTTAAAATACATACAAATAAACCACACGCATGTAAGTAAGGTTAAGTATGATTAGAGAGAAAAATATTGTTAAAAATGTCAGATTTATCTTCTTATGGCATATATTTCAACGAAGTGGATAAAATATGCATTTTAGAACCTGAAAGTTCCAAGCTTACGCATGACCTAAAGGAGGACTGTTCGCTTTATGTGGAAAGTAAGTTATACCGTTTTTCTTTATAGAATTTAATTTGTTTGGCTATTTCCTATACAGGGTGTCCCGAAATTACATCGCAATATTTTACCAGCCGCATCTTTGTCTAAAAATAAGACAAAAACTTCATATACAGGAATGTTGAAAAGTGAATCGTTTTTATATTACATGTTATCGTATACTACTGTTATTGTTATTAACTGATTTTATAACATTTTATGCTAAAATATATACAGGGTCGATTAAAATTAGTGGTCAGCAAAGATAAAAATGTCATAACTTTTTTCTGGTTATTTTGTAATTATTTGGATAGTAAAATTAAAAAGAACCTACATTTTTACATAAAAAGGGTGCTCTTGCCTTATTTGAAAATATTAACAAAAAACCATGTTCAACAGGAATTATAAAACACCCTGTAACATCAAAACGATTTACTTTTCAAGATTCCTGTATATGAGGCGTGTCATATCAAAAGCAACAATCGCCACTTTTTGTAAATATTGAGTTTTGGGCATAAATTATTATTGCTAAAGCTCCTTTATTACCCTAGAAATTTATTTGTAGCATAAAAGACAATATCCCTATCCCATACAAAATTAGGTTTAAAAATTGCCGTTTATTGCAAAACATACAATCTCCACTGTGTGATTCACAGCAAAATAAGCAATATCCATTTCAACCAATTACAGTCAGTGTACGCGTCACCTGACTTGACTAGTTTTACTAGGGGTCTCCGCTTGTTTGTTTCGATGATGTTTATTTCCTGCTGTTTACGTTTAAAGATAGATTCGTTGCTTTTAGACATAATTATTATTTTCAATTTCGTGTTTGTGACCCAATATCTTCAATATTGCGGAGGGTTGTTGGGTGGGGTCAGAAATAAAACAGAAACCTGTTTCCTAAATGTCGACGTTTCGACTTATATTAAGTCATCCTCAGGACACTGAAATGGATTCAAGTAATTACAGAGATAAAACAAAGTAATTTCAAGTACATAAAAAACACTATTAAAATAAATGTTCTTTAAGTTACAAAAACTAAAACAACAAAAAACAAAAACCACGACACAGTTAAAATTAGATTCAGGTACAATCCGTTAAAAAAAAAATTTTTATAAAAAAAAAACAGTATACATTTTTTTTTTTTTTTTTTTTTTTTTTTTTTTTTTCTGACCCCACCCAACAACCCTCCGCAATAATAATTATTATTTGAATTAATTTAAAACAGTGTAGTTGGTTATAGAGTAAATTTTTATAGTAATAGACTATAAAAATTTTAATTTTGATAATTTTGAACAGGATTTAGAAGGGAAGGATTGGCATAGCTTTTTAAGGGAAAATGATGTTGATAGAAAGCTTAATATGTTGAACCAGCATATTCTCTCTACTTTTGATCAGCATGCGCCTATTATAACCATAAAAGTCTCCAAATGCAAAGCACCCTGGCTTACTCCTAACTTGAAACTCATTATGAAACAAAGAGATAATGCTTTACAAAAATTCAAGCGAAGTCGTTTACAGATTGATTGGGATGAGTATAAACAACGTCGTAATTTTGCATTGACTTGCGTACGGAGGGAGATAAAAGCCTATTTAGATAACTTAGCTAAAAATCACACTAATCCGAAACTTCTTTGGCAATCCTTAGGTGATTTAAATGTTAAAACCCTAAAGTCCTATGACCTTCCTAAGGAATTATCTAATCCGCAAGAACAATTGAGCAGATAAGTCATATTATTAATAAGGAATTACACTCTAATGCATATGGTGTAGATGGCATATCGGCAAGAATGCTAAAATATTGTAGCCCATTTATTGATAAATATATTACTCACCTCATAAACTACTGTCTAGAAAAGCAATATTTTCCTCGTCTTTGGCGTACTGCAATCGGTAGGCCTATTCCAAAGACATCCGACCCTAAGGACTTTTCCGACCTTAGAATAGTCAGTATTTTGCCAACGTTTTCAAAAGTTTTGAAAAATTTGTTTATAAACAAATATACCAATATGTATGTGAAAAAAATATAATTCCAAACTATCAGTGTGGGTTTAGAAAAAAACTATTCAACGGCGACTGCCTTAGCTACAGTAATCAGTGATATAATTGATGCCTATGATAAAGGTGATAACGTTATTTTAGCTCTTTTAGACTTTTCAAAAGCGTTTGACACCATTGATCATAAATTATTAATAGCTAAATTAAAATATTACGGCTTTCATTATTCGCTGATTAATTTAATATCTTCCTACCTAAAAGACAGGTTTCAGTGTGTCTCGTGCAATGATAAGTGTCTGATTCTATCTCCATTTTATCTGGTGTTCCTCAGGGTAGCGTGTTGGGCCCTTTACTGTTTTTGGTATATACTTCTAGTATTTTGCAGTCAATAAAACATTGTAAACGCCAAGCCTATGCTGACGATACACAACTTTATTTTAATTTTAATTCTGCTGATGTTTTATTGGCAAATACATTAATTAATGAGGATCTAAAAATTGTAAGTGAACTCTCAGCACAACATAATTAAAAATTGAATGCCTCAAAATCTATATTACTAATATTTGGCCCTAAAACGAAAATTGATTTTATTAAAGAGCATTTAGATGTAAATATTAATGGTGTAGAGATTCCTGTTGTTAAAACTGCAAGGAATTTGGGTATGTGGGTGGACACTGATATAAAATGTAAAATGCATGTTTCTAAGATTACACAAAAGGCCTACCTTTCGTTAAAACTTTTATATTCCAGCAGACATATCTTGAGCCAACAACTTCGAAAGAATCTATGTGGATCACTAGTGTTGTCAAATTTTAATTACTGCGATTTTATCTAAGGACCATGCTTGGATATCAACACAAAGTATAGAATCCAGAAAGTTCAAAATACTTGCGCTAGACTTATATTTGGCTTAAGAAAGTATGATCGTATTAGTGCTAAAATTGAGGAGTTGGGATGGTTAAGAATGGAAGATCGTAGAGCTCTTCATGTGGGTAACTTTCTTCACAAATTAATGACATGCCCCAATGCTTTTTATTCATTAAAAGATAAATTTGTTTTAAGAACTTTCGTACATTCACGAGTCCTACGTATTTCAAGTTCATTTACTATTCCTCGTCATCGGACGGCCTTATTTAAACGAAGCTTTGTATATAACAGTATTAAATTATATAATAGGATTCCTGACAGGTTAAGATCTTTAACATATACCAAGTTTAAAAAAGCGTTTAAAGTTTTTATTATAAACCAGGAATTATGAAAGGTGAGTGCATCAGTTATTAAATTATTATTCTGTTAAATTTTTTATGTGTTACAATGATTATTATTATTGTTTAAAAATGATAATATTATCTTTTGTCTAAAACTTGTA
This sequence comes from Anthonomus grandis grandis, assembly GCF_022605725.1. Classification (NCBI taxonomy): domain Eukaryota; kingdom Metazoa; phylum Arthropoda; class Insecta; order Coleoptera; family Curculionidae; genus Anthonomus; species Anthonomus grandis. The sequence goes on from NC_065562.1 coordinate 14,775,664, forward strand.
ATATTTAGACATTATTACTTTTTTTTTTTTAATTATTTTGGGTACTTTTAGGTCATTACTTTAATTTTGCTAGCCAATCACAATGTATTTTTGTTTTATTTCTTTTAAGTGTAAATCTTAATTTTCTTTTGTTTATAGTGTATTAGTAAATAAGCCATCTATGGTGCTTCAGTGGTTAAGTATGAATAGCTACTGCAGCTAGACTTCGCCACTGCTTGCACCTATACCATTAAAATATTAAATTAATGTTTTATAGTACTTATTTATGTATTTTGTGGTATCTAATAAAAGACGATTTATTATTATTATTATTATTTGGTTTGCGATATTCGCGGAAAGTTGTTTAAAATGGAACATCCATTAGAAGTTGAACAATCAAAAGCTAGAAAGTGGCGTTCAAATCCCGAGAAATGGACCCGGAATGCACAAAAAAGCAAGGTAGGAAACATTGAATATTTCTATAACTTTAGCAATAAAATTGATAACACCGTTAGCAGGCATTATCGATGTTGATAATTTATTGTTATATCACTAAAACTGTGCTTCGGAAACATATGTTTTTAAATTATTTAAAGGTGTTTCTTTTTGTTATAGATACATGCCTTCCAAGCTTCCAGTAGCTCCACAATGTAGTCATCATTCTGGGGCTCTTCAATGTAAGAAACTTACTATGAGGGACTTAAAAGCTTTTCATGAAAAATTTTATTCTACTTATGATAAGTTAAAACAAGATGATTTAATTTTGAAGTACACACAAGTGTTAAACATAAAAAGACGTCGTTCTAAAAATTAAATGCACTCAAGGAAGCAATTCCATACAAAATATTTTCTTAGCAGCATCGAACGTACTTTGATTCCTGTGTGTCAACAGACGTTTCTGAATTCTTTAAATATTAAGAGATTTCGAGTGCAGCGTGCTATTGAAAATTTCATGAAAACTGGTACTGTGCCCCAAGAAAATAGAGATGGCGATTATAAATCAAAAAAATTTAAAAACAAATACTTGGCTGTAATACTTTTTTTGAAATCACTAAAATGTGACAGCTCACACTACTGTCGGTCTGCCTCTATGCGGCAGTACTTAAGCTCGGATCTAAATATTAATAAATTAATTAGATTGTATAATGGCTGATAGATTGTACCAGGCTGCCCCCTGAGCTTAAAGTCAAGCGTACGTATTTTTGGAAAATATTTAGCACTAAACTCAATTTAGGTTTTGGGCATCCTGTTACCGACGACATGTTCTACGTGCATACAATTAACTTTAAAAATTAAGAGTGAAACAGATGTAAATAAAAAGTCGAAGCTTATGGCTGAGAAACAAGTTCATAAATACAGAGCTAAAGCATTTTTTGATCTGGTACGCGAGAAGAGGGATGACCTTATTACCTTTTGCTTTGACTATGAAAAAAATGCACCCCTTCCAAAAATACCTGATCAGAGTTGTTACTACAGCCGTCAGTTATACCTTTATAATTTTACAATCACACAGGGAAGTTCAAAAGACACATTGTCTAAAAATAATACGTTCTGTTACGTATGGACCGAAGATGTTCACAAAAAAGGCTCAAATGAAATTGCCTCAGCCCTGTACCACAGATTACAAAATACTGATTTTCATAATAAAAAAGTTATTCGTTTAGTTGCCGATGGTTGCGGGGGCCAAAACAAAAACATTACTATCATTGCTGCTTGCTCTTTTTGATTGCAACAAAAAGCTCCTCAAAACATTGAAACAATAGAGCTTGTGTTTCCAATTACAGGGCACTCTTTTATTCCGCCAGACCGAGTCTTCGGCAATATCGAGAAGAAAATCAAAACTTTCGAAAACATTGTAAATCCAGATCAGTATAAAGACTTTATATCTGAACATGGGACTATCATAGAGCTTGGTAGTGACTGCGTCGTTGCAGATTTTAAGGCAGCAGCTGAAACTGTTTTAAAATCCACAAGTTCTTTACACTTTAAGATAACAGAGTGCAAAAGATTCTTCATACGAAAAAGCACAAGAAAAAACGATATTTTAGTAAGAGGAGAAACTGTGTATAAGCATAACATGAGTTTATTTAAATCAATAACAAAAAAGAATAGACTTTTGGAAAATTTTCAAACAGCCGTAATACGAAAATATGGAGTGAAAATCAAAGAGGAAAAGGCTAATGATGTCAAAAAGTTGTTACTAAAGCACTTTGGAGAACAGTGGGAGCTAAATGTTGAATTAGTTTATTTCAAGAAATTTTTTGAACGGAATAATCTGGGTCCAGAAAACGAAGAATCCGATCTGTGTGGACCATTTGAAGACTTTCCCGAATTCGTTGTTTGAACTTTAATCTTAATTAATAACATTTCTAATTATTAAGTGATGTGTTAAAAATTGTATTTTAGTAATGATGTTCAATAAATAAAAAATGTCAAAAATGTCTTGAGTAGTTTTAATACTGTGTTCCGTAGCAAAATCAGTAATCTTCGTAATACGTCACAACAAAACTAACAATATCCGAATGGTTATATCAAAGTCAACAATCTCCAATTTTTATTTTTAAATTATGGTGGTATTATTAATCCTAAGATGTTTTTAGAATATATTTATACTAGGAAGGACATTTACTAACAAACTATACAAACTTATATTTTGAAAAAATATAAGTTTGTATAGTTAAGGTCCTATCTCTGATACGAATTTCAAATTGCAAGGTGGCACCCATCCGCCGTTTTAACTGTCATTTCTAAAGAGCCTAGAAGTAAGGAGATTGATCTATATGCTAAACGTGTGTACAAAAATGAACGAAAACTAGTTTTAGAAAGTTGCCACATCGGCGCTGTTGGTTAGAAATGAACTCTGATTGGCTGGACTGACCTTTTGATAATGTTAGTATTTCCGAAATCGTAATATTAACTATTTTTTCTTATTAGGTACATTAACATTAAGATAATTGTTAGTCATAATAGCCTATGGTACGTTTGCGAGTGTTTCCAACTGCCTAATGATAATGAGGCAGGATCCCAAAAGAATGCTTATGTTTTGAATATACTTCTGTAGGTTCATTACAAGCTAACGGTAAAATATATCGTTCCCCTAATACTGATTCTATAATGAACGCCTTTCTTATTTTTCGCGTATATAGCTTTAAAGCATGTTTTAATGGCTTCTCGCTGGACTGAAGGAAGTGCGGTAAAAGCTTCGCCTAAAACATCTACATATTTGTAGTTTTTCACATTCTTTCATCATATTGGTACTGTCTTCTTCTAATTTTTTATTGCGAGTGAAGGATACAAATTGCACATAATAATAACGATAATACATCTCACATTAAAACCATAAGGTATCTTTATTTCCATGCAGACGTAACAGTTATGCAGTCTTAGAAAAGTTAAAACCCTTCTGTTTTCTTTTTTCCCGATCCAACGCCTTATCCCCATTGAAAATTAATTTAAAACGATTCTTCTTCTCTATCAAAAATTCTTTTTTTTGAAATGGTCAAATTCACGTGAGTCAAAATAAAAACTAGGTGCAGAGTAGCCAATTAGAGTGAGGTAAACTTCTCACTAACAGCGCTGAGGTGACTATTCTGTGAACCCAGTTTTCGTTTAATTTTGCGTACGCGTGAGCTCATTTGGAAAGCGCGGAGATCAGTCTCCTTATATCCAGTCTCCATGATCATTTTTATGCTAACAGTTAGCGGATCAGCAGGTTTAACCAACACCGGGTTTTTTTTCTTAAAGAAATTCACAAATTTGAAAAAAATCGCCATTTGGAAAGTCGAAACTAATTCCTACTTTCGGCGTATGAGAGCCATCTTGGAAAAAACTGTACATCTAAAAATGACGCTATACATCCCAAGATGGTGCCGATCAGCTATTTTACGTAGTAGTAAGTAGCTACTGTTATTTCTATTTCCCAACTTAGCCCAGTGTGAATTTTACGTCATACGGTCGTAATGGCGTTTATAGGCACCAAGTCGTAACTGTCATTTCCGTTCTTCAAGTTAACTGATCAGCTGTTAAGCCACGCCCAGTTTTTATGATTTTTTATTTTTCAAAGAAATTGACGAATTTGAAAAAATCGCCGACAAGTTCATATCGATGGTGGAGGAGCTGAGCCAGAAGATCGAAAAGCAAAAAATGAAAGCGATCGGGGCACGGAATTTATTGCAAGGGATGGAGAAGCAAAAGGAGACCAACCAGCAGCAACTTCATGTAAGATTAAGTTATATTTTAGCTGAGAAACGCTTTCAGTATTCAAGGTTTTTTTACCATTAAACAGGGTGTCCCAAACACTAAACGTACAGTGTAATCCGCATATAATGGACTTGAGGGGACCAAGAGATATAGTTCATTATACCCGAGTATCCATCTTATGAGATGAAACAAATTATGTATGCACAATTTAATTAAAAACTGTATTTTATTAGTAAACAGGTACACATATATGTATGTATACGTACATACACAATCATACATATTTATAAAAACATTACTTCTCAAAAAAGTCAGTTATTTTACTTTGAATCGAGTGCTTTTTTTATAATTGTTTTGCTAAATAAGTTTAAGTTTATTTAATTTTGAAAACAGCTCAGTGCTGTTCTCTTCCTGTAGAAAATAACGTTGTAATATTTGTACACAACTAAGAGCCTCTTCTTTGGTTACCTCGGTTTCTTCTGCTGTATCATCTTCAATATCTTCAACTTCTTCTTCCTGAAATGTTTGATTTACCAAGTCTACATCAGATAATTCTTCTCTTACAGTAACGTTCTTATCGACATTAACGAAATCCTCTAAAACCATTAATTTGTTTATTCTTATCAGCTCGGCCAGTGGAACGTCATCTACAGGATCGGATTCCATAGTAGTAGTAGCTGTTGCTTTTACTATCCCGGCATGACGAAAACAATTTAGCAAAACTTAACAAATGTACAGCTTCCAAAATAGTAATGCTTTTCTGAATATTGGTAGTATTTTCCATAATCTCCATTATTTTCATCAGCATTTGTTTCCTATAACCTTGTTTCAAACTCCAAATGACACCCTGGTCCATGGGCTGTAGAACTGATGTCACATTAGGTGGTAAAAAAAGTAACTTGATACAATGAAGTCTCATTTCCGGATGATCCGGGCAATTATCCACTAAAACATTTTTCGATTTTCTTTGAAGAGCTCTCTGTCCCACTTTTTTAAATAATCTTTCCAAGAATAGTCCACAGGAAGAGTCTTAACGTATTTAAAACACCGGTGATTTTGAAATTTTCCTGAAACAACTAATCGTAAATTTAGAATTTAAAATTACATTTATGAACTCTTAAAACTTACCTATAATGAGCAATTTTCGTTTCTCGGTTCTAGAAGCATTAGCGCAAACCATTGCTGTGATACTTCTTTTGACATCTTTCCCAGTTTCGTCGGCATTAAATATGTCATTCTCTGTATAGTCATTACTTATCAGAGGCCAAACACGAGCCAACCAGTCATCTGTAATATTTCTATCTACTGAAGCCGACTCACCGCATACTTTTCCAAACACAATGTTATGCCTTTTTTTTAAAGCGGTCAATCCATCCAGAGCTGCATGTGAACTCCTCGCCGATTAATTTTGCCTTGACTTGTAACATTGGCCCACTTACTGGAAAATTGTTTGCCCTTTTTTGTTGAAACCACTTGAATAACATTTCGTCGACCTGAGGATGTTGAGACAAACGTATTTTTTTCTTCTTTTGGTCGTTAAGTTTCCAATCATTTTGAATTTTTTCGCGATTCTTCCAAAGATTCGATACAGTGGATTTTCTTAACGCCATTTTTACCCCAACATACATTCGCCTGAGAAGTTCCTTTTTCAATATCACTTATTATTGCTAATTTTAGCGTAAAAGCCCCTTTTACCTTTTTCTCCACATTTTTTAAAAGTCTCGAGACAAATACGGCACCTCGAATAACACCCACAAAACAACTGCAAGCGCGAGCTCGAATAAAAGCTTGTTTACTATTGCATCAGAAAATATCGTTTCAGGGAATTCCCGAAAATCCTCCCTTATGATAGACACAGTAGACTAATTTTTAGTCCTCTATAAGCAAGGTTCCATTATAAACGAGTACATCTTATCCGAGGATTTTACATGTTTTTAAGCCGGGACTTCAAAATTCGTTCATTACATGCGAGTTTCTATTATAAGCGAGTTCATTATAAATGGATTATACTGTATTAAAAATTTTTCCAGTACAAGTATATTATACCCTTAAGCACACTAAATTCAAAGATTTTATTGACCAACACTAATTGGTAAAATTTAAAACTAATAGTAGAAAGTACATTAAAGGCTTAAACATAGTCATGCCAAATAGATCAACGTAACTGAACACCATTGAATACTCTATATAGCCCATAGACATATAAATAAGGATTATTACCTATATACTATTATACCCTTATTTATATGTCTATGATATAGCCCATATATAAAGTATGCATGCTTTCTTGGCCAAATTGGCTTCAGAAGTATTACAATAAAATACATTATGTCTATAATGAACTTTGAAACTTAGATATCAATTGTAATTTGCGCTGTATTACCGATTAAGTCTGGAATTTAAACGTAAGTTGTTTGTTGTTAACACTTTTGTTATTAAAACGCATATTATTTATGCTAAAAATCAAAGTTATATTCAGCAACAACAAGGTACCTGTTTACAAAGCTATTTTTTACGAGCGAGAGAGAGACTGACCAGTTGTCTGTTTGCAGCAACAACCGTACATCGCGCACCATGTAGTAGCAGTTTCTTAAAGTAACAAATTTGGATGTTGCCGCATTGATTTAAATTTAATATTATTTTGCTCGAACACAAATACACGTTACTAACATTATACATGTTTAGCTTAAAGGATTGCATCTACCATACAGACTGAATAGGAAAGTATGATATTATTTTTGCATAAGAAGCTGTAACTTTTCCATATACTATTAATTAGCAGACACCCTGTAGATTTTACATACAAACCTCGCTTAATTCACAAATTTGTCCATACTTTCTCTGAAAATATCTCGTTTCTATTTTAGGCAATAATAAACGAGGTATCGATGGAACTGGAACGTCTGAAGATCCAACTGAACTCCCTACAAAAAACCGAAATGGAGCAGAACGAAGTAATAACACAACTGACCCTTTATTAAAAATCTACTAAATAATTTATTATTATAAGTGTACAACAAATAATACAAGTAATCTGCACTTAGAAAAATATCCTAAAGTCCACTGTCTTCGCACGAAAAAAAATAAAACATCAAATTGTTCCGAGAACATGTTAAGCCACAACGTTAAAATATTCTGACGCTTTAACAAAGAAATTAAAAAAAAAAGAAAAAACACTTAAACGCCAGAAAAACAAAAAAAATATTGTATAGGGTGTAACATGCGGGGTGCAAAATACCGCTGAAACCCTCTAAAATACTGTTATCTTTTTCGTTTAAATATTATTTACACTCTTTTGTGAAGGCACCCATTTTAATGAATCAAATAAACGTGTTATTGTTGTTGAGTGGAAGCGGGGAGTCACGTGTGTATCAGATCTTACTTGTTGAAAACATGTACGACTAAAACGCGCCTATAAACCATAATATAAACTTGGTGTCCGAGCTGGAATGTACAGCAATGACCACAAAAAAAAACCAATTAAACCCATATTGCTCCCAAAAACGATTTACAACCAATTAAAAAAAAAAACAGTTCGTTTACTAAAAGTTGTTCCTCGTACCAGTTTTAAAACGCGTATTTACAATTATTTTTTTCTTTTTGACTTTTAAACGTGCGTTACGCATATTTATAAACCAATTAGACCGGTTACACTTTGGAAACTTCATGACGACGACGACGTTTCGGCTGTTGGCGGGGCGGCGTCGTCAGTTTTGACGCGTTTCGTTGCCGTTTCTGCGTCGTCGTTGTCTTCTTCGGTGCTGATCGGTCGTTTATTCAGGTTCGGTTTGAAACGGACGATGATGGCGGTCATGTTGTCGCAGCCGGTGCCGTCGCCCACCGTGTTTGGGGCCAAACAGTGATCAAATAGCTGAAAAATAGGGTTTATGAGAATAAGTTCGATGTGGAGCATATTTTTGTAGGGCTTTTGTCAGGCCAAAAGAGGTCTTGTGTTCGAAAAGAGAAATTAAGCAAGGATATACAATTTGTCTACTTCAGTTGGCAACATATTATGGGAAACATTTTTATTATTAGTTTTATGAAAGAAAGTTATTGTTTATGAAAAGGTCTGCATGGTCCAAAACTTAAAATGCAATAATCAAATTTTATTAGTCGCATACGAGGTTTATCAAAAAATTTGCTCAAGAGTAAAGTACCTTTAATTTTCACAATAACGAAGATTGTTATAAAGAGAAGCTGGTTAAAACTAAAAACGATATTCAAATATGCAATTACATCCCGTTATTTAAAATATTTTTTACAAAATTTTCTCTAATTAGCTAGGGATACTGAACATATTTTTTATTTATAACAAACATAAATACCTTTCCGTTCAGAAGCCAATCAGCACATTATCACAAAATAATTAATAATAAAAAGTAATCTCTTAATTTCTGTTAAACACTTATAACCTTTTAATTACTTAAGGCGCGCCTTAAAACACAATAGAGATGCAATTAAAAGAATAATACCATAATAGTTAATTGTTGTGATAATTTTAACGAACATTATTAGCTCCTTTAATTCACTATCCGCCTTCTTTTTCAATACAGGTAATTGTTCTATTACAAAAGTATTTCAATACTCTTCTAATCATAACCGGAATAATACTCTGAACCGATTCTGTAATGATTCTTTCCAAATGACCAACTGTAATGGTCTTTGAAAATATATCCTTTGCTTTAAATAAACCCTATAAGAAAAAAACGAGTGACGTCAAATCTGGAGAGCGAGGGGGTCAAAAAAATCAGAAAATCGATATATAACTCTTCCATTCAAAATACTTTTCAAGGTATTACTTTACATCTAACCTAGTGGGGCATGTTGGAACCTTGCAACAAAATCCTCTAATTCATTCCCTAAAAAGAGTAAATAACGGTTTATATTCAAAGATTCATGAAACAAAAGGTCCAATTATTTTATTTCCGTAAATTCCACACCACACTTTTTTCTAAATGCATATTGGTCGCAAACTTTGGATTAATATCACTCCACCAATGGCATTTTTGGGAAGAGATTGTTCCACTTGATAAAAATATTGCTTCATCCGAAAAAAGAATATTTCTTCCCATAAATGGTTTATCTTCCTTGGATATCATAGTAAAATTCACAGCGTCTATCACGATCTACTAGTCTTTTTTAAAAATTTTCAAACCATCTCTGTTAATAAAATATGACATGGAGGCTGCCCTTTTTCGCAAGGATTTTTTAAAATCTACGATTGTTGAGACCATTATTTCAAATTCCATTAAATCAATCCTTGTTGGCTTCTTCTTTAAGTTCCGTCTCCTCGTAGGAGGTTGAATATTATCAGGACAATTCTTATTTTACCGACAGCTGCTCTAAATAGTTCGTTTGATGTGAGTGCAAACCAATCTCTTTAAAAGTTTCTGAGCCAAAATGTTCTTCTTCTTCCCTGGCTTGTATTCCCATGCATTATGTTTTGTAGTAACGCATATTTAGGTCCCCCTATAACATGTCCGAAGTATTCAAGTTTTCTTCTTTTTACCGTCTTAACTACTTCCTCCTCCTTTTGAATTCTTAGACGCAGTTCCATGTTCGGGACTTTATCTTTTCAGGATATTTTTATTATGCGATGCTAGCGTCACCTTTTAAAAGCATCAAGTTTATCCATTTCGGCCTTTTTTTAAGTCCCGTTGTTGGCGTTTCGTGGTAAATTTATTACTTACATCTCCAAAACTCTTAAATTTGGTTAATTGTACCTTACCTTGCCCTTACTGTGCTATTGTAGAGATTTTTCTCTGGGTGACTGTTATTAAACATTTCTGCAACTTCTTGATTAGTTTCATAATAATTGTCACCCACAATAAACACAATTTCAATTTTATGTTCAGTGCTAATGTTGCTGGCATTTCTACTGAATTTTATAAATACTTTCTGTCAAATACTAAATACAACTGATGTTTTTAACCTCACTGTCCAACATTTCTTGCTATAAACAAATCATTTGTTTATCAGTGCATCTTAGATTTTACATAAATACACTTACATTTGCATTGTTATTTTAAATAGGGAAAAAATTTAAGTAGCCCGATATAATTGCATATTTGAATGTAGTATAATAAAGGTACTTTACTCTCGAGCAAAATTCACATTTTTTGACAAACAAATCGTATAAGACTAATGAAATTTGATATTTTTGATTATTGCATTTTAGATTTTTGAACCATGCAGAACTTTATAAAGAATAACTTTTTCTTCCTTAAACTAATAATGAAAAAGCTTCCCATATGCTCCCAACGGATTTATCTTAAGTATGGAACGAAAAATGAAATGAGGATATATGCAAGGAAAGTGTAAAAAATCAGTATTTTCCTATTAATTTTTTTATGTATATCGCCATAAAGTATAATGTATCATTAGGCATTGTACTAAAGTGATTTTTGCATGTAAATGAATAAACTGCAACAGAAAAACACATTTCCTGTGGATTTTAGTTTTAACTATCATATCTTTGTAAGCCTAAAATATACCGCTCAGGGCAAAATAGAGCTTGTGTGCGGAAAGTGAAATAAAATATGCAAGGAAACTGTTAAACAATATCTCTTGGAATCTATAACGTCATCTCAGTAAGGTATTCCTAGGGATTGTAATAAACTTGTGATTTTTGCATATAAATGAATAAAACACAATTTCCCGTAGATTTTAGAACTATCATATTTTTGAAAGCCTCTTACATACCGGTGAGGCCACAAGAGGCCAAAGAGGAGTGCGGAAGTAAAATTAAATAATAAAGATATATGAAAAAAAAAACATATTTATTTATATCGTTCAGTCTGTACTACTATAAATATTGTACTAAAATGATGATTTTTGCATGTACATACTTCGTTAAAAGACACTAGAAAAACGTAATTTCCGAATATTCTAGAAGTAATAGTGTAAAGAAGTAATTAAAGGAGGATATGTCAAAGATACCATTAGGGATTAAACTAAAACAGTGGTTTTTTATACATGTCTGAGGTAGAGACAAGTTGTGTGTCACGTGCGGCGTTAATTCACGCTAAGATTTCGCTTATTTACTTCAGCCTTTTGCCGGTAACAAACGAAATATTAAAGAGATATTCTAAAAATTAAAAAGGAATTCTCAAAAATAAAGAAATCTATGATTGTCTGTTCCATGCTAATACAAAAAACAGAAAATCATCCCTAATATATTTATTAAGCAATACACACGTGGTTCGCGATGTTACGATGTTACCATCTTCACAGAATTTTAAGCTAGTCAATCACTACTAATAAACTTCCGCTGAATATATTAAACCAAATAAAAAAACTTCCAAACGTAAAACAAGAAATGCAGCTCAGTATTAAATAATAATTGTAAAATTTCAGTAAAATTAAGGATGATTCGAGGTTCAAAATACATCAACAAAGCCCGTGCCAGTTTAAATATTCAACAAAACCCACCTCTTCACAAATAGTAGAGATTTTCTCGGGGTTCTCGTCCAACTTTGGCTTCACAAAATCAACCACCTCCTGACTGGACATGTAGTTCCAAATACCGTCGCAGGCCAGCACCATAAACTCGTCCTCTGCCGGATTGATCGTTAAAGTTTTCACGTCTGGAAAGGCTACATACATGGGGGAAATTAGTAATGTAAAATGTCTATAAACGGTCAAATTTACCGGTGATCATTTGTTCTTTATCGCTGAGCTCCTTGTTCTGTTTGTACGCGTGATCTCCGATGGCTCTGCTTAAATTAAGGCCTCCGTTTACCCTTCCGTCCGCGGTAACTCTTCCTCCGGCTTTTACGATCCGTTCTTTTTCCGGTTCATCTTCTGGTTTGTGGTCAAAGGACATTTCTACTGCTTTACCTAAAAAAAGAGCAAACATATGCTTTGTATTAAAAATCTTGAAAAAATATTCATGTCCGTCACATGTTGTCGACCTGCCTTAAGAGGCTATTTGCATTTTAAAACGACCGATCGGCCCAGAAAATCATATTAGATTTCAATGGAACTGAAATATAATGTTCCTTGTTCTATTCTATTATATACATATTTTCGCCGTTATCACACAGAAAAAAATCAATTCTACACTTCAAAGTCTCAACAATAAAACACCAGATATAAATAAAATTTCTTTCAGTGCTTTGTATTTTCTTAGAAAAAAAAATGCGAATCTATACATTATCTTACGGTCTTCAATGTGGCGTAGCCCCTTAACACAAACAGAATATAACCAGCTACAATAACACACGTGTGTCTTTAAATGCGGGTGTCTTTTCCCATATTTCGGTTTTTCTTTTTCGGAAAATGACTACAAAATCCTTAACACATTGAGTTTTGAGCACATTTATGGAGATCTACCGATAAATCATGCACACACGCCTTTACCATGCTCAGTCATAGAAAACATTCATTTCTTTTTCGACGCTCCATTCATTCAATTGAAAACAATTTTTGAATGATTTGGTGCACCATCAAATATAATTGTCATTTTCCCCAAATTTTTTTTAAAAATCTTTCTTTCAAGTAATTGAGAGATAAATCATCAGACAGTACAATATAACCTTACGTTTTTTCATCCAAATAATAAACAGTAATAGAAATGGAAGCTTGTTTGGTTTTCCAATGATATGACTGTATTTTATTTTTTTACTATTTTCTACAAAGTCAAATTTGTACCAGCTGGGATTTATTCTCTTTGATTGCATCTTGTTGGACCTTTTTACATTTCAAATGAGTGTGAACCTTCAAAATTCATTCAGCTGCTGATGTCTTTTTTTATCAAATCATTCCCTTCCCAACATTAGTTTACCTAACATCTGCTATAGTTTCAATCGGATTAATAATCTTCTTAAAAAATCTCAATGTCAAACGAGGCGTACTCCTGGCTAGTCTTTTTAAACCTTTGCCTCTACGAAATTAAGTCCAAGTTTTCACTAGCTTAGGATTGGAAAATTTCAGCTCTAATTTCAATTCAATTCCTCAATTTTGTAAAAGCGAATTAGGGCTTATAAAGGAATCCCTTATAGAAATTGATAATTGGAAGCAATAATGAATAAAACAATATGTTTTACTTGGGACTACTTCTTCTTGGAAGTTCTTAGTCTTAGAACCAACTTCCAGATCTTGTTGGTCTCTGTATACTTTCAGGCGATCCTAGCTTTTTAACACCTTAGATTTCTTCTAGATTTTCGTCAAGGTCTTCAAAGAATTTTTTTTTAAACAGAGCGAATGAAATTTTGCAAGCTGTTAGAAACACCAATTCAATTTTGTTTTTTATAGAACGGATTTTTTTTAATGGAAATTGCAAAATTGCCAATACAATAATAGAAATGTGTCATTCATGCTGGTCATTTTGAATGTTCAACTATCAAAATCCATTATAAAAGAAAGACTTAGCTCGAGAAAATATGCAATTTTATATGAACAATACTTTAATTCCTAATGTTCTTGAATATAAAAATCTTGGAGGTATTTTTGATCATAATTTAAGGTTTATATTCCCATGTAAGTAAAGCTGTGCAAAGGTCAATTATTTTACTCAAAAATCTCTATAAAAATAAAGGCATATTAAATATTATCCTTAAAAAACTTTCTGAGTCATTGGTTGTTTCCCACTGTTCGTACGCAAATATTGTGTATGGTCCCTACTTGGATGTCCAGCCTAAAGCTAGGCTACAAAGAATACAAAGTTCTTTTGTTCGTTTCATATTTTCCCTTACAAATAGAGACCATGTAAGTCAAAAGTTGAGCTTATTAAACTGGCTAAATATGCAAGATAGGCTTAAGCTTTATTTGGCAAGTTTTTTGCATAAGTTGTTTAAGACAAGGAAGCCCAAGTACTTGTATGAAAAGCTTACATTTTGCTGCAGCACTCATAACCGCCAGACACGCCACAATAATTAACTCAATACATCTCATCATAGAACTACTCTTTCTCATATCTTATCCCCAAATTATTTAATAGTGAGATGCAAAATGTTTTTGTCAACTTATCCTGTAATTTAGTTAAGCAGAAATTTAAAAATTATTTACTGTCAAAATATTAATGTAAGGTAATTGTGTATCTGTATTTTTGTGTTTAACTATGTACATTTTGATGAACCAGGGCATGAATGCAAATTCATTTTTGATTTAGTCAAATTATAATTAAAACATAAAACGTATATTTCTTTAGTTAGCTAATAGTAAGATTCAGAAATGTATTTTAGATATTTTAAAGCTTATATATAGATAAATTGTATTTAATTTTCCTTATTAATATTTGAAAAAAATCCGAAAAACATTTTTTTTCGGTTGAAAGAAAAAATACCTGTCTAATAAGATGGACCAAGGAACACCATATTTCAATTTCATTGAAATCCTGGACAAGACGTGAAAAAGTCCATAAAATACGAAATAATTTTTTTAACTCGTTTCTTACCATTTCTGCAAACGATACACCTCGAATCTCCAGCGTTCGCAACATACAGCTCTTTCCCTTTAAGTATAGCAACTACCGCAGTGCAACCGCTGTCCGAGCCGGGCTCCTCTTTCATATTTTTATAAAAATCACTCTGGAAAATGCGAAAAGGGAAAATATTATTTTAACAACTTCTTTACTGACCAAAAACTACCTCTGCCTCGTCATCCTCATCCTCCTCATCATCATCATCATCTTCGTCATCGTCCTCATCCTCCTCGTCGCCCGCCTCATCGTCCGCTTCCTCGCTACTATCCGAGTTTTCTCCTTCTACGTGCGAAACCTCCGCGATATTTTCGTCGTCTGAACTTTCCTCTGGAAATTGAAAATAAATTATTACCAAAAAGAGAAACGACTTAGTAGTAGTCAAACAATTTACTGCAACCAAGTCGATCATTATATTTTCAATAAAGTTAATGTTCAGCAATTACTTCCGACTATTAAAGTTTAATTTCAATTTTAGGTTTTTACTTTTTTTAACGGACAATTTAACAAAAAAGTAAATTCATTAAACTTAAGCCCTGGTTATAGTGCAAAAACGTTCCCGTTTAGGCTCCGGTTTATGCTGACGACCGATATAAACACTATCTAAATATATGTGACTGGTTATAGTCGCGTTGACGTTCGCAGTTCCTGTATGTATCTAACGGAATTTTTTAGCTTAATTTTCACTAGTTTCTAAAAGTATGATCAACTTGAAACTTTGCACGCGTATCAAGGACCGATGATAATGCAATAATTTGATAACCTTTCCCATTATCCTTATTAGGACCTCCAGGATTAATAAATAATAGTATAAAAAAACTTTAACACGCTTTCACTGCTAATCGAACTAAAAATTAGGAAATAATTTGTAATTACAAAGTGTTTTTATTACAGTGGTAGAAGGTCGGGCAATCAATCATAATTAATTACCTCAAATAAAACCATCACGAAATTAGTCTTAGGATAAATTACGTTTGTCTTAATTCTGCCGAAAATGTTACTATTTTCCATTTAATGGAACAATGACTTTAAAAAAACGCAATTAATTGCAAAATCTTCTTCTTTCTCTCGTCAAACGTAATGTGTAAATCTCCTTGTGTAAAAAAACCCTATTTTATCAGGAAGGATTAAAAAAGATAAAAATTGAGTTTGACCATTTTAGGTCAGGTTGAAGAATTAGTTCTGCGCTATTATCTTGTACCAATAGCATCCCATAATTTTAAGTAGAGATATTAACATGCTATCTATAGCTGTTATGTAATTAATTAACCGTGAATAGTAAATTTTGGTTGGTTTCTAGAGACAATAGGCCAGGCCATTAATGGTTTTATTTAGAGCTTGGTGAAATACTAACTATCCTAAGTGTTTTTATTGTATCATTAATTCATCAGAGCGTTTCTACCCTCAAATCCACCACCATAACCCCTTTGTTTTAGTGTGAAAAATGTATAAAAATATTTTAAGTGGTTCCTAAGCTATGCTCAAAAATGTCCACTAATAATAAATGGAAATCTTGGTCTTGCAACCTCAAATTGAAATACAAGAAACGTTCATATATAAAATTATTGGGCAAGGAATTCTCTTCATTTTCCTATCATCCTTTTAAGGATATTTTAATTATTTCGGAAAACATTGTCAAGAACAGTGAAAATTAGCAACTAAAAAAAGCCCTAAACAAAACTGCCCTAGCTACCATAATCCTTAACCTGGAGTCAGATTTTTAATCTCAAATCCATCCTTAGGATCTCCTCTACATTAATCTAAAACAAAGTCTGCACTAAGAAATATAAATCTTGCTGTTGCAATAAAAGTTTAACGATTGATTAACTCATAAAACTCTTGAGATAAAAAAAAAACGTTCGTATATGAAATTATTGAGCAAGAAGTTCCCTTCATTTGCCCATAATCCTTTTAGGAATATTCCAATTATTTCGGAAAACATTGTCAAGAATAGTGAAAATTTGCTGAGGAAATTAGTAACTAAAAAAGCCCTAACCATAACTGCCCTAACTACCATAATCCTTAACTCAGAGTCGCATTTTTATCCTCAAATCCATCCTTCGGATCTCCTCTACATTAATCTAAAAGAATTAAGAAAATATTTTAATTGACTCTGAAGTTATGCCCAAGAATGTTCATTAAATAGGATTGTTGACTAACAAAAATACCTTTAATTCGGGAAGGTCTTGAGATTCAAAAAATGATCATCTATGAAATTGTTGTGTAAGAAATGTTATTCATCTGCCCATAACCCTTTTAAGAATATTACAATTATTTCGGAAAACATATCAAGAATAGTGCACATTTGTTGAGGAAATTAGCAACTAAGAAAGCTCTAACCAAAACTGCCTTAACTAGCATAATCCTTAACCTAATTATATTTTTGCCTGGAACTAAAAAACTAATAATTGCACTATAACTGCATGGAATATATGTTTTAAAACGTTTAAAAATATGCTCAACTGCCTGAAAAAAGGAATAAAAAATTAATTCTAACCACCTAAAAAAAGCAACAATAGCATCAACTGCCTAAAATAAGAAATTAAAAATACTCTTCCAGGCAGTTGAACTGCGATTTAAAAATGCCTGAAATAAGAAACAAAAAATAATTGCTGGTTTTTAGAAATAAAAATTATGACATTAACTGCCTGCAATCTACAAAATATTTGTTGTAAAACGTGTTTTTAAAATCGACTTAACTTTCTGAAGAATAATATAGAGGAAATCCATCCTCGGGATCTTCCCTATATTAATCTAAAAGAATTATGAAAATACTTTAAATGGCTTTGAACTTATGCCCAAAAATGTCGACCAAAATATCGAAATCATTCTTGCAATAAAGTTTCAAAACTTCAAATTTGATGGCCTTTGGACCTTAATAAATAAAAATGCCTCTAACTCAGAAAGTTTTTGCGGTAAGTTTCGGTTAAGCGGTGTTTCTTTTGCGGTATTAATTGCTTTTAAGAATATTCCAATTATTTTGGAAAATATTATTAAGAATAGTGAATATTTGCTAAAGAAATTAGTAACGAAAAAAAGCCCTAACCATAACTACCATAATCGTTAACCCAGAGTCACATTTTTACCCTCAAATCCATCCTCTGGATCTCCTCTATATTAATCTAATAGAATTCTGAAAATATTTTAATTAGCTCGGAAGTTATGCCCAAAAATGTTCATGATTAAGTAGAAATCTTGGACTTGCAATATAAGTTTAAAAACCTGAAATTGGGTAGCTTTTGGACCTTGATTAACAAAAATGCCTTTAACTAAAATTCTTGAGAAACAATTTGAAATTATTGGTTAAGAAATTCCCTTCATTTGCCCATAACCATTTTAAAAATATTTCAATATTTCAGAATACATTTTTAAGAATAGCGAAAATGTACTAAGGAAATTAGCAACTATAAAAGCCCTATTATTCTTAACCGAGAGTCGCATTTTCACCCTCAAATCCTTAATCCAATCAAGATTTCCTGTGTGTAATTTTAACTAAAGGACGGGTTTCGACCATGTATCTGATCATCTTCAATACTATTACTTTCTAGAAAACTTACCGGCATTCCCAACAAAAGTCGAGTCTTCCTCATCCTCGGTGCTGTCATCGTCCTCGTCTTGGAAATCCAAAAACTGTTTGTAAAGAGTGGCCGCCAACCGTTTCGGTCGTTCCTTCTTTTCTTTCCTCGGCGAATTTAATAGTGGCGAAGGCGTTTTGGCTAAAGATTATTCGAAAATTAATTATCCAAAAAAATTGACAATAGCAGTAGAAAGACAAAAAAAAAGCTAATTTCGCTATCGAAGGCTGTCACAAAGAAGCGCTTACCTCGTTTTTTAGACTTACGAGCGTTCTCGCCTTCTTTGTTTTTTCTTTTAGATTTTGCTATAAAGAATTACGGAGTTATTTTGGACGAAAAACGCACCTGAACGCCCCGCCTAAACCCCTTGATAAGTAGAAATCAAAAATTGTACTGTACCTTTGCCTTTACCTTTACTGTCTTTAACCTTCACATCGGAGGATAAGTCGCCGTTTTGCGTTGGGGTTTTTACTTCATCCGCACTAGTGACTTCGATTTTTGGTATTGGTCCGTTTGTTGTCGGATCTTCTTCTTTCTTTGGTTCAGTCTTGACTTCTGCTAAAAGGTTTTAAAAATGCTTTCAGCATATTTGAAATAATTACTTCTTTGTACAATAGTAAAATAATATTCCTTTAATCAGTGATAGTATGAATAAAAGAATTCCAACATTCTGATTAAGGGGTGCATTATTGTAGTAATTTGTAAAATTCGAAATATTAAATTGGTTACAAGAAGGTCATCAAAATTCTTTTGAACACTTCTAATATAAACATAAATTTAATTAATTTGCTGGGTTGGGTTTTTATTATGACCCTCTTTAATATGGAAAAGTTTAACAGAGGAATGAAAGAAGAGCTACCTGTCCTAAAAAATGAAAACAGGTCAGAGATTGATAATTATCGTCCAATTTCTAAAGTATCAATTTTCTCAAAGATCTTTGAATCTGTTGTTTTAGATAAAATATATCGGCCCATAAAAAGTATTGTTGTTTCAGAGCAACATGGTTTTATCAGGAAGGTCCACAGTTAAGAATTTAGTGACCAGATTTTAATTCATTAACTTAAAGTATCGGGAATCTATGAATCACTATCCCTCTAACAGAAAGCAGTCAGTTAAGATAAAGGGCTAGTTATCAGAGGCAATGCTTATGGTGTGCCAGAGTGGCTATTTATCAACAATTCTATTTACTTGTTTTACTAATGACATAATCTGACTGTTTTGTTGACTGTTTTATCTTGCTCTATACAGATGACTTGAAGATCTACAGAATATTAAGGGATGTCATGGATTGTCTCCACCCTTCAACAGCCTTAACAAATTTTCACAGTAGTGCACGCATAATGGACTTTCTTTAAATATAACTAAATGCAAAGTAACGAGTTTTTACAGAAATTTTCATCCTATCTATTATAACTATTTGATCAACAATAATTTACTAGAACCATTATCAAATTTTAAAGATCTAGGGCTTTTGTTTGATCCAATACTAAGTTTTAAATGAAGTTCATTATGAATTTATTTGTAATAAGACATTCAAATTATTGGGTTTTGTTAAGAGAAGTTTGTCTGATTTTAATAACATCAATTGCTTTAAAAATGTATTCTGCTCACTTCTCAGATCAGTTTTGGAATATTCAAGCAGTGTGTGGTCACCTATTTATAAGTAAAAAAGGTGCAAAGGGTTTCATAGCATTTAAACTAAAAATTCCATCAGTGAATATTATTTTGACATTCTCAAATTATTAAACATCCCATCTCTGGAAAGCCATAGAGATTTTGGACCTAATCTTTTAAAATTGTACATGGAATGATTGACTCACCCAGCTTCTTGAGAAGATTGATTTTAAGGTTCCACAAAGAAATACAAGAAATAGAGATGTACTTTCTATCTAAAGTGTCATAACAGAAATTATTTTCTGAATAAACCAATTCAAAGAATGTCATTCCAGAAATGGCACACCATTAGACTTTTTTTCATATCTTTATGATTATTTACAAATAAGCTTGAACAGAAATTTGTGATTCAGTGATTAACTTGTTCCTATACTAAGTATGTACCTAGTGTTGTTGGTTTCTATATTTTATATTATTTAATAATGTGTAAAGAACTGTTAATATTAATCTTATAATTGTAATTATTAATATCACGGTTTTCTGTACACCTTGAGCATATTTTTTTGGATCTGGACTGACTACTTTTAGGGCTGGTATTATAAAGCTATTTTGACAGATAGCTTAAAGTTAACTTTATCAGGTGTATGGGGTATCAGTTAAAGTTAACTTTATAAAAAAAATCCTGGTTTTTTGACATATATTCTGTCAATAGTTTTGAATATAACCGAACACTGAAAAAGCTTCTATTCCTCAACATATAGATGGCGGTAAAAAAACGAAATTTCTCGAGACTGCTGGAGACTACCGGACCGTCAAGCATCTGATATGCCATATAAAATGCCGCCATTTTTCAAAATTCTTTAGCGTGTAGAGGCTTTCTTTCTAGAAGTATATCTACGACCAAGCCAAGCCAAAATAAAAACACGAAAAATTAATCTTTTGAAGTAGCACATGGCCCTAATAACGTCTCAAAGATGAAGAAATGGGACGTTTATAGTCAAAGTCAAAATATACTTTATTTGCTAAGTTTACAAACTTGTGCTAAAAGCCCTAATCCTAGAATTTATAACTTGTATTATATTTATTTGGTTATACAGAATACAGGACAAAAACAGAATACAGCATCGATTTTGATTGTACATAGAAGCATATTTTATATAACCAAAGAAAAAACCAAGAAAGAAGAGGCGAGAACCAACATAAAACAAGAATAATAATTAAAAAAAATAAATAAATCTGATCAACAGATATATAATTAATTTTAAATATTAAAATGAGTCGTTAAAATACTCTTCAATGCTGTAGTAAGCCTTTGGTAAGATTAATTTCTTTAGTTCTCTCCTAAACTTTTTAAGGTCTGTAACAGTTTGACACACTTAACGTTTAACGAGTATTATGACTGGTGCAGGATGGTGGACTTACAGACTTATGTATGAGTGTTGCAGTTTCCAATATAAAGAGTGAGAAAACTGTTAACATTCTTTCAGCTACAAAAAGAGGTTTACAAGAGACTCTCAGACCAACACCACACAGATATACCTTAATGCTTTTTTCTGAATAGTAAAAATTATGTTAAGGAGTCCCTTGGAGCACAAACCCCAAAATGGCAACCCATAACAAATATGAGAGTCTATTAAGGCGAAATAAACTGAACGAGCAAACAACCCCCCCCCAACTCATGCCTGGCAACCCTGACTGCAAAACAACCAGAAGAAAGTTTAGCAGCGACGCCCAAAACGTGGTTGTCAAACCTCATCAATGAAGAGGCCGAGAAATCGGCAATAATCCCCACTATGTAGTGGGCTCTGCTCATCAAACAAAAAACCCTTTACATTACACTTAAAGCCCAGAACAAAAGTCTTATCAACATTGAATACAAGCTGATTGCAGATGCACCACTCTTTAATTTTGTGAAGGTCCTCTACTATGAGAGACTACTTTTTGATCTTTGTTATGCTACAGAATTGTAGTATCATCGGCAAACTGAACCACTAGTCCATGCAGTGATAGAGAGAGCTTAAGTCATTAACGTATAATAAAAATAAAATAGGACCTGAGGTACACCACATTTAAGATGTGCTATCCCTGACGAAAATCCAGATGCAACCACCCTCTGGGTGCGGCCAGACAGGAATGACTTCAACCACCCCAAAGCCACTCCCCTAAATCCGTAAAAATCAAGCTCTGACAGCGGTATTCCATGATCCACACAATCGCAGCCCTTGGACAGATCACAGAACACCGCTGCTGCAGCCTCCTTGGAGTTCATAGATAGATACACACTTTCCAAGAATCTGAAAATGGCATCCTGCGTGCCCTTAGATGACTGAAGTCCATACTGATTAGAGGACCGCACTAGTGTTGTAAAAATCCGGATTAATTCAATATCCGGACAGTATTGATTCGGATGAATTGAAAATTCGGTTTTTTCATCCGGATTAATTCATCCGCTCGATGTCTCGTCCGTTCGGCAAATTATGTCATGTTTCGGGCTCAATGCTCGACCGTCCGATAAACGTTTTTTATAGCTGTTTTTCGAATATAAGGTATGCATTATGCAACCCATTAGACATTTCCTTTTTACTGATTTCTACATGATGTTAAAACTAAAATAGCTAATTATGTATGTAATAAATCAAGTGTATTTTAAACGATGCAAAATATCAATACGAAAATGCTTTGTTGCCGATTGCCGGGTTATTTGTCCGGACGATTTAATTCGGATTCTCTTGCCAGCCGGTGGAACGTGGAACTTCGTGTCACTTCGTGAGCCTCGTGCAAGCTCATACAATTATTTCATCGTCGGGCTAACGGACGACGGGCGGCGTGTACCCGGACGATTTAGATATCCGGATTGATTCGGAATAATTTGATATTCGGAATGAACGGACGATTAATCCGGACTTTTGCATTACTAGACAGCACATTGTATTTGGTCAAAAAAGAGACAATTCTCTTTTTTGCAAGCCGCTCAAGAACCTTGGAGAGGGTAGACAAAATTGATATGGGACGGAAGTTAGAGGGTCGGTCCAAGCTACGACCCTTATGAAGAGGGATAAGCATAGCTTCCTTTAAACAGGATGGAAACTCGCCCTAAAGAAATGACTGATTGATTGCCCAAAGCACCTAAAGCGTTCGCAGGCAGAAGTAACAGCAGACGTGAAGAGATACCATCGGAACCCGAAGACCTATGATTCTTCAAGCATTGAATTGTTTCAAGGACCTCAGTGGCATCTACAGGGTGGAAAAAGAATGACTGGTTGATAGCATTCCGATTAAGATACTGCAATGGATCGCCGTCACTGGGAACTGCTTCCAGTAACTTCTAAGCAATATTAGAAAAATAGTCATTGAAATCATCGGGCCCCAAGACCGATTCAACCAACCGCCGACGAGAAGACTGCCTACATTCGTTAATGATTAACCAACTTTCCTTCTATCTGTTACCGCACGAATCTTAGCGCTCATTGTAATACAGTTCCTTTCTGACTTTTATCAGATGCCTATAAACTTTCCGATAATCTTGAAAATAAGACCTGATGAATTGATTGTCAATAGATTTGCGAAGTCTTGCTAAGCATCGCAAATTTTGGGCAGATGTTTTTAGTCCCGCGGTGATCCATGGTTTTCGTCTCTTGGATTTAAGTCTAACCAAGGGAAAGCAGATATTTATTTTATCACGTAATGTATAATAAAAGGAAGAAAACGGTTGTGGAGCAGCCCAAATTGTATTCCAGTTAACAGACGAAATGGATTGAAAAAATAAATTCAAATTGTTCCCACTAAACACGCTCCCAATGCGACGGCCAGATTTGTTTTTTAAGTCACCAGGGAATTGGACATACACCCCCTCGCGATCCGATATACCCACTGAGTGCACTGAACAGGTAACACCGTCCAAATTACTGCAGAAATAATCAATAGTGGTCGATGAAGAGGACGAAAACATGCATGGTGAGTGCAAATGATTTGAAGATTCCATCAAGAGAAATTCTTTGCGGTAAGGAAACCTCTGAATAATTAATATTAAAATCTCCAGCCAAGATAATACGCGAGTGAATAGGGAGCTGGGACAGAAGACAATCTAACCCGTCAAGAAACACACTGATATCCCCAGAGGGCGGGCGGTATATACAAAAAACGTACATATTAAACAATTTACAAAAACACACCGAGCACTCAAAAACCCATTCAACTGAGGCATCACCAAACTTATCAACAGTACAGAAAAAGTTTCGAAAATGCCTCCTAATTAGAACAGCAGTCCCTCCATGCAGAGAGTTTTGTCTATAATAAACTGAAATTGTATTGCTAAACTTTGTTGCTTTATTGGTTGGTTGCTTTACTAAGTTTTGTTTTTTTTATCTTTAGTAAGCTTGTTTTTAGCAAACTGCCTTAATGCTTCTGTTTCAATTTAACATATAGTTAGATAAATATGAGCTTATTAAGTTTCTCCTAAAACTCATTTTTTTTTTAAACTTATATTGAAACTGCCATTAATACATCAAAAGTGACTATGTCAAAGGCGTTTATCAAATCTGATAAGACAAATACTGCAACTACAATTTTCTTAACAAACTCAGTGGATATTTTGTTTTCAAGATCCATAGTAAAGTAGCACTTCAGGTATTACTATTTTCACTAAATCTGTATATAGAATCTGACTGATTAAACGTGTTTTCAGCAAAACTTAGGTACATACTATTGTTGATTTGAATTTTTTAAAATTTAAGCTCATTTCCAATATTACGTTCTTGAATAATTTCACCTACACTACAAAAATGTCTATTTAAACCATTAATTATAACTATTTGCTCTTTCACCTCGACCTCACCGATCAACAGACACTTAATTAAATACTACAATGTTACTGTTTTGTTCTGAAAAGAAAAGGGGCATACTCATGAATCAACTTAATATTCACATTGAAAATACTCGGTTGACTTTTGCTAACTGCGGTAAAAATTTGGGTTTGTGTATAGATGTACAGCTTAATTTTGAACAACATCTAAAATCTTTACTAAAAAGAAGTTATGTGAGAATGAAGATCTTATATGCTAACAGACACCTTTTAAATTTTAAAACCAGAAGAAAATTGTGTGAGTCACTTATTATGTCTATTTATTTGTATTGTTTCATAGTATATTATCCATTCTTACATGTTGTAAATAAAAAACGGATACAATACGTTCAGAATACATGCTGTAGATTTGTTTATAAATTAAGAAAATTTGATCATGTCTCAGAAAATATAAAAGAGTTGTGTGATAACTGGTATAATTTTAACTTGACTCTATTTTCTAGAAAACTAAATGTGTCAACAACCAGTATATTTGTTTAAAAAACTAATTTATAGGGAGGCTCTGCATAATCGCTTTTTGCAAGATAAAAATTATTTAACAATGCCACAACATAGAACTTCTTTTTTTAAAAAGAGCTTCAGTTATAATTGTGTTAACTTATATAATAACTTACCTCTTCAATTTAACATATGCAATACTGGTTATTTAAGGTCTAAGTACAGGAGGTATTTATTAGATGTGCAGTAGATTTTTAGAACTTTTTTAGTGACAGATATATTGTATGTATATATGTACTGCATTGTTATATTGTTATGGTTGGTTAAAACTGTTTTATCCTCAGTGTTATCTCTTAAAAGCATTCTATTGGACTTTCTCTGTTAACATTTAAAGATGGTGAACATAATATCTGGAGAATTGGTTGAGTGGAAGAATGGCCAGGAGGCTAAACTTCGCCAGTTGCGCTATTCTTGTGCATATGATGTGAGTGTACATTTTCATATGTATTTGCATTGTATGTGCAAAGAAATACTTGAATAAAGGCGTTATTTATTTATTTAATTTCATTTGGTTCAGACCCTTTGAGTAATTATGATTTTCCATTGTTTCTTTGGATCATTCCACTTTCTAATAAAATTTTGATTTTTCAAAAATGTTATCTTATTAGAAGTAACAGCACATTCAAAATTGACACCAAGAAGAACTATATAAAGAAACATTTGGGAAGGGGTTACAACTGTTAAACCAGTTAATAGGTTTTCCAGTGTTTCCCTGAATTAACACACTTATCTGATAAAGTGGAGTTTTACTTACCATCTCCCTCCTTCTTATCACCATTAACTTCACCGGTGGCGACACTCGCAACAACCTCGCTTTTGGAAACTCCACTGCCAGAAGAGCCCTCGCCTCCCTCCCCTTTGCTGCTACAACCGGCCTCCTGTTTATTATCTTTAGAACTACCGGCCGCTTCTCCGCTGGAACCGGCGCCTGACGATTTATCTTTTTTAGCGGTGATCATTGGGGATCTGGGCACTTTTTCACCCGATTTCAACGCATCCAAACTTGGGTTTACTAGGGAGGCATATTTGCCAATCACCTCCTCTAAAGGCATTGAGGCCTCCACATGTAAACTATTAATGTTCTCCTCCTGATCCGAGTCATCTTCGTTTTGTTTGTCTCCAGCAATTTCCTATATTAAAAAAAAAAAAACATTTGTGTAAAAATATGATGTAAAGGCTAACATTAGTTTCACCTTTAATATGGCGATCACATCGTCTTTCGCTATTGTAGCATCAAATCCTAAGAAACCATCAATAAGGGCTTGCTGGATGTTGCTTTTTTTGTATGCCTCAGTTTGCTTAATAAATTCTGGGAGCTTTTCTGAGCAGTATTGGGCCACCTCGTGGCCTCCATGACCATCGTAGACAGCGAAAAATGCTACTCCCTCATCAAAGTCCAAGATTGAGTTATGAGCATCCTGAGAAGAAACAAACACTCTCACCAAGACTGTTTATTAGCTTACAGGGGGGATTTATAAGCAAGTTACAGACACCTAAGTGTCGTGTTTTGATTATCACTCAAAAAACACAATAAGTAGAAAACCATTGCAACATTTCTAAATCTGTAAATGAAAGAAAAAACCCTTGCAAATATTTAATTTAATTTTTTTCCTCAAGAGGCTCAACTCCTTAAGAGGTGAAGTCGAAATTTATTGTAGAACATTGAAGAAGAACAACCAAGAGACAATGAAATATATATAGACTAGGAACAGTCATTATGTTAAGTTTAGAGTAACATGCTCTACAGTCTACCCGATAATTTAATTTAAAAAATGATTTCTATATAATATTCTCTTAAATAAGTAAAATAAAGTAGATACACTATGGACTAAGTTTTAAAGAGCAAAAAACACCAGAAGCCACCTTATGACATATGCAAATCACCAATTCAGCTCTACCAGAGAGATATGATGCCATTAATTTAATGATTGAGTCTGAAAATATACAGTATTTTAGTTACATAGCAAGAATGTTGAAGGAGACATAGTTGAAAACTTTGGTTAAATTGTAAAAAGCGACCCCAGTGAACTCATTGTTATTTATCCCATCATTTATTAAATCTAACAATTAATTAATCACTAGTGTAGTAGATTTTGCATTTCTAGACCCAAACTGTATAGTACTAAAAAGATTATTAAATTCAAAGTACTTTGTTATTCTAGATTACCTAAAGTTTTTTCAAATATTTTTGAAAAATGGTTTATAACTCAAGGTTGGAAAATAATGAAGCATATTTGATTTGATATGGGTCAATAATTAGTTGTGATGTAAACATTTAATTATAGATTTTGAGCCCACTGGAATAGATTGAATCTTTAACATACATGTTAAAAAACTTGACCAAAGGATATGCAACAAGACTCACAATATGCTTAATTGATTTAGTCTCCTGTTATAGAGTAGATCATCGGTATCCTGCTAGTTTTCTAACCCATACTATATCCAATTAGTTCAATATTTGATACAATACATAAAATGGGCATTTTCGAGCCTTGTGCATAAGGTAGATACAAGATATACATTTCGGTGATACATAGTTCCATTTTAGAATAGTTATTCATTACTCATGTCCGTTGAAGTTCGCTATGACACTTCATATAATTTCAGCCAATAAGTCCTGACATCATGACATGCAACTACCAGTGGCGAAGCGTACAAGTAGATAAGGTAGACACTGTCTACCCAAAATTATCCATCGGTCATACCGAGAGACACATTGATATTTCCGAATTTGGAGCATATAATCGAACCAAATATGCATCAAGAAGGCCACAGAGGTCCGGCCGCATCAGCATTCAGCCTATTATGTATGCAAAATTTACTTGTGGGAAAGACATTTGAGCATTTGTCTATCGAAGTCAACCAGCTATTTTATTATGCTGCTGAGGGTTATTGTTTTTGGACATGCTTGATCTGGTCGGTCGCAATACATCTTCAGTTTTGTTTTGTTTTGGTAATCTGAATTCGGTGGGGGCGCGTGCTATAGTAATTTAATAATTAGTATTTTTATTTTTGGGTGTATAGAAAAGGTTTTTTAGTGGTTATTTATAAACGACTGTTCGATATTGGCAATTGTATTTTAGTTGTGTTTTTTGGAAGTGGTATTTAATTTTATCTATCTATCTTTTTATGCTAGTAGTAATTATTTTTTTCTTTTTTATATCACTACATAATTTTTCTCTTTGAGTTAATATTTCATGCACTTTCATTCTCTATTTCATTAAAGTGAATACACATTTTTTTCTAATTAACGATTTTTATTGTTTGTCTACCCGAAAAAAAAAGTTCACGCTTCGCCACTGTCAACTACATTGATCTAGTTTGTAGACTAAGCATTGAGTGACTTGAGAAGTAACAAGAGTTAAACATCTAATGATCATAAAAGTGGTTGGACAAGTTAAGTACTTTTTTAAGCAGAATTGCAATGTAAATGAACTTTGAATTTCAAGCAAAAAATAGTATAAATATGATTAAAAAAAAAGGAGTAAGACTATAAACCTAGCAATGTTAAGATATGTTATCAATAATCTAAAGTGATTACTTCCACTATATAATTAGATACTGTTAAATAGACCCAGTATGCCTTATTTAGTGGCAAAACTGTATAGGCGCATTCACCATAATGTCCCAAACAAAACTGTGCCAATTAAACATTCCCGCCAATTTAATCCCGTCGAGGGTTATTACTCGGACATTTAAAACCCCTCTGAACTTTAAATATCGTACGTTAAACTATCAGATAAGCTAAATATGTGCAAAACCGGCTTTTAAAGAGGCACGGGATGCCGCAAGAAAGTGTACAAAAAAACGTGTGACTCATTGATCATCTCCACAGCTCAGCCTTATAAAACACTTAAATTTTATTGCTTCGGAGGCTTATGAAGCTTAAGAGGGCCAAAATAAGTTTGATAAGCCAATGGATATGGCATAAATCACAATAAAAAGATCTATCGAAACGCTTTATTACCTCTTGGCTTACACGCCAGCCCTGCATAGAAGACGCTCCATAGGACAATTTGTCGTTTGATTCGTCCGTAGAAATTTTCTCGGTGACGGGTTGCGATAAATAGGACCCCATTCTTCGATTTTCACACAAATACGATGAGATAATTTCGAGGGAAAACCAACAAGAAAAACCGGTACTTTACAGTTTACGCGCTCATTATGGTGGATGCCAGGGGTGATGCCAAAAATTTCACACGCCACATTACCGTCATTATTGTCAGAATTGACATTGACAGCTCTTCGCTTCGTTTTGGCTTAAAACCCTAAAAAGAAGAAGAGCATTGTCAATGTCAAATTTGACGGGGCAAGACTTACGTCATCAGCTGTAAGACTTGTTTTCACTGAAAACATAAACAAATAATAATAAACTTTTATCGAAAAAAATTTTTATACTTATCGCATATAATAACGAGTTAAAATAAATTCGTACACCCTCTTAAGCATGATTACGCTTTATCAGCACTCCGTATCGCATAACTATACGAGTGTCGAAAAAAATCCTACAAAATGAAGAACAAAGTGGACCTGAAAATCTGTGGAGTATGTGGTGATAAGGCCCTAGGGTTTAATTTTAATGCCGTTACGTGCGAGAGCTGCAAGGCCTTTTTCAGGCGGAATGCCCTTATACAAAAGGAGTTCAGGTGCCCCTTTTCTAATGACTGCAAAATTACCACTGTGACAAGGAGATTTTGCCAAAAATGTAGACTCAACAAGTGTTTTTCTATAGGTACGTACCTATGATTTAAAAACAGGTTATTATTTATTAATTAACTGTTAAGAATTTTATTGCAAGCAACTATCATTAAAGTTATTATCAAAATCAGGAATTTATACTTGAGCTGCAATAGATTTCATAATTATAATGCCATTAACGAATATTGCTTACTTATTCATTGGGACTCATTATCGTTATTTAGTGTTGAAAGAAACATGGATATTATTTATTACATTTTTAGGTTTAAATATCCAGTCTAGTTTAATTTGCAGGTTAAAACAAATATAACTGGAAAGAATATAAAGGTCTAGTTTAGCAAATTTTCAAAAATCACACTTAAAATTATATGGGAACCAGCTTAAAATGTGTGTTTTTTAACTGGGAACAATATTCTGATAACAGAGGGAGCAAATTTACAAGTTGAAAATAAGGAAAATTAACAATAAAGATATAAAAAATTAATTTTGAGATCTATACATTTTAATCATACATGGAATTATAAATCATCAAAACCGAACCAATTAAACACTTTTTTGTACACTTTTCAGAATATTTCATAACTTACTTTGTCAAATGCCTTTATCATACTACTATAATTAAATATTTTATTTTTCTGTCTATACTCCTTTATTTTTTTTTGTATGTGTAAAAATTATGTAACTGAAGTTGGGAAACCATTAATAAAACTATTATTATTATACAAACTATAAAAGCATTGAAAAAGAATTTTCAAGAATCTATATTACTGTAAAAAATGGACTTATAGTAACATTTCCTCATATTTTAGTGTCAAAACTAGACCCTATTTTTCCATAATTTTAAGTATGGTTTTCAGAAAAGTTTATGTTGTAATGGGATGGGTTGGGTTGAAATTCCCGGTCTGATTAAAATGTAGGTATTAATCTCAATATAAAATATTTTTTTTATGGAGAAGTATCCACTTGAAAATTTGCTACTCTGTTATCAGAATATTGTTTGCGGTTTGCCTTTGCCCATAATATTATGAGCTATTTTCAGAAAAGTTGCTACTAGACCTTTAACTTTTGCTCCCCTAAATAGAAACATGATTTTTGTGATTATAAGTAATGAATTAGTTGACTTAGAAATTTGCTTCAGAGTAAGAATTGTGTCTTACATATATCTGCAGAACTAAAAATGCCCTGTATATACCATTGGGCATTCCCAATGCAATGTTATCCCTAAATATTAATTTAACTTATCATGTTTAGGAATGTGTAAGGACCTGATAATGTCCGATGAGGACAAAGCCCAAAAAAGACAAAAAATCGAGGAAAACCGAGCGAGAAAACGAACTTTAGAAAGTCCCAGTACGAGCAGAAAAAAAATCAAAAAAGAAGTTCTAGAGGGTGACTCTCAAGATGAAGTTTATAGTAATTATTCCTATAACACCGACTCAGATCAAGACACCACACATTCAGAGGGATATCAACCGAATAACCGAAACATAATCGGTGTGATAAACTATCAAAACAATCCAATGACTACTAAACAATCAGCTGAAGAAAGCAGCGTAACTTCTACAAATGACAGGCTGGTTTCGTCAAGTGATGAATCATTATCATTCCAAAATATCATTTCTCAGCATTTATATGGTGCAGGTTACAATGGGCAGCAATTTGAACATGGATTAATCAGTAATTTTATAAATAATAACACTAATGTTAATTTCCATGAGAATATTTCGAGAAATGATGGAGTCAATACTCGGCAGCTCGCAGAAGATGTTACTGAAGACGTTGTGAGAGATGTTCAAAGGTAACTTTTCAACTTTCATTAAATAATTGTTAGTTCAAAGTCCCCAATTTTAAAATATTGAAGTATTTAATCTATTTGCCGATACTGATAAGGATTTTGCAGGTGTTTCCTTGCTATAAAAAATATGACATAATGGGTAATTTTTTTTATTTAGAGAGATAAAGAAGGTTTTGAAATGTAATAAAATTTGATTTGTTTCAAGTTTTCATGGACATTTACTTTTTTATGAAATATTTGAAATATTCACTTTTTTACTGTAAAAAATTGAGTGACCTTTATAAAAACCTTTAAAACCAAAATCCCTTGTAAGTCACTTAAACTGCCTTTAAGCAACATTAAACCTATGAAAACTGCCAATGTTACTTACCTACCTGGAGGAAATACAGACCTTAATTTAACTGCTTAAAAGAGGAAATATTAGGTACCTCAACTGCCTGGAATAATAAGAAATTAATTTAACTGCCTGGAAATTTAAGAATACTACTGACTGCCTGGAATAACTGGTTATTTCAAAGTATTAGAAGTGATTCAATAATTACTCACAAAGAATTGTTTTTTGAGTTATTCCAGTCACTTTAAATGACATTTAAAACCATCCAGGCAGTTCTCATTCATTATTTTTATATAGTTGAACTTAAAGATATGTACTGTAAACTATTTGTTGTACATTTATTTACAGATTAAATTCTCACATCCAGCCTACTCAATCAAACCCCATAGATGCGATTTTATCGGAGGCCATTAAGCTAGAATACGAAACCTACACGAACATTGCTCAGAACCCTTCCCGTTCTAGGGAACTTAACGAGGCTGAACGTGCCAAGCTGAACGAGCTTATTTTAGCTAATAAAGCTTTGCTCACCCCTGTAGATGAGGAATTAAGTCTGATCGGAAACGAGTTTAAAGATGTTACGGTAAAACTTGCGGTTTATTAGGAGAAAAATAGACACATATAACGGTAATTTCTTGTAGGATCAATTACCGGGTTGTCAACAGAGGCATACCGATCCAGCTCTACTGGACGTCATCAATTTAACAGCAATAGGTATAAGGAGGTTAATAAAAATGGCCAAAAAGATTAACGCTTTTAAAAATATGTGCCAAGAGGATCAGGTTGCTTTACTGAAAGGCGGATGTACGGAAATCATGATGATTATTAGCGCTAGAAGATACGATCCCACTAAAAATATATGGAAGGTCAGTTCGGTTTTTTTGTATTTGTCAAATCTGGGGAGTTCTGAGGTATGGAGGAAAAATAAAACCAGTTTTACCTTTAAAATTCAAAATTATTTTTCGAAAATCGTTTTTTTCTTTCAGTAGGAAGTCTCAAAAGTCGAAAAACTAATGAAAAAATTTCTTCAGAACCAAAATTGTTTTAGTGATGCCAATTTTTAACCTAAAATCAATTTCTAAAACTTATTCCATGGAGTATCCTGTATATTACTGCAAAGGAATTATAAAAAATGGCGCATTCTGAGTCTTGGGGGGAAAAAACTGGTTCTAGCTCAGAAACTACTGAAACCACAGAAATGCTTCATATATGAAATTATTCCTCAGAAAACGCCCTTTTTTTGAGTACAAACTGCATTTAAGTATCTTAAAAAGTTTTTAAGTTATCCTTGACAAACTAAAAACGTTAGTAAAAAAAATTCTTCAATACCAAAATTGCTCTAGTCATGCCAATTTTTCACCTAAAATCAATTTCTTTATACAAACTTATTTCATGGAGCGTCCTCGATATTACTCTAAAGGAATTATAAAAATATCTTAAATAGCTTGGAAGTTATACGGAAAAATGTACAAGAACGACTAAAAAATTACAATTTATTTCCGAAAACTTCATATTTGGTGTGTTCTGAGTCTTGGAGCAAAACGGGTTCTAGCTCAGAAACTACTGAAGCCACAGAAATGCTTCATATATGAAATTATTCCTCAGAAAACGCC
This sequence comes from Anthonomus grandis grandis, assembly GCF_022605725.1. Classification (NCBI taxonomy): domain Eukaryota; kingdom Metazoa; phylum Arthropoda; class Insecta; order Coleoptera; family Curculionidae; genus Anthonomus; species Anthonomus grandis. Next base: position 14,809,251 of record NC_065562.1, read on the forward strand.
CTTTCTTTGAGTACAAACTGCATTTGAGTATCTTAAAAAGTTATTCTTAACAAGCTAGAAACGTTAGTAAAGAAAATTATTCAATACCAAAATTGCTCTAGTGATGCCAATTTTTTATCTAAAATCAATTTATTTACAGAAAACTGTTCCACGGAGTGTACTGTTTATTATTGTAAAGGAATTATAAAAATATCATAAATAGCTTGGAAGTTAGACAGAGAAATGGATAAGAACGACTAAAAAATTAAATATTTACAATTTATTTCTAAAAACTTTCAAATCTGGTGCGTTTTCGGGCTTGCAAAACTGGTTCTAGTTCAGAAACTACTGAAGCCACAGAAATGCTTCATATATGAAATTATTCATCAGGAAACGCTCTTTCTTTGAGTACAAACTGCATTTGAGTATCTTAAAAAGTTATTCTTAACAAGCTAGAAACGTTAGTAAAGAAAATTATTCAATACCAAAATTGCTCTAGTGATGCCAATTTTTTATCTAAAATCAATTTATTTACAGAAAATTGTTCCATGGAGTGTACTATTTATTATTGTAAAGGAATTATACAAATATTATAAATAGCTTGGAAGTTAAACAGAGAAATATATTAGAACCAATAAAAAATGAAATATTTACAATTTATTTCTAAAAACTTTCAAATCTGGTGTGTTTTGAGGCTTGCAAAACTGGTTCTAGTTCAGAAACTACTGAAGCCACAGAAATGCTTCATATATGAAATTATTCATCAGGAAACGCTCTTTCTTTGAGTACAAACTGCATTTGAGTATCTTAAAAAGTTATTCTTAACAAGCTAGAAACGTTAGTAAAGAAAATTATTCAATACCAAAATTGCTCTAGTGATGCCAATTTTTTATCTAAAATCAATTTATTTACAGAAAACTGTTCCATGGAGTGTACTGTTTATTATTGTAAAGGAATTATAAAAATATCATAAATAGCTTGGAAGTTAGACAGAGAAATGGATAAGAACGACTAAAAAATTAAATATTTACAATTTATTTCTAAAAACTTTAAAATCTGGTGCATTTTCGGGCTTGCAAAACTGATTCTAACTCAGAAACTACTGAAGCCTCAGAAAACGCCCTTTTTTTAAATACAGCATTTGAGTATCTTAAAAAGTTCTCAAGTTATCCTTGACAAACTAGAAACGTTAGTCAAACAAAATCTTCAATACCAAAATTGCTCTCGTGATGCCAATTTTTAATATAAAATCAATTTATTTACAGAAAACTGTTCCATGAAGTGTACTGTTTATCATTCTAAAGGAATTATTAAAATATCATATATAGCTTGGAAGTTATACAGAGAAATGTATAAGAACGACTAAAAAGTTAAATATTTGCAATTTATTTCTAAAAAGTATCAAATCTGGTGCGTTTTGAGACTTGCAAAAGTGGTTCTAGCTCAGAAACTACTGAAGCCACAGAAATGCTTCATACATGAAATTATTTCTCAGAAAACGCCCTTTCTTTGAGTACAAACTGCATTTGAGTATCTTAAAAAAGTGTCAAGTTATATACTTAAAAAAAATGAGTAATTTATTGAACAAGTTTCATCAAACCCAAAATCTCTGTAGCTACACATTTTTTAATCTATAATCAATTTTTTTTACATAAAATTAGTCACTGTAAAATTAAGTTACTGTAAAGGAATTATTAAAATATGTCAAATAGTTTGAAAGTTATATGCGCAAAAATTATTAACCCTAAGATATATATTTCCCTTTAGATACCATCAATACAAGAAAGCGTAAACGTAAATGTCAACGTACTAAAATTGGCAAAAGGGAACGCTTACCAAGAACTAGAGAGATTTATCCGGACTTTCGATCCTAAATGGAGAACCGACGAAAACATTATCCTCATCCTGTGTGCCATAGTCCTGTTCACCCCCGACAGACCAAGAGTAATACATCAAGACGTGATTAAACTCGAACAAGTGAGTGCATCATATAAATTATGTTTAACCTTTAAATGTTTACTCGTTTTTTAGAACTCTTACTACTATTTGCTCCGGAGGTACTTAGAGAGCATCTACGCCGGATGCGAGGCGAAATCCATATTTTTAAAACTGATCCAGAAAATTATGGAGCTGCATAAAGTCAACGAGGAACTGATTAATGTGCTTTTGGCGGTCAATCCTTCGCAAGTCGAGCCATTATTAATAGAAATTTTCGACTTAAAATGATTATTAAGATTGTGCGTTAATAATGGGTCGTTAAGTTGCATCATGACAAAAATAGGCAAGAGTTTATTTGTCATGACAGTGAAGTTCCTAGAAAAACTCTCTTTTAGATGCTCTTTTTTTGAGAAGTTTAGGCATCATTAGTGAAAGAAAACTGGAATTAAAATATTAATTTTTTTCTTCCAGGCGGTTCAAGTTCCAGTTTCAACACTTGTTTCTTAATTATCTCTTATACCATAAAATAAAAATGCCATTTTTATCAACGGTATTTTACCTGAGTGCTTCTACTAACCATTAGTAGCTTATTTGGGATTAATCAACTTTATTACAAGAAATAAAATAATATAAGACAGATATATTACGGATTACTGAAACAGAAAATCTTTTCACTGTACCACTTTTTTGTATCACTTCAGTAATAAAAGCCTTAGGTTCTCTAAATCCCTTAAAACTGCCTGGAAAATATTTTTTTATACGAATGTAAATAATATAAATGCCCTAATCTTTCCCAATTCTTAGTATAGGATTTACATATTTTCCTTGTTAAAGTGTTTTTGAGATAGTTATATTTATACTCTTTAAAGATTCAATTTTTTTAGATGCTATTTATACCCAATTTATTGTTAGAGGCCTACAGGGTGTTTGATATAAAATGACGAATGATTATTTTAATATTAAGTTAGTGATATGTACTGTAACACTATGTGATATGGATTCTTTAGTAAATCATAGCAATAAACGGTTTGTACAAAGGTTCAGCTCAGTTGATATTTATTTTAGTATGATGCTAAGTACAAAATAATGTCGTCGGTGTGAGTAATCGAGCAATAATCATGTTATTTTAAATTATATCTTATTTATAATATACATATATTAGCAAGAAAGGGTTTTATATACATACTAAAGTCCCAGGATGTTCCCTTAAAATTAGCACTACTCTATTAAAGGTTAATCATTTGACTGAGTTTATCCTATAATTATTATAACATAAAAAAAAAATCTAAATCACAGCAAATAAATACTCATAATTTCACCTTAAAACCTATCGGTTCCCAGTAACTGTCCTTTTCTTAACCGCAGCAGCTCCCTCTCTCCTACCCATAACAGGACTAACTCCTCCCCCGATATTCCTTATAAGGTTTTTTAAACTTTTACTTTGACTGTCTGCGACGTTACTCTCCTGTGCAATTATGTAGAAGTCGTCCAGTAAATGGGGCGGAGGGTCCACGGGACATGGAGAGACATTCGCCTCGGGTGGACCTCTGTCGATCAATAATGCCAAGCGGTTCTTCAGAGATTCATTTTTCTGTTCCAGTTTGGCTATTCGGTTTGCATCTTCTTCATAGTGTAAGAGAGTGGGTAAGGGCATGTACTAGAAGGTTATTAACTTACTTGATACTATGAAAAAAGGTTATTAACTTACTTGAAATACTGAGGCCAAAAAGTTATGTAATGACACCATTAAACTGTCCTGCCATTGTTTGGTGCAGTGTAAAGCAAAAGTGGGGTTTTCTTCTGGGTTTTTTATGTAAGGTAGCACTAGAATTAGGAAGAAATTACTAAAAATAGTTTTTTTTTTTGGTTGATAGTACTTACCAAACCAATCTTTCCACTCGGATTGGCCCTGCAGCTCTGGGGTCATCTTAAGGAAGAAATCGATCACTTTGTCAGGTTTATTATTGGTTACTGCATGTATAACATACAGTTTTAGTATAGCGTTTTCTAGCTTCTTTACACCTTAAAGTGAAGATTAATGGTAATGAAGGTTGAATTTTGTTTATTATTTGAATATACAGATTCTAATGACATTGAAGTGGATAATGAGCCTTTTTCTGATTTTAATGCTTAATTCATGACTAAAAATTTTATTTAGTAATAAAATTACTAACTGCCATTTTTATTCAACAATTAAATAGAGAATCATAGCATGGTATATATGAGGACGTGCAAGTATCAGAATATCTATAATATTTATTATTATTATATGTTTCATTTCCTTTAAGAAAATATACTAGGGATAATGAAAAAGAAAGAGCTAGTTAAGAATTGATGCTGCAACACTCAACAAAACCAGAAATAATAAAAAACCTCAATGTCTATAAAAAACTACTTTAATTGAGTCAAGATAAAATCTTAAATAAAAATTGAACTGTTTCAGAACAGTTAACACCCAATGACCAATCAATCATCACAAACACTTTGGCCTATGAAGTAAAATAAGAAACCTGAATCCTAATATTGTTCACTGCTTTGAGTACAGTCATTTTCCCCAAGGTTTATTAGGTTTCAAGCATTCCTAAAGTTATATATATATAAAAAAAGAGGCATTTATTTCCAACAGGTTTGTTACCCAATTACAGGAAAGAATAAAAGGAAAAAAAAAATTACCAAAATAAGTATAAAAATGAAAAATCAAAATGCTTAACATTCTATGCACTTAAACAGACTATCTATATACATACTAGAAAGACTCTGCATCACCTATTTACTTAATACCTTCTATAATGGACATTAAACTGTCAACAAAAATATCAAACCCTTCATGTAAATTATTATTAATATAATTCTGACACATTATATTAATAGGGGATTTAAACAAAATAGTCCTATCGGGATTTACATATAAAATAATCTAAAATGCCTAGAGTTTATTCTTGGTACCCGAAAATTTAATCCAGCCAAAAGGGTGGGACAGTCAATCTTGTTATGAATAAGGTTATATAAGAATTTTATGGAAAGAATTTCTCTTCTTTTTGCTAAGGGTATAATATTAAATTTATTTAAGTATAATTGACTATCCAAACCTCTGGCTGGAAAGACACCTTCCTCTCTAAACCAGAGATACTTAATATACTTGCGCTGAATGCGCTCAATATCATCTATCAGGTAGCTATAAATCGGGTACCAAATTAGAGATCCGTATTCTATTTTTGAGCGTATGTAAGTGAAAAAAAGTAGTTTTAAAGTATTAATATTTTCAAAGTGCCGATAAACAAAACCCAACAATTTGACAGAGTCCGAAACTGTTTTTGCTATATGCTTAGCGCAACTTAATTTTGCATCATAAGCAATTCCCAGATCAATCGTCTCATCCACTCTGGCCAACACAACATTATTTGCTCTATAGTCAAAACTCATTGGCAACAGTTTTCTAAAAAATGAGAGAATAAAGCATTTATTAACATTTAAATATAGTCTACTGACATTGCACCAATTCTCTGCTTTATTAAGATTTACCTAAAGGAATTCGCAATCGTCTTCAGTATCTATTTTTGTGAACAATTTTATATCATCCGCAAACAGTAAACTCTGACAAGACAGTAAATTGGCAAGATCGTTTATAAATAATAAAAAGAGAAGCGGGCCCAAGTTAGATCCTTGCGGAACTCCCGAGCACACTTCAGATTTAGGAGACTTAAAGCCTTCATATTCAACAAACTGTTTACGACCTCGTAAGTAAGATTTTATCAAAGAAACTAAATCCGTAGAAAAACCAAAAAATGTTAGCTTATGAAGAAGTACAAAGTGGTCAATTTGGTCAAAAGCTTTGCAGAAATCAAGGTATATTACATCAACCTGACCTCTATTATCCAAATGCTGACACAGATACTCATTTAGGCAAGCCAGGTTTACTGTAAAGGAGCGATTTTTGATGAAACCAAATTGATTAGGTGCTATGTCTATTTTGACATGGGCATATATTCTATTATAAAGAACTATTTCAAAAAGTTTGGAGAAATTACATAAGATCGATATAGCTCTGTAATTTTGAATGTCGTTCTTCGGTCCCTTTTTGAGTATCGGGGATATTCTTGCAGTCTTCCATTTATCAGGAAATACTGTTGAAGACAAGATAAGATTAAATAAGTGGGCAATAGGCCCTGATAAAGCGCGAATACAATCTTTAACGACAAGACTTGGTACTCCATCGGTACCGGAGGTCAACTTACTTTTTAGTTTATTAGAGGCGGTGACAATTTCATCTTCCGAAAAATTATAAGAGCAATTTAGAGAGTTGGTAATAGTCTGGCTCGATTCAATACCAACATTAATACTAGATGGGTCCGACTCAATATATACGCTTTGACGGAAATTTCCAAATGCATCAACAATTTGCTGTGGATCTTTTATTGTACGATCCTGAAACAGCATTACTCCGGGAATACGCGAAATTCCTTTCTTGTTCTGCACATAGTTCCAAAAATCGGAGGAGTCTACAATAATTCGATTTTCAGCTGTTCGAGAAAATTCTAAAAATGCAATTCTAATTTGTTCTTTAATAATGCTTTGAACTAGTTTAAACTGACTTTCATAATAATGAGTTCTGTATTCTTCTTGAGTTTTTTTCGAATTAAATTCTTTAGTTTGATATTTTTTATGATATCAGAATTAAACCAGACTGGAAATTTATATTTTTTAACGATTTTAAGCGGAACTGCTCTATGAAATTTTTCATTAAGTGTACTGTAAAAGCTGTCGCAAGATACATGAGGATCATCTTCAATTAAGCTATATAACATGGGATAATTAGCACGTGTAAAATTGAAACAATTCTGTACCAGTAAATTGTGGGTGAAATTATTAGTCTGAGGTAATTTACCCTTAAAATTCATAAATAATGAGGGATGATAAGAATCACATTCAACAAAAGAAAAACTACTCAAATGAACTTCACACTCAGACAAATTGGTTATCACTAAATCCAGAATTCTTCCATTGACATTAAGCACGTCGTTACATTGTACGAATTCCATTATATTCATAAAAGCCAAAGTTGATCTCACAATAGAATCATGCTGGTGACTAAGAAAATTGGGGATATTAATCACCCATTATAATTATTTTCTTGTCACACAAATATTGCATTGTTTCAAAGTAATCGTACACCATATCATAAACCCATTTGCTACAATACAAAGCACGTAAAATGGTCAAAGGACAATTGCGCACCTACAATCAAAAAAAGAATCTTTCTTTTTCTTATCAACTAACATTCATGAAATTAATGAAATGCTAGCAAAACTTATTATATTATCTTTTGCTTAGACTTCCTGATATGACTCTGAATGCGCAGGCATTATTTATATTTTGTAACTGGTATTTTCCCAGAGAGTTTAAAGATAGCTAATAATGTTCCTCTCTATAAGGGTTGAGATCAAGATAGCCCTCCCAACAATATGGCAGTGACTATGTTGCCAATGCTATCTAAGATTATAGAAAGACTGGTTAAGAAACAGATCATTACATCTGCAGAAAGATATATAATACTAAATTCAGCACAATATGACTTCATCCAGAATTTAGAAAATAGAATCATCTATGCATCATGCTCTTTTACATTTTTTAGAAGAGCAGTATATAAGCAATAATAAACAAGAGACTTCAGGTGTTTGTGATTTGACAAAAGCTTTTCACTGAGTTAATCTTAGTATGTTACAGCAAAAAATGGAGATCTATGGAATTAGAGGTCTCTACTTGGGCTGGTTTAAGTCCTACCTACGGAATAGGATTCAATCAGTTGTCTATATAGGATCAAAGTCTGATCAGAGGGTTATAAATTGTGGAGTGCCCCAGAGCTCAGTGTTGCATCCTGATCTATAATAATAATAAGCTTTACTTCCAACAGGTTACATATACCCAGTTACAGGAAAATCAATTAAATATATAAATGTACAAGTACTAATGCATGAACTGTATTAGATTCATGCAACTAAACTATAAAAGAATTGCTATATAATAAAAAAAAGTAGTGAGTTTGAGAAAATAAATAATAAAAAATCAACACTAAATTACGATAAGAATTAAGAATTAATTTAAATCAAAAGAGCAGAAAAAAATGAGTAAATAAATGTATTCAAACTAAATAACCTAGACTCCCCCAGTCCGCCACCGACCATACGCAGGTGACTCAAAATAAGTGCCAAATTGTCATGATGAATGTCACAAGAATCAGCAATAGTGTTAAAGTTTTGACACATAAAGTGAATAGGACTCTGGTACAGAATGTTGGACCTGGCTGTGTCCAAGTTAAAAGCTGGACACTGTCTAGATCCTGGGCGTGGTATATGAAAGCAAATCCTTTGCAAAAGGGATGGGCGGTCAATTTTATGGTTAAGTAAATTAAACAAGAATTTCACCGAATGCATTTCTCTCCTCTTCGCAAGTGACCATTCAGTATATCTAGAGAGCAGCAGGTTATGGTGAAAACCCCTTGGAGGATAGACTCCATCATCCTTAAATGCCAAACATTTAAGGAATCGGCGTTGGATTGATTCTAATAGGTGAATGTGCTGGTTGTAAATGGGAGACCAAATGAGGGAGCTGTAGTCCAGCCTGGATCTAACAAATGCATAGTAGAGAGTTTTGGCAATGGCGGTGTTCGAAAAAAGTTTGCAATTTCTAATAATAAAGCCCAGCATGCAAGTAGCTCTACAAACAGTATCTTCGATGTGAGGGATAAAAGAAAATTTTTGGTCAAAGGTGACTCCAAGACCCTTAAAACAGGTAGACCTTGCCAGAGACTCTCCATTCCCTGAGTAATTAAAGACATCTGGACTTTTGATTCGAAAGTAGCTGGCCACATTACACTTGGAAACATTAAGGTTAAGCCGGTTCAAAGTGCACCAATGGTGTACAGTATTGATGTTCTCTTGCAGTTGACCACAATCTAATATAGAGTCAATCCTATGGAAAAGCTTTAGGTGATCAGCATATGCTAACCGAGAGCTATTGAGGGTGGAGATCAAGTCATTAGCGAAAACGTTAAAGAGAAGGGGGCCCAAGTTAGAGCCCTGAGGAACTCCAGAGGTGGGTGAAAAACAAACAGATTTAAAGCCTTCGACCACTACAAAATGAGAGCAGTCAACTAAATAGGAGTTAAGGAGCTTTATCAAGCGATCGGAGAATCCAAACTGGCATTCAAGCTTATTTAATAGGATGAAGTGGTTAATCTGGTCAAAAGCCTTTGGAAAATCTGTGTAGATAACATCGATTTGACCTTTATCATTAAGTGCTTTGCACACAAACTGAGAGAAGAATGCTAGGTTTGTAGTATATGAGTGGCCAGAAACAAAGCCATGTTGATCGTTGGTCAGCATGGACTTAACCTTGTTCTGCGTGGACATTAATGATATTGCAGAGGACTGAAGCCAAATTGTGAAACATGAGTGCGATTCAAATAAGTCATCAATAAATGTTTCAAAGACTAATATTATGATCTTGAAAAATAGTTAATGTCCTTCCCAGACAATCAATGTCCTGGTGTAAATGTGCGTGGTCAGATAGATGTTGTCTATACTGACTTTCCAAAGGCTGTCGATAGGATTTCATTTGTTATTTTATTAAAGAATTTGGATAAAAAATCTGTGGTATACAAGACAATGGTGAATAATGAAGAGGAACTATGTCAACGCATTTAAGACGCAACAAATAATGTTGAGCTAATGCAGAAGTTATGTGGAGAATTAATTTTAATCTTCTTAAGCATGTAAACCTTTGTATTTGATAAAATGGTTTAACATTTTAAACAATTGTTATAAAATTTGTATTTTTTAATAAATAAATTTTGCTCTTAAATAAAACAATTAATTTTTTCTTCTTCTTCCAGGACAAAAATAGTCAGAGTCCTTGAATGATAATGTGATCATTAAAAATGCAACAGAAAATAAGTTCTTAGGATTATATACTGATAATAAGAATGACATTTGAAACACATATCTTTAACAAGAGATATCCAATTTTGCATTAATAGAATCCCATTTACAAAATGGCATGTTTTTGGGGTTCTTGTGCTAAACAGCTGCCACACACAGTATTTATTTGGCAAAAGAGAACATTAAGGTACTACATGAATAAGGCATTTTTTTTCAGCAACATCAATAAGTTTCAGTTCTTCGGACAATATACAGCATATCTAATTTGACTATTGACATTGTGATTTTGTTTATTTTATGTTTTGATCAGTTAATTATGTTTAATTAGATATCAATGAATATGTTGTTACCATAGATATACATGGCCACAATTATAGGAATAGAAATAACTTTCCTCTAAGGCAGCAATTAATATATTATAAATGGAAATTGGTTATTTCCCAATTTCCATTTATAATATATTAATTGAAAATCCCTCAGAAAATCCTTTATATTCTTTTGACAAGTACTCTTTATTACAACTAAAACATTGTATGTTGCAGGACACTTTATTATTTGACTATAAATTGTTAATAAGGGACTCACTTGGTGTAAAATGACTTTCCAACTTATTAAAGAGGTGGTTTTCAAAGTGGCCCCACAGCTCCCTAAGACCATTAAGTTCATGGCTAGAAATCAGCTGCATTATTTGTTCGATTATCTTGTCCACCCTAAAGCTCTTTTCCTTGTCAGATTTCAATTCTTGATCGAAGGCCTTTAGGGTCGAGGCGAAACCCCTGAACACCAAGTATTCTCTTATCAGTTCTTCCATATATTGTATGTGAGCCATTTTCAGCTGCAATTTTAAAAATTTTTGCAAAATAAACAGAAAACAGGCAAACGACAACTAAAATCAGCTGATTGATCATCGACAATTGCCTCAAATAAAAAAACTTCACGTCAGCCCAACTCTTTTGCACCTTTTTTTATTTAATGGCGTGTATAAAGGACAGACGAGGGCAGATTTTTGTTCGCTACAGCCTACAGGCTTCGGTAGTAACAGTGGCAACGTTGCACACAACTCCACGAAGCGGCTACGGGTTCTACGGGCGCCTACTACGAGACGAATTACGTCAGCGACCAGCGTCTTTCTCAGTCGCCATCTTTCCGTCTTAGTTGCCGGTTAGTTAAGTTTTTGTTCCTCGTATTTTCCATCTTTTTTGAAAATGGCGGACGGTAAGTCACATAAAAATCCAAGTTTATCTGTAATTTTAAGACGCATCCGATTGTGCTTGTTTTACCTCTTTGTTAAGGAGATTTTCATTTAGGGCTTCGGTTAAATATTTTTCAATGCCGGCGAACGAGTCGGACGAGTCGAACATCGTTAAACGATTTTTTCTATAGCCCTCATATTTTCATAAAGTATGTATTGTTAGTTAAAATTATGCATATTTTTCATTATTTTTTTTTAGTTTTATAAATTCAATCAATTTAGCGTTTTAGTATGGAGCATTTTTCTCTGTATCTTTGAAAGCGCATTTGCGCACCGTTAAGGCGCCATTTTTATCTGGATTGGCGTCGGTTGCCCTGTGACTCCCAATTCATTCATTCAATAATACGAATATCTCTAATTAAATAATTAGTACCATTATATTAAAAAAACTATCAAAATTTTAATTAATACATGTACCTAATTCAAGTAATTGAATAGCTGTTTCACAGTTATGGCTAGTTTATAACATACTTTTAGTTTAATTCCTATCAGCTCTATCACACATGTAACTCTAAAATATACCAAATTATATATAATTGTCTGAAAACTGTCTATACAAGTTCAAAAAATACTTGAGAAGTCTGTCAGTTTTTGAGAGTTAAATATAACCTCAAAATTATTTTGAAAGGACAAACTCTGAGAATATTATCTATAGTGAAGTTGTGACTTCAGGCATTATTATGTTTTTGATAAATCATCTTTTGGTAGAAAATACAATGGCGGGAAGAAAAAATTCCAAAATCACAAGGTTTGAGGCTATGTAGCCATTACCCATAAAGATAGTGTCCAATTTAAAATATGAACTGTGATTTTTCCTTATAAACTAAGTTAAGAATTCTTTTCACACCATTAGGGTTCATAATGGACATACCGACCTAAAAAGCAACATATAAACTAAATTGGTATAATACCTGGGTTGCATTAATTACAGCAGGAATATGATGAATTTGTATTTTTGAGACATCAATGTGAGTACTTAAGAGAGTTGTGCTATCAACAATATATTAATAAGGTGGAAATGAATCTCGCTAGCAATCTGAGGTACTTCTGGTCATATATTTGAAATAAAAGAACTGGTTTTAGCCTTCCCTCCAGAATAACATACAATAACAGGATTAGTATGAATATCTTGGATATTGCAGATATGTTTGCAGAATACTTTTCATCCGTCTATTCAGATGAGCAAGTCAATGACATACCATCTTTTGATTTTGATAAATCAATTTGTCTGAGCAATTTAACTCTGTCAATGCAGGATGTTTATGAGATTATTACATCCTCTAAGAATAAGCTCGGAGCTGGACCAGATGGGATTCTGGCATTCTTCCTAAAGAAATGTGTTTGTGTTCTTACGAAACCAATACTGTTCATTTTTAACAAATCTCTAGGTACTGGTTCTTATCCCACTCTCTGGAAGAGAAGTTTTCTAAAACCCATTTTTAAATCTGGTAGTAGAAATTAAATTTCCAATTATCTGGCTGTGTGTAACCAATCTGAGTTGCCAAAGCTGCTTGACTGCCTGGTCAGTCATAGGATTGTCTGGAGTTTTAAATCTTTATTTAATCCTGAACAATTTGGATTTATTAAAGGCAGATCTACTGATGCTAATTTGGTGTTGTATGTCAACTACCTTTACTGCAGCTTGGAGAAGGGACTTCAGGTTGACTCAATATATACAGATTTTTCCAAGGCTTTTGATAGGGTTAACCATGGGGTACTCTTGCAGAAGCTTAGGGCTTTAGGTATTGTGGGGCCTCTTCTTCAGTGGATCTCGGGATTTATCAGAGGTAGAACCTAGATAACCTATTGTTAATCTTGGAGGTACATGTTCCTCTGAAATTTTGGTGCCATCTGGGGTGCCACAGGGCTCTCACTCAGGCCCTGTTTTGTTTTGCCTCTTTTTGATTGATTTAGTTTGGAAACTTGAAAATTGTTGTGTGCTAATGTTTGCCGATGATGTGAAGCTATTTAGGCCTATCACATCCCTTTCCGATGCTGTGCTCCTGCAAAAAGACCTTAATTTGTTCTTTGATTGGTGCCACTTGAATAGAATGTCCCTTAATATCAATAAGTGCCATAAGATTACTTTTTCTAAGCAAAGAAACCCTTTTGCTTTTCTTTATAAAATAAATAATGTAGCAATTGGTGTCAAAACAGAGGTTTCTCACTTAGGAATATATATTGACTCCAGGTTGTCTTTTAAAAGTCACATCAATTAGGTGACTGGTAGGGCAATGAAAATGCTGGGTTTTATCCAAGGGTCTACAACTGATTTGTCTTTCATTTCTCTCTTTTAGATTACTTTATTGCTCTCTTGTTAGGCCCATATTGGTGTATGGCTCAATTGTGTGGTCCCCGTCATATAACTGCTACATTGAGCAGATTGAAAAAACTCAAAATAAATTTTTAAGGGTGGCTGCTTTTAGATGTGGTTACAGGAGACAGGAGTTTTACTATCAGTGGGTCAGGGATAACCTGAACTTACCCACAATAGAGTCACCAAGAACATTACTCATCTTATGTTTTATGCATAAAGTTTTAAATGCTACTATAGATTGTCCCCAGTTATTGTCTCTTTTTAAATTTAGGGTGCCTTCCAGATTGAATAGACAATCAGAAATATTTTCAGTCCTATTCCACTGTACCAATTATGGCATTAATGAGCCAATTACACGAATGGCTCGAAGTGCTAATGGTCTGTCAGGACAGATAAGCTTTTTTGACTCTAGGATTACATCTTTTAAGGGGCAGTTAAAGAATATTATTTCATAGGGGCTTTAATTAATTAACTCATCTACACCTTTCATTGATTTATAGATGGTTTTGTATCTGAATATATATGTTTGTATGGGTATGCTATGTAACACTTGTAAATGGATTCTGTAAATAAATAAATAATAATAATTAAATCTTAAGTTTTAAGTACCAATTACACATTAAGCCAGAATGAAAAATTAAACTTTTTTTAATTTTCGCATGAATATTGGAGGATATAATATACATTTATTTAAGAGTAGAAATATCAGGGGAAATATCACACTTAGGTCATTTCAGTTATTTTCATTCTCTTTTTATTCTACGTATTGTCTCATTAGTGGGACACTTGGTGCACATGTCTTATATGTGAAATTTTTTAATGCCTTGCCAGACTGTAAGCATTCTGCCACTTTATATATTCAAAAATAAAGTTAGAGTTCTTAATTAATAACCTGTTTTACTCATACCTACTCTGAGGAATTTATTCACTCCTCCATGGATTTTTAGGAATATTATGTTGTTCATGTATGTGTTTTATTTCTGTTAAAGATGCTTTGTGTTTGTTAGTTTTATCTATTGCCTAGTGTCTGCTGTATTTTTCCTTTAATTTTGGATTATTTTATTATATAATTACTGAATAAGTTTTATCATTGTAATACTTTTTTTCTACACTTTGACTTGTGTAAGAGTTTGTACTTTTTGGCACAAATAAATTGGATTAGAATTGAAATTAGAGCATGGTTGAGTTGTCTGGTCTCTGGAGTATAATATACACATTAAGGAACTCGAAAGAAGATTTCTAAAGTTCTTGTATTTCAAAACTCATGGTGTTTATCCAGCCCAGAGATTTCCAGAGGGTAATTTGCTGAAAGTGTTTGGTTTGCAATCACTCTCAACCAGATGAAGCAAGAACAAATAAATTATGCTCCTCGCTGATGCACATACTTATCTTCCCTCTTCCTTGTGTCAATTTTTTTAACTTGTGACCTAATATCTCATTACTATAATAAGCTTCTACTTTTTTAATTTAGTTTGTTTCATTTTATAGTATGTATGTTTCTTCCTGCTTTACAATTGGTATACTAAAACTTAGAAATATCCATTTCTATTGCAGGATACGGTGGTGGTGGGTATGATTACTCACAACCCCCGCCGCAATCAGGCTATGCCAGCTACGGAGGTCAACAAGGTGGCGGCTATGGTCAACAAAGTTACGGCCAAGACCCGTCGGGTGGTGGAAACTGGGGTCAGCAGGGAGGTGGTAGAGGACCTCCTGGGGGAGGTTATGGAGGTGGCCAACAAGGTAAATTTTTTCATATTTTGTTTGGGAATTTACCTTTTTTATATATAAAAAAGAAATGTGTTTATTATTTGTAATTACATACATGAACATCCAAATATTTCGACACTACAGGGACACACAAGAGTCCAAGTACATTAATTATAAGGGTTTTATTAGTCTTGTTATTGTTGCTTATTTACAAATGGATCAGTGAAATAATACATAGTTTACTATTGAATTAGATACTTTTAACTATATGGCACATATAGATATTCAAAACATCTATGTGCTCTATCTAATGTTATATTTATCTTATGTTTTATTTCTATATTTATCTAATGGATAGTTCTATGGATATTATTATTAAACATCTTAAAATTTTAATATTATATATAAATGAAATGAATATAACTATATTATGTTTGTTGATCAAGCTGCTTACATTGAACGACATAGGCATAGAAGTAAACTTTTTAACTATAGCTTACTATTCTACCTTCTATGTCGTAGATAATTACTAAGAATGATAGTCCTTGCTGTTAGTAGATAATGGTGAGGGTAGAAAATCTTTAGGACAATCTTTAATTGGAAATTTCCCAAACTATATAATATGACATTCATGTCATCATTTTTTTTAGGTGGCTATGGAGGTGGTGGAGGAGGCTACGGGGGTGGTGGCCAAGGAGGTTATGGAGGAGGAGGCGGAGGCTATGGAGGTAAGTGCATATACATAATAATTTTATGAAAATATATTCAACTTAAAATGGTGGTTTTTAGGTGGCAATAGAGATCGTGGCAACTCTGGTGGTGGTTATGGGTAAGATATTTTTTCTTTTTTATATTACTGTCTTATAAAAACTAATACATATTTCTTGAAAGAATCTTAAGTACTTAAAAGGAAATTTAAGGGTTATAAGAGTGGTAAATTATAAAAAAAAAATTACGAGTTATAAGGGTGGTAAACTATACAATTCTAGTATAAAGGTGTGTGAATTATATAACAGAAGCAGGTCTACATTCCAATTTTGAAGGTAAAATAAAAAATATGCCATAAAGTAGCATATTTTGTTACTAACATATTCTTTAACACAATTAAGCGGACCAATCAGTTATTTAGTGTACTTATTCCCTCATATAAGAATAATGGGTTTTCACGGTGAAGTACTGAACTTGTTAAGGTATTTTTAATAATTTCATGGTGTCTTTGACAAATGATCGGTTGGTTTACAAAAAAAAGGGTCAAAATAACTGGTTTAGGTCCAATAGTACACATTGATGTTGCACATTGATAATTCTACTTGATTAAAGTTTTACTAATATAATGGTTCCATTTTCCAGCGTTTTTATTTGATTAATGTTGTTTTGACTTGACTGAAACATGGATAATATTTAAGTGTAAATGGTATTGTTATCTATAGGGTGATAACTTTACCATACATGTACATTATAAAGAGAGTATATTCCTTGGAAAGATTAATCTGGTTGAATTTGACCAAGGAAGCAATAGTTATGACTATGTACATGTGTATTGACTCAACCCCACAGACACAAGACTGGACGATATTTCACATAGGTTTCACAAGAAGAGGTTTATTGGGAAAGTGTGACACATTGATTGACAGAGATAAAGTGTTAAGCCAATATAAGTGGTTAGAAAATGAAAAACTAGCCCACTTTCGGCTGAATGGGTCACATGTCGAAGCAATTTACTGATGAGTTATTCTTCTGTTTTAGAGGTGGTCAACGAGGCGGTTACGGCAAAGGTAAAAAGCACCACAGTCTGTGACTTGGTAGCATTTTTTATTTTATTTTTTTAATTATATTGTTTCATGATTTATATACTATGCGGTATTTGTAGTGGTTTTTATATTTTATTTGCGATTGTGGTTCGAGAATGGCGCTTTTGCGTAATTTAACGGTTGCGATTAAGACTGTGAGGTTTTAAGTCTAATGTTAGCAGTAAAAGTTACATTTGAGAAGGTTTAACGGGAATATTTACGTCAGAAATTGATATGCGAACATTTTCGTTGGTTAAGAGTATAGCAGTACAAGATTTGACATTTTTGATAAGGATTTAATAGGCAAAAAAGTGGATATACAGTTGGGATATTTAGTATATTTCAGGAATATCCCAGGAAAAGCTCAAAATATATTTTCTTACCTAAGCCCAGGGGATCAATAAAGTCAACATTTTATATTCAAACCCTCATGGGATATCCCAGGAATGTCTATTAAATTAGAGATATTAATAATGTTTCCTGCAGCTCACTGTATAGAATGATAATTGTACTTTCATAAGGCTGTACATATATTTGGTATGACCCTATCTTAATGTGAAAATGGTATATTTATAGCAAAACATAGCAACAGCTAAATACTATGAGAGAAAACCACGATTGCGATTATTTTATTTTAAATACCTGGGTTTTACTTAAAATCACAAACAATTAAAAGCAATTCCCTTGTTATCCCGCCAGTTTTGAAACAATAGTAAGAGTATAAAAAACAAAATTGGTTATAAGTATGAAACTATAGTGTTACAAGTTACTGGAATCATTAGGTTACCTGCTTGATGACGTTAGAAACTTAAAAATGTATGTGTACTGAAATATTTGTTCCTAAACTCTCATTAAGGCAAATAAGGGTGCCAGAGAAAAGTTTAAAAAAACTCCGTCATAAGCTGCTTTAGTAGGTTTATTACTTGAACCTAGTAATCTTATTTATTGGTTTTACTGATCTATAATAGGTCAGAATGCATTAATATACACTATATAAAAAACACTCAAGAGAGTACTAAATAAACTGGGTGTTCTGATATGAAAGAAAAGCGGTTGAAATTACAGTAAAGTTATGACCACTTTCGCGTCCGAAACAAAAAAAACGTAGAAAGTAGCATATTAAGCTTAAACAAAACTTTCTTGTGTATAAGGGAGAATTCCTAACGAATAACCCCTTGCAGGTGATGGAAATCTCGTTATTCAACAGGACACGGTGTTCGTATCCGGGATCGACCCGAATTTTACTGAGGATGACATTGCTGATCATTTCGGCTCTATTGGTATTATCAAGGTAAGTTTTTTTGTTTTCGTAATGTTAGTTTTGGCAAACTGCACTCTGTGCTTGAATGATTTTCGTCAATATTCAAGTTCAATTTTGACGTTTTGCCAGATTAATTCAGATTCTATTCATCAGTTGCCATGAATTGTGGGTAATTGAACTATTCGATCTGAGACATTTAATTAATTTGACTAGTGTTAGCACTTGAATGGTATGGGTTTAAGGTTCCAGAAAATTTTCATATGGAAAAAATCATCTAATGCAAATAAAAAATTTTTCCAAGGAACACCCATCTCAAACAAAAAAGTAAATTAATAATTACCTCCGGAATTTGCAAGAGTGACATATTATAGTATACAGTCACTCTTGCAAATTAATAGTTTTGCTTCAAATTTTATAGGATGTTAGCTTTTTGGGCAGCTCTTACTGATGCCCTTGAATTAGAGTAGACTTATTTTTAAAGTAAAAAATAAACAGAGGCTCCAAATAACTTAAATTCTGTATGTACATTTTTCAAACGTTTGAAGCTCTATTGCAGCCATAAATTTAGGGTTTTTTTGCTGAATGACTGTAATGGTCAAATTCTTTTAAAAAAAAACACTAGTCCAGATATGACATACCAAACATAAGCCATTTTTGAATTGGCTGCCCAGAATACAATACCATATTGAGTTTTATGTACAAAATTGGCTAATTCCTTCAAAAGTACAGTAACTTATTGGCAAAGCTGAAGTAAATCAAATAAAGGCAATCTTGAGTCTGTTATACATTTACTTTTGCATACTTGGAGGGATATGAAGAAGAATGACCATTGGAGTTGTTTGTGTTCTTGGACTTAATACAAACATTGAAAACTATGTCAAAAAAAGGGTTTAATAAAATTTAAAGGTACTAATGGAATATTATTAACCTTTTTTTGAATCTTACTTATCTGACATCAAATGTAAGAATATTGCATCCACAGGGAAGTGTCCTTGAACCACTGTTGCTTGACTTTTATATCAATGACATCAAGCTTAATGTTTCTTAATCTTAATCAATTCCCAATGTCATCCTTTTAAGCTCTTAAGTCATATGAGGACCTTTTCATAACTCTTAATAAGGAATTAAAGTTAGTTTATTCATAGCGGCGTGTCAACAAATTAAGACTTAATTTGTTTAAATCATGATGTATGATTATTGAAAAATCAAAAACAGATTTAAAAAAAAAAATAGAAATGTTAGTATTAAAATGAATAATGAAAATATTGAACTTATTGACAAAATAAAATACAATTGTTGGTTAAATAAAAATTATTATTTTGAGTATGTCCTTGGTAAAGTGGGTAAAGAAAATTGGGTTTTTGTCTGGTTTAAGGTACAAACTATCTTTACAAACAAACAAATTAATTTTTAATAGTACATTTTGACTACGGTGAGTCACTGTTATATTTCAGAAACAAAACAGATCTAAATAAGTTGCAAGTACTGCAAAATGTATGAATATTTTCAGTTGTTGTAAATATGAACCAATAACAAATATGTTTAAATTCCTAAATTGGCTTGATATAAAACCATGTTTTAAATATCCACTTCTTTTATTTATATTTATAAAATAGAGAGCATGGTCATATTCCTTCATATTTGGCAAAGTTCCTAAAAAGAAATAATGAGATTCGTAATTATCAGACAAGGCAGGAACACAACTTTAAAAAAAGATCTTCAAAGGTTTGAAATTTCAACTTTTTATCAATATATAATCCTAAGAACTTATTTTGTGTTATATTTATTATCACATCATTTAAGGAAACTGAACGTTGACATTTGTAAAGGTCATAATATTAGTCTTTCAAACATTTAAGGATAACTTCTCTGAATCACACCATTCCTTTAACAAATATATAGGTCATGATACACATTCCACTGTGTCTCAGTCTGCTTTTACATGACTCCACAAAATATCATAGGGGTGTATAATGCAAATCAACCAGACACACTCAAACCCGCAGTATCATTAATGTGCAATAAGCACAGAACAGGATTCAACACTAAGCCTTGTGGTAAGGCCCTTTAATCAGGCTTTGATTTTTTATAGCCAACTAATTGGATCCCATTGCTTAAGTAGGACACTAATTTTGACTTGTTGAGTAATAAAATTGATTATCTGAAAAATCATTGTAAATGACCTTAATTATATGGAAAAAATAATCCCAGGCAGTTGAAGTTTTCAACTTTAACTGGAATTTATTATTTCCAGAGTCATAATTCATGGGTTTTTTATAGATTAGTATTTTTTTTCATTCTTCCAAGCAGTTGAAAATGTTACTTTTGAGTTCAGATTTAACTGCCTGGACAAAATGGAAAATGAGCTTATTAAGTATGTGCTTTGGATAGCACTATACTTATCTTTTTTTTTTTACAACTTGTGTAAGCAAATTAATGTACTTTTACTGGATGTAATATAATAATCCATCCTTGCTGCTCTCGTATTTCACCAATTAAAACTATTCATTCCGATAAATGAACCTTTATATTTCTAGATGGACAAGAGAACCAACAACAAAAAAGTGTGGCTGTACAAAGACAAAAGCACCGGAATGTCGAAGGGAGAAGCGACCGTGACATACGACGATCCCAATGCGGCCAAAAGCGCAATTGACTGGTTCGACGGCAAAGATTTCCGCGGTTCGGTAGTGCGAGTACAGTTGGCCACCAAACGTGACAACTGGAGCGGCGGTCGAGGTGGCGGCGGCGGTGGTGGAGGTCGCGGCGGCGGAGGTTTCGGCGGTGGTGGCCGAGGAGGAGGCGGCGGAGGATTTGGAGGAGGCCGCGGAGGCGGCGATAGAGGTAGAGGGCGCGGAGGTAAAGCGCATCCAATATGCTCGCTACAGTAGACTTTTCGTTTGATTTTATTCTACTTCGGCAGTTTTTTTTTGGATTTGCTTTTCCTTTTTTTTTTCAAGTTAAGGACCGTTTTTTTTTAACTCGATATCTGTATAAACGTTTTTTTCTTCAGGAGAGGTGTTTTTGCATTTTAATACAACATGTACTGATAAAATAAAGAACTATTTTAAATATTTTTAAGTTGTTGCAACTAAAAATAAATACACGAAAAAATTGATTAATATTAAATTAAAGAAAAACAGACGCGGTTTTTTCAAAACTTGACAAGTACTTGCTACAAAATTGAACAAAGACAAATATTTTTATTAGTAGGAAAGTAAAACCTTGGTAAGAATATTAAATACGAAAATCTATTATTTGTTTGGTTGGTTGCCATTATCAGAAATGCCATCAATGACTTCCTCATAAAAAAGCTTCATTTGTTAAGTTGATTCCCCCTAGCAGTTTTCTAACGTCACATTTTTTGGGGTTGCTGACATGATTAATTGCTGGTAACTTGGTTGTTCTTCAAATGATTGCACATTTGACATGTTTTTTGAAAATGTCAATGTGAACATCATTCCCGGAATATGTGGTTGATATTTTACAAACCTTGTTTCCTAAATACACTCGAACCTGAGTGATTTTGTTTTTTCTTTAAAATATTTAGTGAGGAAGATTCAAAGTCAGAAATTTTCCAATCTTGGTCCAAAATATTTCCATGTTTATTTAGAATTTCATAATGTTCTCTTGGTACTAAAATTTCCTCTTTTCTGTGGTAATCTTTTTCCACTCTGCCAAAAACCTATAGCCTCTTATTGAAAAAAAATTATTTATCTTATTAAAAACTTGATTTTTGTAAACAGTTATCAAGAACAGTCATTAAGATGCAGTTCTTATTTTGTTATCTACATGAATCTGAGAATAAATAACTCCAAATTTAATTTTCTATTCCCTTCTTCAGCTAATATGGTTTTAAGTTGCAAGAGGTATTGTAGCAGTCCTGATGTCCTCAAGTGCTTGTTTTTCTCTTTGGTGACGTACTATAGTAAATTATTATAAAGCTACATTTGTGAATAAAAAACTTCTTCAACAGACTGCTTCTGTTGACAGTCAAGACAAACTTATTATATTTTCTTTGTGACTGTTTAAATATTTAAAAAATGCTTTTGCTCTTATTTTATGGAATCTATACATTGTGTTCATTCAATTTTTTTTCAACACTTTGGTTCTTTTTATTTTAACCAAAAATTATCTACAGAGAAAAGCATGTATCAGAATGTGTTCCCAAAACCAAGATTAAAGTCTCCATAATTTTTTTTTTTATATTTAGACAAAGAGCACTTTAAGTTTGTATGAGCAATAAATGTGTTAAACGTTTTTTGGATTAAGTTCTGCACTTCTCTTACATTTAGTGCGCGAATAATGACTTTGTATGCACCCGCCCCGTTTTTCAATGTTGTCCCGCTAAAAATCTCGTAGAAATACCAGCAAGTGGATCTTTACTTGCTCCTAAATTATGCTTAGCGTCACGACGTCTAATAAAACAGAATAGGCTTAAAATACTTCCCAGTTACTTTTTGAAAAATAGATGTGCAAACGGGAATTGTTCCCTTGGGAGTTATAATACAATATTTTACCAAAATATTTCTGTTCCTCTGGACATAAATCATTATTGGATGTAACTCTTCTTTTGGGAATACATATATCCATAAATTTTAATAATACTTTAACTTGCTCAACCTTTTGGTTACATGAATATATTAGTTCTCTAAAATCCTAAATAATTTTGTTAAACCTTACCTGTTTATACTCACATCACCTAACCTGTCCTTGCTATAATGATTACTTTTTGGCTTTTTCTTGGAGCTATGATTTTTTCTACCTCCGTTTTCAGTGGATATAATTTTGCTGTATTCACTCTTTTCCTGGTCCATCTTTCAACCATGTGGTATAAAAATTTTATTTTAAAACTACCTTTCTTCTACAACAGTAGATAATATAAAAAACACTTGTTGAGTTTTAAAATATAAAGAAGACAAACCGATTGTAGTGACCGCGTTATAACATACCGCGGCATGTTCATAATTCTATAACATTTGTACTGTGTTATATTGTGTTTTGTCAAATCTGACTTCAGCAGCAGATTAAGCGTTAATTTTCTATAGGGACGCATAACTAACATTTACGAAAAATGTACTTATCGAGTTTTAAAAAACTGGTCCTCGATTGACGGATGTTGTTTTAACGAATGCGACTTTTTTTTAAGGAGGTGGCGGCGGTGGTGGTCGCGACCGTGAATCTAGAGACGGAGACTGGAGGTGTGCGAATCCCGACTGCGCCAACACCAATTTTGCCTGGAGGAACGAGTGTAACCGGTGCGGAGACTCTAAACCGGCCGGCGGTGGCGGTAAGTTATGTTATATACCCTTATTTCCTTGGTTTTCCTCTTTCGCTCTCGGCAAATCTAAACGAATATTTTTGTCTGATTTTTATAAAGAGGATAAATTGAAAAATGTCTCTATTAAAACCCACCCTGGTCTTTGTGGCCTTGGGTGTATCCTGTCTGGAGATACAGTTTTAGTTCGATGCACGTCAAGCGTAACATGACACGTTGAACCATAATATGCTGTGCCAAAAATAAAATTCCAAGGTAGGGGGGGTGGTTCCAGAAGTACCCGATTCAACAAAGGAAATAAAAAAATTTATAAAGGCAGATTTCAGCTATATACACTTTTTTCCAGTGGTGTTCAATAAGTTGGATACTTTTTTTATAATAAGAAGTCTTGTTCCTCCAAATAGCCATTAACCGCCGACATTCTTCATTATTGTAAAATCTTTTACTATTCAGCCATTTTTTCAAGTTTGGAAACAGAAAATAATCTGAGGGGACTAAAATCTGGCAAATGGGGTGCATAAGCTAGCAATTTAAGCTTAAATTCGTTAATTTGTGGCCCTTGCAATAACGGATTTGTGAGCTGGTATATTGTCTTGGTAAAAAAAGTTATTAGCCAAATGTGGCCGTTTTTTGCTTGATTTCTTCGCTCAAGCGTTGCAATAAGAAGGCATAATATTCGCTGTTGGTAATTTTATTTATTACCCTTTTTTAATATCAATGAAAATTATGCCACCCACCTCCCAAAAAACCGACGCCATGACCTTGGCTGCAGATGAAATGATCTTCGCTTTCTTTAGACCAGCTCTCCCTTTTGTATCCATTGTTTTAATTTGTCTTCTAGGTCTTCAATACTCGTCTAGGTAGCTCGTACTGCTACCCAATATTTGACTGATGTAAACAAAAGAGCAGATTCACCCAAAGTAGAATCCAGTTCAGCTTTTATATTGGTTGGACTGAGGCTTTTCAAATAAAAGTATTATACCACATAACAATGGCCAATTTTCTCCCTGTTCACAATTTGACTGAAAATGGTCACAGTTGATGGCTGTCAAACAAATACTAAACAATGTGACGTCCTCAAACTTGAAGCATGCTTTATAGATTGTGTACTTCGTCGTACAGTGATATTTTTCAAACAACTACCGCTATCTCTAGGTCACCCGGCCTACGACTTACTATTGGGAAAATCCTCGTAACTTTATACCATCACACGAATTCGACGAAACCACCATTCACACGAAATAAATGAAGTGTATTCAGTTGAAATAAAAAACGATATTTTTGTATCCATGCGGGTTGTCTGCAACTGTTTCTCCCAAGCCGGAATATTCGTTATTCATTTGGTGTAACTTAGGTCACAGAAATCGGTGTGTTACAGTAATTTCGCTTTTTAATAAATCGTGTTTTAAAGCATCAAAGTAGGCTGCTCTCATTGGCGATACCAGCGCTTTCGGTGTTTAAGCCATTTCATGACAGATTGTGTCATGAAGTTTGAAATTAAAATGTTATACGTCAAAAGTAGAGCAACACTTTAATTCATTCATCAGTGTTTTTGATGAAAGTAACGGCAAAAATAGTTTTTGTGGAAATTTTTTTAAATATTGTGCTGAATTAATTATACTAAGAGGTATTATAAATTCGAAAGACTTAAAGCAGAGAATTGTGAATGCATTTAAGACCATTTATTAGAGATGCATCAAGTAGCTTGAATTGAATAGGAAGTTTGCGGCAATCATCCAAATTTGAGACTGATAAACCTTAAGATCATCTGCAAATTTCAGATGGCAGCTATGCGTGGAACAATCTCCAATATCATTGATAAAGATGTTAAAAAGGAAACCAAGTACCCAAGTAATGCAATGCTTTAAGAATATATTCGAGGCAACCCATCTTTGCCAGGACTCTTGCAAGCATCCAATGTACTGAGCTCTGAATAAATTTCTGGATTTAAGGATACTGAATTGTTACAGTTAGGTTGTGCATTCCTACACATATTGGACAAATATTTAGAGAACAGATTGACTACATTGCTACCAGAAGAGCATTTCAAGTTTTCGTGAAATATCTCTTGAGGAAATGCACTGTTGGTTTTTTTATTGCTTAAAAATTTCGCAGATTATTTCTAAGAGATTGCTCTGTAAGAAACATTGCGTCATAGAATAATTTTACATCTTGATGGCAGCATCGAAAGAGCACGGTAATCAGCATCTAATTGGGAGTTCAACAATTTCTTGTATGCCCTCTTCTTTGCAACTAGTAATTCATTTAACTCTGATAAAAAAAAATACGGAAATTTTTTAGTAGAATGTTTCTTTAAATTAAAAAAGCAGTGAAACATGTACATAATTTTGTAGAATACATTAAAATTACACTATTAGTAATTACTATAAAGTTTATCCTGTTGTGAAATATTGCCTCAATCTTAGAGGTAATACTTATTCATTACCCTGTGTATCCAGAAATCACGTGATAACATTTTTGGTCGAAACAAAAAAAAAACCACTGTTGCTCTACTGTTGTCAGATAGTGTATGGGAAAATTGCCCCATATTTGACAGCACTGTGACATTCGTATCTTTTTAAGTTTTAAGATCATCCATCTTATTTTACATATGAATAATTAATTTCCGTGCTAAACAGTCGCATTTTTTTATAGGCGGTGGTGGTGATAGACGCGGAGGCGGCGACAGAGACGGCGGCCGCCGAGGTGGAGGCGGTGGTTTCCGCGGCGGCGATCGAGGAGGTTTCGGGGGTCGAGGTGGTGGAGGTCGCGGGGGCGGCAGAGGCGGCCCCGGAGGTCCACGAGGCGGCGGCTTCGGAGGCGGAAGAGGTGGCGGAGGCGGACGGTAAGATGTGTGTTGCTTTTCTCTTTTCTTTTCAAATTGTTTTTTTTTATTCCTCTTTCGCTCTCGGCAAAAGATTTTTTCATGTTTTTTACTGATTTGTATAAAGAGGATATATCGAAGATTTCTCTATTAAAACCCACCTTAGCCGCACACGAGATGGTTTTGAGTGTATCCTGTCTGGAGGAACAATTTTTTTATCATATATTTAAAGTATTATTGAGTAAAGATGCGAATAGTACAGGAAAATCACAGTTGAAGTCCTTCTATGTAATATAAAACTTACATAGGGAAACTAAACATGTTCTCAACTCGAATACAAAAGTAATTCAACTGTAATTTCCTGTACTATGCAAATTATTTCATTCGTTGAACTTCATTTTTATTTTTTAGGGATAGAGGCAGCGGTAGGGATCGTCCGAAGCCATACTAGACTTACCTTAATAACTTAGATATAAGAAACTCCTTTTCTTTTTAATTCGTGCAAGTAACTGGATCGAAAGGTATTATTTATAAGAGTTAATAATATAATATGAATGCATTGTAATGATTCGGACGTCCCAACTACTATTTAAGATTCTTTTGTAATTTTTTTAAACTTAAGTCTTTGTCGTTTTATGACAAATTTGTATGTATGTGTAACATAAGAGAAATAAAGCTTTTTCAGCTGTTATTGGACCGTTTTATTATAGACGATAAGAAATTTTTAATACTTGTATTTAGTCACTAATAAATTATTGAAAAATGTATTGCTGAGGAGGGGCATTTTTAAATATCGACGAATATTGAATAAATAATTGTATGTCTTAAAGTCAATTGACAAACGTATTGTAGATTAAGGTTTTATTCCTCTAAAAGAGAATTCATAACATTAAAGGACCCAGGAACACGATTTTGTAGTCTGCCCAAACATATTCAAATAGGTTCGCATCTGGACTTAACGCCGGCCATCCAAGATAGGAGTGTCTACATAGTTTTTTTAGTAATTCTTCGTGATATGGGGTCCGGCGTTATGCCTCAGAATAAAATTATTTCCAATAAAATCCATAAAAGAACAATGAAATTTTGCAGAATTTCATTAATATGACCCACACCATCAGTGAACCCCTTCGATAGTACTATTCACATTTAGGTTTGAATTCAACGGGCTTAAGAAGTATCAATAGGTTTTTGGAAAAAATAAGAGAAAATTAAACTTTCAGGACAAATATAGATTACATTTGAAGAAATAGAGAGAAATAAAGATATCTATTTGTTATTTAAACTTACATTTCAAAGGAATTAAATTATGCCAAGTATATGAACGCTTTTTAACTCCAGGTTTTTCACAATTTATTTTAAGATTGTCTTCATTTAACTTTTCATTTATGGTCTGTCCTTAAATTAATTCCTGGTATGATAAAGTCGATTTTTAATTCCTTTGTGAGAAGATAAAGCGATCATTATGAACGTTTTTCGTTGGAGACCAGTTCCAGCTCGGGCCTCTTTGGTTTCTTCGTATTGCAAGCATTTTGTGTAATTTTTAATGTCATAGATTTCCAATTCTCCAGTGATTTCTAGGTGTGGGAAATTATTTTTTTTAAATCTCCTAATCTTAGGCATTTGACGTCGTTTATTGTCTTCCATGCAATTGACGCATTTTTTATGTCCTTTAGGCTTGTAAAATAATTTTCCAGGCAATGGCACATTCGCTTTTTATTTTATGTCATTTTTTATATTATCCAGGGATCTGCAATAATTTTCCCGGTCATCCAGACCATTGGAACTAAATTTTCACGTTTTTCAGTCAATCGTAGTGAATTTTCATTTTATTCCAGACAATTACGGTAAAATTCTGTCTCAGATAAGTTTTTCTTATTCTTCAAACTTCTGAAGTAATTTTTCTGTATTTCAAGCATTCAAAGATGCTTTCCTGGAAATTAAATTACATTTTCTTCTTATTCCACTGATTTCATATAATTATTTATGTCTTCAAGGGATTTGCAATAATGTTCATTGTTCTCCAACCCATAGTAATTGAATTTTATTTTCTATTCCAGGCAATGCAAGTCTATTTTTAGCATATTCCAGGCAATTGGAGTAGGTATTTTTTTGTCACGCTTTCGAAACAATTTTCCAGGCTGTTAAAAGTTCATTAACTTCTTATTCCAGGCATTTTATGTAACTATATTTTCCAAGAATTTAGTGTAACCTTCAGTCTCCAAAAAACGTGTATAATTAAGTACGGTGCACAGTGCTATTTAATAAAAGATAGAAAGTGAGGGTTGGGCATGAAAAATATATTAGGAAAATTGAGAATAGCGGTAACGGATAATCCACGATATCGCATTGGCCATTCATTAATAACATGAATAATTAATTATACGGACTATTTTAAAGATACTTCTACAATGTTAGGAACCCTCAGTCTTTTACATGATACCAGAAGTTCATCAAAATTAAATTATCTTTGGAAGAAGTTTGTAATGAATAAATTAATGCGAAAATAAGCCGAGTGCAGGATCATATGTAGATTCTACCTCACATGCCTTTTTTCCCTAAATCATTAATACCTTATACGCCAAAAAAGTTTCATAAACTTCGACATTTAATCATCAACCCTGGCCTGAACAATTGGGTTTAAATAGACCTTACCTAAACTAGCAATTTCATTTTTGACTGTATGGAAAGAGGTTTTCAGGTCGAGTCAATACATTCGGATTTTTCTAAAGCCTTTGACCAAGTCAATCATGTGATACATCATTGTAAGCTAATGATTTGGATATTATATGGATCCTTTTATTTTGATCAAAATGGCTGCTGATTAATGAGGGGTGTCGTTTTCCTTATAGTAAGGAAAGTATCCCTCAGAAGCACAGACCATAATAGACAAACTCGGATTTCCATAAAAATCCAAGACTTAGTAACGTAACCGACCTGCTTCGAAATATTCAAACAAACTCGTCAAACTCAAAAACACTACTATAATCTTATTCCTAATCTCAACCTTATTCACGTGATTTGGTCTATCTATGTTTTTTCTTTCTCAATTTCATTATTATTCAACGTTATACGTGTCCAGTTCAAGAAAACATGCCAAACATTGTAAATAAATAATTAAATCGATTTTTTTTTAGGTCCCAATAAAGTTAAAGGCCACGTATTCATACCACGTCACTTTATAAAAATAGATCCAGTATCCCCATAAATAATTCTAATGAGAATATATGGCGGGGAAATGGAAATAACAGTTTTACGTGTGACGCATAGATTAGGCCTGATGATGCTTAAAACTAAGCCAAACACGTTAATTTATTGAAGCAAGGAAATAGCAAGTTATAAAAAACAAAATATTTTATTTAAATAAACCTTTTATCCAAAAAAAAAATCACTTAATCCTAAACTTACTGGCTAACTTATATAAATATGAGAAACCAACCAACGTTCCAGTACGTATCACCGAATAATCTTGCCGATTTGCGTAAGTCATCCTGTCCGTATAACAAAACAATAAATCACGAGATATTTACATTATATTATCAAGATTTTACATTGTTGAAAGGAAATGAAATTAAAAAAATAAACGACTCTTATCTCGATGATATTCCTACAGAACGTAATTTATAAGAAATAATAATAAGGATGCAGTTCAGTCAATTTAATCAGTTTCTTCTCTTCTTCTGTTGTTCCTGTTCCTGAAAAAGAAATGGCACAAATTAAAACCTCTTGATCTAGAAATAAATAATGATAAAATGCTGTGTTATGTGTAAAATCTATTATATGAATTCACAACCAGTTAATTACCCATTTTATTACTTATTGCGTCACTAAATACACATTAAATTTAGAAAATGCTATCTTGTATTTGCAAGAATTATGGACTTAAATACCCAATAAAATAGGTGATGTGGTTGCTTTGGATGATAAAAATGATATTAACCTATCCGAAATTACCTTCTGGGTCAGGATGATCAGCAATCTCTTAAATATTCCAATAAAGTCAACGAACAAATCCAAAGAGTGGCCTACGAAGTCCTTGCTGCCCATCCTCCTCTTCTCAATAATTGCCTGAGTGTCATACAAGACAAATCCGCACATGGCCAACAGCCCGACGTAGATCTGAGCGTTCCACAGCAAAGTCGATCCAAAGAAGATATTGGCCAAACTCATCAGAATCAAACTGTTTAACATCGTGAACAAAATCCCTCCCAAGTACAACCATTTTCCTCTATCAGAAAATATGGCGCAGATCGTGAACGATACGAAGACAACGCTGGTGGCAATGAAGGCGGTGATAATGATGCTTGGATCGACGATCATAACCGCTTCCAATAATGGGCCCATGCCAACGCCAGTTAAGGCGGAGAAACCGAGGAGGTAACCCACCCTTTTGGTCATCCCTTTGCCGTTGTCTTCCGGGGTCGACAGCAAGAGGAAGAAGAACACTAGGGCTCCGATGGCCGAGAGAAAACCCGCCTGTAGGATGTTCGTGAACAGGTGGACCGATGCTCCAACGCCTGCGGCCAGGGTGGACATCGCCAGGCAGGCGTATACATTTTTTAGATGTTGCTGTACTGGAGCTTCCCTGGAAAGAAAAGGGAAGCAGTTAGTAATTAGTTTAAGTTTGGGTACAAAAGTGACAGCAGATCAACTTTCAAGAGTGCAAGGAAATAAAATTGTTCAGTACTTTTTTAAGTTAATTATTTAACCAACTGCAGAAGTAGTAAACATTTTGTTTGGCCTGTATTTTATATTCAGATATATTAGTCTGTTAAATGCACCTAAATAAATAAGGTGGTATTTTCTTTAAGGCATAGAATAATTAAAATTGGCCAATATGTAGACATTGTCGGAATTACACTTGTCAGGTCTGTTTCTGAAATGTAATTAAACAGTCCATCCATACAGTAAAGGTATTTAAGAAAATGTGTGTTTTTTTTAATGTTGTGAGACCAAACACAGAATAGAGATCATTATGGAGAACTTTTTACCGATTCTCCTCAAGTTGATAATCGTTATACATCTTAAAGGGTGGAGATGTGGAATCATCATTGAACCTCACCCAATTTTTTTCCACTAAATCAAAAATCATTAAGGTTTCTTTGATTGATATCAATTTGACTTATTAGCAAAAAAGTGTTCATACACATAAATATAGAATTTAATTACAATAATAAAAGGTAAAGTAATTGTATACCCAATATAATGATATGGTTTTTAATTGCATTGTTATTAATGGTTAATAGTAATTTGTGGTGCAATATCTGATAAAACACTCATAAACATGTTTCAGTCACAACAGCATAACTTTTATAGCAAAGTTTTATGTTTTGTTATGGATCAAGAATATTTCTTGAATTACTGTTCTTTATCTATTTAATGGCATGAAAGTGCACCGTTTAACAGGTTATAATACAGTACATGTTTAACTGGTTATAATAATGAAAACAAAAGAAAATAGATTAGGAACCTCTTCCCTGCATTGAAGACAGCTTTCAAGGTGGGTGCTGGATTATAGCTATTTCATGAGAGGCCATTTGGAATGTGCAACTTTAACTTTGCAAGACAATGGTGAGAAAAACTGGTTCTCAATCATCATAATTCCAATGATTTTTGCATTTTACCAGCCCAAAAAACTTATTTTAAACTCAATTTTATTATTCCAGGCAGTTGAGCAAGGATCTTACCTCAACTGCCTGGACTAAATTCCAGTTTATTTAGGAAATGAAAAACCTTCAATGTTGGAAGATGATTGTGTGAAAACCAGGCTCCATCATCACTATTTTAATGATTAACTTAAGGCAAGAAATTAAAAATGTTGCTAACTATTTAAAAAAAAAAAGTTGATTATTTCTGTATATATCTGTAAATAAGGTAAGACTGTCAAAGGTTAGCCAGTTCACAAAGATAGAAAGAAGGCATGTAACTTCTAGGAATTATGCACTTCTGGAAAGATTTGCCTACATCATAAAACTATTAACCAGGCTGACAAAAGGCGAACGGAAATTAGCAAGACTGTCATGAAGCTTTCAATCACCTAAAAGAGAAGGAAAATTTATACTGGACACCGACTTTAGCAATAAGAGCTGGAGGGGTCAAGTGCAGGGAATATTCATGAAAACGCAGCTGCTCTTGATCTAAAAGACCCTGTCCAGAGGACTGCAAGCAGGTAGATTAGAAAAATGCTAATTTGTTAAGAATCGCCATTGGCCAAAATGGGGATCCTGATAGTCCGCTTTTAAGAGTTTGGGATTGTGTTTTGTTATCAACCAGCAAGAGTGTGGAGCCTAGCAACAAAAGTAACCTCTAAGGAACAAAAACTTCCTGTAACAGATTCTTTTACCTTCTGTTTAAATTAAAATTCTCTTTTTCAACAGTTTTAGAAAATTTTCTGTAAAACTTTGCTGCATTTTGACACTTTGAAGGCAGAGATAAAGTACCCTAATTGATCCACATTGACAGATTTCAAAGTACAAATTAATTTTTAATGAGTTTTCCTGGTATTGTGTCAATGCCCCCAAGAGTTCTGCATTTTAAACACTTGATTCCCATATGGATTGGAATACCAGTACTTTTTTTTTGCATGAGTAGATGAAAGTGAGATCTGCTTTTTCTCAAGTCATCAGCAGGGCTGAATGAACTTCCTGTGCATGTACTTAGGAAGTGGTCATATACTAGAGAAGTGGTGAAAGCTTTTTGTCAGGCGTCTTTCCAAACAGACTTAAAAAGACAAAAATTATTCCTAATCACAAAAAAGCAGATAAACAGAATTGCAATAACTATAGACCTGTATTGTTGCTGTCATCAGTGTCAAAAGTCTTTGAGAGGGTGTTATGGATCCAATTATATTTTAAGTAATCATTAATTTGGATTTAGGCCTTCAAGCTTGACAGGACATACTCTTTTTAATTCCTTAAAATATATTTATAAGAATAGAGAATATAGACTCAGGTGGCAGGATTGTATTTTGACTTGTCAAGGGCCTTTGATGCACTGAATCATGAGCTCTTAAAAATATTTTAACAGACCAGTCATCACTTGATTAAGTTAAACTCAAGTTCTTGGGAGTAACTCTAAATTTATGACTAAATTGGGAAATCCACTTATATTCATAAGTATTAATATAATAATAGTAAGAATCATAGTAATTACTTAAGATGTACTTGAAATGTTAAAACATTGACCAATAAAATAAATAAATGATCATTTTTAGAGCACAGAAAAGAGTCATTAGGTGTGTTCTGGTTCTTAGACAGTTTGAATATCTATATTTTGTATCCTTGGTCACATTGGTACGACCCAATCTATGTTACTTCAAATCTAATTCTGAAATATACAGTGATAGCATGTACATGACTAAATGTTATCAGAATGAGTTGGCAATTCTGGTCCATGATTTGACATTTTATCAGAGGCCCTTATTATATATCCATTAAGGGATACTGGTGCACTACATGATCATATTAAATCCATAATAAATATATGACAATTTAAGAAGGCTGTTACATTTAATGCCAAAAATCAGCTTAAAGCAAAGGTATGTACATCATTGTATTTTTTTATTGGTGTTTGTGGGGTATGTAATTTTAATTATAAATTTTTTTATATACATAATTAAGAGCTATATTTATTAGTTTTTTTGTACTACCTACTTTTGTGATGTTTTTATTTATTTTGGTCTAAATTTTCATTTCGTCACTTGTTGGCACCTGTAATGATAACATTGCTTTGTGATTTTATTGGCAAATAAAAGGAAATATTACTATTATTAACTTGCCATGCTAACATTCTCTTTAAATAGAATAGGTACAAATTGCTTGTCTTTTCCTAATCCCTTGATATTAAATTTGTCCTTTTCTTTGGTTGCCTCGCCTTGAAGAAGCCAATAAGCAGAAACAAGTGTAAGCAAGTACCAAAATTAAACAAAAAAATATGTACTCGGGTTAAGGTTTCAATACACAAGTGACATATGTGACTAGCATAATTGCTTTGTACCCAATTATTTAATTTTGTATTCTAGAACATTCTGTTGTTAAAGTGTTGTATCATACAGACCAATTTATCTATCTACATTCTAGAATGAATTATTATTGATTGTCTCAAGTGTTACTGAATGAGTAATAACAATTAATTTATTTGATGACAATATATATAAAAACAGACCTGGTTTATTGGTATACAAACTCTACTAGGTATAATTGGGTGTTTTACAGAAGGTCAACTAATGACCTTTATAAGCTAATTAGTGTGAAATTGATCCAGTGAAAGCTGTTATGTTATTAAACTTGTGAGGAATCGAATGTGAACAATAAAAAACGTTATTTTCAGGAAAAAAAACCAAATTATACACACTTATCAGGTGACCCTCGTACCTGAAAGCCATAGATTATACATTCATTTGCAACTATTAGGGTGATATGCCAAATACCTCTGATAAACTAAAACATTCCTTGCATCTTACCCATTAAAATAGCTACCAATTAAAATACTTACAGTCTATTATTGAAGGAATTCATGAAACTATTTATTCCCACTGACGCCATAATTTTGCTGTAATAATCTGCCAAACGTCACTGGTGGTTCTACAAAACAAATATTTGAACTAACAATAATAATCGCGGTTGTTTAATTAGTGATAAGACACTGTGTAATAATGCGACTGTACTCTTCGAAGTTTTACAAGTAACTGATGAAATGTACCCGATATATTCGCCAAGTAGCTTCTCGCCAATTCCAGCCAAGGGAAATCGAACACGTCAGAAATAAACATAAAAATCAAGAATTTCTATAGAAATCCAGAATAATGCGTTGCTTGTTCTTATTGGCTGAGGTGATCACGTGGTTGGACTAGTCGTTTGTCATTCGTTAAACTACTGCGTCGCACTTTTAATAGGGAGATAAAACAGTCAGCACGTAAACGTATTTAAGGCGACCAATGTGAGGTTAAGATATTTACTTATTCCAGTGCTTGTCTTTAGCATTATTTTGCCCTAATTGAAATAAAAGATAATTTAATTAGTGTATGCCTTTAGGTTGTGCGTAAATTAAAACATTTTATGCCGCTTTACGTAATATAATTGCTTAACGTTCCTATTAAGAACTTCCTATGTTGCCACATTTACATTGCATAACTACAGCCATTACTTTTAACGCCTGTGGTGGGGCTGACTACACGTCGTTGTTGCCAGGTTGTTTAGTATTTCCTGGAAACGTGATTGCCACATATGATCTTGTTTAAACTTGGTTCTTTTTGTGGTTGTAACTAAAAGCTGTAAGCATTTAATATTTTCCTAATACGTCATCACTTTTAATGGAACGTTGCTTCAAAAATCTTTATGAGTTGACGTGAAGACAAAACCACATCACGGTTTGTCTTCCAGCAGTTTGACAAGTGTATGTTTTCACACATACCAACCATGTTCACAAGTTGGCGTGAATACAAAAGTATATTATAGATATCTTCTTTTTTTCTGATACATAGCGATTCATAACGAATGAATAAATGCTTAGAATTCCCAAGGAGAGTGTTATAAGTTTAAGCTCCACGCCTGCGTTGTCATCTCTGTTTAACAAACGAGATTAGGCAGCTGACGTGAGGTCTTCTGAAGTTCCTTAAACCATATATGGTGGTTAGATTTTCTGAAGAAGAAGTCAAGTATTTCTTGCTCCACGTATGCAATGCCGACTTGGTTTAATAAGAGAGCAAAAACGAGATGACGTGAGGTCTATCAATAAGTCTTTGCTTCACGTCTACTGTATTATCTCTTTTTAATAAAGAAGGAAAGCCGAGCAAGTTATGCAGCTGACGTGAGGTCCTTAGAAGTCGCTAAGACAAAACATGTTTAGATTTGTGAAGAGAAAGAGCGTCATATGCCTCATCTATGATTTTGGTTTATATTACCTTATGGTGTTTTAATAACCACCGTATATTGCTAAGCCTGAATTAAAAATTGCTTATATTAATAAGTTATCTAACTACTAATTGTTAATTACTTATTTCATTCTAAGCATTCTAACTGACGTGAATTCAAAATTATAATATTATTATCTTCTTTTTTTCCATGAGTTTAACGAAATGGAGTTTGATACATAGCAACAGTTGCTAAAGCTATAAAAGCTTAGAATGCTGAAGGAGAAGAGCGTCATCTGTTTCTTGCTTCACGTCTGCATTGTCATCTCTGTTTCAATAAACTGACGTGAGGTCTCTGTTAAGGTTGCTTAAACCATATATGGATACACATGGATAGATTTCTGAAGAAGAAGACAGTTATATATTTTTTGTTCCACGTCTGCCACGCCGTCTCTGTTTAATAAAGGAACAATATTCAGCTGACGTGAGGTCTATTTAATTTACGAGTTTTTGCTTCACGTCTCTCTTATCATCTCTCTTCAATAAAGGACAACAGCATAGCTGACGTAGGGACTTTTATTGTTTTATAAAAATAAATAATATAACAATTCTATTTAATTGGAGTTACTTCTTAATACTATAGGACATTGGCACTCACTGGGTCATACAATAAAAAATAAATAAATAAAGGAAATTAGCTAAGAGGTGTCAGCTCCAGGAATACGTCTTACTTTCACCAGAAAACTTCAATGAGTCTACGTTACACACCACGT
Organism: Anthonomus grandis grandis; assembly: GCF_022605725.1. Taxonomy (NCBI): domain Eukaryota; kingdom Metazoa; phylum Arthropoda; class Insecta; order Coleoptera; family Curculionidae; genus Anthonomus; species Anthonomus grandis. Next base: position 14,846,157 of record NC_065562.1, read on the forward strand.
TAGCATCTGATGAGCAAAAATGCTTTAAAATTTTAGAGTTCAAACCACAATCAGACAAGTTCGCTTTTCCAAAAATTGAGGTGCCTCCATCTGATTTTCTCTCACTTTTCCTCCTCACTTTGCTGAATCCTTGGGTGCTGTCGAGGTCATCAAAAGTCACTGTAATGTTTTGTGAGGAGGTGTTCATGTTGAATATGTTATGTATCGTGGTGGGCAATATGGGCCCGCTGAGTTCCAAACAAAAATAATCATCTCCCTCCAGGTGCATTTTGGATTCCCGCACTCTAAGGGCATTTAAAGAGGCCCCATGAAATGCCACAGGAGCTAAAAGGGTTGGAGGAACACCAGCTAAGGCCCCAGTAATTGCTATGGTACTTTTGCAATTAATCAAAAAATTAAAGAAGGCATTTACTTCCACCCCTTCAATAAGCACCAGGCTCTCATCGCCATTGTCAACCTGACACTCTGTTTTATGCTCAATCTTTGCTTGGGTGTAATTAATATGCTTAATATCTTCAGGATTCACTCCTAAACCAGTTAAGAAATCCTCCACATGACCCTCCTCTTCATCCTGGTCCTCGGATTTTATATTTTCCTCACCTTCAACTCTGAAATGTTTCAAAGGTTGTGAAAACTCAATATCTTCTCCCTGCATTAAATGCCTGAAGCCTCTAGTTGTAGGCGAAACCATCACATGCAGATCAGTATAACCAAAGATACCGGCAGCACGAAACAAGGCAGTAAAAGTATTGGCACAAACATAAAAGTACGGACACTGACGGGTCCTTAACAATTGAAACAAAGATTTAAAACTATCTGTCCATGACTCATATAAACTAGTTTTCACATTCTCATTTGCTGCTAAGTTAAAGCCATTAATATTGTTTTTACTTACAGCCGTTCTTGGAAATAATTGCAACCAGGGAAGGTTCGGCTGTTGCCAATACAGGCAGCACTGATGGAACTTTGCATTTGGCGAAGTGTCCAGGGAACTGTCACACTGTTCTATGTCTAAACAACGCGTGAAACTCGTAAGCCCCGAAGCCTCTTCACTTATTTTCAGTTTTTGGCTCCATGAAAATGGTGAGGCAGACACAAGGCGCATTTTTTTCTTTAAAGTCCAGTCGATGGGGCACCATGGGAACCCTGTAGGTTTCTCTGAACTAGTTTGTTGTTTTTTGACAGTAATACTAGTAAAAATGCCACTTAAATTATTACAAGGGGAGTCCAGAAGGACACTACTGCTTGCTCTTTGGTTCTGGTTGATTAACTGGAATAATGTTGGTTCATCAGCTAGAGTAATAACATTTTCATTGATTTTTGGTTTTTTTGGGGCAGTATCTGCAACAGCAAAGGGATTTTTCCGCTTTTTGCTGCTAAAAATGCTTTCAAAGGGGGAGGTATTGTTTAGGCAGTCTTTTTTGGACTCTTTGGGGGCTACAGTGCCCTTGATTCGTTCTTGCAGGGCTTGCTTTCGGAGTTTCAGTTTTTGGAGTTTAAGCAGCTCTTTGGGATGTTTCCATTGTATTTCATCAGACATTTCTGTTTTTAAACTCTTTCTTTTTCAGTCTGTAAATCCCAAAACGTTTCGATTTGAAACAGAATGTAAACAAAATAGTGGACGTCTGTCAAATTGTGGTTGTCAAAAATGTAGGTGTCAAACGTGACAGCGTAAAGGCGCTTTTACATCAGCGATGTAGAATAGCGATTGCATGACATTAAATCTCGTTTCTCACTCAGTGCACGATATTAAATCACTTTGCTATTGTTGGCTTATAAGCTTCAGTATTAATACTTTCACTATTTTTTGTCCTTTTTGGGGCAGTGTCTGCAACAGCAAAGGGATTTTTTCTAGTAATTTTGAAGAAGAAGAGCGTTACATGTTTTTTGCTCCACGTCTACGATGAAATCCCTGATTAAAGGAAAAAAACCAGCTGACGTGAGGTCTAGAAGTTCCTAATACATAAATAATATAGATGGTTAGATTTGTGAAGACAAAAACCAAATATGTTTCTTATTTCACGTCGTCTCTATTTAATAAAGAAAAACATTCAGCTGACGTGAGATTTTTAGAAGTTGTTAAGACCATACACATTTAGGTTTCTAAAGAAGTTGAGCATCAATGTTTTTTGCTTTACATCTGCCGTATCATTTGTGTTACTCTTTTTAAAAAGGAAAAAATCCTAAGCTTGTTGACGCAAGGTTTTTAATGTTTTATCACCCTTCATATATGTAAAACGAAATATTGCAAATTAAACGGGTCTCTAAGCCATCAACTATTTCTTTTTATGAATAGACCTTCCCAAGTTGACGTAAGCACAAAACTACAAAAACCACTCTTTTGACAGTTGACATGTTTGACGTTTAATTTTCAAAACATCAAAAATATTACATAAAAATCTAATTAAAAAAAAACAATTTTTCAGCAAAAACCACCCTATAAATGTCCGGAGCATTGAAAAAAACCACCGGTCTGACCGGCCTGGCGGTCTCAACAAACCCCCATCACACCCTGGGTGTTCTCTACGGTAAAATCCTGCGTACTCTGCAAAAGATGCCCGAGAGCGCCGCGTACAGAAGACACACCGAGGCAGTAATTCAGGAACGTACGGAAATTCTTAGGGCTACCCCCTGCGTCGAAGAGGCAGAGAAGAAAATCAACTGTGGCCAGCTCGAGGAGGTTATTGTTCAAGCCGAAAATGAGCTGCAGTTGGCTCGTAAGATGCTCACTTGGAAGCCCTGGGAGCCCCTCGTTAAGGCTGCGCCTGCGGAACAATGGGCCTGGCCACCCGCACAAAGGGTTAAGCAAACTTAAGCCGAGTCATTGAGAATTGGTTGTATATTGTTAGACTATTTAATAAATCTCTTTTTAGTTACTTTATGTTATTTTCTCTTCAGTCTCTTGAATTCCAGCTAAAATTTCATTTTATTCTTGGGTCCCCTGCAAAGTATCATATAATTTTTTCAGAGTATCATATTCTGGGCTTTTCCCCTGGATGGTATAAATTTAATTCATAAAATGGTGGTTTTGCACTTGCGTAAGTTGCTTTCATAAATCTGAGTCTAGCTCAGAAACCTCTTAAGCTAGCTACATAAAGTATTTATATATCAAATTGTTTACTAAGCATTGCTTTAACTTGAAATAAAATGAAAACTCCATAGAAGTGCCTAAAATAGTTTGAAAATTATCATCGATGGAAGCTAAAAAGGTATTATTTAGAACTTATATGAACTGACATATCCAAAGCTTAAAATTCTGATTTTAGCTTCATCCAGGTTTGTCCCTCATTTATTTATTTACCAATATTAACAGCCACATGCTAATTACAGACACTCACGATAACATCTTTAATATATGTATATTAACAAAATAGGTTATCCTATGATATTGATATAAATGAAATTACATAGTGTTAAATATATCGTCGGTGATCGGTGAAGTCCTAATACCTCGTAACCAACAATTTTTGCGAAAGTAGGGTTTTTATGTCAGCCTATCAAGTAACCCGTCGCACATCGATCTTAAAATACCTCGTAAGCGAAAAAAAAATATTTTCGCTCTAATAACAGAATTGAAATACTTCGTATCAGCGGATTATTTCTGAGCGTAACCAATATCTCGTACGCCACACATAATTCACTCCGATTCACTGTTTATGATAAAAATGTAAGCTATACCTCGTAACTCGTTTTATTCAAGTGCGAATAAATCAAAAATATTATTATTTATTATATCACACAATACCCCCAAGATGTTTAGTTCAAGAACTATATAATATAATTTTGATTTTTTGTAAAAAAAATTAGTAATATGTAATTTTCAGCCAACAACTTAGAAGAATGTTTATGGATATTGCCTCTTGAAAATGATGCTCAGTCACCAGCATTCGATCATCCTTCTGATTCAAAATCAATAATAACAAGCAATACGGAAGTAGATAATTTAGTAGGCTCATCATTGTATTACCTTTCAAGACAACAATACTCAGCAACCAATTAAAATAGAAGAATTTATTCAAAAGTACCTAATATTTAGCCTTTGAACCTTTCTGAAGAGGATAATAATAGCACAAACGCTTTAATTACATTATTGTCTGGAAGTGGTAGTACAACATTTAACGATCAGCTACAGCGAGATACTCATAATCCAGGTCAGTGTCAAGAATCAACCATCCGATTTGCATCAAGAACCAACTATTATAGATGAAGCCGTTCAAACAAGTACCATCGAATCTTTGACTTCTGCTGAAGATAATAATAGCATAGACTATACTATCAAATTATTGTCTGCTAATGATAGTACAGCATTTAACTCGACGACAATCAGCGACAGCTAGAGACTCATACTTCACAGCAGTTCATGACATCTGCTTTGCTTTGAGGAAATCGTTCAACCAAATTCCGCTGAAGACAATTCTAGTACAAACTATATTTTAACATTATTGTCTGGAAATTGGTATTTAAAGAAATACTGGTATTTAAAGAAATAATGATCAGGTACAGTCAAAAGTTCATACTTCAGAAGAGTTAACCGATTTGCTTCACCCTTCGACTGTGAAATCGGAAAAGAAAGATCCAGACTTTGAACCAACTAGTCGAAATGATTCCGACGATTTCGAACAACAAGAAGAATCTCTAGAGGAAGAAGAAATAAATTCGGACAACAACCAGGACGAAAGTGAAACTGTAGATGATGGTCATATGATGCATGGAAGAAAGAGACTTTTGACAGCAGAGCCTTCAGAATCGAAGAAAAATAAAACCAAAAAATTAAGAATGCTTGGAAAGCCCTATGTTGGATACAGCCGATCAAAAAACGGTGTTGTAAAACATGACAGGCTAAGAAAAGGAAGATCCCTTTTATCTTCGTGTGCTTCACAGGAATGCTTAAGAAGCAAAACTAGAAATTGCTCACAAATAAGTGAAGAGGATTGCAGACTCATTTTCAATAAATTTTGGTGTGATATAAACTGGGACCAAAGAAAAGTCTTTGTAACTAATCATGTTCACAAAAGTGACCCAAATAGAATCTACATCAAAAATGCCGAATCAAGAAGAACTCATAGTTTACAGTACCATTTTACCCTGAACAATAAAAAATTGCAAGTTTGCAAAAAGATGCTTTTGTTAACCCTTAATTTAGGCGAATATAGTGTTCATAGCTGGATAAAAAGTAGCGAGCATGGTATGAATACTAGTAGAGAGATAGATACAGCAAATAGAGAAAGAGAAAATATTTTGGTTCGTGTACATGAAGATAAGAAAAGGTACCTAACAGATTTTTTCAATAGCCTTGCAAAACTGCCCTCGCATTATGGTAGACGTGACTCATCCAAACTTTACTTGGAAAACACAGTCCAATCTAAAGCCCAACTTTTGAAAATATACAACGAAAAATGAATGCTGAAGAATGTAGAATACCTCTGAGTAGATCGACATTTAATCAAATTTTTAATGATATGAATCTTTCAATACACCAAATTAAAAAAGATAAATGCAATCTATGTGGAAACTTAAGCGAAAAGATCTGGAATGCACACATTTTAAAAAAGGATAGAGCTAGGACAGAAAAATCGCTCGATAAAGAAGCAGCCAAGAAGGGAAATAAGTTTTTAACTATGGATCTCCAAGCCGTCAAAGCGGCACCTTGCCTTCAAGCAAGCGCTGTTTTCTTCAAAACAAAACTCACAACTTTACAGTGTACGATTTGGTTAGTCACCACGTAAAACGTTTTTGGTTTACAGAAACCGAAGCAGACTTGAATGCATTAACTTTGCCACTTGCATCATTGAATATCTAACCTCAAACTGTACTCTAATGAAAAGATTCCCATAATTATTGTAAGCGATGGATGCACCTATCAAAAATACTATAGGCTAATGCTCTGTTATCCTTTGCAGTTGACAATCAATTTGTAATCACACAGAAGTTTCTGGAACCGGGTCATACTCAAATGGAGTGTGACTCGGTTCACAGTTGCATTGAGCGAAAACTCATAGGTAGAGAAATACATTTGCTTAGTGATTATTTATCCGTCACTAGAGAAGCTAAACTTAAGCCTTTTCCCTATGCGGCAACAATGATGGAGTTACACCAATTCAAAGATTATAGTATCAAAGCACTTCACAGATACTCAGCCATTAGACCAAAGAAAGTTGCGAATGACCCAGTAGTCACCGACATTAAAGCCCTCCAATATTCCCCAGAAGGACGACTTTTTTTCAAACTTCACTTTGATGAGAAGTGGCTCGAATTGCCACATCGACTAAAATTCGTTTCTGGTGGTGGTGGAACAACATGGCCTCCCATTTTTAACAAAGAAAAATATCTTTACAAAAGTGGAAGGAAGCACTTACAAGAGCTGAAAAAAGTTTTACCTAAGGACTGTCATTATTTTTATGATTTGTTGCCTCATGAGGCTAAATAAGTGTTTTTCAGCACTTTTTATGTATTAGTTACACATTTATATTATTTTCATTTTTTATCAATAAAACTTATTTTCTATAAGATTCGCATTTTTTATTTGCCAAGTTTTAGTAAATGAAATATATCCTAACCCAATTTTTCTACATTATAAAACGAGCAAATGAAAGAAATACATTGTATCCCACAATATTTTGCTTAATTTGAAAAAAAAAAGTGAAATTAAGTTTATTTATAAAAAAGTTAGGTAATTTTATTGCCAAAGGACATTCAAAAATGTATTTCAAACCAATGTTTCAGATTCAAAAAGTTTTATTCGCTTCCTGTAAAATGTATCATTTGTGGGTTACGAGGTTCTACTTCACCGACGATATACTAATATTCCACTGCATATTGGGTCTAATTCTGGGAAGAAAAAAGTCTATGCTTAATTGTTTTTTACAAAGTAATCATGTCTAAGTTACTAGCACAAGTATTAAAAGATTTACACATTTTTTAAATAGTGAATTCTTATAAATATTCGGTCTAGGAAATTCCAGGTGAAAAGTCTTCTTTCACCTTGTATTTCCATTTCCAAAGAAAGGGAGTACTGAAAGAAATTCTGGATAATTTAGTTTATTTGTTAATACCTTATACATATAAACAAGAGTTTTAATGCTCCAGTTCTCTAAGGAAAATCTCTCAAATTCCTTCAAAAATAAATTATGGTCATAACTTTCTGTGAATACTATCCCACTTTTTTATAAAACTATATTTTCAAATAGTTCTATAGTTTTAATCCTTACCTCATGTTGAGGAAATCATACAATACTACTGTATTCCAGACTTAGTAATATCAAACTATCAACAAATCTTAGATAATACTTTGGTAGTCCATCGAAAATAACAACATCAAAACGTCCTAGTACTTCGTCACTGCTAACGTTTGCGTTCAAAACTTTAACCATTACTGATTTTTCAGTTTTATGTATTGTTCCATCTTCATGACACAGTGACATTGGAACATGTGTAATGGGGTATGATAATGTTTTTTCTACATCAATCTCACCTTTGTACCATTAAAATAAAAATGTACCAAATTGCTTACCATTAGATAAACGGTCTTACTCACACTATGTGCATTCACGTTACGCCTCTTATTCGCACGCTCTCAGCATCTTTTCCCTCGCCTGTCAAGGTCTTATGCTGTTCAGAACCGCCTGTCATTGTACACATTTATTTGAAAAGACTTACTCAAACACATACTTACAATTCCCTTTACAGGAGAAAGTTTATTTCACCCCCTAAACTATGCACCTTTCAATTCATCTGGTAGATACTTTTGCTTAACTAAAATCGCCGTCAATTTTTTTCCATAATTATCAATAAACAAACTAAATTGTATTAAATTTTGAAGCTTACAGAAGTAAATTTTTTTATCTTATTTATTTTACATTTTAAAAAATAAAAGGGCTAATGGCGTGCAGGGCTGATGCCTGCCAGGTCATTGTTGTTGGCCTTGGTGTACTATGACTCATCACTCCACAAATTTCTAGCCTTACAGGAAGACCGTTAGTCGGAGGGTTCACTAGCTCTTGGATTATTACAAAATGTAGAGGTAGTAGAAATAAAATAAAATTAACCTAGACATACATGCACGCAAATTACAAGTCATTAAGGTTCTGCAACATAGGTATAGATAGGTCAAGAAATTCTGTGAAAGAATAATTAGCAGATCTTAATAAAACTTTTTTAATGACAATATCAAATTTTCGTCTATTCAAGTTGCGAATCCTTAAAGGCAATAAATTAGACATGAGCTTTCCATAGTGCAAAATAGTATTTCTGTTGTATAGCTGCTATTAATATAGTTGCTCTGAGACTGAGGTACCTGAAGGTTTTATCTAGAACGTGTTTGGTAATTATATATATTAGCCATTTGTTGGAAGGTATTAGAATGACAGTGACGAAATATTTCAAACAAAATAAGATCATATATATAGTTAGTATTTTGTAGTGTTGAAACAGAGGCCTACAGTGGTCCCTATAGTCTGCACATGATAATACCCTAACAGCTCTCTTCTGCAGAAGAAAAAGAGAATGCAACTTAGTAGCAGCACAGTAACCAAAGAACAGGATGCCAGGATGTGAGATTCAAAAAGAGCATGATAATCTTCTTTTGAGATGCCTGGGTTATTAATCTTCATAGCTACTGTTCTTATTGCGTAAATAGCTGATAATAGACTTTTTAATGTGAACATCCCACTTTTTAAAGTTTTGGTCGATCATTAGTCCCAGGAACTTATACTCACCCCCTCTTTGAACCAAACTATTGTGAATTTGTAAGGATATTCTAGGAGAGAGTGTGTTTGGAAAAACCATAAATTTAGTTTTAGAAGTATTTAAAGCTAACCTGTTTTCATCAAACCAGCATTTTATTTTGTGCAAGTCTGCAGAAGAGATGGATCCTGCTCTGACCAAGATAGAAAAGTGTCGTCTGTAAAAAGGATTTAAGAAGTAAGAGATATTGCGCAACACTTTTTAACCACCACAGTTTTATTTTGTAAAAAAATTTCTGAAATAGGCACGTTAAGAAATAGGTTTAGACAAGAGTAAAGGATAGCCATAAAAAAATAGCAAACTCTAATTAAGAACGACTTGCGTGGTCTTTTTTTACTTTATACTAGCCATACATACCTTTTTCCACAGTTAAGATAAGGATCTACTTTATTGTTAAGGAATACAAAGTTTTCTGTCGACAAAAGCAGGCTAATGACTAAATCCTAACAATTTGTTTGTAATTATACCCCAAACTAAACTAAATTAAAATATTAGATTTAAAAACATGTATAAGTTGGATAAGCACAACTAGATACAAAACATTTTAAAGACAGTTTACAGATTAAAATTTGTAGAGTACAATAACACTTTTTATATTAAAAAACAAAAGGATACAAGTATAAACATATAGGTTTATACTTGTATTACCGTACGTATGTACGGTACTGTACTACGTATTACCCAAAATAATGGCAACACCGCTTGGTTGCGGCTTGCAGGCGGCGGAATTTTCTGTATTTATTTTTTGAACCGGGAGTCAGCAGACCTCACTTTGCTGTGTTACTGCACGTTGCATTAATAATTTTTGAGCGTTATTTTCGTGTTTATTTCACTATGGCTGTTTATACCCCTTCCGAAAGAGTTCAACTAATTAAATGGTTTTATGGAGCCAATTCGGCAGTACAATGTAGAGATTTGTTTTCAGTGACATTTGAGAATAGACCGATTCCTTGTGCAAAAACGGTTTTAAATGTGGTTACAAATTTTGAGACATCTTTTTGTCTTTAAGATTGTAAAAAATGCCACACAAAACGTCAAGAACCACCTGTTGAAGTGGTCCAGGATATAGAACGGCGGGAAGAAATGGTTTGCAGTACCCTAGAACTTGATTCGACACAGTCCACTAGAAGTGTTGGAGAGGAACTGGGAATGAGCAATAAAACTGTTGCTCGTATCTGGAAAAAATATGGGTACAAATGTTTCAAGTATTCAAAAACTCAGGAAATATTTCCTGAAGACCAGTGGCGAAGAATGGAATTTTGTGAAACCATGATGGAAAAGGCAAATGAAAACGAATATTTTTTAAAAAATATTTTGTTTTCTGATGAATTTTCTTTTCCATTACATGGCAAACACAATCCTTCCATTGTTCGTTATTGGTCTCAGGAAAACGAGAACAGAAGTTTTCAGTTTCGTACCCAGTATCCTCATAAATTGAATGTTTGGGCAGGTATTTTGGGCGACAATGTTATAGGGCCATTTTTTATTGATGGCACTTTAAACGCCCAAAAGTACCTTGAGTTGCTGCAAAATCAAGTTCTTCCTGCCATTCAAATCCTACCTGATGTAGACCTGGGATCGGTTTATTTTCAGCAAGATGGCTGTCCTGCTCATAACGCGGCTAGGGTAAAAGAATTTTTAACAAATACTTTTCCTAACCGCCTTATTAGTGGGACTGGCGATATTAAATGGCCTCTTAGATCTCCGGATTTGTCTCCAAATGACTTTTATCTGTGGGGTTACCTTAAGCAGACCATTTACAAGCATGAATTTAGTAGGCCAACAAATTTAAAGGAGTTGCGAAATAAAATTGTCGAAGGTGCCAATTCCATTTTACCTAAAACTCTTTTGGAGGTGTGAAATAGTTTTTACGATAGGTTAAGTTTTTGTTTAGCGAAAAAAGGCGGTTTATTTGAGCCTTTTATTTAAAAAATGATATGTTGTTAAGTTTGTTTATTAGAATAACGCTTTAATTTTCATTATGCAAAACACAGCATATTAAACATTTTTAAGATTACAATTCTATGCGGGTTTTACACATTGTCACGTCTGTAAAATCCGCATTAAAATAAATATTTTAAAAATGCCTGGGCTAAAAAATTTTCGCGTAATATTTTGGGACATTTTGTCGCCAAACGTAGCAGCTCCTACGAAAGTCAGATGTTTACTAATTCCATCCTCGGGCCGGCCAAAGCGGTGCTCTGTCGCAGGCATTGCAAAGTTTCGCCTCTATGCGGTTTCCTATAAGTAACGAACGAAAACACGATCTGTATATATATTCAAAATCTTCTGTCAAAAAATTCTCCCGTGGTATATAAAGACTCCTCCAATAAGAGTTTTGAATTTTCCTCTAAACTGTCTGACAGAGACAGCACGTCTGATATTCTCAGGAAGATGATTAAATATTTTAATAGTTTACAAATATCCAACCCCTCAGTTCCATTCTATAGATGCGCCTCTGATTTTATTTACTTATTTTTTATCTATTAATAAAGTACTTTTTGAATTTAGGAAATTGGAAGGTAAAAAATAAAAAGCAACTCTTAATTTTTCAAAGACTTTTTAATAATTGTACGCAAATCGTACCAACATCAATATTAATGTTTTATATACAGCCTTGTTACATATTAAAATAGTTATTTTATGTCGTTGAAGTTACCATTGACAAATTTTTTTATCTATTTTTACATGGAACGGACGCACTTTGTTCACCCATTTATACAACCCCCGGCACCCCCCTTCCCCTTAATAATACTGACAGTACGAATAATTTTTTTTTTGTAATTTTTATACGAAATTTTGTACAAAGCGCCAAATGCGCGCCCGTCCGCGCCAAGATTCATTTTTATTTATTTATCTTTTTTTTAGAAAACAATAACAATCCTTACTGCAATCGGCATTAGGATTACAATAACAATTTCTAAATTTTTTTTATAAATAAATTAATGGAAAAGTAACATAACACTGGATGTAGTACGTAATATTACAAAAAAAATATTATAAATAATATTATGGTACCTATGTACACAAGAGCGAAATATTTACATAAAAAAAAACCACAGGATCCATTTGTGATGTTATTCCATGTCGGCGCAACTAATCAATGTACTATACAAGCTATAAAACAATATAGTTAGAACTAGGTTTCTATATCGTAACTATAATATATTTGGGGCCTCCGATTTAGGTTTATTAGACACAATAATATCAATAATTATTGATTCATAATCACAATTAAAGCTGCGTAGCAAAGCATTTTCTTTAGGAGCCACTTTGCTGGACGAATTAATCGAAAAAAGGCTTTTACAGTCCATAAGGAAGTTTTTTTACATCAGCTTATTAACTAAAAGAGACAATTAAGGTTAGGAAATTGACATTTCAAGGATTTATGACAAATTCCAAGATTTGAAATGTTCAATTAAAGCGTCAAAATTTTAAGGATTTCAAATATTAAATGGTCAACATTTCATGAATTTCAGATTTTTTCTGAAAGTTAAGAATCTTCAACATTAATAGATTAAGGTTTTAATACAACTGAAGGTTAGGAAATCGGAATTCCAAGGATTTCTGATATTTTTTTTTTAATCAAGCACTAAGATTGTCAACATTAAAAGATTAATGTTTCAACATTTTGAGATAAATCACCAGATTTTTCATCTCGATTTTAAGGCTTAATATTTTTCAACGGTGGAGAATAAGACTTCAAGATTCTAAGATAAATTTCAAGATCTTCAATTTTAAAAGATCAAAAGTCTGAGATGCTAATTAAAGTTAGGAAATCGAAATTTCAAAATTTGAAATTTTGATTTAAAGCCTTAATATTGTCCAATGTTAGATGGTTGACATTTAAAAGATTTAAGATAAAATCCAAGTTTTTCAATTTAAGAGTTGAAATTTCTTAACGATTATGGTGTTTTAAGTTTAGATTAGGATTTCTCATCGTTAGAAGGTTCAAATTTTAAGGTTTTGCGTTAAATTACTAGGTTTTCTATTTCGATTTTAAGGGTTAATATTTGCCATTGTAATTTTGAAATTAAGATTGCAAGGTCTCATTAATAAATTTCACGATTTTATGATTTTAAATTTTTATCTTGACCGTTAGGAAATTGAAATTTCATGTTTTAAGGCTAAACTGTAAAAAATATTTAATTTTTTTCAACAATAGGTTTTAAAACTTTGACGATATTATGATTTACTTCAATATTATCAGTGGATTTCATGATTCAGCTTTTTAATGGATAATTTAACGTACAGAGATCGTGGATCGTCCAAGCAAAATAATTATTGATGTTCTAAATTGATACAAACATTAAGAAACATTCCTTAAAATTGTTAAAACCTTGTTCTACAAGTTGAATAAAACGCTTTAAAAAGAAAAACTGCTTCAATGAGATACAGAGAAAAGTGCATTTAGTTTACAATTGAGGGGCCCGGAAGTAAAAAGGTTCATGTGCACTTTTTTAAATAAATCGTCTAACTGCAGAATATCATACCTAAAGGTTATCCTAACTTGGAGGTAAAATGATTCAAGCTCATGCAACGTCCCCTGGCTCACCATCTCTCGGAATCTTTGAAAGCATATCAAAATATCCACTAGTAAGGTATCTGGTAAAATGATTCAAGTGCACTTGAACCATTTTACTTCTAAAGTTTCGACAGCCATTATTGTTTGACGGTTGAATGTTATTGTCGAAGTTTTACTTAGTTTGATTTAGAAATACATTTATTTTGCAGTGTTGTTACTGGGAAACCGATGGAAAGTACATTAATTTTGTATAAAATAATAAAACTTAAGAGATCTTTATGAATAACAAAATGTTAGGTTGAATTATTTTAAAAATATTTTATTTTCACGCCTGCATAAGAAACAAGGGTAGTTTTTTAACGCGTTTCATAAACCATGTTTGGATTGTGAAATTTTTCCTTATTCCTTTCCCGTCTCTACATTTTTATTGTTCGACTGGAACTGTTGTATCTACTGCAAAAATGGATATTATAGTCAAGATAGTGTAGAGTTAAGGCGTTTGGGTCACAATACAAAGGAATTACATTAACGGGATGGAGTCTCAGCACAGTCTAAAACTTTTTTTACTTGAATTTATTGCAAAATTATAGTTTTTAAGCTACAATATTAGATACCTGTTTTAAAAAAAATAGGGTGTTCTAATCGATGTTTTCGCGTTTAATTTTGATATCATCTGCAGGTTTTCTCTGTTTCATTTTTGTGTTTTTTTTTACAGAAACTGATCCGTTTCAGACTGATGAAGATTCGGACTATGTTCCTGAGAAAAATGAAGAAGTAGAAGTTGAAAGCCATGAAGAGGTAGAAGTTGAACATGAAAATGAATATGTACATGTAACGCCAGCAAAAACTAGACAAAGGAAACGACGTCAAAAAGGGTGGAAAGATAACACTGCTAAAAGGTTGCGCACCGAAGGAAAAAAGTATATTGGAAGAAAAAATAAGGTACGGAATGCCTAAAGGAATAGCCTCACGTTTGTAGATATAAGTGCAACGAAAATATTAGTGAGGCCCAAAGAAAAGACCTGTTTAAGAAGTTTTATGAACTTTCTTCCTACGACCTGCAAACTGCATTTTTATCTTCTTGCATTAAAAAAATTCAGTACAGCCACAGCTGTTACAAAAAATAAAAACTACAGCACCGTTATATTTTTAGTAGAGAAACGAGTTTGTAAACAACTTTTTTTTTACGCACTTTTGACATTTCTGTGCGACGATTTCAGATTGTTTGCAAAAAAACTACAGATCTTAACATGATTGAATCTGACAAGCGTGGCAAAAAGAAGCCTCCAAATAAAATAAAGGAATCGTGCAAGAATCTTGTTATTTCTCACATAAACATGTTTCCAAAGTATAGTAGCCATTATTCTAGAAAAGACAATCTAAACACAAAGTATATCTCAGGAGAACCGAGTGTCAATAAGATGTACAAATTATATCGGGAGTTTTGTAGTGACAAACAAGAATTACCAGTAAAAGAGTCCTATTATAGGTTTATTTTCAATAAGGCATTTAATTTACGGTTCCACAAACCCTATAGTGACACCTGCAATCGTTGTGATAATTTACAAAATCTAGTAAAACACTCTACAAATGAAGACGTGATTAAAAAAGGTATGGACGTACAATTTCTGTGTCTTTGACTTACTGAATGGAAAAAGTCATATGTTTGTATGGAATGAAACTATTGCATCCAAGGGCTCATAGGAGATAGGCTCATGCTTAATAAAATGTATTTAAAGTCTTCCATCTACAGTTACCAAGATTGTTGCATACAGTGATTCGTGTGGAGGACAGAATAAGAATAAAAATATTTCTAAACTATTTAGTTTTGTTGTTCAAGCTACAAATATATCAGAGATTCACCAAAAGTTTCTTGAAACCGGGCACACCTACATGGAATGTGACCGTAGTTTTGGTTTAATTGAGAAGAAAAAAAGGCAAATTCCTCAAGTTTTTATCCCAGCAGATTGGGAGACTGTAATAAGGGACACATCGTCCAACTTCATAGTGTGCAATATGAACAAAGATGATTTTTACTCTTTTTTGTCGTTCAATGAAATGATGAACCAACCCAAAAAAATAGCGACGCTTTTCCTTAAAATGGAAAGAAATTTGCTGGTTTGCTCATTATAAAGGTGAAAGACTAACATTTCGATACAAGAATACCTTAAACCCTGATATAGACTTTCGCAGTTGTATGATAGGAACTTCACAAGTTGGGCGTCCGTGTTTTTAAGTTTTCAATACTAAAGCCTTTGAATAAAACTTCAATAAACATTAAAGTCGCTAAATACAAAAACTAATTTAGTTTATTGAATTACGTTCCGCCGATTCATCATACCTTTTACAAAAACATAAAGCACGACGGGGAAGCAATAACAAAAAAAGTAAAAAAGAAACAAGCACATACCAGGACATCGAGGCAAAAAGTGTCTGATACAGATCAATCCCAACCGGGACCAGCTGAGTCAGACGAAGAAACTAATGAAGTCGTCGAAATATTATATTCTGATTATGAATAAGACTTTTTTTTCTAAAATAGAGTTTAGTATAGTATTTGGACTTAATTTTATTCACTATACCCGCATAACTTTTTACCTTAAGTAAATATTATTTGTTTGAAACTTTTTTTAATCTTTAAATAAAATTTAAGTGTTAACATAAGTTTTTAAAATTACTCCTGGAATTTTCAAATTGAAGTAAACTTTAAAGTAATTTATCTCAGCTTTATCAAAAATGCACTTAAACCCTTTTACTTCTGGACCCCTCAATTGCCAAACATAACCTATTAAAGTTCAACTAAATCCTGATACCCTAACGAGCCTAGACCTTCCTTAATAAAAAAACATAACTGGCTTACGAAGAAATACTTATATTTTACTAATTATTAGCACACAAATTCCTGCCCTGAGGAGGGCTAAATAAGTAGTCGAAACGTTGAAATAAACTCAATATTTTTTTAACTTAAGAATGTTTGAAGAAAGGAGGGAGAAAGTAAACTCAAAGTAAGTCTCATAAATCCAGCGTCTATTTTAGGTTACGCGTTTCGACGTATTAGGGCATCATCAGACCTATCTAAATACAAAAGCCACACGCTAGCATCAATAAAAAATATAAAATAAAATGAGTTTACACCATCGTGTATCGTTATTGACAATAACGATCCCCGGGTTCGTTTCTATTGGGATTCAAACTTAAGAATACCTCGTATAGCAGATTGTATGGCTCTCAACAGATTTTTTAAAATTCGAATGCATGTTCATTTTGTGAATGTCGAGGAAAAGGATCCACAAAACAATGATCGTTTCTGGAAAGTAAGGCCTCTTTTTTGGATGCAATAAGACAAAGATGTATATCTCTGCCTTTTGAAGAAAGTGAGCTATGCATTGATGAACAAATGGTCCCCTTCAAGGGCTCCTTGAACGTAAACCGTCACCATGGGGTATAAAAATTTTCGCTCTGTGTGGAAAAAGTGGGACACTCTACGATTTTATTATATTTGAAGGATCAACAACCAAATTAGAAGACATAGAAAAAAAAGTTTTCGGCCTTGCAGGTGCTGTTGTAGCAAAATTATCAATAAGAATAGACGTACAAAATATTCAGTTGTATTTTGACAATTATTTCTCCAATTATAATTTATTGCAATTTCTTAGGCATAAAAATATATATGCCACATGCACAGCTAGAAAAGATAGATTCAATAAGCCACCATTCACCTCAGACAAGGAAATGCAACGCGGATCTATGGAAGAAATTATTAGTGAAGATGGTGAGGTTATTATGACCAAATGGTGTGACAGACAACAAGCCTCTGTTTATGGCCTCAAATTTTATGGGTTCTGGCAAAATAGATAACTGCCGTCGCTGGAATAAAGTCAGTAAAGAGTACGTCATGGTGCCGAGACCAGAAGTAGTAAAAACTTATAACCGTTACATGGGCGGCGTTGATAAGTTAGATTGCACGATTTCGATTTACAGAACATTCATTAGATCACGGAAGTGGACTTTGCGAATGTTTACACATGCCATCGACATGGCTTGTACTAACGCATGTTTTGAGTACAGACAAAAAGCACAAGAAATGGACATTCCATCGAAAGAAATCTTGGATTTGATACATTTGATACAGGAGCCACGTCGCAGAAGCTTTGATCGCGTGTAATGCTGTATCAAGAAAAAGAGGAAGACCTTCAAATGAATCACTTTTAAGTCCACTTCCAAAAAAGAGAAAGTACCAAAAAACTAGACCCATCGATGATGTGCGCTTCGACAATACAGGACATTTTCCTCTTCACGAGGATAAACAATCAGCTTCAAGATGCAAACTTATGGGCTGTAAAGGTACTTCTCGGATTTCTACATACTTTTATTTTATCGTGAAGCAACCCTTTGGTCACAATGTCGTCAAATGACAACATTCAAAAATTATACCAAAAACAAAAAAAAAAAACAATTTTTTAAGATAAAATGCCTTTCCGCTAAGCATAATAACATTATTTTTAAAATATCAGAATTTTTAAAGTTCTTACAAATAATTGTCACTGAAAGGGCTAAATACGGCAAAACGCGTAACCTAAAATAGACGCTTGATTTATGAGACTTAGACTTTGAGTTTACTTTCTCCCTCCTTTGTTCACATACTTTGAGAGTAGTCTATTTTGAATAAGAATGTTTTAATTACAGGGATTATCAAAAAAAATCAACTTACTTTAATAGTAAGATGATTTTAAGTGAAGTTAAGACCATTTTTCTGAAATAGTCTGTATACATCCTTGGAACTGGCATATTATTAAACGAAGTCATAAACACAAGAAAATGTCTTAAAATAAATACAATACAAAATGTTCTGTGTCAAGAAAAACTTACCAGATCAAAAGCAACAAAATGTTTGAAGTTATAAAATTGAATTAAAACAAGAAACAATACGATACAAATTATAACGATTCTAGCGTCCGGAGGATGCTAAATAAACAGTCGAAACGTCGACATAAATTAATCACTGTCTACTAAAAAAAAACCAACTATATAGCATTTTTTCACGAAATACGCCGGCCAACAAAATAGCTCCTTACTAATTACATACCTTTAGTACCAACATTTCACCCTAACCCCCTAAACTCTTATCGAACGTCTAATAAACTAAAATATTTACTATGTGGCCCCAAACAACTCTTCAATAGAAAAAGAAACGTTAATAACATAACTAATCTGTCGGATAATCATGTTACTAAAAAAAAAAAACTTATAACCATTATACAATTAAAAAAAAAATCTAACTGTTAAAATGCGAGATCACCCCTTAAATAATTTTGTACTTTTTCATTATTTCGTCGTGCAAGCTGCTGCTTTTATCCGAAAAACCGAGTTCTCACATGTGGGTTTAATTTATCATCTTTTGCACGAGGATACCCTTAAGAAACAAAAAGTTATCTTCCTAACGTACTATATACAAGTGTACACACATTTACACGGTCTTAAAAATTAAGCGAATTTCATTAACAAAACCGTTACTCTCGAGTGTCAAGAAAACCAAGGAAAAAAATAAATAAACTGCCAAAAAAAAAAATAAACTAAACTCACTGGGTCTGTAGTAGTAGTAGTAGTAGTATATCAACGTTCTTGCAGGTAAGTAGTACGAACGGTCACTAAATTAAAAAATATAAATCTCCAAAAATAAAAACAATTATGTACACCTTCTTAACCGATACGATATTAGTTTAAATTACTATTTTAAAAAATATTCTGATTGCACTCTCTTATAAAATAATATGTTTTATGAAATTCGAATTAGTCTAATTTCACTAAGAGGTACCGTAGTCTGACGACACGGACGACGTCGACGGCGGCGGCGGAGACGGGTTTCGACTTTGGTAACGTGGATCATCATCTGGAATACCAAAAGAAGAAACAGTTTAACTTTTATGATTTTTTTTTTAATATAACGGTTAAGTTAAAGTGAAATACAAGAATTTACGACATCGCGAATATCTTGGAAACATTGCACGTACTTTAATAATAATAAGCCTTTATTTTCAACAGGCAACTTGCCCAATAACAGGAAACAGTTGCAAACAATGAAAAATATAGTTAAAAAAAAACACGCACAAACAAACCTAAAAAAAAAGAAAAGAAAAGAAAAAAGTAAAGTAAAGTCACAATCTCAAAAGTTATCAAAAAAATTAGAACAAATAACTATTAATATGATATAAAAACCCAATTATAAAAGTTTAACAAGATAATCACATATTCAACAAAATTAAATTAAATTAACTGCAATATACCTACTAACTATAACTTAAACACATGGGTCTTAATCCCAAGAGTAATGATCCACCAAGATATCGACAATCACATGAACCGGAGAGAAATTTATATCGCACATGACGTGACAGATCCGATTAAATATAGCGCATATTGTATATAGTGGCGATTTCAACAGGATGTTAGTATGAGGCCTTGGCAGAAAGAATGTTAGAGGATGTCTAGCATTAGGCCTAGGCACCATGAAACGTACACCAGAAAGAAGTACAGGACTAACAATAAATCCATTCAGTAACCCATGCAGGAATTTTACAGAGAACATCATTCTTCTGAGATGTAATGGATGTAGATTGAAGCGTTCCAATAGTTGCCGATGATCAAACCCTCTAACCGGATATATGCCATCCTGCCTGAAGGCCAAAAACCTCTGAGAACTTCTAATATGTTGTGGAAGTGTGGAACGAATGTAAATTCAGAGTCAAAGGTGATACCAAGATCAGTAATTTGCTCTAATCTACTCAAAATAGTATCACGAGCACCAGTAAAATTAATGTTGTCACTGACGTGAGGAAAAGTGTCAATAAATCAGTGACAGTCCATTTTTTTACGAAAAAATAGCCATAATTAAGTGGCATTATGCGGGAAACAGTTTTTGAGCATTATCTGAAATGTTTTCAGTTTATTTCCCCACCAAGCCAAAGAAAAAAAACATTTCTTGTATTCGGCTGTACGTTCAGATTTGATAAAGCCTCATATATAACAAATTGTTTGCTGCTGGCTGGTGTCTGGTTTTACCTGAACCGAAAATTTGGTAATTTTGCAATTACATTTAATTGAATAATTCAAGATTCGCTTATTAAAATTTTTCGAAACTTTGCACGAGGGTTTGCCAGATTGGTCTCTTCAAAAAGTTATCTTACATTTTTTCTGTAAAATGTACAGGGAAGCCAATAATTGACCCCCTTAAAATTTACATGGGATTTCCTGTTTCGCTCGGCGACGCACCTCCCGGTATATTTTTTAATTTAATTTAAGTTTTTACTAATTAATTCACAATGAGGGGTAGCATTAATTGACTAAAATGGTACATATTTCTTTATATAAATTCCATTCCAAAGATCTGGGGTAAAATCAGAAAGTATTTAAATGCCAGGAATAAACTAGAAAATTATTTCCAATGTCTAAGCTGCTACAAAAGTGTGGAGAAAAGGCCCGAAAGATATACAAATAATGACCGGAAATAAAAAAATTATTGAAGATTTCTTGCATTGCACGATTACGAAAATAGTGCTTGCGATAATTCTTGTTTTACAAATATTTCAGATTTGATAAAGCAATTAATAGTTGCATTTAAAAGACCAAGTCTGGGTTATGGTTATATTATAGCGCAGTGCTTAAAGTAACTTTACTCACTTAGTTTTATTAGTTCTATTAAAATTCTCAGTTTACACATATAATTTCAACTTAACAGTTTATTTTCAGCAAAAAAAAACCACAAGTTGCTTTGGAGAAATCTTAAGAATATGAATGTAAATATAAGTTGAAAAACCTCTAATAGGGAATTTTCACTTGACTCCTGATCACGCAAATGACTACTTTTTGAGTGTATTTGAAAAATCAAATAAAATTAACCAAAAAACAGCTTTCTATAATACAAATAAACTTAAGGATGGTTTGCACTTTCAATTTAATATGATAGATTCCAGTTCAGTACAAAACAATACTTATTCCATTAAATCTAACGCTTCTGGCCATGACAATTTGACACTTTTTATGATAAAACTTAGCCTTCCTGCTATCCTACCTCATCTGACACATATTGTAAATTCTGCCTTGAAGCTGGATATTTTCCGGAGCACTGGAAGAAGTCCAAAATTCTTCCTGTTCCAAAGGTCAGAAAAGTTAATGTTGTGAATGAACTTCGTCTTATAAGGCTCTTGCCTGTCCTATGTAAAATTTTCGAAAGAACTGTGCACACACAATTATTAAATTACCTAAGTCTTAATGATTTACTTCCAGTTCATCAGTCAGGATTTAGGTCTGGTCATAGTACTATTACTGCTCTTTTGAACTTAACTGACAACATAATAAGGGCATGAGACTCCTTTAATCTCCCTGGACTACTCTAGCGCTTTCGATCTGTTAGACCATAATTTACTGTGTGCCAAACTAAAATATCTGGGCTTTGATAAAACTTCTGTCTCCTTTTTCAGGTTTTTCCTGACAGATAGACAACAGCGTGTACAAATTGGTAACAATTTTTCTTCTGCTGAGACAGTAATATCTGGTGTACCGCAAGGGTCTATAATTGGACCACTTTTGTTTCTTATATACGTTTTAGACATATTCCAGGTAATCACAAATTCAGATTCACAGTCCTATGCAGATGATAAACAGGTTTCAGGCATTATTTTAACCCCAATGAACCAGCAGCGGCTGAAGCATCTTTTAATCAGGATCTTAAATCTATAAATGAGTATTCAACTGAACATAAGTTGAAGATAAATCCTGACAAAACAGAGGTACTTCGATTTTGCGCAGAAAAACGAAGAAAACTGCTAAAAGATAGGTTGCATTTAAAACTGGGTGATACACACTTCGGATTTTCTGCATATGCGAAGAGCTTAGGGCTTGTTATTGATACTGACTTAAAGTTTAGGGAGTGAGGAGGTTAATTCAGAAAAGTTAGGAAAAGTTATGAAAAAACTCTGTGAATCTCTAGTTTTGCCAATTTTTTATTACTGTAATATAGTGTACTACCCCTATTTAGATCTAGTTACAAAAATCGACTGCAAGTTATACAAAATAACTGTTGTCGCTTCATGTTTGGTCTGAGGAGATATGATCATGTTTCAGCAGAATTTAAACAATTAAAGTGGTTAAATATGTTGAGTGTGGTAGGACATCATTATGGTACTTTTCTAATAAGGTTGTTAACGTCAAATATTCCTATATATTTGAGAGAAAAGTTAATTTTTCGAACATCCATTCATAACTGTGAGCTTCGTTATGGAAATCATCTTACTATGCCGCAATCATACAGCACTATTTCAGAGATGTTTTACCTATAATGTATCTTATCTATTATATTTATATATGGTATCCTTATATAATTCCTTAAATCCCTATTTTAGAAATATCAGTTCAAGAGTTCTTAGGTCTGAGTTTAAAACTTATTTGCTTAATTTGCAATACTTAGTAGAATACTTCTATCATTGTGAATTATGTAAACTTTTTTCAGTTTTTCTTTTTTTTAGAATAGGAATGGTTAAGTGTAAGAGTAGCCTAAGGCAAAATTTCGCCATTTGTATTCTTTAACTTTTATGTATATACTTATGTAAACAGATTTATATATCTATGTAATGTATATGCGTGTTTAATAAAAGACGATTTATTATTATTATTTTCAATTCTGCTATCAGTATATTATAAACTTACCAAGAGCCGAACTAAAGCTTCCAAAATTACTGTTAGGATACACCGGATTATTAAATGGCGGCACGTAAGTCACCTCGGGATCCTTAAAGGAGCAACCGGGCCTCTCCTCCTCGTCATCGGGCGTATAAAACAAGTTCAGCTCCGTCGTATTGTCCTCTCCGTCCAACACCTTCATCTCCACATCCGCGATAGGGGGCACCACCACGTCCTCCTTATCGCACCCGATCTCCATTCGGTCCACCTCTTCCTCCTTTTCCACCGTGGTACAATCGTCCGATTGCGTCACGGTTTTATCGGAACTGTCGGTTTCGTGGTCCTTGATCGGCGGTAGCAAGGGAGTGAAGGTACGATCGGGAGCTCTTAACGTGGGCGACATCGAGAGGTCCGAGTAACAGGCGAGTGGCGTGTACGAGGACGGTTTTATTTTGTGCTCCAGGTCGCAGTTTAGGATCGAGGCCATGTCTATTACTGGAAAATGGGAAGAATTCGGTGAGGATTGGTTGTGTTTACTAACGTGCGTAAAGTAAACCGCTATACGCACTCTCCGGGGGTTATTATAAAGTTTGATGTGGGTTTTATGGCATCAGATTGTTAGAGAAAAAATAAAAACTCTAAGTCTCAGTCTCAAAATATCTTTTTAATTAATCAGGTAACATGTTTCGCTAATAAAGCACCTTTTATAAAGAAGACTTTTGAAGTACCTTCTAGGTACTTAGCAGGTCATCTAGCTATAAGGTCTGATGATGCTTTATTAGCGAAACATGTTACCTGATTAATTAAAAAGATATTTTGAGACTGAGACTTAGAGTTTTCATTTTTTCTCTAGTTACGTAGGTCTCTTTGAGATAATGGAAGAGTTTTTTTAATCAGATTGTTAGTTGAGTCAGAAAGGGAATTTGGTTTATATGTTATAACATTATATACGTATTGTTATGTATATACAAACTTATTCAGAAAAATAGGCCAGACATTTAACCACAGTGTAATCTATCATGAGAATAATTTTTTCAACTTCTAAATTTCACGTTTGATAATAATTATTTCAACTTTGATGTCTAGGTATGGGAAACTGTTTGTCACCAATATGTGCAGATACGACAATTTCAGAATTACAAAGGAAATGTTCACGAGATCTTAGTTTTCAAGTCCCCTTTTGATAAGATACGTGGACGATATTATTACTTGTGTTCCAATAAATGAGGTTCGAACAGTTCTGAACACATTTAACAGTTTGTTGAAAAGAACAATACAATTTAAATGCTAAATATTTTACTTATAATAACACTATTAAAACTGATTGGTACCATAAACCAACGTTTTCTGAAAGCTTACTCAATTACAAGTCAATGCATCTCTTTCAATATAAAATCAGTATTATTAACAACTTGAAACACAGAGCTTTAAAACTATCACACTTATTTTCACAACAAAATTACAACTAACATCAAAACGTTACTTATAAAGAATAGATACCCCCATAAAACACCAAAAAAGATTTTTTTTAATTTCATGTCAAAAATTTGCCTGAAAGATTAGCCGGTACTCTTTATAATCATATTTTCAAAATTGCGATCAAATGTGAAAATACAGTAAAAGAACTCCCAAAGAACTACAAAGTGTCAGGTGGAGTCAAATAGGTCGTTATTTAAAAACTAGGAAAACGAAACATAAAAGAAGCGTTAAACCTAAACTACTATTAAGGTCGAAAAACAAAACAGCCCTGGCAGAACGTGCTGACTCAGAACTACACTAATTTAAGAAAAGATTATTTTTAGAAATGATAAATATAATGTAATAAACAAAAAACAAGATACTGACAACTTAAGCACATCTTAGGCCAATCTCATCATTTAAATTTCTCCTGTATAACCATTTAACAACATCTAATAGCATAGACAAATATTACTAAACTTAAAATATTTATAATGATAATTTAAAAAAATGGAAAAAATTGAAATTCAAACCCACAGTTCAAAATATTATTCATTTAATTTTGTTGCTTACACACCAACCCTCCGATATGCTCAAAAACCAGATAAATGCAAACTAAATAGAATCACCAAAAAAATACAGCTATACTCTATACTGTGTAACGAAAAGCTTTAATTTTTCTGTTGTAAGTACACTTGAATGTACACTTTCCATTTAATTTTAATTATAATGTTCAAATTTTCATTTCTACGTTTTTAAAGATGTATTTAAACAATTGAGACAGCATAATAGTTTAGTTTAACTTACTTTAATATTGTTTTTGACCATTTTATACCATGCATGCCTTTAACTTTGTTTAAATAGATTTTTTTTTTCTATGCTTTTTTTAAATTTGTAGCGCTTGAGATAGGGATATATAAATGAGAATTCGATTTTTTCCACCATTTTCTATGTCATCGTCCCATTTTCTAAATAGTATTTGGATCTCCTGGAAATAGAGTTTTTCTTTCGTCATGTGTCTAATTATACCCGAAAAACATCATTTTATTCGAAGATACTAAAGACAATATACTTGTAGACCTGAGGTCTTTCAATGCCTTTGGATCTTTGCTTTTTATTAATAATTTTTGATAATTGCTTCTTCACCAATTGCATTAGAGTAAATTCTAATTCAAATTAGATCTTTGACCGTGTTTTTGAGACATAAGTTAAAATAATGATTTTTTTCTCTAGCAATGGCATGTTTTCTCGAATTTCTCATTTTTCAGCTTTTTGTTTTAAATATTTACTGTGGGCTTTAACCCTTTCCTTCATGAGTAATATTGATTGGCGTAAAAGGTTTATATCTTATATTCCTAATTAAAAGAGGCGCATGCTTGTTTATTAAAAATAATTTTAATTTTTTAAAATTTATATCAGCTGTGTAATAAATTAGACTCCAATTTATTTAACTTGCTTCCAAATAAAATTGATTTAAATCTATATTTTCGTAATATCTATATTGAATTCGTTTAATGCTATTATTTTATTCATAGGATAATTTAATACTGAAAATTATGATCAGTTAAATTTTTAGATATAGTTATAGAACCCGATTTTTTTATTATGGAGGGTTGACTAGTTATTATTAGGCCAATAAGACTTGAACTATAGAAATGACTTGCATAAGTTAATAGTTGCAATAACTTGCTTAAGTTGAAAATATCATGTAACTGGTCATAGGAAGAAATAGACACATCAAAAATTTCCTCTAACCAATCAATAAAATGATTAATACTAGAAGATGGTAGATGATAAATAAAATGGTAAAATCGAGTTTTTAAATGATTTCTAAACAACCCCTCTTTCCAGCACTGTCTCGCCTGACATATTTCTGGTAGCCTCAGAATATCGTGGTAACAATTAATAATATACATAATAAATTTGTATATTTTTGAATAATTAATTAATTTAATTCGGAAATTTGACTTAATTTATTTTGAATCCAGGTTTATTTTCCAATTTCTACGAAAATGATTGAGTTAATATGTTAAAAAATATCCATACCTGGCGGTTTTCGAGATTCATCATTAATAGGCAAACCAAAGGCCTTCTTCAACCTTAAACTGGAAATTTCCCGTTGTCTCTCCAACTCGGTCGGTTCGCAATTAAAAACCGGAGCTAAAAATGGAAAATATTATTAGTATGAAAAAATTGAACGTTACTCCAAATACAAAAAAACAAGACGAGTACCTTTGAGGACCACTTCCGAAGGAGACAGATCCTCGAAACTGCTCAGGGAGGAGCTGCTGCTCGAGCTGCGAGACCTCGTCTTCGGCGCCGTCACCATTTCCCCCTTGAACGACTCGGAGGAGTTGTCCTCGTGAGTCTCGTTATCTCCTTCCTGGTCGTCGGTTTTGTCCGTCGTCTGTCTCTTTCTTTGCCGATATTCGGTTATCGAGAGCTAAAATTTTATTCATTATACAGGTGTGTATACATGCCCGCACTATTACGCTCCCATGTACAGGGTTTCAATTTGAAAACTTTGAACGTCAAATCAAATCAACTCATTTATTTCTATCGACATCATAACAATGTATAGGAATTGTCAATAAAAATAGTATAAAATTACAAAGATATGAAAGGAAACAAATTTAACTTAATTTAGTCAATAAATCTATAGTTAAAGAACTCTGTCAACGAATAAAAAGGACAGTCAGCTAACATGGTCCTAAAAGCCCTCTTAAAAGTTAGAAAAGTCTTAGCTCTCTTTATTCTACATGGGAGATGATTAAAAATTGTGAGAGATGTAATTTCCGGACAATCCTGTACATGCGACAACCGGGTAAAAGGGATGTATAATTTATCTGCATTTCGAGTTTCATAAAAATTAAGATCTCCAGATCTTATGTAGTTTAATGTACTTGACATTAAACTACATGAGATATTAGTAATTTTTATGTACTTGACATGCGCACTCCAAGATATAGATGTTAATTATAGTTAGGATTTTTCTTTTTTAAAAGTACCACGACAAGTTTCTCTGACGGAAAGTCTAAGCATCGTACGTACAATGCGCTTTTGATTTATTAGCACTCTCCCAATACTGGAGGAATTACCCCAAGCTAATAAGGCATAGGATAGAGTGGAATGCACTGAGGCATAATAAAAGCTTTTAAGTGTATATGCATCTACATAGTCTCGAAGTTGCAAGATGGCATAATTGCTGCGGGATAATCTATTGCACACAGATTCCACCTGAGGATCCCACGATAGATGTCTATCAATTACAATTCCCAAGAACTTGGTGGAGTGTTGTTCAACATCAGAAAGACACGTCAATTTTATTTCTAAAAAGGACAATATGTTAAATGAATATTTTGGAATTTTAAACAGTAATGAAGGTCAAGCGGCAAGGACATCGTTTTTTATTCTCTTTTCAGTGGTATCCTACTTTGTTGCTCTTTGCCTCGAGGTTTCCGAATAATCGCTGTTCAAAGTTGCTGAAACTTGCCTGCATTGAGATTTTGATTTTCAGGTTAGTGTTTACCCAAAAACTATTGCATTGGGCCTCCTTGTGGTACAAATGATTAGAAGAGTAAGTTAAACCGTTAAAAAGGTTGAATAACAGGAAGAAAATCTTGATTTTCTATTTATTGATTATTTTATTACGAGAAAAATAACTTTTTATTTGCGGAAGAGAAATTTCTACAATAAAATACATGGGATCTACTTACGCACTATCTTTTAAATCGTTGAAAATGTTAATTTTCATTTAAACAAGAATAAAGGCTGTTTTAGAGCTCCTTCCTAACATTTCGGAAGACTTCACTGGGCATTGACCCGCATTCGGCTTAAATTCGCCTTTTAAGATCACCAATATCAGCAGGTTGTGTTTTATAAACCCTGAGTTTGAAACGTTCTCAAAGAAAGAAGTTTTAAAGGCGTTAAATCCGGTGATCTTGGCGACCATTCAATTGATCCCCTTCTGTCAATCCGGGTATCTCTCGTTCAAGGAGCATCGTCTTACTGGATTGTTAAGAAATCCTCCTGTAAAACTGAAATTACCCTCTGTATCAATTTGTTTTTGCTCATGGGTGATAATAGCTCTTCAAGCATATTAAGGTTCAGATCACCCGTCAAATTTTCTTTAATAAATAATGGAATTTCCAAGAATCTCGAAAAATATGCAAATTTTCGTCACTCCAATCCGACAATTCTGTTTTTATCAATTTGGCAGAACATTAGGGATGACGTTGATTTCACGACTCATGAATTCAATAAACTCTATTCTTTTCTCAAAATCATTGTTCTAGAGTTTTGGGGGTATCTGCATTTTGTATGAATGGAGTTTATGCATTTTCAGTGACTTTCTTATTATCTCATGTGAAAATCCTGTCTGATCTGCTACTGTCCGTAAGGGCTCTGCAGCAAGTAATTATAAAACCTTGATTCATCACTTGTGTGTTATTGTTTTTTTTATTACTCGCAGAACCAGTTTCGGAGAACTTTGCCACCAATTCCAGTACATAATCATTCCTTATATTTTCTCACCTCCCTTAATAAGTAAATAAATTAATGCAATAATTAGAAAACAATTTATTTTCTTTATAACATATAAACGTTAACCGAATATACAACTTAAATAGTCAAATTTCACAATTACTGAATATGCCCACCATTTTGAATAAAACAACTTTAAAAGTCCTTTTTAACTTATGGATCGAATTACTAATATAGTTTGACTATTCCCGATTAAGCTGATTTATAGAATTTCAAATTCTAGCGCCCTAGATTCCTCTGATATTTGCACTTCTTAGTTAATACATTTTGTACTTTAAAAACCTCCAAAAGAAATAATCCAAAGGTGTAAGTTCTGGATTATTTGGTAGTAAGTTTATGGTTCCTCGCCTACCTATCTACTATTTATTTCTCTACCTATTTATTATTTTAAAAAAATACAAGCACCACATTGTGTGGTGGAGCTCCATCTTGGTGCCGTATTATTTGGTCATACTGACCAATGGGAAGCTTCTCTAAGAAATTAGCATTATTGCTACATAGCAGTTAGCCTATATTGACTAGCATTTAAAAAACCATATACCTCTCACGAATTAAAGATCCCTCGTAACAAATGAGAGAAATAACTTGAATTTTGATGGCTGACTGAAAGTACTTACGGGCCTTTTCGCTAGAACTACTAGGATTTTCTAAAAAGTGGCAGGTTGGCAAATTATTTTGAAAAAATTACAATATATCTTATTCTTCGTTTTCATTAATTTTCATTCGTTTCTTTGCAAACATCTTCGAAGCCTGAATTCCCTTTCTACGTTGATGAAAGTTTTTCGATCTTTGTTTAGATGTAATCGTCTATATTCCCTATGAACTGTGGAAGTATTGTTACGATATTGATAATAGTATTATCAATATTATTGGTCTTTCTGTCAATGTAATTTTGTGTGTTTTTAGGTTTATTTGCAACAATATGCAAACTTATCTTGTACTCATCTACAATGAAAACTAGGCAACCATATCATGTCCTTTAAACTAAAATATTTCCAAAATGGCTGAGCCAAGTCTTAATAATGACTGTATTTTTGAAATAAGAATTAGAAAACCATCATTTAAAAAAATAAAATAAAGTTTGTCCCACTTAATAAATGGTTTCTTTAATTTTCTATATTTTGCAAAATCTACATGTCAAACCCTACAACTTTTACATTAACCATTTTCTCATAAAAAGTGGCCCAAAGAAGTTAAGAGGGGTGGGAAAATATGAAAATCGACCCTGTAAATATTTGTGTTCCTCTTCATAAAAAAAAAATTTGGTTCTTTCTTGAAGAAAATTAATCATTCTCACACTTTATGTATGCACTTAATAAGAACTGAACATCTCAACGTTTTCATGAACTTCTCAGCTGAACAGCAAGAGTTTTGGCTACATTTGCTGACCATGTTTGATTAAAACGTATTTTATAAAGTATTAAATTTTTTTGTGCAATTTCAGTGACAATACATCCAACGAATGCAAATTAATAGGTTCCAACGAAATTTTATTACATGTACACGATGACGTAGCGAGGAGGCTCTCAATATCCAACAGCCCAGAAAAAATTAATTGTGATTCAACTGCCTAAAAGAAATAATTTCATATTTCTGGAAAAAATTTACCCAATATTCCAAGTGGAAGCTTTTCAAAAACAACTGCTTCAAAGAGATGCTGATATGGTCTCACTTGCTTAAAAAAGTTGACAAATTCAAAACTTATGTTGTCTTCTAATAGAATAAAATTTAATAAATAAAAAAATCCTCCAACATAGGCGTTATAATTGACAGTTGGCATATGTGACACTACTTCTTCCAGGCAGTTACGTCCATGGCTTAAATGAATAAACTCATCACTAACTGCCTGTGACCTCAACTGCCAAATGAGGCAACATAGACACCAAAGATATTAAGGGTGGAAAGTTTTCAAATTGACACCCTGATTATTTACATAACACTTTTGGACACCCAGCTTATTATTATTAATAAATTTAAAAAGTATATTTACCTTTACCTTTCTCTTCACCGGTAAATTAACTTGCGGCTTACTACTACTGTTGCTCTCGAACCCGAAAATGCTCAGTGTTTTTTCCACGGTGCCGACGAGATGTTCGCTGCCGCAAAAAAGGCCACCGCCCCCGGTACTACATTCCAGGGACGTTCTTCTATCATCTGCGAAAGTATTCGCCCCAATTTCGAGCTCTTGTCGCATTTTGACCGCACGTTCTTTTAATTCCGCGTCGGATTCGAGGATGTGCGAGGGGGGACTGTCGCCCTCCGCCCCGCTATAAACGTTTTCGAAACCTTCCTGGCTCGTTCTGGGCGTATCGATGAACTGGAAGGAACAACCGATTTTTGGTGAGGGCTGTCGCAAACGGGTGGGTGTCTATATTTTAGTTTAAAGGTTTATTCGTTCAGTAAGTAAGTGAGATATATGGGTTTATGTTAATGTTTCTATACTAGAGGATTAAGAAGACAGTTTTTAATGTCCAATCCATAGTACAGATCTCAAGTACAATTTACCGGTAAAACAGTGAAAAGTCTTCTTTGATTAATGTTATGTGTGGGATTAGTGTAAGAAAGAATATTAATAGAATGTATAGATTAAACCCCTGAAAAAAACTTTCTTATATAAGAAATTTAACAAACAAAATCAGATTTCCAAAAAAAGTAACATATTCATTCATCAGGGAGTCAAGAAGAATAAAAAGAATAATATAAAATTAAAGTATTGTCATAAATAAACTAAATCAAATGAACCTAAGCAGCGTTTCCAGAGAATCCGGAATACAAATTTATCTGGAAAAATATATAAGCATCGAATTTTAACTATAAACTCAATGAAAGGTTTTATATTTCATATTTCCAAATCGACCTGCCATCATCCAGAAAAGGAATTGCGAATAAAAAATAGTAACAGTATGTATGGATCTGAAAGAAAACCAACAGAACACTTATGAAAAAATTTGAAAGTTTAAGAGAGACTTTACTGAATAGTTATTCTGAAACTGAGCTTCCTAAACGTATAAAGAAATTACTCGTATTACTTACTTGGAGTGAGAAGAGTTGAAATTTCCTAGAATAAAACGCAAAAATTTTAAGGGGATAATAATTTGAAGTTACAGGGACAATCTTGACAGAATTAATATAAAAAAGCTATAGTAACAGTAATAGAGTACCCGAAAAAACACTTTCCCATATAAGCAATTTAACAAAAAAAAAAAAGATTTTCCAAAAAAAAGTAAACTATTAATTCACCAGGGAGTTAAAAGGAAAACTTAAATTAAAAGTACTGCCAATAAACCAAACCGAATAAATCTAAACAGCCTTTCCAGAGAAATAGAAATACGAATTTATATGGAAACGTAGATAAACATCGAATTTTAAATATAAACTCAATGAAAGGTTTGATATTCAGATTTTTAAACTGGCCTATACTGCCTTGCTTAATGAAAAGGCCATAACCAACATTTTTTCGATTTTTCGTTTACGGCACTTTCGACATTTATCATCCCTTCTTCAACTTTGGGCGTTGGCCAAAAAGCCGTATCTGAACATTAAAGTAGAATAATATCGTAATCTTATTTGCCGTATATGCACAAATTTTAGTTTTCGTTAATGAATTTGCCGTAAACCACAATTTTTAAAAGAAATTGCCGTATCTGCATGTGTGCGTGCATATACGACAAATCACCCAAACATTTTCAGCATCTTCGACAGCGATCTGCCAAAGACGACGCCGTATCTGATTTGGAAGTTAGGTTTCTGTTTTTAAAAACATGTGTTTTGTAATGATCGCAGGTGCAAAAATTAAAGAGTCCGGTAAAATAGTAACGTGATTAATAAATTTTAAACTTACGTTTAATTATTATTGAGAAGTGAAGAGCATTAAGTGCAGGTAAGGTTTTGTTTAAGTTTCTGCTTATTATAATATTTTCATTACAAGATATCCTGATATTATTTTACCAATAATAGAAAATCTATTAGATTTAGTAATATCCGAAACCTCAAAAAAATATACCAAAAAGCGGAACGTTAAGAAAACGGAAAATCTTTGATACTTCCCTATCTGAGCGCATAGTTGCAAAACGCCAAAAGAAGATATTAAAACATTCAGTGAAACCATCTTGTTCCGACCATTGTTTGCTTCAGTGCAATACGAAATTTAGTCCTGAACGAAAAATGTCGATTAACCAGCAATATTGGGTATCCACAAAAGATGTCCAACTAAATTTTTTAATTAGCCATGTTAAAAGAGTTGCTATAAAAAGAAGAACAGTTGTTGTTGCGGCAGAGCCTGTAAGAAAATCTACGAGTTTTCATTATTTTTTGAAAGACGAATCAGGTGATCTCCAACGAATCTGCAAGGTTTTTTTCTTAAGTACATTGGGGTATTGCCCACATGATGATCGATTTTTAAGGGCAATTATGTCAGCTACAAATACAGATACTGTTATTTACAAACCTACTCGTCGAACAAACGTAACTCCAAACCAAAAAATTGATCGTATGGTTATTGTAGAACACATAAATTCATTTGGGCCAGCTATCTCACATTATCGGAAAGCACATGCCCCAAATAGACGTTAACTTCCGTCAGATATTAATATTATGGCTATGCATAAACATTTACCGTGAAGTAGTAGCAGGGCAAAAAATTTCCTTTGTAAAACTAGGACATGAGGAATGTTGGTCCTGTGAAGTTTTTGAACTACACTGTAGGCAAGTGGGGCATGATAAAGAAAGGATAAGTGATGAATGTGATGTATGTCAAAAATGGGCTTTCCATAAACAAAAGGTAAAGCTTTCAAGAGAAGCTTACCAAAGAGACGGTGATTCAAAGGGCGATTCAAGTAGTTTGGTAGTATCTGCTGATCTTCAAAAGCTTACTTTCATTAACTCGGATTCATTTCACCACCAAGTCGAGCATTCATTAAAGAAAAAAGGGAAGGTGTATGATTTCTAGGATTTTGTGGATTGTGTTCAAAAGGCCAGATCGGAGAGGTCTCTAGTCACCGCTGTTATGGATGCCCAATACTTTTTTCAATGGGGTGATTATACATCACAGTACAAACTGAGTCAAACATCTCCTCGTCCATATTTGCAGTCAATGGTTTATGTCAGATTTGAAAGGGGTAAATATACCCTGGAGTATAAAAATACTTTTGATTCTGAATTCCTTACATTAAATGTATTAACAGCCAAATTTTCTAAAACTGGAATCCCACCTTCCAAACCCATACAAACACCGCGCGGTATTTCCAAAGAGAGAAAGGAAAATCTTTTGAGTGAGCTTTCTGCAATTATTCCCACAAACAGATTGCAGTTTTAGAAAGAGCTACCAGTTTCCGAAAATGTGGATATGTGTGATTCCGATGATGAGTGAGTTCATTGTTATTTTAATGTTCGTGTATTACTACTCTAATAATACGTTATATTTAATTTAATCAAAGGTTTTCTTCAAGGTAGTTTTTTCTTTATGCTTACTTTCTTAATATAATACGGCATTTATAATTTTGTTTAATAAATAACATATTATAAAAGAAAATGCCGTAACAGCATATACGGCTATGAAGCTAATATAGGTGACTTAAATTTTAAACTAAAATACCGTAAGTACATGTTTACATTTTGATAAACGAAAAAATATATTTTACTCAAAAAGTAACATATTTTGTTTCAATTTAATAAACTTTTTTAAAAGAATTAGTTAAAAAGTTTTATAAATGTCAATGGCAAGAAGCAAAACATAAAATGTCGTTTTTCTCGAAACGCCATTATCGTAGATACGGCGTTTTCGTTAAGCAGGGCAGTATACGATCATTCAGAAAAGGAATTGCGATTAAATAATAGTAACAAAATGTATGGATCGAACCATTGCATTTTTTTAAAATTCATATTAGCCATTTAACCATAAAAAGCAAATTTTCCAAAGAAGGTTAAACATAGAAAAAAATTACTTATATTATTGACTTAAACTGAGAAGACTTGAACTTTCTTAGGATCAAATGCATATATTAATTTGAGGTTAGAGGGAAACCAGTTTAACAAAAAAATCAGACTTTTTCAAAATGTACACTAATAATCCATACGAGGCTAGGAAGGAATAAATAAACCTGAAAGTATTTCTTGACTGTGCCAAATTGGAGGCATCTAAATAGCCTTTTCAGAGAATTCGGAATACCAATTTACCTGGAAATGTAGATAAATATCGAATTTTATACGTAAACTCCACAAAAGGTTTTATAGTTCACATTTCCAAGCTGACCTGCCACAATCCAAAACAGGAACTTCAATTAAAAAATTGTCACAGATTGTATAGATCTGAAAAGAAATATACAGAACTATATAATAAACATTGAAAATCTTAAGAGTGACTTTATTGAATAATTATCCTGAAAGGGGCAAGAATTGAGCTTCCTAAACATAGAAAAAAATTACTTGTATTATTGACTTGGAGGAATAAATAGAACTGAAAGTCTTCCTGGAATGGGTCAAATCAAAGGCATCTAAATAGCTTTTCCCGATAATTCCGAATACTAGTTTATCTGGAAATTTGGCTAAACGTTAAATTTTTAATAGAAACTCGTAAATAAAACTAGTAATAGAAGGCATAGATGGCCCCCCATAAAATAAATTCTTATAATGGGAAAGGTCATAAATAAATCATTTAAGTGTTTGGTCACTTCAATGTTAAGTTCAGTGTGATAAATGTTTTTTTTACTACTTCTCATTGACAGATTAATCAAAGTCTACAGAAAGTTTCTGAAAAAGATAATTACGATATACGAGTGGCACTTTACTGACTTGATAAAAGTTCAACAATATATAGACACCCTTTAAACGTATTAAATCTTAATTCACGATACAAATGAAAATGACCAACCAAATCGTGCATAAAAATGAGTCCAACCATGTTGATAAAACTCTAAAATATCGTTTTTAAAATTAAAATTCTAATACTATATAGACTTACCCTAAAGAAACACTAACTAATCTTGGATTCTTCAATGATTTCTACAAGTTTTGTCGGGCAAAAATAACTAAAAACTCTTGTAAGTTTGGTTCGGGGCCAATCTAAGCTAAAATTTCACATAAGCCTTTTAATCATTAACAGTCAAAGCAACAAAATCAGAAATAACTTACGTTTCGTTTTAAAAAACAAATTGCCCGGACACTGTCAAGAGAAGCACGGTCCAAACATAAAAATGAACACAGAAAAACAGAGAAAAAAAAAAACACCGAAATTAATATAATAATTTTTTTTTTTTGGTAACATTGTTCCTATAATATAAGATAAAATCATAAAGAAAAAAAAAACAAGTACAACACTTAAGTAGGTCATAAAAAAAAATGGCAAAAACAACAACAACAAAAAAAAAAACAGTACAACTAACCGAAAAACGTATGTATCATTTGCTCGATCATCTCGACATTTAACTCATTTTCATTTGTATCATGATTACTATCGTTATCACTGCTACTATCCTTTGCACTTACTTTTGGGGGACCGCTATTGGTCGGCGTGTTCGGCGGCGAATTGTCATTGGACAGCGATTCGCGCGGCAATTTTCGTTTTTTTGGCGGAGCCACCGCGTCGCTGATTGGCGGAGAATCTTCAAAAAAAAAAAAAAGAATTACATGGAGATCAAGCAATTAAACCTTTAAGGCGCGTATACATAAACCAAATAAATATCTAATAAGAATATAAAGATCAGACCAGAAAGTCATTTCGTCGCCTTGCACACATAGGGGCGTATTTGAAATATTTGTATTTTACAGGAAAAGCATTTTAAGATGTTGGCTCAAGAGAAACTCTCGCTGTGGGAAAACTGTTTGGAATTTGCGGCTTAAATTTTGTGCTCATGTGGGCATCTATGATTAGAACAATTTGCTATTATGAAATTTTAGATAAGTTTTCCAGTTTTTCCAAAAAACAAAAAAAGATTGAGATACGCCTTTTTGTGTGCCGTAATCGAATTGTTTTAAAAAAGTTACGCCCTTTGCAAAATAACAACAACCCATGGTAATCAAACTTTTATTCGAAAAATTAAACATTTATTAAGTTTCAAATTAAATTACTTCAAAGAAATGAAAAATGGAAATCCTGGCCTGGTCTTAAAAAAAAATCTTATCGCAAAAAAATAAACGTAACGCCCTTAACACTATCAGCTTTATAAGAATAAGTAAACATTTTTGTTAATTTTTGAACTTAAAAAATATATCATAATAAACCAAAAATAAAAAACTCTAACAAAAAAACTAAACTGTTTATAACATAAAACGATAAAAAAAGGGACTTATTCATGTGGAAGAGATCTGTAAAATGACACATGCTCCTGAGATCGAATTACAGGAGTTTCTCCACTGCACAAAGAAATTAGGTCCTGATATTTTAGGCATGTTATCTTTGGTCGTTCATTGTTAAGTTCTCCGAGGGAAAAATGATCTATGTTTGTTCTCTTCAATGTTAGGCTTCTATAATGTTCATCACAGTGAGACACTTAAAAAAAAATATTATCTGGACTTTTCTTTTCAACTTTAATTTTCAAAGATTTCTGTCCAGTTGATTTGGTTTCTGTCATCATCTTGGCGTATGCTTAAAACTCTTAAATCTTTCGACAAGCCTTTAAAATCTATGAAATCGGAATAATTCATTGGAATTCATTATAGGGATTTTTAGCCCTAGCTAGTCTAAAAATCGAAATCAACTGAGATGGAACAAATATGTTTCCTGAACCCGAAATGGCAGTACTTATGGCACTATGGACTGAGCCCTTCACTTTGACCATGAAAGGCTCAAAAAATCGAAGACGAATTTGCCTTGAAATGTTCTTGCTGCTTCTTACAAAATATAGTAACATTATAGCGACTATGGAATTTTTATTTTGGCCGCTACAGCCATCGGCAAATAAATCTGCAGATTTAACCTCTTTTTCATCGTAATGCATCAAAAATTTGTAGATACATTTTCCGATGAGCATCTTTTGTTGTCAATTTCACTCCATGTACAGCAAAAACATTGCTTGGATGCCAAATTGTATAATGTAAAGTTGTAAGCTGCTAGACGTCTAAACAAAAAGGCGTAACTAAGATACGCCTTTTTGTCTGCTGTTTTAAAATGACTTGATGAGATACGCCTAAACAGTTTGCGTGCATAACCCAGGCAATAAATTATATTGAGTTACGCCCTTTTGAGAGCAGCTAGAAAACACCAAATTTGTCAACCTCCAGGCGAAATCCAAAAAAATTCAAATTATGAGTTACGCCCCTTTGTATGCAAGGCGACGATTTGTTTGAAATATTTTTATAATCAAACATAATTAAATATTGAAATTGGTTTATACCTTATCAATATTTGATGTTGAATTCAATACTAGTTTTAAAATTAAAGTCGCGAGGGCTAATGGTTTACAAGGCTTTATTTTACGAAAAAAATTAAAGTAAGTCAATTCTCTCGTATGAACTGCTTTTGAGATAGCCGAGACTACTAGGATGTTAACTGAACATGTACGCAATATTTAACATGAACATTTAAGTATGAAAAAGCTCTGTGCTATGCCGTGTTTGCTAACGGTCGATTAAAAATTGAACTGTTTCAAATTGAAATTTGGCGCTGTACAAGCGGAACCCCATCGAATTTTTGCGCCGATTTATAACTGCGGATAAAACTTGAATTCACCATTACACTCCTGAAAGTAAACAACAGTCGATACAATGGATTGGACTAAGGTGAACCATCCCCAAAGAAGGCAAAGACAATTTTTATCGGCGGTTATGGCAAGTGTATTTTGGGATGCTTTTTGAAAAGTCCAGTGCAACGATATATTAGAATGATCACCCGTCAAAACACCAGCATTTTACTTCTCAAACAATGTAAATAGAAGGTGGATGACATTGTTTGGCAGGTGGAATGCTGGTGTTTTGACGGGTGACCATTCAAATATATCGTTGCACTGGACTTTACCTGCACATTCGTCGGTCGTTGCGATGGCTAAAATCAACGAATTAAAGTTCGAAATGTTCCCCCAACCACCATATTCGCCAGACTTAGCCTTCAGCGACTATCATCTGTTTCCTAACCTTAAAAAGTGGCTTGGAGGTAAAAAATTTAAGAGCAACGAGGAAGTCATCAATGCTGCAAAGGACTATTCAAATTCAAATTCAAATTCAAATTTATTAATCATTTTGGTTATATTATAACAATTTTTAACTTAATTATATTCAATAATAATAGTTAACAGTCATTGTTTTTAACATACACCTAGATGTTGTAACATCTGTTTGTGTATGCTGAGAAATCACAAAATTTTAGTAATAATATAAAATATAACTAACCATAATCTACAACTAAACAAAAATTCTCCAATAAAATTTCCCTTCCCAAAACTATTTAAAAAAATTAAATTTATCTATATTTGAATAAATAAATTTTCTACAGACCTTACTAAAGTTTTTAATATTATTTATATTTTTTAAGCTGTTTGGTAAGATGTTATAAAATTTCGGGGACAAGTATCCTAAAAATCGTTGCCCTATAGTTTTTTTTATGTTTGGTATTTTTAGGTGTGTTTATATTATTTCGGGTTGTGTAGGAATGACTAACATAATTCTTGATTTTTTCTGATTTATGTGTATAAATGCATGTTGACAATATGTAAATTGAGCGTATATTAAAAATTTCTTCAGAATATAATTGTTGTGTAGGAAATCTTTTTTGTTTTTTGTATATAACTTTTAAAATACAGTTTTGTACTACATTAAGTTGTTTTAAACAATTCTTGTATAGACCTCCCCAGACAATCACCCCATACCTTAACAAGGACTCAACCAAGGATTTATAAATTAAAATTAGTAGTTTTTCATTTAAGATATTTCTCAAAATATGAAATCGATAAATAAGTTTACGGATGTTTTGTGTTAATTTTAGAATGTGTTGGTCCCATTTTAAATGTTTATCCACAATGATACCCAGATATTTAGTAAATGAAACTTCCTTGATATCAATTAATTCAAGTTTAATTTGTTAAAAGCTGGGGCGATTAGCAGCTGTTATAGAAAATGCAATATAGTTTGTTTTTTGACTATTGAGACTTAATTTAAAAGAATCCAGCTAGTTCTTGACTGTTGCTAGACCAAGTTCTGCAGTTTTTTTTGTGTCTCCCCAAGAAATTCCGTGAAACACCGCAACCGTGTCATCTGCATATGATATCAGTGACCCGTCATGAATTTTAAGATTGGTAAGAGCGTTAATATAAGTTATAAAGAGTATAGGTCCAATAACTGTTCCTTGTGGAATTCCAATTTTTATATCAGATGGTTCACTAATCTCATTATTTATTTTTAAAGACTGTTTTCTGTCCCCCAAGTAACTTTCAAAGACCCTTGACACTGGACCTCTAATACCATAAGATCTTAAAGTATCTAGCAAAAGCTCATGCGGTACAGTGTCAAAGGCCCTTGCTAGGTCCAGAAACACTGCCAAACACTTTCTATCACCATCAAAAGCCTGATTCACTCGCTTTGTTAATTCGCAGACAGCATCGGATGCGCTGAGCCCCCCAATGAAACCAAACTGATTTTGTGTTAATATGTTATTTTTTTGTAAATAGTCAATAAGTCTATCTTTCAAACATTTCTCGAAGAGCTTAGAAAAATTATTGATCACACTTATAGGACGATAGTTACCTATTTCACATTTATCACCTGATTTATATATTGGAGTGATTATTGATACTTTAAATTGAGTAGGTACTGTTCCTGTTTTAAATATTAGGTTGATAATGTGAACCAATGGTTCAATAAGGTAAATATGAAATTTTTTTATAAATTTTGAGCTAATAGTATCTATCCCAGGCGCTGAATTGTTTTTTAACGAAAAAATATGTTTAATTATTTCATTCCTATTAGTTGGTTTTAGAAACATTGAAGATACACTGTTATGATTAATTTTGAATTGTTTTTTTGGTTTTTTTATTTGGTTTTTTTATTTGGTTTTGCATATTTACTCCTACGTTTATAAAATACTGATTACAAAAGTTTGCCATGTCTTTGTTATTTGAAAATTCTTTGTTATTATTTTTTATTTTTATTATGTCATTTCCTTTAGTAGTAATTTGATTTGTAACCTCATTTATAACCTTATACATTTTGCTCATATTATTCTTAGATTCCTCAATTTTTGTTTTGTAATAGTCATTTTTACATTTATTTATTATTTTACCCAATGAGTTTCTGTATGTTTTATATTGTTGTTCTTTTTCCAAACTATAATTTTTATTCAATTTTCTTTTCATTTTGTCCCTATTTTTTATTGAACATATAATAGCAGCAGTTATCCAAGGTTTTATTTTTTTAATTATTTTTTGTTTTAATATTTTTGTCTCTTCACAGCTTTGTATAATATGTTCGACAACATTATAAAAAATTTTGGTTGCAATTTCGACATCATTAATATTTAAGATAGTGTTTTCCCAATTTTGTTTTATAAGTAAATCTTTTGCCTTCTCATTGTTTAATATTTTTATAGTTTTAATTTTTATATTATTGGAAACATTACCTGCCCAAACCTCGTCTCTAGCAAAATTAAGCAACACAGGATAGTGATCGGTAACGTCAGTTTCCAAAATAAAAGAAAGATGTTTATTTTTGTTTTCCAACATTTTTTTTAAAGGAAAATGTGGTCAATACAGGTCCTTGATGTTAATGTGACCCGTGTAGGACCAGTTATAAGGGAGTAGAATCCGTAAGACATCAAGAGAGCTAGGTAGTTATTTGTATCAGCTGAATTTTCAGATAGAGTATTTATGTTTATATCTCCCAGAAGTATTTCTGTTTGCTGATTACATTCACGTAATAAATAATTTTCCAGGTCATCGAGAAAAGACGATACTACCGTCGAGGGAGGTCTATATATACACGTTATGCCATATTGTATATCAGTTATAGCTAAAGTTATCCTAATCAAAGTAATTCCCGACCTAATTAGTTTTATATTTTCTACTTTGTTTATGTTTAAATTATTTTTTATATAAACAACCACCCCATCATTCTGGTTACAGTCTCCCCCATTATAATACATTTTAAAGCCCTCTATATTAAATTCATTAGGTAGACCAAGGTTCAACCAATTGCCATGTTTCACCCAAAACAATAATGTCGCAGGATATTAAATTATATGTTTGTAGAAAAACTATCATTTGATCAAAGTTTTTTTTTAAACTTCTTATGTTAAAATGAATGATATTTAAGAGTTTGGAACCTATGTTAATTTTTTTGCTTACATAATCACAGTCGGTACTTTGTTGATCCGCATTATCTAAAACGTCCAGTTCTTGTAGCACTTCTACCTCTTGCCTATTATTTGCCATAACTTCCATCATAGTCAATTTTGTTTTTCAAAAGCGTGATTTGATGTTCAAAAGACGGACAAGTTTTGTCGTTTGCGGCATGATTTATATTGTGCTCCAAATTAAACTTTGCGTTTGCATGAATACAATTGATGCATTTTTTTTGGTTTTTTGGGCACTCCTTAACTGCGTGTTTCTCCGAACAATACTCACAAAAAACCTCATTCGGACATTCCGTATTTTTGTGAAAAAATCCTTGGCATTTAAAACATCTGGGTACATTTATATCTTCAAATACTGGGTAACGCTGCCATCCTATATATAGTTTCTTTACTGCAATTAACTTATGAAATAATTTGGCTGAACAATTTCCGTAGATAGTATAAGAATCTTTTTTTTTATTGAGTTTAAAGAAAGTTATTTCTAGGTGGTCCATTGCTTCAATAAAATGATTTTGTTCCCGGATTCTGGCCTCTACAAATTCACTATTTAAATCGTCTTTATCATTTATTTTATAGTCAATTATCTTGAAGCGGGGATTTCTTAGTTTTGTCACCTCTATGTTGTAGCCATTCAATTTTTCTTCTGCTTCCTTTTTAAGTATATCTATATCATTTTTTCCCTGGCATTTAACTAGAATATAGCCGTTTTTTGTACTTTTTATACTATTTACACTAATCTTTAATTCGGCAGGATTTATCTTCTTTCTCAAGTCTTCCTTTATTTTTTCAATGTTCTGGTGTTTTTTTGGCCTAATAATAAGGCTAGGAATATTTGTTTGTTTTTGATGATTTAATGGCTTTTTAAGGAT
This sequence comes from Anthonomus grandis grandis, assembly GCF_022605725.1. NCBI lineage: Eukaryota > Metazoa > Arthropoda > Insecta > Coleoptera > Curculionidae > Anthonomus > Anthonomus grandis. The sequence goes on from NC_065562.1 coordinate 14,889,241, forward strand.
ATCACTGTATTGTAAGGAATTTAATACATGAGCTTCACTTTTACTGGATTCAAGACTTTCTATTTTTTGTTGTAGTAGGGCAATTATTTCTTCTTTGCTTTCTATTATTTTATTTTTATCCTCTATTGTTCCTTGAAGAAGTTTGTGAGGTTTAAATCTTTGACATTCAGTGCAATCAAATCTTAAAATTCTCTCACCTTTTAGTTCTAGGACCTTCACTTCCGATGCTGACAAATTCCCACAATTCTTACATATTCCTTTTCTGCATGTGTCACATTGGAAAAGTGGTTTAATTTTAGTTTTACACACATCACACTCCATTTTTAATCAGCTTTTTATTTTTCGTAAAGTTCAGTAGTAAAAATTGCTAGGCGCGGCAACACCAACAAGCCAAACTAATTTTTTAAATTGATATTCCCTTATTTTTGTTTGCAGTTGAGCCCACTGTAAATAGGGACATTAAGGGACCTAATTTTTCAGGCTATTCTCAGTTGTGATTGTCTGGAACGGCAACACTGTTACTCTATAATTGTACTAGAAATTGTACAATTACAACTCAACTGAACAACCACAATAATACAGTCCGAAAACAGGCCCAGGAGCCTAGCAGAAACACCTGCATACCATATTTATCTGGGCAATCCGGTCAACAATGGAAAGAATTTTAGCACGATACACACTTTAACTGGCCATCAAGCTTCTTTTGTGAATATTAAAGAGCACAAATGCACAATTTGCTTATCAACACTTCCACTAAAACTGCCGACTTTCAAATTTCCAATGATGTATTATCATGGGACTTGATAAATCGGACTATAAAAATGGTATCACTGCATTAAAGCACCGTTATGAAAAGTGTATTTTTCTTGATGGAGATTATGTTGAAAAATAAATTTTCTTTATCTATTATTTCTTTTCTTTATCAGGTCCGAAACTTTTCACCCCGTCCTCGTATAAGGAATCTGAAGAAGTTTCTCTACTTTAGTCCGACAGTGTACCATGCAAGAACACATGTGAATGTTACCTTTTATCTCACATTAGGTCGTTGCATAATAAAGTTGAATTCTTACCTGGTCTACCGACCGGACTGTCGCCGGAATGATCTTCGCTGATCGCCTGCCGTAGCCAGCGTTTCTTGCCGTATCCGGCGTTACCGGCGCCCCTTCGCGACGGACCTTCGCCCACGGGGGTGACCGGGGTGGAACTCGACGACGATTTGCTGTTCGAGGAGGACTCTTCGCCGCCCTGCAAGCCGAGATGAGGCAACAGCGACGACGACAGCACGGAACCGGCCGGCTGTACCGGATCGGGCGTTTTGTTTAACCACTCGTTCATTAACCTAAAAAAGTTAATCAGTGAATAAAATAGGTGGAGAGTAATAAAGTGTAAATTTCCGACAGTTTAGTGGTCATCCATGGGCGTAGGTAAACTTAGTACCTAGGTAATGAATAACGCGAGGAAAAAAGGTAGTGTTGGAACCCCATAAGAAGAAATCCGCAGAAAATCTGGCAGGTGTGAATCAATAAATAGGGCTGGTAATAAAACGAGTATAAATCGTGGGCGTATAAGGAAAACCCTGTAAGTCCTAAAACTAAAAATGTGAAAAAAAGCGATTTTAAACTTTCAAGTTTTATGTAAAATCCAATTTTATTTTTTATGTTTGTTAAATGCATTTTTTGGGTAGTTAACATCTGTTTAGAGTTAGTTTAGGTTAAATTAAAATACATTATTTTTTAGAACAAATTGTTTATTAGCATTTTTAAATAATAATTGCACTTAATGGGTTTTCGCTGACAAACTAATCACATTTTTTGAGACTTATCACATTTTTCTTCATAAACTGTATTAGTTTTTTTAAACAAGATAATGAGAAAGAGGCTCATTGTCGGAATAGGAATCAGTTTCTTCATCGGAAATTCCAATACTGGCTTCTTCAATATTTTTTGCAGTAGAAAGAGACTGGTACCACCCATGGAATTCCTAAGGAATAGCACCACTTTTGCATAATTTCAAAAGATCTTTTTTCTTTGTGCTTATTGGTAAAAGGCTTTTATATAGTTTCTCTAATTTTTTTGGAATTGCTGGTGGTCTACCTTTTCCCCAAATTTTAATAACCTTATAATCGCTGCTATGTTCGTATTTATATTCGATAATATCAGGATGCAATTTCGAATACCGCAAACTTATTATTGGACTTAATGGATTTTTTCTGAGTGTCAAATAATTTATAAATCAATTACGTGCACTTAATAGATTTTTCCTGAATAATATTTAGTCCCTCCGGACTTAATAACTTCGAAGCTAGACGTATCTTTTCCATTTGAACTATATTGGACCTAACGGGTATTTAGTATGATAGGTTATATTTAAATGGACTTGGCTATGCAAAAAAACGATTTTTTGAAAAAAGTAGACTTTTTCAAAACACAGGGTTTCATTCACACGGTTTTCTTTATACGCCCACGAAATATTACTTCAAAAGTGTTAAACATGGTTGTAATGTATTAATGTTATAATGTATAGCATACAAATATAATATATATTTTTGTATTATTTTATATAACACAGTGCATAAAAATATAAAAAATAAAGAATGGATCAGACGTTAAAAAATGTTAGTGGTAAAAGGCTACTACACTATAGACGAATACTTCTTGGAGTTAGGTTTATTTGACTTTGATTTTATTGACTTACTGTGGGAGGTTCAGATTTGGTGCAAAAAAAAAAGTTGATTTAAGCTGGTTTTTAAGAGTATTGCATGATGAATAATAATTATGATACAGATTTTGACCAATTTTAGTTACTACTATTTTAAAGGTCTTTGTTATGTAATATCTAAATGTTATATAAATTCTGATATTTTAATTTTATTAGTCAATTTATTTTTTATGTGTTCATATTTGTTTCCTTTATTGTATGTTTGTTTACTCTATGTTTAAGTCAACTTTGTCAACAACATTTTTTATGTTATGTGAAAATAAAGCATATTTGATTTGACGTTTACTCGAACAGAAGTTCTAATAATAGATCTACTACTCGCACTCCTGCATTGTCAGTCAATGAAAAACTTATTGTTTTAATGTGTTCTAATGAGTGTTCAAAACTCGGACTATTGCAGGAAAGAAAGGCAGGACAAGTAGAACCTCTAAAGCATAGTACAGGAAGATCAGCTAGAGTTCTTGATGAAGACACTAAACATGAAGTTAAAAGAAAAATTCATTATTTTTATTGGAGCCTGGCGAAACTCGTATGAATCACTTTAAAAGATATAGATTTTACATGGAGAAGGATAATTGCAAATAAGTTTTAATAGTGGAAAGCAATTAAATTATTTTTCTAAAACAAGTGTTTGGACACAACTTAAAAAAAGTGGACTTAAGGCCATTTAAAATTCATTTAGCTCAAAAACTGCATCCTGGTGATGCTGACAGACTGCTGTTTTTTTGTAACTGACTAGCACAAAAAAATTATTGCTTACCTCAATTTTCTTGAGAATGTGATATGAACCGATCAAATTAAATTTACAAACTGTGACATTTTTAACAGAAATACTAAAAGCATTTAGAGCCAAAATAATCCCTCGCAATCTGGGGAAATTATTATTAATTCAAAAAATTAATATTTTAATTTTCATGTTTTAAGTTAAAAGTTTTTCCTTTCAGTTTTTAAAGTTTTAATTTTTAAAAGTTTTGAAATAAATTTTAACATTTTGCAAGCATTCTTATATTATTCCAGGCATTTGGAATAAAATCTGGTTTTATTCCTGGACTTTAGGGTCACTTTCCACGTCTTTAAAGTATTTCAAATAATTTTTCTTTTAATTTTAGAATGAGAAGTTTTTGTTTTCAATATTTTTTTTTGGAATTCCCGGTATTTTTCCTGCATTATTTTAATATTCCAGGCATTTGTAATAAAATCTCATTTTATTCCAGGAACTAACTTGGATTCATTATCCATGTTTTTCCACGACGTCAAGTTTTTTTTTTGAGTAAATAGATTAATTTAAGTCTCTTTTGAAATATTTACAGGTGTTTCGTAAATAATAAGGGTGTAACCATGAAATAATGTGTGCGCATTGCTAGTATTCCTGTCTTTCTTGTATTTATAACGTAAAACATTTATTGACAGTTTAAACTGCGGCAAATCTAGGTTTTTTTTAAAATTCAGGTTTTTAAAAATAAAAAATATTACTTGTTTGCAAGGAAATTTTACAAAGATTTCAAGAAAACAGAAGTCAATTATGGCGCCTATAAGAAAAAACAAAGTTGATGATGGTTGGCAAAAGACGAAACGTCATATTAAAAATCTCAAAACACCATCATGTAGCACCAAAAAAGTGGCAATGCAAATGTGCAAATTATTTTAAAATTGGACAAAAAATAAGCTCAGAAAAAAATAAAATCGATTTTTCCAAATTTCGTATTTCTTCGAATACCTTCAGAACCATTCGGAATTTTTAATTTTTTTAAACGGCATGTTGAAGCTTAAATATTCTGAACTTTGCTCCAATTTAACCATCTTCGTATCTCTTATAGATTGTGAAATGCCCATGTTGAGGGTCGAATTTGAAAGTAGTAATAAAAGCCATTTTATTTCCTTCAGTGGAATCACTGGGAATTTCTCAATTTTGGCCTATAATAAACTTAATGATCATTTTAAACCCGAAAAAAGTAAAGTTGAGTCATTTCAGTGTTTTTGTGAAATGTGCCGATAGTAAAAACTTGTGCAGTTTGTGCGGTAACTTGGGAAAAAGGCATTTTTGAGGCGATCTTTTCACAAGTAAATACCGATATTGTTATAACATCATATCAAGGGTCAACCGTCATCATAAACGTAGAATAATAAAAACTAAAGTAATCTATAATAATTACAAAATATTTAATTTCCATAGAAATGTTTTTTATTGGATAAGTACCTTTACTCTAATGAAGTACGTAACCGGTAATATTTTTGTAAATTTAAAGCATAATCTATTAATAATAAATATGTATTATGTAAATATCTCTTGACGACGTCACTGGTAAGGATTACTTGTGCCCATGGAATCAACAATGCGATTGAGCGGCGTTGCGATGTTGTTGCCTTTTTCTCTAATATACGTTATTTACATTCATTTAACTTTGAATGTTGACTTCTTTATAGAGTATCTTATCATATTTTATGAAAAAAATGCTTTATATTTTATTAAAGAGGAATACTATTGTTTTACGCCTGTCAAAATAAGCGACAAACTTTTATGATAATATAAAGTGTGTTTTTTTTGCCCATAGCAGCTGTTCCACGGCAATGGTAATTCTAGTCTTTCAATGTTCTAAGTATCTTTTTGTCAATGTACTAAAAAAAACAAAAGTACTAGCAAGACCATCCAGCCTCTTTCTATTCCGAAGGATGCCAACGGAGACCCAGTTGAAATCAAGAGTAGGGTTTAGACATTTTTTCTATAATAAGAATGAAAGAAAATTCTTTTTATCGAGCGAGAGAATAACGTGCGAGAAGACCGAGACAGATGGGTTCATAAAAACTTAATTCCTTACCCCTTTTTGGTTTTCGGAAACTTGAAGCCGGACTCCACAGTCTCGACGGCCGCCTGTACCAGCAAACAAGCCGAAGAGAGCTGCGGCGTTTCCGGCGACGAATGCGCCGAATTCGAACTGGAATCGTGTTCCTGTGCGGCACTCGCAGTCGATTTCCTCTGACGCCTTCCGGAACCATTCTCCGGATCGCCATTGGACAAGGCCAAAAGCAGTCCAGCCGCCTTATTCTCCTGATGATGATGGTGCTCGCTGTTATCCTTCGCGGCAACGGCTGAACCGCTATCGTTCGGTGAAAGTAAATTCTCATCCCCGGAAGTCATATAGGAATCGGTGGAGTTCAATCTGCTGCGACGAGTGTGGGCCGTACTAGTACTGGTGGTACGCGCCCGACCTCTCCTTCTTCGTCTCTTCGCTTTCGGTTCCGGTTTTTCCTCCTCTTTGGGCGCGGGCGGGTTGTTGTTCGCCCCCGGTTCCGATTCCCTACGGTTCGCCTGTTTCGCTTGGTGTTCCTGCTTTTTGCTTTCCGCCTTCTCCATTTGCTCGATCGCACGCAGAATAGCCTCCAGTTTTCTCTCTTCGCGACTGAGCTTTTTACATTTCGTACTGGAGGTGCTCTTTTCTTTGCCGTCCGACTCTTTGCTCGAGTCCTCCTTGTCGGATTTGTGGTGCGACGCCCTCCTTGTCGATATTGGAGTTAGCGGAGGACTTTTGGCTCTCTCTTCTTTTAACGGCCTTTCCACCTTCTCTTTTTTTATTTCCGTTTTAACCGGAATGGCGGGAGGCGAGGGTGGACTTGGTTCTTCTTTGGGCTCTGATGGTAGATCCTCTTTTTTCTCCTCAACTGTATCAGGCTCGGATTTGGGTTCTTCCTGGAGTTCCACGGGTTCTTCCTTCACTTCCATTTTTGTTTCCGCTGTCTCGTGTAATTCTTCTTTGACTTTTTCATCGATTTTATGCTCTTCCGGTGCCTCTGGTTCTTTCTTCACCTCTGGCTCGGCGACTGGCGGCTCCGCAGGTGGCGGTGGTGGGATTACTGGGGGCGGTACGGGTTCTAAAAAATGATATGTGGGTTTTTAGAAAAATTAAGAAAAAATAGATAAATTTCATTTTAAACAAAAAAGTCTGGAGCAAGCATAGCTTAAAGCGACTAAACTGAACCAGACAAAAATGCTATGAGCATTAATTGTTACTTTTTTTACACAGAAAACATTAAAAAACGTTAATCATTAGAGAAAAATATATATACATATACACATACAAAAATTCCAATAATTTTAAAATCAATCTTAAATTTTATCATAATTTTAAAATCAAATTTGATTAAATAAGTAAATTCTGTAGTTTCTCTTAAAATTTTTAGAGATCAAAGTAAGATAACATTCCAGTATTGAATTATATTGCTTTACAGCGTTATTCTAGATTTTAAAGCTTTTTCCAATATTCTTGAAAAAATGGACACAATTGGTATGGGTTGATAATTAGTTAGGTCACTGCAACCTATCTTTCTTGTTTACAGGCACAACTCTAGAGAATTTGAGCCCACTGGGATAAATTGATTCTTTAATATACATGTTAAGAAGTTTAAGTAAATGATACACAATAAAACTCACAATATGTTTAATTAGTGGGGCATTCATACCATAAAAGTCCCAACTGTTTTTGTTCTTTAAAGATCTGATGAGGTCCCGTAATTCAACAATAGTTATTTCCTTAAACATAAAATGTGTAACAGACATTTGGGTTAGATATATGTTGAATACAATACTCTTCAGCAGTTCTGTTGAGACGGGGATAAAAGTATTAAAACCTTCAGAAGATAATTTCTGTGTTTCTTCCAGTTTTTTACCTTTTAAAATATTGGAGTTTATTCATAATACATCCCAGACAGCCTTTGGATTGTAATTTTGAGTTAGTTATCCCAGGCATCTGATTTTGCTTTCTTTAAACTTTTATGGCATGAGTTCCTTAGTTTGTTTTTATGTCCTTAGCAGAGCACAGTTATTTTGATTTGCTACCTCTGATACAAGGTTTAAGACCTGCCTTTGATTTGTTAATTCAGCATTAAACCAATGAAGATTCAATTCAGAATTCTTACATTGAAATTCAATACTTGGGAAAGCAAACTTAATAATATTTTCAAGGAAAGTGACAATTAAAATTAAATGCGAAATGCAATACCTACTTTGTACGATTTGTACTAAAATCCTCAGCCTATCAGATGCATCTCAATTTTTATAAAAATTTCACTTTCTAAACAGTTAAAATTTCAAAGTATTTCATTACTTATACACATTACTACAACCTTTTTAAAAAAACTAAAAAGTTAATAAATATGAGTGCTGTAACAAAAAACCGATTAATCACAAACTTAAACTATCGAGATGCATCTTTTTCGCTTAGGACGACAGTATAAGTGGCAAAACTTACCCGGTTCACAAATCGGCGTAGGCGGTGGTATCTCCTTGACCGGACTCTTCAAATCGGGCGAGGTCAAATTGGCAGAAATGGTCCGCCGTCCTCGCCTCTTCCTACCGACCACCTCCTGCGTTTCCCCGTTCTTCTTTATGCTCGTCTTGTTCACCGAGCACTCCTCCTGTTTACCGCAAGCGCACGCGATCTGCGTCGTACCCACCGCCGCCAGATCGTGAGATTCATGTTTGATGGTCAACTCGCAGTTCTTATCCACGTCCGTTATCGCCACAATGTACAAGTGCAAGACCCCTTTTTCTATACAGTGTCGCAGTTCCGCGTTCGGTTTACACGATCTACGGATAAACCTCGCGCTATTCCCGTACGTCCGGGTGTCCACGCACACTTCCGTATTGTCCTTGTGCAATCGGTAGAAAAAGACGAACGGGCCGGGTCTTTGGGTGTGCTGCCTGGTGGTTAAGGAACCGCCTTGGTGCCGATGCTGAGTGGACAGCATATATTTCCCCCTGAGCTCGATGATCGGTGTATTGGGCGTCAGTTCCACCGTGCTGACCAAATATTTGATTTCCGTGAGCGGTTGCGTGTGTATGCGACAATTACAAACGGTTTCGTCATAATTTACGCTCGAGTCCACGTGCGCCCCGTTCACTCGTATACTCGATATCCGAGCCCTTAGTTCCGGGGAGTAGTGGTTGGTTACCGCCACCTCGTACTCCTCGATCCACTGTCTCAATTGCGGCAAATTCGCCGACCACGTGTCCTGGTTCTCGTCGTCGCTGTGCGACGTATGCTGGTGCTGCTGCTGTTGCGGCTGTTTACTTTGCAACTTCGTTTTCCGTTTCACGATTTTCTTCTCTTTTCGTTTCTGTCTTCTTATCGGTTCCTTGTTGTCTTTCTTTGTCTTTACGGTTTCGGGCTTTCGGCGGGCCGGTGCCGGCAGTCGATTCTTCGCCAACAGGTTGTTATGACGCACCATCGGCTGCTGCTGCTGCTGCGGCTGTTCTCCGTCCGAAGAATCCGAATCGGTCACGTTATGATCCTTGTTTCGCAGCGTGTCCTTCATTTTTGCCTCTTTACGTATCTTCGGCTCGATCAGCTGTCGCTCTCTGATCCATTGTTGCTGGATCAGGCGGGCTTTTGACCTATCGACCGGTTTGGTCGGGTCGCATTCCTCGCAGAGGTACTCGTCGGGGATCTGTTTGTTTTTCACTACACACTGCACGTGTTGCCATACCTGCCGGAAGATAATAATAATAGTAAATGTTGTGTCTTCTACCTACATGGCGGAACTTAAACCTAAATAAAAACTCTTACTTAAATTTATTAAACTATCCTAATAGAACATGGTGATATGTATTATAGTAAATCTGCATAAGTACTGATAAAAATAGTTTCTGTTTCAGGACGAATATGAGCACATAAGGATAGCATAAGAACAAGCTAAAGATAAAGAATGAAAAGGAATAAAGGAAATTGCAATTAAAAAAAAAATATATATATACTAATCTTAATTATTTTTCAAAAATAGAAAACAAATCTTGAAGCCAATGCGATATTGATGTTCTAATAAACTTGCGTTATTCTTTTAACTTGAATGATGAACTTCTGTAGGAAAAGTATCTTTGTTATATAAATAAGGAGGAGTTTGGATATTTAATAATTTTATACAATAGTAAACTAGCATGAAATCTATTAAACATATTAAGACATTTATCAAGATTTTTAAGGTTATATGATACATCACGTCGCTTACTAATACCAGAAATCAAACGAATACAAGAGTTTTGCATTTTCTGAACCCTATACCTAAGTCTTAGTGCCTTAGTACTAAGTCCTGACCTTGTCTAGGACCATAAACCAGTGATTAAAATGTAACAGAGAACCGTACAGCTCGCGTTTGATATTTTCATGGAGGAATTGTATATGAAGAATGTTTTTAAAGCACAATACGACTTCATAAGATTATGTGATACATGCCTCGAAAATTTCAGTTGTGAATTAATTATTAAACCTAAACTCTTAGTGAGTAACTTATTTTGTTGGGTATAACGTCATTTATAGTAAAAAATCAATTTAGAAAATATTATTTCATATGCACAAATATTGAAAAGAAGAAGAAAATAGACTTATTAACGTATTTAAAAGATTTATGAAATTTTTAACGAAACCTTTCGTTATAATTAAATGTTAATTTTAATAATTAAATACACTAATTTACTTGAGGCACAATAGACTTTTTAAGATACCCAGGAGCTGAGGTTTAATCTATTGATCTCTGAGCTCGTTTCTTCTTTTCAATATCCTACTTAACTTTATTATGAATATTGAACTTGAAAATGATGAGAAAACCTACTTATTTAATAAAAATACCTAATTTGAACCATAATAAGTAACTCATCTTGAATTCGTCACAACAATACAGATTTTACTTAAACTCATAGTGCTTTTAACAAGTGGCAGTGCTTGATTCCCAATATATAAAAAAACATTTATTGGAAATGCTGTTTACCTGGACTTTATTCCCAAAAAGAATAACTACACATTTTCTAGGATTTAATTTCAACATCCAATGTTTGTTTATTTGAGAGTTTAGATAGATAGAAATTTTGTGCTCGTGAAATTCGTGGTTTCGAGGTCTGACATTTATTATATTGAGATAGTCCAAGGATTACCTGTTGATGGGGACTTTAAAATATCATTTTCAAGAAGAAGTAATTTTGTATTTCCTAATGTCGAATACATCACCTTGATAGAAAAAAAAACGATATTGTTGCCATTTTACTCCCTCCTATAACGCAAGGTAGTTCAAGAGTTGCGAATTTCTAGAAGTTTAACGTTCAGTTAACAGTTGAGGGGTTTTATTGTACGTTAATTATTTATAAGTGTTTCATTATTTATTATTACTTAGTGAGTAAGAAAAAGATGTATTGTTCAGCTAGATTTAGTACATAATACAAATATGGCCGAATGCTCCCCATCACCTCGCTTGAATTGTTTTTGTTAACAATGAGAGGATGGGAGGAATAGATCATAATGTCGTGCAAACTCATTCCACAGGTGCATCTGAAGGCACCCATGTAGAAGATGAAGTCGAACGGTTGTGCCAAGTGTCTCAACTTGTCTCTGAAGAAAACAGAAGAACAGTCTTCTGAAGTGACCCTACGATTGAAATTGAGACCTACTGAACCAAAATTTATTTAGGGCGATTTAAAACCCAGTAACAAAGAGTTTGTATCAAGCGACTATTCTAAGTATCGCCAAATAAGTTGTATGGACATATTTGAGTAGTTTTTCTCAGATGATTTGTTGCAAAAGTTTCTAACTAAATCCACCAATTAGGCTTTACTAAAAAAAAACCAGAATCAAAAGAAATTGTTGAAAAAATTCAAATGCCATGTAAATCGTCATGATACAACGTGCTATGAGAAGCGACAGATTTTTTAAACTTGCAAATATATTAATTTTGCCGATATTTTTGAGACTGACCCAACTGACAAGCTGTACAAACTTCGTACATGTAGATCATTAAAAAACAAAATCTACTCAGCATTTTGTTCCGGAAGAAAATCTGTCATATGATAAATCAATAGCTACGTTTACAACGCGTATACCAAATATTTAATACTTGGATCAAATGATGTCACTAGGACTATTTTTTCGGTGTAAATGGTAGCGCACTAAAATTTGATATGCGAATTCGATGCTTCCCAAACAGGCTAGATTAAATTAATTTTTTTTTTCGGCGTAAACACTAGGACCTATTTTGAAGTACCAAAATGACAAGTTTGACATTTTATTGGATGTTAGCTTACAAGGCTTTTTTTTTGTATACAAAAATATAGAAGCAGAGGAAGAGAAGGACAGTTATTGTAAGCCTTAAAAAAATGTATTAGTTTATTAACAACAATAACGTTTTTAAAGATTTAGAGGTTATGTCCTATACTTCTTCGTCTAAATTGATAAACTCCCTTTAACTGACATTTTGATCCTATTGAGATATTCCTGCACTAATTTAACCCTCAAAATCACTCCCTGTAAACAGGGCTCTACTAAATAAAAATAGTCTATAATTTGATCCACGGACCTAATAAATCCGCGCGTTGTATACGTAGCTAATGATCCGATATTTTGGTCGCTATGGGTGTTGTTAGCAGTTCATCCAATGAATCAAGGCAAATCTGTTCGATTTGGTACCTTAACACTCCAACTGGATACTTTGATATAGTTGGATCCTTGATAGATTTCGTAGATATTATAAACTATGAAATCTATCAAGAAAAAAATCCAAAATAGTTGATAATAGATATAGATGTTGAAATAGCAGCACCTCTCTTACAAATGACTGACGAATTGTGTAACAAAACGATATTCAGATACAAGACTTCGCATAGACTGTTTTCAAAATTCTTATTGTCAATTAAAATGTAATTTCCATACACTATTTTTTAACATGTTTGTTCAGTATGTGTATTTAGAAGCAGACTAAGGCCTAAAGGTCCCATATGGGGGAACTTGTGCTTTTATATTTATTTTATACACAAATTTTGTAAAAACCTTCAAAACATGCTTTGGACACCAAATTCTAAAAAAGCGTTAGATTAAAAAAATGTCTATTCTTGGCTTTAATGGATTAATTCTCTGGCAAAAACCAACGCATTCATTACAAGAAAATGATTAATTTACCTTGCACTTATCACATTCCACCATATAACCATCGTCATGTAAGTAACCGCAAATGCACCTCGTCACATAATCTCCATAATGTTCCTCGTTCTTCACGTCTTCCGCTTCCGGCGCGGTATCAGTCTCCTCCCCTTCCGTATCGTGTTTCCGATCAGAAATATCAGAAATGTCCGAGGCGGCGTCGTCGTCGCCGCCGCCCCCCCGCTGATTCATGTCACTCCCTAAAACCGGAACGTTATTACTGGGCACCAAAGTGGGAGCGACAGAATGGGGCGGCGGAATTAAAGAACTCGGCGGCACCATAATGCGCCGCTTGCTCTGTATCGACGAGTAAATACTAATGGGCGGCACCCCGTTAATTTGAGCCTGCGTGTTTATCGGTGGAGTTTGTCGCGGGGGCGGCTGCTCGCTCGGCAACGTGGCATTGTAGTTATGATCCAGCAAAACCGCTTGACAGATCAACGATAGCGCGTCCAGGCCGCTCTTCGCTTTATCCTCGCTCGGTTTAGCTGAGGCAGATTCGGTAATAACTTGCTTCTCCGTGGGGCAATTGAAGGCGCTGTCGTACCGCGAGGTTTCGAAACGGTTCGGGGGCGGTGCCGCACTCGTATTACTTAAAGTTTCGATTATTTGAGCGGTGAGCGCTTGGTTGAAGGTCAATTGTTTCTCGTGAATGGTCCCCGAGTGGTGATAACCCCCGTACATATTGACCGTTGGGGGCCTTACTGGTTTTAATTTCGCGTGTGCCGTAGAGGTGTGTTTCACTTTTTGAGCTTGAACCGCGTGTTTGCCGATGTAATTCGTCTTGGTGGCGACTTTTTGCGGTCTCTGCGGCGGGATCGTTCTCAAACCGGAGCCGGTTCTTTGCATTTGCCCGGGGATGTTTTTGTGTTGGGGCGATAATGTTTTGATGCTTTGCTGTTGTTGCTGCGGTTGTTGTTTCTGCGAAAAGTTTCCCTGCGGAACGGTTTTCATGAGCGGACCTTTTTGCATGGGGGGATGCGGCGGCATTTTGGGCGGTTTGTCCTGCGGGGACTTTAAGGCCGGAGCCACCGTTGATTTTATCACATTGTTCGGCGATTTCGGTAAATATTTGGCGGGAGGGTTCGCGTTCACTCCCATTAACTTTGTTGTTGGCCTGTTGGGGGCGCTGGTAACGTTGAACCTGGGTTGGGGCAAACCGGGCGTTTTGTTGAGTATGACGTTGGTCGGCTGAGAACCGCTGGCAATCTGGACGTTACTTAAGATTTTTAATTTGCTTCTTTGTCCGTTGGCTGTGGATGGTGGTTTCGTTACCGCTGTAATGTTGCTTATTACCTAAAACATAAATTGACTTTAGTAATGGCGCTTTAATTTAACAAATGTTTCGATGGTTTCTCGTCAAGATGTCAGATACAGATTATGAATCTTTTAATCAAAGAATTAAATTACATGCCTGCATAGAAATCCAAGCAAAAAAAAAAACCCAGAAACATCGTTTCAGCCAGTGGCAGTTCGTGGAGTTTAAATTTAGGGGGTGCAAGTAAGTAAATGATAATATGAAATGAAGGATAAAAAAGAAGCGGCGTAAGCGATCCGCCGGTGGCTAAAAAAACTGAAGATTCCGCGTCCAAATACCGAATTATTAAAAAAAAAAACATTTTTGGGGCATTCACATCCTCTTAAAAATGATGGCTTTGCGCCGAATAGAATTCATCTATTTGAACCCTTCTATTATCAAGACGGGTGAAACCGAATGTAGAAAAAGAAAAGTATTTAAAGAATAAAAACTACAAAATCAGATTGTTTATTTAGATTTAAAATCTATTCTTTAGGCAGCACGTACTTCAATCAGTTTATTATCAAAATGGTCAAATATTCTGTATACAAGTTTTTTTTAATATTGAAAGCATAGCAAGAGTATTAACTATATCCTGAGCCATCGTACTTCTTAATGTCACAGTATTCTTTGAAAATTAGTCTATTAGATTCGAGCAATTCAAGGCATTGTTGTTTATACATTTGTTCAAAATTTTCATTGTTAGTTTGTTGAAATAATAAATAAATTGTGTTTTCGAATTTCCTGTAAGTGTTTTTCAAAATTTATTACATACTTATATACCCGTTGCATTTCTTTGACTGATTTTAATTAAGAAATATTTCGAAAATTGTGGAGTTATATGATGAAGGGCTTCTAAAGGAAAATTAAAATCAGCTAAATTTAAATTACGTATAAGTCCATGTGACGATGACATTATTTTTTTTATCTCTACTCTCTGGTATATTTTTTTCTGAACATTCAGAGGATTTTCTGAGCATATATACTATCGGTGATTTTATTTGTAAATCGGGCGCAAGACCATTATTATCAAAGAATGGTGCCCTGTTTTTTAAAATACATTTAATAGTATTCATTATTGATATTATTATTTATACAGGATAGAAATAAAAAAAGTTAATTTAAATTACCAATACAATAAAGTACACCTAGGTGCAAGCACCAATTATATTTACCAGGGGCCCCATACGTTCACTAATTTACATAAACCTGAGGGTAGTTAACAAAACAACTATAAGACACAAAGATTAAAAATTTCAGAAGAAAAGGAAAATCGTTATTAGTTATTTATAGAAGGTCAAGAAAGGCATAATAATTTTCATAAATAAATCTTTTAAATCATAAATAATCTCCCGAATTATCCGTGGCAACCTATTGAAAATTTTTGGTCCTATTACAGAATTAGGCTTCCATCGAATCTGTGAAATGGTACATTAAGATGTCTTTCAGTTAGTTGTCTGCTTTCATGTCGGTAACTTATGTAGTTTTTATCTTTAAGTTTATACCAGAATACACAACTGGAGTATAGATATAAGGATCTTATAGTGTACAAGTCCTGTAACAGATGGTATAGAGCATCATTTGTACCAGTGCCTTCTTAAAAGCCAAAATGACGCTTGCTAAGGATGCAATTATTCTCAATAATAAAATCATACGCTTTTTGACAAGTTTTTTCTATGATCTTTTAGATATTGTGGATGAAACGTTAGCGAAACACGTGTCGCGAATAAAATAAAAGAGTTCGGGTTAATGGTAAAATCGTTTTTTGATTCGGTTCGAACCATACTTACGTTTCCAGTAGAAAAATTGGCGGCGGTGAGCAACTTGTGACCCTGAGCAACCACATCGGACACTCCCGAATCCGGACACGTATTCTTAACGAATACATTGTGTCCCCTATTCTCGATAACGGCTGTAGCAATGGTACCGGCGGGTATAGCGGGCACATCCGTCTGCTGTTTGTCCAATACGGCCGGGGGCGGCGCTGTTATAGTCTTGACAACCGTCACCTGACTGGCCAACGACGCACAGTTCAAAACGGTGATCGTGGGCGGTTTTCCAGCTGCATTCGTGACGTTCAAAGGCGCCGCCGTATTGACTAGGGTGTAATGGGGCGCCGTACTGACCACCGAACTGACACAAAGACTCTTGACCACCGTCAGTGGACCTGTGGAGTTTAATACGGTGATCAAGGGACTGTTTACCACTTTTTGTAAGACGGGTGTGGTGATGGTGGACGCGCCATGTTGCGGCGTGGTTACCACCAACTTGGCGATACTTTTGGGTGCTGTTTGGAGCGGTAGTTGTTCCGGTTTAATCTTGGCGGATTCGATGGTTAAACTGACCGGCCCCGGAGCCGGATGGCTCGTTGATGATGAGGTGGGAAGAATCACTTCCGGTAAAGTGGACAGGGTGACCGCCACAGGCTGCTGGATGAGCTGCGCGGCAGTGCTGGTTTCCACGCATACACTCATGTCTTCTCCGGGAGATTTCGTGCAGCGGGACGACGCATCTTTGTCCTCCGCAAAAGGAGGTTTTGGAGTGGCCGCCCCACCGCCACCCTTTTCTGCTGTTTGGGGCTCCAGGTCAACGGTAATACCTAAAATAAGATATATTTAGTAAAACGTCAATGCAAGGGTGACAAGGTACATAGTAATAATATAATATAATAATAAATAATGTCATTGCAAAAGTCTTTGAGATAATATTGTTCAATCAAAGGTCTGAATTTCTAAAACCTAAAATCTCCAAATTTCAACAAGATGGTTTTATAACAGACAAGTCCACAGTAACAAATCTTACAGTACTTTCAGAACATATAGCTGAAGCCATATTAAATAAGAACCAATTAGATGCTATTTATACAGAATGTGAGACGGCATTCGATAAGGTTATACCTGATCTGCTGCTGAATGAATTGGTTAAATTAGGCATATCTGAGCATGCCTATTGTTTTTTGCGATCTTATCTGTCGGAGAGGATACAGCTGGTGAGAGTGGGAGGATGTGTGTCTGAGAGCTTTGTCTCCACCTCGGGAGTGCCCCAGGGTAGCAATCTAGGGCCTTCATTTTTTATAAGTTTTTTTAACTCATTACCCGACTGCCTCTCCTGCTCGGCTGGCTTATTGTTCGCGGATGATTTCAAATACTTTAGACTATTACATCACGTGAAGACTGCGACAGCCTTCAGTTGGATATTGAGAGTATTAGTAACTGGTTCAAAACCTATGGAATGTCATTGAATGTTAATAAATGTTCTGTAGTATCATATACAAGAAAAATCAATCCAGTTGAGTATAACTATCATATTAGCGGCATTAAATGAAACCGTTCCGTTGAAACCAGAGACTTGGGTGTTGTTTTTAATTCGAATTTCAAGTTTAATAATCATTTCATGTACATTATACAAAAGGCTTAATTAATCTTTGGATTTTATAATTTGAAACAGCAAGAATTTTGAAATACCAACTATAATTGGTGAGGCCGCACCTGGAATATGCGTCACATATCTGGATGCCTATGACAATAACACATATTGATCAAATTGAAAAAGTTCAAAAAAGATTTGCCAGGTGTCTTTATGTTAGAAAGCACAATGAATATCCTTATATGATCTCATATACGAGTATGCTTAAGACATTTATGATGGAATCTCTTTTGGATAGGAGAAAACAACAAGAGGTGATATATTTGTTTTTTATTATAAATAACACTAAATATTGTAACTGTGATCTTATAAACTTCATCAAAGTAAATCTACCAAAAGTCAATTTAAGGATTTGGAATCTACACAATTTATTTTGTGTTATTTCTGTTTTTTCTACTCTCTGTTATTTCTGTATTTTCTAGTGTGTCTCCGATGAATAATGTGATGGCAATTACGAACCAGTTCCTTAATCAAGTTCATGTGGATTTATTTAATATGTCTTCTGCAGATCTAAGGCTGACCCTTAAAAATAGATATCGGTATAATATAGATTTATAGATACAGTGGTATCCTATATATTTTTTTATTCCAAACCATGTTCTATTTTTATTTATTTTAATTTTGTTTTTCGTTGTATTTTGTAGTATTTTAAGGTTTTAATTTAATTTTTGTTGCTGCCTTTACATGTAATTACTGTCTGCTCAGTGTTTGTAAAGAGAATCATAAATGAATAAATAATAGTACACACGCTCGCAAAATTAACCGGACAACGAAAATTTAGTTTTGAATCTTTAATAACTTTTTCAGTATTGCATTGATTTTGATAATTTTTTGCCATTTTATTGTCATCATTTTTTCATATCAAAGCTACAAACATTTCCAACTGTTTATTATTATATTATACTGGATATGTTATTATACAGGGGTTGAAGTCTAGACCTCAACCCTATTGAGCACTTGTGGAATAACTGGGAAGAAGAAATAAATTAATGAATCTTTATTTGCAAAAAATACAACTACAATTGCACAGTAGAAACGACAATACAATCTATTTTTAAGCATCATCAAACTAATGGGAGAAAAACAACTTAGTTTAAATAGTTTGTTAATAAGGTAGTTATCAAAGATAACACCAGTAATAAAATGCTAAGTAATAAATTGATTACAAAATATTATGACCTAATCGATAACATATATATTTTTTAAAACACTAAGAAGTAATAAACCAATTACAAAAGATTTTACTTAGTAAAATAGGGATAAAACTACTTATGAATTATGTATTCTTTAATATTTGTTCTTGTATAAATAGGAATAAATACAATTAGTAGTGGCTCCATACTAGGCTAGGCATTAGTTTTTAGAGCATGTACTCCAGTCGAACCCTAAGAATTCCTGTATGCTATATGGACTTATGTGAAGCAAGATTTTTTTTTATTGTGAATTTAAATTTATTAGAGGGCAGACTTTTTATTTCTTCTGACAGGCAATTAAAAAGTTTGATGGATAATATTTTAAAATTTCTTTGAGTCAAAGTTAGTCTATGTTGGGGAATCACAGCTTGATTGGTGAGTAGATATGCTAGTAATATTGCTTTTTTACATATTAGGGTGCTTGTTGTATGTATGTTGCAGGGAAGGTTAATATTTTTAAATTTTGAAAGTGCGGTCGACATGAGTCTGTGTGTTTTGAATTTGTTAGGATTCATATAGATTTTTTTTGTTGTATAAATATGGAATGCCAGTATGTAGATTTACCCTATCCCAAGACACCATACATCATTAGACTCTGGAACATGCCCATGTATGCAATTCTACCAATGTCTATTATACTTTTTTTTTTAAGAAAATTGTTTTTAAAGTTTATTGTTTTGTTTAGGTTAGGAGATAAAGGATTTGAGTCAAACCAATTTTTCACATGCATGCTTTGTTGAGAATTTGTGTCCTGTGCTTGTTGTAAAACTTTATGCGAGTTATAATATGTCTTGTCATCCACAAATTAGATGCATTTTCCAGACTCTAGACAGAATCGAAAATCGTTTGAATAAATTATAAATAAAATTGGTCCAAGTAGTCCATTGTAATAGAATTTTGGGTTAAGATTGATGAGGGTATTGGTAAATATATGTTAAAAGTTGAGCGAGTATTATGTATATAAACTGCATGAATTAACTATGAGAACTTCTTATGCATTAAACTCTAATTAAGTTTCGAGAATGAAAATTGTTGGCAGAGTAAGAATTTCTTCTTTAATAAAATATGGTTTGCAAGACTTCCTAAATTTACGTCCACACAAATATTTTAGCGCCAAGCAAATCAAGCAAGTAGGCAGGAGCATTGCCCCAAAAAGAAATACCATATCTCAGCTGTGGGTCAATAAGTGCATAATAAACCTCTTTGGCTACTGTCTGATTTAAATTCCTTCCAATTGTTCTGATTGCATAGCAGCCTTATGCCAACCTAGAGCATAGCTGCTCAATGTGTTTATCAAACCTTTTAAATATTCTGGTCACCCATGCAGAAATGATTTATATCACATTTGAAATTTAAAATATGCGTCTTTGAAATATTAACTTATAACCATCACACTATGTTTTAACCCTGACTAAATCATGCCTAATTATTCTGCCAAGATAATGGGAATCAGTACCACTCCACAGAAGAGTAGTGTCATCAGCAAAAGATGTCCACTAGCCATGCCTCAACACTAAAGGCAAGTCATTTACATATATAAGAAATAAATGTGGGCCCAGTTCCAAGCCCTGAGGCACACCTGCTGCAACACTGAGCTCCTTCAGATCACAATAAGCAAAATGAACCCTCTGACATTTACCTGACAAAAATGAGCCAAACCATTTTAATATTGGTCTCCTGAAGCCATACAATTCAAGTTTCTGCAGTAGTATTTGATATTTTGCGAGATCACAAAACACCACTGCAGCCCGCTCATCATTGTTAAGGCTCAAGTACAGTCTCTCCAGCATATAAAAATACTAATGATGCTCATCTGTATTTTTTGAAAATGGAAAACCAAACTGGCACCTATTTATTATATTAATAGATTGCAAAAAATCAACCATCCTCTTCTTAAGTAGTTTTTCTGTAACTTTTGATAATGAAGCTAGTAAAGATGTTGGTCTATAATTAGCTGCAATATCAGCCCCTTGTTTAAATATTGGAATCACTACTGCTCATTTTAACAGGTCTGGAAATTCACCTCTTCAAACTGATGAGCCAGTTAACCATTTTTATTAACCCCTGTATAGCAACAAATCAATTGAAAATTTGTGTAGCTTCGATATGAAAAAACTAAGCAAGTAAAATTACTAAGTAAAATAATCAGATAGGAAAACAGTTAAAAAAATCAATTAATCAAAAGATATAAAGACATAAAATCATATGCATAATAACATATGAACATCAATGGTGTTTTAATAAAAATTCTACCACACCTTAAAATCATAAAAACAGTTTTCAAGGAGATAATCATGACAACATAATTTTGAGCTTTGACATAATTTTTAATATTTTATTATAAATATATATATTTTTTTAAACTTTGTATTATTTAGAGAAGTTTATATCTAATTTGTGCCTTGCTTATAACAATGTTATTTGTTGAAACAATAAAGCTTTCTTTCTTTTCTATTTTATTTTTTCTACCCTAAACACTTTGATACTACCTATTTCTCTAATATGTCCTGGAAGAGAGCAATATGCTTTCATAATTCTAAGCTGAGGACCCTTTTCAAAAAAAGTTCAAGTTATGTAGAGGTTTGCGAAGGTCACCCAACCTCTGGTAATAATTGACATCTGTTCAGTTCACTATACTATGTTCATTCCTTTAAAAAATGTCAGGTTTTTTTTCTTAACCAATAAGACCAATGCCAAAAAATATAATGATCCTAAAGGTAAAACCCTTAATACCTTCCATCATTAGGAGTGTTGATCTCATTGAGTTGTAAGTCTTTTGATGCTGATAAAATGGTGAAAAAAGAAACATAATTTACCCAAAACATCAGGAAAAACCTTTGATTTCTATAGACAAATATTAGTGCTTTGCAAGAATTGCATGTAATTCACAATAGATACATACAAATGGAGTATATGTTTGTATGTTAAAGGAACCTGAAAAGTTATATAAGAGATTTGCAATATTTTATTTATATATACAAATATAGCATCTAAGCACCAACTTGTAAGTGCAGTTAAAAACAAACTCAATTCAACTAAATCCCCATTTAAATATATATAATGTTTACATTTTATATATGCTTGAGGCCTGGACAATTTGCAAACATGATATTTAACGAGTTTTTTTTTTTTTTTTGTTGAATATTCGCGTGACATTAGCGCACCCAATGCAGGCAATGCATGCGAGCTTGGTTAAATAAAATACCAGATTCAAATCAAGTAAGATAATTTATGTAATTGAAAACATTGATGTATAAAAATAATACATCATTCCTGTAATTGTATTCATAATATCCCTAATGGGTGTAACGAGTCGAGATGTGAATTTAAATCGCTTTAAAAACCACAGGGAGTACAAACAAAAAAGTAGTTCCAGACAGTTAAATAAACAATATACGGTTTATTTGGCTTGCCGTTTATGCTGTTTATTTAATTAAGTTTTACGGCAGGAGGATTATCGCTGCTTTAAATATACATTATGGTTAAATTGTAGGTTCTATCAGCCCCTCCTGTCGAAACCCAAACAAAGGCAAACCCGTTCGCAGCAGTCGAATAATCAATTCGACGCGAAACAGGCGAATAAATGAAAGCCGGACTGATTTTGCGGGTCCACTCTGTACAGTTCTAGCAGTCCGTGGAAGCGACGGATCGAATCCTCATAATATACTCTCTACAAACGACGAACTAGCTGTTGTGTTACGTTCTACATTGCAATTTTGTTGCGGTCCACGTTGCCGCCTTTTCCTTAGAGAATTTCAGATAGAATTTTTAAAGTGATAAATCTATATTATTAAGACATATCTATACTTATAGCCTAATAAAAACTTGCAAAAGCTGCTCTTGCATCCCATCCTTTTTTGTATCGAAAGATTTGGCTCCCGAGCAAATTTTACTAATACCCATTTATAACATACCATCACCTGTTGAGCTGTGAGGACTTTACATCTGTATTTGGAAAGTATTACTTATTCTTGTATTCTGATATCTTAAATTGTGTTGTTTTATTCACCATTTTATCAGCAACAAGGTAATTAAGGAATATGGTTGTCAATTTGGATAAGAATATTCTTCTCCAATGTTGATATAATCAATGATAAGGTTTTCTCTGATATTTTGAGACATGAATTAATGAGTCATTTTTTTCCTCACCATTTTATCAGAATCCAAAGAGGGTTTGGTGGGTTCATTACCACAACACATTCAACATTAAGAAAGGTGGTTATTTATTGGATTATTATTCCTCTTGTCCTATCCAAGTGTTGTCTTTTTCTACCTAATTTATCTTTATGGGATAAGGTCATTAATTCAAGACCAAGCTCACTCACTCATCACATCACTCATAAAATCCTAACCCTTCCTGCCTTATTTATATTGGAATCTGTTTGCCTTGTGTATTAATTTAGAAATGTGAACACAACTAATAGGCATGAATATATATAGCAGTCGACGAGCTAATGATGTGCTCTTGCCTATGCCTACAAGTTCACTGATCAAAAGAACTTTAATATTTGATGGTAAAAACCTCTTTAATCATCTTCCTGCAGATTTGAAAGGTATAGCTAGCTGGAAACTTTTTAGAAAACGTGTTAAAAAACTCTTAGTTGCAAAGGGCTATTATGAAATAACTGAATTTTTGTTGGATAGATTGTAGTCATTTTTACCTTTTTCTTGCATGACTTTAGGTATATTCTTTATATTTTTTACACCATATCATTTCGCCTAATTTATTTCTGTGATTATTATTTTTTTTTTTTTTTTACAGTTAATAATATTGTATATTTTGGGAGTGAATAATATCTGTTTGTGTTATACATATTGATACTCTTGACATTGCATTAGCTTTGTATGTTTTGGTTCAGAGTCTTAGAGGAGTATTTCTGAAGAATGGGGATGTTGTTGGTTTTACCGGTATAGGTAAACCATATTCATGGAAGCAGAATGCCTTTGGGATGATGGACCATAGCATGCTAAATAACCTTTTAACATGTTTGTGTATATGTTTTTCTTTTTTACAGCTTTGTCAACAAATTTACTTTTATGACAAAACATATATTGATTGATTGATTGAAGCTGTTGAATCTAAGCTTAGGGTTGTTGACTCAATATATTATGAGTATTTTGGGTTGGGTCAGGTTAATTTCAATTAATTCTGGTTAATCTTTAGTGATAGTAATAGCTTTATTAATCTCAAAAATACATAATATGTACTCACAGACAAGTCAAATAATCAAGATATAAGAAATAATAGTAAATTATGCAAAGATTCACTTAAAAACTAACACTAACAATGTTTAAAAATTGTTCATACATATATCATAAGTCACATGAAAACAGATAAAATTCAGATGATCATGCATACATTTAATAAAATAAAAAAAAAAATTTCCTTCTTCTATCAATCAGGAAAAAACCTCTTCACTGTATAAAAAAAAAATTGAAAATTACCAAGTGGCAGCAATGTTATCTCTACAGGTAATGCATTAAATAATTTAATTTCTTCCAAGCTGCTTCTTGCCAGTCTAGTAAATGGCAAGATCATAGTATATCTAGAAATATTTTTCCTAATGTAAGTGAGTCTTCTTTTGGTAACTAGACATTTTCACAAATTTTTACATACTTATATGTCAGTAGTTTTTCCTCCATTTGAAAATTTGCTACTCCACTATCGGAATATTGTTTCCGGTTAAATTACATACATTTAATGGGCCTTTGCCCATAATTTTAGGTGTAATTTTCAGAAAAGTTGCTACTCCTAAATGCTTTTAATGGTTTAAGTTTAATAACATTTAACAGTGTGTTGAATAACTTAACTTCAATATATTCTGGCCTGTCTTGGCACTTTTCCAGGTGGGTTTGTGCTGTTTCTGGAATCATAGTCATGTACATCCTGATATATGCAAAGGTCGTTCTTATTTTGCTCTATATAAATCAAGTTCTCAAGAATGTACAGTGATAAGAGAGTTAGAATGCCCAGTCAAGCAAAAGCCAACCCAACCCAGACTAGACCAGAAATTCTTAATAATACTTAGGATGGCTCTTCTTTGCAAGCCAAACACACTCTGTGAAATATACCAAAGTAAGCTTACACATTATTCTAGGTTAGGTAACAGAAATACACTACTCTGAACCTCCCACAAACACTTTCAACATAGGCATTCAACTTTCCTCCTTTAAGACCAAGAAATTTCACCGTAGATGTTTTATCAGTGGATAATGCATGTCTTAGGGTAAATGTAAGCTTCTGTGCCTTTTCCTCACTATTTTTTTGAGCCATACTAAGGATTATTTTACAGAAAACACACCCTGAAAAAACTGCTTGTACAATTTTCTCAATTAATTTGATGTTCTCTCCACTGGAGAACTTTGATTTTAACCAAATAATATTGTGCACTTCAACAGTAAAATTCCTGGGTATAAATCTATCTAGTTCTATGGATTAGTCTATACATATAAACTTTTTAGGCAGCATATTGCATAGCACTGTCTGCTATGCAATTAGAGTCCTCTAAAAAAATATTTCAAGAGGCCCTGCTTGCTGTTAACTATGGTAACTTCTGGTCACTAGTAAAATAAGGTATTGAAATTTGGGAAGGCTCAAGTAATCTGGAATCTTCATCTTTTTTATGGTAGAAAAATCTCATTAGAATCATTTTTGGAATGAATTATCACCAATCTTGTACAAGCATGTTTAAACAGAACAATGTGTTGACTGTATATTTTTGAATGTGTCAAATTAGCTTCGAAAAACCCTTATGATTTTTGAGAACACAAAAGGGGTCATCTGTTGAATACACATAGGCGGGAGACCTTTGACTATCCTAGGCATCGAACAACAGCATTTGAGAAAAATACTATACAGGGTGTTACAAAATATTCTAAGAGTGCATTGTTGGAGTCAACATAAAACTTTTTTTCCCTATAAACATGTATCCTAAAATGATGGGGAGAGCTTGCATAAATTGATTATTTGGAATACTAACTAGTTATGCCGCAAATCTGTTTAAAATTTGCCAGTCCCTCTTTTTGTGGTGCTCCTGACATTTAATTCCCAAAAATGGTGTAAACCTAATTTTAGGGAAGGAGTCAGAGGGGCTTACCATTGTGATAACCCATACCTTATTTCAGATAAGAAATTTGAAAATCTAGAACACCCTCTTGTTACCTATAAATAAATTTAAAGTTATTGTTTCTTGCATTTTTTGATCCAATATATTTGATTTCACAAAAATTAAAGCAATTATGGCCCATTTCGTTTTTTCTAATTTGATAGTTTAATCAGGTTAATTAATGTTCCCCCCTTTCCTTTACCAGTGATTTTCTTGAAAATGGTTAATTGTATCGAAAAAATGAGTGAGACAAAATTTTCACATTTTTTCATGTCTAACTAGATAGTATTGCTAAAGTTTTTAAATTCCTTATCGTAAATATAAGATAGGGGTCATCAGAAAAGTAAGGCCCCCTGAATCATCCTCTAAAAGTGGATTTACACCATTTTTAGGACGGAAAATGAAAAGAGCACCTAAAAAACAGGGAATTGCAAATTTTCAAGAGATTTGACATGGTTCCAAATAATCTTATTTGAGAAAAAAGGTCTCTTAAAATATTTGCACAGAATTTTAAAACGCTCTGTATATAGGTGCCTTAAGTTTTCCAACACTCCTAGATAATCTCCAATTGCTTAAGGGTCATCAAAGGTATTTTGTCAGGAATGTTAAAATATTTTTGTGATTTAGAACAGTATAGTTTGAAGGAATAATTTGACTGCAAATAGCCGCCTTTATGCCTGTTTTATATTGTCTTTTTTGTGTTTTCATTGTTAGCTTGGTCTTGTCTAAATTATATTTCTGTCTTATATTAAGGTAACATTTTCTAGTTTTAGATTGTACTACTATTTGAACTTGTTTTTCTTGTATAGCTGTATTGATTCTGGGAATGGATGTTTCTGTGGTAGGCATGACAGGCCGCCTAGTATATTTATTTATTTATTGACGGTATCCACCAATTTTACAAAAAAAAAATAATACAAAAGATACTAATATTAATACAACTTAAGGTAGATAATTGTAAGACATAAATCAATGTTAAAATTCATTTAAAGAAACCTGTTAAAGTCATGAGTCACTAATTTCCGAAGAGAACTCCTAAAACTGCTAAAAGAAACGTGCAAGTCAAGACTCTACCTATTGAAAGAACATTGTATTCTAGTTATAGGATGCTGTCTGTAAGAACTACTATCAAAATCTACATAGAAAAGTTTTTTCAGTCTAGTCAATTTTTGCGCCCGAAAATTCAGCCTATTTAAAAGATAATCACAATCAGTCATGCCAGATATTAATTTAATAATAAAACTAATTTGACCATATTTAACTAGGCATAGGACTTTCCACTTGACAAGACTGTAGTGTCATCGGCAAAAAGTACCAACTTTCCTGAAAGACTTCCAAGAGGCAATCACTAATTATTAATAAATATCAGGAAGAAAAATGAACCCAACACAGAGCCCTGAGAAACACCCACATTATGTACTGGAGCTGAAGACTTTAGTACATATTATGCATACTATCCCTCGATAAGTTTCTTCACAGGTACTGAGACTAGTTCTGGGGTTCGATTAGTATTATTTAATCAAAGACTAGGAGCTAGGGAATAATTTAATGTTTTCCACTAACTTGAGACAGTTTAGGAGGCTCGATTAACATTATTTAATAAATAATTCGGCAAACCAATCGGTTTTCAAGGAGACGTGACAACGTCGGGGATATTTGAATGGGTGGCGAGAAGAAAAACAAAAAAAGCGATAAACGACGTTGCGCGGCCCTGCGGTCGCGGCATAAATTTATTCGAGGTCGCGCCTGCGCCCCGCCGGTCGATCACCGCCGATTCGCGAAATCCGTGAAAGGAGAACATGCAAGAAGAACACGACGGAAAATGCATCTCTCATCCATTGCAGCTTTTGTGTGTGGCTAAATGGCAAAAATCATCTTTTTAGGTGAAAACTATTTATGTGGGTGTGAGAAAGAGAGACGCCCGCCCTCTGTTTTGGGCGGCAAACCATTAATTTGGAATAGTTTTATTAAAAAGGCTTGGAACACATTGTTTATGCTAAGGAGAATCTTTTAATATCCATATCATTAATCCATAGTGAGCAATAACGATTATTGACCTCGGGGCCAAGCTGGGAACAATACTTTCATGATTTTAGGGCGAAGTAATAATAAATAACATTCTCTATGTGATCTAAAAATAGCCAATCCTATCACCCAAATATCCTGCAGTAAATAGCACTGATACACGAATAAAATTGCTTTTTAGAGCTGTCTAGTCCTATCATAATTCCTGTGTGTTCTTGTTTGTATTGCATGGAAATACCTACTTCTATTATCTAATCAAAATAAGAAAAGAGGGAGGGGATAAATGGTTAATTATGCCATAAGTTTTGGCGTTTTTATTTAACCTAAAGTGCAAAACATTGGGGTTTGATTGTGGTTATTCTAAAATCACACAAAATACGGATGAAGTTTGTAAACTGGACGCTGATGACACAAATATGGATGTCTAACAATATTTTGAATATGGAAATGGGCTGGATAGGTAAAATTTCGCGAAATATTAACAGTTTTTTTGACGTTTAGAGAAATTTGCCCTATTTGTCAAACTAATTGGCATTATGCAATTGTACAAATGGCCAAAAAGGCCTAGAAAGATCAACAAACTCCCAAATCAACAGCAAAGCAGAAGCATAGGTCAGGACGACACCACACTTTTCTAGTAATTGTAACAAGGAAATCGCTGGCCCCTGGGCGGTACTAATTAGATTATTACGTCAAGGGATCGAGCAGGGAGCCCTAAACACCAATAAAGCCCGAAAAATAAATTAAACTTACCTTAAAATACAAACGAAATCAAACCTTTCCAAAACCGATGTAAACACTAACATTTTACGGTTAAAACTGTGGGGCAATAAAAATTAAATCGTTCCAATTAGTCCATGCACTTTTCACGTTACATTCCACCCGATTTCAATGCTGAATCTTATATTATTATAGGATTTTTAGCACAAATTTCAAAGAACTTTTGAAAACAGACATCTAAACTAAATATGGCAGCCATATTCTGTACAAAACAAAGGAAATCTAGCTACGAAACCCCTCGCGTGAATCTCGCGTCCCATCACCGTTTCCGTTTTAAAGCTTCCATACGTCAATATAGGAGTCGCGGTCGTCGATCTACGCTTTCTTATGCCGAAATCGCGTATTTTACAGTTCGTTTTTACGTTTAAATCTGATTTTTTGACAATATTTTAACAAATTTTTATTTAAAAAATTAAGGAGTTTAATTACTTAAAGATATTTACGAGTCATTAATGATTTCCGTTTAGGGATTTCTCACCCTAAGATTCGGAAATCCATCAACTTTTTTTCGACTGTCAAGTAACAATGTCAAAAAAATTAGGTTATATTTTTGTTTTTTTCTTGTCAAAATGTATCATTATTTATCTTCTATAAATTTATTTAGTAATTAACGTATTTAATAATAACAACTATTTTTAGCGGTATTTCTTATCTTTTCACTGTATGAATAACTTTACAATATAAAATGCTTTTTTAGTAATAGATTTCCAACCACACAAAAACAAAATGGCCTTTTATTAATACTACCCTTTTTCTTCTTTACCATGAAGTCCTTTAGATTAGTAGTACATCATAAATCGTTTAGTGGTAAGTGTTTTATAATTTTATTTTTTGGAATTTGGAAGGGCCTTTTTGTAGCCAAAATAAAAAAAAACATTTAATTTCGTAGCACCCTGAAGAAGGCCTAATATAGGCTCAAACGTCAGCAAGAAAGAAAAAAAGTTTTGAAGAGCTTGAATTTTATTCGACCCCTTATCCAACTTAACCCTTACAAGTTAACAAAATTAAACTGGGTGACTAAAACAACATCATTATAAAGTTGTTATTATTTTGTTAAATTAATTATATATTATTAGACTTAATTTATATGTTTCTAACCAGTTTTTTGTCCGATTTATACTATCATGAAACAAAGCCATATTGTCTATATAAGAGATAATGGTACCTTTATTTAGAATAATCTTAAGGAGAGAATTCATGTAACTTCTCTCTAAACAAAACAGGATAAATAACTATAGTTTGTGGAACTCCTATAACTTCATCTTTTATCAGATTTGGCATCTACTCTGTAAATAGTTTGTCATTAGTGTCAACGCAGTCTCCCTTATCCCAACGTGCTCCAAACCTTCAATCAGCTCATGAGGCAATGTCTCAAATGCCTTGCATAGGTCGATGAATCTATTTTCACAATTTTTTTACATCTTCATATTAACAGTTTACTCCTGAAGAAACTAAATAAAACCTAAAAGATAAGCTTAAAAATCCTCACTGCTAATTTATATTGCTTTATCAACAAACTTTGCAAATATTATTGCAATAAATCATGAATTATTTAGTCTCATTACACAAAAAAGTTATTTTTATCTACCCTTTAATAAGCACAATTTATGGAAACAAAAATATTTTAGTTGTAAATCATATTGGTATGGTGACAGCATTATCTAAGTTATAAAAACATTATAAATAGTATAAGCTCTAGGGCCTAGTTGTTAATAGTTTATCTTAAGTTCTTGAAGATTGCATGGTACATATTGTGTGAAATCACATGCCTTGATGGTCTTTATTTTCATTCATCAGCAAGGCAAAGTACAGTTTTCCAAGCACTTATAATTCTATGGTAATATTGAATTTCCATCTTCCTACTAGTACATTGTTACCAAATTTAAACAAAACTTCCTTCAATATAATAGTTCCCATTAGTTTTTTACATGATAATGTTCTGAATCCTCTACATCATACTTACCAATAAAAATTAATAGATTCTGACCCTTCCTTGCAGATGATGATCTGGTAATTAACCAGAAAGACTATCCGGAAGCAAGGAAAAATGACATAGTAGAAATCTTCCATCCACCCCCACAAGATGAAGAAAACTACGAGGAGGAATTCCCACATCTCCTCTTGCAAATAACAGGGTTCAAAGATGATTTGGTACCATCTCGCACTGTCAGTGTAGAGCAAAGTGTAGCACAAGCTTTTGGACTTAAGAACTATAAAAATGTCACTGTGAGACTGGTAGACCCCAAGGATGTCGCTCTGGATTCCATTGAGGTCACTTTTAAGGACCAGTACATGGGCAGGTCCGAAATGTGGAGGTTTAAGAATAGCTTGGTAAGTTTTCATTTTCAGTGTAAAAGATTCTTAGTTTATTTATTTATTCAGCTACATATTTCATCATTTATAATGTTCAATATTATTATAAATGTTGCTTAATAGTTACAAAACTATTCCCCTAGATGTGTAGCATTTGTGTATACATTATTAATATTGTAACAATTTTTGTCTTAAAAGAATATAACTAAATTCTTACAAACATTTTCCATTAAAAAAAAACACACCTACAAGGACACTGCACACTACACATGAAATAAACTGCTCATCATTATCTATGAAATGCTTAACTAACTTACCAAAATTTTTAGTGTTACTTATTCAAATATTCTTATGATCTTTTCCCAAACTCACTAAAGCATGTGCGACTTTTTAGGTAAATAGCTGTGTGTACATAAATAAAAAACTGGAATTCTGTGGTGGCTCAGTTCGGTGTCAAGTCTACGAAATGTGGGCCCTGGGAGAGAGAGTGGCCTGTGGAGTCATCACCGAGGATACAAAAATAGTCTTCCGGTCTTCCACTGCTATGGTTTACATTTTTCTTCAGATGTCATCGGAAATGTGGGATTTTGATAACTATGGTTAGTTAAAATAATCTTTTTTTTTAAGTTTTTTTCCTGGGCCTATATTTTCCTCCTTATTGAATTACCTGTAACTAAAATGATATTAGTTAAATGTAATTTTTATGTGGATAAATAATTAAATACCCTAAATTCTTTAGGGGATTTATACTTTGAAAAGGCTGTGAACGGTTTCCTATCCGACCTTTTTATGAAATGGAAAAAAAATGGAAGTAACCACGAGGTCACCATTGTGATGTTCTCCCGAACGTTTTACGAAGCGAATAGTTTGGAAGAGTTTCCTCCTCACATGCGAGAATGCTTGCAAAAGGATTACAAGGGTCGATACTATGAGGATTTTTACAGGTAAAACTTCTAAATAAATAATTTTCAAATTTCAGTGTACTTGATATACGATATTAGTGCCTACGAATAGTCCAATTAAACATAAACATTCTTTTATGTAAATAAAAAATACATATTGATGAATAACTTAAAGATTAGGTTGAGTGGTATTACCAGAAATTATATTAATCAATCAAAAAACTTTTATTTGCTTCAGTTTTAACTTTACAGGGTTAGCATTGCCACAAAGAAAAAATGTAATTAAACAGGCCAAAACATTGAAGTTTTGAACTTAAAAAAATCGCCTAAGAATTAATATGTAACATAAGAAAAATACAAACACAATTAATGAAAATTGAAAAATAGGTCCAAACAAAGCAATTTCTTCAAAACTTATTCAATTTCCAGTTGTTGATCCAAAAATTCCTTCAAAAGGACAAATATAAATTAATATATTCTTTATCCTTATTTTAAATTTTCTTAACTGCAGAAACTTAAGGTTGCCTGGAAGATGATTATATGATTTAATAGAAGTAAATACTAAATTATTGTGTTGCGATAAAATTATTAAAGACTTTGTCCTAGTGTTATATGAATGTAACTTTTCATGAATAATGAATTTAGATAGGTTGTTAAGTGCAGACACTGTTAATATGTGTATGACAGCTTTGCAATTATCCCAAATACCGCTTTTAACATTGATTCAGTTTCCTCAAAACAGAATCCCATAAGTAATTGGCTCTGAAATATCCCCATGTATGTGGTTCTAGTAATTTCTTGACTAGAACATGGTGATAATTTTCTGATTAAGAAAATTATACTTGCATGTAGTGAAGAATTGATATTGAAGGCCTTTTCTAAATTTAATAACAATGAGTTTGCATTAAACCACTTTTTGGCCACCTGACATACTGAGGGTCAGATTTCACATCTGGCATCATCTGCATATTGAACTGTAGTTACGGAATTCAGTTGAAGAGACAAATCAATCGAATATAGCAGGAACAATAATGGCCCCAAGATTGAACCCTGAGATATACCTCTAGTACCTCTAAGTGATATATCTCAAGGCATAAGTATATCTCAAAGGCATACACTGTATTCACATTAAATCTCTGTATTGCATCAGATGTGGAATAATGTTTGAAGGGAAAAGCTGTTTTTCTTTTTAACCCATTCGTTCCCATTGTGCTCATATGAGTACAGTAAACAAAAAGACCTATTGCTGACATCTATCTTTGAATTTTGAAATTTCCGTGAAATATAGGGATCTGTAAACAAGTATAATTTCATGTAGACGTCTAAAAATGTGGTTATCGCGATGCAGAATTTTGTTGTTGTTGATTTCGATAGTCAGTGTCCAACTAGTGTTAAAATCCTGTGACTGCCCAACGTAAGTTATTGTTTTTTGTTACCATTTGATAAATCACTAGGTTTCATTGTTGATCATAATGGTCTTAGAGGATCATAAAACGTATTTGTTTTTGTAAGCCAGTAATATTACAAATGGCTCTGTCACCTAACAATATTTTTTTTTTTGCTAGAACTGATAACAAAAAATGGATTTTGATGACGATGCCTATGTGCCAATTCCCACCTCAAATTTTTATGGTAAAAGGTATCAAAGGCTTGGAGCTGCCCTAGAAGATATCTGTTCCACAAATAAGAACGTTCCAGCTGATATCATTATAATACCACCTGATTCTGACAGTCAGACTGATGAAGAGGATATAGATGATGATTTGATTGAAGAGAATGAAGTAAGCCAGTTTCCTAGGGATATCCCAGGTCAAATTGAGGTACACTATGTGGATGAGAACGAAGAT
This sequence comes from Anthonomus grandis grandis, assembly GCF_022605725.1. Taxonomy (NCBI): domain Eukaryota; kingdom Metazoa; phylum Arthropoda; class Insecta; order Coleoptera; family Curculionidae; genus Anthonomus; species Anthonomus grandis. The sequence continues at coordinate 14,922,798 of NC_065562.1, forward strand.
ACTAGTGATGAAGAAACGGATATGCCGTTATCTGTTTTGCGCCAAAATCTACTAAAAGGCTCTGCAGCTATCAAACTAGAAGATGCTGGTCAATCGTTGCGAAAAAAAGAAAAATCCAGTGAACCCAGATGGACTGAAAATATTATTGATATATCTTTACCATCAACGCCTGGGGCCGCTGATCAGTTAGAAATAGTCAAAAGCGACTTACAGGATTGTAATCCAATTGAAATCTTTGAAAAAATATTTGATGACAAGATTGTAGACCATATTGTACATGAAACAAACTTATATTCCTCTCAAAAAAATAATCATGCCTTTTTCGTTTCCAGAGCTGACATAAAATTGTTCCTTGCAATTTTGGAGAAAAAGAAACGTGGTTCTTATGAATATAGGTATGATAGTGATTCTCATGTTTTATTTGTAACGTGGAAGGATAATAGCGTTGTAACTTTAGTAAGAAATTATAACAAATTTGAACCTTTGTCAAGAGTCAAACGTTGGTCAACTGCTACAAAAGAAAAAAATTGATATTCCTCAGCCATTTTTATTTCAAACTTACAACCAACATATGGGAGGCGTCGATCTACACGACCAAGCAGTCAGCAATTACCGAATCAATATTTGCGGTAAAAAGTGGTGGTGGTGCCTGTTTACCCATATGGTGAATATGTCAGTTGTAAATTCATGGAGATTACATCAATTAGCCTCAGCAGAGAAAATGGATTTGCTTGGATTCCAAAGACAAATTGTGTTGCATTACTTGAATTGCTTTGGCAAATGTCGGTTTGTGAAACAGAGACCTGCTGCTCAAGTTCTTCAAACGATTAGACAACACGAAGGTGGTCACTTCCCACTCAAACTGGAAAAGCAATTAAGGTGCACTGTGTGTCATCAAAAAGCTAGATGGGTTTGCATAAAATGTCAAGTAACACTTTGCTTGGAACGAATCTGTTTTATAATGTATCACTCTCATTAAAATAAGTTTTCTTTTGTAAAATAAAAAAGTTGTTTTGTCTGCCAAGTTACCATTGTACTCATTTGAGTACATATCTATATCTAAGTTATCTTTAGAATTAGAATATAGGTTTTATATATCGTTTTGTTAAGAATATAGATATTATCACAATGGCGTGTATTTTTTTTATTTTTTTGACTAAAAGGTACCGTATGATCTAATGGGTTAAGAATGCAAGTTCAATTATTTTGGATAGAACCGGAACAACTGATATTGGGCAATAGTTACATTTTTCATTTTTGTCTCCTTTTTTAAATATTGGCCAAATCTTTGAAGTCTTAACTTTTGAAGGAAACCTCCAGTACAACAAGAATTAATAAGGATGGGACTTATTCTTTTTATGAATTTATTATTTAGGCCAAATATATCATAATTTACTGTTTGATACTCTATTAATCAAATCAGATACCTCTGGCTCGACAAAAGGAACAAGAAAGATAAAGGAACAACATTTTATTTTTGTGAAGCCAATTCTACAGCTTTCTTTATCAAAATTAAAGTTTTTTGTTATGTCTAATGGCAAATATGTAAAAAAATTATTAAAGTCATTTGCTGTTATTCAAATTCTCTTTATTTTTTGGTTTTGCTTCATTTAGTATTTTCCATATTTTTTTTTGATTTTCCACTGGCAGTAATGATTTTATTTTCCACATATTTTTGTTCTTCTTTTTGCTATGTTGTCCTATTTTAATATTAGGCTTTTAATATTATTGTTACATTCCACATGCGGCTTATTGTACGAAAAATTAATAAAAAACCAAGGATTGGCTCTGATAGATCTAAGTTTCTTTGAGAACCTTTTTTTTTGTTTGTAGTATAGTATGTACAGTTTTTGTGATAAAGATCAAATGGGGAACTTGCATCTTGATGTTTAAGTAATTTTTCACTCCAATTAAAGCTTAGCATTTCCTTTATAAATTTAATTATGTTTGTGGCATTACTTTTATGAGCAGTGTTTTTCAAGCAGGGTGCTAAGGTTAGTATACCTTTATAAATCCCCCAAAATAAACCCCAAGAATCAATAGGTACATTAAATACCTTAACTTATTTATGTTCCAAAAAACAAGCATTTTGACTTCTGAAATTGATGAATTTATCTATGATTCCTTGGTAATAATAGAATTATATTATGTAGATCACTTATTATGTAGTACTATATTATGTAGTTCTCTGTGAATCTGATGGATATCTATGTGAAGTACATCCAAACCAGCTTTATATTATAATTCTTTCAATTGATACTTTTTGCATTTTATTAATATGCTCTCTATTTGAATAGAGAATCTTAATCTTATGTGCCAGAGAACAGACATTTTATATGTGTAGGCGATTTATATTTGCTATTATTTATTTCAAGGATTTGACATCTTTTTTAATATTTCCCGATGATGGCAGTTAATTTTTCATCTTTTTGGGATATTTTTGTATGCCTTCCAAGCACTTGGAATAATTTTTGAGGTCTTCTAAGCATTTCAATTAATTCTCCTTTCACTCCAAAGACTTTATTTAAAATAACTGTTTTGCATACTTTAGTGTTAGTATATGTTTATATAAAGGGTTCCAGTGCAGAACGAAAGATACGACGACTGGAGTAACGTATTAGTGCAACTAAGGCGAATTTTTCAAGAGTACCTCAATGTGGTCCTAAAGTACCATGCCAGGGCAAACATCACCATTCCGGCCGCGACTAACAGCACTGCCGCACAAGGGAACTTCTTAGAAGTACTAAATATGTCTTTAAATGGTAAACAAAGCATCTGAGAGGCGAAATTAATGCTGATCCAGCTATTTTTTAGTCTTTGAGAAGCATTATTTGGACAGAAGTTTCGATAGGACCGGTCAGCTGAGCGTAGTGGTGACCCCTGGTGTCGGAGTGTTTGAAGTAGACAGAGAACTGACCAACATCACCAAACAAAGAATTATCGATGGGGGTGTTGGTAGTGATTTGGTGTGTGTCGGGGAGCAACCCCTACACGCCGTACCCCTGTTAAAGGTAACAATTACCCCAGTTTTTTTCTAATTGTGGTACGATAACAGACTTTTGAAATTAAATAGTTTCATAATAAAAACACTCACCCGAACGTCCCGGATGATTATTCGATGCCGCATTGGATCAATTTGTCGTTTTACTCCACCAGTAAGAAGATCCCTTATTCGAATTTCGTGCCGAGAATCAAACTGCCACCGGTGTTAAAAGATGCGGCGATTAAAGGGGGCAAGGAGACCGCCAAAAGGGAACTGCTGGGCGAAGACGATTGTATTCATAGTAATTTTTTTGATTATGACGCTTACGACGCGGCGGTTTTTCAGTTGCCAAACGCCCATTATGTTCAGGAGCATAGGTAAGTAATTAGAAATTAAATTTTCTCCACGGGTCTCAAATATATTGGAACATAATGTTAAAGGACGTTAAGGGTTTGTCCTGTACTAGGCAACATCAGATCTTCTGTTAGAAAGAAACAGGAATAATAAGCTTTCATTAATTAGACCTAATTTTCAAAAAAAAATACAAACTAATAACTTCAATAGAAGATCTGATGACGCCTAGTACATGCGAAACACTTGTAATTCTTTGACATTATATTCCAATATATTTGAGACCTGTGCAGTTTAATTTATTACTATTTAATTTTTCAGTCTCTTTGAGAAAAGATGGACGACTTCCTCGAATTAAATTTTTATTTATATGACATCAGTCTGTGTTTTGTCACCTTTTTTATTTACATACTTTAAAAAATATAATTTTTTATATTATTAATATTAATAATATAAGTTAGTAAGTCCATATATTTTTACGTTTCAAGCATTTCTGTCTTTTTTAGAATTGAATTTGATCATCCTGTCGCTGATAAGTTATTGCTTATGCGTATGTAGGATTTTCATCATTGTCTAGGGTTTGTCATGAAAAACGGACACAAGAAAACAGCTCACAATTAAATAATATTATATAGTCGTGTTACACAAATATTGTGTTAACATAATTTACTCTCGTTTTACACCTACACCCTTTTACGTCTTACACATCCGTTTTTATAATATTTTTTCGCGTTCGTCTTTTACTCAACACCTTGAGGGCGCTAGTTGTAACAGCGTTGTCACGTTTAATTGAAATTATTGAAATTGTCAGCAAAATATGAAAAGTACTATGAATGCATTAAAATTACACCTACACATAAAATTAACAGAAGAAAATAAAGGTAACTCTGTAAAATGACCATAAAAAAGTTGATTTGAGGTATAAAGAACAAAAATAGCTCCGGGATCGATAATTTATCAATTTAGGGTTCAATCTTAGGGTCAAACAATATCATATTAAAACCAAAAAAACGTGAAATCCCTGGAATAAAATAACAATTGTTTTAAATGCCTGGAAAAGAATTATTTTATGTACCTGGAAGGCTTAAAAAATTACCTCAAATGCACGGAATGAAATGAAAGGTCCCTGACAGATATGGAAAATGATTTCTAATGCCTGGATGGCAAAATGACGTCAAAACCCTGGAAAATATGTGAAGCTAATGGAAATTCCAGAAAAACTTTACGATAATGCTTGAAAGAAAACTTATAAAACGACTCTATAGGGCTCAAATCTATTAGAAAGTTACGTCTAATGCCTGTAATACATTTTTGTAAATTTATGGCGGTTTACTTATTTATTTAATACAAACTCTACAAAAACATCCAATTACAGAGTAGGAAAGACATTCTATTTACACACATGCATACCATTTCAATTTTAGCTTAGATTTCTTAAACTACTAACAGACATATTAAAAATATTACAGTGGTTTACACATAGAAATAATTGGAGAATTTAGATAATAATTAGTTCGGGCGACATCCATATTAAATACGTAAGGATTTCTCGTTCGGTGGGCTGGTACATTAAAATTTAACCTAGCCAGTAGATTGAAATCGCCAATCTTATTGTTAATTAATTATCAATTGTTACACAATGCCTTATATTTTTCAGCGTACTTCAATTATACTTAGGCATTACTTGGCATTTTTGGAATGTGCATTGTATTTTTACCGGTTTTCTTGTAGAGTGTGTACCTACCGCAAAACCTTGTTTTGCACCCCTTCATAAAAATTTTTATGTAAGTCACAAAAAGTATTCTAATACAGTTTTGATCCTAGAAGTCCCTGCCGTTCCTCACAATAAAACTATACATTTTGAAGGCCCTATTTACAATGTTTTGAGTCAAAAATTACACCGAAAACTTTAGGCAGTACTACTCCATCTGCTTCATACTGACAGTCAATAGTAGTGTTTCTTCGTGTAAAACTTATTACATAGCACTTATTTATGTTAAAAAGTAATCTATTGCGTACTGACCAGGAAAGGACTTTATGCAAGACATCTTGGATTATTTTACAGTCTTCCGATATCTTGATTTTGGTCTAAATCTTCATGTCATCAGCAAAGAACAATGTTTCTGTTTTATTGACTCCAATGACTAAATCAATAATGAAGAAAAGGAAGAGCACAAGTCCAAGATTAGATCCCTGGGGTACACCTGACGTGACAAGATAGCGACTCTCTCCTTTTTGTATCTCAAATAAGAGGCAATAAACTGAAGGTCTCATCAAACCCATATAGAAATTGGAACTTTTGTAATAGAATAGTGTTTGAAACCCGATCAAAGGCCTTAGTAAAATCAGTGTAGACAACATCTACTTTTTGATTGAATGCTAGCGGCACTATTTTTAGAACTAATATACTGCCAGAATGATCTGGAATCTGTATCCATGTCAATCTGTATTTTGTTCGAATAATTCAATAATGGCTCAAATAAATAATCATAAACCATTTTAACATCACCCTTAATTTTAGCTATAACATCTGCAAATTGTAATTTACATAAATCATACATACATAAACCATTTATTAAACCATACAGGATAAAAACACGAAATCTACAGAATCACAAATACATTTAATAAAATCAGACCTAAACAATAATTAAAATTATGTAACCCGAAAAAAGGAAAATTCAACAAAGACTTACCATAACATACACAAAACACCTGACATATAAGTAAACAAAGCTTACAATAAAGTGGCACTATCTATGTACAAAGAACTCAACTAAACAATCAAATCACTTTATACATTTTAGAAATCTAACCATCATTTAAGAGTCTAGAACTATTTAAGGTTATTAAAAACTAGAAGGTCTAAAATTGGCTCTTCTAAAATTTCTTCTAAAATAAATATTACAGTTTAGTCCAGTAATCACCAGATCCAAAAAAAGTTGATGAGCATTCAAAATATGATTTTGCTTACTACAATTAAAAAAACCCAAGAAGTTAATCAGCATATCAGTTACTTAATTCGCCTATATTAGAATCTCCCATAATAACAAAATTTTCAAGTTGAAGTTATTATTGGAAGATATTTGGAAAGTTTCGCTTAATACAATTATGTCTGTTAATCTGAATTAACAGTTTCTAATAAAAGAATTAAATTGCCGAAATTTTTTCTTACTAAATTTAAAATATTTGCATTTATATTTATTTCATTATGTAGCATACTGCAGTCCACCCTCTTATTTAAGATATTGTCGTCACCATCCATGTTGTTCAAAATATCATCCTGATTAATTACGACCATCACTCGCCATAGTCAATCTATTTTCGTGCTTTGTCCAATATTGTGTTTTAAATTTTATTTTTTATTTGCTAAAGTGCATTTGTAACATTTTTTGTAACATTGAGCACTGCTACATGTGCTTGTTTAGTGTTCTCTTCCACATATAGTCTTATTAGTGCAAGCATTACTTTTGTAATTATATCCTTGACATTTATAGAATCTTGTAAAGAGGACATTGTCATACACGGCACAGCGATTCCATCCGATACAGACCAGTCCAAAGTTGATAAACTTCCAGTTGGCATCTGGTCCACATTTCAGAAAAATAACTGCGAACTTTTTTTGTTCTTTTTTTAAGTGTAAATGTAAGTAACCGTAAATTCATCATTTTGTTTTATCTAATGGTTTTGTTGTCTTATTTTGTCTTATTTGTCAATGATCTCCTATACAGGACAATACAGGACCGTTTGGATCTTACAACCTTAACTCGAGGTTTTTTTTTCTTCGGTGTGTAAGCGTCGATTGTGTGTCCATATTTTGTGTCAATTGCTTTTTTAAGTGAGCTTTTTGTCTCTTTTGTGGTGCATTTACCAATTATTAATTCTTGAATTAGTTTTTCTTCTTTTTAGAGAGTCTTTTTAGAGTCCAAGCCAGTTTTGGATTTCATAATTAGTCTAGGTAGTTGAGATGGCTTATCTCGTATTGTTGTTTGGCTCTTCTTTGCAACATCAGAGCAATTTTGTGAGTGTTGATTTCTTTTCTAAGTTCAGTCACTTTACATTTTAGCTTTGTTAGTTCATTTTTCATGTCATTCAACTAAAAGTATTTTAGGTGTTTGTTTAGGTAAGACTTCCTTGTATTGTAAACAAAGCAGTTCTAAGACTTTTCTGCAGTGTCATGCATTTTATTTCCGATGATATTAAGTACATCTATTGTGTATTTTCGACGGACAAAGATCGCAATTATTGCATATTTCGAAGTTCTCATTGATAGCCAATTCTCATTTAATAATAAAGCTTATTTTTACTCAGCTCTATCTATGGCAAAGTACCAAACAGACACAAAAGAAGCTCCGGCAGCCTCTTAGACTCCCAAGAGCTTATCAAAGGAACCCGTAGAAAAATGTCGGATCCGGACCTGTTTCAGCGTAAAAGTGACCCGAAACGAACGGAACCTATCGCCATACCGTCCGCCACCACCAACTTACTGATATCACCGCACACCGAAGGTACTTTAACCAAAGTCTATATATTTTAACTCGAAATAGTTATTTAACACGTTGAGTGCCACAATGGTACCAAAAAATGTGGGTCTTCTGGCCAAAAACTTTTTTTTGTTAATTTGTTTAAAAAATGCATATTTACACATAAAAGGAAGAAAAAATTTAGAAAAAAAAATAGATGCACTCAAAACGTGGATTTGAAAATGTATCTACATTGGATACACGTGGCCATTATATTAGTTTTGGTTATTGTAACCGCATGTATCCAACCCAGATACATGGGAGATATATTTGACAACACTGCTTGAATATGAAGCCGGACGCATCGCGGTTGCGCGCCTTTAGTTATTTTACTTGCCGACGGTTGTTTGTTGTGTCTGTCGTCTGTCAGTTCTTGGAAACTGTAAACATTCGTTGCTCTTAACACGTGCGCATGATTACTTTAGTACTTTAATTGCATTAGTTTTATTATCATCGCCGATAGTGGTTTGCTGTGTGTGTTATTTTTCAAAATGGCGTACGAAGAAGAACAAGCTAAATTAGAGAAAATGATGCAGGAAATTCTCTCTGAAGATGAAGATTCTGTATTCGGTGACGTTTATTTGTCAGACGAGTATCAACCCGAAAGCGGAAACGAAAACAGTGACTTATTACTTTATCTATTACACCTAAGCGAAGTAAAAAAAATGCAATCTCTCAACAACCAATTTATGGTAAGTGTTATATCGCTTTAATTAATTATTCTTATTTATAATTGTAAGATAGAGGAAGTTGTTTGATAGGGGTTCAATAAAACAAAATCGCAATAACATTAATTTTAATTATTATAAACTAAAAATTCTTTCTATGTTACACTTTGTAATTTGTAATAAGGACTTTTTGTCTTTACAGATAGTCCTCAACCCAGTACAAGCAAAGGTGTAGCCACTAACGTGGGCTTGGAAACTCAGCAATCCAGTCCAGATCGTACACGTACCTTGATTCTTCAGATGACGAAGCAACCTCCAATTTTCCCACGCATGATAATGGTACCAGCCAGATTTCACAAACGATAGAGGATGTGATAAGAAACTTTCGATTACACACCACCTCAAATTCAGAAGACGATGAAGATATTAAAGCTTCTGATAACCAACCATCCTGGAATCCAGTTACAGGTATGAATTTAAAAAAAAAATCGTTTATGGAGAATGATCCTGGCGTAAAACCGGAATTTCATGACCAGTTTTTTGATAAAAATCCATATAATTTTTATAAACTTATGGTAGCTGCTGAAGTTATAAATCATATAGTCGTTGAAACAAATCGTTATGCAGCACAATCTAATAACAAAAATATTAAACGAAAGTCCAGAATACAGAAATGGGTGGACACCAATTCGGAAGAAATTGAAAGGTTCCTTGGTATAATTATGTGGATGGGACTATTTCAGCTGCCAAGTATCCAAGCATATTGGCAGACATCTTTTTTGTACTTCAATAAAGTAAGATCTTTTATGAGCAGAAACAGATTCCAGCTGCTGCTAAAAATGCTTCATTTTAACGATAATAAAGGTGTTGTTCAAAATCGTCTTCATAAAATAGAGCCACTTCTCAAAAAACTCATAACCAGTTTTCAAGCACCTATTATACCTGATAATGAGGTATGTATTGACGAGACTCTCGTCCCCTTTAGAGGACGTCTCTCTTTCCGACAGTACATAAAAAACAAGAAGCATAAATTCGGCATAAAGTTGTTCAAATTGTGTGTCTCCAAGGGATATACCTATAACCTCAATGTATATTGCGGTGCTAAAACAAAAGGGAATGCCTGTGTCTACTGCAGTTGTAATGTCTCTTATGAATAACTTACTTCATAAAGGACGAACTCTATATAGAGACAGTTACTACACCAGTGTCGGGTTAGCTCATTGTCTGACAAAACGAAAACTCACTTAGTTGGAACGCTGCATGCAAACCGAAAACTGAACCCGAAAGATGTAGTCAGTAAAAAACTTCTAAAGAACGAAGTTGTTGCAGCCGAAAGTGACACTGGTGTAGTAGTTCTGAAATGGAAAGATAAACGTGACGTCTTGGTTCTGAGTACTAAACATACAGACAAACAAGTAACTCTTAGACAAAAGGGTGGCGAAGTTCAAAAACCTGAAATTATAGCCGACTATAATAAATGTAAGGCGTTTATTGACCTATCTGACCAGATGAAGTCATATGGAACATCATTGAGGCGAGGAGTAAAGTGGAACAGAAAATTAGTTATAGAGTTACTAGCGGGAACTGCAGTCATAAATGCCTACATTTTGCACCAAGAAGTTGCCAACGAAAAGATGTCAATAACAAAATTTAAAGAAATGGTTGTAGGAGAAATGCTTCGCATTCCACCTGTTGATGCGGATGCTCGAGGTCCCGATAATCAGGTGAAACATATTTTGGTAGAAAGTCAAGGTGCTGAACGAAAAAGAGGTCGATGTGTTCACTGTTACAAAAAAAAATCTGAAGAGGTTGGAAGTAAATTAGCGGCTAAACAAGCGACTCAAAGTAAATTTAGGTGTGATGTTTGTGAGAAATTTTATTGTTTATCTTGTTTTTTTGAAACTCACACTTGCCTTAAGTGAATAAGCAACATTTTTTTGTTTTATTACGTTTAATTTCATGTTTAGTTTAATTCATATTTAATAAATTTATGTGAATAAACCACATTTTTCTATGTATTTATTTTTGTATGCATTTATTTCAAAATTCCTCTGCAGAACAAAGAACAAAAATAAATTTCGTAGGCCAAACCGTTTTTGGGTACCCCAGGCCACCATATAAAAGCTCCTATAACAATACATGCAAAGCGTGCATCCAATGCGGATGCAGGCGGCCAGAAATACAAAAACCAGTTTGTATCCATTGTGGATACATGCGGCCACTCAATCATCATGATATATGCATCCATGTTGGATACATGTGGCACTCAACGTGTTAAGTTAAAATATGTGAGCTCCAAAGGTCACCTTAACCAAAAAGTCAAATTTTGGAAAATCGCATAAAAGCTGCATTATTTAGACTGCATTAATCAGAAATTAATGATTTAATGGTAAAAATAAATTTATCCATTAGTATTACAGATATTTCTTTAAATAAAATGGATTAGGATAGTTTTGCTACAAAACCATGAATAAGGAAAAAGTACTAAGACATTAAAACAACATTAAAAAAACGAAATTCAAACATTTAAACTATTAAAGTATCTTTCTTCAATAGGTATTTCAATTAAGTCTTCCTCATTTGTTTCGTTCTTGAGTTCCTCCTTGTAGTATTATAATTTATTGAGTTCCAGCCAATTCACTCCAAAATGTTGCTGCAGCAGCTTATCATCATCTTTTTTTTAGGCAGATCAAGGCATATTATGTTTACCGACGAAGCTAATTTTTCCAGAGAGGCAACCATTTACTACCATAATAACCACATTTGGGCAGATGATAATCCTCATGCCATAGTTGAAGCTCGTCACCGACAACAATTTTCTTTAAATGTATGGGTTGAAATCATTGGAGACCACCTTATTGGCCCACATTTTCTACCACAGAGATTGAATGGAGAAACATAAACTCGTTTTCTTCATGACATACTTCCAGGACTTCTTGAGGATAGGACTTCTGCCCATTTTAGTTTATTAGCATGTCGTTATTTAGACGAAACATCCAAATCGTTGCATAGGCCGAGGCTGTCCTAAATTTTGGCCACCTCGGTCACCAGATATGAATCCACTAGATTTTACCACATGGGATCATTTAAAAACTTTGGTGTACAGGATTCCGATACTGGATATTGATAACTTGAGAAATCGAATTATTCATTCATGTGCCGAAATTCAACATTCTCCAGGAATTTTTTTATCAGATTTGTCGACAAATGCGGCGATGTATAGACTTTTGCATAATGGCAGAGGATGGTCATTTTCAACATTTTTTTATAATTATTTAATTTCTTTTTCTTTCATTTGGTTTAAAACAAAAATTAGAATCACATCTAAACATTAATGATTTAATTTTTTTAATCCCACTTAATAATACACCCACCTAATTGAGAGCCTAGCAATTGTAACTGTCCTTTTTTAGATGTTTTGTATCTAACTGTGCTTATCCAACTTCTACATGGTTTTAATTTTAATGTTTTAATTTAGTTTAGTTTGGGGTATAATTACAAATAGTTAAATTGTGACGATTTAGTTATTAGCCTGCTTTTGTTGATAGAAATAGCGTACCATATTTTTCATCAAAAATATTTAGTTTAAACCTTACACGAAAATTTAGCGAGCCTCGGAAAATGCCTTTTAATGCATATAAAATGCATACCAAATTTCATTAAAATATCTACAGGGGTTTTACAGGTATTATAAAAAAAAACATATATTTTTCTTCAATCTTTACCACCCGGTATCTCAAAAAATACGCCGTTTAGGACATACGTTCATTAAAAGTTTTTTTCTTAATATTTACCCAAGAATCAGCCCCTAAATTTTTTCGCATCTATTTATTCACACCCTGTAGCTTAATCTTTGCTTTAATCTCAATTTGCGGGGCAAAATAATGGGGCTTATTATTTTAGATAAAGAATTCTCGCCGCCGATGAGAAAAGTGGTGGGTTCGGCGGGTTCGCCCCCGCACGAATCCCGCGCTTTAATAAACCCTTTCGATCCGTCCCACGTGACAATCAAATTGACGTCGAACAGGAGAAGATGGACGCACATTTTTCCAAAAGGGCCGACCGGCATGTTGATCCAGCAGCATCATTCGCAAGCGGTTCCGGCCAGGGATAACGAGCAAAATGGCTGTGAGCAGTTGAATTTTCAGCAGCAGAATAAATCTTTGGTGGTTACGGCTGCTTTACAAGAATGTGAGTGTAATGTTTTGTGCATTTAATATACGACTGACCTACTTGTGTTGAATGATTTTGGGTATTATTTTATTATTTTGATTGTATACATTTTATTGCAGTGCATTTTTTTTGGTAGGAGCCGGGAGGTTTGTTTGGGAAGTTTATTATTTATATTTATATTTTTTTCAAATGTTGTAATAACACAAAAATAAAAAAGCGATAAAGAGATGATCAGACTACAAAAAAGGCATGTGTACAGGGTGCCTAAATTCGACCCTTATCATTGGGATCTCGGAAACCGTAAGAGATACAAGGTCGGTTAAATTATGGCAAAGTTGCTAAATTGGATACTTAACAAAATGCCGTTTTAAAATTTAAAAAAATTCGAATAGTTTCGAAGATATCCGGAAAGAACGAAATCTGGAAAAATCTTTTTAATTTTTTTATGACGTTATTTAAAATCGTATAATAAAATAAACAACACTTTTTTTCACAACAAAGGGCACTTTTTCTCCTCTACAGGATGGCGTTTTCAGAATTAAAATACAACGTGTCGTTTTCGAGATACCATCATCAACTTTTTTTTCAAATACGGCTCTGTATTTCTATTACCTTATTTTGTTGACCTACATTTATATCTAAGCTTTAATATATCCTTTGATACTCTTGAAGTCGTTTAAAGAAATAGTAGAAGTCTGACTGGAAATACCCTGATAAGGAATAAAGCAGCACGACTACAAACCAGTCTGAACGCAATAAACAACATGGAAGAAGTATTATGTGCTTTTAGGAATAAAACCGACACCATAAAAATCTCTTTATAGCCTCGGATGCCTGGAAGAATAAGAAATTGCTTTAACTTTGGAGGTTAAGTCCTTGTTGGTAATGCATTCAGAAGTTTCAATTCCCGAGATTTTCTTCCCAGGAATTTATAATTCTTTTTTTACAGGCAGTCGAAGCCGGTATCCTTAAAGTCATTTAAAGAAGTAGTAAAAGTCTCTCTGGAAATCTCCTAAATAAAACAGTCTGAATGCAATAAACTGCCTGGAATAATTAAAAAATTACGTTAAGACTTCACTCTACATTCTTCGTGAGGTTTAAACTTTACCTTAATTTTACATAAATGTTGGAAATTCCAATAGAAAAGCTACTTACATAGATAAAAGAGGTTTAGATGGCTACTTAAAATGAATTAACTAGGAGTGGACATATTGGAGTCTTGACTGGTGTACACAGAACTAAAATAATTAGCAAAAGTTAATCAAATTAGGATCCCATTACAGATCTATCCCAAGATTGTTTATTAAGTGATTTATTGAAGTAATTAAAAAAAAAAATATTTGCTAACATTGCAAATTGAAAATTAAGCTTGAGCCAGTACTAAACAATAAATAAACATCAAAAATAATCAAAATGTTCCTCTCTAGATTGTAAAAAACGCCCCAGCCACACATCAAACAGCACCAACTCCAACAAACATTCGACTAAAAGTCTCACACTCTTGTGGGGGGCCACTGGGGAACAGGAATGGACTCCGGCCCTAACAACAGGTATACTCTGTTATATAAAAGATTCATTTAAGTTGTTTTGTCACTGGTTTACTAATTGTTATGCTTTTGTTGTGTCTTAAAAAAAATTACTTCCACAAATACAACAGTAAAAGTATTGAATTTACAAGACGTGCATGTGCAAAGTGGTATTTTATATAAAGAGTGATATAATATGTTAGTGCCATTTGTCCTCTACACTAGGCATACTGCCTTATTACCTTAACAAAGGCTTTTTTAACGGTATTTCCTAAAATAGATCATTATATCACTGTTTATAAAAAACGCATTTGCCTTATTTGTTAAAAATCATAAATTAACTGTTTTACTTTCACATGTTTTTATAATTTAGAAGCCATAAAAGTGTCTACTTTATTAAGCCTTATGGTATGGTGATCATTTTAACCATTTGACTGCTTTTTATTGGCCCAAAGCATCAATAAAAAGCAGTTAAAGAATATCGACACTAATCCATTATAAACCAGACATAAAATCTACATCATTCATGTATTTTCACCGAGGAAATTTACATATCTTCTGTTCCATGTTCTGACCCTCTGCGTGGCATCCGGTGACCCCCTGGACGTGCAGTTAATGACGTTATCATAGGTTTGAACCCTTTCACTACTTTTTTTCTTTTACTATCTTGTTCTTCCTGTAGATATTTAAACCTTTTTGCATTTGTTGCTTGGGTAGTTTTAAGGATGCAGGTAAAATTGTATTTATTCTTTTGTGTGTAATTTTTTGCTTAAATTAGTGTTCGTCTTAAGTTTAAGGGGGCAACTAAGGGATATCAGGAATGGTCCGTTAAGAGGCTTTGTAATTAATTTTTAACATAATTTGTTTTGCATCCAACGTTTTTCGCGGTGGCTTTATTAAGTCAAATTATTCCTGAAGGCCATGGATATAAGAATGAGAGTCTTTAAAGGAAAACCAGAGAAATTATCTGCATATGCCTGAAAGAGGTAAGAAATGTGTGAAAAATTACTTCAAAATACCTGGAAGAACTAAAAAATGCTTTTAAGTGTCTTGAGGTTCCAAAATAGTTCCAAATTCCTGGATTAAATTTAAAATGAGTTCAATAAAATGAAAAATTACTCCATAGACTTGAAAGAGCATGATTTTAACTGCCTTAAAGTATTGGCTTCAAATGCCTAGAATAAAATAGAAAATTACTCCAATCACTTAAAAAACCATGATTTAAGCTTCGTTCAAGAAATGGCATCAAATTCCTAGAATAAAAGGGAATGTGGCTTTAAATACCTGGAAAACCAAACCAGAATTATATTTGTCTTGAATGAATGGACTCAAATTCCTGGATGAAATTTAAAATGAGTTCAAGTGCCTGGAATAAAATGGAAAATTACTCCAAACACTTGGAAAACCATGATTTTAGTTTCCTTAAAGAAATGGCTTCAAATGTCTAGAATAAAAGTGAAAAGTGACTTCAAATATCTGGGATACGTGAAAAATGTATGTCAAAGTGCAAAGAATTGAAAAGAAATAAAGGAATGGCTTAAAAGTTAAAATTACTCAAAAAGTTCATGCAATTACTTTAAAAAGCCAAGATATAATTTAAGTAGAAACCGTAGCTAAATCCTTAATTTCCCATAAAAAAAACCATAGTGGCTCTGTTTATCCTGGACACCCAATACAGCAAATCTGCTTTAATTAAGTTTGTTTCAACTTAGTTTTTGCCTTGCTTTAATATTAATAGTTCACAGCTTCCGCCTAGCACATTCTTAATTACTATACATAGACCCTTTTATCAAATTGGTCTCTTACCGGTGTTTTAATACTTAGCTGTAGAAAATTGTTTAGTTTTAAAGTAGCCCCACCGGTAAAGGTATTTATAGCACATCAAACCGTTAAAACCCCGAGAAATTAACAAACATTTTATCAAATACAGGAGTCGATTGGAAATCACTGACTATACCAGCCTGCCTACCGATAACAACCGATTATTTCCCAGACAAGAGAACTTTGAACACCGATTACTTCGAATCTCTTTACACTTTGGTACCGGACAGTTTTTATGCGGATTTCGCACAGTGTAAAGGCACCAAAAAGCCCATGACTACCGACGAAGTTTTTAGGGAGTTGATTTCTCAAAGGCTGTCTCAAGGGTAAGAATTTCCTTTCATTTTAAACAAATATGTTTTATGTATCATTAGGAAGCGGATAAAATAGGCTTTGATGGAGTGTAGAAATAGATATAGGGTGTCCTGGAATTTTTTGATGAAAACCACGTCTCAACCTGGCCAATACTATTTTTTATTTTGAGCACTGTTCTGAAGAAAATAATATTTAAAATACTTTCTGGTAAATATTACGTAGTAGTAGTAGTTTATTGATGCTAGAAACCTTACAGTCTTACACAAGTCATAAAATTAAAACCAAGAAGAACAGTGTATGTAGAAGTCACAAATACAGTTCAATAATAATTGCGAGATAAAAAAAAGAAAAATTACATACCTACAAGTCATTACACAAATTTAAAATCAAATACAAACAAAAGCATATAATATTTTATTGGATAGTAAAATTAGTAATAACTGTTCAATTTTTCTATATTCAGTACAAATCAATGGACTAATCAAAAATATAAATTCTTTGAAAAATAATAGCTCCTCAGGAATTGACAAAATACCAAGTACACTAATAAAAAATATTCATGTTTATATATTAAAACCACTTATACATATTATAAATTTAATTTTTAAGATCAGTATTATTCCTATCCAATTTAAAACAACTATTGTTACACTAATTTATAAATCAGGAAATAAACATGACATTAACAATTTTAGACCTATAAGTGTTATGAATATCTGTGGTAAGATATTTGAAAAATCTCTTAAAGATAGACTTCTTGCTTTCTTTGGGGAAAACTGCATTATTTCAAAAAATCAGTTTGGATTTGTTGAAAAACTTAGTACTACAGATGTAATATATAAGTTAGTATCAGAAATAACTATCAATATTAACATGGATAAGAAAAGCATTGCAATTTTCTTAGATTTAGCTAAGGCATTCGACACAGTGCCCCATACAAAACTACTTAACGAGTTAGAGAATTATGGAATTAGAGGCAATGTGTTACACCTATTTGAATCATATCTTAATGACCGCAAACAAATAGTGAAAATTAGAGACACTTTCAGTGGGCCAATGAGCATAAAAATTGGTGTCCCCAAGGAACAGTTCTTGGTCTTATATTATTTATCTCCTATCTAAATTCCTTGACAGATCTGGATGTTGATGCTGTTACAATATCCTATGCTGATGATACTGTTGTGCTTTTCTCGGGAGAGACTTGGGAAAATGTGAAAGAAAAGGCACAGAGGGGATTAATAAAAATAAAACACTGGCTGGACGATCATAAATTAAAACTTAATTTAAACAAATCTAATTACATAGCTTTCTCTGCCTCTGCAGCAAATCGCCCTAGATATTCGTGTGTCTCGGTACCAAATTTTGAAACTGATATTAAGGAAATATTACTGATATTACTGAAATGGGAAAGTCATATAATCAAACTAAAAAATAACATCAGGAAATTAATATATAAATTTTACATTTTAAGAAAAATATTATCTAAAAAGTTATTAATAGTAATATATAAGGCATTAAACTCGAAAAATTCATCCATTATCCCAAAGATGCTGGTCATACACTTTTATAAAAGGTAAAAACACGAAATCTACAGCATCACAAATACATTGTATTGTAAGCTTTGTTTACTTATATGTCAGGTGTTTTGTGTATGTTATGGTCTGATGATGCTCTAGTCGAGCGAAACATGTAACCTATGTAATTTTATTAAATATATTTGTGATGCTGTAGATTTCGTGTTTTTACCTTTTATAAAAGTATAAGGCATTAGTTGAGTCACTTATACGGTACGGCATTTTGGTGTGGGGAGGTCTCTATAACACCACTTTAAACCAACTGAACGTCATACAGAAATATGTCTTAAAAATAATTTATAAAAAGAACAAACGTTATCTAACCCATTTATTATTTACAGCGGATGTTCTAAATATGAGACCAATATATATTCTAACATCATGTTGCTATACCTATAAACAAAATAATAAAAACTATATTGACCATCAGCAAAATACCAGATCAAAATCTCATAAAAATCTGAAGATTCCATAAAATCACAAAAATGTCAATAAACGATTTTTATCTTGGACCTAAAATATATAACTTGTTACCAGTAGATATTAGAAAAATAAAAAAATTCTTAAAAAAATGTAAATCTTATATAGTCACCAACTACACAATTTTTGAAAATCTGTTTTGAAGAAAAAAAAAATAAGAAATTTGATATATATGTATAGAATAGGTGTAGGTTTAGTTTTAGTTCATAATGATACAATTAGAAATTTATTAAAATTGGTATTATTTGAATACACTCTAATAAGTTATAATAGATTTATGTAAATTTATATCGGCACATACAGCTGTTCATTCAGCTAGGTGCTTTGCAAAAAATATATATTTATGGGTATATGTTACTATGATTGTAATGCTATTTATTGCTAATAAATGTATTATTATATAAATATAGGTAAAAATATAGAAAGTAGATAAATTGGACCGAACGACATTATTGCAGGAGCGAATTTATTGGAGTTTCAGGTGATTTTTATTTCAATGTTTTACCAGGTTAATAAAAACCAGCTGAAATGTATGTTAAAATATGGCGAATGCGATGGAAAAGCTGTGGTTGTTCTTATAGTTGTAGTGGTTTAGGGTATTTTATCTGACCAGGTAAGAGTCAATGCTTCTATAACTGACTATAACTTTGGAATAAACTAAGGAACCTTATTAATTCTTTATTTATTGGAAAGTTTACAGTCTTATGATCATTTTTATGCAATTTTCTTATAAATAACAAATTTTATTATTATTTGTTTTGTGCTCAGTAATTTTAAAATCTTTATGACTTGCCTACTATTAATTTTTCGATAAAAGTCATAAAGGCGAAAAAGATGGAGCCCAACATTCTTTATAAGAAGTTATAGCAACGAATTTAAATCTTTTAACATATTTTAGATTTGCGAATGCGCTAGATAAGGATCAAGGCCAGCTGAACTGACGATAACTTTTGTGCAAACAAAACAAGTGATTTCACTAATTCTTTTTTTTATAGAAAAGCTTATAGTCTTACGCTTATTATGATGTAATTTTTTCATAAAGGATAAGCTTTAATATTAATTATTTAACGTATAAAACTTTAAAACTTGTCTACCATTATTTTGTTTGGTAAAAGTCATAGAGTCGAAAAAGATAGAGAATAACATTCTTTACAAGAAACTATAAGGTTTTCTTTTATATTTAACAGACTTTAAAATTAGGTTTGTTTAATAAATTGGCGAATGCACCAGACAAGGATTAAGGCCAATTTAATTGACGATAACTTTTCAGCAAAATAAGCTTTTTTCTATATTTTTTCTTATTGGAAAGCCTATAGCTTCATGTTCATTTTCATGTATTTTTCTTGCATAGAGCCAACACAAATATAATTTATTTAACGCTTCCATAATGACGCCAACACGATTGCTGTTTTAAGAATTGGTGAACCTGCCGGGTAAATTTCAAATCTACTTCCACCCACGATGACTGTTAAATTCTAATACCGAAAATATTATTTGCAGGTTCCAGTTGATCCTAAACCCAAAAATCAAAGAAAAAACCCTGAGTGCCCAATCTAGCAACATATTAAGAAAAAGCCCCACCGATAACGACGAGAGTTACTTCCTATCGATAGGGCGGCTATTTCACAAAATATCTCTGATCGGAAACACCATTTCCGTAACTAGGTACAGACCGAGGTACCTTTGAAACCGAAATTTGACGAACCCAACTAATCCAGTTAATTACTTAGGCACTCTTATCCAAGTTTCAAAATTCAGTATCGCTACAGGTTTCATCCGCCCCTGCACGACACTTACGAGGAGTCTTATGCCACATTTACAACCGAAAAACTTGAAACCTTCAATTGGAATTATTTGGACCATTACGTTTGTACTGGCGGGGATACTACGGAATTCGAGTTGGACGATGCTTTGAAATATTGGAGGCAAGTAGTTAGTATTGGAGCAGAATTGATTTTTTAAATTTAATTTGGTAATATTGGCTATTGAAGCGTATTTCTAAGAATATTCTATAAGGTTGTATTAAATACCGGCTGTTTTATAGAGAATGAAGCGAGCATAGGGGATCACTTAGTGACTTTCAAATATTTATATCATACTAAAAAATTCTTCGACGAACTAAAAGAAAGAATAAAAAAAATTCTTATGTTAGCTAAAGAAGAAGGTTGTTAGAGAGAGAAAATTAAATAATTGTCCTTTATTATTGGTGTAAAAAATTGAATTTTACGAACCCATAAATTTCTCAGGTTTCGGGTGTATCTGTTGCCCCTAAACAGTTCAGAAACGAAAAAGATCGTCGAGGTATCATCCAGGTGTGACATTTACCCTTTACCGACCGCACAGGATCACAATCAGATGACCGAGGGATTCCTAAAGTTCATCGAAACCGCCGTGAATAAATTGAAAAGGAACACGGTCGTCTCGAAGAAACCCAGGGTGCGTATCACGCTCGTTTATCGTTAGTCTGTAGTTCGATAATTTGCTTTTTAGTTGTGACTTCCTTTTTTTTTATCTAATTTAACAGTATCAGTAGATTTTGACGGACTGTATTTGCTTTGATTATTGTATATCTCAAACAGCACAAGAAACTGGTTAAGGAGAGGGAATTAAATTAAATTTTACCTCTAAAAATGTATAGGGAGAGGGTCAATAAAAAGTTTCTCAGTCATATATGCTTCCTTACATAAATTTTTACATACAATTTGCAATATCAATGATATGATATAAGATACCTTAGTTGAAAAACTGCAAATTTCTAATACACTTTAATTTTTCGAAAGTATATTGTGTCAAAACTCGAAGAAAATGTGTACAAGGTTTTTTTTAATATTTGCACCTATATCTTAAGGGTTGTCGTAAGTTTTAGCGAAAATGTTTGCAAGCACAAAATTCTTTGTAACAAACATTTCTTCAACCCTAAATAACATGTATTCCAAGCTATATAATGAACTAGCTAATAGAACTAGACTTCAACATCACACCCCTAAGATCCCCAAGATTGATTTGAACTTTTTACAAAACTGTTAGTAAGCAACTTCTTTCTCCCAATTTCCTATTTCCATGCTTTTAAATATCATTCATTATCAGCTACTTCCCAATGTATTAAGCTTGCAAGTTACAGCTTTAACTCACGTAGAACTCCATAGTTCTATTTCCAAATTTCTCTAGGGCAAATCTACTAAGTCCCAACTTCCCAAACTAGCCTTACTGGGCCTGGTATTCACGAAGGAATAGATGTTAAAATATCTGGTTTATATAGTAATTTTTGTGTACTTTCTTGCCCTCACTCAAAGCACAACTCAAACTTCTGATACTTCTTCTCTGAAAGACCTAATACTTCTATTTATCAATAATATTTCTATACTAATTAATTATTTTGAAAATATAAATATAAATATTTATTCATCAGTTTTAGGATTAAAAGGTCAAAGAGTTATTTTTTTGGAAGTAAATCAAACTTCTTGAAACCTGGTTAGCAATGAAATGCAACTTAGATTAATTTTAAGTTTAAAAAGATAAAATCCCAATCTGTTAATATAAATGTATACTATAATACATAAGTTTTCATAATGGAGTTCCCTTATGATGCACTAACTTAACTCTGTATATCGTTTGTCTATACAGACTCTAAAAGCTACTGATCTTAATGTCCTTGGTGCTAAATTTTAGGATTTCTTAGACGTGGTATTTTTTTGGATTAATTAGTCATGCGCTAAACAAAACTATTTGTTTCTTGCCAACGTTTTGGATTACGTTTAATTCATCTTCAGGACTCAACTACAATACTTATATGGTTATTATTAGCTAAACTTATGATCCAACCAACTAGTATAATGGTTTGGATGATATAGTATATAAATTTACATTAAATACTTTAGGAACCAGTATGAGTATGGAAGTAAGATAAGTACGGAACAATTATAGTGAGAGGATCAATTATTTTAAATAACTTTGGCTTACTTAATTCTAACTTTTGATTGATGACAGTTGCCTAAATAAAGGAAATAATCGAAGGCGCTGGGTAACTTCTAAGGCACCAAATCCACGCCTATAGGAAACGTTCCTTACTTAATAGGCTTTAACATAATTTTATTTGTTATTAATTGGCGAGAGCATTTTTTGATGCCGTTATTTATTTCTTACATACAAGCATTGTTTTTGGGTTAATTATTGTTGTTTTTGAAGCAAAAGAATATCTAATTGACAGCATTTTTTTAAAAACAAATATTGTATTTCTATTTGTGATAATTCCGAAAATATTTTATGTATTTCTATGAACAATTTGGTTTATGAAGAATTCCGGTGGTTCCTGACATATGCTCATATATTTATGATGGTTGGACATAGAAAAGTCTAAAAGCTTAATTTTAAAAATAAATTGTGCACACTAAAATTGAACTTCTATTCCATGTAATTTCAAAAATAATCCAGGCACATCTATGGGGTTTTCACTAAAAGTTAAAGACGTTCTTAATGAACAGTTTGATATATAAAGAATTCCTGTAACTCAAGTAGTTCCTGATTTATGGATCGATTTATGAGGGATGGACATAGGAAAGTCTAACACCTTAATTTTAAAAATAAATTGTGCATACAAAATTGAAATTCTATTCCATGTAATTTCAAAAATAATCCAGGCACTTCTATGGGGTTTTCATTAAAAGTTAAAGCCGTTCCTAATGAACAGTTTGGTATATGAAGAATTCCTGTAGCTCACGAAGTTGCCGAGATAAACTCATATTTATGAGAGATGGATCTAGGCTAGGCTAGAATCTTAATTTTAAAACTAAATTGTGCACACAAAACTGAACTTCTATTCATGATAATTTCAAAAATATTCTAAGCATTTCTATAAATATGTAAAAGTTAAAGTAATTTCTAATGAACAATTTGATATATGAAGAATTCTTGTAGCTCACGAAGTTGCCGAGATAAACTCATATTTATGAGAGATGGATCTAGATCAGGCTAGAATTCTAATTTTAAAAATAAATTATGCACACCAAAATTGAACTTCTGTTCATGGTAATTGTTAAAATATTCAAGGCACTTCTATAGGCTTTTTATTAAAAGTTTAAGCCATTACTAATGAAAAATTTGATATATGAAGAATTTCATTAGCTCAAGAAGTTGTTGAGATAAACTTATATTTCTGAGGGATGGGCGTAGATCAGGCTAGAACCCTAATTTTAAAAATAAATTATGCACACCGAATTTGAAGACATTTTTACGAAATTTGGTACATGTATTCCATGCATTAAGATGCATTTTTTGATGTGCAAAAAGAAATATTTTCTCTGCCAGTGGCATCCTTACAGGTCTTCTATTGCATATTTTTAGTGAAAAAATACTACGCCATTGATTTTTGTTAAAATAAAAATTATTTTTAAAATCCTCAATCATTTTTTAGCAAATTTGATCTCTTGGTTTTTTTTGTCCGACGTATGGTTTTCGCTTAAAAAAATAAAAACAATTTTACTAAAAATAAATTGTGCACACAAAATTGAACTTCTATTCCATGTAATTTCAAAAATATTCCAGGCACTTCTATGGGGTTTTCATTAAAAGTCGTTCCTAATGAACAATTTGATATATGAAGAATTTCAGTAGCTCAAGAAGTTGCCGAGATAAACTCATATTTATGAGGAATGGACATAGATCAGGCTAGAACCCTAATTTTAAAAATACATTTTCCATACCAAAATTGAACGTCTATTCATGAATTTTCAAAAATATTATTGGGTTTTCATTTATAATTAAAGCAATTCCTAATGAACAATTTGATATATGAAGAATTCTTGTAGCTCAAGCGGGTTTCCTGAGTTATACCTAAATTTAGGAGAAGTGCATACTAAAACATTTAATGATTACAGGAATTACTTCATCATATTATAAAATTTCCAATTTACGTTAGTCTATAGGTGCAAATCTAAAAAATTACCTTGTACAGCGGATGAACGATAATTTTCTCTCAGTACATAATCTTTTTTTAATAATTCCTGTCTGGCCTTAATTATTTATTTAAAAAAATCCTAAAAAAATGGTGTAAAATGCTACTTTTAGACTATCTTTGGCCAAATAGACTCATCTTCCAGAAAAAAAATCACATACCCTTGGCATGTTTTAATATAGCAGCACACTTTTGCATGTTTATAGATGTCGCTCAGCGTTCAAACATTACCGCCGCTAGCTCAGCCGAGGCGTAACAGTATAAGCAGTTTCTCCCAGGTATAGACCGATTTGTATAAACAGGGAATAATTACTGTGGTGGTATAATGGTGGTTTTATAGGAGAATCCGGGAAGCGTTATTGCTATTATCGGGATTGAACGTGTTTCGCTTGCTTGCTTTAGCCTAGTTTATGTCCGGGTACTCACCCGAATGTTTTCGTTTATATTTTTGGTCATGTGAAACTTTAAACGGTCATTTTCAGAATTTGAGCTCCAGTTCGCCGTTTAGGGAACGTTTGGGCAGCAACCGGTTGTCGGACAGGCCCCGGCCAAGGTTTGAATTCATTTTTATTTTGCCGCTTTTGATTTCTCGGTCTTGGGCATGTAATTTTTGTTCTGTTTGACTCTTGTCTGTTTTGTACATAGTTTAACAGTTTGTCCTTATATGTATGTGTCTAATATTATTACTTTTGTATATTTAGTAATTTTGCTGATACTTGCTTTCAGACTTCGACAACACAACGCTCCAACGAGCGGTTTGTTGCTACGAACTTTAGGTAGGCGCTTTTAGATTATTTTGTACAGTATTTTTAGAAAATATTGAATTAGTTGAAGATTTTTAATGCCTTAGAAGCATCTGGTTTAGTAAGTTTTAATGTAATTTTACTTGTAAATAAAGTTTTGATGCCTTAAAAGTTCACTATAGTATATTTGGCGTTAACGTTAATGTATTTTCTTTGATCCGAGCGGTCTGATCTAGGCGGGACATTTTGACAAAAACTCATTCAGTTAAGGATACAAAACCCTTAAACCTCCGGACTATGCTAGAACAAAGAAAAATAGATTACCGTTGCAAACATGAATTAGAGGTCATACAGCTACAGCTCTGTCTGGTGTTGGTTTCCTACTAATAGCAAAAAACAATGTAGATATTTCCCTAATAATATATTTCTCCTTAGGTCGGGATCGAAGGTTCTAGACCGTTCCAGGATGTCCCAAGGTTCCCAAGACCAACCCGGCGAGAACCCCGATCCAGCTACAGAAGAAGGGTGTGTATCCATTAAAACGCCCTTAAAGTATAACAAAAAAAATAATTTTTAGGGCTGTGGTAGCAATGACTCCACTTAAACCGACAGCCACCAACAGTGAAATAATCGAAGCCCTAAAACAGCAATATAACGGTTTATCATTCATTTATATGCCCCAAAGTTTACCGAAAGAAACTTTCGTTACTGCCGATGCTGTAAACTGGCTACTGGCACATATGGAGGGTGTAAACACCATTGAGCATGCTATCAAAGTAAATCGAATTAGTATAATGCCGGAAAAGTTAATTTTAAGGTTTTTTTAGGTAATGAAAGGACTTCATAAAGACAATTTAATCAGGCATGCCTCAGGAGACCCTAACAAACCTTTTATATACGGGTTTTTCTTGTTTTATATCGTACCAGACCGATGCGAAAAAGGTACAAATGAAAAATGGCCCGATCGCATTTTAAATTTGATGATTTTAGATGACAAAGACTGGTTTCAACCCATCGGCGACCTGGAACGGTTCGAAAATGAATTTTTAGAGGTGGAAATTAAACCTGCATTGAAATGGGGTCTTTCTACTGGTACTGATGTGAATAATGTTCCTATTCAAGGCTTTCCGACTGTTAGTGAGGAAAAGGAAGCCGGAGTGCCGCATTTCTTGTGTGATAACATCGATTCGGATTATGCTGATATCGATTCTGATGGTAAAATTACATCGTGTTGCTTAAGAATGGATTTCTTGTTTAAAACGTTTTATTCAGTTATAAAGTCAAGCAGATAGAGCATTTTTTGATAAGCTACAATTGACAGCATTCTTTTTATGAAAGTTAAACTTCTATTCGGGATAACTTTAAAAGTGTTGTTTTCATTAAAAGTTAAAGCAATTCCTAATGAATAATTTGATATACAAAGAATTTCTAAAGCTCAAGCAGTGCCTGAATTACACTCACATTTATGAGTAATTAACATAGGATAGACTAAAGCTGTAATTTCAAAAATAAATTACGTACATCGGTCATCAACAAAAAAAAAAACTTTTTTGCGCATGGGTTTTACTTAATATAATTTACTTAATATGATTTAATATAAGCAAATATACAGGGTGTCAATTTGAAAACCTCGCACACCTATTATCTCGAAACTGGTTAAGTTTTGATAAAGTCACTAGGACACCCCAATTCTATACCCCCCAGTACCTCCCTCTACAAAAATCTTAAATGGCAATAGGGGTTGAGTAATACCTTATTTGGAAGAACTTTTTATTTTCTACATTTTGGCACCTTATTTTTGAAATTTGCGTGCTGCGTTGCCAAGTGAGGGAGCAGGTTATTTAAACATTGTAAATTACTTATTATTTGACATTGTTCCTGTAAGTCTCTTAATTACGTTAAATTTATCCAAACATGTTTTCTTAGGTTAAAATTATTTTTATTGAACTTTTGCATAGTCGTCACAATTACGGCTGAATAATTTTTTTAATAATAGTCCCTACAAAAGCACCCTTAAAATTTACTTTATTAACACGTTTAGTTTATAAGGCGTTCAAAGTGTTTTCCATTGTTCTCTAAACAAAAATAAAGTGTATTCTCAAATTCTTCCCGAGCATTTTGAAATACCACTTCTGGAAGAACCCTACATGCGCTCTTAATTCTTCTTTTTAAATTATCGATATTATCCGGCAGAGTTTTGTAAACAACCGTTTTTAAATGTCTTCATAAAAAAAATCCAACGGCGTTAAGTCTGGTGACCTAACAGGCCATTCTATCGCTTACCTTCTATCAATCCATTGGTTAAGGAATCTGTTATTCAACCACTCTCGCACTGGTCAAAAATAATGCGGTGGAGCTCTATTTTGCTGAAAGTGTAGTTCGTTTTCTTGCAAAATGTTACCACCAACTTGATTTTCCAGTTCAGTTGTTATTAGAGCTTTCCAGTTAAGTTTTCTTCAGTAAACAATTATAATGGCATTTTCAAGAATACCGGCCCAAGATCCTGGAATAATTTTAAGGCAGTAGTTCATGGTTTTCTTCGAAACCCCTATGAATTTTTCTCGGATGTAGAAAAATCATCTGATGTAGAATGTCTCTAAAGATGCATATGTTACATTCTCATTTAAATTAATTTAAAGGTAATATAGGACCTTATTCGGAAGAATAAGGAGAGCACTTCCATCAGGCTATAATGGAATTTGAGAAATTTTACCGAGGCCAGTATATTGAAAGCATGATGGGGACTTCTTCAGGGGGGTTAATAAGAGACACTTCTACTGAACATGACAAAAAAAGTAAATCTGTTTATTTTTAATCGTTTGGGCTCTATTTTACAGTTTCTTTTATAGGAATTAATCATAAATTGATGTATGTGTAACTTTTAATTATGATCAATCAATATCAAGTAACAATAACAACTAACTTGTTTAACCTTGCTATTATCCTGCTTCCTTAGGAATATGTCACCATTATTTATCCAGAGATATTTATATTTCTGTCCTTTATTCAAAAAGTTGGGCTTTTTTAAAGAGTTCTAAAATAAATTTAGTAAAGTCGTGGTTAAGATAAATCTTGCTGTTGTCTGTAATTCCTAGGCATTGAGTGTTCAAGGTAAATTTATTTGGAGTTTTTAAAAGTTTTTGTTTGGTTTCACTTTCCTCAAAGCACACTTTTATTGTACTTTGTCTGGTCTTCTCTTTTCCTAGTCTGATAGCGGTAAAACTATGATTTTCTAGGTTTACTTGAAGTTCATTTCCAAATTTCTTAATAACGTTTTTTAAATTTTCGTTTTTTATAACTGGAATTCTTTGCACTATTATATTATAATTGAGTGCCTTTTGTTCTTCCTTGTTTAATTGATTTTTAACTGTTAAACCTCTAATTTTAACTAATCATTTACCTTGATTTTGTTCTTGATACTTTTCCAAAATAATATTATATTTTGTATCCATTTGTTCCAATTTTGCCATAATATCATTTAGAGTATAACTTGGCTGATTAGCGTTGGTGCTACCTTTACCTTGACATTTGCTACAAAACTAATCATCCTTGGATTTGAATGGTTTTTGATATGTCTTAATTGATACACCAACACATGCCCTGTGTTTTCATATTAAGTAGCCCTCACAAAGAAGACCATCTTTATCATCCTAAACATTTCTCTTACACAGATCGCAAACTTCCTTTACGGGCATTTTTACGAGTCGGCAACAGTCATCAGGATATCAATCATTAAGTCATCTCTGTGTCCATTTTTCATGTACTTTCATTGATTTGAAATTTCCATTTTTTACACATAAAAGCAAATTCAGAACTATTTTTTGTTCTTATTTTTATTTCTAAGTAATAAAAATATCGTGTGATACATCCCGTGCCCAAAAATGCTGTAGACCAGTGTTTGCACGCCAAAACTGATCTCCTATTCGTGTTATTTTCAAAAATACTTTAAGCATGTCATGGGGTTTTCAGTAAAAGCAATTCCTAAAGAACACCTGTAGCTCAAGGGCCTCAAAAGTGGAAGCAAAACCTGAAATTTTCAAAGACACTTATAACACTAGTTTCTGTAATAACTTAAAATCTATGCCAGGCATTTTAAATGGGTTTCTACTCAAAATAATATTTGCTCTATTGGTTCAACCTCTTTTGGACAACTTTAAGGCCACCCTACTTCATTTTAGGTGTGATATACAAGAAAACTCGCCTAGAAACCGACGTAATGAACAAAAGTGATCGGGTGGAATGGGGCCATTGTCGCTATCAGACAATTTTTAGACCCGACCAAGCGTACGAGTTAATAGCCGAGTGGCTTACGAGCTCCGGCTCTATCGTAGGAGAACTGGTACATTCTTTATAACAATAAACTTTTGAATGCAAACTATAAATATCTTTCTTAAAGCTCTTCGGTTGGCACAGAAAGGGACAAACGTCTTGCAGTCTTCAGATGATCCCCATACCGCATGACCCGCTTGCTTTGCCTTATTCAAACAAATCGGATCCTCTGAGGGGCCCGATATTTGTCCCACTAAACATCTCATGCCTGGAAAATGAGGATGGACCTCTTTTCAAAGGTGGATTTGTTCGAATTTCAAGTGCAAGATTGACTGTACTAAGGGTAGTTTTTAGATTTTCCTGAAGATACTTGGATGGATCGGATGTTTTTGTTTAAAGAAGCCATAGTGCAACGTTTCGGGTTCATAAAATGCCTTATAGAGTTCCCCAGTAACCAACCGCAACGCCCATCCAGGGAACATCAGTACATCCATGCCACTGGCACCATTTTTCTTTTAATCAATTGTTCCGCTCCGAAACCGGAAAAAGGAAAACCGATCGATAATAAACGCTTGAATGCCATGACCAAATATTCCTTACACGCAGGGTTTATGCCTAGTCCACACGAAGCGTATATCACCAGGCATGTATCGGGGCAAAATAAGGCAGATTATGATAATTCCAGAAAGGTTTGTTGTATAATTTAATGACTTTGAGGGAATACAGTTAAGATTTCACATTTTAGTTGGGCTTTTTGTGGTGCTGGAACCATATGATCAGCAGAAAGTGGAGAACCAACCAAGGGGTGGACAGCAACTTTCAGATCAAAGTCCTAAAGGATTTTAAGGCTTTCTGCAGCAATTCGGAGAACAGACTCAGGGATTTCTGGAGAGAGAGCTGGAATGCCAAAACGACATCTTTACTTTGAGAATTTGACTTTATTTAATTAGTAAGAACCATTTACGTTGTACAAATATTTGTATGTTCTGTAATAAATTATGTTGCCTAATAATGTTTTATTTTCTAACAAGTACTAAAATTCCTCATCTATTTGAGTTCCTTTTATCATCAATCATCACTTTTTGTCCTTATAATACGTACTTACAGGACGATTACAAAGACTAAGCTTAGTTCTCAATATTAATTTTATTATAAAATTTATATTACTTCATTAACTACTACTTGGTCAAAAACATGATAAATATAAGAGCAACTATATTTCTGCTTTTAGGTATACAATTTTTTGTAAATAGATTTACCGAAAATTGTGTGTTATATGTTAGTATTTGTAATAGGATAGGTAGGAACATGGGAAGTAATAATGCGTCTAAGTTGCTAAATAATGTTATTAATCAAGAAGTCATAACTATCATAAAAAAATAAAACATAAATTCATATACAGATAAATGAGAAACTAGGAATATTATTAAGTGGGTCTGAAAATAATCTGGTAAGTGATAGTGATACTATTGATTTAGACAAGGATTTTGATATCTGGTGATATATCTACAAATATTCAAGGCTTAACCAGTTTACAAGAAATAACTTTAGAATTAGCGGGGTGCGAAAACTAAATTGCAAGAGCCAAAGTTGAATATGTTAAATAATCTGATCTTACTGAAACCTGGTTGAATGAATATGTTTTTGATCAAGAATTTCGGTAATACAAACAAATTAGTATTTAGAGTGGACTGAAAACAAACCCTCATAGGTAAAAAGCAAGGGGGTGGTGTATCGATAGTTTTAAGTAATAACTATACAGGAATAACATGCGATACATTTGATAGTGACTTGGAGGAGGCTCTGTGTATTAAAATTACTTTTGATGATAAAAAGTGTCTTTCTATAGGGTGTAGTTGTTTACTTTGTACCCGGCTATAGTCTGATGTTATATCAAAAATTATACCAATGTATTGAAACACATCTTTCAGGTTGTAAGTATTTAATTTTAGATGATTTTAATCTTGCCCACCTTGTTTCGAATGTCCATCGTACGTCTATATGTGATTTTAAAAACTTTTTATCGTTTGTACAAATCAATATTGCACCTATTTTTTTTTTAACGTTTTATTAGCTTTAATTATAAATAGCTACCATTTACAGGGCCCAATAGTTAAAATCCGTGATAATCCATTGTTGTCTGTGGATCGTTACCATCCTCCTCTCACTGTTGAGGTTATAACTCAGCTTAAAATATGCTTTTCTATTAAAAGATCAAATAAATATCACTGACAAAGCTGTAATTAAAATTCAATAAAAAAAATTAAATAAAATGAAGTCTAGATAAAACTAAATCAAAATTAGCACATAAAAGCAAAAAAGAAATTAAGGTTATATTTGATAAAATACAAGTATATAACTATTAGAATATAAAAACTTACTTTTATCACTATTTTTAAGTTAAACTTTATGCCAGATAATACAGCATTACCTTGATGTAAGTTGATCACTAAAATATTCTTCCACATTATAATATGCTTTGATAACTAGAAGTTTCTTTCATTTACATTGGAATTTTTTAAAGTCTACTAAGTTTCGCAAGTTAAGGGGATTATTAGTGCGTATTGGTAGAGGAATATTAAAGTATGATGTTCTCCTTGCACAATTAAATGCCTATACTTTCTAAAAACCCACTGTCAAAAAAGAACAACGTAGTATCATAATGAATCCCTTATTCACAAACATTGAACAACAACAAGTAAAGTTGAAATAGGTAACCAACTGCAATTATCCCAAAAGGGAAGACCATATCTCAGGTTACTTTCAATCACAGCAAAATTACATAAAGACATTCTTCAAGGCAACACTGTGATTTTCAAAGTTTAGTCTATTGTCCATTATAATACCTAAAAATTTAAAACTTCCTGGATTGTTTAACTTATCTGTACCAAAAACATCTGCAAGATTACATCTTAAAGTAAGAATGTTAGTGTTTGTTATATTAAATGTGATTTAGTTCCTATCGAACCAAATCTTTACTTTTTGTCATTATTGATATTATTCTGCAACACGAAACGATTGAAATGATGCCACAAGATACTGGTATCATCAGCAAAGAGAGTTAAATGATCACTGATTTCTACTGAACATATATCATTAGGTAACGTATAAAAGGAACAACAAATATGATATGCGACCACGCTTATTGTTTGATGGACGAGAGTCTTTAGTGACTTTCTTTTAAATAACTCTTGTTGTTCACAAGATATAACAATAAGGTCCAAAAACTAAACTTGTGCAAGTATCTATTCTGTCAAATTGCGTTTCGATGGTTTTCTGCATATGTTTAGCTTCATTAACGTCCAGGGACCTAAGATTCAGGTTACTTAGGCGGATTGGTGTTGAATCATCATTTGATTGTAGGTCAATTTGAAAATTACTGGTTTGTTGTGACTGGACCTACTGCTAACGTCTAGGAGAATCAATAGATTCCGTCAAGGTTTGACTTCCTACTGGAAAAGCCTCTTGATCAATTTTTCAGGTTGAGGTTCTAGTCGATAACCCGTAGAAACGGACCAAAATCGCAATTTTTATCTACTATATTTTTATATATTTATTGAAATTCTTTTCAGGGGATTTGATTTAACTGTTCTGATTTGTGGAGGAAATTTATATATCTTCCAATCATCTTATATCATTTTCTATAAGGTATTTCTATTTTCTGGGTAAGTTAAAAGAAAAAACAGACGTAAAACTTGTTTTTATTCTCCATCCTGTATTTTCTCAGAATCACGTTTATTTTTGGGCTTAAAACTAATGGAAGACAAGATTCAGACAGGCAGCACATTAATAAAAAAAAAATAATTATCGATTTTCTATGGAAATTAAAAAAATAATACTCGGAAACATTCACTTAGCCGTCATCTCTCTCGCAACCTCACGTAGAGCACCTAAGAAAATATCTCCGTGCTCTCTCGAAAACAGCAGAGATGGTCTCAGACGTACCACCAGATCATGCGCACCACCACAAATAACACCTGCAAAAAGTTTCAGTTTATTGACACCTTTTAACTTACACTAATTGTATGCAATATTATAATTCTACTTTATATCTATAAAAGGAATTAGGTCAGCAAGTCTTTAACTCCTGCAACACGCATCTCAGGATGTCAAGGAATATGTTCGCGTGTTTCTTTTGAAACAGTAAGCTCGCCCTTAGTCTTATGCTGGACTTACCGCAACTACCGCACCACACGCCTAGGACATAGGAATGAAAACGTGAAAGGGTGGTCTGGCATTATATTAATCAAGTTAAATGTTCGAGGAAAATTGCATTTTCAGGCACAAGATTCAACTCTACTATATCTCAGAAAGAAATAATAATACCTTTTTCCTTTAACAACATAATCATTTCATCCCTCTTCTCCGTAGTTTGAGCGGTAAAAGCAATAAAAGTGCCCCTGCCCCTGGACGAATGAAACAACGGACAAAACTCAGTTTCCAAATCCTTCAGGTGCTTCAACACATACTCCCCCGTTTGCCTTACGTGCTCCAAAAGGTCATCCCGCACGATCACCTCCAGCACCTTCTCCAGCAAAATCACCTTTCCAGGATCTCCCATCCAGGTGTTGAAAGTTCTAAACGGTTGACGCACTCTGGAAATTTTATGATTTTCTTTTATTTGAATCGGAACTTTATGGTGGTAATCCCTTACGCCATTTCGCCAGTGTAAAAGTAACCACCGAGCTGCAGTTTCTTGCTAAAGGTCACAATGTCCGGGGGGCAGGGTAAGTCGAAATACTCGTGGCACCAAAACTTCCCTGTTGGTCCACCCCCGGTTTGTACCTCGTCCATGATTAATGCCGCATTATTGTTCTTGCAAATCACTTGGAGTTTTTTGAAGAATTCCGGGGAGGCGTGGTTGTCGCCTCCTTCTGACTGGATTGGTTCTACTATCACCTAAAATTTATTAAAATGTTAATACTTCGAAAACGCATTGCATCGATTTTATTAAATTTAGTTTCGCCTGAAAGCTGATGAGTTTTTTTACAAAAAAGGTTCTTTTTAAATGCAACTGCTTTGGAGTTATTGAGTAGGTTTTCAGTGGATTGAAAAAATGTTGAAACTGTCAAAGGCTTCACAAATATCAATAAACCGATGATAACTCGGCTTGTATTTAAGATATTTTCGTGAAACATGATAGCTTCCCTAAATATTTGCCTACAAATTTTGTTAGAGCATTAAAATGATTTACTCAAAGCTTTGCCAAATATGAAGCTTCATTCGGTCTGATGTTCAGTAAAGAACTTTGACCTTAGGGCTAATGTCTCGAAATAAAGTGTTATTTCTCAGAAACTACTAATCGTAGATTACTAAAATAAAAAGAAGCAGATTAAGCCTACATTTGTCTACAAATTTTGTCAAACGACTAAAATGATTTGAGCAAAATTTTGCAGGATATGGATCTTCATTGGGTCTGGTGTTCAGTAAAGAAGATTAACCTCCAGGCTAATTCCTCGAAATAAAATTATATTTCTCTGGAACTACTAATCGTAGATCACTGAAACAAACAGCAACATATGAAGCAAACATTTGTCTACAAACTTTCTTAAAGGACCAAAATGATTTAAGCAAAACTTTGCAAGATATGAAGATTCATTGGGTAAGTGTGGCCCTAGACCTTAATATAAAGTGATATTTGAAAAACAACGTTTGTAGAAATAAACAATAATATTTTCAATAAAAAAATAAACAAAAATGTAGCATCACGAGCACCTGTGGGAAGAATTGGGACGAGTACATGAACAAACTACTTATAATAGTTTAATTTCATATGAAATCTAATGAGTTTCTTTACTAAAAAGGTCCTTAAATTCAAGGGTTTTGGAGTTATTAAGTTGTTTTTTTTTGACAAATCTTGTTACCATCAAAGGCTTTAGAAAAATCTAGATATCTTGAAAACTCATGAAACGATTTTATTGAATTTAGTTTCATATAAAACCTAATTAATTTCTTTACTAAAAAAGCCCTTACAACTTTCCTTGTAAACACAACAGTTTCCGAGTTATTGAACATTTTTTCAAAGACTCACCCCTGCCACTGGCATCCCTTTCTTGCACCAACTATCGAACAACTCCTCCACCCTCGCCAAACATTTCTCGTCTTCCTTCTTATTGCACTCGACGTTCTCCTCCAAGGGGTATCGGTAGTTCGGGAAGTTCGCCATGGGCCAATCGAACGCCGGAATATCAATTTTCTGGATAAACTTGGACCTGGTGGTGGATAAAGTGCCCAGAGTCCTACCGTGGAAACCGTAAAGAAAGGACATTATGGCCAACTTGGGTGAACCTTGAACCAACAAGACAATAATCTCCGCAAGCGGGTGTTACATAGAAGTAGAATTACCAGGTGGTGTATTATAAATGCAAGACTCTTGCTCTTCTTTGGAGAAATTATCGTGACCTCTCTCTTTTCTTCGAAAAGCCATAAATGCGTGCTTAAACGCGTTTTCGTTGGCGCACGCGCCGCACATCATGGTGTTCAAATGGGGCATACCACATGGGGCTATCTAAAACACTATTTAGTTAAAGGGGCTTACGTTCTATTTTAATTCATACCATATCGCATATGCGGCTCATTCTTTTAGGCCAATCTTCCCCAGGGAACACTCCTAAGGCCGGTCGGTTAATTAGGCATTTCTTGAACATTGCAAGGGGCATTATTCATGATTTTTATGACACTTTATGAATTATTAGCTTACCAGGTCATGTTCGTTGCAAAAAGCTTTTAATAACTCTGGATGGTTATAACCTAAAGGTATGGTGGAGATCTGCATATAGGTATCCAAAAAGGTATTCCCATCAACATCTACCAAATAATTCCCAATGGATTTGTCATAGTTTACGAATACTGACGTAGAACCGGCTTGCTAGAATGCCAAATTTTTGTATTTAAAATTGATTCTCTTTTGTTGGAAAATTTACCTGAATTTGATTCAAATCGTGTAGAAGGTCTTTGGATTTGGGGCCAGGCACGGAAGTTCTCACGCAGGGCCCGCAGGGCTCTCCTGGTAGTGACGTTGATAGACATGCTCTGCCTCCTAACACGTTTTTTCTTTTAATTTTTATTGGAAAATTACTATAATCTGACTCACCAGTTTGTGGGAAAACCTTTCTTAAGGATTTGGACCACATTCTCTGTCAGCTGCTTATTTCGGACTGTTGTGGTGTATTGATCCGAAGAGCGCGCAAGTCTGCACACGCTTCCCGAGGGGTGTAAGTAAAGATTTTGCATCAAATATTGACTAAACAAAATGTTTACAACAATATAATGTCAATAACGTGACATAAAAAAAAAATTGCACCTGCAGAAAGTGATTTAACGTAATCTTACCTATGGCTGATGTTGAGACGATTTTTTCTTGCCTTATCATTTTTTGCGATGTGTAACGATTTTTTTATTTAAAATGACGGATATGCGCCATCTTCCCAGATAGCACCGTTTGTCCAATGGACATTTAAAATTAGTCCAATTATTATCCAGTAAGTCCAAGTACAAGGAACATTTATTGGACATACAATGGTTTATCGGTTTAGGATATTCATTTTTATTCTGATTATTGTCCAACGTTAAAAATATGGATATAAAAAAGCATTAAAATAGATCAACCATTATCTATTTTTAAATTATATTCAAAAAGCATTTAAGGCTGTTTGACACGACTATATTTTTATAGTCCTAAGTCCATATTTTTGACAAATCGTCTATATCTTTTAGTTTATCTAGCTGCCAATTTATGTTGTTTTCGTTGTATATTAGAGCTGAAAGTACAATAAGAATTTTCAAAACAACGGAACACATCGTGAATGTAAAAAAGCGTCTTTAGTTACTAATGTGCTGTGTCGTGATTAGTGAACCTCCATTGACTCTGTAGTTCATTCTTTACGAAAGATAAAATAATAGATTTTTGTCATGCTAATAATGATAATTGATCTTCGAAAAAGCTATAGAAATTATTTGTTTAATGTATTGTAGATTTCAGACACTTGAAATATGTTTGTTACTTTGAAAAATCCATGGTAGTAGTAGTACATGTTTATAGTGAACTTTATTATGTTTATAGTTTGTATACAATGTTTATAGTGAAGCAACACATGTTTATAGTGAAATATCACATGGTAGTATTACTAGGTTAAATATGGGAAGTGTCTTGAGGATTGTAGTAATGTGATAATAAAAGTGAAATTAGAAATGTAAGAAATAGAAACTAGAAATTAAAAGCTGACCGTAAAACTGGGTCAATTATTTAAAAATATCTCTTTAAATAAGACTAAAAAAATAACAATAATTATTTGATTTCTTCCTGGCATTTCAATGAGGAAATTATTAATATCTTAATTTTTAGTATATGGATTTTCATAATTTGTTCAAAAAGTGCCAAAAAAGCAATTAGAGTATTCTAAAAATCAGTACTTTAGTACCACATTTTAGCCACTAGAAATTAAGATGTTAAGTTGCCAATAAGAGACAAGAATTATTTTATTTCTTCTAGGCACTCCAATAAGGAAAATATGGATATCATAGTTTTTTGAATATGGATTTAAGTAATTTTTTTAAAAGGTGCTCTAAAACCCCTCAGGTTATCCCAAAAATCAATAATTATCACATTCTAGCCACTAGGAATTAAGATATTAAGTTGCCAATAAGAGACAAATTATTTTATTTCTTCCGGGCACTCCAATGAGGAAAATATTTTTTTTTATCTGGCCTTGTGTCGAACATATTTAGCCACAAGTTCAAGGTGGAACAACGGTATTCATGTTATATGATGGCTCTTATCTCACGGCCACCTATACACCTGTGTCACAAACAAATTAGAAAAACTCATTGGGTCACTTAATTCTCTAAAAACTTATATCTAACTCTCTATAATATAGATATCTGCTTAAATCAATTATTTTAATATCTGTGCTTTTAAAACTTATTTACTTTATTTATTTTTATATATTTTCTACCTTATAGGAAAGAATAGGACATTGACTTTTGAAAATTTTAGACAGGGTTACTCGCTTCTCGCCTTGTAGTCCAAGCAAGGCATTGTTTTAATTTAAGACAATACAGGGTGACTCGGATAGGTAGGAAAATAACACTAGGAAAAACATAGGGAGTGACTTTAACTAGCTTATATTTTACATCCTATGTTTAATTTTATCCATGTTATCCTAACCTAACATAGTATACTATGATAATTTAACTATTCAATATTGCAAGTCTAGTTTTTATGTGAATTATATTCTGTTTTGACATAGCTTTAAAAATTTAACAAAAATTGCTTCTAGTTTTTTATTTGT
This sequence comes from Anthonomus grandis grandis, assembly GCF_022605725.1. Taxonomy (NCBI): domain Eukaryota; kingdom Metazoa; phylum Arthropoda; class Insecta; order Coleoptera; family Curculionidae; genus Anthonomus; species Anthonomus grandis. Next base: position 14,961,464 of record NC_065562.1, read on the forward strand.
GGTAACTTCTACCATAAGGGTTGCGTGGCACATTGGAAGTAAGGATAGTTTTCCAAGTTCCATGTTTAAAAGTTGAATGGCTTGAGAATTGTTTTTACAAGCAAAAAGTCTATGATTCAGATCATCAATTGACCGACTATCATGTTTATTTTATATAGGTATTGATTGAAATTACCGTGTCCTACCAAAAACCTAAAACAGGATATTGACAACTATCTTGGAAAATTATGGCTAAGGACTAAAGTGTTTTTATCCAGTCTTTTTCTAATTGAAGTATAGGTATTTCTTGTGTTTGATACATATTCCAAAAAGGTGTTTTTCCAACATTCGAAGGCTTTTAAGTAAATAAAAGAGAATAAGTCCTTGTAGTGTACTTCAGGTATAAAGTTTTTGCAAGAAATGGCTTTCTTAGCTTCCTTATCTACTAACTCATTACCCAAATACCTAGAAATACCTCAGGAAAATATTAATATCTTAATTTTTAGTATATGGTTTTTTTATAGTTTATTCAAAAAGTGCCAAAAAAGCAATTAGAGTATCCCAAAAATCAAAACTTTAATACCACATTTTAGCCACTAGCAATTAAGATGTTGACTTGCCAATAAGAGACAATAATTATTTTATTTCTTCTAGGCACTCCAATAAGGAAAATATGAATATCATAGTTTTTAGAATATGGATTTAAGTAATTTTTTTAAAAGGTCATATAAAACCCCTCAGATTATCCCAACAATTTATAATTATCACATTTTAGCTACTAAAATAGGATATTAGGCTGCCAATAAGAGACAAATTATTTTATTTCTTCCAGGCATTCCAGTGAGCACAATGTCAATATTTTGAATTTTAGTTTATGGATTTTAATCACTTTTCCAGAAAAAACTTGAGAAACCCTTAAAGTGTCTTAAATACTAATAAATATAAAATTTTAACTACAAGAATTTCAGATATTCACTTGTCAGTAAAAGACAAATTATTTTATTTCTTCCAGGCACTCCTGTAAGTCTTATAATATTATATGATCTCAACTCAACTCAGCTCAAAAATGCTTTATTGTCAATATAAACATAGAAGTTGTAGACAAAGGCAATAGACTGTACATTAAAGGAATAAAAACGAGAAACTAATTTAAAATAAAATAAAATTATATAAAACTTTGAAAAATACTTAAGTGCTAATCATTAAAAAATTCATCTAAACTATAGTACGCTTTACAAGCAAGAATTATTTTCGTTCTTGTACGTAGGTTTTTTCAGTCTTAAGTTGCCTTATTTCTAATGGAAGTTTATTAAACAGCTTTCTACCTCCATATATGATAGAGCTACGGACAAGTTCAAAATGAGGAATGGGTAGCCTCAACAAATAATTTTGTCGCATATTATAGTGGCTTCCTAAGTGCCAGAGTTCCTGTTTATATTTTCTAAAAACTAAGCAAACTGTTTCCAAAATAAAAATACAACACAGGGTTAAAATATTATGACTTACAAAAAGCGGGCGACATGAGTCACGAGGCTTGGGCCCACATAGATATCTAATAGCCCTTTTCTGGAGTACAAACACTGAACTAAAAAGTGAATTTGAACATGAACCCCAAAAGCAAATTCCATATCGAAGGTGCGACTCGATAATGGCGAAGTATGCAGATCTGGCGATGGAGAAATTAAGACTGGTGGCAATAACCCTTAGGGAGTAGCAGCCTGATGAGACTTTTCTACACACATTCACAATATGGTCTTCAAATTTAAGGAACTTGTCTATGGAAAGACCCAAAAACTTACTGAACGGTAGCATGGTGATGGCTTCATTATTTAAACATATATCATTTGTATTACATTTAAAATTAAGGATATTTGTTTTGGAAACATTAAATGTTAAAAAATTTGCATCACACCACTCTTTTATTTTTACAAAATCTGCACGTATATTGGCCTCCATTTGAGAAACATCAGAGTCGTGCCAGAGGATGGTGGTATCATCGGCAAACAATGTAAATTTGCCAGTTACCTGCAGTTGTGGCAGATCGTTCACATAAATGAGAAAAAGTAAAGGACCAAGTACTGATCCTTGCGAAACACCCACATTTATATTAAGTTCCTTAGAGATATTAAATTTGATAGCCTGGACACGATTTGATAAGTAGGAACGAAACCACTCAAGGGCAGTTCCTCTGAAACCATAGAGCTCCAGTTTCATCAGCAGCACTCTGTGACTTACGCAGTCAAATGCCTTGGACAAATCATAGAATACCGCTGCTGCAACTTCACCAACATTCAGTCGGTTGTACAGGTGCTCTAGAAAGCTAAAGATAGCATCATTTGTGCTCACAGACTCACGAAAGCCAAACTGCTGAAGACTCAATAGGCCAAACCTATTTCAAAATGAAACCATCCTCACCTTAACGAGCCGGTCCGCTATCTTGGCGAAAGTAGGCAATAACGCTATAGGTCTAAAGTTAGAAGGACAGTCGCGATCGCCACCCTTGTAAAGAGGAATAATCATTGCTCTTTTTAGGCACTCTGGAAAAACTCCAGACAAATGAAAAGTTAATTGACTCGGCCAAGACTTGCAACAAGCAAAGCAACAAGAGGTAAAGCAGAAAATATTTTAAGAGAAAGTCCATCCCAACCTGATGAACTCCTATTAACCATTAACTGTTTAAGCTCTTTTACACTTGTGGGGGCAAAAAAGAAAGATTCGGCTACTACCACATTGCTGAGATAGTTCCTGGGATCTATTTTTTTGGCTGCAAGGTTACTAGCAATATCACAGTAGAAGGAATTGAGGACATTGGAATCTAAGGTACTTGGAATAACCAAGACACTATTTTTGCCCCTTAGCTCATTTAAAATCTTCCAAGACTCTTTTGCTCTGTTGGAGGAATTATTTATCCTCCTTTGAAAGTAGGTCCACTTAACCATTTTGATTGAGTTTCTGTAAATCTTGCGGTATCTGTTATAATAATTTAAAAATGTTGCATTGTTCATAGCGTAGTTCCTAATGTAAAAAAGGGAGCGCATATTTTTCCCAGATACTCTTAAACCCTCTACCAAGGTTTTCTATTTCGTTTCTTAATATTGACAACAGGAAAAGCAGTGTTAAAATTGTTTAATACTATTTGATGAAAGCTATGCAGTGGGTTAACAGTAGTCAATACATTAATCCAACTTGACATATTGCAGAGTAAAGAGAATTTGCGAAAATTAGCTCTAGTATAAAGTCTATCGTGTCCAAACTTATTCTCATTAGCTGCACTATTAAGCTTTACTAATCCCACTATTGCCTCATGGTCAGACTAACCGGCATTGGTTGTTGTACACTGATTTTCGTGTTGGTTAAAATTCGTACAGAAGTAATCTATCAGTGAGGAAGAAAATGATCATATTATAAATGTCAATATGTTGATTTTTAGTAAAAGGATTTTAACCATTCTTTTAGAAAACACTTGAAAAGCCTTTAGAGTACCCAGCTATCAATAATTATATCATTTTCACCACAAGAACTCAAGATAGGTACTGACTACTGATCAGTAAGAGACAAATTATTTTATTTACTTCAGGCACTCCAGTGAGAAAAATATTAATAAATCAATTTTTAGTGTGAGGATTTTAATCGTTTTTTTAATAAATACTTGAATAGCCCTTGGAGTATCCCAAATATCAATAATTATATAATATTAGCCACAAGAAGTCAAGAAATACACTTGTCAATAAGAGACAAATTATTTTATTTATTTTAGGCATTCCAGTGAGAAGAATGTGAATATCTTGATTTTTAGTCCATATATGTTAACCATTTTTTAACCAGCGATAGTATTGTTAGGTTAGGGTAATTAGTAATATTTAGTAAGTGCAATTAACTTAAGCTTTAGTCATGAACAGTTTTTGGAAAGAAAGACTGATTTTTCTTAAATTGTTTTTTTTTTTATGGATATGCACTGAAACCTTAAATTTGAAAAAGTTGCCAAAGTCTTGTAGAAATAAAAAACCGTGAAACTGGGTTAATTATTTTAAATTATTTGTTGAAACAAGACTAGAAAAAAAACAATAATTTAGACAACCTGTACTTTCTTCCTACATTTTTTCATTTTTTGATTTAAATGACTGAAATGTGAAATTTTCTTTAAAAAAAAAATAATTATTTTGTTACATAGCTTCTCACTAAATGGACTTATATGGTATATATAAGTCTCATATTATCTACATTTTCTTTCAGATACTTCTAAACTACAATTTAGAGCTGATAAGAAGCCGACAGAGACAGCTATATAGAAATGAAATTTTTAATTTTAAAGAAATTCAAGTGTCTAAAATTGGTACAACTAAGTGTAAGAAGGTCCAAAAATGTGTTGTTTGACTCACTTTAATACATGTTACACAAAGAGGTTTTCTTTTTGGATAAAAACTGGGATGACCCACTTTCCATAACGATCACGTTGCCAGTTTTACGTGTAGAATAAGTCTAATAATGTAAAATCCACCACATTACTACGCCCCGTATATAAACATTATATGCTTATTAACCATTTTTCTATATAAGCAACTAATTTAATATCTAGAACACTTTAAAGTTGCTAATAGAAGCACTTTCTTAAATTTAAACTAATAAGCAGAACGAAGTGTGTAGACCAATGGTAATAAGAGCATAATCAAATATGTTCAAATTAAAAACTTATTTCCTGTTTTTATTAACTTTTAAATTGTCTAAACCGGAAGAAATTTTCTATAACGTGAATAACCTCAAAGTGCTTCACAAAGTGAGTGATAAGTTCCTCAGTATTTCCATTGACCCCGGTGTCTTACTCGCTGGGGTTAATTTGAGGTAAGCCATTAAACATCCCTTAAACAGTGGTTTTAAGAACCGAATATTTAGTGATATCTCCTTGACCTTGGCAAAACACCTTGGCCCTGCCCACATCCGGCTTGCAGGTCCGTCCACTTCATTTTTAAAATATCTGGATAACGAAGACGAACCTAAAGGTGGCAACCGTGATGGGGACGTTTTATATGTGACCCCATCAATGTGGTTCGGCATCAACGAGTGGTTCAATTTGGCCAGTTTAACCCCCGTTTTCGGTTTAAATGATCGGGAAGTGGAAAAGGGTTTGTGGAGCCCCAAGGGCACGTTACCCTTATTGGAGCTGAGCGATAAGTTTGGGGTCAACTGTTATTGGCAGCTTGGAAATGGTAGTTTACTTGTTGTTTTTTTTGACATCAAATTATAAGAAAGAATTTTGAAGATTGTTCCAATAAAACAGCCATTCGTTACGTGGAAGAGCTGAACATCCTCAGGCAAACCCTGAATAGGTTTCCAGAACATAACGATACATGGAAGATCGTTGGAAGTGATTTTAGTACGTGCGCGTCCAACGATATTTCCAACGGGGAATTTCAACAGTATATTCGGGATTTGGATTTAAATGTGGATGCTGTCATGTGGCAAACGTATGGAAATAACATGGTGTTTATTAGATATCCAGATTTATTTTAACACTTTCAGGTTTTTAATTTCCAAGCAAGATTTAGGTTTCAAAGAAGCCTCCCTGTGGACCAGCATACCCAAGGAAAAACACCCAATAACCTTTAAATCCGCAATGGAATGGGCACTAAAAGTTGGGAACGCAGCTACTTTAGGTTACGACGTCGTATTCCGAGAGCCAAGGTTATTTGAGATCACACACGATACACCCGTAAGTATAAATCTGCTTTATGGATGTTTTATATGAAAAACCATTTTCAAGGTTTACTGGTTTTCTTTTCTCTATAAAAAACTGATGGGCACAAACGTACTGGACATAAAAACGCCACTGGGAAACCCCAATATGACTGCGTTCGCGCACTGCACAAAACGCCCCAACAATTTCGTGCGAAGCGGCTCTGTGACCCTGATGATGATCAACAACAGGTCAGAAACTTGCCAAGCCAACGTCAGACTCAACACCGTTATCCTGGAAAAGTCCATGGAGGTCCAGAGTTACTTTTTAACTCGATCCAATGAAAGTGAAAGGTAGGAGGACATTTAAAAAAATATTATAAAGTTGTTTCAATAAAATTGTAGTAAAACGGTTCTAAACGGTGAAGAACTGACTCTGACAAGACTGAATAACCCAGATCAAATCCTTAAACCGAAACTGCGACGGGCTAAGCTGATGGGCTACGTTTCGTTGGAAATGCCTCCTCAGACCATCGCCTTTTTCGTCTTAACTGGAGCAAAATACGGCATTTGTAGCCAGAACGAGGACGATTTGGATTCGATTCTGGAACAGATTAATAATGAGCAGTTTGAGTCTGGATCAGTGGAGGACGTCCAGTTTAATATCGAGGGGCGTATGGGAAATATAGAAGAAAATGTGAGTAAAATATTTTTCGAAACCCATCTCAAACACATGAATCATTATGATATGATACATCTCATCTGTAGTATCTCAACGTCAAAGAAACGTTGATTTTTTCTTAGGATGTATTTCTTTTAGAATCCAATAAGTCTGCAGTCGATCAAGAAGAACATCCTTAAAGAAAAAGAACTGGACAAATCATTTTATGGAAATTTCCTAAGAAAACCCCAGAGGGAGCACGATCTTTTGGAGAAACATTTGGCAAATTTCAAGAAAAACGCCCTACACAAGCACCTAAAAACATTCGTGGAAAAATCCAAGAAAAATGACCTAATTACCCGTAACTCCGTAAAAAAACTTCCAAAAGACTCTCATGTAACTAACTCACTTCTTTCCAGGTTCTCCCTTAAAAACCCCATACATTTCAAATATGCATTTAACCGTAAAAGAAGTAGAGGAGATTTTAAAACGTAGAGCAAGGGCAAAAGCTTTGGCCAAAAATGTGAAACTTACCAGTGCTGAGCTGGACATGCTCGTAAATAAAGCTACCCTTAAAATACCTAAAAGCCTGTGGCACACCCTTCGTAAAAGGGACATCAATAAGATTCTGCTTGAAGAAAAGGCCAATCATTACAAAAACAATTTGTTCAGTCAAGAAACACTGGAGCAGCATTTTAAGCAAAAAAACAAGCTACATCCGAAGCTGAAGCTATTTAAAAGAGACATCAATTTGGATTTGCTTAAGAGGAAATCTGAGCCATCACCAGTAAGTTTGAGGAGCAGAAGTAAAACTGTGGTACAACCAAAAGAAACTTATGGAAGAAGGAATAATATGGATCAATATTCTGAAGGTATGGATGAAGCCTCTGAAGCCTTCTGTGTTTTTAAAATAAATGTATATTTCAGAGCCACTAAATGAAGACTTCTTCGAAGACTTTTTGCACTTTGAAGAGAAACTTATCGAGGACATCAAGGATCCGAGACGCTCCTTTGCAGACGATCTGAAACGTTTGGACTTGCGCAAACTGCAGCAAGAACTGTTCAAAAAGCCCAAAACTACAACCGTTAATCCTTTGGGAAAACGTTATTTTCAATATTTGAAGGCTTCCCATGAAGATTATGATGAAGATGACCTTGATCCTATAGTCGAAGATTATCCGGCACCGTCTTTTTCACGATTTAACGATAAGAGGAATAAGGATGGATGGCGTGACTGGCAGGTGAAAGCCCACCACACAAATAAGGATATTGGAGAAAGAAGCTTTTTATGCGTGAGTACTTTTAATTTTGAGTTGTTAAAATTTTTAGTGTCAAGGCTCCTTTGCATTCAATTGTTTTTTCTAAGATGGTTTCCCAAGATGATGCCCATCAAGTAATTAAAAAAAAAAAATCCTAGATTTCACCAGAGTGCAATAAAGCAATTTTCAAACTTGGCAACATGTACATTAATCATTTGGCCTTTCCACGGTTCAGTATGCTGTCTGCACCTTTTAAAAAATTCCATCTTTTCTTCCTATGTATGCAGACAGCCTATTACACCGTATTAATGCCATTTTTGTCAAATATTAAACTTTTTCTACGTAGTTTTATTTATATTTATAAAAATTTGCCTTTTTTTATTTTCTTTATTTTTTTTATTTTTTTTATGTTCGGTTGGCAATACCCTGGTTTAATATGCTGTCTGTATCTTTTCCAAAATTCCATCTTTCTATTCTCTTCCACTAGGCAGGTATATAGACAGCATAGTGCACCTCATTAATGTCAATTTTTTTTATTATGATTTCATATTTATTTGATAATACCGCGGTTCAATATGCTGTCTGCACCTTTTCCAAAATTCCATCTTTCCATCCTCTTATAATATGCAGGTATGTAGGCAGCATATTGTACCTTATTAATGGCAATTTGTTCAATTATCATTTGCTAATATCTCGATTAAATATGATGTCTATACCTTTTCCAGAGTTTTATTTTTTCATCCTTCTTTAATAGGAAAGTTAATAGACAGCATATTGCACGTCATTAATGAAAATTTATTTGTTTATCATTTGGCAATACCGCGGTTTAATTTGCTGCCTGCACCTTTTCCAAAATTCCATCTTTACATCCTTCCTTATTAGGAAGATACGTAGACAGCATTCCGTCCCTTAAGAATGACAATATGTTCTATTATCATTTGCCAATAGCGCGGTTCAATATGCTGTCTGCACCTGTTCCAAAATTCGATCTTTCTAGCCTCCTTTAATAGGGAAATATGTAGATAGCAAATTGGACCTCATTAATCGCAATTTGTTCGATTTAAATTTACTAATATGCTGTTTGCACCTTTTCCAAAATTCCATTTTTCATTCCTCCTTTAATAAGAACGTATGTAGGCAGCAAATTGCACCTTATTAATGGCAATTTGTTTGGATATTATTAGGCAATACGACGGTTTAATATGCTGTCTGCACCTTTGCCAAAATACCATATTTTCATCCTGATGCAGAAGGAAGGTATGTAGACAGCATTTGCACCTCATTATTGGCAATTTGTTCGGTTATCATCCGCGGTTCAATATGCTGTCTGCATATTTTCCAAAATTCCATCTTTCCATCCTCTTATAATATGCAGGTATGTAGGCAGCATATTGCACCTTATTAATGGCAATTTGTTCAATTATCATTTGCTAATATCTCGATTAAATATGATGTCTATACCTTTTCCAGAGTTTTATTTTTTCATCCTTCTTTAATAGGAAAGTTAATAGACAGCATATTGCATGTCATTAATGAAAAATTTGTTTGGTTATCATTTGGCAATAACGCGGTTTAAATTGCTGCCTGCACCTTTTTCAAAATTCCATCCTCCCTTATTAGAAAGATATGTAGACAGCATTCTGTCCCTTAAGAATGACAATTTGTTCTATTGTCATTTGCCAATAGTGCGGTTCAATATGCTGTCTGCACCTTTTCCAAAATTCGATCTTTCTATCCTCCTTTAATAGGGAAATATGTAGACAGCAAATTGGACCTCATTAATGGCAATTTGTTTGGTTATCATCCGCATTGATGCCATTTTTGTCAAATATTAAAATTTGCTTACGTAATTCTAAATATATTTCTTTTTTTTTATAAATTTTGAGGCGTGGCAACATGGCAATTAGTTCGGTTATCATTTGACCATAATGCGGTTCAATTTGCTGCCTGTACGCCTTTCAATTAATATAAACCAGCCAACATAACCATTATTTAACCTTACATTAACCATTATTTAAAATGGCGGACTGGAAAAATTACTCATATTTAAAAGAGACATATTATTTCAAAGCTATATTATAAGATGAATATTTTAAGATTCTGATTATTGTATATAACACAAAATGGTGTTTTTTTTTAAATGAAGTTTTTAGTTATAAGATGGCGCACGTCCGCCATTTTGTAATTTCAAGTGTCATTAATCCCGTCACAGTTCTGCTCAAGGGAACCACGTGGCTCACTATGGCGAACTTTGATTGTAATGCAGTTCAATATGCTGTTCGCACGCTTTTCCACTTGTACTATATCAACGGATTTCTGACAGTTCAAAAATGGCAGACTTTGATTGTACCACGGTTCAGTATGCTGCCTGCACGCGTTTAATTTGCATCTCTAGATAAATCATGAAATTATCGAATAAAAAATGCGATTTATTTAATGAATATTCCATTTTCAGGATGACATGGACACGTTTAATTACCTGGAAAACATGGATTATGGCTTTTTACGTAAAAAGCGGAGCTCCGACAAAATTCAATCCTTACTTAAAAAAATGAAAAACAGACAGAAACTGGGAAGCACCGAAAACCAGAAAAGAAGCAAACGTTCGCTTCTAAACAACAACCTAAACGGCATAAGTCCTCCCCAGCTAGAATTGAATCTAATGAATCCAGTTTATTGGGCAACATTGCCTGTCAAAACCTGGATTCAAGAGCAAAAAATTAAAAATGCCTTGATGCAAAACCAACTCCATCAAACTTTCGCTTTAAGAAAAAGAAGACATATTGAAGATAGATCAAGTGAAACAAGGAAAAACGAAATTTCTAATGAAGCAGATGGGAAGTGGTTTAAGAAAATCGAACGCGAAAAGTGGCATCCTGAAGGAGTTGCTAAGAATGAAATTCTGAAGGAGCAAACTGGTCCCAAAGCAAATGAAGTTTCTAATATTTATAAAACTCCAAACTTTCAAACTTCACTCCTAGTGAAGTCATTTCAGGAGTTGGCGGATGACTTAAAGGATAAAGTTGACCTGGTGAAAAAGAGCGTTCTGAGTTTTTTCGAAAATTGTTGTAAGAATTATATCCTTTTTTAATACTATATATAATAAAGACTAATTCTATATGAATAAAACTCTCATCATAAACTGTAATATTTTTATTATAAGTCCTTCATATTTTTTTTTTACAATAACGTTGCAAGGATGTTTTACAACTAACAACAATCAAGTCCGATGACTATAAGACTTATTTATCTTATTATATTTTATTACATAACAACGTGAACAGCTCTTAAATACTACTAAAGGTACTCAGCGATCTACAAAAAACGTGTCTCTCGATTTCTCCTTTTTTACCGATGATGGTTTCAATATGTAATTTGAACAACAACGAAAGAAAAAAAAAACGAATTTTGCGATTCTCTTTTTTTTTACCAATTTAACAACAATATCTACAATTAAATTTTTTTCTTGCAAATAATTAACAATACAACATCGATCATTTCATTAACAATTCATCGTCAGGGTTTGTTACAATGAAATTCTCACTACGCTTATTTGGTTTTGTAATTATAAGTACGGAAGCAAGAAGCTTTTTAGAAACTAAGAGATGCCCGAAAAGGGACATTTCTTGAGGAAAAAATCCGTTAAAAATTCTACCGTATATACAGGATGTCTAGAGTTAAGTTTACACTATTGTTTTCTGCCTTATTCTTAGTTCCTTTTTTTAATGGGATACCCTCGGTATTATGACACCAATCGATAGGAAATTCTTTTTAAACTAAATTACTCCTTTTAAGTACATTTTTTCAATTTATTCTTCAATTATTCATCTCTCAGATACCACTGAAGCTAACTTGTCCTTGATTTATTCCAGAAATTTAATAATTAGTTTTGCCAACTATGGTCTGAGGATTTTTATGCGATTGTACAACTTGAAAAATTGTACTAAAAAAGCAATTTATTAAAAAAATATTTATCATTTACAGGGTGTACCATCCATCAATTCAAGAGTGAACAATAGTGTATACTTACTCACAAACATCCTGTACTGTTAATATTAACCTAAGGAGTGAATACTAAGAGTTACAGATACTATAGTGTATAGAAGAATCCTTATGTGTCGTTGTCTCAATTTTGAGGGCCTCAAACAAATTAAGATAAAATAAATTTAGTGTAGCTCTCTCGGAAAACGGAAAAAGGGTTTGTTTTTTCATTCCTGTCAGTTTAAAACACTAAGGGACTAACAACTATTTTATTAATATAAGATTAATAAAAGTACCTAGTTACAATATATCACACACCTGAATAGGTAAACCTACGCATTGCTTTTAAATTTCTTTTTCATAAGAGAAATTAAGTGAGGAGGAGGAGGAGGAGGAGGAAGGAGGGTCCACCACAACACTTTCTAGCAAGGAGCCTTAATACAAGCTTACTAGAATATGCCAGCAGTGTCAAGTAATAGGAACTCGATTTATTTATGTTGTTTTGGTGGTAAAACTCATATTTCTTTTTAAATTCGGGTTTATATTAAAATCAGTTCCCATAATGTTATTATATAGAAAGTATGACGAGGAGCGCATATATATTTATAATAAGACAGTTACTCGAAGCTAGAAGTGAAACTCATTCGTTCTTAAGCTAAAATTATAAGCATTAGGGTTACTATTGTACACCAAAGTTTCACATTTTAAGAAACATTTTTTTATCGTAGTACAGAGTATCTCAAAAGCAATGTTCCAATATATTCCACAAATGTTCTTTCATATTAGTCATGAATGTTTTGTAAAATGTAACAACAGTTATAATAACGTAGTGGCAAGAGCGAATATTCAAGGAATATCCTTTAATTAATCTATGAATATCTCGTATTCGTGGACTTGTTTAACTATAATATAATAATTAAATATTAGAATTAATAAATTGTAAATAACCCAGTCTATAGAAAAAGTGAATATTCAAGGTATATTCTTTCAATCCTAATAAATAAAAGAAATATTCAGGTATAATATCTATTTTTGTATGAATAGAATTATTAAATTGTTCAGAGTTTTGCCATTACTCATAAGAAAAAGTAAACATTTAAAATATTTATTGAAACTTTATATTTGTGTAATAAATGAAGTTAATAAAAATATTCATGTAATAATGTTATTATCTGAACATTTTTTATAGTAAATTATTTGTAATATTTTTCTTATTTCTTAAATACTTATATTTAAATATTCCAATAAATTTAGTTGAATTTAATGGAATCCAAGGCAGGAGCCAATATTGTAAAAATATTCAAGGAAAATTTTAATAAATATTCGTATAATATATATTAATTTGCACATATGTCATTTGAATAATTACTAGTTATGAGTATTTTGAGTGAATATTTTACTCTCAGACAGGGTTGAATATCCCAAGAATATTCTTTTAAAATCTATAATATTCTAAATATTTATTGGGACTGTATGTTTGTGTAATAAATGTTACAAAAATAATAAATTAATCAGAATATTCAGGTAATATTGTGTGAAGATTTTTTAAATTTTATTCCTGGGAATATTTACTTATTTCTTGCAAAAATTTATTTAAATTTAATGAAATCCCAAGCAATATTGAAATCTGAATACATATTCGAAATATTCCAGAAAGTTTAGGAATAATAAATAAATATTAAATCTACACAGATGTTATTTGAATAATTACTAATTATGAATTTTTCTTTTGAATAAATAGTTTACTTCCAGGCAGTAGTGCATATTCCAAGAATATTCTTTCAAAATATCAGTAAATATTTAAATTATTTATTGAGACTGTATATTTGTGTAATAAATTAAGTTATTAAGAATATTCAGGTAATATTGATTATTATCTGAATATTTCTTAAATTATATTCCTAGGAATATTTTTCTAATTTCTTGAATAATAAAATTTAAATATTACAAGAAATTCAGTTGAATTTAATTAAATTCTAGGTAGGAGCGAATATTCCAAGAATATTCTTCCAAAATATCAGTAAATATTTAAAATATTTAATTTGTGTAATTAAAAAAGGTAATAAAAATATTCGTATAATACGGATCATTGTCTGAATATTTCTTATAGTGTATTCCTGGAAATATCTTTCTTATTTCTTAAATACTAATATTTATATATTCTAAGAAATTTGGTTTAATTTAATGGAATCCCAAGAATATTCGAAGAAAAATATATTTCCAGAAAATATTCGCAAAATATTCAATATTTTGGAACACATAATTTTGTCGAATATTCTTTAATCAAACCCACAATTTCTTCCAAGAATACTCTTAAAATATTTCAAAATTAATGGATTTTCTAAATTTCTTTTATAATTTAAATAAATTTTATCTTCAGAATTTAATTTTCTCTAGGAATTTTATGAGATGTATTTAAAGACCTAATTTTATTCTGCTTGAACGTTTAGTGAATAAATAATTTCATAATTATTGAGAAAATTTTAGAACTAAAATCTTTACAGAATATTCCTCCAGTCTTGGAACGTTATCGAAAATTTAAAAAATATTCAATATCTCCTGAAAATATTTAAAGAATATTCCAAATTGGTCACAATATCTAAAATTATATTCCATGTGACATAAATATTGTTATCCTGCTCGAAAAATATTTTAAATATTCATACACATCAAGATATATTAGGAATATATACAGAATAGTTCTTTAGTGTGTAAAAATTAAAAAAATTAGAATATTTTAATTCATGCGAAAAATTATGAAAATATAAACAAATATACATTTTTGAAGATATTCCTGGCATATTTATTAAGATATTTTAGGTTTATCAAGGAATATTCTTTGACCATACCTTTTAAGGATATACTTAAATCGTTTCAATTTATTTAAGTGGATACTTAGTGAATGAATATTTTCATACTTATTAAGATAATTTAAAAACTGAAATATTAAAAATTCGGAAATATTCCTCGAGCCTTGGAACGCTATCAAAAATCATCAATTATTTCTAAAAATATTGTTTAAATATTTAAGATTATTTCATTTACACAATTCATTATTCCCAAAACATTCTAAATAAATATTCCATATTATATGAATATTATATAGACGGTTTATGATTATTCTAGAGTTATTACATTTGGAATATTTTAAACAATTTTAATGACTAGAAGGAATATTCCTTAAATCGAAAAGCCTTTTTTTTAAATTTGTTAATGTGCATAAAATATTTAAAAATTCTTGAAAAAAATCACCTTAGGATATATGTTAGCTATACGATTAGAATATTTCGAAAACTTTTTTTAAAATCAATTTCCTCTATGAATGCATCCAGAATATTCCAAAAATAATGCCATTTTAATCATGAGATTAATCAGGAATAATTTAAAAATTAATTAAAAAATATTCACACAATTTACAATGAATTATTTAGGAGCGATTTGAAATTATTTAGTTCAAATGAATAGTTTCAGTTTTTCAAAGAATATTCTTATGATGTTCGCTTCTACCGGGGAGTATTGACAATATTAAGGACAATTTGCTAATTCCGCTAAATTTTTACGAAAATTAAAATTTTAATTACTTGAATAATTTTATCCCATTTATAGGATATTCATTAAAATTGAAAGAATATTCAACCCAATCATTTGGGCAAATTTGATTTTTGCAGAAAAATGGGATTTTTGCATAAGGTTCAAAAAAATATAAATTAAAAAAATAACACAAATAACGGATAGAGGAATGCGGTTATAGATAAACTGCACGATCGACGGATTCTGCTTTGATTGATTAGAACTTAACTGAACCGACAAATAGTACTTATAGGTCACAGACAAACCACATGATCACCGTACATTTTCGTACTTATTTTAATGAAATAATTATTATTAATAACTCTGTATTTCTCTTACTGTCCCATTACTTTTGACACATTAAAATACAATTCCTAAAAAATGCTTCTTAAATTAATTGAAACTCACGTGCAACTTATACATCTAATACATTGCATTGTTTTGCATTACGTAACGATTAAATATTTTCATGATTAATGGGTTATCTACTTAGAGTGTAAGTAACTTATTTCCAGAGCGTACTTTTTTTTTGTTGGCTTCACTTTCAAGACAAAGCAAATAAATGTTAATTAAAAACAATTAAATAAATAAGGCTTCACGTTGATATATCATCCAAATTCCTTAATTAAAGCGATAGAGGTGTTAGAGGATAAAAGCATTATATATTATGTGTCTTAAGACAATTTGAATTAAAAAATAAGAAATTTTGATAGATAAAATTGAACAAAAAGTCTTTTTGCTCAAAGAGTTAAAAGTCAAAATACTAAAATCTTAAGAACATTATTATTTTCTTATGTGAATAATTTCCAAGCAACTGTCCCTAATTCCAATATCCTTAGAATCTTATGGCAGTATCCTCTTTCCTTAATTTCCCTAAGGAACATCCCTTATAAATCTTTCAAATATTTCTTATTTTTCCATACAATTATTTTTTAATTTCACTTGCTTTATGACGCATGCTTAAAAATATTAAAGCTACGAAGAATCCACAATATCAGTATCTACATAAAAGTTTACATGCCTTAATACACTATAGAATGAAATATAGAGAGTGAGTCACCTTGCCCTTTAAAACAAGTTTTGCATTTCTCAAAAGACCCCCTATAGCATTTTTTGTTTCTTTTATATACAAATAATATTGTTGTTCAATTTTGTACCTAACCATCCTAAACGAGTATTTACACTTTAGTTTACATATTTATTATTATTGTCTTAAAAATTATTGGTATTTACAATAAAAGCGGTGGTTATTTACAGAAAAAAACGAATAACCGAGAGAAGACAATTTGCAGTAGAAGCGGCAATTATTTAGTAAAAGTTTAGTTATAAGCCAAAGTGTCGAATATAACTTACTCAATGGGGGGGAGGATCTTTATGAAAAATGCATAACTTTTTACGACTTTATTTTCCTAATAAATTGCGCTAGTAAAACCTCATTTTATGGCATGGAATATAATTTAGTACATCTTGTTTTAGATTTACAATCGTTAAATCAAAGGAAAGTACAAGAGGATGACTGTTAAAAGCACTTTTTAAAATAACTTATGCATAACTTAAATGGATTTGGTCAAGAATTAACCAATAAAGCACTTTTTTGAGCACGCTTGGAGGTTAGGCTATGACTATGATTCCTCTCAAACCATATTCTTATATAGGAATGTTTAATTAAGCAATTTTAACAAACGAGTAACTTTTTTAAAAAATTACTTAAACCTCTAAAATTACTTATGCATAATTTGAATGTATGTGGTGCCTGTTAGGTCAAAAACTGCATTATGAACGGCATGTTCCAGAACACTTAGAAGTTAGGTTTTGTGTTGCCATTTTGCATACAAAAGTTTTGGTTTTTTCCTTGAATTTATTTATGCATAACTTAAATGAATTTGGTGCCTAAGCTCAATTTCAATATTACCCCAAACTATCCACTACAAAAGTAAATTTTGGTTACATGTGATGCAATTTTTGCATTTAAATGAAGATACTGAAGATATCCTTGGTGATCGACGCATTTAGTACAATTTTATGAAGCAAAATTTGCTACATAATTTAAAATACTAAAAGAATTGTGTATCCTCTGAGGAATTGTACTAAAATAGTTTTATGTACATTCCTTGGTAATCATGCATCATTTTTATAATTTTTTTGTTCAATAAATTACTCTTAACAAAATTCTCCTTTTTTTTACGGGTTTTCCACGAGTTATGGGATTTTCCTACGTTTTTTTCAGATATTTCTACCCACGCTCGTATTCATATATTCCACCCATGTATGGAAATCTTGTATGTTTATGAAGCCTTTGTAGACATGTTATTAACATTTCCATATACAAATTTATGTCTTGAAGTTACATTTTAATTATACGAATAATGCCCTTAAAATTATTTAATAAAATGATTACCGTATTCTGTTAAACATAAAATTGATTTTTTTTTCATGTGAATCTTAATTTAAATATTTGAACGAATTTATTGAAACAATAATCGCGTCCGTTAAAATTATGCATTAAATTAATATTTTATCAAATTTTAATTAAAATAAAAATGCATTTCATTAGCCACTTACATTATGCAGAAGATCAACATTTCTTTATATAAGCCATAATTTATGCATTTTGTTAATATGCAAGATGCATTTCAGATTATTTAATAAAATGACTGTCATATCTATTAAAATTATGCATCATTCATGCATTTTACTACATTTGTTTTACGAAAAAGGTGTATTTTAAATTATTTGATTCAATAATTATCGTATCCATTTAAATTAAGCATACGAATATGAATCTTTATTTGAATATTAATTCAAAATGAGAATCGCGTCCATTGATATTATGCAATAAAGTTACATTTTTACCACATTTTCATTATGCAAAACATGCATTCAAGATTATTTAATAAAATTATCAACGTATTTATTCAAATTATGCAAAGAATAAAAATTCTTTCATTTGAAGTTTTATTTTAAAATATACCTGTTTTAATTAAATACTGTCGTGCTTATTAAAATTATGCATTAAATTAATATTTCATGAAACGATCATTGTATAAAGTAAAATTATGCAGAAGATGAATTTTTTTTTATATAAACCTTAATTTATGTATTCTATTAATATGCACGGATGCACTTCAAATTATTTAATAGAATGATTATCATATGTATTCAAATTATTCATTAATTTTAAATTTTATTTTAATTTACCTGCTTTAATAGAATTACTGTTGGGTTCATTAATATAATGCATCAAATTTAATTTATATTTCGTCAATATTTTAATTATACCAAAAATGAAAATTTCTCAATTTTAATAAAATGACAATCGCGCCCGTTAAGATTATGCATTAATTTCAAATTTTATTCTAAATTTACCTTTATTAAGAAAATCACTATCGTATCTATAAACATGATGCATTAAATATATAATATATGACATTTAATAGAACAAAATGGCATTTAAAATTATTTAATGAAATAATCATCGTATCCAGATCAATTTTTTTTTAATATTTTATTAATATGCATTGTGTCCATTTACATTATGCAATTAATTACAATCGTATTATAAAGTAAATGGATTTCAGGCATTTAGTAAAATAATTATCGTATCCAATTAAATTATGCATAAAATTTAAATTTTTTTATGGAAATCTTAGCTTCAACATTTTGGAATATTGGAATTCAACCATTAAGAATATTCATGAATTCGTTTTTTTTTCAATTTACCTGTTTTAATAAAATGACTTTCTAATCCAGTAAAATTATGCCTTTAAGCATAATTAATAGAGGTGCATTTATGAGTATTTAATAAAGCGATTATCGTTATGCATAAAATTGATTTTTCCATATTAATCTTAATTCAAACGTTTTAAGAAATTGATGATAACGTCCATTTAGATTATGCAAACATTTTCTCAAATAAACCTTAACTTAAACTTTTCATTTAAAGCATGGTTCTCTCCATTAGGCACAAACCAAGATTTCTATCTTAAATACAAAGAAAATAATAATTTTAATAAGAATCACGTGATCAACGCTTAAACAAATAACAAGAAGACACGTGACAATTATTAAAACCTATTTTCGAAAAACACTTAGGAGAAGCAACCTCAAAGCAATAAGTTTATATGATTTTAGATATATAGAGAGGCGGAGTATTAAACAAAAGAAAATACAGTACCTACTACTTGAAACAGCCACCCTAATTATACTACAAGTTTGAAAAGGATGGCAATACAACAATTCCACAAAATATTAGTACACATGCTACATCTAGAGTAATTACAGTAAAAGCATTAGAGTATGGGGCAGAAATACTGCATAACGCAACTGAGCACTATGCACTTTTTATTGCTGCCCCAGTTGCTTATAAGAGAAGTAGGAATTTGGATGACCAATCAAACAGTAGAAGAAGTAACGTGCTTTGCAGACAGAGATAGAGTTGTTCAAAGTCTCTAAGAAGTTTATTTTTTTTTTAGATATTACAATTATTCCTTCCACACGTTCGTTTTTAAAAAAATATACTCGCAACCGACCGGAAATCGCTCGTTTCCGGTCCGGGTGCATTTACCAAAAATTCAAATTTTGGCGCCGTACAAAAGAACATTTAAACTAATATATATGGTAATAAATACGTTTCGTCTAGCTACAAAAATGTTAACAATTTTTTTCTGTCAATTTTCACAAAACTACTACTACTACGCATAATAGTTTCGCTAGTAATCGTTTTATCGCAGTCTCTTTTTTTTATTTATTATAATATAAAGTGGGCATACATATCTGCTTGGCCTGGAAAATAGTCAATTTTTGGGGGGGATGAATGGGACCTATAACATCCCCATTAGCACACAATTAACGTATTTAACATCACAGGTGTAACTCTACAAACTAAATAATCAACAAATACGATTCGGAGGGGGGAGAGAGGGTCTGGGGTATATCTATGGTATATCTGTGGTAGTTCGGGAAGCCTTTATTGGCCCCGCAGTATGTGCCGCTGTAGTGGTGGTGGTGGTGGTGGTGGTGGTGTGATGGGGATGGTCGTGTCTCCATTTCATTGCATTACGCATTTACTTTCGAGCTGAGTTCTGAGCTCGTTTACGCTCGACTCTATTGTGTTCTTGAGTTCTGAAAGAGAGGCGAATGAAAATCAATTTTGAGGTTTGAACGTTTTAAGTCTGTGGGCCAAAGCAATTTTTTCAATATACAACGCAGATACATATAAACTCAATACTGGTAACATTGCGAGAACATTTTATAACGCGTC
This sequence comes from Anthonomus grandis grandis, assembly GCF_022605725.1. Classification (NCBI taxonomy): domain Eukaryota; kingdom Metazoa; phylum Arthropoda; class Insecta; order Coleoptera; family Curculionidae; genus Anthonomus; species Anthonomus grandis. The sequence continues at coordinate 14,981,844 of NC_065562.1, forward strand.
ATAAGTTTATTTCACAGTAGAATTGGCGGATCTGCTTAAGATTAAAATATGGTTGCCCCATTTTCTTGGCTTTAAAATTTCAATCTATTATGTGTTATTAGTATTGAGTTTATAAATATACTCGTATGATATAAAATGTCTCTGGAAACCTTATCGATTGACTTGTCTAGGAAAATTTTAACAGTTTGGCAACGTAGCAAGTTTTTTTTAGGCGGCAATTCAATTATACACAAAATTATTTTTTTTTTCATACAAACCTTTATTTAGACATTTTGTTAAGATGAATATCGTGTCCATTTAGGTAAAGCATCATAGTTGTTTTTATACAAAAAAGGTGCATTTAACAGTAATTAAAAAAATGGTCGTCTGATCTAATTAAATTATGCATCAAATTAATATTTTTCCATATAAACTTTCTTATTTAGTTTCAATATTTTATTGATAATCGTGTCCATTAAGATTATGCATTAAATTTACATCTTACCACTGCCAGGAAATATAAATAAATTTTTATTATGTTCGAGGAATTTGAAATAAATTTTCCAAGCTATTGATCACATTTTCAATGACAAATACATTTTCAGTTTATTTCAGTAATTTGAATATTTGGTTTTCCAGGCAGATTTTATGGTTTTTAAATTTAATTTCGAGGAATTAAATAATTTTTTATTTTATTCAAGGAATTTAAGTATTTCATCATGCAAACAGATTTAATTATTTATTTTTATATATATATATATATATTCCAATAATTACAAATAGGTTTTTAGTATATTCCAGAATTTTTAACATTTTTTCCAAGTGTCTTTGATGTATTTGTTATTATATTCTAGGCTTTTGTACAAAAATTCCTAGACAATTAATTAAATTAATATGGCAATTTTACCTGTCTTTACATTTCTAAAATTTTTAAAACATAATTATTGCAGTCATATTATTCTGACAGTCATCGTTTATAAATATTTACAGTATCAGTGTAGGTGCATGATATAATATATATTTATTTTTTTGTTCTTAGTTTTCGGATTGTATATTAATGTTCTTTTATGAGAAAATTCCATATAGCTTATATAAGTTTGTGTAACTTTTTTTTATTGTAACAAAACTGTTGTGAAAATAAATTAAATTTTAGATTTATTTCTTATATTTTTCAGGTATGTCGAATTAATTGCTATTTTATTTCAAGAAATTGCGTATTTTTCCCAGACAGTATTTTTTATGTTTTTATGGAATTTTAAATAAGGTTTCATTTTATTTCAGAGTATGTAATTCCAGTAATTTGAATATTCCCATCTTCCAGGCATATTTCATGTTTTCTAAAATTTCATACCGGGAATTCATCTTCCAGGCTATTATATTTCAGGTATTTGAATAATTTTTCAAGCAGCTTTGATGTATTTTTTATTTTATAGCAGGCTTTTTGAGTAATTTTTTATTTTTCCAGGTATTTCAAACTAATTTTAATTTTATTCCAATAATTTGCATATTTCTTCTAAAGAGCTTTAATATATTTTTGCTAATTTCCAGAAATTTCAAATGAAGTTTAATTTTATTTTAAGAATTTGAATATTTTTTCTATCAACCAGCTTTGATGTGTTTTTTTAAATTTTATTCCAGGCTTTTACCTTTTAACATTTTATCGTGTTCATTTAAATTATGCTTAAAGTTGACATTTTTCCACATAAGCCTTAGTTTTAATATTTTGTTGAAATGATAAGCGCGTCCATTAAGGTTATGCGTGAATTCGATTTGTTTTTCTAAATTTACTTGTTTTAATAAAATATTTCTTGTATCCATTTGAATTATGCATTAAATTAAAATTTTACACCTCGATCTCTAAATAAGATATATACAAATTATAATAAAATTAGGTAAACTACATACATGTGTACATTTGTGGAACACACATCTTGCGCATATCGTTGAAAACAAAACGTACCATTGTATTTAATCCTCTATATTTTCACAATATTTTGTATTTTAATAAAGAGAAAATTGAAGTGTTCCTAATAATTAATACCGAAATATTTTAGTACTTTATGACTTTGTCACGTTGCCGAACTTCTTAAGTTTTTTCTTGACATAGATTTTGCATTGTCCGTTTAAATAGGAAAATTCAAAGAAAAAATAACTTGCTTACTAATCAACCTCAACCAAATTTTTTTCTATAGCTCGTTTACCCCGGAATCTCTGTATTTAGGAACTAAATGTCAATAAAATATTTCGTTTTTATTCCATTCATATATAAAATCTGTTTAAAGCATTATAATTATGATTTTTCTCCTATGAACAACCCTGAAATTAGGCATATTAACCCTCTTAGTCGAGGGGTGGGAATTATTGAAAAATTTGCCACTTCTGCTGTTTTAAGTCCAAACAATTAGAGAATGTATTTGACAAACTAGTTTTTGTTTGATGATTTTTTAAGGATTTTTTTTTCATAAATCCATGCATTACCCAATTATAAAATCAACCCTTGTATGCCGCATGTTCCCCATTAACTTAATAACCCTTTGATTAAATTCAACATTCCTCTTCTAAGGTTTTACTCCTTAAAAAAGTTAAAAAAGGGTTTGACTACATAAAAAAGTTACTAAATTAGAATAGCTCACCCCATATTTTTCAACCCCTGGACAAAACTAATTAATTAATTAATTAATTAATTAGAAAATAACTAATTTAGTTAATTAAAAACTTTTCAACTAAAAAACGCTGAAAATGCAGCAAAAAGTGCATCCGACGGCAAAACATTTCAATGCGGAAAAGTTTCCTCTATAAATCGCATATGAAACGTGTAACAAAAACTGCGCAAGTCAACTGAACTTTTTATTTAGTATTACCGCAGATAGAAATTGTAAACGGGGGTGGACATGTTTTATTTGGGTTTAAATGGGGAAACTATTAATAAATTCATTAAAAAAAAAACGCTTATTGGCCCACAGAAAATCAAACTTTTGTTTTGTTTTAAAGTGTGAATATGTACAAAAAGCCTCTGAACTTACCAGCTACGTCAATGAACGAACCCTTTGCATTCGTACTAATGTCTATTCTGTGCACGTACTACAAAATATGCAACTAAAACAAAAAAGCTTACTTACCATTGAAACAAATTGCAAACAAAATAAAACAACGAACACAATAACAAATATTTATTAAACGATATTTACAGTAAGTTTTTTTAGGGCCCGTTTAACACTTCTTTAAAACTTTGAACCTTAAAACAAAAATTATATAATAAAAGCGCATAAAGCAAAAAACCAGAATAAAAACCTAGACTTTTATATGTTTAGGAGCGTATATATTAGGCGCCCGTCATGCAATTTATCCGGCCCCGTGAGAGGCACGCACGACAAACCCTATTTAATGTCAGTGACTCCAGCATAAGCCAAGACTAAATTAGGTAAAATCCATGCAGTTTGAACCCTCAGAGAAAATGAGTAAAATTCATGCAGTTTGTCCAGCAGAAGTATGATCCAGTATTTGTCTCCTAAAGCATAGATGATGAAATAGGAGAATAAATTCAGTAAACTTCATGCAGTTTGTTTGATTAAGTTCGGTCATAAATAGAGCCCAGTATTTATCTTCAAAGGCACAGACGTGATGAGCCGAGCATAAATTAAAAAAAAGAAATCCATGCAGTTTGTTTGTCTCCCGAAAAACACGCACGACAAAATATATTTTATTTCAGTTTTGTTCCCTGAGGGACAGACGAGGAGAGACAAGCCAAAATGAAATAAAAATGATTTAACCTCAGTCAAAAAAATATGAAATAGTATTTATTTATATCTCCTGAGATAGAGACGAGACGATTACTTAATTTACGAGAGTTTACTTAATTTAGACTTGGAAATCTATGCAGTTTGTCCGGCCCGTGAGAAACTCCTTAAAACCCTTTTTTCAGTTATAAAGACTCAGCTCATACAAGGCGAGTCGAGCCTAAATTAGGTAAAATTCACGCAGTTTGTCAGGCCCTGCGACAAAAACTATTTAATGTCAGTCATACTTATGACCCTAATACTCGTTTCCTAAAACGCAGATGCGTTGAGCCTAAATGAGGTAAAATCCATGCAGCTTGTCCGACCCCACATAAGACACTTATAACAAACGAGTTTAATGTTATGAAGGTATTTAGTACGACCCAGTTTTATTCTTAAACTAAAAAGACTCTAAAATCCATGCAGTTTGTATGGCCCTGTGAGAGGTAAGGCGTGGCACGCTCAATAAAATCTGGTTACCTATGGAGATCAATGTGATGAATATGATGACCTAGGATGAGTCCTAGAATTTTAATGTAACCTATGTCCCTTAATTAGGTTACGTAAGTATAACTTTATTTTATGGATTTTGAGAACTTATTCCAAGCAATCTGAATGCCTCTAACAAGGATAGTTGAGCTTTCGTAAGTAGAACTAAGTTCTTAATTATTCCAAATTCTTAAGAAATGTCAAATATGACAACTTTCAATGAGCTGAAATTAGTCCCAGAATTTTAATGTAACCTAACTGCCTTAATTAAGTTACGTAAGTATTACTTTATTTTAAGGATTTTGAGAACTTATTCCAAGCAATCTGAATGACTCTAACAAGGATGGTTGAGCTTTCGTAAGTGGAATAAATTCTCAATTATTCCAATGTCTTAAAAAATGTTAAATATGACAACTACCAATGACCTGGAATGAGTCCCAGAGTTTTAATGTAACCTAAGTGCCTTAATTAAGTTACGTAAGTATTACTTTATCTTAAATTAGTTTAAGTACTTTCAATTTTAGAAATATAACTCCATTTTAATGAAATGGAAATAAAGACGTTTTAGGAAGCTTCTGGTTTATTTTGAGAACTTATTCTATGTACTTGGAATATGTTTTCATATTATCCTTAAAAATGGATAGCTTAGTTTTCTTGTCTAGAATAAGGCCTCAACTATATTGAATTCTTAAGTAATCTGATGACTCCAATAAGAATAATTGAGTTTAAATTTTTTAGCTTAATTATCTAGAATAATACAGATCCTTGAATAGTACAAATTTTTGAGAAGTCCTTATCTGTGTAGTTATCCTTAAATTCTCTCCGACGTGTGCATATCTTTAGGAAATTATTAAAAGAAAATGTGAATAGTAAGGTCTTTGTACTTGAATTCAGTATAAGTGAGAACATTTGCATATAGATTCTGATTTTCAAGTCAGGTAAATAATAATGTGCGTTTTGCTTGTTTGTTTTGCTGAATGTCTATTTTATTACGAAAATTATCGAGGAAGAATTTCTTACATTAGAAAAATATGTAGAAAAAAGTGAGGTAATCATTAAGGTAAATTTATTTAAAAAAAATTCGCTACAATTGACCACTAAAGGTCCTCACCTCAATTGGGTGTAGAAAAGCCTTTACATTAGAAAAATGAATAAAACAGTGAGGGGATAAGCAGTTAAGCCTAAATTTCCTTTAAATGAAAGAAAATCAATTTGAAACTGAAAAGGTACCTAAAAAGTTAAAAAATTGAGTTTTATTTTCGTTAAAACCAGTCAATATCTTAAGTAAAATTTAAATTTAGGGAAAATCCTTACAGAGGTGCCTCACTTATAACATGCGCGTATCTTCAAATTGGTCATGATTGGCTCGCCTTGCCTCGAATGTCCTTACATAAAAGAATTAATAAAAGAAAATCCCTACAGTGCAAAAATTTTATTAGTGAGGAAATTTGCACTTAAAGGCTGAATTCCCTTAAAATCAAACTGTAAAATATAAGAGAAAATCTCAGTTGTGACTGGCTCACCTAATATATACGCAACTACGTACTAAAGTGCAAAAAAAAACGCAAACTAATGTACCTTTAGCGTAACTTGTTCTTATACTAAATCAGACTTGATTTCCTTAAGTCACAACAATGATATTGTCAAACTTGAACATCAACAGAGTATAGTTAATGTGGCACAACATCGAAATCTTTAAAAATTGAGAGGGCAAAAATCACAAAAGTTTGGTCTTAAAGGTGCTGAGGGGGAGGGAGGGTTGATTGTCCTAGGACCAGTCTGTTTGTTCGTTAACATATATTATAAAGGTGAAAACACTTAGACGGTGTATATCAATATTAAACAGCTTATACATTAATTTTGTTAAAATATGGAAAAATGTGCAAAAAAAAATTGAAAACGGCATTTTCTACGTTTGGTCTAAACTATGGTGCATCGTTTTTGCAGTCTTCTAATAGCGGTTACACACTCACTTGTCAGTTCGTCTTCGTCTGCCTCCTCGGCCTCCCGAGCTAACTCCTCCGGAGTCTTTTTCTTCCTCATTAACGGATTCGGTTCTTCTTGTACAGGCTCCACTATTTCTTCTTTCTTTTTAATATTATACTGAAACAAAATAATGAAATGAGAGAGAAATATTTGCAGTAATAACATATTGTAAAAAAATATGCCAGAAATGCCTTTTTAGTGTTTAATAAATGATTTCTTTCAGGCAGTTCAGTATATTTGAGTGCATCATCCAGAGGGAAATGAAAGTAACAGGCTGCATCACAGTTGAGTGCGTTTAATGATATCACATACAAAAACTGCTTGAAAAAATAAACTAACTAGATTCGATACGTAATAAAATCTGTCCTTGTCTATTCGTTTCATCTCGGGACGTTTTCCATCCTCGTTCGTTCCATACAAGTGCTTCATCGGTCGACATCTCTCAAAAGGAGTCAACCTGACTCCGTTAGGGAGTCGCTATAAATTAACGGACTCCCTACTAGAGTCAATTTGACCCCGATTAAGGTCTCCCCGTCTCGCTTCCTCCCATTCAACCTAACCTGAAAAAACTTTCCAGAACCGAGACGACTAGTGAGGGGGGAATAAAAAAAAACAAACCTATAAAACATATTTTCAATTTCAATTCCTCGCCGATCGCATGCAGCCGCTTTTATATCGGATCCGGATAGGAATATGGATTTGCCTTTCCATCTATACCGTTTCCTTATCAATTTGCCGTATAACTACCGTAAAAACGACTTTAAGCGGCAATATATTTCGGTCGCTCCGTGTGTTGCTTAACAGGAAATTTATCGTATAACTTTTTTGGTTTTGTGCATTTTTTGAAATTATTTCAGCGATTGAAATATTGACGCGACACGAGTTGCGCAACGTACTTAAGATCTTCCATTTTTCAGCTGTTAAATAAATTGATCAATATGGCTTAGCTTGGGAAAAAATTGATCATTAGCGAACGTCACTTAGGAATTGTTGCTTGGAGGCTTATTAGCGAACGTCACTCGAAAGCGACTCAAATTAATATAATTATCCTTACTAGTAAAATTAATAACGGGATGTTATATACTGCCTACTACTTTATATAAAGTTTTATTTAAACATGCTGGGCATGTAAACGTAAAAAAAAAACTCGTAAAACTCGCGATAAACCAAATTTACGACTCCGTTGCGTGTTTCGGCTTTTATTAGTCTTAATTTTTACAGTCCCAAGCTTACCGATCGTTACTTTAAGTAATATAATCAAGCACTGGGCCTTAAACGGCCCTTAGAGTAATATTAAGGCAACAAATTAAGTTTTAAAATGCACTAAGCAATACGATTTTATTTGAGAAATTGTGAGCGACAAGCGTTTGTAGGTACCTCTTACCTAAATTACTTCTGAGCAACATTTGCTCGTACGTATCTAGTATTAACAAATTCTTAAGCGATAGTAAGCAAAGTTTTGCAAAATAAATTTGAGAAATCTTATAATTAGTGAGGACCTATTTACAATTTATTATTGCATTGGCATTATCCAAACACTAAAGGTTTAAGGGCTAAATTAATTTATTCTTTTTTGATTATGGATGGAATGAATGTTGAAATTATTTGCATTAATGAAAGTTGGTAAAATAAGGGTATGTCTGATGAAGAACTTTTTAATATAGGTTAATGCAGTATTTTTTAACGTGCCAACGATTTCACAAAGGAGCGAAAAAAACGAAGTCGACGCCCTATTCAAGAGTTTAGTGACCGAGTTCAAAGAAAAATTCGAAAAAATTGGAGAAATCGTTCAAGACGTTATAGGAAGAGAAAAAAGATGCCGAAAAACACACTGAAAATGAAAATTATTTTCTTAACTACAACACCCCACCATCCAGCCCTTTACCGATATTAGAAGATATTCCTGGGCCAAGCGGATCGAGAAACATTACTCCTCAACAAATAAGAGGACAAAAACTAGCGAGGAAAAACCGAAACACAATGAAAAAAAAGATTAGGGATTTGGAGCTCTTAGTAAATACCCTAAAAAAGCGCGTGAATACATATAAAACCCAAGCAAGCAGAACAAATCATCGTCACCTTTCTAAAATACAAAGTCCTAAATCAAACGTCAGCAAATTGTTAAAAAGATATACGGTACCCTCAGCTGTAAAAAAAAAACTTTTATTTGCTGAAGTGATTGAAGAGCAGGTAAAAGAAAACTATTCCCGGGAAACCAAAAATAAAAATAAGGTCTATTTTCTATCGATGCTTAATGGTGAAGTGGTAAAAAAATACAAATTTCTTACACATTTGGCGAAGCTCACATCAGATGGAAGAAAGAAGCACATACACAAGCAAGAATCTTAATGACAAAAACGAAAGTCAGACATTTTTTAGAAAAAGATGAAAATAGCATAATAACAGCCGGAAAAAAAGAAACAATTACAAAACACAAAGTTAAGAAACAGAAGCGGTTGTTAAATGATACGCTTCTGAATCTTCAAAAAAATTTACAGCCTTATACCCTAATTTTAAAAAGTTGAGCTATTCGACATTTTGCAAGTTTCGTCCATTTTGGATTTTGTCTCCCAATTATAAGAATAGAGAGACGTGTTTGTGCAAACAGCATGCAAATAAGGGCCTTATATTGGAAAGTCTTAAGAAACATTCCATTATTAACGAATCAAGTATGAATGAGGTAATAAAACGTATTTGCTGTGATCAATTTCCCAAAGAATTATGTTTGGAACGGGCATGTGAGCGGTGCAAAGATACAAACGATAATTTTAATCATTATGAAAAAAACGAACAAATATCCTATCAAACGTGGGCTATTCAGAGACATGAAGTTGATATTAAGGGTCAGCAAAAAATATGTTCGTCAAGTTTACGAAAATTTGCACCAAAGAAGAACTAGTGAATATTTTTAAAGCCACGTTAAACGGATTTATGCAACATATTTGTAACATAAATCACCAGTACGCTGTAATTGATTTAGTTAAAAAGTCACTGTCGGATACAACAGTACTAATCCACATGGACTTTTCAGAAAATTATGTCCTAAAATATGCTTCCGAAGTTCAGGCTTCTCACTTTGGGGCGTCAAAGCAGCAAATTAGTTTGCACACCTGTGTTATCTATTATGGTGGCGATATGAAACCTGAGTCTTATTGCATCCTTTCTAACTGTTTAAGACATGACCCTGCTGCGATTTGTGCATATTTAGACCCGCTATTACAGGAAGTAAAAAAAATGTTCCAAATTTAAAAACCATTCATTTTTGCAGCGATGGGCCGTCGACCCAGTATCGCAATAAATCAATGTTTTACCTAGCGTCTTCACATCTAACAGAAGTACTTAACGTTGAAAATATGGTGTGGCATTTTAGTGACGCTGGGCATGGAAAAGGTGCGCCAGATGGTGTCGGCGGGTGCTTGAAGCGCACTGCGGATAGCTTGGTAGGAAGAGGAAAAGATATATCCACTTTGGAAATACTGATTCAAGAACTTAAGCAAGCTTGCAAAGGGATCCACATTATACCGATTGATGACCAAAACTTTATCGAAATGGACAAACTGGTTCCAAATAACATTCCAAGCTTTAAAGGAACATTGCGAGCCCACTACTTAGTATGTTAGAAGGCTGAGCTGCCAAAATTGTCATACAACTTGCAGGCACTGTAGTGAAATTGTAACTTGGGCAAATTGGTGTATAAATCTCATAATATTTTGGAAGATGGAAAGGATGATGATGACGACGATAATTTCTGGTCACCAGTTCACGAACGCCTACAATACAATGACATTTATGGATCTGACAGTGATACAAGTGATGATATACCACTTTTAAAAATTCAAAAAGACCAGATTCGCCAGTTTAAAAAAAATATGTTTGTTGTTGTAAAATTGTCGGGAAAAAAAATTTATCGACATTATGTGGCGTGTATATTATCCGTAGCTTCAAACAAAGAATATACTGTTAAATTTTTCAAAAAAACTGGAACTAAAACGTTTGAATATCCAGAAGTACCAGAAATAGCTGTCATTGAAGAACAGGAAATTCAAATGGTATTAGATCCTCCGGAGTATCTTGAGAAGAAAGACGAATACCTTTTTAAAAATTTAAGTTCTATCCCAAACTTGTTTTAGCAAATAAGTGTTGTTTATAAGATTTTTATAAATTATATAAGATTACTTACTTTCTTACTGTCAGTTATAAAAATCATTAAAAGAATAAAGTTTCATTTTGAATCATGTTTTTTATTTAAATTTATTAAAATGCATTAATTTTATAATTTAAAACTAAAATTTTTGTACTAGCAAGAAAATAGATCATGTCCGTAGTCATGGCATGTCACGTCCGTGTTCCACCCAAATAATTTTTTTGAAAATTTGGCCAAAATATATTTTATTCAGCTTGACCACTATGGTCATTCTATAAACTAATTTACTTTTATTGGATTTATGCATCAAAATCACATTTTAAAACGAATTTATTTAATTTCAATTGTACTAGTATTATCCGGTCATTTTTTAAGAATAATCCTTATATGTCGTGACATAAACTGCTCTTTAGTTACTTAGACAGAAAATAATGGAAAGAATCATTTGCTGCCGACTTTCGTAAATGTAGAACACTCGGATCTTAGACGAATGGAATAAATATTGATATTGTTTTTATTAATGAAGGTTGATTAAATAAGGGCGGTAAATCTGTTAGAGAACTTTTCAATTTGAATAAATTCACTATTTTTCGACGTGACGGAGAGGAAATAATTTCGCAAGACAAGGATGGCGGAGGTGTCTTAATTGTAGTAAAGAATTACTTAAATTCAACAGCGGTTCCAGAATTCGCAACTGATTCATGGATAGTTTTAAAAATTGGAACCCAGCTTATCTTCATTTGTTGCGTTTATATTCCCAATAGTAATAAGACAGTCGATTAATGATTTATTTCAAAGCTATCCTGGATAAATAAAAATGTGATAAGGTTGTTACAATTTATCATAAAATTAAAAATTACACTTCAACTGCTTGGAAGAACGAAAAATATTTTGCCTGTCTGGAAATAGCAGAAAGCTAAAATTGTTCATAAAAAATTACTTTAACTGCTTTGAAAAGGTTACCCTAACTACGTTCTAATTAAAAAGAAAAAATACTATTGAATATAACAATATAACCACCGCAAATATACCAACTGTTCTGTGGAGAAAGCGGCGAACGCACCTTACGACATCTAGTGATACACGTAGAAAGCTGGACTGTTCCGGAATTCGCCGCCAGGCGGCCAGTTTAAGTCTGAATATTGCCGCGAGTTTTGAATCGAAATAAGTAGTAGGAAATAAATACAGTGTAAATAAAATAATGTTTCGAGTAGTCTTAAGCTATTGAGTTTAGTGTGTGCCTGTGCTATAAATCTTTTATGTTTTTTAAGTGGTACAGAACACTCGTATCTTTTATATATACTATTATTTAGTAGACAGTGCAGTATCATAAAATAAGGAATTATAACAATAGAATCCCAGATTTAATACTCTATAATAATAACTGTATTAGAAATAATAGAAAGTCTTTTCAGATCATTAAAAATAACAAAACTGATTAATTGATATCCAATATACAAGAAGAGGAATCAAGATAATCCAGGCAACTATACCCGGTGACACGTTTGGACATTTTAAATAGGCGTGTAAACGATTTAAGTTATAAAATGCAATGAAAACTATTTTTCCTGATCAATTGATTAAAAATTAAAACTTTCAACGCATTCATGGCACCCTATTTTCAAATTGAAAAAAATATTTTTTCTATGAATATAAAACAAAAAGTAGCAAACAGAGGATCATCATATTTTTCAGAATATAATTTTTTTACCGAAATACGTAATAATATACCAGGTGTCCCATTTAAAATAAGAAAGTTAGTGTCTTTTACTGTTAAACCGAAAGTGATAGAAAACAATAAAATATGTCAAAAGATGCTCTTATAACTATTCTATCAATATACCAAATTTTATTTGTTTATCTTGAAAAGTAAAAAAGTTATTAAGTGTTTTTCTCCCTTTTTTCTGTGTCACCCGGTATATCTATGTATTTCATTTGTCTTCAGGGTCAAAGGTCTTTAAAAGAGCTCTGTATACTACCATTCCTCATAAATTTCAACATTCTAAAAGCGGAGTTTTCTCCTGGAAATTATTGGGTCTGTACTTGGACCTCTCGAAGGCTTTTGATCATGTACTGCTGCTGAAAAAGCTGGAATGTTATGGAGTGACAGGGCTCTATTTCACTCATATCTTGGAAATAAACATCACATGGGAAATTTAAGGATTCAGGGCTCTATATTGGATCTATTGGTATTTCCGCTCAATAATGTATTTAGTAAAAAGGCCGTTGTATCGCATTCGCCATTGTCGTCATTTCGCCATAAAAAAGTATAAGTTTTCCTCAAATGTTTCGACCTTTTTTTAATTGAATTTTACTTGAATCGATGATGCCAAATTTCACGTTTTTTTATTTCAATCGATGTTGTCAAGGTTAATGTTAAAAGAATTCACCGGAAAATTATCATTACCTCTCAACTGAACCCTATCTAGTGATTCGTAACTTGTTTTTCTTCTTTGGGAAGCATTTGACGTCTTGACTTTCTGCGATATTCAACGCTTTCTCTTCATAAACTTCGAACTTCATTAACTATTTTTTAAATCTTTTATTAACAGCATGAAAACTTGAAAGTAAGAAACGCCAAAGGATTTGCATGGATGCTGTCCCAAGTATCGCTTATAAAGAATTCGACACGACCGTTCCTCAGATTATCCAGATAAATCCCCTATAGAAATTAAATCTTATTATTCGAATAAATTAAAAATTGAGGTCAAACCACTTATCATTTTCCAACCTTGTATACGGGAAGTCACGAAAAATAAAACCGGGCTAGTTATTACCCGAGCCACTTTAAAAGTATGTAAGGCATGCAAACACGAAAAGCCGGGGTAGCTTAGCGGAATGGTAAATTAAAAAAAAATGGCATTTTACGTTTTTTATTCGAATTTTCATGTCATGTCTAGTTTTATTCTGTTTACTAAAAGAGGATAATTGCCTGCTCGTGGTAGTCTATTTAATAAGGAGTGCTTTTGTAAGCGAGTATAAATGATCAAAATTTAAGTATCTTGTCCTCTTATTGCTTGTTAACCTATCTATCGTTAAGCAAACATAGTCGTTCAAAAACGTACATTGTTCAGGATAAATTGGTCTCTTAGAATTTCTTCAACAAGCGATTGATCATGAGTTTTTATCGTAACCGACGTTCCAATTACGGACATGTGCCAATGAATAATATTATATTAAAATTATTTTAAGAGACGATCTTTAATTAATTATTTATAGGCGACGTTCACAAAAGGTGAAAACAAAGTCATCCCTAAGCGACGTGCATTTAACTATTTCGCAAAGGCAAAAGAGAACGAAAGACTGCAACTCAACTGCCTAGGAGAATACCTGCATTACTTTCAAGTAGTTGAGTGAATAAAATAACAGACTTAACTACCTGTAAAAAAATATTAAACTTTATTATCAAAAAGGTTATGCATAATTTAAATAGGCAAGAGGCACGTGTTCCTATAATTCAACTATTGAAATTTGACCATTCATACTTTCGCTCAGCTTATTGCTGTGCGATAATAAATGACATATTCATGAATATTCTTAAAATGACATTTTATTAACGGAAAATGGGTAATTTTTAACGGAAACTGGACTTATCTTGACGATGTTTCGGCTTATATTCGGCCATCATCAGAGTTCTACAACAAAAATATTTTATTTGTCATTATATGATGAACTTCAAATAAAAATATGAGCATCATATCCAATTAAATTATGTATTTGTATTACTAATTTTTATCCATGGAATGTTAATGGTAATTTTTAAGGAAAAATTAGGCTTATCTTTACAGCGTTTCGGCTGATTTTAGGCTATCAGCAGCACTCTATAACAAGAATATATGAAAAAAATTAAAATGTGTGCCTTAGATACAATAAAATTATGCATTTCTATTGCAAATTACTAAATTGTCGTCAATGCAAGATAAGTAATTTTGAAGGAAAACTTGGTTATTTTGTCAATGTTTCAGTCTATATAAGGCCATCATCAGGGCTCAGGACGCTCTATACGCAAAAATATATTCCTTGAAAATATAAGAAAATGCTGCCTAGAAAGGAGGGGGAAGTCTACAGCTAATATCTCTTGATTTACTAAAGATATAATGACCTTGTATATACCTTTGAATCGATAAACCTAATATCAATTGAGATATCTGATCTTAAAACGATAAATGACCTTCTAAATGACCCAATCTTATACGAAAATCCCTTGTATCTCCTTTAATAGTTACCTTACGAATATCGAATTTATTACGAATAATTAGGATATCTCCTGATCTATTGAAGTTATGATGATCAAATAAAGTTTGTTTAAAATAAAGTGAGCTGCTCTACAATTTTTATAAATACCTTAAAGTCGATAGACTTAATATTAATTGAGCTATCTGACCCTAAAACAGTGGACCTTCTTAGTGACCCCATCTTATACCAAAATCCTTTGCATCTTTCTTAATAGTAGTTGTAGACCAGATAATTGTCTACCCAAACATAACAAAATGTTTTTCAAAGGATTTAGAGTTCAAATGTGGCTGTTACTGAATTCTAAAGCTAATATATCTTGATACTAAAGCGATGATGATCAAATAAATTTTAATTAAAATAATATTGCTTACTATACAGTTTCTGTATATATCTTTGATTTCCTTTGAATATTAATTAAGATATTTGACTCTGAAGCCTTGGATCTTCTTAGTGACTCAATTTTATAGGAAGATCCCTCGTACCTTTCCTAATAGTTACTAGCATTTTTAATTTAATTTTAAAATTTAAAAGCCTACTAAAATTCTTTACTTTTTACATAAAAAAAGTGCCTCATCTGCAAATAAAATGAACATGATACAAAAAATCAATTTAAATTATTTAAAATTTTAACAAAACAATGTACGTTATAGGCAATTAACGCATTTTGATTTTGGAAAAAAAAATATTTTTTTGAAAATATTGATTTTTTTTTCTATATATTCGACACAATGTTCATAACTCAAAAAATTGACCAAATATCAGTTTGAAAATTTGTACACATATTCTCTGGACGATTTCATTGGATACCTATTTCAGCGTTTTTCCAAATTCGTACAAAACTTTGAAAAAAAAAATATTTTTTGAAAATATTGATTTTTTTTTTCTATATATACGACACAATGTTCATAACTCCAAAAATTGACAAAATATCAGTTTGAAAATTTGTACACATTTTCCTTGGACGATTTTATTAGACACCTATTTCAGCGTTTTTTCAAATTCGTACAAGATTTTGGAAAAAAATATTTTTTTTAAAATATTGATTTTTTTTTTCTATTTATTCGACACAATGTTCATAACTCCAAAAATTAAACAAATATCAGTTTGAAAATTTGTACACATATTCTTGGGACGATTTCATTGGACACCTATTTCAGCGTTTTTCCAAATTCGTACAAAATTTTGAAAAAAAAATATTTTTTGAAAATATTGATTTTTTTTTCAATATATTCGACACAATGTTCATAACTCCAAAAATTGAGCAAATATCAGTTTGAAAATTTGTACACATATTTTCCGGACGATTTCATTCGATACTTATTTCAGCGTTTTTCCAAATTCGTACAAAATTTTGAAAAAAAAAATATTTTTTGAAAATATTGATTTTTTTTTTCAATATATTCGACACAATGTTCATAACTCCAAAAATTGAGGAAATATCAGTTTGAAAATTTGTACACATATTACCTGGATGATTTCATTGGACACCTATTTCTGCGTTTTTCCAAATTCATACAAAATTTTGAAAAAAAAAAGTATTTTTTGAAAATATTGATTATTTTTTGCAATATATTCGACACAATGTTCATAACTCCAAAAATTGAGCAGATATCAGTTTGAAAATTTGTACACATATTCTTTAGACGATTTCATTGAACACCTATTTCAGCGTTTTTCTAAATTCATACAAAATTTTGAAAAAAAAAATATTTTTTGAAAATATTTATTTTTTTTTTTCTATATATACGACACAATGTTCATAACTCCAAAAATTGATAAAATATCAGTTTGAAAATTTGTACACATTTTCCTTGGATGATTTCATTACACACCTATTTCAGCGTTTTTTCAAATTCGTACAAAATTTTGGAAAAAAATATTTTTTTGAAAATATTGATTTTTTTTTCTATATATGCGACACAATGTTCATAACTCAAAAAATTGACCAAATATCAGTTTGAAAATTTGTACACATATTCTTTGGACGATTTTATTGGACACCTATTGCAGCGTTTTTCCAAATTCGTACAAAATTTTGAAAAAAAAAATATTTTTTGAAAATATTGATTTTTTTAAATATATTCGACACAAGGTTATAAACTCCAAAAATTAAGCAAATATCAGTTTGAAAATTTGTACACATATTCTCTGGACGATTTCATTGGACACTTATTTCAGCGTTTTTCCAAATTCGTACAAAATTTTGAAAAAAAAAATATTTTTTGAAAATATTGATTTTTTTTTCTAATTATACAACAGAATGTTCATAACTCCAAAAATTCACCAAATATCAGTTTGAAAATTTGTACACATATTTTCTGGACGATTTCATTGGATACCTATTTCAGCGTTTTTGCAAATTCGTACAAAATTTTGAAAAAAAAATAGTTTTTGAAAATATTGATTTTTTTTTCAATATATTCGACACAATGTTCATAACTCCAAAAATTGAGCAAATATCAGTTTGAAAATTTGTACACATATTCTTTGGACGATTTCATTAGACATCTATTTCAGCGTTTTTCCAAATTCATACAAAATTTTGAAAAAAAAAATATTTTTTGAAAATCTTGATTTTTTTTTCTAATTATACGACATAATGTTCATAACTCCAAAAATTTAGCAAATATCAGTTTGAAAATTTGTACACATATTTTCTGGACGATTTCATTGGATACCTATTTCAGCGTTTTTCCAAATTCGTACAAAATTTTGCAAAAAAAAATTTTTTGAAAATATTGATTTTTTTTTCAATATATTCGACACAATGTTCATAACTCCAAAAATTGAGCAAATATCAGTTTGAAAATTTGTACACATATTTTCTGGACGATTTCATTGGACACCTATTTCTGCGTTTTTCCAAATTCATACAAAATTTTGAAAAAAAAAGTATTTTTTGAAAATATTGATTATTTTTTGCAATATATTCGACACAATGTTCATAACTCCAAAAATTGAGCAGATATCAGTTTGAAAATTTGTACACATATTCTTTAGACGATTTCATTGAACACCTATTTCAGCGTTTTTCTAAATTCATACAAAATTTTGAAAAAAAAAATATTTTTTGAAAATATTGATTTTTTTTTTCTATATATACGACACAATGTTCATACCTCCAAAAATTGATAAAATATCAGTTTGAAAATTTGTACACATTTTCCTTGGATGATTTCATTACACACCTATTTCAGCGTTTTTTCAAATTCGTACAAAATTTTGGAAAAAAATATTTTTTTGAAAATATTGATTTTTTTTTCTATATATTCGACACAATGTTCATAACTCAAAAAATTGACCAAATATCAGTTTGAAAATTTGTACACATATTCTTTGGACGATTTCATTGGACACCTATTTCAGCGTTTTTCCAAATTCGTACAAAATTTTGAAAAAAAAAGTATTTTTTGAAAATATTGATTATTTTTTGCAATATATTCGACACAATGTTCATAACTCCAAAAATTGAGAAATATCAGTTTGAAAATTTATACACGTATTCTCTGGACGATTTCATTGGACACCTATTTCAGCGTTTTTCCAAATTCGTACACAATTTTGAAAAAAAAAAATATTTTTTGAAAATATTGATTTTTTTTTCTATATATACGACACAATGTTCATAACTCCAAAAATTTAGCAAATATCAGTTTGAAAATTTGTACACATATTCTCTGGACGATTTCATTGGACACCTATTTTAGCGTTTTTCCAAATTCATACTATGCAAAAAATTTGATAATATCTTTAAACCCTATTTCTGCACCAATTTTGCATAAAAATATGTGCATCATATGCAATTACATTATGCAAAAAAACTGACTAATACTCTTTAATATTAGCACCATTTTGCATTAAAATATGTACATTATGTACATCTAAATTATGCTTTCGACCCACAATAAATTACCAAATTTTCCGAACATTTCACATTCTACAAACACTCTTCCAGAAGCTCCTGGACTTTCCAGCTGGAAACTGTAACAAAAACAAAAACTGCCTCTCTCTCTCTCTCTCGACCCAGTTTTGGGTTTATAGAATTAACTCCGAAGTAGCATGTAAATGCGGCTTGATATATACCCTCCATATTCATGGAGTAAAACAAACAACTGGAAGTGTTAGGAATACCGCTCTGGATACACACTTCGCAGTGGCCAAAACAATTAAACGCGGCTGGCCATGACAGCGCGAAAACACGTTATTTTATACGAAACTTTCCCACCCTCCCTTAGGGGTGGAAAAGTTATACCCGAGTATATTTCCTTCTGCCCGGAATTTAACCGGTTGGGGGTTATGGATTAGTTAGGACTCTTTTTTGGTTGTATTAGCATAATTTGATCGTCTCCCTTAACTGCTCGAAGTTTGAAAGGAAAAGAGAGATAAGTGTACGATGCCCGAGAGTATTTTTACAAACTTTTGCTCTTCAACTTCGGATTATTATTTTTTGCATGGGAATTGGCAATAAAATGAGGTTAAGGGTGGAAAAAGAGCATTGAGGTATTTTTGATCAGAGTCCCTTTTATTTTCTTAATATAATAATTTCTTAACTTTCTAAATTTAAATAAAAAAGTTGTGTGCAGATAAATTTTGAAAAAGTCTTTGTCTAGAAAAAAAGAAGGTATGACTTCAAGGTATTTTTTTATATTTAAAAAAAATGCATTTTCGACTGACCATAAGTATATAGTTTGCAATACATATGTATAATTTAATAATGTATGATGCACATATCTTTATAATTTTTTTATATATGTGATCGGCAGTATAGGCCGAAACTTTGGCCAAATAAATCAAATTTTCTTTAAAAATTACCGGTTTTCCATTGACGAAAATAAGATAAATTGCGAGATGATTACATAATTTAAATATATATGATGTGTACATTTTTATTAATTTTTTTTCTGATATATTTCCTAATGAAACATGGTTGGTTTAATGCCTTAAATTTCAAAAAAAAAATTATTATAGAGTACTGATGATAGAATATACGCCGAAACCATTACACAATATAAAAAGATATCACTTTTCCATTAATAGAAAATAAACAATTTAAAATAGAAATTTAATTGCATGTGATACAAACATTTTAATTTTTATATATTTAAATAAAATATTTTTACAAGAAAACCATAAGTTTGGTCAAAAGTCTCGAACATAAATTTAGATCGAGAATAGGATACACGTGTTTTAGAAGTTGTTGATCAACTGTAGCAATAAAACACGTGTAACCTATTTTTAACTTAAATATATAAATTCCATACTTTTAAGCAAACTTGTAGTTTTTTTTTAATAACTAAGTCTTCTTAAAATGGAAAAAAAATACACGATTTTTTTCAAAATAGTTTTGTTGTAATATAAGCCCTGATAGTGTCCATTATGTGTCAAAACGTTGGCAAAGTAAATTAGGTTTTCTCTAGAAATTATTTCTTTTCCATTATGATAAATTCATTTGCAATATAAATGCATAATTTAATTGTATATGAGGCACACATTTAAAAAAAATAAGATGATTTTAGAAATACGTTTTTATGAAACACCTAATATAGTCCTAAACGTCGATTGTACCAACTTTCACAAAAATTAGAGAATTTGCAACACAAATTCCTGATTTAATTTCAATAATCAAATAATAAGGATTTAATCGATTTTCTTGTATAGTGCATAATTTAATTGCATCCAATGCGCATATTTTTATGCAAAAATTCTGTTAAAAAGTGGCCTATAAAAAGAATTTTAGTCGATTTTTTATTTAATGTATAACTAAGCCGTACACGTATTTCTATGTAAAAATTATGTTTATTTGTACTTGTAATTATTATTTATTAAGAATATTATATCGATGTTTTCGTGCATAATGCATAACTTAATTGCAAACGATTCACGTCTTGTATGTGAAAATGGCGTTGAAATGTGGTGAATTTAAGGAACATTAATGGATTTCTTTTTACATAATGCATAATTTAATTGCACACGATGCACATTTTTGTATGCAAAAATTCCGTTAAAAAGTGAACAATTATAAGAATTTCAGACGATTTTTTGTATAATACATAATTTTAGTGCATATGATGCACATATCCTTATGATTCTTTTTTATATTTGATGATGGTCCAGTAAAGACCAAAACCTTGACAAAATAAACCAAATTTTCTTAAAAAATTACTTATTTTCACTTTGTTTGATGCAAAATTCATACTAAATTGTGGTAAATTTAAGGAATATTAATGGATTTTTTTTGCATAATGCATAATTTAATTGCACACGGAGCACATTTTTTTATGCAAAAATTTCGTTAAAGACTGAACAACTAAAAGAATTTAAGACCATTTTTTGTATAATGCATAATTTTAGTGCATATGATGCACTTATTTTTAGGCAATAATAAGGCCGAGATGTGGTAAGTTAAAAAAGTAAAAATTTATTTTCTACATTACGCATAATTTAATTGGATATGGTGCACGTTATGTGTGCAAAAATGGTGCTAAAAAGTGGTAATTTTAAATAATTTTAGTTGATTTTTTGTATAAAATTGCTTCATTTATTATTCCAATTAATCCAACAGTAAAATAAGAGATTTATTCCAAGCAGCCAATTTTACAAAAAAACTTAATTTTTGTAAAAATGGAAATAAACCTATCGACATGATACTTTTGTTCACCAATTTTTTTGGTGCATAATTTAATAAAATATAAGTCACATAGCTTTATTGAAAATATTACTGAAAGGGGGCTATTTAAAAGAATGGTAATCAATTTTTTTGCATTATGCATAATTGAATTGCATATGATAAATTTTTTATGAAAACATTTTACAAGAATTTTACTCGATTTTTCGATGTTATGAAAGAATTTGATTTTACCAAGATGCATTTATGTTGGTCAATTTTATTTGCACAATGCATAATTTAATTGCATAGTATTAAAATTGAAAAAACGGTGCCAAAAGGTGGTCATTTTATAAATTTTGATGAGCATTTTACCCTTATTTATAGTTTAAAGGGAAAAAATGCCAAGAAAAATCTCCTGACCCGCGTCTAATTCCCACAGACGCGAAGTGACAAGGATTGAAATAAATTCAAGATGATATCTTGGCGGCCGAATCACGTACTTTTTAGAAAACCGTAAGTAAGAAAGAAAGACAAATGACGACCGTAAAAAGGGAAGAAAGGAAGTGGGATAAGTGCGGTCCATCCTTAACGCCTCCCCTGTCATATAAATCATGCAGCGGAGATGCAGTTTTTCTGTTACGGACAGACGGAAGGCGGTTTTACTGGAAACTCTGTCCCCTAATCATGATGGATTTGTTTCCAAGATGGTTTGTGATAGCTTAATATTTTTTTGATACTATTTATTTGTCTAAAATTCCGTTCATGAAAAATCCATTATCTACAACAAAAAGATTACGTAAGACCCCTTATCAAAAAATTCAATTACCATCAAAAACGAATAACAAGCAAAAATGTTCTGACACGACACATTTCCCAAGAACAAAAGTTTATCTTTATCCCATTTTCTAGCCCTTTCGCGTTCAATAGAAAAATAGAATCAATTTTCCCTGATACACAATGGCGACAACCATTTGTGTGGTGAAAGGAGGGTGGTATTGATCAGCCCTTTCAGTGGAAAAACAGCAAATGACTTCCTCACAATAGACGTACGTAACGATATTGGCGTCGTCAGACACAGTTGGAAAAGTAGAAAAATGCCAATTTGCAACACATGCAGCCAATATGTCCTTTGGAAGCAATCGAGTAAAAAAAGTTAAGTTTATAGTTGAGTGACTTATTAGCGGCGTTAAATCCAGGAAAATTTCGTAAATATTTCCATAAACAAGCAGCTTAAATTTACGTTTCAAAGTTCAGTAAAACAAGCTCGTTTGTACGGCGGGGGCATCCATCAAGTCGCTTAAAAATAGCCGCGTCACGTTTCGTGTTTACCGCCATATTTTTTCACCGCCCCCAGTTATCATTGACGCTATTTTGGACAACAAAAAAAAACAGAACAGGAGATTTGTTGAGCTGTAAAGGTTAATCGCGTTTTCGACTGAGCAGTATTTTGCTTTCTGACGGTGCATAAATTAACGAAAAGGCCATTTATTCAGTTTTTACCCTAAGAGAGTATTGTCACGAAGTTTCACTATACTGTCACGAAATTTTCTCATAATATCCTTGAGATCCTTTGGATTAAATAAGGAATTTCTGGATACTATCTTTTTATGGTTTCCTTAGCGAAATGTTATTTTAAGAGTATTTATGAATATGCCACTTATTATTACTTAAGTTTTTTCTATTATTGGGAAACGTGCCTCATGTCCTTTTGAGTAAAGAGTATTAAAACAATTAACCTTAAAATTAATTTTTATTTACTCTAGTATTTAGTCCACTCAATTGCTTGGAAATAATTTAGGTATTCTTCTAGGCTTCTAGGAGTTATATCTTCTCTGTAAAATGCTTACGTAGTTAGTAAAGATTTCTTTCCAGGCAGTTATTGGCCATTGATAGCCAGCTTCTTGAATTATAGCAAAACGTACCTCCTCCTACACCCTTTTAAATTATGCATAACTTTATTGGTCTTGGTGGTAAACTTTATTAATTTTTCCCAAGTAGTTAAGTCTATTATTTTGTTCACTTAGTTGCTTGAAGGTAATTCAGGTATTCTTCCAGGCAGTTGAATTATAGTCTGACTTTCTCTGTAATATGATTTCCTGCACCCATCTACCTGGAAGAAATTTAATAAATTTACTTCACACCCTTTTAAATTATGCATAACCTCGTTGGTCTTGATAGTAAACTTTATTAATTTTTTCCAGATAGTTAAGTCAACTATTTTGTTCACTTAGTTGCTTGGAAGTAGTTCAGGTATTCTTCCAGGCAGTTGAATTATAGCCTGCCTTTCTCTATAATATGGTTACCTGCACCCATCTGCTTGGAAATAATTTAACAAAGATTTTCTTCCAGGCAGTTGAGTTGCACTATATTAATCTCTTTTGCCTTTCTGAGAAGGTTAAAGGCACTTAACTGCCTGGAAGTAATTAAAATATTTTTCAAGGCAGTTGAGTTACAACCTGTCATTCTCTTTTGCCTGTGTGAATCTGTTGCTCTTTTTAATCATGTGTGGATATATCACCTATTGGCCATTATTAAACAACTTTTTAAATTACAGGCAAACGTACCTCGCACCCTTTTAAATTGTGCATAACTTTATTGGTCTTGATGGTAAACTTTATTAATTTTTTCCACGTAGTTAAGTCTATTATTTTGTTCACTTAGTTGCTTGAAAGTATTTCAGGTATTCTTGTTGCAGTTGAATTATAGCCTGCCTTTCTCTATAATATGGTTACCTGCACCCATCTGCCTGGAAGTAATTTAATAAAGATTTTCTTCCAGGCAGTTGAGTTGCACTATATCAATCTCTTTTGCCTTTCTGAGAAGGTTAAAGGCACTTAACTGCCTGGAAGTAATTAAAATATTTTTCAAGGCAGTTGAGTTACAACCTGTCATTCTCTTTTGCCTGTGTGAATCTGTTGTTCTTTTTAATCATGTGTGGATATATCACCTATTGGCCATTATTAAACAACTTTTTAAATTACAGGCAAACGTACCTCGCACCCTTTTAAATTGTGCATAACTTTATTGGTCTTGATGGTAAACTTTATTAATTTTTTCCACGTAGTTAAGTCTATTATTTTGTTTACTTAGTTGCTTGGAAGTAATTCAGGTATTCTTCCAGGCAGTTGAATTATAGCCTGTGTTTCTCTGTAATATAGATACCTGCACACATTTGCCTGAAAGCAATTTAAATATTATGCCAGGCACGTGAATTGCAGCATATGGTTATCTTTTGCCTTTGTGAATTAAAAAAAAATCCAGGCTATTGAGTTACAACTCTCTCTGATATGGATAAATGCACTCAATTGTCTGGAAGTAAATTGAATTATATTTGTAAGGTATAAATATAGGAATTGCTATAATAACAATAGCCTTAATCATTTTTTTTTAAGAATATCTAAATGACAGAATTTCCAGACGTCCGGAGACCATTACGGGTATATTCACTTAATAAAATAATTAATCTAGAAAGAAATTTAAGCTATTAAATGTAACGGCAAAAAAAGAAAAAATCTAGCCTTTATCTACATAGACTTATTGATTTTTAAATAATATATAATAATGCTGGAGATAAAAAAAATACAAACAGACTTACACAATTTTTACATACATAGATAATTAAAAACTTATTATTGACACTCAATACATCGTAATATTT
The DNA here is from genome assembly GCF_022605725.1 of Anthonomus grandis grandis. Lineage (NCBI taxonomy): Eukaryota > Metazoa > Arthropoda > Insecta > Coleoptera > Curculionidae > Anthonomus > Anthonomus grandis. The sequence goes on from NC_065562.1 coordinate 15,006,719, forward strand.
AATCAAAAAAATGACTAAAATTTTTTTATTGAGCCACATTTCAGCATCAAGTCTGCTTAAAAAAAAATTAAATCATAATGCAAAAAAAATCGACTAATTATCTTTAAAATGACCATTTTTCAGCACTATTTTTGCATAGAAATAACAGCGTCGAATGCAATTGAATTATGCATTGTACACCAAAATAATCAACTAATATTTGTTTAAATAATTACCTATAAGCATAATTTTTGCATAAGAATTTGTGTGTTGCAAATGAAAATGTATGCAATTTAATTATACAAAATATAAAGAAAATTGATTCTCTTAGGACTATTTTTTGTATTTAAAAATAGATGCAACAAATGCAATTATATTATGCATTATGCACAAGAAAAATCGACAACTATCGTTTATTGCTTATTGTTCAAACAAAGAATCCGTAAAAGGTAAGACCTTGTCACTAGTTAAAAATTAACATAAAACTATAAAATTTTAAAATGTATTCTAACATAGTAGTAGCTTAACAGTTTAAACTTATAATATTTAAATACTTTAAAATAAACAATAAATCCAGGATATAAATATAAGCAAAAATGGATGAGCATAATATATAAAAAATATGTAATACAAATGCACAATTTAATTAAAGATAAGGACACATTTTTATGTTTTTTGTATACACATTAAAAAAATATATTTTTGTTATAGAGATCTGATGATGCTTTAAATAAGTCAAAACGTTGCAGTTTTTTCCCAAAAAATACTCATTTTCTATTGAAACAAATTAAAGATTTAGTAATGCAAATGCATAATTTAATTGTATATGAGGCACGAATTCTTACTTGTTTTTTTAAAATATTTTCACAGGTTGTTATAGAGGCTCTGACGGTGACCTAAAATAAACCGAAACGTTGCCAGTATAAAGCCAGTTTCTTCTTATAAGTAACCTATTTTCCAATAATAGAAATTAGATAATTAGAAATATAAATGCATAATTTAACTGTATGTAATGCACACATTTTTATTTAAAAAAAATTGATATATTTTCAAAGCATATATTTTTGTTATAGAGATCTGATAATGGCTCAACATAGGCTGAAACGTTGCCAATATAAAGCCAGTTTCTTCTTATAAATTACCTATTTTCCAACAATAGAAATTGCATAGTTAAAAATATAAATGCATAATTTAATTGTATATTATGGACACATTTTTATTATTTTTTAATATATTTTCAGATAATATATTTTTGACTCTGTGACGGTCTAAAATAAACTGAAACATTGCTAAGATAAACACAGCTATTCCTTAAAAATTAGCATTAAAATTACATAGTAAAAAATATGTATTATGAATACATAATTTAATTAAAGTTGAGGCACACATTTTTATGTTTTTTATTATACACATTCAAAGAATAAATTTTTGTTATAGAGACCTGAAGATGCTTTAAAATAGTCAAAACCTTGCGAAGATAAACCTAGTCTTCCCTAAAAATTGTCCATTTTTCATTGACACAAATGAGACAATTTGCAATTCAAATGCATAATTTAATTGCATATGATGCCAAAATGTTTATTTTTTGTCCAAATTTTTTCAAATTTTTCTTATAAACCAATGATGATAGCATAATAAAGTCCGAAACCAAGTTGCCAAAATAAACCCAGTTTTTTCTTAAAAATTACCAATTTTCTATTGACACACATAAGACATTTCGTAATGCAAATGCATAATTCAATTCTATATGACGCACACATATTCTTAAATAAAAATGAGACTTTAATCTGGATCTACTGAGGATACCATGACCAAACAAAAACTACTAATTCTGTCTCACCTTATCCCTTATTTCCTGTCTCATCTTTTCACGTTCCTCCTCCATCTTCCTGTGTTTCTCCTTGCGCCTCTCCTCCGCCTCCCGGATGGCCTCGAGTCGTTCCCTCTCGGCCTCCTCCTCCTTCTCTTTGTCGTCTCCGTCGTCATTGTCTCCTCCTACCGCACCTAAGAATTAAATCACATTTATTTAATTACATATTATAATGTAAAAAAAAAGAGAGAGAAATATTTGCATAAACAAAATATAATAAATTGAGCCATATAATGTGACCATTATCGGGTTTTAATGTAATCCGTCCATGCCATAAATTTAAATGTAAAAAGCTGAAATTTATTTACAAGCATGCTCTCATTATATAATTATGCGAAATGGCACTGAATAAATAATGCTCCTTTGTCACGAAAATGCAAACCGGGGTAAAAACTAATTTCCAACCACCCCGCGGATAACAATGGAATTTATTTCTGATTTGTTTTATGAAGCTGTACCGTTTTTTTGTATATTTATATTTTATATATGATTTAGCATATTCCATTATTACAATTTTTCCCGGTAAATAAATATTTATGAAACTCGTGCGGAACCGTTCGGTTTTTCCGCCAAAAATGTACTACGCTGAAACAAATAAAAACATATTATGTTATCGGTATTATCAAAAAATTTAATAACAACGACCACCATTTATAAATATTGAGCCGGAATTGCTTTATTCCAGTGTTTTTTGCCCGGCCGATTTATGCGAACGCTAAAAGCTGAAATTCAGTTATTTCATTTTTGTTTTAAATTTATTAAATATAGGAATTTAATCAGTGTAAGCTTTGAAAATACGGGCATTGTAGCATGAGGTTTAAAAAAAATAACCGTATAATGAATGAATTATTGATCTCAGCAATGATTTTTTATTTATCACAGTAGTGATTTCTTGAAAGATTCCTGAAGTCTTCCGAATGCGATAATTGACGTTTACGTGAAATGGTAACGTCATTGAATAACACGATCTTGACCTTAGAAAAGGTTAAAAATAAGATTGGCCACCCCAGTTCCCTGATTTAAGTCCTATACACCTCGGTTTTTAAGCGTTTATAGCGGATTGTAAGTGAATGATGACCAGATAAAGAATAGAAGGGTAAGGGGACTTTTTTGATTATAACCAGACATTTTGACATTACTGAGTGAATCGGGAAAAAATGGGGTGTCTATATATATAAAGGGTACTATATTTGCAGTTTGCTGTTTTATACTGGCTCCTATTAACTGACTTTTGTTATTTAACTTTGTGACCCTGTATATGGAAAGGAAATTGTCAATGTCAATTTTGTTCCATTAACTTGAATTCAATAATTATGTTTTAAAATTCACTTATTTACGTCGTTTTCGACATACGACAAGTTTGAATTTATTTTTCTTAAATATTTCAAGAATTTAAAATAATTTTTCTTGTTTTCCAAGGATCCAAATCTTTTTAACATATTTCCAGAAATTTGACGTTAATTTTTTTCTTTGTTTCTCAGATATTTTAAGGATTTTTCAGGCATTTAACGTAATTTTTTTCTCTCTGTCTCCCTTTCTCTCTTTATCTCTCTCACTATCTTCATCTCTCCCCTGTAGATAGTCTTTGAAAGATAATAAATATTTTTCAAGAATTTTAAATTAGTTTTAAAAATGTTTAAAATATTACATAAATTTAAATATTTTTCTAAAGGATCTTAAATATTTTTTGATTTTTCTCTTCCTTCCATGAATTTAAAAAATTTTTTCAAGGATTTTGTATATTTAACGAGGATATTAAGCATTGTCTGGGAATTTTAAATATTTTCCAAAAAATTAATTATTTTCCAGGAAATAAAAAAAATAACACAGGTCCTTAATGGTTTGCGAGGATTTTAAATATTGCCCTGGAATTTTTAATATTATCAGTTAATTTAAATATTGTTCTGTAATTTTGAAGATTTTCCAGAAAGTTGAAATTTTTTCCAGATCCTAAATTTTTTGCAAGGGTTTTAAATGTTTTCTTGGAATTTTAAATATTTTTCAAGAATTTTAAATTTTTACCTGAGATTTTAAAAACTTATTTTGATAATAGCAGTGATTTTGTTGACCCAAACTTTTTACAATTTTCTTCCAGTAACCTAAATTATTAAGTTTTGAAATTTCCTTTTTTTGTCTTTTTGATATGTGACAATTTTGAATTTAGTTTTCTACTTTTTTTATGTTTTCTAAGAATTCCATTTTTTTTAAATATTTCCAGGCATTTGACGTTTTACACTGTTTCGGGCATTGCAAATATTCTCCAAATATGTGACGTAATTTTTTCTCTGTCTTTTTCTGTCTCTATCTCTCTTTCTTTCTCTCTGTCCCCACCTATCTGTCCCGGACTCCGTCTTTGAGAGATTTTAAATATTTCTTAAGGATTTATAAAAATTTTAAGCATTTTTTAAGAGTTGGAAATATGTTTTAAAAAAATTTAATATTTGCCATGAATTTTAATTTTTTTCCCAAGGATTTTAAATATTTTTTAAGTTTTCCAGGGACTTATATACTATTTTTCATATTTTTTAAATAATTTTTTATATTTTCCAGGTATTTGACGTAATTTTTTTCTTCCTTTTTTTTCCTGTCTATGTTTCTTCCATGGATTTAAAAAAAAATTTCCAAGGATTTTGCATATTTAACGAGAATATTAAGCACTGCCATTCCTAAAAATTTAAATATTTTAGAGAAATTGGAAAAAATACCGGAAATCCTTAATATTTTTTGCAAGGATTTTAAATATTGGCTTGGAATTTTATATATTATCCATTAATTTAAATATGCATATTTGCAAAAAAATTTAAAACAAGTTCACTAGATGTCCAAAGCATTGCTATAACAATAAACGGTGAAAGATTGATGTACGACGAAAATATTAATACTTGGGAACAATTCTGGACTCAAATTTAAATTTTCATTCACACGCTGGTTACATTATGAGGAAGTTTTCAAAAAAGGTCGGATTTATAAACAGAGTAGGCCAAAATTTATCACTTTATGCTAAACTTTCTTTATACAATGCCATTGCACTTCCTCATATACAATTTTGTTCAACATTATTATATAATTTGCCTCAGTATAAAATCAACCAAATTGAGAAAATTCAAAATCGAACCATGAGAACGATTTTAAAATGCAACCGATACACACCTATTAAAATTATGTTAAATGTTTTAAATATGTTATCTGTTCAACAAAGGATTGCTTCTAATATAAATTTTTTTATATTTAAAATAAAACAAGGTCTTTTGCCAAAATATTTAACTAATAAATTATCAATTTTTCAAGAGGTCCATAATTATAACACAAGAAACTGTACTGATTTTATTTTAGTTAATAGATGTAATACCAACCAATTGCTAAATTCTATTCTTTGCAAAGGCTTTAGTGAGTTTAATAAATTACCAAATGATAAAAAAGTTGAACAAAATATTAATGTTATTATAACCACAAAAATGTAATTTTTCCCGATTATGACAGATTTTTATTATATTTTTTATTTTCTGTAAATAGGTAATAGGTAAATGATTATTTTTGTATTCTTAATTATACTGTAAAATTGTCTTTAATTTTAAATATTTAGTTTGTATGCATCCATATCTAGGTCATGGTCTGACGCACTAGGGTGGTGTGTTTCTATGTTGCCGGGATGTCGTCATTATCCTGGTGACCCGGACAAAACGTGCAGCCATGGAAACAGCGTGGATAGCAGCGTGGATAGCAGGCTAACTTGGGACACCCACATCGATCACATAGCGAAAAGCTTGGCAACGTCGTGCTTTGTTGTAAGTAACCTAACACGTATAGTAAGCACGGCTGTTGTTCGACTCTTTATTCATGCCCACGTTCAAAGTCGACTTTCCTATGGTATCATCAACTGGGGGGCTTCTTCTGAGCTGGAGCGTTTACTTGTCCTACAAAAACGCATGATCAGAACGCTAGATGGAGCTGGGTTTTTAGACCACCTTTGTTTAAAAAACGCCGTATAATGACAGTGTATTCGTTATACTTCTATAACCTTTTGGTTTTTACAAAAATATACAGTCATTACTTTACAAGGAACGCAGACTTTAATATGGGTATGCCTACAAGATATCACCAAGATCTCAACATTTTGCACCATAATACGGCTCTATTTGAAAAGAGTGCGATTTTCGTAGCATCTAAAGCGTATCTAAAGTCTTTAATAGATTACCAAACTGCATAAAAACAATTGACGGTATAAACCCGTTCAAATCAAAAATAAAGCAACTCCTTTTAGATAATCCTTTATACTATCATAAGTGTATAACATAAGGTGTGCCTTTAAGTCTTCTTTTGTAAGTTTGTTTTAATAAGTATTGTTAGTATATGTATGTCTCTATTTAACTTTTAATTATTTATGACTTTAGTGTATACATTTAGGTAAGGCTTGAAATTGACGCATGCTATGTTCATTGTTGAACCTTTGTAATGAAGAATTTTAAATAAATAAATAGATAAATAAATAAACCAGTTAATTTTTTTTTAGACACGAACCATAGATAGTCATAGAATTTTTATTACAGCATGGATTTTTATAGTTTGTTTTTGAGTAAGATGTACATCTGCAAGGTAAAATAAATAAAATATAATATTATTTATTCCATTCAACAAAACATTTATTTTAACAGTGATTTCTTAAAGGAATTTCTTCTTAAAATTAAATCACTTCACTTTTTTTAAAAACGATTTACTATGTATTTAAAAATATAAAAATATGTTTGTTCTGTTTGCATCTGTATATTCAAAATCATTATTTCCTTAATTTATCGCAGCAGCGATTTTAAAGATTTGTTTTTAGGTACGCTGAACATGTAGAAAAACACTTGTCTTTTTATTGGTATATAAAAGAAATTGACGACTATATAAGAATTGAAATAAAAAATAAACTCACATTATCAATTTAAAAAACTCATGAAGAAACGTTTTAAATATTTTTATTTTTGAGGTCTCTAAAAAAATGAATGTTTCTAAAGAATTTTTGAAGATTTCTCCGTAATTAATAAAACGTTTCTCTAATCTATTAATTAATTTAATTTAATTATAGTCACGTCACCAACAATTGATTGATCAAAATATCCCTACATTACCCTAACTAGAACCGAAAGTTCCTTAAGGTGATTGTTAGAGTTTCAATCGACTAAGAAATGGGGTGTCAAAAGCAAATATGAAGTGTTTCTTACCCTACGTAGGGAAAGAGCAGTAAATTTTCTCACATATTAAAATCGTACGTGATAATGTAGAGGAAATGGAGGAAAAATAAAAGAAAATGGAGACGAAATGAACGTGACACAGAGGTTTATTTTACAGAAAGGCACCCTATCATCATTGCGCCCTTTAAGAACCCCATTAGAGGCCCTTTTACTTGCTTATATATAAATAAAGTGTTCTTTTTATTGCCATTTCACTTAATCAAGAATACTTTTTTTTAATAAAAAGTCTTGTATTTTAGCCCTGGTGAGTTACTCTCTAATATTAAAAAAATCATCAAATCATTAATAATCTTTTTGCATTTTAAGTTCTCCCTTCTTATGCACCCCTCGAGGGTTTAACCTAAAAGGCTAAATAAACAACCGGATAAAAGCTTAACTTAATTCAATTTATTCCTCAGTTATTGTCTGGCCCTAAGCCAAAGGGCCAAGGTTTCGAGGAAAAAATACCCTAGCTTTAGACGAGTTAACCTATACAGATAATATAGGGAATTGGGTCAAAATCCCTTTTAATTTATTCACGAATATAGATGTTTGTATTTTCCGGATTTACACTCAAGTAAGGGATTAAATACGAGAATTTTCTTATTACAAAAAAATAGTATTTTTGATTAAGTAAAAGGGCAATAAAAAAACACTTCATTTTTTTTATTTAGCTTTATGATGGAGTTCTTGAAGGACGCAACGACGATGTAAAATAAACCTCTGCGTCACGTTCATGTCGTCCCCATTTTCTTTTATTTCCGCAATATTATCACGTACGATTTTAATATCCGAAATACAAAGAAAACTCCCTGCATGTGTGCCCTTTTGGGTTGGATAATAAAAACTTATGGTTTTGACACCCCATCGCCCAAGAACTCTCGATTCTATTCAGGAAATTTCACTCAAACCTCGTATGAATCTGACGTTATAATTAAATGAATTATTTGTTGAACTTAGCTTAGGGTTCCATTGCATCCGTTGACATTATTTATATCACTATAGAATTTTTTTTTTTGTTATTTTCAAGCTGTAACTGATTTCAGGTTGAGTAAGATTAAAAAAACACTGCTGTGATAAGTTTTTTATTATTTATTTTTTAAGAGTAAACGAATATTTAAAAAAAGAATTTTCAAGACAAATATTTTATCGTTTGCGTGCACCATACGACAAAATAACTGCTATTTATTATAACTAAGATATTAATTATCCGTCAAGTTTAAAAGTTAGCTCTCAGAAGAATAAATTATTATTTAACCCTTAGAATCGATGAACTTACCGACATATTTTTTTTTTTTGGATCGATGAATCATTAAATCACTGTCAAAATAAATATGTTATAACTTTACAGGCTAGTAAAAAGCTCTGAGAAATCACTGTTGAATCGAGAAGTGAAAGAAATCATTTTTTATTGGCTTTCGAATTGACGGATTATTAAAATCACTTCTATGATAAGTTTCTTCATTCTTTTAAGCTGATAAGAATTTTTTTTTATATTTGCTTTTTTAACAAAATCATTGTTTTTCAATAATTTTAATTCAAAAATCGATATTTTTTTGACGCCTTTTTTAAAAATTTATCTGGGTCAATGAAAAAATTAACAAACCCTGAAAAACACTGTCGAGCTAAATATTTTAATAATTTTTACTGGCTTCTTCATGAATTATATAAAGTCACTGCTGTGATAAGAGAAAAAAAAATTCTTGTATTTGATCCATTCAAAAATCACTGCTAAATTAGTATTACATTAATTTCAATTCAAAAATCAATATTTTTACCGACATTTTTAAAATTAAGTACTGTCGAGATAAAGATTTTAACATATCTGCGGCAATAAGATAGTTAACTCCATTTTGTACTGCTTCAGATTGATAAAATTATAAAAAATCATGTTAAAATAAATTTGCAACCTAATAAAAAAAATATCTTTTAAAAAATCAGTGTATCGAAAAATATTTTAATATTACCGTGCCAAAAGGGAAACTTAAACGTTGACAAACCCTTAAAATCACTCACGTGATTAATATTTTATCAATTTAATTTTTTACTGGTTTTCGCATAAATGAATTTTAAAAATCAAGTAAAAATAAATGTTCACTTTATTCCAGGCTTTTGGAATACTTTTTATGTCTTCCAAGTACTTGAAATATTATTCCATTTATTGCAAATCTTTTGCAAGATATTGTTATTTTCCTCCAGGTATTAAATGTAATTTCCATTTTATTTCAAGAATTTTAAATATTTTTTTATCTTCTTTCAGGTACTTAAAATAATATTATATATATATTAAGTTATTTGCAATAATTTTTTATTTACTTCCAGATATTTCAATTTAATTTTCATTTTATTTCAGATTTTTCGAACGATTTTTTACCTCTCTCTGGTTTTTGAAAAATTATTTTATTTTATTTAGAAAAATTTTGCAATATTTTTTAATCTTATCAGAGATTTAAAATAAATTTTAATTTTATTTCGTGCTTTTTAAAAATAATTAAAAAAAGCAGTCCATTTTTCTTAAAGAGACCTTTTAATAAAAATTCAGAGATTGGAGGGTCACAAAGTCAACAATAAACATAATCTGAGACCATTGACTTTGTGTCCCTCCAATCTCTGAATATTATTTCAAATATCTAAAAGAGATAAATAATGATCTGAAAAGATTAAAATAAACTGAAAATTAAATTGAAATAATATTTGAAGTACCTGAAGGACTTAAAATATAATCAAAAATAAGAATTAAAAGATTGGAGGGACACAAAGTAAACAAAAAACATTATCTGAGATCATTGACTTTATGTCCCTCCAATCTTTGAATATTATTTAAAATATCTGAAAGAGATAAATAATGATCTGAAAATACTAAAATAAAATGGAAATTAAAATGAAAAAATATTTAAAGTACCTGGAAGACTTAAAATATATTCAAAAATAAAAATTCAAAGATTGGAGGCGATACGACTTTGTGTCGCTCTAATTTATTTTTGAATATATTTCAGGTACTTCAAATATTACTTCAATTAAGTTTGAATTTTATTTCAGTCTTTTTAGACCATTATTTATCTCTTTTAGATATTTGAAATATTATTCCACTTAATTAGGATTTTCTCTTTTCATTTTCCTCCAAAAATTATTGTCTATTTTAGGCTTTTAAAATATTTATAATTTCAGTTTTTTGGAATAGTTTTTTCTTTCCAGGCATTCAAATTTAAAGTTTTTATATTATTCGATCCTTTTTAGATGAAATGAATTTCTTCTCGATGTTTCAAATATTATTTTATTTTAACTTATAATTTCGCAATATTTCCTTATTTTCTTCTAGGCATTTAAAATAAATTTTAATTTTATTACAGCTTATTCAGCCTATAATATTATATTTAATTTTCTCTGTCTTTTCATTTTCCTCCAAAAATTAATGTTCATTTTATTTCAGGCTTTTAGAATTTATATTTTGCAGGTACTTGAAATAATATATTAATAATTTCAGTTTTTTTAGAATAGTTTTTTCCTTCCTGGCTTTTAAATTTAATGTTTTTACGTTATTCAATCCTTCTTGATGAAATGAAGATGAAATGAATTTTTTCTTCTTGGAATTTTTTGAAATATAATTTTATTTTAACTTATAATTTTGCAATATTTCGTTATTTTCTTCTAGGCATTTAAAATAAATTTTGATTTTATTACAGTCCATTCAGCTTATAATATTATATTTTATTTTATATATTTACAATATTTATTTTATCCTCTTTCAAATATAATATTTCAGTTTGTTCCAGGCTTTTAGAATAATATTTTATATCTTCTAGTTACTTAAAAATTTCATTCCATTTTATTATTTTTTAGATTCTTCCAGGCATTTAAAGTTGACTTTTATTTTATTCCAGACTTTTTAAACAAAATTTGTCAAATTTCTAGAAACCAAAAACCCTGAAATATAATAAAAATATATTCTAAATACTTTGAAGAAAATAGAATATAATTGCAAATTCCTGGAATAAAATTGAAAATAATCTTAAATATCTGTAAAAATGATTCTAAAATATTGAAATAAAAAAAAATCTAAATGCCTGCATGAAGCACAAAAAAATAGTCGAGTTTTTGAAAAAAGGATAAAATACAAAAACCTGAAGAAAAAATAAAAACATTTGAAATATTAGTTGAGAGCTTTAAAAAACATTAAACTGCCTCTGAATAAAATCAGAAATAAAAATTTTAAATAGCTACATGACATAATAAATGGCATCAAATACTTTGAAAATATGAAAAATTATCCCAAATGCCTGGAATAAAACGAAAATTTAATTTAAGTACTAAACAACGTAAAAAGAAGCTGGATAATAAAGCAAATCCAGAAATGGTTTCAAACGATCCTTATTTGTTAATTTTATGGCTCCTGTTTATATCCTATCTATTTCTGCTACAGAATTACGTTTTAGGGTTAAAATCTATTTAATTACTTCGTTTGTATTTACTGGGATCAGAAATATTGAGCTTTCTGATGGTTCTGAGGAATCTGTCATAAAAATGTCTTTTTAGGAGTATTTATTTTGATTATTTTCAACATTTATGAAGTAATTATTGCAGAAATTGGCCATTCTCTTATTTGTCTCAATTTGTCACTATTATCCAATATGTTTATTTTATTGCTGTTTCAGGTTGGCAAAATCACTGTTAATAATTAATTTTTAAGCTAATAGAAACAGAACACAATTTTCCCTAAATTATTATTTTATTTTTAAGGAAACCCTTACTTAAATTTTACAGAGACTACACGTCAGTGTATTTTATGATAGGATTATTTCATTAATTAATACAAATAATTTATGTACTTAATTTCACTAACGCGTGGTCTAACACCTCAGTACAATATTTTAAAAAAAAACTACTTAATGTCTCACTTTTTGCGATTTAACTTTGGTCTAGAAAGCATTAAAAAGTTTTATAAAATCCCTTCGGAAAATATTCCGGACCATTGAGTTCTTAATTCGATAAAATAGGAAAGTGCACTTAAGTCATAAACGGTTATGAAATAATAAATTAGCGGAGACCGGTCGAAATAATGGGATATTCGGGTCTAATCTACCATAAAATTTACGGGTATTTAACGAGTTAAGCCGATAAACAGGAAAACTTTCCCAAAAACCGACAAACAGGCCGATCCGAAAGTTCATCCGATTTCGCACTGGTAACCTGGAAAGCAAATCGGAAAAAAGCGATTTGCAGATTTCGAACCGATAAAGCCACCGAAAAATCGCTCCGAACATGGAATTTAAAGTTTGTTCGTTTTACGTTTAATGGGGTTTTTGTTTAAGCCCCATCGATTTCCGATAACATTATTTCATTTTTTGTTCCCTTGTTAATTCAAAACTACAATTTAAAATTTAAAAAAAAACTACTTTCCTAAAATTCTTTTTGATAACGTAAGCGAAGAGTTTAGAAATTCCATTAGGCAGCGGACTACAGATAGCGCTACTGTAAAACTTTTTCCCCTTCTACACCATAAACTAAATTTTCCACGTCCAAAAGGAAAAAGTTGTAAAAGGAAACTGGCGGAACTCGTTTTAAGGCAGGAGGCGTGGTGCAAGCTTTTTATTTTCACCGCGGAAAGTTTCCTTAAATAAATACTTCTGGCGCTGTAACAATGTTTCCGAAAGACAGATGTAAACAATCCAGAGACGTTTCCATCTGGAGTTTTATTGAAAAAAAATTTGGGAAACAGTTGGGTTCTTTTTAAGAAATTCAAAGTTTCATATAGTCTGCGAATAAAATTAATCAAATATTGAGTCTAAAAAGTTGGACTTTAACCGGCACTCAATTGCGTCCATCAATCTACGGACGGTATGTTCAGTTTTAATTTGCAACTGCCTAAATTAAACCGACATCGAAAATAAATCACTGATCGAACGGATGTATAGCCGCAAAATCGGTAACGATATGGCGGTGAGGTCGTTTTGAGTTTTACCCATTTAATTCCACGGTAATAATTTTTTTTTCCATTAAAATCACTGATAAGATAAACATATTAATGAATCTAAATCGATAAGGGTAAGTGGATGATCTTCCATAAATCGCTGCTGAGATAAGGACTTTATCATATTTTAAGAGTGATTTTAAAAGCAAACATTTTTTTTGAATACGACGAAAGACTTTGAAATTATTGATACAATGAGTTTTACATCATCCAATTAGGAAGCAGACAAAATAATATTTTTTATTAGTTTCGGGTTCAAAATCACTGTTAAAATTAAATATTATATTTAAAATCACTGTTGTGATATAAATTTAATTTCGTAAGAAAAATTACCTTAGAAGTGATTTTTTGGTTTTTTTAAGTTTTCCCTAGCTTTTATCAGTTTTTTTCAAATAATAATATACATTTTACATAGTTTAACTTTTGAATTATTCATTATTAATTCAAAGTTTAGAAAAACTCAAAAATTCAAAAATTCAAAGTTTTGGAAATTAAATTTGAATTATAAATCACATATAAGCTTTTTTCAAATGAACTTAAAATCACTGTCTAGATAAAATATATCTAAAATCATTGTTATGATATAGATCTTATCAAGTCTAATTTGCAAGGAAACAAGTCAATATACTTTTATTGGTTTTGAGGTTAATGCACCCTTAAAATCACTGTTGAGATTATTATTTTTTCATTAATTAACCAAATTTTTTCATGCACAATTTTCTTTTGATCAGTCGAATCATCGACATTAACAATGATTTTATTGATTTTACACCAGTAAGAAGACATCTTATTTATCTATTAGCATTTTTCAGGCAACTTAAAATCATTATTGTAATATAAACTTGATCAGTCTACGTTATAAAAAAAAAAAACAATATTTTTTATTGGTTTGAAATTAATGCATAATGTGATCAATTAATCTTTAAAAATCACTGTCGAGATAAAATATGCATGGTTGATTGAAATATTTTTTTTTAACAGTGATTTTACGTTTCTTTAACCAGCAGATTATTTTCATTTATCATTTATCTAATTTAGGTAGTAATATATTTTATAGGCATTTATTATAAGATTTTTTTTGGTTCAGGATTAGCAAGTCTGAATCAAATCAATTAATTATTCTTTGAAAATCACTGTCGAGATAAACTCTCCATGTTTAATACAAATATTTTTTTAACAGTAATTTTACTCATCCTAAACCAGCAGAAAATTTCAAAAATACCGTTATGATAAATAGCACTTCTTAATTGCTAATTAATGTGAGTGATCCTACTTAACCTAAAAGAGCACAAAATTTAAAAATCATTATTTGAATGAAGAGCATTCATCCGAATTTTCTCAATAGTGATTCTATTGATTTTATAGAAATAGAAAACAATATCTTAAAGGCTTATTTGATCATTCCTTAAAGTGCAAATTTAATATTACCTATTCTAGATAAAACACATTTTGAGTTATTTAAAATCTCTGTTGAGATATACAATTTATTTTATGAAGCCAGCAAAATAACTAAATAATTTTTTATGCACTATAAATCACTTCAGAGATAATTATCTTAATAGTAATTTTAAGAACAAATAGAAATTTTATCTGGATAATCTTAGATAGTATTTCTATTTGCATATTTTTTTATAAATACTTGAAACCAACAAACAAGAAAGAGAAAAACGATATATGGAGCATTTTTATCGAGGTGTAAGTATGAGTAAATAAATACATTAATAATGAAAAAGGGTGGCTACACTCGAGTAATAACCCTGTGAAGAATAAACAAACAACTAATTTAAGATCATCGAACATCCATTTAACTAAAGATCCAAATAACTTGGGGCGATCCGTCTGGTCCAAATAGCCCTAAGGGCCATATTAACTAGACCACAACGACGTTTAGCACTAAATACGGACCTCACTCAAAGAGTACGGGTCCGACCCTGATTCTGTCATAGATAAACGAGTTCCTAAAAGTGGAACGTCAACCCTTAACCGCCCCCAATAAAACTAAATTAGGGTGATTATTATAAAGGAGTTTTTCTGTCGTATTTTTATCTCTCTTAGTATATGTACTTACTTGTCTTCTTACCGTAATTGGTTCATACCGTGTGACTCTTACCTGAAAATAAAAAAAAAATTGTTAGGAATATGGTGATATGACGTTTTACGTATGTGGCTCGCGCTCCATTTTCCGGGCAGAGAAGCTCATTTTTCTTCTCGAATTACGCCATTAGGTAAATATTTTAAAAAAAAAACCGCATACGCTCGCTATTTTAGAGAAATTACGTCGTGTACGGTTTTATCTTTTATTTGCGTATGCATTTCCGGATGCATTTGGATAAATCACAAGTAAAGCCACGGTGCTTTCTTTGGTACATGTGTATGGCATATACGTATTTTCTTTCTTTTTTTTTTTTGTTGTAATATGTTAAATTTTGCTTAGCAGATGATTTTATAGTGGGTTTATAAGAAAATCGCTATTGAGATAAATATATTATCGTTTTTTATAGTTGCTCAATTTTCTTTGGCATGTTCCCTAAACAGTGATTTAGTCGTTATTAATCCAGAAAATAGTAATATATGTAAATCATTATCATGATAAATGTTGCAAGCCAACAAGGGATTTTTTGCTAATAATTGAATAATCCTTAAGGTTACTTAAGCCGGAAAGAAAATAAACTATTTATTACCGCTCCTAGGCTAAGCAGTTTCCAAAAATCATTGGTCAGATGAATATTTCAGCATTTTTAAGTTCGATGATACTTAATGTGATAAGATGATAACTGTGTTAAGATGATTAGGTAGAAAAATTAATGAATTCAGATGATTAACTGCCTGGAATAAGAATAGAATTCTTCCAGGTATTGAGGTGATCAACTGCCTTAAATAGAAATAGACTTCTTCCAGGTATTTGAGGTTCATTTTTTATTTAAACGAGAAAATTAGGGAATTCAGGTCATCAACTGCTTGGAATAAAAACAGAATTCTTTCATCCATTTGAGAATCATTTAATTTTTAAGCGAGAATATCAGGGAATTGAGGTGATCAACTACCTGGACCAAATAAAAAAATTGTCCAAGTGAGGTTCATTTGATTTTTAAGTGGAAATATCAGAGAGTTCAGGTGATCAACTGCCTCAAATAAATATAAAATTCTTCCAGGGATGTGAGCATAATTTGTTTTTTTAATGGGAATATCCGGGAATTCAGGTGATCAACTGCCTAGAATAAAACCAAATTTTTTCCAATTATTTGATTTTCAAGTCGAAACATCAGGAAATTCACATGATGAACTGCCTGAAATAAATACAAAATTCTTCCAGACATTTAAGGATCATTTGCGTTTTAAGTAGGAATATTAGGGAATTCAGTTGACCAATTGCCTGGAATAAAAACAGAATCTTTCCAATTTTTTAGAAATTTGATTTTTAAGTGGGAATATCAAGGAATTCAGGTAATCAACTGCCTGCTGGAATGAAAATGCGATTTTTTCAGGCAGTTGTGGTTCATTCCATTTTTAAGTGGCAATACCAGAAATTGAGATGATCAACTGCCTGGAATAAATACACAATTCTTTTAAGCATTTGAGAATAATTTGATATTTAAGTGGGAATGTTAGGGAATTGAGGTGATCAACTGTCTGGAATAAAAACAAAATTCTTCCAGGCATTTGAGGTTAATTTATTATTTAAGTGGGAAAATCAGGTAATTCAGATGGTTAACTGCCTGAACTAAATACACAATTCTTCGAGGCATTTCAAGGTCATTTGAATATAAAGTAAGATAATCAGGGAATTTAGGTGATCAACGGCCTGAAATAAATACACAAATATTCCAAGCAGTTGAGGTGCATTTGATTTCTAAGTAAGGATATCTGAGAATTACCTGGCCATAATAGACCAACTACCTGGAATAAATATAAAATTCTTCCAGGGATTTGAGCATCATTTGATTTTTAAGTGGGAATATCAAGCAATTCAGGTAATCTACTGCCTGCTGGAATAAAAATGCGATTTTTTCAGGCAGTTGTGGTTCATTCGATTTTTAAGTGGGAATACCAAGAAATTGTGATGATCAACTGCCTGGAATAAATACACAATTCTTTTAGGCATTTGAGAATAATTTGATATTTAAGTAGGAATGTTAGGAAATTGAGATGATCAACTGCCTGGAATAAGAACAAATTTGTTCTAGGCATTTAAGGTTAATTTATTATTTAAGTAGGAAAATCAGGTAATTCAGATGGTCAAGTGCCTGGAATTAAAACAAAACTCTTCCAGGTATTTGAGGATCATTTGATTATTAAGTAAGAAAATCAGGGAATTTAGGTAATCAACTACCTGAAATAAATACACAAATATTCCAAACAGTTGAGGTTCATTTGATTTTTAGTGAGGATATCTGAGAATTTTGGTGATCAACTGCCTGAAATAAATATGAAATTCTTCCAGGGATTTGGGCATCATTTGTTTTTTACGTGGCAATATCTGGAAATTCAAGTGATCAACTGCCTAGAATAAAAACAGATTTTTTTCAATTATTTGAAGATCATTTGATTTTCAAGCCGAAATATCAGGGAACTCACGTGATGAACTGTCTGAAATAAATACAAAACTCTTCCAGATATTTATTTGTTATTTAAATAGGAATATCAGAAAATTCGGGTAATCAACTGTCTGGAAGAAAAACAGAATTCTTCCAGTCATAGCTCTTTTTCGAGTGTACGACGCTTAAGAACATCACTGTTGAGATAAACAGTATTTGATTTTTTGTAAGTCCTGGAGTAACAAATCACTACCCAGATAAATTTTGCATCGTTGGTTAAAAATTTGTATTAAAATAAATTCATTGGCATCTCAACAGTGATTTTAACCATTATTAACCGGCAGTAAATTTAAAAATAACTGTTGAGATAGCCAGTATTTATTCAATTTAGTGAGAAGAACTGTATTTTTTTTCGTCCAGGAATTATGAGTTTTTAATTATCTGAGCCTGATACTTTTTTTTTAAATAAACTCTCTTTAGCATATTCAAATCTTAACAGTGATTTTGTTACTGTTAAAATCACTGTTAAAATAAATAATATTCATCTGATTCAACTGGTAAAAGAGTATTTTTTCCTAGTTCAAAATGTTAAAAATCACTGTAGAGATTATAAATACTTTATCGTAAATTAAAGTATGGGTTTTTAAGCTCATACTTCTTCGACATGTTAAAACATTTTTTTCAACAGTGATTGTAACGGTCCTAATTCAGTATACTCTTTAAAATTATTTATGTTAAACATGAGTTGTTGAACACTATTGAGTAATTATGTAATTCAGTCAGTAAGTATGTTTTTTTTTAAATCTATAAGACTTTAAAATCACTGTTGAGATAAAGAGTATTTATTCAATTCAGTAAGTAAATGAGATTTTTTTTCTCGTCCATAATTAATAGTACAGAATCCTTCATCGTATTGATTTTACTGATCCTAAATAAGTAGACAGCACCTTTTTTTTAGGTTTATGACAATTAAAAATCACTGTTGAGAATAACGGTATTTATCGAGTTCAGCAATTTTAATTTTTAAACCAGCGGTTTGGAATCAATTTAAAAAAAAATTAAAAGTTACTTTTGAGATGAATAGCCCTTCCTCAACATAGATTTCCGTTCTGTTTTATTCTGAACTTGGTTCCTGATCAATTTTGGATCAATAAACCTTTAAGATTTTTTTAAAGACTCATCCTAAAACTGATTTATTATTTATCAGAGACAATTGAGGGGAATTTGTATGTATATGCACAAGCTTCCAAGTGAGCAGATAAGAGACACGGAGCATATTACCTATAAAGACGATGTAAAAAAAGATAATTCATTCACTTAGAGGAAGTTTTATAAGTTAAGCCGTGCCAGTCTGGCAAGTTTCCGAAACACAAAGACATCATAGCCGCCGCCCAATTAATTTTTAAATCACCCGAGACACTTATAATACGTTCTTGGGGTCGATCGATACGGTGTCAGGAGGGGTTTATTAAAATTTCAAAAGCCTTTTTCATTCACGAGCTCCTATTATGGATATAGGAACCGTTCCGCTTTAGAAGTTATACTTTTACCCAACTTTATAGAGTCTATCGCACGGAAGCTATATATTTTACCCATAGTCGTTTATGCAATGATTTTTAAGTTTACAGTATGTAATACTTATCCCAATAGTGTTTTAATTAAAGTTCGTTGTTATGGTTTTGGGAGATTATCTATGCGCCCTTTATCCAATTAAATTTATGGATTATCTGACGTGTGGCGTCCAATTGCTAAAAAAGCTGATTATTATTTATTCAAACCGGGATAAATGGAAAATTTGATTGGATTTGTCACACTTTTCCCGTTAATCCTATAAATAAAATGCAGTTTTTTTTTTGTTTTTAGGCGTGCGAACATTTTGTTGAACACAGGCCGATTGTGTCAGTTTTTTAGCGAATTTCCGGGTAAAAATTAATTATTTTTTTTTGTTAGCAGCCATGTCAAATTTTAGGCATTTCGAGTTTATTATCGAATACATTTTTGCAATTATTAAAAAAAAACTGGCGCTCAGTGAAGTTATCCACATTTGTCTCAGCAGCGAGTTTAAGAAGTTCATCCATCGATTTTGTTTTAGTGATTTAATCATTTTATTTACTTCCAGGCATTAAATATGGTTTTAGGTCTTCCATTCTTTTTTAGAATTTAGTAATTTTAAGAAAAATCTTTTTCCAGGTATTTAGCAATAATTTTTTATTTTCTTCCAGTTATTTAAAATAAATGTCCCTTTTTCTCCAGACTTTTGGAATACTTTTTGTGTCTTCGAGGTACGTGAAATAAAATTCGAATTATTTTTTTTATCTTCTTCCAGCTATTCAAATTTAATTTCCATTTTATTCCAAGGATTTTAAATATGTTTTTACCTCTTTCAGATAATTGAAATAATATTCCATTTATTTCAGGTACCTATTTTGAAATTATTTTTTAAATCAATTCAAATTTAATTTCCATTTTATTCCAAGCATCCTAAATATTTTTTTATATTTTTCTTTTACTTACAGGATTTAATAACAATAAAAAAATATTTTTCCAGGCATTTAAATGTAATTTTCATTTTTTCCAAGGATTTTAAATAATATGTTTTTACCTCTTTCAGCTATTTAAAATAATATTCAGTTTATTTCAGGTATCTTGCAAGAATTTTTTATTTTTATCCGGGTATTAAATGTAATTTTCGTTTTATTCTAGCCTCTTCAAATAATTTGTATTTCTCCCGGATATTTGAAATTTTATTTCATTTTATTTTAGAAATAAATATTTGAAATTTCGTAATATTTAATGTTAATTTAAAAATTGAAATCCATATCTCTCAAAGTCTTTATTTTTGCACTTAATATATTTTCGTTATACGCCCACGATTTATTTTAAGTTCTTAATTTAATAACCTTCTATTTCCTTGCAGTCAATTAAAATTAATTTTCATTTTATTTTTATTTATTTTCATATTAAAAATCTTTGGAATTTTTAATATTTTTTATGTCTTTCATTTAATTTACATTCTACTTCAGAATTTAGTAAAATTTAGCAAAAACCTTGCATATATATACAATTTCAAATAGATGTTCGTTTTTGATCCCCGGCTTTTGGAATACAATTAAAAATTTTAAGTTCTTAATTTAATAACCTTCTATTTCCTTGCAGTCAATTAAAATTAATTTTCATTTTATTTTTATTTATTTTCATATTAAAAATCTTTGGAATTTTTAATATTTTTTATGTCTTTCATTTAATTTACATTCTACTTCAGAATTTAGTAAAATTTAGCAAAAACCTTGCAAATATATAAAATTTCAAATAGATGTTCGTTTTTGATCCCCGGCTTTTGGAATACATTAAAAATACATTGAAATATACTTGTAATATAATCAGGTCAATAAAATCAGATATTTTAAAATAATTTTTTATTTTATTTTAAGTAGTTGAATTTAATTTCCATTTTGTTCCAGACTTTTAAGATGATTTTTTATCTATTCTAGATAATTAAATAAATATTTAACTTTATTTAAAGATTAATTTTTTAATTTATTTTAATTGCATTAAAAAAAATCATTATATTTCAGACTTTTGGAATGAACTTTTATTTTCATCCAGACATTTTAATTTCATTTCCACATCATTTCAGAATTTAGTTTTTTTGCAATTTTTTATTTTTTTTCCAAGTGCTTAAATTTAATGCTTATTCTATTTCAAACCTTTTCAATGATTTCTTATCTTTTTGAGATATTTGAAATTTATTTTATTTCAGGAATAATTCTTTTAAAATTTTCTTTTCGACATTTAAAATAAATGTTCATTTTATTCTAGGCTCTTAGAATAATAGTTATTTTTTTCAGGTATTTGAAAAAAAATCATCTATTTCACCTTTTTTGGAATAATCTTTTATTTTCTTCCAGGTATTAAAATTTAATTTCCAAGGATTTTAAATATTATTTTATGTCTTCCATTTAATTCCGATTCTTTATTAGAATTTAGTAATACTAAAAAAAATCTTATTTCATACATTCGAAATAAGTATTCATTTTATTCCAAGCTTTCGAAATACTTTTTATCTCTTTCAGGTATTTGAAATAATATTCCGTTTATTTTAGGTATTTTGCAATAATTTTCAAATATTTTTTCCAAGTATTTAAATTTAATTAATACACTTAATTAATTTTTTATCCCTTCGAGACATTTGAAATATTATTTCATTTTACTTCACGAATATTTTTTTTAGTTTCCTTCCAGGCATATAAATTTCATTTCCATTTCATTCCAAGAACTTCAAAAGTAACAACAAGAATAAATGTTCATTTTATTTCAGATTTCTGCAATAAGTTTTATCTCTTGCAGGTATTTCAAATAAAATGCCATTTATTTCAGCTTTATAGAAATAATATTTTATTTCCTTCAAAGTGTTTAAATTTAATTTCCATTTTAATTACGAGAATCTTAAATATTTTTGTATGACTTTCAGGTATTCAAAATATTATTCCTTTTCATTTCAGGATATTTTTTGATTTTTTGCCAGACATTTGAAATAAGTGTTCATTTTATTCCAGACTTTTGAGATAATTTTTATGTCTTCCAGGTATTTGAAATAGAGTGCCATTTATTTTAGCTCTTTTGGCATAATCTTTTATTTCCCTACCAAGGCATATGAATTTAATTTTCATTCTATTCCAAGCTTTTCCACATTTGTCTAAGCAGATTGTTGGTAATTGATTTTAAGAAGTTCATCCATTTAAATTGTGATAACCTATTTATCTTAGTAGTAATTTATTAAAGCGCATAAATTCATATTTATCGCAGCAGTGATGTGAACTAGTGCAATTGATTAAATGCAACTGAGAGAGATAAATTATTGAATACTACATTGGTTCAAAATTTTTTCATTTTATTATGATGAGAAGGGTAGCCTTGCTTAACCTTTACAGTTCTACTTCTCCGACACTACAAATAACAACATGGTTTCAGATATCATTGCGGTCATAAGTCATCCATTCAATCAAACGAACACTGGTATTTCAGTTTCAAATTTCACTCGTAGAATTGACCGAATACTACCAACATATTTCATATTAAAGAACCAAATGTTACCAACAAAGCCCCGGGTATAACAAGGTAATAACCGAAGAGAAATGCGGCAATATACCCAAAAATCCCTTTCCGATCCGGCAATAAATTACCGAAATTCCTCGGAGGAAAACAAGGCCCTGTCAACATTCGTTATCGGGAAATTTTTGGTTTATAAGAATTCATGGCGCACGGCTCGCGTTCTTGGCTTTTGTGTAGAAGGGGATATTGAAACAGTGCCGTAGGTTAAACCACAAAAGGGTCTATATAGTTATCGTTTATACCCTTTTAGAAAATGATTATAAACATAAAAAATTTCCACTAAAGATCCGAAAAGGTACGCAGGTTCTATCAGCATAAGCGATTAGTCATCCGCCGACTTTCAAGATGGCGTATGGGAGCCAACAATTAAGCCGCGTCATCGAAAAATATAAATTTGTTTAATATTGATTTTTCATTTTTTTTTCTCTTACAGGCATTTGAAATATTTTATTTTATTTCAAGGTTTTGTAATTAAAAAAAATCTTTATCCATGCATTTAAAATGAATGTTCATTTTATTTCAAGCGCTTGGAATAACGTTCATCAGGTACTTGAAATAATTACTTTTAGGTAATTAGGTTTAAGTTCCATTTCATTTCAGGGTTTTAAAATATTTTGTAAGGTTTTCCAGGTATTTCATATTTTATCTTATTTTATTTCAAGATCTAGTGATTTTTCTTAAAATCTTTTTCCAGGAATTTAAAATAAATGTTTATTTTATTCCAGGCTTTTGCAATACTTTTTATAACCTCAAATTTATTTAAATAATATTCCAATAATTTCAGATTTATTGCAATACATTTTTATTTACTTATAGGTATTTACATTTAAATTTCATTTAATTCTCGAATTTCTAAATAATTTTTGATCTCTTCCAGACATTTAAAATAAATGTTAATTTTATTCCAGGCTTTTGGAATAAATTTCTTTTAGGTACTTAACTTTCATTTCCATTTTACTTTAGAAAGTTTAAATATTTTTTTATGCCTTCTACTTGAAATAATATTCTATTTTAATTCAAGATTAACTACAATTAATAAAGACATTTTAAATACATGTTCGTTTTGTTGCAAGCTTTTGGAACACTTATGATATCTTTTAGGATCATTTTTGCAATAATTTTTTATTTACTTCTACTTGGTTTAATTTAATTTCAATTTTATTTTAAGGATTTCAAATATTTTCTTATTAACTTTCAGGTATTTGGGTTGTGTTTTTCGTTTTATTTTAAGATTTCTAAATATTTTTTTATATCTTCCAGGTATTTTAAACATATATTATTCCATTTATTTTAGGATTTTTTTAATAAATGTTCCTTGTTCGTTAGGTATTTAAATTAAATTTTTAGTCATAAATTTTGATTTTACACCAAGCTACTTAAAATATTATTTTATTTTATTTCATAATTTTCTATTTATTTGAAATTTTTTTGAATCTTCTTCCAGGCGTTTAGAATTATTGTTTAAAATTTATTATTTGAAATAGGTATTTGAAATATTATTCCATTTATTTAAGG
Source organism: Anthonomus grandis grandis (assembly GCF_022605725.1). Lineage (NCBI taxonomy): Eukaryota > Metazoa > Arthropoda > Insecta > Coleoptera > Curculionidae > Anthonomus > Anthonomus grandis. The sequence continues at coordinate 15,030,911 of NC_065562.1, forward strand.
TTTTTTGCAATAAATTTTGATTTCAGATTTACTTTCTGATATTAAAATTTTTATTTAATTGCCTCGATTTAAATTTTTTTTATGCCTTCGAGGTATTTAAAATAATATTTAATTTTATTTCGTCATTTTGTAATATTTAAAAGAAAATTATAGCCATTTAAAATAAATGTTTATTTTATTTTGAGAATACATTTTTATTTCCTTCCAGATGATTGAAATGATATTTCATTTTATTTCAGGAATAAGTAGTATTTTTTAAAGTGCTTTTTGCAGGTATTTCAAAAAATGTTTCACTATATTTTAGAAATTACATATATCTTAAACATATATTCTTGCAGGCATTTAAAATAAATATTTATTTTATTTCAAACCCTTGGAATAATTTTCATGTTTTTCAGGTACTTAAAATATTATTCCATTTATTTAAAATTATTTGCAATATTTTTTTGTACACTTTTTTCTTGCATTTAAAATAAAATACGTTAATTTTATTCGAAACCTTGGAAATATTTCTTGTTCATTTCAAGTAACTAAAAGTAGAAATTTTAGAAATAATATGTTATTTACACCAGTTTTTTTGGAATAATCTTTTATTTCTTTCTAGATATTTTAATTAAAATCTATTTTTTCAAGCACTAAATAATAACTATTTTTATTTTATAATTTATGTGATTATTTATCTATATATATGAAAAAAAAATTTTATCTTCCTATTTAAAATGAATGTTTCCTATATTTGAGGCTTTTGGATTAAATTTTTATTTACTTTCAAAGTTTAATTTTATTTTATCAGAGTCTCTAAATATTTATTTGCGTCTTTTAGATATTTGAAATAAAATTCCATTTAATTTAGATTTTTAGCAATCAATTTTGATTTACTTTCAAATATTTATGTTTAATTTCTATTTTATTCTAGGCACTTTAAATATATTTTATATCTTTGAGATATTTGAAATAATATTTCAATTTATGTCAGGAATTATTTTATTAAGATTTTTTTTGCAGGCATTTACAACAAATGCTCATTTTATTCCAAGCTTTTTAAATACAATTATTTTTCCAGGTATTTCCCATATTATGTAATTTTATTTTAAAATTTCTATAAATTTCTAAAAAGCTGGCATTTGCTTTTATGTATTATGCTTAAATGCAAATTTTCATTTAATTCCAGACTTTTGGAATAAAATGTTTTAAGTTTCTAGAAGCAAAAAGACCTGGAATATAATAAAAATGTATTTTAAATGCTTAGAAAAAGAAAATAAATAATTACAAAATCCTGTAATAAAATTGAAAATCATCTTAACTATCTGGAAAATTATTCTGGAACATTTAAATATGAAAAAATTTATTCAAATTCCTGAAAAAGATACAAAAAAAATTTTTGAGAAGGAAATGAAATATTCCAAAAATTTTGATAAAAAACAAAAGCATTTGAAATATTAGTCTTGGACCCTTAAAAGACATTCAAACGTCCCGGAATGCTTTCAATAGCCTGGAATAAAATCAGGAGTGCAAATTTAAATAGGGAATTAATAAATGGTATAAATACGAGACATTATAAACGGCATCAAATGCTTGGAAAACAAGAAAAATTATCGCAATGAATAAAATGAAAATTTAATTTAAGCGCTTAAAAATGGTAAAAAGAGCCTAGATAATATAGAAAACCCTATAAAATGCATTGAATGTAATCGTAAACAATATCAGTTCTAAGCAGGCATAAAAATAAATTTTAAAAGTAGGACCTTTTGGCAACGATATGATGAATCTTATATATCCTAGAATACATTTTTTATTGTACATGTTAAAAATTAGAAAATTATACCTGGAATAAAACGAAATTTTAACTTAAGGGCTTGAAAATCCAGGAATCCTGAAAACATAAAAAATCATATGAAACGATTAAAGTTATCTTTCAGTACATGTTATTTGAGAATTCATATCCCTGATCGCTCAGTATACTGATGCTAACTTGACAATTTGAATATTCTGAAACATTGCTAAAAGCATTTTATGCTTATTGGTGCCCTACATTTTCGTATTTCTTCCAGGCAGTTGAAAGCTTTTAATCAAGCTAAAACTGCTGGAAATATAAAAACTTTATATTTATATTTAAGTGGAACTTTATTTTCCCTCAACACTCATAAAATTTAAATATTTAACAAAGTAATTAATTCCCGCACACTTAAAACGGAATCGGGTCAACGGTGTTTTCATAGCTTCCGTTCGCCATATTTCTTTCAAAAGTGTCAATATTAGATTTTTAATTAAACCGACTGAATAGCCGTGACATTTTAATGGGCGAACTGAATTCGAAATTTATTATTTGGCCTCACCATTTTTAAAGTGGACGGAAGTAAAATAAATGACGTTTTTAAATAGGCTTTTCATTGGACAAATAATGAAAGAGGGAAATTTGCTTTTTACATCCTACGATTAATCAAAACAATATATTTCTCCGAAAGTCAAAAGAAAAGTTTAATATAGACTTTCCAACCTGCGAGACGCAAAATTGAATTCGATCAAATGATTTCGTAGTTTGTATGAAACAGGGGCGGCTGTCACGGGTCCCAAAAGCGAATTCAGGTAATTTACGAGGGAAATTTATTGTCTTGTTATGAAATCTCTGCAGTATACACATAAATTGAATAGTTGTAAGGGAGTTATTGCGAATGGAACATTATTATTGCAGTCTGCCTTGGTGTATTTGTTTTAGGCTTCAATTTGTGACCCAGTTTAATAGGAACATATAATAATATTTCCAATATAAAACAATCAAGTCTTTTATTGTCAAAATTTCTTAAGAATTCGCAACAGTTATTTTCTGACATTAAACTGCTCGATGAAGAGTGTGAATTCTCATCAATGGGAAAAACTAACTAAAGACTAAAAGTTTGTTAAGAATTAAAACTTACTTTTAGCCACTATAAATATGGTTAACTAATGGAGAAAACAGGAGCTAAAAGATTCCAACTGTCTGAAAGAAGTGTTTATTTCAGGCTTTTAAAATTGATTTTTATAACATCTTGAAATTAATAGAGTTACTCGTTTAATTCCATGCAGCTGCATGGAATCTTTCCAGTAATCTCATGGAATCCAAGAGATTTCTGAAAAAAAATTACTAGATCTTGAAATAAAATAAGATAAATTATAAAATACCTGGAAAACGTTAAAAAATATTCAAAAACCCTGAAATAAAATGAAACTTAAACCTGATTACCTAAAAATAATTATTTTAAGTACCTGAAAGACATGAACGTTATTCCGAGCGCTTGAAATAAAATGAATATTAGGATTTATAAGATTTTTTTTAAATTACAAAACCTTGAAATAAAATAAAATATTTCAAGTGCCTGTAAGAGAAAAAAAAATGAATAGTCAATATTAAAGAAATTTATATTTTTCGATGAAGCGGCTTAATTGTTTTTCCAAGATGGCTCCCATACGCCATCATGAAAGTAGGCGGATGACTAATCGCTTATACTGATAGAACCTGCGTACCTTTTGGGATCTTTAATGGACATTTTTTATGTTTATAATCATTATCAAAAAGGGTATAAACGATAACTATATAGACCCTTTTGTGGTTTAATCTGCGGCACTGTTTCAATATCCCCTTTTACACAAAAGCCAAGAACGCGAGCCGTGCGCCATGAATTCTTATAAACCAAAAATTTCCCGATAACGAATGTTGACAGGGCCTTGTTTTCCTCCGAGGAATTTCGGTAATTTATTGCCGGATCGGAAAGGGATTTTTGGGTATATTGCCGCATTTCTCTTCGGTTATTACCTTGATATACCCGGGGCTTTGTTGGTAACATTTGGTTCTTTAATATGAAATATAGTGGTAGTATATCGTGGTACAATTCTACGAGTGAAATTTGAAACTGAAATACCAGTGTTCGTTTGATTGAATGTATGACTTATGACCGCAATGATATCTGAAACCATGTTATTATTTGTAGTATAGGAGAAGTAGAACTGTAAAGGTTAAGCAAGGCTACCCTTCTCATCATAATAAAATGAAAAAATTTTGAACCAATGTAGTATTCAATAATTTATCTCTCTCAGTTCTATTTAATCAATTGCACTAGTTCACATCACTGCTGCGATAAATATGAATTTATGTGCTTTAATAAATTACTACTAAGATAAATAGGTTATCACAATTTAAATGGATGAACTTCTTAAAATCAATTACAAACAATCTGCTTAGACAAATGTGGAAAAGCTTGGAATAAAATAAAAATTAAATTTTGTATGCCTTGGAAGGGAAATAAAAGATTATGCCAAAAGAGCTAAAATAAATGGCACTTTATTTCAAATACCTGGAAGACATAAAAATTATTTCTAAAGTCTGGAATAAAACGAACACTTATTTTAAATGTCTGGCAAAAATTTGAAAAAGATATCCTGAAATGAAAAGGAATAATATTTTGAATATATGAAAGTCATACAAAAATATTTAAGATTCTCGTAATTAAAATGGAAATTAAATTTAAATGCCTGGAAGGAAATAAAAGATTATGACATAAAAGCTGACACAAATGGCATTTTATTTTAAATACCTTGAAGACATAAAAATTATACCAAAATTCAAATGCCTGGAAGAAAACTAAAAAAATAATCTTGAGGTAAAATGAAATAACATTTCAAATACCTTGAAGGGATAAAAAATTAATTAAGTGTGGAGTATAATAAAAATTAAATTTAAATATTTAAAAATTATTGCAAAATACCTAAAATAAATGGAACATTATTTCAAATACCTGGAAGAGATAAAAAGTATTTCGAAAGCTTGGAATAAAATGAATACTTATTTCGAATGTATGAAAGAATTTTTTTAAAAAAATTACCAAATTCTTAGATAAAGTCGGAAATAAATGGAATACATAACTGGAAAACTTGGAACCATCTTTTTCCAGTCGTCTTTTTTTATTTTCTTCCAGATATTAAAATTTAAAGTTTTTCTTAATTATATTGAATTTTTCTCCGATAGAATAAAAATAGATAATATTTATTTCTTTCAGGTAGTTAAAATATATTTTAAAATTTATTCCAGTATTTTGCAATTCTGTTTTATTCTCTTTTTAACACTTAAAATAAATATTTTTTAAAAATTTATTTCTAGTATCTTAAACTAATTTGTAGATTCTTTTAGAGGCATTTAAAATATATTCCCAAATTATTTTAGGTTTCTAGAATATTTTTTTTTATCTTCTAGGTACTTGAAATAATTTTCTACTTTATTCCAACATTTCACCATATTTTAAAGCAATTTTAAGCTTCTTCCAGTCATTTGAAATAAATTCCCATATTCAATTTTATTCTCAGATTTTGCAATAATTCTTTATTTTCTTTTACTTTTTCATTTATATTTCACATTATTTTGCATTTTTTTTAATATTCTTTCCGCAGGTAAAAAAATAAATATAAGGTGTAGTTCAGGCCCTTGGAATAATATTTATGTCTTTCAAGTACTTGAAATAATTCCATGATCTTGCAATAAATTCTTATTTTCTTTGAGATATTTAAAATATATGCTCAGGATTTAAATAAAATCTTACGGCTTCTGAAATTATTTCTTTACAGGTACTTGATTCATTTTTCTATTTCTTGCAAGTTTTATGGGCACCACTGAAAATCATAAATAGGCTCTTGGAATATTATTTAGTTTTTGAGGTACTTGAAATAACTTTTAAATTTGTGTTAATATTTTGCAATAATTTCTTACTTAATTCAGGCATTTAAAATAAATTCTCGTTTAATTTCAGGCTTCTGAAATAATTTTTTGTTTTATTTCAGGATTTTTTTTTATTGTCTTCCAGATATTAAAATTTAAAGTTTTTCTTAATTATATTAAATTTTCCTCCGATAGAATAAAAATAGATTGGATCTTGGAATAATATTTATTTCTTTCAGGTAGTTAAACTAGTTTTTTAAATGTATTCCAGTATATTGCAATCCTTTCTTATTCTCTTTTTAGCAATTAAAATAACTGTTTTTTTCAAAATTTATTTCAAGTATTTTAAACTAATTTGTAGATTCTTTTAGGCATTTAAAATATATTCCCAAATTATTTTGAAACTGGAATAATTTCTTTAAATCTTTTAGGTACTTGAAATAATTTTCTATTTTATTTCAATATTTTAGCATATTTTAAAGAAATTTTAAGTTTCTTTCAGATATTTAAAATAAATGAGCATATTATTTTACTCGTTTTTTAATTTTCAATTTTATTCCCAGATTGTGCAATCATTCTTTATTTTTTTCTACTTTTTGATTTATATTTCACATTATTTTGCATATCTAATTCGCAGTTAAAAAATAAATTTAAGATGAAGTCCAGGCTCTTGGAATCATATTGATATTTTTCAGTTATTTGAAATATTTTTCAAATTTATTTCAGTATTTTGCAACCATTTTCTATTTTCTCCCAGAATTTAAAATAAATTTTCATTTGATTTCAAGCTTTAGAAACTTTTTGTTGTTTTATTCCAAGATGTTGCACTCGTGCAAAACTAATTTTAATTTTTTTAGTCATTTGAAATAACACAAATAATTGTTCACGTACTTAATAATTTTCTGTTTTATTCCAGAATTTTGCAACCATTTATTATTATCTTCCAAGCATTTAAAATGAATTTATTTATTTTAGGTCTACTAGAATAATTTTTGACGATCTCCAGATACTTAAAATAATTTTTTTGATTCAGTATTTTGTAATTATTTTTAATTTTTTTCGAGAGAATAAAAATAAATAATTTGTTTATTGCACGTCTCGATACAATATTTATTTCTTTAAGTTACTTGAAATAATTTTTTGATTTATTCCAGTATTTATTTAAAAAATATTTTTTTCTTTTAGATATTTTCAAATTACATTTTCTCTTTATTTCAATTATCTGGAATCATTTTATATCTCTTTTAGGTACGTGAAATATTTTCGTATTTTATTGCAGGATTTTTCAGTTATTTCCCATTTTCCTTCGGGTATTAAAATTAAAGGTTTTTTTAATTCTGTTTCAGTATTTTCAAATTAAATGTTCTCTTTTTCCAGAGAATATAAGTTATTTACACATTGGAATAATTTTTTTTTTCAGGTACTTAAAATCATTTTTTATATTCACTTTGACATTTAAAATAAATGTGTTTTCTTTTCAGTTTAATTCCAGTATTTTTAAATAATTTTAGGCTTCTTTCTGACATTTAAAATAAATCCTCTTTTTATTTTAGAGTTTTGAAATATTTTTCTCAGGTACTTGAAATAATTATTTTTTTTATTTCAGGCATCTAAGATAAGAATTTTTATTTTATTCCGGATTTTTGCAATTAGTTTTTTTCAAAGAAAAAAAATCATTTATGAATTTTAGGCTCATGGAATAATATTTCTGGAATAAATTTTTCAATATCTTGTAATAACTTCTTATTTTCTTCCAGGTATTTGAAATTAATATTTTAAGATTTTATTCCCGGATTTCGAAATATTTTTTTTATGTTCTCCACATATCTGATATATTTTTTTATTTTACTTTAGAATAGTACCCATGTTTTTTGATGTTATTCCAGCTTTTTCGGATAATTCTTCAAATGCCTGAAAGAAATAAGAAACAACAATTTTTGTACGGTTTTTTCCTTGAGGCAGTGAAAACAGATCTTCAAGAAATCTTTCAATGACCTCTTCTAAGGAACAAGACTTATTTCATTTTTTTTTCTCTAGGCAATTAAAAATGGATTAAATCCTTACTGTTACTGCCTGAAACTTGAGTTGGGTTTTAATACTTCCAGGCAGTTGATAGCAGTTGACAGTTGAAACTTAAACAAATTATCAACTAGAATAAATAAAAAACCGTTTAAAATAGATCAAGTAGTTTTATTCTACTAGACAAAAATGTAAAAAAAAATCAAAAGTAGAAAAAAAGTTGGGACAGAGTTTACAGTTTCGAATTGTCTGGAAGAAATAAAAAAATTATCCATATTTAACTAGCATGTTTTTCTTAATAAAATCTTGAAACAATAGGCAATAACTTGCGAAAAGCAATTTGCCTGAACCGCCTTTTATTATTACAGTTGTGTAAGAGAGAGGGGCACATAAATATAAAACTAAAGGCTCTATGGGGGCATACATACAGTTGGCAACCGGCCAACATCCTAAGATGGCCGTTGAGAAACAGGCCCATTTGTTCTTAAAATCGATTTGAGATTTCCTTTTGTTCAAAATCCGCCCTTAATCTCTTAGTGTTTTTTTAAAAAAGTTATGTTTTATAGATTTTTCATATGAAACTTTTTAAGATAATTAATTTTTAGTGATTATACAAACATATGTGGAACACGAGTTTTCAATTAAATCAAGTGCTGAAGTAAAAGTAGCTAAATACAGCATTTTTGTGGGCTATGCACGAAACTGGAAATTTTGAAACTGGCTATATTTGTCTCTCTTTTTTGTGCAAATGTATTTACTTCCTTATTTTCTTTTCGAATAATTTAATTCCAATTTTCTTACAGATTCTAACTTTCTCTGAAAAAAAATCATTTTTCATAAATTTGAATGGAAACCGAATTATCTCGGTGTTTGTATAAAACTGTATCAACCGACACGACCCCAGCTGACAAACAGCTGACCCAAACTGAAACTGAGAGACTTGCAGCAAAAAAGCCTGGAATAAATCCTGTGGGATGGAAAATTGTCTAGAACTTTGATAATTAGAGATTTTTTTGAAAATTTTACAGAATTTGAGATTTTTAAAAAAAACTGTGTTAACGTGCATGACCACAACTTGTGAGAAGACATTTTTAAAAATATCTGGAAAACCAAAAGTCCTACATTAAAGATACCTAAAACAAATCTTGTAGCAATTATCTGCAACTTTGCATATGAGATATTTTGAACAGAAAACGAGTTTCTTGGACAAAAACCGAGCCAACCAACCAGAGCCAGCTGATCTCCAGGGATTTTTCAAAGTATCTTAAAAACCATAAGCCATACAATTGTTAGGAATTTTTGACAAACTGTTAAAACAAAAATAGTGAAAAGCATCAGAATTGTATTTAAATATATAAATTAAAAATGTGTTTCATGTTCATTAAAATTATATTTTATTAAAATATCTCAAAAACCAAAAGCCCGAAAACGAACATGAATAACTAAATTTCTAAAATGTTCCCTTAATAATCCTGAAATATGATGTGCTTGTTGTCAATAAAAAGTACTAAGGCACCAGTTTGAGCCAATTTTTATAATTTTTAATGCTTCCAGGATTTTTTAATTTTTTTCTGGCACTAATTAAATTTTTACTGTATTTCAGGCATTATTTTCAAAGCTCTTCCAGGCATATTAAATAATTTATTTTGGGATATATCAAGTTTCACTTTATGGTTGAATAATAGAAAAAAATAGTGACTAACAGGCTCTAACTGTCCGAAAGAAATCAGAAAAAATCTCCCATTCCAGGCTTTTCTAATCGTTTTGATCTTACCGTGTTGGGCGCAAAGCCCGAAAACGACCAATGGCCGTTTTTTTTGCTCAATCTTAAGATTGGCTTAATTAAAACGACCAAAGCCCGATTTTTATTCCAATTTCAGGCTTTGATCGTCTCCAACCAGCCAAACCTAGGATTATGCAATTACGAAACGACCAAAGCTTAATAAATTCGGTCCGACAACACTGTCGCAAAAGATTTTGCACAGCGTCGGCGTCGCAGACCGTCGCATTGAGTGTCAGCCTGAGCCAGTGCGTGAATCGCGTTAACACGTGTCTTAGTAGTGCGTTTTCTCTTATAGTTACGATGTCCGTTGTAAGTGAAGGAGAATTTAAATTGAAATTAAATGCCTATATCCAGGAAAGTAAACTAAATACATTTATGTTGACAACAGAAAAGTACAATGTATTATTATCCGATACAAAAGTTTTTTTAACTAAAAGAAGGCAGGGATAGTTGCTTACATCATTAGATTATCGCAGAATTAAGAGGTACGATATTTTAACCATCGGGGATGTAGAAAAACTTATAAAAAAGCGAACTTCTAGTGAAGAAGACCATATAGATGAACTGTATGAAATTATTCATAAAGTCCACATTGATACGGGGCATAAAAGAACTCGGTGCATGGATAAAGAGCTTAAAAAAAAATACTGTAATATTACCCGTGATATAATTGATATATATTTACGCTTATATGGACAATGTCAGTTGAAAAAAAAACAGAAAGGAAAAGGGCTTGTGGTTAGACCAATTTTGAGGAACAACATGAACTCAAGAGGGCAAGTAGACCTTATAGATATGCAAACAGAACCAGACGAAGACTACAAATTTATTTTAAATTATCAGGACCATCTGACAAAATTTGTGTTTCTAAAAAACCTTTGAAATCTGAAAGAGCTGCAGAGGTAGCTTACAATCTTTTAGATATTTTTTGTATAATAGGTGCTCCTTACATCCTCCAAAGTGATAATAGAAGAGAGTTTACAGCAGCTGTCATTAATGAACTTGCTGATATGTTCGAAGCTAAAATAATTCACGGTAAACCGAGGCACTCTCAAATCCAGGGAAGTGTAGAAAGTGCAAACCAGGATGTTACGGACATTTTGGTATCTTGGATGGCAGATAACAAGAGTACTAATTGAGCTAACGGATGGCGATTTGTTCAACTAAAAAAAAAAACAGATCTTTTCATAGAGGTATAAACAGAAGTCCGTATGGGGCTATGTTTGGGGTACCTATACGTAATGGCCTATTTGATTCAAATATACCTCGTGAGGTCCTTCAAAACATTACTGAAAATAAAGAGTTGGAAAATAGAGCAATTGAAAATTCTAACGCAGACATCTCTAGCAGCTCAGATGCAGAAGAAGAAAGTAATGCAGTATCATACAAGACATCAAGCGATGAAACCAAACAAAAGAAAGTAAGTGATATTTCATTTCTTTTCGTACAAAAAATAAACAAAACTTCATATAAGTAAATTACTGTTTATACAAGGTGTTTGGAGGGTGAGTCGCCAAACTTAAGGAGGAGCTAGAGCATCTGAAAAAAATGGAAAAACTCCTTATAAGGATTTGCCTGAAAATGCTTTATTATGGATATACAGGGTGTTAAAGTTTAACAAAAAGCTAAATTCCTGTAAATATATGCGTGGGATTACTTCGTTCTCGAAATAAGTACAGGGTATGAAAGTTAGCTTTTCGTTAAACTTTAATACCCTGTATCTTCATAATAATGCATTTAGAGGCAAATGCTTATAGGGAGTTTTTCCTCTTTAAGTCCTCTTTAAGTGTGGCTACTCACCCTCCAAATCATGTAATATGTAGGTAGATTATTGACCAACATGTTTTTTTCAGTGTACTGTATGCTTTGCACTCGGCAAGAAAAAATTACCGAAGCACGTAAAGCAGCCTCTGTTTCCCAGAAAAGGCAAGCAAGGCAAGTCGACGAAATGCTGCAGAGATCCAATAAAAAATTTGCTCCTGTTAGTTTTGGGCAAAATGTTTTGGTTAGAATTCCAGATGTAGATAGAGGAGGAGCTGCACCAAGAAATGTGATGGCTGTTGTTATGGAATAGAAAGAAGACAGTAACCTCTACAAGCTGGGAACATCATCAGGAGTACTTGAAAAATTATACGCAAGAAACGAGTTCCAAGTAGCTGATCATAGGTTCATAGACATGGTGAATATTCCAGAAAAAAAATTAATGCTAAGAACTGTTGCTGCTGAAGATTCTCAATCAAAGCAAGGTTTTGTAAGATGTGGTTGTAAAAATAATTGCGCAAACAGAAGATGCAATTGTCTAAAAAAAAGAGTAAAATGCAACTCAAAATGCCACTCATCATTAAATTGCAGAAATAAATAATTAAAAAGAAATAATAATAAAACAATACATATATTTGTTTTTTTTTAGTTCATATACATAATCATGTTCTTTTGATATAGAAGTTTATACAATTTATGTTTACTAATTATTTCTTATTTTTTTAAGTAGCCATCTGTTATGTAGTTATTATGTTTATACGTATGAAAAAATAAATTGTGCCTTGCACGATGACCTCTCTATATAAATATTTTTATTGCCAAATTTATGCCAAAAAATTTCTTCGGACTTGCCATAGCCTTTGTATAATTTTTCTTTTTCAATAAAATCAAAATTAAAACAAATATGCACAACTTTTTGCACTTAAAAAAGAGGATTGGTTTTTAAAACGTTACATAAATTTATATTGATTCGCTAAAACAAGATGTACAAGTACGTCAAGCTTTGGTTATATCCTAATTATCCAATCTTAGGTTTGGCTGTTTAGAGACAGCCAAAGCCCGACATTAGAATGAAATTCGGGCTTTGGTCGTTTAAGATAATCCGATCCTAATATTGAGCAAAAAAAACGGCCATTGGTCGTTTTCGGGCCCAACATATATGTCTTTCAAGTACATAAAATAATCTCCTCCTTTAAAGTTTTCTTCCAACTATTAAATATAAATTTTAATTTTATTCCAGACTCTGAGTATTATATTCTTATATTCCAGATACTTATATTCAAAATTGCTTAAACTTTTATCAAATTGTTGAGAAAACTTCATTTTATTATATAAACGACATTTTTACAGGGAATCAAAAATGATAGTACGAATTTTTCAAATTTTTTGAACTTTAAATCCAAAAATTGTCCAAGGTTTCTCGAAATTGTTAAAAAAACTTTATTTTTTTATATAAACAATATTTCAAGTAATCTTTCGTAATAATAAATTTTTTGCAAGGAATAAAAGATGATGGTAAATAATTTTCAATTTTTTTTGTCCTTAAAATTGCTCAAACTTTCACCAAATTATTACAAAAATTATATTTTAGTATGAAATTAACATTCCAAGTTAAATTTTCTAATAAAAAAAATTATACAGAGATTAAAAATGATGGCAACAATTTTTTAATTTTTTTGAAGCTTAAGTACAAACACGCCCATAACTTTTTCAAAAACTGTATAAATTTACCCAAACTTCCATCAGATTGTTTAAAAAATATCATTTTACGATAAAAACAACAAAACAACTAAATTTTTTTAATAAGATTTTTTTTATAGACACATAAACTTAATAATAACAATTTTTCGTTTTTTTTGAACGTCTTAGTACAAGAACGTCTACAACTCTCTCAAATATTTTCACTAAATTGTCAAGAAAATTATATAAATAGTATTTCAAGTTAATTTTCTAAATAAAAAAAATTTTACAAGGAGTCAAAGATTTTTTCACAATTTTTCAGTTTTTTTTTGGAGCTTAAGGACAAAAACGCTCATAGCTGCCTCAAAATTTGTCCAAAAAGGCTCAAACTTTCACCAAATTATTAGAAAAATGTCGGTTTATTATAAAATGACATTTTGTTTAAAGGAAAATAATTTGAAATTTTTTACAGTTGATGTGAACAATTTTTTAATTTTTTTGGAGCTTAAGGACAAAAATGCCCATAACACCTGCAAAAATTGTCAAAATTTACCCAAGCTTTTATTAAATTATTAAAAAAACTTCATTTTACAACAAAAACTTAATTTTTTTAATAGGACATTTTTTACATGCACTCAAACATGATTGTAACAACTCATCAATTTTTTTAGACCTTAAGAATAAAAAATTGCATAACTCAAAATGATCTAAGAATGCTCAAAATTCTACCAAATTGTTGAAAAAACTCATTTTATTATTAAAACAATATTTTAAGTCAATTTTCTTAATATGAAATATTTTACAGGAAGTCAAAAATGATAATGACAATAATTAATTTTTTTTTGGAGCTTAAGTACAAAAACCTCCATAACTCTCTCAAATATTTTTCAAAATTGCTTAAAGTTTAACCAAATTATTACGAAATCCTTAGAGTCAAAATGATGTTAACAATTCTCCAATTTTTTTGGAGCCTTAGGACAAAAACATTCATAGCTCCCTCAAAAATTGTCCAAAATTGCTCGAGCTTTCACGAAATTATTAGGAAAACTTCATTTTAATATAAAAACAACATTTTAATTTAATGTTCTTAATACGAAATATTTTAACAGGGAGTCAAAAATGGTAGTAACAATGTCTCAATTTTTTTGGAGCTTAAGTACAAAAAACTTTATAACACTTTCAAATATTTTTCAAAATTGCTTAAACTATGACTAAATTATAAGCAAACCTTAATTATGATATAAAAATAACACTTAAAGTTCTTTTTTTGATAAAAAAATTTTAACAGGCAGTCAAAGATAATGTTAACAATTTTCCAATTTTTTTGGACCTTAAGTACAAAAACACCCATAACTCCTTTAAAAAGTGTCCAAAAATGCTCAAACTTCCACCAAATTATTAAAAAAACTTCGTTTTATTATAAAAATGACATTTGCCATTAAAAAAATTTACTTCAAATGAACTTAAAAAATTTCGTACTCAGAAAATGAAATTTTTTACAGAGTCAAATTTTTTGGACCTTAAGGACAAAACGCCAATAACTTTCTTAAAAATTATCCAAAATTTTTCGAACTTCCACCAAATTGCTAAGAAAACTTTATATTATTATAAAAACAACATTTCAAATTAAATTTCGTAATAAGACATTTTTTACAAGGAATCAAAGATGATAGTAACAATTTTTCAATTTTTTTTAGACCTGAAGTACAAAAATGCCCATAACTCCTTCAAAAACTATCCAAATTAAACCAAACTTCCACCAAATTCTTAACAATGAATCAAAAATACTTGATAATAATAAATAAGGAAATTGCTTAAAGGCACTCAAAGATAATATTAAATTTTTTCAATTTTTGGATCTTGAGTACAAAAACCTCTATAACTTTCATCAGATTGTTAGGAAAACTTCATTCTACAATTAAAACAACAAATCCACTTAGACTTTCTAATATATTTCCTATTTAGATCGGACAAGTAAAGCAATTCTATTCGATCCAGATTCTGGACAACCTCATCAATTCGAAGGCATTCAACCAAAAGAGAGAACAGCTGTTTAAGCCTTTGATTAGAAATGGAAATAAAATAAATGACTAGAGGGTTTGCGTTAAACTGGATTGATTGGCTTCGGCAATCTGCACAACATCTGCGACCAGAATTAGACGATAAATCTTGTTAAACGGAAGCGAATCTGATTAGAGAACGATACCGCATAATATGCATCTTTATCGGATCTTGCGGTTTCCGATTGACAGTTATTGGCGTGCCTTGAATGCATTTCGATTAAGGGTTTAAATAAAACTTTAATATCGACATTTTCACCCTATTTCGATTATCGGGTGGTTTGGAAAACCTTAAAACCGTTTTTTTATTGAGAACCATCTGTTTCGTTGACAGGCAAATTATCGAAGTTTTGCAATGAGATAAAACGGATCCGGACGAGTAGCCCTTTTCTTTACACCTACGTAATTGAAAAGTCTAGTTTCGGTTAATCGAAATAATTGAAAAAGGGACTCTTACACAAGGATAATCCGGTTTGCAGTCAAACTTAGTGAAAAATTGAGTTTTTTTTTTTCGGGGAAAGTTGGCGAGAGAGAATGGAAAGTAATTAGGAAAATGCATGGTCAAACGGATAAGGGATTAGTAAGAAAATTGAAGGGTATTTGAAAAGTAATTAAAGAAGTAATATATTAACACAGAATAAAGAAGTTAATAAAAAACATTTTAAAAAAGAGGGAACTTTGGCCAGTTTCTAAATATCCATGGAGTTTCGTATTTATAGAACTCAGAAGAGGCACAATTTCGATATGTCGGTTTTTCGGACATATCCTTATCTCAGTTCTTATATCCTCGGTCTCATTCTAAAATTGTGTTTTTCTATTAAGGTTTATTAAATCACGCATAAAAATAATTATTTTATGATAATTCTTCACTTATTTTTAAACTAAGTCTATGATATATATCTCAAAAGAGGCAAAATCTCGACTTTTTGGCCAATTTTTCCGACATATCCCTGTATCAGTTCCTTAATGTCCTCGGCATCATTCGGAAACTGTGATTTTTATTTAAGGTTTCTTTAATTACGTAGAAAAATACTTATTTTATTATAATTCTTCGCTTATTTCTAGACTGCGCCTAAGATATAGGTCCCAGAAAAGAGAAAACCTCGACTTTTTAGCCAGTTTTTCGGACATATCCCGGTCTCAGTTCTTTAATATCTTTGGCATGAATTTAAATTTTTAGGACTAATTTGTCCCTATAGATTTTTCAAAATATCTCAAAAACTAACAGCCTTACGACAAAAATGCCTAAAATAAATCTTGTAAAGAATAAAATTATATATAAATTTCCTTTCGAGAAACTTTTCTCTATAGCAAACAGAAAACGAACAGTTTTTTTTCAAAAACCCGAATAAAAACAAACCATTTGTACGTCTCCAAGGGTCACTTTTTTACATCAAAACACAGCAATATCATCCAATTAGTAACTAAACTAAACGTCGCACAATTACCCGGCAACAAAAGCCCTTTCATAATTTTAAATATCCCAATTAAATTTTAATCTAAACATGCCAATTAAATTGTCAGTTTTATTTCTCTGCCTTAAACAAAATGGCGTACGGCCGCAATTTTAGCTATTTGGTTTGTACGTTATGTAAATTTAAAGTTCAATATTATAATTTCGGAATACACCGTCGCTCGACCGTTTTATATTAATTAAACAACGTTTTGTTTGAACGTAACTGCTGAATTAATGAATTTTTAATTAGATTTTATTAGGGGTGGTTTTACACAAAAAATATAATAAACTGCACTTATTAAACTTCGTGTTGATATTTTTTAACGTTCTAGGAAAATCATTTTGCTTCTTCGCTATAACAGACAAACAAGTACGTAAGAAGGACGTTTTTGGCATCTATAAAATTTACTGAAATGAAGGTTTAAAATCCCTCAATAAACATTTTGAAAAACCCTCAAATGGTTTTCCATAAAGATAAAAATCGGGAAAAAGGTGAAAACCTCCTTCCTGTGGGGAGAAAAATCCCATTTCCAATAATTTATCAGAGCGAGAGCCCACAAGAGGGAAACAGAAGGTGTCGACAACGTTATTAGAAGGAACACTTGCTTTATGTAGAATTTCCAGGAAAGAGAAAATTGATTTATGATTTATTGAGTGCACTTAAAAAATTTTCCAGAACTCAATTGTTCTTCCAGGCAAATGAGTTGCGCTCTTTCTTATCTCTTTAAAAGCATTTATTCACCTGGATCCAGAATTTATTTACCATTAAAATACTGTAAATGTCAAAGGACCCTCTTATCGAGCGAATATCCCTTAAAAGGGCATTTTTCATACGTCATAAATCAATCACTCTCACCCTTCTTCTCTCGCTTTTATTACGATTCTTTATATATGGATGCTGGCAGGTGAAAAATATTAGACGTCATGTGACATATCCCGGACGATATTGGATCAGCCATGGAAATTTATCAGTAGGAAATAATATTGTTCGAATCCGATCTTTTGGCTTTATTGTTTCTTTTTTTATTTATATGAAATATGGGACTTTTTTTATATGATATTGAGAGGGAAAAGTTGATAGGAGTAATAGAAAATAAATAACAAGAAAAGTGATAAGGATTGATTTATGCTTGTTCACCCAATTCACATGATCTTAATTTATTAGATTTGGTACCTACATATGCATGTTTCGAAAATATTAGTAAAAAATCATCTTCAGGAGTGCTATTTTAAGGGAATTTTAGAAAAAAAAATAGTTTTCTAGGGTCGAATTATCTTGAGGATTTTGTTTTTTTTTTCATGGAACTTAATTGTTATATTTATATTACAAAAATATTAAATAAATAAATAACATTTAAACAGCTTTATTTTATTTATTTATTACATACGAGATTAAATTTCTGGACAATAATTAGTTTTACGAAGTTGAATTTTTTATTTTTATCTGCATTTTTAAAGTACATTTATTCGTTAAACACCACTTTATTTTTTTTAGTCGTTCTTTTTGTCAGTTTTAATTCTTAAATCTGCAATATAAATAATATTTTCTTAGAAATTTGAAAGTAGCTTACCATTTATTCATTAAAACTCTCTTTTATTGCAGATTTTTGCACGGATTTAATTCACTTTTCCATGGAACTTAATTGGTAAATTCATATTACAAAAATACAAAATAAATAAATAAAATATAAAACAATTTAAATTTTGTCCTTTCTAGCTTCAAGAACTAATTATTTTCTAAATAATATATTTCCAATTTAAATCTTGAACAAAAATTGGCTTTTTGGGGTCACATTTTTGTTTTTATCGTATTTTTTAATTTATTTATAAAATTTGGATTTTAAACAATATTTTTTTTAAAATATTTAAATTATTTGTTTATTAAAATTCAACAGCTCCTTGGAGATTTACTACAATAAACATGTCTTTATAGTAATTTATTTTAATTAATATAAATAATTTTTTTCTTGGATTTTATTCCTTTAAATACATTTACATTTTATTTGTCGTCTTTTCTGTTCAATATTTTATAAAATATTGAAATTTATTCATTTTTTATCAATTTTTTTTCATTAAATCTGTACAATTTTGAAACTTATCTTCCATTATTTATTCATTAAAATATTACTGCCTATTGCAGTTTTACTGTAATAAACATATTTTTTAGTCATTTATTTTAATATCTTTTTGATTTTCTAAGGGATTTAATTCATTTTAAATATATTTTCATAATTAAAATTTACAGGCAATTTATTAATTTTTCCCTTAATAAATAACTAAATTGTTAAAGTTATATTACGTAAATACTAAATAGACAAATTATAAGACAATTTAAATGTTGTGCTTTTAAGCTTTAGGAACTGGTTATTTTCTAAAAAAAAATAATTAAATTTTACCAATTTTACAAAAGGAATTTTGAAGTCAATTTATTCGTTAAAATTGCATTTTAAATAATATTTTCGAAGAAATTTAGCAGTAATTTATTCATTGAAACTCTATTTGCTAAATTTAGATTACAACAATACTAAATAAATAAATAAAATATGAAATAATATAAATTTTTGCTCTCTAGTTTTGAGAACTGGTTATTTTCTAAAAAATGTGTTTATTAAATAATTTAAATTCGAGGCATTGGCGTTTTTTTGTCCTTATAATTTTTGTTTTTATCGTACATTTTTAAAGTAAATTTATTCGTTAAATTTACATTTTATTCTTTGTTCTTTTATTTATTAAATCAATATAGTTCAGGTTTGCTAAAGAAATATATTTGTACAGTAATTTATTTTGATAACTATATATTTTTTAAAATATTTAATTTGTTGGTCAGGTAATTAGCTAATTTTTACGATATTAGCATAATTATACATATTCGTTAAATTTCGATTTTACTCTTTTTGTTAAGAAATTAAAATATAGAATAAATTTTCTGGTTTGAATTTTACATTATTGTTTTAATTTAATAATTTTAATTTATTATTGAATTTTTTTTTGTCAAACTTGCATAAATTTAAAAACCATTTATTCATTAAAAGACAATAGTTTATTAAAGTTTAACTAAGCAAATTTGTTTTTATAGTAAATTATTTTAACTAATATACATATGCTTCGTCCTGGGTTTTATTCGTTTTAAATGTATATGTTTTTTTTTAATTTTAAATTTCTTGTTATATAATTAATTAACATTAATGACATTAATGACAGATTGCAACTCAACTGCCTGGAAGAGTATTTTATTTACTTTAAGTCTGTAAGTTTTGATAGAATGAGGTAGGTCAAATAGGCCTCTTAAATTTTTATGATGTTAACGTTTCAGCCAGTATAGAGCCTGCTTCAGGGCGACAAATCTTTTGTTGTAAAGTACTTTTAAGAGATCCTATATAGATCTATTTTTTTCAAGACATATAAAGACCTGAATACTAGCATAGAATACCAGTCTTTAAATTAATAAAAAAGAATATTTGCTTCCACGCAGTTAAGTGTAGTTAACCATACTAGATGTAAATAGAGTAAAATACTCCTAGATTTAAATACAAAAATTCTTTCAAGTAGTTGAACGCATTTAACCATCTCACAGAAGGAAAGGGGCTCAATGGGCTAAAGATTATTTCGGTTTATTCTAGGTTATTGAATGCATTTAACGATAACCGTCTTACAAAAGGGCTTATATTTTATCATAAAACCTAGGAAAGTAAATAATTTTAGTCTTTTTCTGTTGCATAAAATTTTATTTGTTTTTTAAACTTTTTTCTTAATTCAAATTTTTATTAATTTCTTTGACAACTTATTAATTCAACATATTACCAAAATATTTAATTTTCATTTAATAAAAAAACAAGCAAATTAATGTTTTTGCAAACCTTTTAAATATATACAGAAATCACATAGCATAAGAAAATATATCCAGAATAAATAGAGCAAAACACTCCACAGTCACTTACATGGACGTTTGTGTCTTTTAGACAGTTGAGTGCATCTACCCATCTCATAAAGGGAATAAAGAACAGGGTGCAACTCAACTGCCTGGAAGAATTTTTAATTTAATTTCAGACAGTTTAGTGCATTTATCCATCTCACAGGAGGAAAAAGAGAGATAGGGTGCAACACAACTGCCTGTAAGAATTTTTTATTTTATTTCAGTCAGTTGAGCGTACCTAAATATAATATAAAAAGTACAGAGAGCAAAAAATGACAAGATATTATTCACATAGGCTTTTAACTAATTTAAAATCATCAATAGGGCAAGTGAGTTTATTCATTAAAGTGATTTGTTTAAAGGAATAAATGTTATATTTTTAAGTACTTTTTTATTAACAATAATAATTTTTATGGCTGCGTGCGTTTTACCCAACAAATTAAATATTAAATCTGTTATAACTGTTACTCATTTTGGATTAAAATATAAATAAATTTAACGAATAATTATTGTCTTTTTAACCCCCGGATATCCCTTTACAAATGAAAATATTAGTGTAAAATCATCTTCAGGAGTGCTATTTTAGGGCAGTTAAGAAAATATTGTTTAAAGCTCGTTATAAGCGCTATTTTTTGTAAGTTTCATTCATTAAGTTTAACCTTTAAACAATATTTTTTAAGAAATCATTTATTCATTAAAACTCTATTTTATTGCAAGGTATCTCGACGATTTTGTTCCTTTTTCCATAGAACTTAATTGTTATATTCATATTACAAAAATAATAAATAAATAAATAAAATATAAAATAAAAAAAATTTGGGCTGTTTAGCTTAAAGAGCTGACTATTTTCTAAAAATATATATTTTATGTATTTATTAAATAAATAAATTTCAGAACAAGAATTGGTTTTCTGGAGACGATTTTTTTGTTTTAATCGTGCATTTTTTAAAGTATATTTATTCGTTAAATTTACACTTTATTCAACTTATTTTTTGTCCTTGTTGAAAAGAAAGGTAGGGTGCAACACAACTGCCTGTAAGAATTTTTTATTTAATTTCAAGCGGTTAGGTACATGGAATCATCTCACATAAGGAAAGAGATGAATTTATCCCAAGAAATTGAGTGCATTTAACCATAACCATCTTACAGAAGGGAACATATTAAAAAGACTCAATTATCATATTCTCATGTATTATAGATAAAAAAACTAGAGATTTTATTTTCTATAGGTTCACAAAATTTTATTTATTCTATATATACTAGTATTTTTTAATTCGCATATATTTTAGGCAAATAAATAATTCAACATATTACGAAAATATTCTTTATAGATTTAATGAACAAATAAATTTCATTTTTTTTTGCAATTTATATAGAGAAATTCTACATAATATATTATACATAAGATATACACATAGGCTTTTAATTAATTTAAAATCATCAACAGGATAAGTGAATTTATTCATTAAAATTATTTGTTTAAAGGAATTAATGTTACTTTTTTTATTAACATTAATAAATTTTTATGGCTACGTACGTTTTACCCAACATATTAAATATTAAAAGAAAAAATCATTCAACCTAACGATATCATAAGCTATAATGTACTATAATGAAGCTGCGGCAGCGTCGGATATAAATCGCCCATATCCCGGTGCAGTCCGAATAGAGTTAGCTGCAGCTATGCAAATAAAGGGCAAACGTTGCGTCGGACCATTTAATTTGAATTATTGACATTAGACGCAATTAGGCAAATGAACATTGCTTTATAGTTGCAATATCCCAGACAGGTAAATATTAACATTGTTGGAATTAACTTGGCCCTATGTTTACGTTCACATAATAGCGGAAAAAGTATGGACACGACATGTTTCTGCTTATTAAAATCTGATTTAATTTCTGACTTATTGATAAAAAAGAACTGATTTTTTTATGCCTAAACTGTCCACTCGATTTCCATTATTATCCCTCTTTGCTGATTTAATCCGAATCACCACCCCACTAGATGTCAATCGGAGTGGCTTTAAAAAACAATCAGAGCAGGGCAGGAAAGTCATTAAACCCTCCCCCTTGCACCCTCCCCATTGCCGTTGTGACGTATAAATTGGGTCAAAAGTTTGCATAATGCATATCGAAAAAGGGGAGACACGTGGAAGCGACATCGGCTGCCCATTCAGGAACCATTAACAATGCATATGGTTTAAAATTAATGGAAAGTCTGTTTCCGATATCCTGGCAATCCCAGATGAACGTCATTGTGATAGAGGCGATTTTTGATTTTGGGGCAATTATATTAATATTCTTAAGTCGTACGCAAAGTTTAAGTAACTGCCTATGAAAGCGTAAGTGACTAAATTATCTAAAGGGTTTTAAATGAATAATGCTCATATGCATAGGAGATCCCGTAAAGGAAAACTTTGAATATTATGCTCTTTCAACTGCCTGAAATTCAACTTTCACTTAGATGTCAGATTTTAGACCTGAAAGTAACAGTTTTATAAGACATTAATTAGTTTAACAATCTTGAATTGATTAATCAATAAAACTAATCAACTATCTTAATTAAATAACTCAATAAGGTCAAAAGATACACTAAGAAGAGATTATTTTTTCAACGTTTCTCAGAGTCTATTGTGCCCTGATTAATTAGTTTAATTTGAAAATTCCAGGCACTTGAACTATTAAGAATATCAGGCAATTAAGTAGGTTTCTCAGAGTCAAGACCTCATTTCTCTTTAAGTTTCAGGCAGTTGAATCGCAAAGATTTTTAATTGACCCTTTTGAGCATTTTGTTTCACTTAAGGCAAATCAGTAGTTTTATTACTTAATTATTCCAGGCAGTTGTGCTGTTTTGCTTTTTTAGAATTTCAGGCATTTGTTATTTTTGCCTAATTTTTTTACTCAGAAAGGAGAATAAACTTTAACTGAATTATTTCAAGCAGTTCAGTGCACTGAAATATGAAGTTCATTAGTTTTACTAATTTAAAAATTCAAGGCAGTTGAGCCATGAAGAATTTCAGGCAATTGAGGAGATTTTTCATGAGTTCTTTTTTTTTTAATTTCCAGATGAACGTCATTGCAATTAATTTGATGTTCTTCAGTGGTATTCAAACTTTTAGTACCTTCTCATGGTAGCTTAAGTGAGTAAAGTATCTGTTAAACTCGTATTTACATGATATGCTTATATGGATTTTTTTAAATAAATAATACTTATTTGCATAGGAGGTCCTATAAAGGAGAAACTTTGGAAAACATGCTTTTTCAACTTCCTGAAATTAAGGATTTGAGTAGTCGAAAAACTCCATTGCCTGGAATTACTCAAATATTTCAACTTGATAGGACAGTCACTCAGATGACAGATTTTGGACCTCTAAATAACAGTTCTCCATAGCTTAACAATTTTAAATTGATTAATCAATAAGACTATCAACTGTCTAAAATTAATGAATATATTAACTCAATAAGCTTAATCGTTAAACAATATACTAAAGAGAGTTTTTTTCAACATTTATTACGTTGCCTGTTTTTGTCACAGCCTGAATTTAATTCCGTTGATTAGCTTATTTATGTGGAAATACAAGGCAATTGAGCGATGAAGAATTTTAGGCAACTGAGTACATTTTTTCATTAGGTAATTTCCTTTATTTATTTTTTTCACCAGTCAAACTATTGCATGAATAATTGGCATAAATTTCATTTTACTTGAGGCAAAATAAGTGTTTTTTTAATAATTTAGGACAGTTCAAAAATTCCAGGCATTTTTTTTGTTCTGAGAGTAATAAACTTTAACTGAACTTTTTGAAATTTTTCCAAACAGTTCAGGGCATTTAATCATCTTAAAGAGGGACTTCCAGGCAGTTAAATATAGTTCACTATCCTATAGTGAGCACTAAAGCCATTTAGAAATATCTTTCAGGCAGTTAAGTGCATTTAACCATATCACAAAAAAAAATTAGGTTGCAACTTAACTACCTGGAAAAATATTTTAAATACTTCCAGGAAGTTTAGTTTTATAAATTTCAAATCCATGGCAGTTAAGCTATGAAGAATTTCAAGCAATTAAGTTAATTTTTCAAGTTTTTTAAAATAAATCATGAATATTTGGAGACAACTTTTATGTGATAGTTTCAGGTATTTGAGCAATAGTTTTGTTAATTTTTAGATAAATCAAAGACTGTATTACCTAATTATTCCAGTCGATAGAGTTATTTTCTTTTTTCAGAATTTAAGATATTTTTTAAGGTCTATTTTTGCCTGAATTAAATTCGGGCATTTGCTTAGTTTTATTAAATTGAAAATTCAAGGCAGTTGAGCTATGAAAAATTTCAGGCAGTTGGATCACTAATTACTTCCAGGCAGTTGAGTTTTATTAATTTAAAATTTAAGGCAGTTGAGCTTTGAAGAATCGAGTAAATACCTGCACCTACTATGCATTTACTGCTGCCTATAACTTAAAAAATTTGCCTTAAATAATTTATTCAACTGCCTGGAATTGATTTATTAATTAATTAAAAAACCATATCAAGAAAACAGTTGCTTGGAATAATATTTTATTTACTTCCAGGCAGTTGAGTGAAAATAACCATCTTAGAGAGTTACAAACTCTAACTCAACTACCTTTATCTGCATAAAATTTATTGCGTACAAGTTAGAAAATTTGCCTGAAATAATCCCTTCAATTCAAACCCGCCTGAAATTGATGCATTGATTGGTCGAAAAGTTGTCTGTTTTAGTCACTCTCTAAATATAATTTAGGTAGTTAATTATTCTTAAAAATTTGAAAATTTAAGGCAGTTGAGCTCTGAAGAATTTCAGGCAATTTTTCATGGGTTTTTTAATTTTAGGCAGTTAAACCATGAAGATTTTAAGGTAATTAACATGCGATAGTTTCAGGTATTTGAACAATTTTTTGAAACACTTTAGGCAAATTTATTTTAGCCAGTTGAGTTAGGTTGTTGTTGCTTTTTTTAAATTTCAGAAATCTTTTTTTTAATATTTTTTATTCAGAGACTAAATAACCTTGATTGAAACCATTTTTTCACGCACCTAATTATATTTAATTAAATTAAAAAAGAAAAATAGAGTGTCATGCTGCAACTCAACTGGATGGAAGAATATCTTATTTATTTCCAGGCAGTTGAGTGCATTTAACCATCTCACAGAAAAAATTACAATGCCTGGAAGAATATTATAATTACTTCCAGGCAGTTGAGTCATTCTGCATTTAAAAATTTTCTAGAAACTTTCCAAAGTTTTCTAAGCACGTAGTTGAGTGCATTTAATTATCTCAAAGAAGGAAAATAGAGCTAAAGACTGGAGCTCAACTGCCGGGAAAAATATCTTATATACTTCCAAGTAGTTGAGGATAATTTATGAAGAATAAATGACTCAAACTTTAAAGCTAGATTTAAAAAAATAATTTCTAAGTAGCTTAGTACAGTTAACCAAGTTATTTAAAATGTATTCCAGGCAGTTGAGCGCATTTAACAATCTCACAAAGAAAATCAATCAAAATCATCTCAACTGCCTGGAATAATTATTTAATTATAACTAGGCATTTAATTCTAATTTTGAATGTTTTCCTCTTAGCGATTTCAGGCAGATTTTTTGAAAATTGACTATTTCCTTATTTCAAGCAGTTGTATGGACTGGATTTAATATTTCAGGCAGTTGAGCACATTTTTCTTCCAATTTCAGGCAATTTTATTAAATAATTTATTCAACCCGTTTAACAATATCAGGCATTTTTCGTACTTTTTTTGCTTGAAGCAGTTCACTAGCAGTTAAACCATTACTAAGTCATTATTTCATTATTTCAGGCAATTAAGTATTTTCTTCAAGGCAGTTGATTTATCTTATTATACTCACCACTTAAAATTTAGAAAGCTTACTAGTTTATTATTTTATTATTTCAGGCGTCAGTTTTATTACTTCGAAATTCAAGGGAATTAAGATAGCATTTATATATTTTAATCAGGCAGTAAGAGATTTTGCTATTTTATAATTTTAGGTAGTTGAGTGATTTATAGCCTAATTTACCTGAGGTAAAATAAAATTATCGCTGGAACTACCTGGAATTAAAGAATCTTTTGTAAATATCACTCAAAAATAGAAGAAACTACAAAACTGCCTCAAAGAACCTTCCTAAATAAAAAATAGACACACATATTTTGCTACCTAAAATAATTCACTCAACTGCCTGAAATATTTAATTAATAATGAATTAATTCAGATGCTGGATTTTGGACCTTAAATCTATAAAAAATTGCATAAATATAATTAATGGCTCATCTACCTTAAATAATTGTTAATTATAATCGTCTATCAAAAAAGTCTTTTTTGCTATTTAAATCATTTTTTCACTGGTTGACCCTAAGGACCAAAAGAACTTGTTAACGTCTCCCAGTAACATCATAATTCCCGAAAATTTTAATCAAGCAAATTTGCCTTAAGATTTGAATTTCAAATGAATCCTTTCGCCAGCCTGAATAATTCGTACATTTTTCCCCGCTTATTTTTTAATTACCTTAATAGCCTTTTTAATTTATTACCCCTTGGCTCACCCTCGGATTTCCTTTTCTTTCACTTTAGGCCAGAAATTATAAATTCCAAATCTATATCATGTTAACTTGATTATCGCCGGATGGTGTTGAAATTTGCTTTTAGCTCTTCGAAAGGGCGATTAAATTTCGGAAATTAATTAAATTCCCGTATTAATATATTTAAAGGAACACGTACAAACAAAGCGTGATTTAATTAATCACGGATTAAAATCGCTTTTAGTGCTAATTACAAAACTCGTCCACGCTTAAGGGTATTAATATATAAATTTTGATGTTTGTTGTTATCGAGTACCAGAAGTTCATATTGGGTTTATGAGCTGAATTACTTTAACGTGTTATTAAAGTTTGTTAATGTTGGCATAATTTAAATGGATGTGATGAGCACTTAATGTTTAAAAAATGTTGCTCAATTCAACTGCCTGAAATATTAACGAAATATTTATAAATTGGTTAAATGTCCACTGATTTGCATGAGGCAAAACAAACTCAACTACATGGAATTGATAAATATCCTGGATTGACTGCTGGAAAAATAAATCTAAGAAATCGCCTGGAATTTAATAAAAATTTGGTCAAGGCAGTTGACTAGTTAATTAAATAATTAAGAAATATAAAAATAGTTGAAGTATTAATTGGCTTTGCTAAGTTAATTTATTTGTTTAATTTCAAGCAATTTTTTTCTGGATTTAATTGTAACGATTCCTCAATGCATCAATTTCAGGCAGTTAAATGAATCATTTCAGACAAATTTTCTTATCGTAAGGCAGTAGGTAAAGTTTATTACTCTCTAATTACTAAAAGTAATTAAAATATGATTCCAGGCAGTTGACTATAATATGGTTAACTGCACTCAACTGTTTCCAAGGAAAAAACTCAGTTTAGTTGAAGTTTTTTTACTCTCTTTGCTCTTTATCAAATGATTAACACCAGTAGAATTATTTTACTGTTGTACAATTTTCAAATTTCAAACTTAAAATTAAACTCCCCAAATTTTGAAAATCAAATTTAATTATTAGTTTAATTTTCAGCTACTCAACGCATTAATTTCAGGCAGTTGAATGAATCATTTCAGGCAAATTTCACAACCTTTGGGCAGTAAATGTATAGTTACACCGTTATTCTTTAAGATGAATAACTGCACTCAACTGCCTGGAAGTATATTTTAATTAACATTCAACTACTTAAAAAAAAATTGAATCGCCTAAAAAAGGTTTTCAGTTGCTTGATATACAAATAGCTGGTTAATTCAACTATCCGAAAAAAAATCACTTAGCTATTAAATAAAGTATTCGTAGTTTATCTGTAAAAAAATTGGAAAAAAAAACACAATTAATATTTATCATTAATCAATCATTAATTATATAGAAAATTATACAAAATCGATCAACTCTACAAAAATTGGGTAAAAAACTGCCTGAAATTAAAAAAATATATAGGGAGTAAAATAACTGTCAAAGATGCCTAAAATTTAAGAGAAATGTGTTTGATTGCCTGGAATAGTAAAACCAGTAATTTCGACTGCCTGAAAAAAAATTATGTCTAGAAAAAAATCACATCACTACATGAGGCTATTCAATAAAATATTCAGGTTTCAATGGTAAAAATTTTAGAAAAATCATAAACTACCCCGAATTGCCCGGAATTTAAGGGAAATATGCTCAACTGCCTGGAATAATAATACCATTCTATCAAACTGCCTAAGAAGAAAGATTGTTCAAAAAAATTAACTAAAAAACAATAATTACGCAAAAGCAAAAACATCTGCTTGAAATCATAAAATATAAAAATCACAAATTAGAATTTAAAAAAATGGCTTATTACTTAAACTAGTGAACTTATCGGAATAAAAATTGAATAATAAATACCATTTAATTGTAGAACATATCAATTGCCTGAAATTTAAGAGACTAAATGTGTTCATTTTTCTGGATTAATAAAACCAGTCTATTCAACTATTTGAGAAGAAAAATTAGGCTAAGAAAATCACTCAGTTTTAATTGTTGCAAACTTTGAAAATATAAATTTTTCCTTCATTTAATTCCTAAATTGCCTTGAATTTAAGAAAAACTATTTGGAATAATAAAATCCCTCTATTCAACTGCCTCAGAAGAGAAATTAGTCCAGTATAAGTTTACTCAGTTATATGAAGGTATTAAATAAAATGTTCATTATTTAAACTGTTCCAAAATTATACTAAAAATAAAAAATTTATGCTTAAAATCATAACATAAACTTCTTATAATAAAAAAATCATAACTTGCATAAAAAATAAAATCATAAAATTATTTGTCTAAAATAAAAAATTGAATTGCCTGAAATAATAAAATCAGCCTATAAAACTCTAAACCAGTCAATTTAAAAAAATTATAATAAATTAAAATGGCCTAAATTTTATGACAAAATATTGTTAAATTTACCCAGCTACATAAGGCTAACACATAGAATATTCATGGATCAAAATTTTAAACCGAGAAAACACTAATTGCCTGAAATTTAAAATTTTATCCCTTCAAAACATCCTCCAAACTATTTAGAACTTAAAGAAAACGTTTCAACTACCTTGATGATTAAAAAATACCTATAGTTGGAAAAATAACTCAACTGCCTGGAATTTAATAAAAATGCTCTCACTACCTGTGTATAGTTGACGTGTGTTGAAGTGCTTGACGTTTAAAAATAAAAATACTTAACCACCTGAAATCGTAAAACTAATCTATTCAACTGCCTAAGTTGAATATTGAGTTCAAAAAAATTCACTCAGCTATACGAAGCTAATAAATAAAATATTCAACTGATCAACATATAAATACATTATTATTCAATTGCACAGAATTGAGAAACAGTAAAACGTTTTAAGTGCCTAGAATAATGAAATAATATTGCCTCAACTGGTAGGAATTTAACTGTCTAGAGAAAACATGGCTAAACTACATAAAACTAAAAATTGCTCATTGTTCTAATGGTATAAACGATATTTAAAATATAAGCATAACTTAAATGGATATGATTAGTCCGAAGATGTGAAATGAGAAAAGTCCAAACGTTCATCGTTTTTTATTAAGTTATGCATTCTTAAAATTTAAATACGTTTTACTAAGTAAGTCAAAAAGTTCTCGTATTAACCTACTTTTAAATTAACAGGAAAAAATACGGAAATGAGGTGCAAAGCCAAAAAAGAGAGAGAGAGAGAGAGAAAGATAGATGGCGGCCGCATGAAGAAAGTTTTCAAAGCAAAAAAAAAGAGAAAGAAATAATAATCAAACCTCCTTACGTATCGAAAAAACCACAAAAATCTCCGGAAAAACTCAAAAAAATTCCACTGTACCCGCACGTAACCGATCCAAGAACAATCACGAAAAACTTTTCTTTTTCTTTTTTTTTTTTAATTTTTTTCTTTTGGAAATTTGACGCTTACCTAGTATGTTCATATCGCACCGTAGGCACACTAGATGTCGGACTGTTCTCTACACGGCCTTTAGTATTTTGTTCCGCACTGCGTGTTACGTCACCACGGCGCTCATCCCCCACCCTTAAGATGCACGTGGCGTAAAGGCGAGTGGAGGGGTGAAAGGGGGTCAGGGGGTTGGCGTCGCGACGCCCTAGCGTCAGTTTCTGTTTATGGTGGTAGAATTAGCGTTTTTACTCACTTTTTGGATAGTAAAAGGTGATTTTTGTGTTTAGTGGGGTTGACTATGTAAGAAACTGATATTTGAAGATAATTTAAAGTTTTACTGGAAATAATAATAATAATAATAATAAACGCCTTTATATTACGAAAATAGTTACAAAAGTTAATAACCAAAAATGCGGCGAGATCTAGCCTGGGGCTACTCTATCTAACCGCACTGCCAACTTAACATACGAAAGCATAACAATGTAAATAATAAATAAATTGAATAAGTTTTAAACATTTTGAAGAACATACAGAAAAAAAAAAGAGAAGTCTAAGATTATAAGAAGCCTAAAATAGAATTTTGCTTACATCACATGACGTAATTAATTATTAAAATAATTATAATTATATCTAGTTTATAAAAGAAAGAAAAAAGTAATAAGTAAGTAATTAGTGATATAACTTAAAATTAAATGAAATATATTTTTTATATTTTAGTTATTAGTTCGCAGTGTTAGAAAAGTAAGATTTGAAAGCTTTTCGAAATAAGACAGCCGAGGTTTTATCTTTAAGGTTATTTGGCAATGAATTATATACCTTAACCGCACTATAACTAAAAGATCCTTGAAATTTGGAAGTTCTATAGTTTGGTATCAAAAGGTTTGCAGAGTGGAGCATTTCACGGCCATGTATGCTGTTATGACTGGATAATTTGTCATATAGATATTGGGGAAGTTTATTATGGAGTACCTTATAAACAAGAACAGCCATATTGATTTTATAACGTTCATCTAAATTCAACCAGCCAGAGGCAAGAAATAACGGGGTGACGTGATCAAATTTTCTTCTATCGTAGCAAAACTTTAGGCAAGCATTTTGTAGCTTTTGTAGGCTTAACTTATCCTTTTGAGCAAGAGCTGGTCAGAAGAGTACACTGCCATAGCTAATTAAAGAGAGAACCAACGAATCACTTAATTTGAGTTCATCAGAAGATAAAATATCTTTATGCATGTATAGAATTTTCAATTTATAATAGGCTTTTTGAAAAATACTGAAAATATGTTTTACAAAATTAAGCTGATTATCAAGAAGAATGCCTAGGTTTCTTTCGCAGTCAGATGGTTGTATAATATTTCCATTGATAATAATATTTAAATTCAAATGATAGGATTTAGGCATTCCAAAAAGTAATAATTTAGATTTAGTACCGTTGAGAGCCAGTCCATGAAAATTAGACACCTGTACAATTTGATTTAAATCGGTATTAATGCGCGCTAAGCCAGTATTCAGTACATTTATCGGAAAAGCTGAGTAGAGTTGGACGTCATCTGCATATTGGTGAGACTTGCAGTTATGCAGGAATTCAGAAAAATCACAAGTATAAATCGAAAATAGTAGTGGCCCCAAAATGCTGCCTTGAGGAACTCCCTGATTAATATTTAAATATTCTGAAAAGGTGGAATTTAAGCGCACTCTTTGCTTTCTATTACTTAAATAATCACAAAGTAGACTCAGCGCCGACTCATGTAATCCAAAATATTTTAGTTTGGTAAGAAGAAGAGAGTGATCCAGAGTATCAAACGCTTTGATATAGTCCAGCAGCACTAATGTAGTAACCTCTCTATTATCCAAAGCACTAAAAATATCATCACATACATGCAATAGGGCTGTCGTGGTACCATGCTGCGATCGAAACCCTGACTGAGTAATAGGATTTATGGAATTAAGTCTAAAAAAATCATTTAATTGCATATACATGGCCTTTTCCACATATCCATGACCTAATTGATCCTGTACTTTTTATTAACTTCCTTTTAATGTGCCAGTTTACCATAGTGGAAATAGTTTTAGTTTTTACATCCCAATATCAAAAGAGATCTAAATTCTTCTCGTTTTATTATATGTAATCTGTATAATTAAAAACAGGAAAAATAAACCTATTTAATATTACTTAACAATGATCTAATTAGTCTATAGTTCGGTGGAATAAATTTGATTTAAGATTGTATTTTGTATATGGGATTTGTTACTAGTATTACTTAATCTTTAATGTGCAAATAAATAAATAGTTTTCGTCTGCAAAGAATTTAACTACATAAGAGAATGATATTTGAAGATAATTTTAAGCATTACTGGAACGTGAAATGCGGTAGAAACTGCACCAGTTTTAACATAAAAACTTATTTCCCAAACACATCATATATTATTATCATTAAATATATATTTATTCAACGATTTTTTAGTGAATTTTTGGTTTTGGTATATTTATCAACCGTATAAGGTCAAAGTATATTTATTAAACTGTAGAATATACGTATATCATATACTATTCTGTTCACAAATTTCGGCATTTAAAGAAAATGGCATGGGATTTATATATCTAGTTTTTAAACCCGATTACTCCACCTTAAATATTTAAATCCAAAAATCTCATCCATTCTTCTCTAAGACACCAACATACAAAATTGACGAAAAACAAATAAAAACACAAAGTCACAATCTCACAACATGTAATCAAACGGGCTACACGTGTTTCGCTCTAGTTAGAGCATCATCAGGCCTAAAATAAAAATACTACTTAAACAAAACTAAAAACTTACATAAAACAATAAAAACCTTTAGAAGCCATCCACACACTTCACAGTACATAAATAAACAATAGTTTTAAGGTTATAAATTGTACAAAGCAAAAAATAAAAAATAAAAAATGGGCCGCAACAATATAGACTCAACGAGAATCGAACCCGGTACAACAAGGTTATAAGTATAAGTGTAAAGCCTATCGGCTATACGGACCTAATCCTAAAACAACTTAACACGTTAGCCAATGTAAATTGAAGAAAGTGACTACAAGGAAAATGTTAAATGATACTTAGCTAAATTAAATTGTTAAAAATTAAATTAGGTTCGAAAGTAAACACGTCATTCACACACACGAGAACAGGACTCTTTTTCAAAAGCT
Organism: Anthonomus grandis grandis; assembly: GCF_022605725.1. Classification (NCBI taxonomy): domain Eukaryota; kingdom Metazoa; phylum Arthropoda; class Insecta; order Coleoptera; family Curculionidae; genus Anthonomus; species Anthonomus grandis. Next base: position 15,064,404 of record NC_065562.1, read on the forward strand.
AAAATTTCCATTTTCTCCAGAAGATCAAGCTTCTTACCTTTAGGGCATTCATGAAGCATTTCAGCTCCCACCCCCGGAGAAAAATTATGAGTAGAGGCCAGCAAATGATTCGCAAACGCTGATTTGGTATCACTGACATTGGTATTTTTAAATTTTTCAAAAAGCGCTACGTGTTCTTTAATGCGTGTAGAGATTTTTCTTCCAGACTGGCCAATGTATACTGCGTTGCAATCATCACATTTTAAAGAGTAAACTCCTGATTTAGAAAGGATGCCTGCCTTGTCCACTCTACTGACTAATTGGTTCTTTAAATTATTGACTGTCTTATACGCGATTTTTACATTTAGGGATTTAAAGAATCTTACTAAATTTACGGAGATAGAACCAAAAAAGGACAAGGATCTAAAGTAACTTATTAAGTCCTTATTATGAACAATATTGCAGGTCAATTTATATTTATTTAAAAATGTGTAATAAATTTTGTCTATTAAATGAAGGGGAAATCCGTTGTTGAGAGAAATATATTTTATAATATTCAATTCTTTAGCGAAAGCTTCTTTTGACAAGGGGATATTAAACAATCTATAGAAAAATGAATTAAAGGAGGCAAATTTATATGAGTAGGGAGAATTTGAAGAGTACTGAATTACATTATCGGTAGTAGTGGGCTTACGATATATTTCAAAAATAAGTTTATTGTTGCATTTCTTAACTAGAAGATCAAGAAAAGACAAACAACCATCTTTTTCTTCTTCGATTGTGAATGAAATGTTAGGGTGTAAGAAATTTACGAAACTAAGAAAATTTGGTAGGTCTTCATCCCTGCCATTCCAGATTATAAATAACGTTAAACTCATTTCTAAATCACTTGGAATTTAGTACTTTAGACTGTTTATTGAGAGATAAATTAGAGGTTAGTTCTATAAACACTTTTAATAAATTAAACGATAAGTTGAACCGTCTTAAAGCCACCGTTAGGTCTAATAACTTTAGGGAATATCAAATAAAATTAGGTCTTTCTCATTTTCAGTTCCATAAAAGATTTTTAAATTTATTTGATGTTAATTTTACCCCTGACGAAGAAAGTATACTAAACCTTAACCTTAAGTTTAATCTTTATAATAAGGTGGACTCACAAACACGAGAGACTTTAGCTGTGGAGGCTGAGAGTGTTTTGCAGACGACTGATACAAGAAATAAGAACATCTTACGTGCTAAAATAATAAACTTTTTAAATTCTAGATGTGGCTCGAACAGCTTAAACAATAACATCAATAAAAAGCACCTAAATTGGCTAAAAAATAAAATAAAGAGTAACGATTTGATATTGTCAAAAGCAGACAAGGGTAATTGCTTAGTCATTCTAAACAAGACTAACTATATTCAAAAGATATTGGATTTTCTGGACTCGGAGGATTTCATTACAGTTAATAGAGACCCCACCAATTCGTATTTTACGAAAGTTAAGCAAACATTGGACAGATGTAGCTTAACTCTCGATTTCTTTAACACTAAAAAAGAAAAACTGTATCCTATGAATCCTAGAACTCATTTTTCCCACCAGACCAATTTTCCCATAAGACCAGTGGTTTCCCTTGTAAACTCCCCATGCTATAATCTTTCCTCTTGGTTGAATAATGTTCTCAGGGAGGTGACCAACTTTAAAAGTGTTTATTCGACTAAGAATTCTGTTGATCTAACCAACAGTTTGAAAAATCTTATTATCCCTCATGGTTCTAAACTTATTTCCTTAGATGTAAAAAATCTTTTTCCCAGCATCCCTCCCAAAGATTGTTTAAAGTTAGTGAGAATTCTCCTATTAAAAACATCTCTTAGTCGTATAGTCATTGAGGGTCTTTTGGACTTACTCGATATAGTGATCAACCAAAATTTTTTCCAGTTTGACAATAAAATTTTCAGGCAGGTCTCAGGTTTGGCTATGGGTTTTTGTCTTTCCCCTCTGCTAAGCGAGATTTTCATGAGTCATCTAGAAAGAGAAATAGTTGAGGGTAGGTTTAGAGATTACCTCACGATATATAAGAGGTATGTGGATGACATTTTTATAATCTGGAATGGCAGGGAGGAAGACCTACCAAATTTTCTTAGTTTCATAAATTCCTTACACCCTAACATTTCATTCACAATCGAAGAAGAAAAAGATGGTTGTTTGTCTTTTCTTGACCTTCTAGTTAAGAAATACAACAATAAACTTATTTTTGAAATATATCGTAAGCCCACTACTCCCGATAATGTAATTCAGTACTCCTCAAATTCTCCCTACTCATATAAATTTGCCTCCATTAATTTATTTTTCTATAGATTGTTTAATATCCCCTTGTCAAAAGAAGCTTTCGCTAAAGAACTGAATATTATAAAACATATTGCTCTCAACAACGGATTTCTCCTTTATTTAATAGACAAAATTTATTACAAATTTTTTAAATAAATATAAATTGACCTACAATATTGTTCATAATAAGGACGCAATAAGTTCCTTTAGATCCTTGTCCTTTTTTGCTTCTCTGTAAATTTAGTAAGATTCTTTAAATCCCTAAATGTAAAAATCGCGTATAAGACAGTCAATAATTTAAAGAACCAATTAGTCAGTAGAGTGGACAAGGCAGGCATCCTTTCTAAATCAGGAGTTTACTCTTTAAAATGTGACGATTGCAACGCAGTATACATTGGCCAGTCTGGAAGAAAAACTTCTACACGCATTAAAGAACACGTAGCGCTTTTTGAAAATTTTAAAAATACCAATGTCAGTGATACCTAATCAGCGTTTGCGAATCATTTGCTGGCCTCTACTCATAATTTTTCTTCGGGGGTGGGAGCTGAAATGCTTCATGAATGCCATAAAGGTAAGAAGCTTGACCTTCTGGAGAAAATGGAAATTACAAAAGCTAAAAAGAGTCCTGTTCTCGTGTGTGTGAATGACGTGTTTACTTTCGAACCTAATTTAATTTTTAACAATTTAATTTAGCTAAGTATCGTTTAACATTTTCCTTGTAGTCACTTTCTTTAATTTACATTGGCTAACGTGTTAAGTTGTTTTAGAATTAGGTCCGTATAGCCGATAGGTTTTACACTTATACTTATAACCTTGTACCGAGTTCGATTCTCGTTGAGTCTATGTTGTTGCAGCCCACTTTTTATTTTTTATTTTCTGCTTTGTACAATTCATAACCTTAAAATTATTGTTTATTTATGTACTGTGAAGTGTGTGGATGGCTTCTAAAGGTTTTTATTGTTTTATGTAAGTTTTTAGTTTTGTTTAAGTAGTATTTTTATTTTAGGCCTGATGATGCTCTAACTAGAGCGAAACACGTGTAGCCCGTTTGATTACATGTAGTGAGACCGTGACTTTGTGTGTTTATTTGTTTTTCGTCAATTTTTAAATATTTAATGAAATTCTTCTGAAAAATCACTGTTTTTCGTACGTATTATCCAATCTAATAACGTTGTTTTTATGTTAAATATTTATATATAAAATCATATGAAATCTAAGTAAACACTATTATATTAAAATAAATATAAAATATATACTTTATGCAAAAACATTGTTTTTCATCAGGATAACCCTTAGCCCCCCGCCCACCCCACATATTTGTCCAGTAAGACATTCTTTTGAAAAATCACTGTTTTTCGTCCATAATATCCAATCTAATATCAATGTTTTTGTATTAAATATTCATTAATATACATAAGTAGATTGGATATTAACGATGAAACCAGCTGTTTTTAAAAACAATTTCTTACTGGTAAGTTGTGTAGGGTGGGTGGGGGGGTAAGGGTAGGGTTTATAAAAAACGTTTTTTTTGCAGAAAATAATTGTCTGAAAGAAACATGATTTTTAAAAAAATTATGGGGAATAAAAAAATCTGTAATTGTATCTATACTTTTCTCACATAACCTTAAAGTTTTCGAGTAAAACGTCAAAAACCTATTTTATTTCAACATTTACTTTTTAATATCTAGATTAAAAAATGCAGAATACAAAATACAGAAAGAAAACTCTAAAATATACGTATATCATATACGATTCTGTTTACAAAAGGGAGAAAATTTTGGCATTTAAAAAAAATTGTTATAGTAAACTCGATTACTATACCTCAAATATGTGATAAAATGACCCCGATATCACATGTATGCCACTGTGTAGCCTACAATATACTTTTCATACACGTATATATTTTGTAGTGTAATAATAATATATCATATAATCTACCAAAAAATAGGAAATGTGTTAACGTTAAAGGTTTTATACTGGTTTTCTATAACTAAATATTCACCATTTTGCTGATGGTAGTAGGTATATCTGTTTAGAAGTTCATTCCATTGCACGCATTTTGTAAACGTCTTTAAACAGTATATAAAATCCCATATTTAAACTTTTATGAAATAATAATATTATTCACATAAAATAAACCTTCTTGTTAAACGTGAATAATACAAACATAATATTAAATTTCTCAATGTATATCATGCGTACATGTTATTGGATATTTATACGTGAAGTTCAACCAGTGCAAACCAAAATTTAAAAAATATAAAAAAAATTAAAATTTATTTTTATACGACCAAATATACATACTCTACGCAAGTTACCCCAAAAGCACATTCTACACATATGAAAATATACGACCCTTGCTTGATAAATTAGATAAAAAATAAATATTTTACCTACATTGTAAAACATAAAACAAATTGCATGTTCTTCGTACATTACGCCAAGGCATGTCATAAAGTGACGGTTTCCACCTATATATTTTAGGGCTATAAATCGTGTGCTAAAATCCGCTATAAACAAAACCGTATAAAATATCGGAAAATTTATTACAATCTCGGTTTGCCAAAAAATCATCCTACTTACGTATATGTGCCATTCGGTTCTTACCTGAAAAAGAAAAAATCGGTTAAAAAAAATTAAAATAAATCTAAATTATGAAAATTATTTCCAGAACCTTCCTCTTAAGGGGTTTCCAATAATATTCTAAGTATATTAATTTATTTAACTTCAAAATTGTAAACAATCTAAGCTTATAAAAGTTTTATGGCGAATAACAAGAGCGTATAGATAATTTGATGGTTTATCCCATTTTTGCCATTGTCGCTTAAGATTATCTGTATCTGCAGTTTCCTACCGCTTCGCCTAACATAAAGGAAATTTCCAAGTATAAAACCGCTTTAAAATAATTTTATAATACGCGGGAAAAGGCAATTTTCTTAGCGTCTAAGTATCATTATTAAAATAGTTCTTATCTTTATGGTTCGCTTTACTTTGGTTACGCAAATAGCGGAACAACGCCGTTATAGCTTTATGACTTTATTAGGAGTACTATGTCGGTTTTTGAAAAAGAAACTTCGTTTTTATATTTATTATTTTAAAATAAGTGTGTGTCTATGTAATAAAATAAGTGTATAAGTAGGTACAAGTATTCTAATAATATACTTATATCTGTTTCAACCATTGTAAAATTTGGCATTTGCGAAGAAAGCTCCTAAGGCGCGCAATTAAACTTCACTCAAATTTCAGTGGAACTACTAAAAAATTTCCTGAAAAATATAATTAAAACTAACAATATGTACTTGTTGCCAAGATATTTTAGGGACTTAAAATATGTACTTTTATTTATTTATTTATTTATTTATTTATTTATTTATTTATGCAATCTACAGACACAAAGTCCATTAAATGATTACAATTGGTCCTTAATGACTAATAAGCACAGTAAGCACTACATATTACAAAATTGAAAAAAAATAGATTCTTTGCCCCCCAGATAACACATTAGGTAACTCAAAAAAAAAAATTCAAAAAGAAAAAAACTTAAAAGTATTCTACATCAGATATATTTTTTTTAAACTTCCCAAATGGTTCGTAAAATATGTCAATATGAAATAGTAGGTTGGCGGCACTGGACATTCGAAAAATTGGCGACTTTTTACCTAAATTGGTATTTGTTTTTTTTATATAAAAAGTTCCTAAATCTCTATTGTTATGAATATTTACCGTTAAAAGCAGTTTTTCGAGAAGAAATGAACAATCTATATTATTATGAAGGATCTTATGCGTAAACAACAAGCAGGCCACAGTTCTTCTGGAAGTAAGTTTTTTTAAATTAAATTCTGTCAAAAGATTTTCATAAGATATATCCATCAGATACACACCATGTTTTTTATAGTACAAATACCGCAAAAACCTTTTTTGAACTTTTTCCAACATTTGTTCGTAAACCGAATAGAATGGACACCAAACAATCGAGGCATATTCCAATATGCTGCGAACATAGACATTATAGAGAGTAGTAATGGTCTTTAAATTAGTAAAGTTACAGGCATTACGAATTATAAAACCCAAAATCTTAAATGCCTTATTAACAACCGTGTTAATATGAGCATCGAAATGCAACTTATTGTCGAAAACTACTCCCAAGTATTTTATTTCTGTTTTACATTTTAAGACATTAGTACCCATTTTATAATTGTAATTAATTGCCACTTTTTTTCTAGTAAAATTTACTGAAATACACTTTTCAACATTAAAAGATAATCTGTTTTGTTTTGCCCAAAGTATTACTCTATTCAGGTCATGCTGAAGGAGTTCGCAGTCCTTAATACTATTAATTGCTCTATAAAATTTAAAATCATCGGCAAACATTTCACCATCACAATATTTTAAGCACAATGGTAGATCGTTGATAAGACATAAAAAAAGCAATGGCCCCAGGTTAGACCCCTGAGGCACCCCTGACAAAGCGACAAAACTTCGAGATGTACACCCTCTATATACTACATATTGTATCCTTGATTGCAATAGATTGATTTTGATTGATTTTTATAGACCCTATGTGCCTATGGTGAGCCTAAAAACCCCTTTAAAAATTATACGTAAGCTTCCTGGAAGTATTTAACTTATTATTTTATTTCAGGCAGTTAAGTCATTGATTTATTACATCTTAGGTAGTGTCTTTAATTTTTTCAAAATATTTTCAGATAATTCAAATGATTCCCGGCACTTGAAGTAGACGTATGTTCTGGAAAAAATTATTAATTTTAGTAGTGATTTAAAAAAAACAAAACCTGGAAAAGTGGAAATATGCCCACATCAGAGAATGCTTAGAAATGCCTGGAATTATATTTATCTTAGGCAGGGGAGCTATATTTATTGGGAAAATTAACTGAAGCAATTGGGTCCTGTTATTTCATGCAATAAAGACATTGATTCAGTATATCTTAGGGAGAATAACCATTACGCAATGTCTTTTTACGCATCAATTTACGCGTGTCCCAATTTTCTGGATAATTTCAAGAAAATTATTTAATGCCTCAACTACTTGAAATAAAGAAGGGTACTTATTCCAGACAGTTGAGATAATGTTGAAATATGGGTTAATTTGCCTGCAAAAATGTAAAAAAAAAATTATAGCTAGACTGTAATCAGAATTTTGAAAAATTTGTAGTTTTAGGCTACTAATAAAAAAATTTTATCACTACTTTACCCAAGCTTCCTGGACTAAATACTTATTATTCTATTCCAGGCAGTTAAGTCTACTTCTAAGGTAGTATATTTAATTTCTTCAAAATATTTTCAGGCAATTCAAATGATTCCAGGCAGCTGAGGTAGATGTATGTTCTGCAAAAAATTATTTTAGCAGTACTTAAAAAAAGTAAAACGTGACAAACTAGAAATATATCCACATCAAAGAACGCTTAGAGATGCCTGGAATAAATAACTAATTTATTTTAATTTTAGGCAAAAGAGCTATATTTATTGGAGGCAATATATTAAATATTTAAGGCAATTGGGTTCACTTATTCCAGGCAATAGAGACATGGATTCAGTATATTTTCGGAAGAATAACCATTATGCAGATATGGGAATAATTGCCTGAACTAGTACATTGCCTCAACTGCTTGAAATAAAGAAAGGTACTTATTCCAGGCAGTTGAGATAAAGTTAACAAATGGGTTACATTTCCTGAAATATTAAAAGTATTTTGATTTAATTGCCTGCAACAATTTTCGAAAAAAATTAGGGTTAGACTGTCAGAAAAGTAATTCATTTCAATTTAGATTTAATCAATCACTCCACTACCTAGAGTAAAAAGTGGTATTTGATCCAGGCAGCTGAATTAGAATTTTAGGCTATTAAGTCAAAAGACTTTTATCACTTTCAGGCAATTTAGTGGTTTTACTATTGCATTTAGTTAAGTTATGAAATTGACTGCCTGAAATAATAAAACTACTTTAATTAACCTGCCTGGAATAATAACTTATTATTCTATTCCAGGCAGTTGAGATTAATTTATACCTCTCGAGGTATTGTATTTAATTTTTTCAAAATATTTTCAGGTAAATTAAATTATTCCAGAGAGCTAATTTAAAATTTTCATTTGTAGTTTCAGGTAGCTATTACTTTTAAATAGTTCAGTAGTTCTACTATTACAGTCAGTAATAACAAAACTACTTTACCTAAGCTTCCTGGAATAAATACCTGGTATTCTATTTCAGGCAGTTGAGTTAGAATTTTTATTTGCAGCTTCAAGTAGCTAAGTGATAAGACTTTTATCACTTTCAAACCGCGAATGGTTTCACTATTGCAGTCAATTGAGATATGAAATCAATTGCTTTGAATAATAATTTAATTTGCCCGAACTTCCTGGAATAAATACCTATTACTCTATTCCAGGCAGTTTAGTAAAAGATTTATCACGTTTTACGCAATGTAATCAAGTTTTTCAAAATATTCCTAATCAAAGTATTCTAGGTCGTTGAGTTAGATGTATGTTTAAAAATCACTTTCTGGACCTAGAGATGCTATGTTTACACTTATCGGCTAATTTTTGAAATCGAATCCTTAAAATCACTGATAAGATAAATATTTCATACCTGCTTCTAAGCGAAGTAATGTTTATTACACCAGTGATTTTACACAGTTCGTTATAATGGAATCAGTGTTTTCCACATTGATTAGTTTGCATGCACGCATCAACGAATTTAAAGATGTATAGGCTCAAAACCTACATGAAGATAAAGCATTTTTTTATCTTGGTGGAATGGCTCGGTAAAATCACTACTTATATAAGTGTTTTTAATAGGATTATCATAAAATTAAAATTTAATAATAAAAAAAAATAAAAATCTGTTGGAGCTTGGAAGAATTAAATTTCAAGGATTAAATTGCATAAAACCATTTGCTCTAATACCTGCTGAGAAAGTCACGGTTCAAAGTTAAAATTCCGTTAAATGTGTTAATACCCGCTCGTAATTCAGTTCCTAAAAATGTTCCTAAAATGCGGATAATGCTTCCGAGCGCCCTCTTAAATCAAGAGAAGCCCTCCCGTATAATGAAATGTTTTGAAATTTAAATGAACGCAAACACGGGAAATTTTTACGATGAATAATGAATGTTCCCGGATCCGAAAAAGAACTAAGGTTTAAGCGTTTTCTTTGTTTTACTTCCTATTACACACTCTTCCACTATCTTCCTTGCGTATACATCGTCGTTTTTTTACATTTTGCGCCTCGCTTCATGTTTAATTTCATTAGGGCTAAAATGCGGTTTTCGTTAATATCAACGGGATGCGCCGTCATTCGTTCTTGTTTGGGCATTATTCCCGATTTTATTTGCTGTTTCCCAGAAATGTTTTTGTATGTTTTTAGTCCTATTGGAGAAGTTTTTACAGTAACCTGATGAAATTTGTTTTCCGCTTCTAATGTGGGAATAAAATCATTTCAAATCATCAAAAATTGCTTATTAAGAACAGTCTTAGTAGATCAAAAAATAATGTCATATGCCTGCGATTCCTACCAGGCAATTGAGGTCAATTTTGCGAAAGTTTAGGCTGACTGTATCATTGAGTATGATGTTACGACCGCATAATGTTTGATGCGTAAAGATAAAGGCTTAAAAATAACCATTCTGACTTGATAACTCAACTAACTAACATGAAAAATAAGCCATTAAGTTTTTTCAGGCAGTTGAGAATTATAACTTCAGGCAACTTAATGGTTCTACTATTCTAGGCAGTTGAGGGCAAATTCGAAAAATGGAATTAACTTCCTGGAATAATAAAATATGTTTAGTAGTAGAAGATCATTCTTAAAGTAGAGTGGCTATAATATAGCGGATTCAAAAGCGCGAGAAGACAATTCTCTCTACAAATGAAATTTATTTAATTTTGACTTTCAGTTGTACTTTTCTAAATTTTAATTGTACCTTTTGATTTAGGTTAAAACACACTAAATTAAGAAAAATCTTTTATTATTTTAATGTATTTCTCTCATAAAAATATAAAGTTTAGAGTCTGATGATGATGAGTGAGTGAACTCATAGAAATGCATTACTCTTGATTAAAAGATTGGCATTTGAATTTGCGGAGAAAAGACTCTCTGCCTTTTTTAACGCGCTATAAACTAAAATATGTATTCATTCTAGGCAGTTGAGTTAGATTTTTTCTTTAATTTCAGGTGGTTTTACTATTCCAGGCAGTTAAGATAAAGCCAAAACACGAAATCAGCTACCTGGAACAAAAAAATACGCAATTTTTATTTGTAATTTCAGCCAGTTGAGTGGTTTCAGTATTCCAGGCAGTTGAGATAAAATCGTTGCCTGGAATAATAAAATTATTATTACTCAATTGTTTGAAAAAAAATTCAGAAAATCAATGTTTAATTTTGCCGTACAAAGCATAAAAGTGACTAACTGCAGCTTAAGTTAAATCCAAGAAAACCAAGTTTCACTATTTCATTTTGTATTGATCATAGCTTTCATGCATAGTTAACTTTGCATCAATATTATTTAAAAACAATACCGTAAACCGGGGTTACTTTGTCACCCCGAGATAACTTTTTCACGTCCAGTAGCGCGCCATTGTTTTTTTATGAAGAGGAAAATGTGCGGCTGCAATTTAAAACATAATGATAGTTCTTTTGTTACAGATCCAAGTAACTAATTATCATGAGGACCTACGAAAAAACCCCTGGCAGCCGGCCATATGCCAACTATAGCAAAGAAAATTTAGAAAAAGTAGTGGAGGCCGTTCGAAGTGGTATGAGCAAAAAACTAGCGGCCCAAACCTATAGGATCTCACGCATGACTCTAGTCTATAAATGCCTTAGAAGGCACCCAAAGTCTGTTGGACATCCGACAGTCCTCAGTAAGGAAGAAGAAGGGTTAATATCAAGATCCTTGGGAGTCGTGGCAGAATGGGGATTTCCAGTAACAAAGGCTGTTATTAAAAAATACCTTGACAAAAAGGGTATTGTTATACCTGTATTAAAAGACAACACCCCTGGGGATGATATGGTTAGTGCTTTCATCAAACGAAACAATTTATCTGTTCGAATATCAAAAGATCCCGATCCTCAGTGGACCAAGAGGATGTTTTGAAGTTTTTTGCAAATTTTACACCTGCATTATTAGATTCTAGTGGGGATCATATATATAACTATGACGAAACAAACGTCACTGATGACCCCGGTGCTAGAAAAGTCATTGTTCCACGAAACTCGAAAAGGGTCGAATGTGTCCAAAATCATTCCAGGACAGCCATTAGCATAATGGTCTGCGGTAGCGCCAGTGGAGTCTTGTTGCCGCCCATGAGAGCGCCATGAATATTGTCGATGATGATGCAGAACCATCACACTCTAAAGGAAATTCAAAGAGCGCAACAAATAAAACAAAGTTGGGTGTTAAGGGTAAAGAAAAAATCTCCCATTAAGAAAATCGACACGAAAAATAGATGATTCAAACAAATGTGGCATCTGTAAGTGTTTGTGGGAAAACTACAAATATCGAGTTGAATGGATAAAATGCTGCAAATGTCAAAAATGGATTTGTGGCATCTGTACTAATGATAGTAGGGATCCCTATTTCATTTGTGATAGATGTGAAGATAGTTCGGATGAAGATCCCTATCATACAGACGAAGAAGACGAATATGTGCCTAACTAAAGTCTAGTGCCTTAACGTTTAGTGCCGTATTGATTAACCTCAGTGAAGTTTTCACTTTTTGTTTTGTTGAGTTTATGTTAAGTTGAATATTTTTGTATGTTTACTACAGCATTAAGGTTGTGTATCAAAGTTCCTGTTTATTTAGGCATTAATTGCCTACTACCTACCGATACCAAAATGTATGTATAAGTTTGTTTTCTATTTTCTTATTTGTTTACTAGAAATAAACATTTTTCAACTTTTGTATAAGCAAGTTGTTTATTTTTCGTGCTTTTCACCATTTAGATGTTAAAAAAAAATTAGGTACCTACCTATACACGCCAATATATTTTAGCCCCATATCTGGGGTTTCTGTGTCAGTATAACGTCGTTTAAGGTGTTTTAAACGTTAATAAAACTTTGTGAAAAAGTAGCCCTAACCACGGGGTTACTTTGTCATTATCAATATATTTTTTTTTTAGTTAAATCGCTTTTTATACAAAAAAATTAGCATAGTTGTAGTTGTAGAGGATGATTTCGTCGGTATACTCATAATTTTTGGCCATCCAAATTCCGAAGGATACCGGAGTTACAAGTAAAAGTGTGTTCAAAAGGTGACAAAATAACCCCGGTTTACGGTACTGGTTTTCATAAAATGAAAAGAACAAGTGAAATTCCATAACGAATCCATTGATCTCAGTTAACCACTTTTATACTTCGGACGGCAGATTTTGAATTTCAGGCAATTGGGTAGTTTTACTAGTACTTCTAGTAGTTTTACAGTCATTTAAGATAAAGTCGAAACATAAAATCAATTGTTTCGAAAATTTTTGAAAAAACAGATGGTTAATCAATGAGTCAACTGCTATAGATATTTATGTAATAAATACCCATAAATAAATAAAAACATAGGTATTTATCACAGGCAGTTGAGTTGGCATCTTTATTTATAATTTTAGGCAGTTAAGTAGTTTTACTATTTCAGGCCATTAGGATAAAGTCGAGACATTAACTGCCTGAAATAATAAAATTATTTTGACTCGAGTGCTTAAAAAAAAAATTAGAAAATTGATGGTTAATCAATCAAAGGATAAAAAAAATACGTATTTATCCTTTG